>NC_139610.1:63675705-64895705 GCF_964270895.1 Podarcis filfolensis
CTTCCTGCCCAAACCATCACACCTGTGCTGCCACCACAAGGCAGTGTGGTGAGGGCAAGGGTGCTGTGGTGGCTGTGGAGGGAGGAGGAGGGGCTGGATCTGCCATCTGACGCAAATTGCCTCACCTCATGGAAGAACCTGTTAGCTTGACACCTTGAGACTTGAATATGAATCTTTACTTGTCAGGCTGGCAACAGTTGAACAACAAGTATTATTCATATGTATATATTAATGAATGCAATGAATTTCTCTCCCTTGAGCCCAAGAAAGGGTTTAGTCTTTTTTTTTGCTCTCAGAACTCCTTCATAGCACTACATAAGTTATTACAGTGGTACCTCGGGTTACAGACGCTTTAGGTTACAGACTCCGCTAACCCAGAAATAGTACCTCGGGTTAAGAACTTTGCTTCAGGATAAGGCCCCACTAGCTAAAGTGGTACCTCAGGTTAAGAACAGTTTCAGGTTAAGAACGGACCTCCAGAATGAATTAAGTTCTTAACCCGAGGTACCACTGTAATCCATATCTTGCCCGTCCTTGCAAACCCCTCCAGACAGTGTCTGATTGAAGTCACCACACTCCTACGTTCTCAGTCAAAGAATAAACTAACAGAATAACCAACTCCCAACTGCCACCTCCTTTCCCCAATACCTTTGTGTGTGTGTGTGTGTGTGTGTGTGTGAAATACATTTACGATGCAAACATAATACAAATACTAACAGGGCTGACCGGCGGGGGGGGTGTAATTGTAAACAGTGAGGTCGTGTGTGTGTGTATGTGTGTGTGTGTATTCAGAAAACTGCAAACAGTGATAATTTTGCAATTCGCAGTAGTCATTCACAAAACCGCAGCAGCAAGGATGTCTCTGTCATGGACAACTGTTTTGTGAATGGCCCCTACTGACTTCCTACAGTGCTGGGAACGAGCACAGTTCTCTGTAGCACATAGCAATGGCCAGCAAAATCCTTATTGCCACTGCATAAAACTTGACAGAGTCCTCAAGTCACTTGCAAAAACAATTTCAATCTAGGGAGGCACAGTTAGCTATCTCAAAACACTGTCTCTCCACAACATAGTACCTGGTGCTACCTACAGTAGGTGCAGTTTTCAGAACTGACAACTCCCTGTGGTCTCTGCTCAGCATCTAGTATGTGATTCCGATTTCAGATCCCTACAAATTTTATCTTTTTAAATATATGTTGGTTTCCATCCTTTACCGTTGTAAAGAAAAGACAGGTTTTGAAACATGCAAATAATGCTTTTAACGAACACCATTGTCTGCCCCTCTTTAATGACTGGAGGCGGTGTATTGCTCATCATGGATCTATAATTTTCCTGCCACAATAAGATTTCATACCACCTCCCTTCCCAGAAAAAAGAAAAAGAAATGAAAGGAAGGAAGGAAGAAAAATGGAGGGAAACTCTACAAAACCTCAAAGAATAATGGCTGCAAACTGAATACATTTGTGCGCATTTGAATAAACATTATTGATTTGTATGAATATAGAATTACAGGCATGGAATGAGCCAAAGAGACTTGAAAGACCGTCCACATATTAACCCACTGAATCCTGACCATAATTGCACACACTCCAACATGTCCAGGCCACAAACTGGCCTGTGTGCCTTCCAGGCCATGTTTCCAGGCAAGTTGCGTGACCTGTGGGAGATTGTGGCCCCAAAGAAAATGCATTTTTCATGGTGAGATCATGGTGTGAGATGAGGAGAGATCGCAGTGTCCAAAATGGCCACCGTGCTCTAAGGCAAGAAAACGGGATGTCACGGTTTTCCCAGGGCATTTGAGGGATATGTAATTGCATGCAAGGGGACCATAGCTCAGTGACAGAGTGTAGGTTTTGTGTGCCCAATGTGCCCAAGGGTCATTCTTAGGCTTCTTCAGTTCAAAGAAGACATTAAGGAAGAGGTCAGTGTGTGAAAACAATATTGGACTCCATCAATCCATAGCCTGACTTGCTCCACTTCTTCTGTCCCCTGATATGTAAGTTAGGCTTGTTAGTCTAGGGCAGGGGTAGTCAACCTTTTTATACCTACCGCCCATTAATGCGTCTTTCTTGATGGTAAAATTTCCTTACCGCCCACCAGTGCTCGATAGAAGGAGGATTCAGCATGTGCCGTAGAACCCTCTACCGCCCACCTAGAATCCTGAAATGCCCACTAGTGGGTGGTCGAGACCAAGTTGACAACCCCTGGTCTAGGATTACGAATCTTGCTTCAAGTGTGAAAAGGCCCAGGTTCAAAACCCAAGCAAGCTCATTTGAATGAAGAGGGAGGAGCTATAATTCAGTGGTAGAAGAGAGGCTTTGCGAACAGGAGTTGCCAGGTTCAGTCAATCAATCAATCAATCAATAAAATATTATTTCTACCCCGCCCATCTGACTCTGGGCGGCTCCCAACAGCATATTAAAAACACAATAAAACATCAAACATTAAAAACTTCCCTAAACAGGGCTGCCTTCAGATGTCTTCTAAAAGTCAGACACTTGTTTATTTCCTTGACTTCTGATGGGAGGGCGTTCCACAGGGTAGGTGCCACTACCGAGAAGGCCCTTTGCCTGGTTCCCTGTAACCTCACTTATCGCAGTGAGGGAACCGCCAGAAGGCCCTCGGAGCAATGGAAATTATTCAACCCCCATTGCAAATCAGGTTTATTATCAAAATTTCCTGACTTTCAGCTGTTTGCAATGAGCAAATCGAAGTAAAGGAATTGAAATAGCTCAACACAATGGATGCTTCAAGTGGTTTCCCCAAATTTAGCTGAAATTGCAACTTATATTGGCTTCTCCAGAGCCTTAAATCCTTGAGAGTGGACTGTGGGTAGGGAACCTCAGACCCAGAAGCCAAATAGGGCCACTCAGACTTTCTCTGTTAACTCTCCCTAAGCTATACCCCTTTCTCTCTCTCTCTCTCTCTCTCTCTCTCTCTCATCTATTTTTATTTATACTTGTCCAGTGATATACAAATGTTCATGCTATACAATGTATATACTATGATATACAAAAAGTATATTTTTATAATACAGTAGAAAAAAAGAAAGGCTTTAAAGTTCCAATCTAAAGAGGAACAGAAGCAAAAAGAAGGCAGAAATGGGAAAAGGGAAAGAAAGAAATAGAAAGGAGAGAGACAAGACCATTAAAATGATAAAGAGACTTTCGGTTCTCTGTCCTGCAGCTAAATATAGTATTCATTCATTAACATCCAACTATTCTATTTTCTATAAGCAAATATCTTTCCAGTCTTCAAACCCAGATATGACAAGTTCATTTTCTCTTTCATGCAAAAAGTCCAAAAGAAGTTTCCAATCCTTAACAAATGTCAATAATGATTTCTCTCTAATTAAACATGCTCCTTTGCCATCTCAGCTAAGTCCAATAATTTTTTATCAGCTGTTCATGTTACGTAGGACTGTATCTTTCCATCTTTCCATCTCACTGCTGTAATCAGATATTGTAATAAACTTCCATGGTCCTTTTCCAGTCCACACACCCTTTCTCCAAACCACACTCCTTACCAGCCCTACTTTGTGTCTTCCTTAAGTATTTTTGCTTCTCTGGAATATGTCCTCTTAATTGCATTGATGGAAGATAGACACCAACCCCCCTGTACAAGGGCCAGATCCAGCAAGGTCTTCTTATGTTCTTTTCCCAATTGTTTGACAATAGGGGAGACTTTCCCAGCTAAATTAGAGTGGTGGAATGAAGAAAACTAACAGGAGCAGGATTTTGTATGGAAACGACTGTGAGTTCATTTCATTTCCAGTACCAAAAACACATTCCTAAGCTCAGAATGTGCCCTGAGATACCCTGTTATTTAATTCTAACTCTACGGCTTTTAGATACAGGTAGGTACAGTGTTTGTCTGCCGTAGTCGAAACAAAATTAAAAAATTCCTTCGAGGAGCACCTTAGAGACCAACTAAGTTTGTTATTGGTATGAGCTTTCGTGTGCATGCACCCTTCTTCAGATATAGGTGACTGGCTGATAGGTGTGGTAAACCAGTTGACAAACCAGTTGACAACTGTTAACGACCGCAATTGGTCTTACAGGAAAAAGCAAGGGATGAGATGGCCAAAAATAGCTTTATCATGTATAATGAGATAAGAATCCAGTTTCTCTATTCAGACCAGGTCTCTCCATGGTTTTAAGTTTGGAAATAAGTTGTAATTCAGCAACTTCTCTTTCCAGTCTATTTCTGAAATTCTTTTGTAAAATGACAGCTATTTTGAGATCTTGTATAGAATGTCCTGGGAGACTGAAGTGTTCTCCTACTGGTTTCTCTTTCTTGCAGTCGTTAACAATCACCCATTCCTACCACCCTTCTGACTAATACCCTTCCCTACCTTCTCACTATATACAGTCATACCTCGGGTTACAGCCGCTTCAGGTTGTGTTTTTTCAGGTTACAGACCACCGAAACCCGGAAGTACCAGAATGGGTTACTTCCGGGTTTCGGCGGTCATGCATGTGCAGAGGCGCTAAATCGCACTTTGCGCATGCGCAGAAGCACCAAATCGCAACCCACACGTGCGCAGACATGGGTTGCGAATGCTGAGGGTTGCGAACGTGCATCCCACATGGATCACGTTCGCAACCCGAGCGTCCACTGTATAAGGGTCTGGTGACTTCTGTTTCAGTGTATCTACAGCTTTTGTATGTGACTTTAGCTAGAAAATCTGCCTGGCAAAACACAAAGCAGATCCAATGTGCCCTAAGTCTGCCAACCCCTGCTCTGGATCCTGAGTTTATTCCATAAGGGGAGTGCGGGGGAGAGAGGCTGTCAATCTCAACTGCAGCTAGTTTAGTGACTGACAACACTGAGCTAAAATTCAAAGCCTATTGGCTTCCATTCCGATCCTGCTCAGATTACAGTTTTCATCTCTGCAAAAAATCAGAAGCATTGTCATCCATTAAAGCAGAGCCCTGCGACAGCTTTCCCCAGAAGGATGGAATGCTCTGTTCCCTCTGCACTGAAAATATAAAGCAATGTCTGATCAGAAAACAAAAAGGTGGTGTAGCTGCGCCAAGGAAGACTTCCGTCAACGGCTAAGTTACACACAAGTCTGTGTATTTTGTATAACACACATCTTGGAAATGCTTTTTTTGATTAATTGCTTGAGTGACTAAGTCAACACCGAGTCGATCTGTTCGGAAAGGCGACGTTGAGAGACGCCTGGCTCTCCGATACATCACAGAATGAGTAAACCGTGAGTCACTCCCAGATGTACGACTTGAGTGTTCTGGCTACATATCAGCCGTGTTCACTGATGATTCTACACTGTGAGCCTATATTAGAATAGAGAGCTGCAGAAGAAATTGACTTGTGTGCGTCCATTGAGTAGGACACTTTCCCCATGTGTGTGGGCAGCTGGCAAATGTCATTTTATCCCATGACTTAAGGGTGACTGGGTGATTCACAAACCGAGAGGCCAGTCAAAGAGCCATTGCACTGAAAATACATTTCTTTCGTACTCAGAAACTTGTACGCCTTTGGGGACCCAGCATCACCCCTTTCCTTCTTGCATTAGTCCTGCATTCCAACTCTACAATTCTTTGATTCTATTATTCTTTCCTGTTGTCTTTGTCCATGGAGTTTTCTTGGCAGGGATACTGGAGTGGCTTGCCGATTCCTGATCCAGGTGGATCACGTTTGGTCAAAACTCTCCACTATGACCTGTCCATCTTGGGTGGCCCTGCACGGCATAGCTCATAGCTTCTCTGAGTTATTCAAGCCTCTTCGCCACTGCAAGGCAGTGATACATGAAGGGATTCTTTGATTCTATTATTCTTTCCTTTTGAATAATGGTGTTGGAGGAGACTCTTGAGAGTCCCATGGACTGCAAGAAGATCAAACCTCTCCATTCTGAAGGAAATCAGCCCTGAGTGCTCACTGGAAGGACAGATCGTGAAGCTGAGGCTCCAATAATTTAACCACCTCATGAGAAGAGAAGACTCCCTGGAAAAGACCCTGGGAAAGATGTTGGGAAAGATGGAGGGCACAAGGAGAAGGGGACAACAGAGGACGAGATGGTTGGACAGCGTTGTTGAAGCTACCAGCATGAGTCTGACCAAACTGCAGGAGGCAGTGGAAGACAGGAGTGCCTGGCGTGCTTTGGTCCATGGGGTCACGAAGAGTCGGACACGACTAAACAACTAAACAACAACAACAACATTATTCTTTCCAGGTAGCCTCACTCTCTGTCATGTCAGTCCAAGCCCTGTGCTCAGCACAGCACTGCCTTCAGCCCGCTGCACTTCGTACCCTTGCTTTTGGCTACAACTGCAGATCGAAGGTCAAACCCTCAGCTACTGCAGCTGACCACAAGGAGCCTGATATAGCTGCCCCAGCTGCACTTGGAGAAAACTGAAGCACAGGAGGCTAAGGAGTGCCTAGAGAGGAGATACTCGCTGCCCAGGAATAAGCTCTCTGAGCCAAAGGCAGATGTGGATCTTTTTGTAGCTCACAACTTTTGAATCTTCTGTAATCCAGAGCCCATTGGCAGGTAAGGGAGAGTTAGGGGATCCCTCACACATTTTCTTGTTGGGTATGGGAAGGAGGCACCAGTAGTCTGGTGCAAGGACCTATAGACCTAACCCACTCACAGAAAGTTCTTACACTGTTATATGCCTGATATTTAGTTATAAAAAGGGATGGAGCCAATGTCCCACTTAGGAAATTAGAGGCAGGGGGTCCCTCAGCCCACCCCCATTCATCAGGAGTGTGAGTGTGTGTGTGTGTGTGTGTGCGCGCGCACACACACACATACACACACACACACACACAATATACAAGTCTAAACACTTGAAACAGAGGCATTCAAAATACTTTTGTCCTAGCCCTGGCAATAACTCGGAAAAGGATTAGTTTCACACATGCAGGTTATCTTACGTTGATTCATCCTAGTGTGCTGCCTTTTATCATGCTGAGCACTTACTAAACAAGGCGCCAAGCTGGGATGTGATAAGAAGTGCTAGTCCAGCATGGCACATCATGGCAATTGGAGTTATCCATTTATGAATTTGTCCTGTTTCTACATAGCACAGGATCCTAAGATGTGTCTTCAGGCAATGCCTCTAGCCCAGGCTTCCCCAAACTGGTGTTCTCCAAATGTTCATGGACCACAACTCCCCATTTACCTCTGACCATTGGGCATGCTGGCCGGGAGTGATAGGGAATGGAGTTGGAGGCTTCTCTAATCTTACTGAGACTGGAACAGGCCATCATCATAGCACAAGAGAGGCTGGAAGGAGGACTCTGTTGCCTATCCTAGAGAGCAAGCCCTCAAGTTCCTGTCTAGGAGTCGGTGGTGTAGCAGAGCAGGAAGACAGGAGAGCCCAGCTCCAGAGCTTTTTTTGTTGAACAGGAAGGATGAAGTCAACTGCTAGGACACCAAGACAACGGATGGAATATCCTTAACAGTGACAAGTGGATGAGGTGTCGTTGAAGCTTTCAGTCAGAGAATAATCAAGCAAAGTTTGGCTACACCTTAACTTCCCTTTGGCAGAGCTATTTCATGCTCACAGTTTAAATGGCTGAAGATCTTCTCGCGAAGCTCAAATTGTTTTACCAGTTGAACCTTCGTAGTCAGAAGGAAGCACCACTGAGTTTACTCCCAGGAAGCTATGCAAAGAATTGCAGCAACACTGACTCTACTACACACGGCTGGCTCTTTGGTGTGCGTGTTTCATAATGGGTCAACACAGATACCTCCGTGTTCTCCTTAGACGCATGGCTATGGGAGCTGTCACGATTATCTCCCGCACTTTCAAATCCACAACTACCCCCAGTTCCCATTACCAGTGCCACTTTTGGCACCGATATAGCCTAAGCTGGTCCACTCATAAGTCACTCAAATTATACAGTGCTCCTTGCTGGGTCCAATGTAGTGCAGTTGATAAAGTGGAATAGCTGAATGTGGGAGGCCAATATTCGATTTCCTGCTTGGCTAGCAGACTCACCCGGTGTCACTCTAACCTACCTCATTGGTTTTTCCTGAAGATTAAACGAGATAAGACCTGAACGGTGGCTTTGCACAGTGAAAGGTACTGGGATAAATGATTAATAATTGCATGAGCTCTGCCTTTCCCTTCGTCTGCAGGATCTACCGTTTCTCAGAGCACATCAGAGAAAAGACAGGCCCTGTCCCGGCCATAAATTGTGGGGTGCCTTTGTCAGTCTTGTCAAACCTTTCCCTGCCTCCTGGCTAGAATATATGTGCTTTTTCTGACACTTTGTATCTCACAAACGCTGCAAAAGGCAGTGCTGTGCTTGGGGAATCCGGTCAATACAGCCATAAATGTGACGATAAGGATGACATTTAGCAGCTTGCCAAGACAATAATAATATTGTGCGTATAAAAGGTGTCTGCTGCTGGGTCCACAGAATGCCCCGCATTGGAATGTAAGACCTGAGATTTGTGGGTGCATCTCTATATGCACATAAGAATAATGGTCTCCTCAGACCTCTGAAGACATGCTGGGGTTCCCCTGAAATTACTCTGCACATCAGCTTAGGGAAAGGGATATACACGCTTGTGCAAATTAATTGAAACAAAGCATGTTTTCTATCTTACTCAAAACAAACACGAAAAGTCAGTTGATCATTATGGTGTCAGAAGCCTGCAGCCAACAGAAGGAATGATGTGCTCACCACAATATATTGAGGTTCTACGAAAGACAGTTATTCCAGAGCTGGAAAAGAGGTATCCTGACGGTACTGGGATATTGCAGCAGGACCTAGCCCCCTGTCACACATTGAAAGTGGTGAAGAAATTCATGACAGAGCAGCAAATACAGGCACTTGATTGGCCAGGGAATTCCCCGGATGTAAATCCCATTGAGAATTTGTGGGCTATATGCAAAATTCGCCTCTGTGCTGTAGACTGCATGACTATGGAGAAGCTCATTCAGGCACTGATTCAAGTGTGGTACAGGGATCCGAAAATCAACAGTGACTGTTCAAAACTACTAGACTCCATGCCAAACAGTGTTCAAATGCTGCTTAAAAATAGCAGATGTCATATCCGTTACTAGTGTATGTATATGTGAGTTTTGTACAATAAACTACATTGTTTGTTTCAAATAATTTGCACAATCCCCATTCTAAGGCCCCCACCTCCACTATTCATTTAAATCATCATCATACCACTTTAAACAGCTCTGGCTTCCTGCAAAGAATCATGGGGACTGTATTATTGTTATTATTTACTGAATTTCTGTACTGCCCTTCATCCAAATGTCACAGGGTGGTTTGCAATATAAAAATACATTCCGCAGTAACAAATGAAACCAATAACTCCTACACACACAGTTTAAAATGCCTTAGATCAGGCTTCCTCAAACTTGGCCCTCCAGATGTGTTTGGCCTACAACTCCCATGATCCCTAGCTAGCAGGACCAGTGGTCAGGGATGATGGGAATTGTAGTCTCAAAACATCTGGAGGGCCGAGGTTGAGGAAGCCTGCCTTAGATGGTTTAATTTAGCCAAATGCCTAGAAGAAGAGGAATGTTTTTGCCTGGCAACTAGAAATATGTAACAGAGGAGCCAGGGGTGCCGAGGTGCCAAGGGCCCCCAACAAATTTGCAAGGAGGGGGTCAGGCCCTCTCAAAATTCAGTGGCAGCCACACACACACACTGTGAGGTGTGCTGATGTCACTCACGCAAGCCACACGGGGTGCGCACAACACATCAGCACATTCGCAGCATGCGCAAGTGACGTTAATCGCGATGGCAAGCCAGCACACTTGGCACCAGGCAAGTATCCCTTCGGAGAGCATTACACAAATGGGGAGCCACTGCAGAAAAGGCCTGTTCCCAGATTCTGATTCGATCACGGAATGTTCTGCTTTTCCTTAGGACGTCCCTATTTTCATTGGAGAAATGTTGGAGGGTATGGAGACCCCTGAGCTAAGGAGATTAGTAACTATGCCACTTCTAGAAGACATCTGAAGGCAGCTCTGTATAAGGGAAGTTTTTAAATATTTAATGTTTTATTATGTTTTGATATCTGTAGGAAGCCGCCTAGAGTGGCTGGAGCAAGGTAGACAGATGGGTGGGGTATAAATATTCTTACTATTCTTATTATGGAATAGGAGAAATTATTGGAGGGTATGTAATAAAACCCACCACCACCAGGCTGACCAATGTTGTGACTTTGAAACCATCATGAAGAAGCTTTGCTAACGCAGAAGGATGCTTTGGGTCAGATCTGGGCAATGAGGAGAGGTAAGCTTGCTAAGATTTTAGTAGCATATTTCGAGGACAACAGTGCAGTTCAAAGTTCTTATTGGCAGGTGGGTGAATTAGAATTCTACTATTATGGGCTGTCTTTCTCTCCCCCGCCCCACAGAGAAAACGAGAAACAGCTTTAATAAAAGCCGAAAATAATGAGCAGGCATGAGAACACCAGCTTTCTCAGATGAAACAGTTTAGTTGCCTCAACTACCTTTTTTATCTCAGGATTTTATTCAGTGCTGGATTGGATCAAAATAAGATAAAGGCTCTTCTTTCTTCTGTGCATGTGAATTGGGGTGCCAAACAGAGCGTGCAGGGCACATCATTAAAGAACTAAAGGCTTTAAAAGCCTATTGTGCAGAGAGGAGAAAAGGCAAGCCTTGTAGAGAAAGAAACACTTGAAACAATAACGTCCTACCTTGCCGCTTCTGGCCCCAGAGCTTTTGAAAGGCTGAACGGCACATTTAAAGCAGTACCATGCCACTTTAAAGAGTCATGGCTTCCCCCAAGGGACCTTGGGAACTGTAGTTCATTAAGGAAGCTGAGAGCTATGAGGAGACCCCTATTCCACACACAAAACTACAATTCTCAGAGTGGCCAAACTACAAATCTCTCTTTCCGGGGAGCCCTGGAAACTGTTGCTCTGCTAAGGGGCACTGGGGTCTCCTCACAACTCTCAGGACCAGTAAATAATAATAATAATAATAATAATAATAATAATAATAATAATAATAATAATTTATTATTTCTAACCCCCGCCCATCGGGCTGGGTTTCTCCAGCCACTCTGGGCAGCTTCCAACAGAAGCTTAAAAATACATTAAAACATCAGTTGCTAAAAACCTCCCTAAACAGGGCTGCCTTCAGATGTCTTCTGAATGTCATACAGTTGTTTATTTCTTTGACATCTGAAGGGAGGGCATTCCACAGGGCAGGCGCCACTACCGAGAAGGCCCTCTGCCTGGTTCCCTGTAAACAACATATTCTCAACAACATATTACAGCTTCAAGCATTCTTTGAGAGAAGCCACAACTGCTTAAAGTGGTACCACTCTATTCTGCCTAGTACCACTCTATTCTGCCTTGGTCAGACCACACCTGGAAAGACTGTGTCCAGTTTGGGGCACCACAATTTAAGAAGGATGTTGACAAGCTGAAGTGTGTGCAGAGGAGGGCGACCAAGAGGACAAGGGTCTGGAAACCAAGCCTTAGTCTGAGGAACGGCTGAAGGAGCTGTGTATGTTTAGCCTGGAAAAGAGGAGACTGAGAGGAGATATGATAGCCATCTTCAAATATCTCATGGGCTGTCACATGGAAGAAGGAACAAGCTTGTTTTCTCCTGCTCTGGAGGGCAGGACTTGAAAGGAGAGGAGATTCCAACTAAACATATGGAAAAACTTTCTGACAGTGAGGGCTGTCTGACAGTGGAACGGTCTCCCTCAGGAGGTTGTAGACTCTCCTTCCTTGGAGGTTTTCAAGCAGAGGTTGGATGGCCATCTGTCGTGGATGTTTTAGCTGAGATTAGCTGAGATTCCTGCATTGGTTGGACCAGATAATCCTCAGGGTCCCTTCCAACTCTGCAATTCTACAATTCTGTGGCACCACTTTAAATGTATGGTACAGATGGCGGCCTGAATAGTGCCTACCTACTAAAGAGTTCAGAACGTGGGTGGCACTGTGGGTTAAACCCCAGAGCCTAGGACTTGCTGATCAGAAGGTCGGCGGTTCGAATCCCCATGACGGGGTGAGCTCCCGTTGCTCAGTCCCAGCTCCTGCCCACCTAGCAGTTTGAAAGCAAGTCAAAGTGCAAGTAGATAAATAGGTACCACTCCAGCGGGAAGGTAAACGGCATTTCCGTGCACTGCTTTGCTTCGCCAGATGCGGCTTAGTCATGCTGGCCACATGACCCGGAAGCTGTACACCAGCTCCCTCGGCCAATAAAGTGAGATGAGCGCCACAACCCCAGAGTCAGTCACGACTGGACCTAATGGTCAGGGGTCCCTTTACTAAAGAGTTCTTACCAGATTAGGGCGTTTACCTGGGCTATATCTTTTACTGCTTACGTTTGACCAACCTTCTGCAAGGGCTACAATTCCCTTCAACCCCAAACAGCACAGTCTTTCTTGTGGAACACAATGATCTTAATTGTATGGGTTAACCAATGGCAGACTATGCGGAGAGGCTCCTGCTGTTTAGCATGGGGGAGCTAGGCTTCGGAAACATCTGGTTTTCTACAGCTATTGAGTTCAAGAGGTATTTGCCATTTCTCAGGGATCTGATGCGCTTAGATTTGGATCCTGTGCCTGAAGTCCAGGCTGCCTGCTTTCCACATTTGACTACCCACACTACAGTTTGAGGAGGCTTCACAAGTCCAACACTATGTCAGTAATATACATGGGTTAGCTCAGTCAATAGAGCATGAGTCTCTTCGCCTCGGGGCTGTGGGTTTGAGCCCCACATTGGGTGAAATATTCTTGCATTGCAGGCGTTTGGACTATAGATGACCCTGGTAGTCCCTTCCAACACAACAATTTTGTTATTGTTCCAGCAACCACAACAGAATCCTCTGCTGCTTTTGGTATCTTCCTTCTGTTTAGTTGGCTTATGAAAACCTTGACAAACTTTCTGAGCCACTATGGGTAATGGGCTGCATTATTAATTATTTTTTATTATTATTATTTTTATTATTTTTATTATTATTATTATTATTATTATTATTATTAACCACTCTTCATCCAAAGATCACAGGGCAGTTCACAACATAGAAATACAAAAAGAAATCACAGAATACATAATAAAAAAAGCAAAAGCAAAACAAACCAATAACCCATCTCCCATGAGAATGTCCATTTTGCTTCATCTCTGTCTCTGATTTTTCCAATCTTAAGCTTGGTGCTCCACATCACCACATCACTTTTAAGTCCTCATGGAAATTCATCAGTATTTTTGCATGATTATTTCCTAATATAAGCATTTTTTGTATGCAATATTTCCTAATATGCACACTTTTCAAAGCAATCTCCCCTGATATAATGTCCTTTTGGATGTTATTTTCATTAATATATGCAAATATAGGCATCTCTATGCACACTTTACCCTAGTATATAAAGGTTTATATACATTATTATTATATATATATATATATATATATATATATATATATATATATATATTGCTTGTTAGCTGCCCTGAGCCCAGCCTTGGCTGGGGAGGGCAGGGTATAAATAAATATTATTATTATTATTATTATTATTTGGCTGCACTGCAAAACTTGGAGAAGCGTGGATTTCTAAGGATGGCTGTCTTTAGGTTCTCACGTTGTTGTGGAAAGAGCAAAGTATGTAAGTTTGCTTTTACAGGAAAACTTAGTTGAATTTCTCCCCTTCCCTAATAGGGAAGCACACTCAGTGGTAACAGCACATCATATATCAAGCAGCCATCTCAGGTAGGAGGAGGAGGAGGAGGAAATATTCATCATTTTCTGAACATATAAAGCTACCTATTACAGAGGAAAACCTTTGGTCTCTCTAACTTGGTAAGATCCATTGTGACTGGCAATGACTGTTTTCCAGCTTTGCTACCTTAGATCTTTTCTAACTAAAGATGCCAAAGGTCAAACCTGCACATGCTCTCCTACTCAGCTAGGTTCCAGATCAACTCACTTTATAGCTGGAAATTTAAGCATCCGCTATTGGTTTTGCAACATTTTGAGCTGATATTTCTATTTAAAGCATGGATGGGGGAACCTATGACCCACCTAATGTTGGGGAGCTCCAACTCCTGTCAACATGGCAAATGGTCAGGATATTGGGAGTTGGAGTCTAGCGATATCTGGAAAGCCACAAGTTCCCTATCCCTCGCCAAGTTGCAGTAAGAGATATGCATTATTCCCAAAGCAAAATGACTTCTATTCATATATACTATGAAAAGAACTTTTTATACAAGCTAAAGCCCAGAGTTTTATTTCTTGCTGAACTGGTAAACCTGTAAAAATGGTGGGGAAACAGAGTTAATTTTCTTTATTTGTCTATTTAAAAAATCACTTTAAATGAGACTTAACTACTAACTGTACAACCCTGTTCAGCAAGGCGGATTGGTTCGGCAACAGTTTTTTTCCCAGGTGCAGTTTTGCTTGCTGCTTACCTGTGCTGCGTGACAAAAGATCACATGAAGTTCTTTGAACACTTGGAATCTGATCTGTAAGTGCCAAGAGCAGCTGTTGCCATTCAAAAACCTACAAACTAGCATCTGACCAGCTTACACCTTTCAGTGCTTAAAAGGTTGCCATGCACCCTTACTTAGGAGTTTTATAGAGTCTAGAAAACCGGCCTCAAATAAAGACCTCGCCACCCTGGAGTTCTTAACAGTCCTCTTTTAAAAGCACAGCTTAAAAAATACTGCACTCCCAAATCCAAAGCCACTCTGGTTTCCAGCAAGATCAAAGCCTGGCGTTTACAAAACGATTACAAGTTTTAAAAGAAAGAGGGGGAAAGGGGGGAAAAACCAGACAGAGTGCTCAACTTGTCAGGAGACGAGACAGGCAGGGATGTTGTTTTCCAAGGCTACCCCGCTCACAAAGACAGAGGGAAATGGGGTGCTTTGCACTGGAGGGGAGAGGAAGCGAGAAGAGGGGGCTTTTAAAGTGGTCTCCCAATGCAATATACAGATGCAAGCCTGCTCTTTTGAGAAATAGGAAAGCGCAGCAGCCAGCAATGCTTCAATGCTGCTTCCTTACAACCACACACACACACACACAACCCCTAGCAAGAACTCTGTCACAACTCAGGAAGGGGCACCTCGGATCAAAACTGCCACCTCCCGTCAGTGATTGACAGGCGCATCACCTCGCTAAGCCCATCTGTCTTTCTTCCTTGGGAAAAAAAGTGAGCCGCTGCCCACGGAAACAGCCACCCTATGAAAACCGTCTCTGCCGCAATCACCATTTACATCTGCCTCTAGCAACGTTACCTTTCGTCCTATTGTTTCCCATGCCTCCCCATTCGGTTGGCACTTGGGGGGTGGAATAGCAAGTGCACCGGTCGCAAATGAATCCCATTTACTGCGGATGGCCGACAGGTATTGCACTGCAATTTAACATGACTCCAGGCAGCAGCAACAGTGGCGGTGGTGGTGGGGGGGGGACCTTTGCCACGCAGCAAGGTAGACTCCGTGCAATATCTGCGACCGTGTAATAAAAAGCAGCATGCTCTGTTTTTTAAGGCTAGGCTAGGCTATGTCATTCTCTCCCCCCTCCCCGTTTGCATTCCTACCCACAGGTAAATAAGAGAGAGAGCAAAACTCACACTCTGCAGCTTTCCCGTCCGCGCTAAACGACGAAGCTTTCCAAAGGGGGGCAGATCCCAGGAGTGACACTATCAGGCACCGCATCTAAATGGAGCTGAAGCATTTAGGGTTCCTTGTTTGGCATTTAGCAGTGACAACAACAACAGCGGCGGCGGCGGCGGCAGCACAGGGGAGCACCTCCACCAAACTAATGCAATGTACTTTGCAAATTGGCCGGCAATAAAAGGAGCGCGAGTGGCGTGTTCCTGCGTTCTCCGGCAACGGTGCGCGAAGCCTTAATCTCGTTACATGATAAATCGCCTCGGCCATATGTGTCCATGTGGCACCCGTTCAACTTGCTGCCGGAGACCTTCGCCGATGCCGGGGTGGGGTGGGGGAAGAGGCAGCTCTGCCCCCCCCCCGCAAGGAAAGCAAAGGGGAAGATGGGAGCGTGCACGTGGGAATTCAACACACACGGAACAAAAGAGGACTCGGCGGAGAACAGAACAACAATACGACACTGGAAGAACTCTGCCTGGCTGAGCTCTCCGCACAGCAGCCAGCACAACCCCCCTCTCCCTCCCTCTCTGCAATTCTTCCCCTCCTCTTCCTTCCTTGTTTTCCCTCCCCTGTTGCAAACCTTCGCAAAGTGACAGCCGGGAGCATGAATTGACTTTCCAGAGGTCTAATATACTATTTTAAAAAAAACTTTGACTGCACCATGTAGCCCATAGACTCTCCAATGGTGAGATTTCTCAGGTTTCATGGGCATGGAGTTGAGGGGAGTGTCACATTTATTTTTGCAAAAGCTGCACCAGGAGGATGCAACACCAAACTGGCCGCCTCCCAGTGACTGCCAGTTACTGAACAGGAAGGAAAGGGGACTGGCGTCGGACCTCCCCAAAACTTACCCTTCACTTTCCAGGGCATAGGCATGGCAATGGAACTCCTCTGCCTCATCTTGCAAGCAGGTAGCGCTCACCACCTTCGCCTCCCGATGCCAATAGGAAAACAATCGCCCCATCCCCAGTCTCTCTGCCCTACTGGACTCGCATTAAGATAGAAGGCAGGAAGGCAGGAAGATAATTAAGTACACCGTTGTAAGCACACCTTGGTCCATGATTTCTGTGGGAGCTGCAGCTTAGCCTGCCTTTCAGCTGCAGAGTAACTGCAGGTAGGGAGGAAATTGGGACAAGCAAGCAAGGGAAGCTCTGTCCGTTAGGTCATCTGGGCAAATTTAATCATGGTGCCCCACCCCACAGAATATCACTGGGGAAGGGACCCCGAAACAGGCATTTCCCACTATTGCCCTTTCCCCCTGACCCATAGGATCACGCCGTTTTTATTTGTTTGAATTCCTTGCATTCTTGTTTTCATTTATTTTAAAAAAGCAAAATATGCTTTTATACTACTGTTTTGTTGGTTTTATGCTGTCTTTCTGTTGCTTTTTGCATGCACGCTGCACACCGCATAGAGATTTAAAGAAAGATATTAGATTTTGTAAATGCTTTTAAATCAATGAAGAAATAAATGCACATAAATGGCGCAAGGGTTAATTTTGCTCTCTCTTTCCAAAGCGGTGTTAGGGCCCAAGGCCAGCCTGCAGTCTGTGTCAGCTCCGGGTTTTGGGGGATCCCTTGGGCAAAATGTCCTAAGTGGGACCCACTCCCTGACTGGGATCACCTCTTTCATGCTGCTGCCACTGCTCCCCATTGGCTGAGCATTTCCTTTTCGGCCCAATCCACACAGACCAGCACCAGATTTAGGGTGGTGCAGGTGGTTCCTCTACACAGGGCACCAAGTTGAGGAAGTGCAAAATATAAAAACAACCACCACCTATATTTATATAGCAAAGGTGCCTGGGTCATGCTGTAGGGTGGTTGTCCTTGTAGTTTTCTTTCCTTCCAGGGATGTCCAAAACCAGAGAAGTTTTCTCAAGATTGCCCAGGAAAGCAATGAAGAGAATTGCAGGGCTTAAGGTTGCAGAGTCAATCCTCATATGGGACAGTTGCGTATTCCTGCATTGCAGGGAGTTGGACTAGATGATCCTCAGGGTCCCTTCCATCTCCATGATTCTATGCATTCTATCTATGCATCTAAATCAGCGGTTCTCAACCTGTGGGTCCCCAGATGTTGCTGGACTACAACTCTCATCATCCCTGAGCTCTGGCCTTGCTAGCTAGGGAAGATGGGAGTTGCAGTCCAACAATATCTGGGGACCCACAGGTTGAGAACCGCTGACCTAAATGAATGTGTTTCTAAATGCATCAACATGTAGTGTTTAAAATATTTATTAACCACCCTTCATCACAAGATTCCAGGGTGATGTACGATAGGCAATCGGAACACAAAAATCCAAGAAGAATAAAGATATAGAAGATCAAGGGGCAATTGAGTCCAGTTCTTTGTCCCAAGACCAAGCAAATCACACACACACACCCAATATCCGTCTTTGCCATCCAAACCCCAGTGCATCACAGTCAGAAACCACAGTAAAGGTTGGTCAAGCAAATGGCTCCATGTGATTCAACCAAGATGCATTTTATGGAAGACTCAACAAATCATGAGACCTCTCTCGTCTCTCTGAGCAGGAGCAAAAATTCCTTCTGATCTCATGCACAGTGTTCAGTTTGGCCTTGAGCATGGTGCTTTAAAACTCATCTTCAAAAAGAAATTTGACTGGGGGCACACACATGTGTCCCTGATGGTCCACAGGAAAGGGTAAAAAAAAAAAATGTGTTTCAAGATCTTAAGGGAGGAATCATTCCTACTCTTCCCAAAGGCCATTTCTTGCAAAAGAGGTGCTCATATGGACAGTAAATCTGCAATCTGGTAACTTTCACAATCACTGCTATTCATTGCTAAAAGGAGAGTGTGATGCCCTGTCTCTTACGGCTTGGACACTATCAGGGATAGTGAACCTGTGGCTCTCCAGATGTTGCTGGACTCCAATTCCCATCAGCCCCAGCCAACATGAGCAAGGATCAGGGCCATGGGGAAACAGAGTCTCTCACAACATCTGGAGAGCCACAGTATCTGCATCCCTGCCCTACAGTAACTCCACAACCATTCATAAGCGTGGACACTCCTTCTGCATGATCTCTCCAGACTCAGTCCTCATCTGAGTTCCTCACCACCTTCCTTAGGGAAACACTACAGGAAAACATCTCCCTTGCTTCTTTGAGAAAACACTAAGAAGACATACCAGGTGTAGGGGAGAGGAAGTTTTGGATCACTCCATGTCAAAGCATTTAAACACAAACTCAGTGCAGATACCCAAATACAGTGCAGATGATGGAACTTCCAAGCTCAGCTGACTTTGGCTTGGTCCAAGCAGGAGGCCATCAGCAGCTGCCCACTTGATCAAGCAGTGAGCCTAATGGGTTGCAGTGGTCCAGTGTCAACCTGGTTTCTATGCAGTGGCTGCTGAAAAAAGCAACCTCCAAAGGATGGTCTCTGATTTAGTGGAGCTCGGGTGGCATCCTTGTGTACAGGAGATCTTTGGGTAATGAAGCACACCTACAGCACACACCTGCAGCCTCATAGTTAAGATGACTGAATATGGGTGACAGTGCAAATCCATGACTTACTGCTTAGTGATGGGGAAGGCAAAGAACGCTTACTTTTCCATGACCCATTGCTTTCTTACTGGTTCTTTTTTTAGTAATTTTAATTGGTTGTCATAGATATATAACTAGACAAATGAAACAAGAACTTAAAAAACCCAACACTTGGGATTTTGCCAGCAACTAGGTAATTATTGATGCCTTTAGAATATTCATTCTTCTGCTAAGTTTTTCTACAAGATTCCCCTATATTATTCCATCAGGGTTGCATGAAAACCTGCCATCTCCAACTAAATTGAGGTCTGACCCAAAATTGGGAGTATCAGAACCCTAAGAAGCATCCTGTAACAAATTTGCTAGAGGCTATTTAAGGGCAAAGACACTTCCATCCATTGATGGTATGGTGTCAGGAGTCGTGTCCAGACTATATGGGGTCAGCTTAAATTGTTGTGGCCTGATGATATGGGCAAGATGCCAGGAAGTGTCTGGACAAACACATGTCCTCTTGACCTTTGCCCATCCTGGTTGATTAGAACTTGATGGAGATGGGGAGAGTAACTGGATGGATTAATGCATTGTTGTTGACGGGCATGGTTCCAGCAGTCTTAAGGAGGTGGTACTGCGTCTTCTGTTTAAGAGACCCTCCATTGACCCAGAGTTCTCTGAGAACTATTATCAGCTGAATCTGTTGAGGCTGTGCAGATGTTGGATTGTTGCCTGAAGGCCATAGTACAAGGAAGAGCTTGTACTGGTTGCCCGTACGTTCCCAAGCCCAATCCAAGGTGTTTACATTGGCATATGAACCTCTAGACAACTCTCTGAAAGGATGCTTGCCTCTCCATCAATCTGTCTATACACTGAGATCAGCAGGGCAGGCCATTAATTCTTTCTTATTCCACCACCTGCAGAAGTATATGGGAAGTACATGACTAAACCACTTCTGGTGCAATGGGACACATGACAGAAACCAGAGTGCATGGAAACGGTGTTTACTTTCCCGCTGCAGCGGTGCCTATTTATCTACTTGTACTAGTGTGCTTTTGAACTGCTAGGTTGGCAGGAGCTGGGACAGAGCAACGGGAGCTCCCCCCATAGCGCAAATTTGAACCGCCAACCTTCTGATCGGCAAGCCCAAGAGGCTCAGTGGTTTAGACCACAGTGACACTTGCGTTTTTACCTTTACCTTGTAATCTACCCTGGGATCAATACGATGAAGGATGGTTTAACAAATCTAATTAAAGAAATGAAGAATTAAATAGGATATATATTATGCTAAATAAACAGGCACAACTATCCAGTGTTGTACATAGTCATCCTTCCCTCCGCCCCTTAAAACTAGAATGACTCATTTCATTATTTCCTTCACGTTTCTCACTCATCCCGGAGCAAAGTAATGGAAATCTAAACAGAAATGATACAAGCCTAAACAGGAATGTGCATTCGGGGCAAGGACTTCACTGCCGCCTAACTTTAGCAGAAGCTTAAAGATTCTTCCGACTCTGATCCCATCAGGTCCTGTAAGAAAGCAAAGCGCTCCCTCTTTCTTCAAGACCTGGATGTCGACCTACGCTTGGATATTGAAGGAGGAGGAAGAAGTTAAGGGAGACCTGTGGGCAGCAGCTGTGCAAATATTGCCAGCTGCCAGCAAGAATTGTCTTTTCAGGGTCGAAACCTTCTTATACTCAAAAAAATTAAAATAAAGTGAGGCTGAGGAAGGAAGCAAGCAACCATCCACTTTTCAATTAATAACCCAGTGCTCATTCATGCTTGCAAGACACAGTTTTGATCTAATTCCCGGAAAAGGAGACAAAACCTTAATTCTAGCATACTCAAAGAAAGACAAAGAAATCAGCTGCTAGAAGGAACAGGGGCTCAGGAGCTCCAGGCTGTGGGATGCAATACTTCTTAGATATTTTTCTTGAGCTGCTGGGTTTGCACGTAGCTCAGTTGGTAGAGCATGAGACGCTTAATCTCAGGGCTGTGGGTTCAAGACCCACATTGGCCAAAAAGATTGCTGCATTACAGGGGGGTTGGACTAGATGACCCTCGTAGTCCCTCCCAACTTTACAATTCTAGGATTAGTCAATCTGAATTTGTTGGTGAAGGGTGGCAGCTGGGTGAAGGGCGCAGGTGGCAGACACCTGCAACCTTGCCCTCCAAAGTTCCCTCCTCCAGCCATGTCTGCCCTCTTCTCATTTGCTGAGATAGACCATCCTGCTGTGGCTCCTTCCATATTTATTTTCCTCAGGCACACGCCGGGGGTCACAGGTGCTCAGCCAAGCAAGGAACCCAACCAAAGACCTGCTATAGGACAGCAGGCACCAAAAGGGCACAAAGCAACCATTCATCTCCAGCTGACCTGCTTTCTCAGGCATCCCACCCCATCTGGCGGCTAATGGATTGAGGTTGAATCCTGACAAGACAGAAGTACTGTCCTTGGGGGACAGGGGGCGGGCTGGTGTGGAGGACTCCCTGGTCCTGAATGGGGTAACTGTGCCCCTGAAGGACCAGGTGCGCAGCCTGGGAGTCATTTTGGACTCACAGCTGTCCATGGAGGCACAAGTCAATTCTGTATCCAGGGCAGCATCTCCACCCCCATCATCCAACCTAAACACTGAGGTCCAGCACCAAGGGCCTTCTGGGAGTTCCCTCACTGTGAGAAGCAAAGCTACAGGGAACCAGGCAGAGGGCCTTCTCGGTAGTGGCGCCCGCCCTGTGGAATGCCCTCCCATCAGATGTCAAAGAGATCAACAACTACCTGACATTTAGAAGACATCTGAAGGCAGCCCTGTTCAGGGAAGTTTTTAATGTGTGACATTTTAATGTATTTTTAATCTTTGTTGGAAGCTGCACAGAGTGGCTGGGGAAACCCAGCCAGATGGGCGGGGTACAAATAATAAATTATCATCATCATCATCATCATCATCATCATCATCATTACCATTATTATTATTATCTCCACCTGGAGGATTGCAAACACACCATTTCCCCTCTCTCCCAGCCAAAGGATGCTAACACCCAGGTTCCCAATAGTCTCTCTCACACTGAGTCACCTAGGAGATGCACTCAATCCTGTATAGAGTCAAGCAATGCATCTGAGTCCCATACAGCAAGGCAAGGCAAACAATGCTTCAGTGGGAAACTAGCAATGCGGGTGATGCCCTTATAAGCACTAGTTAAACCAGAATGCAGTTTACATGGTCCCAAGTGCAGGTCTTAAAAGCTTCTTTCCACATGTGAGGCCTCAAGAGCTTGCAGGAGGCTCAACGGCAATTTATGTTAGTGCCTGATCATAGTCAATGCAGAACTGAAAGCAGAAGAGAGGTATTTTGCTAAAAAAGAAGGAGGACAATCAAGCACACTGTCTGGTGTCTGATTGATTTTGGGGACATGCACAAAAATATCTGTTTATCTTTAACACATTTTTGTACCTGAAACTAAAATGGCCGCTGATTTCTGCCTAAAGCAGAACCGGAGGTGAATCTGAAGGTTCCTGTTCAGGCCAAACAGCCAATAGCAATTTTGAAGGGTGTTTCAAAATAATTAAGTGTTCAGCAAAACATCTCTCGAAAGTTTCTTGCCTTTCTTCACCAGAAGCAAACTAATGACCACTCTTCCATACAGTCACTACTCCAGACAGGAGCTCATTGGTGCTTGTTATTAACAACAAGCAGAGAAAAGGGTGCCAGAATATTACAGCTCTGCTCACAGAGTCCTGGTATCACATCATGGTTAGTCTAGCCTTTCTGGAAGGTTGAGAGCAGCCCCTGGCAAGAACGAATGTTTGTTTTCATGCATTTTTTCAATAGCAGGTCAGTGCCATTTGGCTTCCCACCATCGACACAGTTGGTCAGCTGTTCCGAAAGCTGTTTACCATCATACGCAGAGGGGTCATCCAACAGCTTGCTGAATTGCAGAAGGAACTGTCTACAGGCTTGCAAGAAAACATCTTCCTTGTTCCTGAGTGGCATTTAATTCTTGCAATACAGTCAGATCCACGCAAGCAGGACCTAAGCACAAGGCCACTCGCCCCTTCCTGCAGTTTCCAGTAACTGGTATTCAGAAGTGTTGCTGT
Source organism: Podarcis filfolensis (assembly GCF_964270895.1). Classification (NCBI taxonomy): domain Eukaryota; kingdom Metazoa; phylum Chordata; class Lepidosauria; order Squamata; family Lacertidae; genus Podarcis; species Podarcis filfolensis. The sequence goes on from NC_139610.1 coordinate 63,698,873, forward strand.
CTCTAACCAAGGAGGCAGAGCACAACCATCATGGCTGGTAGCCATTGATCACCGTGAATTTATCCAACCCTCTTTTACAACTGTCCATGCTGGTAACTGTCACTGCTTCCTGGGGGAGCGAGTTCCACTGGTTAACCATACATTGTATGAGGAACCTCAGGTTGAGAACTTAATTCGTTCTGGAGGTCTGTTCTTAACCTGAAGCTGTTCTTAACCTGAGGTACCACTTTAGCTAATGGAGCCTCCCGCTGCTGCCGCGCGATTTCTGTTCTCATCCTGAAGCAAAGTTCTTAACCTGAGGTATTATTTCTGGGTTAGCGGAGTCTGTAACCTGAAGTGTATGTAACCTGAAGCGTCTGTAACCCGAGGTACCACTGTACTTTCTTTTATCTGCCCTCAACATTCCAACATTCAGTTTTATGGGATGTCCATGTATTCTAGTGTTCTGAGAGTGGGAGAAAAACGTTTCTCAATCCACTTCCTCTAGGCATAGGCCTATATACTTCTGTCATGTCACCACTTACTCTGTTTCCCCCTATAAATTAAACATAATAAACAAAGAAAGAAATAGCATAAACCTCCAAGTCTCACTATTTAAAGAGGAAAGACTTAGCTAACAAAGAGTAAACCAACCTAGGATTTTGCCCCCCTCCAAAAAAATGTAAAAATCGATCCGTCATGGTGCAAAGCTTCATAATATATATGGAAGAAAGCAAAGTAGAATGGAGTCAAAACAACAACAACAACTCAGGAAGCTTTTTTTCTGTTAGAAAATAGCTGAGATTTTTCTTTTGCTCACCCCTTGAAAAATAAGACAATTTGGCAGAATTATCTCTGCCCCTTCTTCACGGTGGGCTCCCCAACTTTTCTCCCCACAGTGGCCCGGAAACATCTCTGGAACGTAGTGTTAAAAGGTTGCTCAGACTGCCATCACAGCTGATGTTGCTACCTGTTACAATGGCAGCATCCTCCCCTTCCCTCGCAAAAAACCCCAAAACCCACATCTTAGGGAAAAGGTAACAAGCTATTCTAACACAGCTATTGGTGAGAGTGGCCTCATCCCACCAAGAAACTATAGGAGAGTTTATCCCCCCAGTAGAAGGATTAGGTGAAATTGCTCCCCACTTCAAGGCTCTGGTCACAGTTTGGGTGGGGAATTTCAGGAGCTCATTTACAAACAGCTGCAAAGCCAAGTGTCCAAACAGTTGCCTATACAATGCGCTTCCTCCTCTGCACACATACACAATTCCCAAGTGGCAGTACAATAATATGAATGAGTCAAAAATATTAAATAATTGTAGAGTTCTGGTAGCACAAGGATGGAAGACTGAAGAAACCCCAACTAAAGAATCATGGCAAGAAAAATTGACGGACTATGCAGAACTAGCAAAACTGACATATAAGCTATGGGACAAGGATAACTGTGACTTTAAGGATGAATGGGAACCCTTTACAAAGTATCTGAAGATACAGCAAAGTGAACTGGACTCCTTGGCAGGTTTTGAATAAACATTCACAAACTTTTTATTGATAATAATCAGCTAAATAGTTTGAGGATCTCTACAACATTGTAACATGCAGAAAACAGCAGTCTCAGAGAAACCAAAGACTGGAACTGAGGGAAGTCGGGGGTGGGGGCGGGTGGGTTTTATGTGGGAGGGAGGAAAAATGGGGGGGGGAAACAAGGATGATATGTTTTTGGATAATATGTCTTGTTTTAATTTTAAATAAAAAAAACTTTTAAAAATATATATTAAATAATTGTGAGCCAGTTTAGAATTCTTGGGGGGAAATCCCCCCCTTTTCTTTTTTAGCCTTCACACATGGCTGCTCATAATTGCTGGTCCATTTACACTTGAGCTGAGTGGGATTTGCATATCTCTACCATGAGTAGGGAAGAGCGCTGATGGCTGTTGGCCCACCTCCACTCATTCATGGAACCTGAGAATGTGTGGCTAGGTGCCTTACAAAATGCAAGACCTCTGATCTTGCAAAGAGGGCTATGTGCACATGTTGTATGCCAAGACATGGAGGTCGGATGAACACAGATGGCTGCATGGGCAGGACTGTAAAGCCCCGTGCATATGAGAAAATGCATGCCGGTCATAGCTTGGAATGCAGAAGGCAGATGAGCCAATCAATCAGAACAAGTAGATCCCATTCCCTGCAGCATTTGATTTTGATGGATTGAACCAGCTTTGTGCAAACTTCTTCGATGTTTATGCCAATGCTTTTCACATCCCAAATCGGCCTGCTTTTCTGGCCACAACATGAGCAAACATGAAAAGAAACACAAGGCTGGTCCAGCATGCCAAATCAGGAAGTCGTCTTTAACCCATTCAAAAATAATTGTCTGAATCACCTCTAAATAAAAGCCACTTTACAATGAAGTGGGCGGGTCTGGGGATTTAGACAGACGAGTCCTGGGTTTGAAACCCCTTGCTCGGCCTTGAAGCTCACTGGGTGCCCCTGGCCCAGTTGCATGCTCTTGTCCCAGCCTACCTCACAGGGTTATTCTGAAAACGAAATGCAATAGCCCTGTGGAGAAGGGATGCTGCTCAGTTGTAAGGAAGATGCTTTGCATGCAAGAGGTCCCACGTTAAATCCCCAGCCATCTAAATAATACTGAGCTAGAGGGACCAATTGGTCCGTGAAATATACTCGGAGTCGAGTGTGAATTTCATGCTCTTTATTCAGCTCATAGTAGCAATGAATGAAACTTTCCCCAAAACGTCTAGCTATATATACATTATTTACACAATGGGCCCCACATGATTGGCTAATTCCAGGCTGCCTCTGCAGGCCAATCTGGTTGCTGATTCACTTCATCCAGGAGCCTGATTGGCTGCTCATGCAAGCCAATCAGGTTGCTGAGTCACTTCATCCAGGAACCTGATTGGCTTCTCCTGCTGGCCAATCAGGTCGCTGATTCACTTCCACCAGGAGCTGGATTGGGTGGCTCCTGTAGATCAATCAGACTGCTACATTCTGGATCCTGTTGTTCTAGGATTCAGCTCAGTACATAACATTCCGTTTTCATGCAGCATGTAGGCTATGGAACTTGCTTGCTCCCAGTCCCACAAGAGTTAGTGATGGCCACCATGTTGGATTATTTCAAAAGAGGAATGGAGGAACAGGCTGTTGATGGCTACCAGCCATGATGGCTGTGCCCTGCCTCTGCAGTCAGTAATGCTTCTGAATAGCCATTGCTGGAAATGGCAGGAGGGGAAAGTGCTCTTCCCACAGGCATCTGGTTGGCCGCTGTGAGAACAGGTAAAGGCCCCCTGGACGGTTAAGTCCAGTCAAAGGCAACTATGGGGTTGCAGCGCTCATCTCGCTTTCAGGCCGAGGGAGCCGGCGTTTGTCCACAGACAGCTTTCCATGTCATGTGGCCAGCATGACTAAACCGCTTCTGGCACAACAGAACACCGTGACGGAAACCAGAGCGCACAGAAAAGCCATTTACCTTCCCACTGCAGTGGTACCTATTTATTTACTTGCACTGGCGTGCTTTTGAACTGCTAGGTTGGCAGGAGCTGGGACAGAGCCACAGGAGCTCACCCCGTCGTGGGGATTCAAACTGCTGACCTTCTGATCTGCAAGCCCAAGAGGCTCAGTGGTTTAAACTATAGTGCCACCTGTGTCCTTTAAGTGAGAAGAGGATCCAGAGTTAGATGGGCCATTGAGCTCATCCAACGGGCTCTACTTACGGTCTGATGAAGGCAACTTCATCCGTTCTGATGGTCTCCAGAGAGCCATTTCCATTCATTAAAAGACAACACTTGGGCACATGGCTCAGTAGAGTGTGACCCAGTTGGAGGAGGCTTCCCGCGCACCACCCACCTCTTGCCCAGCTCCCACTCATTTCAAAAGGGCTTGCATAGCAGAAGAACTGCTGCCTGCACTTTGCAAAAACTCTGCAGCTGAAGACATCAATTTGAATAGAAAATTTCTAACATCCTTGACGGTTTCCTTCCTGGGCTTTCCTGGAAAGCCAGCAAGGGAGTAGAACTCTGCAGCTTTGTTACACCGCTACAGGATGACATCTCCTCTAGTTAAATGCCCACTCACATATTAATGCCGCTCAAGCAACCAGGAAGAGCTTGATGCTGGAGCCTCCATTAGACAGTGTTTTATTTTATTTGGGGGGGGGGTTGCAGATAATTAAGTATCGTCGGGCAGATGCTCCACAGTTGTCTTTTCCAGCTCCTGCTCTTCCCAAGGGCGGCCACTGTAAGTAATGTAAATTTTTATTAAAATGCCTCCATGTTTCCAATGGCAAAGCAGAGCACCAGCCACCTGTTCTAATTGGAACACACAGCAATAGACCAGGCAGGAATGCCGTGCAGTGAACAGAGAGACCCTCACATATGGAGGGGGGGTTGAAAGAAAAATTGAAAGAGGGAGGGGAGCCCTTAATCTGAAACGCTGGAACAGCACAGGGGTCCTTTAATTGTTCTTCCCATCCATGTGGGAGCTGCGGATCTGACATGGCTAGGAGAACATTTAAAGGGCATCCATGCTCAGATGCAAAAGAATGTTTTCAGAGCATTGAAATGCCAATCTTGGGGTGCCAGGTGTAGCACAGCTTCACCCAAGCAGTGTTTTCTCATTCATGTCACAGAGAGCGAGGGAGTATTAATGAGCATACCAGTTCATTAATAACTCTAGGGGATAATGGGTACTTCAGAAGGCCAGATGGTCAGCCTAGGCTGGGGAGGATATGTGTGAAGTGAGAGTTCCCATGATCTCCAAACAGTCGAACAGGAAGGGCACCGGCGGCATGGCATGCAAAATCGCTCTCTGCCACCTGCTATGAACCACTTCCCCTTTTGCTCATTTTTGCACCACAGCAGCGCTGCATTAAACAGCCCACCGCCACTTAAAAACAACAACAACCTGGAAATGGTGCATATTTTGCATAGTTACAGCTACAGGTGTTTTTCAGGAGAAAGCTACATGCTAGGGATTGTCCCAGAAGAAGGAGCAACCTTGCCAGGACTTCTTAGGTCTCTCATCATTTGTGCTATTAGCAATTGTGTGGATTATTATTTTTTTAAATACAGCAAGCAGCTGTCATGGTGAGGCCTGATGGTGGGGTCCCTTCTTATGGTCCCAATCCAAATTGGGCCTTCAGCACCTGGCATTTGCATTGTAAGGAAATCTCCCGCTCATGTCAATAGAAACTTTGCTTTCTATTGATGCAAATGGCAGCTGTAGGGTGTGTGAGTTGGATTGGTGTGGCAGTGGGGAACAAAGGGTAAAGCCCACTCACTACCAGGGGCTAGATGCTGAGAGACACCCCTGAAAAGTGGAGCTAGGAGAATGCAACAGGTGCAATTGCACTGGGTGCAAAGCTTCTGGAACGCCACAACTATTACATCCACTGGAAGGCGAGAGGCGAGGGGCGCAGGATTTTGGAATCACCACTGTAATTTGAGACACCAGAGACCACCAGAGATTGCTCATTTCATGAATGACAACACGTCCAGTCTGGCCTTGAGATACACCTTTCTTCCTGTCCCATCCCCATCATCTCTTTTTCAAATCTATTCTTTACCCTTTTAAAAATGTTGACCCGCCTGCTTAGTTTAAGTTCATTATAAATTGTTTGCATTTCAATAAACTGTAACCTTTGCAGACCTCACGTTCATGTTTTCCCGTCACACTTTCTGCAATCCACTAAGATGGGGAAACTGTGTACCTCCAGATGTTGGACTACAACTCCAACCATCCTTGGCCATTGTCCATGCTCGTTGGGGCTGATGGGAGTTGTAGTCCAACATTCATCAGAAGGGACACAGGTCCCCCCACCCACTGCCTTAAGAGTGTAAACGCAGCAAACTGTCCTAAAGTATGAAACAGCCCCTGCTTTGTCTTCAGCGAAGGACCATGAGCGTCCTGGCCAGGGATCTGAAAACTGTTTTGTAACAAATCCAGTTCTGTAGCTCAGCAAGAGGAATAGATGAATTTGTCAGTTTCGGTTTCCTGCAGTTTTTCTCTTTTCCAATCTTAAAGCGGAGTTTCCCACATTTCTATAGCAATTTTGTGATTTACTTATTTATTAATCCTCATGGAAACTCACCAGCATTTTAGTGTGAATTTCTCTGAACTGCTTGTGGTCCCCCCCCCTTTTTTTTTTTGCAAGCAGTTCCCTAACATAATGCATTCTGGTACCTTATCTTCACTGCTATATACATTTAACACATCCTTACCCCAAATGTGAACCACCCTGAGATCTATGGGTATAGTGTGGTATAGAAATTTAATATAAATAAAGGTGCAAATTTTTGTACACATTTCTGGCTGAAAAACTTTGTATCAAAAGTTGCAGGAGTGAGAATTCTGCTGCATAATTTTTGTGCATCGGCTCAAAAAGTGCAAGTTGGGTAGTTTCTCATTAAAATGCAAGCAAAATTTATCCCCCTCCCCAAATGCTACTCAGTGTCAGAGCATCTAACTTTGCAAACCTAATGTTCCAGGTTGCAACCCTAGAATCCCCAGGTAGGATCCCTAACACAAACTGCAAGAGAGCCACTGCCGGCTGGTCAGTCTAGACAATACTGAGCTTGATGGACCAGTATAAAACATCTTCCTATGCAAATCAGCTTGCGGCACCTCAATAGCAACTATGTCCAGACGTCCCTGTGAGCTGATGATCAAGGGGCTAGTTCTTGGAGCACTGTGGTCCTTCAAGGTGGTCCTTGAAGCATAGGACAAGCCAAGTATAATGGACTTAAAGGGAATGGTAGCCGTGCCAATATGGAAGCATCCAATGGAAGCATTTTGGGTGCATCTCTAAAAGATGTAACCAAACTAAAGCACAAGCAAATGAGCACTCCCCTTCAGGAGAACTTCCTGAAAGTCTTAGAAAGGAAAATGACCACCAGCAGGTTGAAAAGCCTTAGGGAGAGGGAGCTCAGGGTATCTGGCAACGTGCTTTATTTTTCTGCAGTGTGCTCATTGGTAAGTATCACAAGATTCACATTAACTTGGAGAGAGCAGCCTCTTTTAAGAAATCTCCCTGTCTGCATTTCTGCTTCTCCTTGAGACTAGAGAAATATAGGCAGAACCATACCACACCGTAGCAAAGCAAACTGCAACCCTATGCACACTTTTTTGTGGGGCGAGCCCCGCAGAACACCTTGGGACTTTTACTCTGAGCAAACATGCATAGGATTTTGCTGCTGGGATATCCTAAGGCAGCCAGAATGATATAAGAAATCACCAAGGAATCATTCTTCATTGACTCGAAGCAGCAGTTAAGATACTTTTTTACTACCCAACTGCATCTCAGAATAATCACTTTACACAGAAAAGTCTACTTATTCATTCTTTCTTAGCAAATGCGTTGCACTGCAGTTATTCTGGAGAGCTAACAAGAAAATTTGCTGTAATCTCATGCTGTTGTGTGTAGATTTAAGATTCCTCGGGACTTCTGCGATTTGCTGTCAAAGGGGGTTATTAGAAAGTCTAACCTAATGATCCTGGTGGGGTCGGAAAGCCTTTTACTACAGAGGCTCTTTTCAAATCAGAGCAAGCATTGCTAAGGTGGGAATTTCAGGACGCAAAAAGATTGTAGAGAGATTGCTCTCCCCGCTCCCCAAAGTTTAAACGCGGATTCTATTTTTAACCTCCGGGAGGCGAGGTGCAGTCGTTCTTAAGTTCCTCATCACCCAGTAGAATCCTTTAAGCTGCTTCTCCCAAGACAAATGGGGCATTATCCGGCAGCTGCTGTCGTTGCTGCCGCTTCCTGGCCCGTGCTAAGAACCTGTCAGAAGATCATCTTAGCTGCACTTTTCTCACCAACGCTACTTCCACGCCACCTACCCTGTTCACAGCCTCCGCGACGGATCCGCAGCAACAGCAACAGTTCCCAACCAGAAGCGCCACCATAAACCAAGTGGGGGAGACTGAGTGAGCGAGTGAAAAGCCCTGACGTTTCCCGAGCTCACGCGGATATTCAAATCTGTGAACTTCTCTGTTAACTCCGTGCAGTTTCAAAAAGGAAATCGGAGGCTAAATTCAGCTGACAACTGTCGTTGCGCAAAGCTCTTCTCCGCCTCCCGGTTCAGCGCCGAGACCACTTGCAAACCATCCGAGGACCCTCACTTGAAAAGAGACCCAAGAGGAGGAGGAAGAAGAAGTTGAAGTAGTAATAGTCCTGGGATCTGGAACGGGCAGCCGTGCGCAAAAATGTGCCAATAACACCCAGCGCGCACGGGAGGCAGGGGAGCGCGCCGGGCCAGCCCTCCGCGGAGAGGGAGAGAGCTGGTTTCAGGTTTCACTCAGCAGCTGGCGAGCTTCTCGACGCGCAGGCTGCCCCGTCGAGGATCCCTTCTTAGCCGCACAGCTCACGCCTCCGGTATCTCTGGAACCCCGGGAAGCGCGGCGCCCTCAGCTGCGCGCCGAGCTCCAATAATGGCCCCATCCCTTCGCCACGGAGCTCCACTCCAGCTGCTGGGCAGCTTCCTCTTAACAGCTTGTTTCCTTGCATTCAGATCCCACCTTTCCCGGATACCCTCCAACGTTTCTCCGATGAAAATAGGGACATCCTATTCCATAATAATGATTTTATTATTTATACCCAGCCCCAGTCACTCTGGGCGGCTGCCAACATATATAAAAACATAAAACATTTAAAAAAAAAATACTTCCCTATCCAGAGCTGCCTTCAGATGTCTTCTAAAGGCTGTATAGTTATCTCCTTGGCTCTCTGGTCGCATAACTCCATACCCTCCAACATTTCCCCAATGAAAATAGGGATGTCCTAAAGAAAACTGGGACATTCCAGGCTCAAATCAGAAATTGGGATGGCGTCAGTAAATCTAGGATTGTCCCTGGAAAATTGGGGCACTTGGAGGGTCTGTTTCGTCCATGGAGGTCAAAGTGGGAAGAACATCAGCAAAGCCTGCTGGATCCAGTGCCAGATTACTAAACAGGCAGAGTAGTCACCGTGCTAGGGGCCCCACACCTTTTAGGGGCCCTGCGACAATAGATCGAAATAATTGTGATTTGATCTGGTAAGAAAATTACAACCAAGCTTGCTTGGTTCAGTGTTATCCCACTGGAGCACACACACGAGAGGGGACCGAGATTTTGACTGCCTAGGGACATCCACAGGGTTTAATCCAGCACTGGCTGGATCAGGCCAATGGCCCACCAAGGCCAGCATCCTGTTCTCACAGCGGCCAACAAGGTGCCTGTGGGAAACCAGAAAGAGGACATTAGCACCAGAGCAATGCTGTCCCCTGGTTTCTGGTTTCCAGAAACTAGTATTCGTAAGCACTGACCTCCAACTGTGGAGGTTAGAGAATAGCCATCACAGCTAGTAGCCTCTCTCCCATGAATTTGTCCAATCTTCTTTTTGAAAGTGATCCAAGTTGGTGGTCATTACTGCCTCCTGGGGACCAATGGTACCAAATAGTATGGGAAACAGCCCTACTAGAAAAATTAGCCAATAAACTGAAACAGGGACAAATAGAAGAAGACGTCTTCACCCCAGTATGGCTCCCCTTTATCACATACACAGCCCAACAAGACAGTGACAAAAATCCACCAACAGCATACAAATCAATATGGCTAACGTGATCCAAAACACCCACCCACCCCACTCACACATGAAAACAAAGACCACCACAGCCAACCACAAATGAACAGCCACACCCTAGGCCAACCCCAACCTCTCTCACCACCAAAGGAACACAAGCGAACAGCAAAGAACCTGCACAAGCAACGCTGACACCAAACCCTACATAAAGTAAGTAAAATAGAAACATCACCACCGAACCCCAACCCCAACCCCACCCATCTTCCCCCCTCCCCCTCTTTCCCCCTTTTCTTCCTAATGTCTCAACAAATGAAACTGATTTGTAAAAATGTTACATGGGGGGGGGGAATACGAGAGAGAGACATTGCACACACTTTTGTAAATCAAGAAAATATTTAATAAAAAAAATTACTGCCTCCTGGGGGAGTGAGTTCCATAGTTTAGCTATGGTGAACATGGTTCTTCCCCCTCCCCCCCATCATTTAACCCTGTGAGGTGCATTAGGCTGGAAGGCTGCAACTGGCCCAAAGTCACCCAGTGAGCTTCATGGCCAAGTGGGAATTTGAATGCCTGCCTCCCATGTCCTAGTCTAGCTTTCTAATCACTACACCACACTGCCTCTTTACTGCCCTATCTCTCCCTCAAAGCAGCCTGTTTCCTCCAAATACTGATGGAAGATTTCCAAACTCCACTCCTGCCTATGTGATCTACTTTCACGACTCCAGGAACCTTTGTATGTCCCAGAGCCAGGCTAGAGAGACCCCTAGTTTCCATGCAAGGACCCTGAGCCATATTTGGAAAAGCTGGGAGGTTCCAGTGAAGCCCAGTCAGGTTCCCTGGAGAGCTTAGCACTAAATGATGCTGCAGAACAATGCACAGTTTTATTTTGTTCCATGCCATTTATAGAATCATAGAACTGGAGAGTTGGAAGGACCTCAAGGGTCCTCTAGTCCAACTGCCTGCAGTGCAGGAATCTCAACTAAAGCATCCACAACAGGTGGCCATCCAAGCTCTGTTTAAAAACCTTCCATGAAGGAGAGTCTACCACCTTCCAAGTTGTCTGTTCTGTTGTTGAAAGGCTTTTACCGACAGAAAGTTTTTCCTCATTCTAAATTATGTCACAGTGCTGGTGTGAAGGTAACATGGGGCATCTTGTAAGTTCCTTAAAAGAAAGCCAGGGTCTGTATATACAGTGGCACCTCGGTTTTCGAATGTAATCCATTCCAGAAGACCGTTCAAGTTCCAAAACGTTCAAAAACCGAAACCTCAATACAGAAGCCTCAAAACAGAAAACTCAATACAGTGGTACCTCAGGTTACAGACACTTCAGGTTACAGATGCTTCAGGTTACAGACTCCGCTAACCCAGAAATAGTACCTTGGGTTAAGAACTTTGCTTCAGGATATGGACAGAAATCATGCTGCGGCAGCAGGAGGCCCCATTAGCTGAAGTGGTACTTCAGGTTAAGAACAGTTTCAGGTTAAGAATGGACCTCCAGAATGAATTAAGTTCTTAACCTGAGGTACCACTATACAAAAAACTCAACACGGAAGCTGTGTGGCATGTTCAACTTTTGAGGCACGTTCAAAAACCGAAGCATTTATGGTGTTCGAAAACCGAAATGTTCATCAATGGAGACGGTTGAAAACCAAGGTACCACTGTAAACAGTATTTATGCATTCTGTTTTCACATATATGGTTTACAGAAACACAAAGTGGTTTACAGAAAGAATAAAACAATGAAATTATCAGTGCTTTAAAGAAAACCATTTAAAACTTTCTAGAATAAATTAAGATCAACAATAAGCTAAAAACTAGATTGAAACACATGTCAACATTCTGCCTACTTTGAAGCAGTAAATGCTTCTGAATGCAAGAATCAGCTTGCGGGTTTCCCAGAGGTATCTGGTGGGAACAGGATGTTGAAATTGGCCGGCCACTATGTTATTGATTGATCCTTGACTACAACAGCAGTACTTTTTGCCTAATCATTAAGCAAGAAGTGGAGTCAGGCTCCCTATGCCAACCTTAGCTGGGGCTCTAGCCCCTTATGCCTGCAGGGTCCCAGGTGTCACCTCTCAGAGCAGGATGAGGAGGAGCCTGAGGGATGCTCGCCAGGGATTTCTTACACCAGGGATCGAACTGGGATCTTCTGTGTTCAAGGGCAGATGCTCTACCACTGAGCTCTGCTCCTTTGCCTGAACCTAGGACCTTCTGCATGCTACCCTGATTGACTTGTAAACACTGCAGAGGGTACGGTTTTGACACCACTCTGCATAACATCAACACTCCCGATAGTTTAACAACTTTGACAGCAGCTCAGAGGCTCCTAACGGAATAAAGCAAACAGTAGGAGAATGTCTATAACATGCTAAAAAGGGAGGGGACTTGCGCAATTAGATGCGAAACGCAGCAGGATACCTCTGCTTGCCTGAGGCTTGGTTTGCTGCCAGCCACTATCTCCCAGGGAGGCCTTGCCAGAGTGACATAAGTAAGAGAAAGAAGCCTTTAAGTGGGTTGGGAGGATCTCCAGCAGCAAGGAGCAAGGCAGCTCTCTGATGAGGTGCTCATACTCGGGGGGGGGGGGGACCTGCAGGTTATGGAGGGAGGCAATTGGCAACCCTGAAACAAGTCGTTTCCCCCCCCCCCCCCCACAGCTGTTCTCTTGCATCTTTGCATGAGCAAGAAAGCCCCACGAATACACAAAACACTGCTGGTTTAAAAAGGGATAGGAAATTGCTGCTTAAAAGCTCGACTACCCCAGGGAGCATTTCCAATTACACAGAAAGAAATGAGGGGCAACACATAAACTGACTAGATAAAAGAAGATGATGAAGAAAAGAAAAGCAGGGTGGGAAAGAAGGCAACATAAAATAGACTCTTCCAGTTGCAAGTAGAGATAATGCAAGGAGCCCTTTGGGAACAGCATGCCAGTTTTGCCGGCACCATGATATATGTGCAAGGTTAAGACAAGAGAAGACTGGCAAATCAAGTTAATGGAATACGCCGAAATGGCGAAACTAACTGGAAAGCTCAGAAAACAAGACAGCAAGAAATTCAGAAAAGAATGGGAAATGTTTATTGTATATATGTGAAAGTGTTGTAAACAAGTTAACACATCAGCAGGATTTTAAGGACACTTGTAATTTTAGAGATATACAGTGGTACCTCGGGTTAAGAACTTAATTCGTTCTGGAGGTCCGTTCTTAACCTGAAACTGTTCTTAACCTGAAGTACCACTTTAGCTAATGGGGCCTCCTACTGCCGCCACACAATTTCTGTTCTCATCCTGAAGCAAAGTTCTTAATCCGAGGTAATATTTCTGGGTTAGCAGAGTCTATAACCTGAAGTGCCTGTAACCTGAAGCGTCTGTAATCCGAGGTACCACTGTAATAGGAAAAATTGAATGAATTTGTTTTTGGAATAGTAATGATATGCAGTTGAAAAGGAAAATGAAGGAACCAGGGGAGGGAAGTCACGGGATTTGGAGGACCCCTATTTTCCAATTTGAAATTGTTTTGGCATATAGTTGTGTGTGTGTTTGTTATTAATGTTTTTGTTGTGGTGATTTTTACTTTTGTATGGTTGGAAGAAAATCAAATATATATATATATATATAATTTATATATATATATATAAATTTTATATATATATAAAATTTAAAAGCCTTTTCCAGCCTGATGCCTGCTTTATTTACTTATTCATTTATTGCATTTATATACCAGCTTTTCTCACCTCCTTTAACCCCCATAACAACCCTGTGAGGTAGGCTAGGCTAAGCGGCAGTGACTCGCCCCCAGTTTCATGGCCAAATGGGAATATGAACCCTGGTCTCCCAGGTACTAGTCCAACACTAGCCAATGGCCAGGGAAGATGGGTGATGTAGAGCACTTTGAGGAAGTGCCATAACTCAGCGGTACGGCTTCTACTTTGAGTAGAGCTAGTGTTGAATAACATGCTCTTAACAAAAAACTGAGGCAAGATGGTAGCAGCAATTTAGCAAAGTTGTTTACGCAGGCCCATTTCCATTATGTCTTCTTCAGAAAACCTTCTCGGAGCCAATTTAAACATCACCCTGCCCCAACGCGGTTGGAAAGCACTGCTCTGGGGCAGCGTGTGTCACACCCAGCATAATGTATAAGGGTGTGATCCTGTGCATACGTATGGACAGACACTGCCGCCTTTGTTTCGTTTGACTCCTCTTGCAGGCGCCTGTTTGGCTCCTGGCATGGTACCATTATGCGCCCTATACCAAAAGAAATCGATCAGTGATGGAAATGATAGAGTAGCCTGGTCTGTTACTCATTAAACATGAAAACTGGTCCCTGCAAGAGGTCAGAGGTCCAGAAGGACAGCTCTCTCCATCAGCCACAGACTCCTGATTTTTGCATGTTTCACTTCCAGCCTAGAGCAGCTATTCCACCTCTTCTTCTAGCCACCACTAACCACTGATTTTCATTACTTGTTGTTGTTTATTCGTTTAGTCGTGTCCGACTCTTCGTGACTCCATGGACCAGAGCATGCCAGGCACTCCCGTCTTCCACTGCCTCCCACAGTTTGGTCAAACTCATGCTGGTAGCTTCGAGAACACTGTCCAACCATCTCGTCCTCTGTCGTCCCCTTCTCCTTGTGCCCTCCATCTTTCCCAACATCAGGGTTTTTTCCAAGGAGTCTTCTCTTCTCATGAGGTGGCCAAAGTATTGGAGCCTCAGCTTCAGGATCTGTCCTTCCAGTGAGTACTCAGGGCTGATTTCCTTAAGAATGGAGAGGTTTGATGATCTTGCAGTCCATGGGACTCTCAAGAGTCTCCTCCAGCACCATAATTCAAAAGCATCAATTCTTCTGCGATCAGCCTTCTTTATGGTCCAGCTCTCACTTCCATACATCATTACTTAGCTGTTTGTTTTAAAAAAGTGATGGGGTCTTCTCTCTCTCTCTTTAATGATATCAAAGGAACAATCCATTGGGTAGATAAAGGATTGGTAAGTTGTGTGATTACTACAGCAAGGTTAACTTGAGCAAAACAGGGGAGGTCTTACAACCTTCCTTCCTTCAAATAGTGCTTTGTTAAACTGTGGGATACAGAATGGGAACAGTCCACAGCTCAGTGGCAAAGCACCTGCTTGGCATGCAGATGGTTCCAGGTAAAATCCTCAGCACCTTCAGGTAGGGATTGAGGGGAAACCATCCCTGAAACCCTGGAGAGCTGCTGCCAATCAGCATAAACAATATTGAGTTAGATGTGTTAGGATTTTTATCCATCTGTGCTGCTCCAGCAGTAGCACTATGTTTGTGTATATCATGTGAGTGTCTGAAAGAGCGTGAGACAGGAAGTCTCAGCACCGTTGGAAGTTAGTTTCACTTCTGAATGTGTTGCTGTTTCTGTCCTGGTGCTCAAAGAGCACAGATATGCTGATGGATTCTCTGTATATAGACTGTAAAATAAAGTACAGTGGTACCTTGGGTTAAGTACTTAATTCGTTCTGGAGGTCCGTTCTTAACCTGAAACTGTTCTTAACCTGAAGCACCACTTTAGCTAATGGGGCCTCCTGCTGCTGCCATGCCGTTGGAGCACGATTTCTGTTCTCATCCTGAAGCAAAGTTCTTAACCCGAGGTGCTATTTCTGGGTTAGCAGAGTCTGTAACCTGAAGCGTATGTAACCCAAGGTACCACTGTAGTTTAGAGCTACTGATTGACTCTTTCTTCTGCTATGATATGCCAGAAGACGAGCGTGCTCCTCTCGGGAGGGAGGGGTCACTCGGGAGGGAGGGGGGAGATTTATAGCCAGAGGGTGACCACCAGAGAGACGCCCCGGAGTCTTGGGAAGATGCCGGCCTTCCCGGGCGTGTTTCCAACAAGATGGACCACTGGTCTGACTTGGTACAAGGCTTCCTATATCCAACTCATTGCATCAGAAGCAAGGATAAAAGATAGCATACTGCTGAGGTTAACTGGAATCCTGTTTCTGAACATCTTTTTAAAAACACATCTTTTTAAAAAAATATATTAAAAATCCTGAAAATACGTCAGAGTAATTGTTAGAGAGTCAGACTAGAACCTGGAAGATTGGGGTTCAAATCCTCACTCAGCTATGAAGGTCACTGGATGAGGCTAGACTCTGCCTCTCATCTTAACCTCCCTCACAGGGATGTGGTGGGGATTAAATGAGGGTGGACGGAAGCACATACTCCACCTTGAGGTACTTGGAGAAAAAGGTGCCATCAAACAATGTTATCAGGATATGAAAGTGTGTGTTTTAGAAATGGAATGCATTAGTTTTTGAGGTTCCAGAGGGTTTGGAGACCCTCTGGAGAAGGTTTTAAGAGGTACAACAGGTGTTGAAGAGGAGGAAGCTGATGTCCCTCTGGATTCCATGCCGTGCATTTGAATTGTGAGAAACAGAAAATATTTCTTAACGAGTAAAAAATAATGATGGGGATAATTGGGCCCGAGTGCTATGAAGAGGATAGTTTTTGGTGCTTTGCTCCCAGCAGAAAGGCTTCATTACGATCAAGGGAAGCGGTGGGGGGGGGGGGAGGTTTGGAGAAGGGCAGACAAGTGGAACTTCACATCTCATGGAAGCGGCTTGCACGGTTTCTGGACATGTGGGATGTTATGTAAGTCAACAGAAATCCTGTTGCTCCCCTTGCTCATTTACACATCTGCCAACTTTCCCCTTTCCAGCTGACAGTCTTCTCTTTTGGAGTGAGTCTGGAAATACGGCCAAGAATGTATTTATTACTACTGCAAATTCTCACAGTGGAAACTCCCACTGAGAATGAATTGAATTCACTGTTCAGTTTTAGGAAGCCCGGCTCTAGCCAAGGCCTTGAGTTCATCTGCTTTTTTGTTGCTGTTGTTGTTCTCTTTAAATGATCATTTGATGATCCTTCCCATTCTCACTGTAACCACTTGTAGCAATGGAGAGGGGGAATCAATGAAGAGCCCACAGCATATGCCTTGCAGGCAGGCAGGCAAGCCGGGCGTCCCACTTTGATCTCCAGCTCAGAGAGGTAGCAGGGCAGAGGAACAGTCTCCGGCCAAGAACTTGCAGAGCTTGCAATCAAAATAGACAGGACTAGCCTGCACAGACCAATTGGCCAGTCTTGCCTCCTAATGCTAGGGCAAAGGATGGGATGAACAGCTAATTTTGTCTTGTTTCTGTCTCACTCGCACTCAGCCATAGTGTTTTGAGCAGACTTCCTTTTTGAGAGAATGGACAAAAAACAACAACAACCCACTTTTAAACTGCATGCATTTTGTCTGCCCCTTTTACATAAAACATCCTTTTGAAAGCTTTGAAATATATGCATTTGTCTGCAAAACAGGAATTTTGCATGCATCTTTTATGCAGTACAGTATACAAACTTTTGTGTGACATTTGTGCACACCCAAAACGCATCGCAAAATCTGGAGAAGTGTGCGTGATCTGATGGTGCACTGCTTTCCAATCCACAAGTAAGTGTGGTAGCATCAGATTATGTGGTTGGTCCACCCCGAAAGCAGACCAAATGAATTTCCCTTCCATCTTTAGTGAAATCTGTTGGGGTAGCAAATTCAGTCCCCCAGCTGTGGTTAAGAGAGTGAAGGGTGTCACCAAGACTGCCCTTTCCAAAGAGCAAGCTCCCCCACCAATCTTATTTGGCCTTAAAGGATACCTTAAAATACAGGTAGGTAGCCATGTTGGTCTGCCATGCTCAAAATTATGAAAAAATATTTTGTTAAAATACTAAGCGAGCTCCTCTTGAACCTGTGTTTCTTAATCAGCTTCAAAACCTGCCTTCAAAGCCAAAGGAAGCAGGAATCCTGGATGGAAACAGATTTTCTCTAGAGACAGTAGATTCTCCTTTCTAGAGGCAATGGCGACCATCTATCAGGGATGCTGCAAGTCAGCAGTCTGGAACCTCTGAGGCCACTTCAGCCAAGCCATGCCCATCAAACATGATGCCAGGTGTGGGGAAAGTAAAGGCACAGCTAGGCCACAAGTCGGTTTGCTGGCACTCTGATCAGTTTATTGGTGAACCCTCCAAACTCCATGCAATGCCCCAAAGTTGGTTTGTGGTGGTGGTTTCCCAACCAGCTGGTCATTTGCAGCTTGCAAAGCACAGAGGAGCCATGCCTTTACTCACAAAGTTCAGTTTCAAATTGTGTGGGACCCAAAAATGGGTCATCTGGTATTATTGTGATGACAGATGATTGACACGTGAGTGGCCTGCAGCTGGTGGGGCGGGGTAGGAGAAATAAGATCAAATTCCCTACCTCTGCTACATTTGCATTTCTGCATTAAGTAGCGGGTCATACTAGATGATTCCCAAGAACTCTTTCAACTAACCCAGAACCAGAATTCCATTTTCTAACTCTCTCACAGTGTCTGACCATTTCCTAGCTTCATTCTGAAGGAACGTAGTCTCAGTACACCTGTCCTTTGCTCTGTCTCTCTCTCACATTCTTCAGTTTCTACCTTCTTTTTCCCAAAGCTCATATTTACTAATTAATATAATAATTTATTATTTATACCCCACCCATCTGGCTGGGTTTCCCCAGCCACACTGGGCGGCTCCCAATAGAACATTAAAAACACAATACAGCATTAAACATTAAAAACTTCCCTAAACAGGGCTGCCTTCAGATGTCTTCTAAAAGTAGGAGGGTGTTCCACAGAGTGGGTGCCACTACCGAAAAGGCCCTTTGCCTGGTTCCCTGTAACCTCACATCTCACAGTGTGGAAACTGCCAGAAGGCCCTCGGAGCTGGACCTCAGTGTCCAGGTTGAACAATGGGGGTGGAGACGCTCCTTCAGGTATACTGGACCAAGGCCGTTTAGGGCTTTAAAGGTCAGTGCCAACACTTTGAATTGTGCTAGGAAATGTACCGGGAGCCAATGTAGGTCTTTCAGGACCAGTGTATGGTCTCGGCCGCTCCACGTCATCAGTCTAGCTTCCACATTCTGGATTAATTGCAGTTTCTGGGTCACCCTCAAAGGTAGCCCCATGTAGAGCGCATTGCAGTAGTCCAAGCGGGAGAAAACTAGAGCATGCACCACTCTGGCAAGACAGTCTGCGGGCAGGTGGGTCTCAGCCTGCGTACCAGATGGAGCTGATAAACAGCTGCCCTGGATACAGAATTGACCTGCGTCTCCTTGGACAGCTGTGAGTCCAAAATGACTCCTTCAGGGGCACAGTTACCCCATTCAGGACCAGGGAGTCCTCCACACCCGCCCACCTCCTGTTCCCCAAAAACAGGACTTCTGTCTTGTTAGGATTCACCCTCAATCTGTTAGCCGCCATCCATCCTCCAGCTGCCTCTAGACACTCACACAGGACCTTCACCGCCTTCCATTTGTTTTGAGGTGGACCACTTTCACAAGCAATTGTGTTCAGGAGACTCTATGCCATTCCCCCCACAAAGCGACTGCCAAAAGCCCTGGTCTCTTCAAGCCTAGACAGAATCGGATGATGGCAGCCATTGCAAATTGTGGCTTGTACATGCCGATTGTGTGTGTGAGAGAGATAATGATTTAACACCTTCAACAAAAGAAGTTTTAAAATAGCGTTTACTATTACTCTGCCACCTTCATTGTCTCTCTTTTTGTTTTCTTACACGTCTTGTTCTTTGCATTGGGCTATTCCAGTCTGTTCAGGGAAGCAGAATCTTGTAAATGTAATGCAGTTGTTTGGGGCATTTATTTTCTTCCACAAACAGCGTTCTCTATTTATAGCATTACCTACACGAAGAAGGAAGAGCAGAGAAAGGGACAGAGGGTGTGCAAAGGCAGATATGGCAAAGATGAGGATGCACAGAGAGATCCATGGTGTTCTTCAATGCTGCTTTAGCTGGATTTCCCTGGGATTTAAGGTAGCCAGGTCACAACCCAGAAAGTCCCCCTGTACCTTTAAATTCACCGCAAAGCAGACTTTCCATCTATTTGCCTCACTTTCCTGGAGTCTTGCTTACCACCAAAGACAGCAGGGCTGCCATTTTAGCTTTCAGTGCTGGTGATGAAATAGGAAGCTGAATCAGACAAATGGTCCATCGAGCTCAGTATGGCAGCAGCTCTCCAGGGTTTCAGAGAGCAGACATTCCCATCTCTACTTGGAGATGCCAGGCTTACCACATGGTTAAACTGCACGCAGCAGCTGATGACCAATGGCGTAGGCTGGTTGGCACTTATTTGGACATTCTTTTCAGCTCGCCAGTATTTTTTTTTAAGCTGTTCATTTTAAGAATGTTGCTGTGGCTGTTCTTCAAAACTACGTAATACCGTCAAAATATAGCTGCTCCCGAGGAAGGCTGAGGACTCCCCTTTATTGGAGCTTTTAAAGCAGCAGTTGGATGGCCATCTGTCGGGGACTTTTTAGCTGAGATTTCTGCATTGCAGGAGGTTGTACTAGATTGGGGTCCCTTCCAATTCTACCATTCTCCAAAACGATGCTCTTGTGTGGGAGGAGGATTGACTCAATACCAGGGGAAAGTTGTGGCTGCCCCATTCCCCCATCCAGCTCCCCGTTTGAGGGAATTTGGGACTACAGAATTTCCAGAGCTCCTCCATTTGTCTCACGGTAGAAGGAAAACACACCAGTGGCATTTATTCCGCCATTCCTTTTCAACAAGGCGTGCTTGTTTTCCCCACTTCCTAAAACACGGGCAGACATGCACACCTCTGCATCCAGGATCCTGGTAAACTCCTGCTCAGATGAGAGAATCTTGGAAGGCGCTCCTATTCACCCCCCTGAGGCACTGTGAGCTGCACCCACTGAAATCCCTACCCATTTTGCAAGCACATAGCCTTAATGTGGAAATCTCACATGACTTTATAGAACAAAACAATCCCAGTCAAAGCAAGGAATCCTTCATGGGAAACTACCCGGCACCTGCTTACCAACTTCTCATGAAGGAGAGTCCACCACCTTCTGAAGCAATCATATAGATATTGCGTTTTTGCTCATAAAGAGTTGACGCCTTGAAGAAAACGTTCCAACTAATATTTGCAAAAAAGCCTGAAACATTTCTGTTAGGGATTGTAGGAAAAGACCTGCCAAGGAAATTGAAGAATATCTTCATGTATGCAACAACGGCAGCAAGAGTCTTAATAGCACAAGGATGGAAGAACGAAGAAATCCCAACCAAAGAACTGTGGCAAGAGAAAATGATGGACTATGTGGAACTGGCAAAACTGACACACAAACTGTGTGATAAGGACAACTGTGACTTTAAAGAAGAATGGGAACCTTTTACAAATTATTTAAAGAAACAGCAGACTGAGCTGGACTCCTTGGCAGGTTTTGAATAAACATACACAAATTTATTATTGGTAACATATAGATAGATAAATTAAGGATCTTTACAATTTTATAGTATGCAGAGATTAACATGTGCTGAAAAACCAGAGAGAGGAGCTGAGGGAAGTCTGGGGGTGGGGGTGGGAGGGTGGGGTTCTGGTTTGGGGAGGGGAGGGGTGAGGGGAAAAATAGGGGGGAATGAGGATGATATGTTTTTGATAAATTGTTATGTTGAAATTCTATATATATATATATATATATATATATATATATATATATATATATATAAAGAGTTGACGCCATCTTTGATTACTAACTGACAGGCTCCTGCGACATTGGGTTTATTTGTATGCATTGGGGGAAATCCTATTTTGTGGCCACAGGGTGCCCTTCTTCTCCCAGAGTAAGTTCCTCTGAGAGTCTACATTGCTAGTAACATGGCATAATTTTTTACTTTAAATTTCATAGAATTGTAGAGTTGGAAGGGACCCCACGGGGAACCTAGTCCAAACCCCTGCAATGCAATGGTTTGATGGCCAAGTTTAGATTTAGTTAGGTTACATTTATTTATTTTTTAAAGGTAACTTTCCGATCTCCTAATTTTTCTCCACACTGCTACATTAGCGGTGGCTCAATGTACGCAAGACTATATCCTTCCTCTCCATGTTGCTTTCTTCCTGTGTGTTTGCAGAGAGATGAAAAACTGCAGGAACTCACAGGAAAAGGCCGTGACCCACCCATCCCCTCCCCCCTCCCTCCAGCCTGCGTATTCTGCTATTTCGGGCATCAACCTAATTACCAGGAGCTGTAAATTAACCAAACCGCTATCCCGCTCCAATTATAAAAGTGTCCTTCCTTGGGCCATTTGTCTTATTTGACCTTCAAAACACAATCGTACCTCAATACTTCGGTTCTAGCTGGGAAGCTTTGCAAGTGATGTGCCCGACAGCCAATTAAAAATCCATGTGCGTGCGGGAGTGTGTGCGGTGCTTTTGAAAGCTATTGTTGTAAATTCTGTGGAATGGTTATTGGAGTGGTTGCTGATACAAACAAAGGCCTGCTCAAACTACCTAGTGTAGGGTGTTGCCATGAACACAGAACATTCCTGAAGCTGACACCTGACCAAACCGGGGAGACAACCTTGGCCTACATTTTGTATATCACTCAGTTAATTGCCAGGGTTTGGCTTGGCTTCCCTTCTTTCGTTTTCTTTACAAGTATTTGGAAGTTTTGCCAGAATTATTCGAATGAAGTATACACGGAGGAGCGCAAGAAACGGCATTATGCAGATTCAGACAAATTGTTCCATCTTGTTCAGTATTTTCTGCACCACAGGGGGAGAACCTTGAGCTCATGGTTAGCTCAGTCGGTACAGTTAGAGGTCAGGGTCATAGGTCTGAGCCCCACATTGGGTGAAAGATTCCTGCATTGCAGGGGTTTGGACTAGATGGCTATGGGGTACCGTCCAAAACTCTGATTCCATGGGCCTCCATGTCATGGTCCGGTCTACGGGCGATCGAAGTCCCGGCTGAGAATGTCGGGACCGGGGACAAGATGGCGGAGCAGGAACAGGAGTCCAGAAGCCAGGGGTCCGAGGGTCAGGAAGCAAGGAGTCACGAAGTCAAGGGTCCACGGGTCGGGAAGCAAGGAGTCAAGGAGCCAAGGTCCGAAGATCAGGAAGCAAGGGGCCAAACGCAGGAAACGTGTTGCTGTGGCAAAGAGCCGAAGGGAAATGTTGACCTTATATGCCTTCCCGGCTCTTGCCACCAGGTGCAGTGAGTTACCAAGTGGCCTCACCTGTGTGGCTGCGCCTTGCCTCTCCAGAACAAACTTAGGAAGGCCCCAGCCCTGCGAAGCCCTACTGGTCACAGGGCCTGGCTCCTGCACGCACTCCTGACACTCCAAGAGTTCTAGATTGGCCTGTGAGGCTGTTTGTTTCCCCTACGCTCAGCTCACTTGCCCCATACGTCAGGTCACAGAAAGCTAGGTGTGGCTACCATTTGCTTCCAATTCCTCTGAAAGTAAGGATTGCATTCAGTGTCTTTCCCATTTGTCCAAGACCGGTTACACTTGGAAGTTTTTGACAGCAGCTGACCCCTGCCACAAGAAGGGCTTTCTTTCTGTGCTGAATTCAGTGCCAAAAGCCAGCCCTGCTTTCCACAAGGAAAGCCGCACAGGAGTTCTTCTTTTGCAGCCACAGTCTGGAATCTTTTGCGGCCCCAACTTTAATTAAAGTCGGAGTTGGAAAGGAAGAATTCAGAGAGCATGTCAAGAAGAAGAAGAAGAAGAAGAAGAAGAAGAAGAAGAAGAGGAGGAGGAGGAGGAAGAGGAGGAGGAGGAGGAGGAGGAGGAGGAGGAGGAGGAGGAGGAGGAGGAGGAAGAAGAAGAGTTTGGATTTGATATCCTGCTTTATCACTACCCGAAGGAGTCTCAAAGCGGTTAACATTCTCTTTTCCCTTCCTCCCCCACAACAAACACTCTGTGAGGTGAGTGAGGCTGAGAGACTTCAAAGAAGTGTGACTAGCCCAAGGTCACCCAGCAGCTGGATGTGGAGGAGCGGAGACGTGAACCCGGTTCACCAGATTACGAGTCTACCGCTCTTAACCACTACACCACACTGGCTCACTGCCACATTGACTTTGTCAATGCATGGTCACCTAATGCCCTCCATTCTCAGGTGAATGAAAGACAGGCAGCGCCACCCACTTGTCAGGGACGGCTCATGAAGGGTGGCGAAGGCTTGGACCTGGGAGACCAGGGATCGAATCCCCACTCAGTCATGAAGCTTGCTGGGTGCCCTTGGGCCAGTCACTATCTCTCAGCCTAACCTACCTCACAGGGTTGTTGTGAGGATAAAATGGGGAAGAAAAGAACCACCTGAAGCTCATTGGAAGAAAGAGCAGTATATAAACATAATAAATAATAATAATAAAATAAATTACACTGGATGGCTGCAGGACTTCAGACAAGGGACATTCTCCTCCCTATTTGGAGGTACCATGGATTGAACTTGAGACCGACTGCATGCAAGTCAGATGCTCTGGCACTGAGGCATGGGAGCTCCCCAAATTGTGAGTAAAAATCAGTAGCCACATTTCCACTGATTGAGCGCAGTTCTGTAGTTTAGTCACGTACACACACCAAATGTAGAGATCAGCCCCATTATCCTATGGTACAGTGGTACCTCGGGTTACAGACGCTTCAGGTTACAGACTCTGCTAACCCAGAAATAGTACCTCGGGTTAAGAACTTTGCTTCAGGATGAGAACAGAAATCACACGGCGGTGGCAGCAGGAGGCCCCATTAGCTAAAGTGGCACCTCAGGTTAAGAACAGTTTCAGGTTAAGAACGGACCTCCAAAACGAATTAAGTTCTTAACCTGAGGTGCCACTGTAGTTCAGTTTTCACTTCTATTTCACTTCCCAAACCTAAATGTGAACCAAAAGGCAGCTATCCTTAAACTTTTCACACTTTTACGAAATGGCAGTGTCATTACTGAACAAATGAAATCCCAACTTTGTGCAAAAAAAAGGGAATGTTGGGGGAAATGGTCACAAAGATGTATACACCAGGGAAAATAATGTACAAATATGCATTCTATTAGTGGAAATTGCTTGCAAAACTGCATATATTAGGAGAAATGCACACAAAAATGTTGATGCAGACATTTTCATGGGGAATCCAAAGCTGAAACTGGAATTGACAAATCTTTCCACCCACAAGGCAATGAGGCGTGTTGCACCATGAAGTTGCTTTGTGGCGTGGTTCCTCCTTAGTTCCCACCTACACAAGCTCTATGGAGCCAAGATACCTGAAGGGCATGAGAAAAACTAAAGATACTTCCAAGGATGAACACAGCAGCAGCAGCAGCAGCAGCAGCTGGTACTGCCATCACAACTATTCTCTGTACCACAATTTTAATGCAAGCTTATGATTAGATAAAACTGCCATATACCGTCAGACCATCAAGCCCAGGCATGGAAAACTGGTAGATCTCCCAATGTTTTCACTATTTTGTATTTTATTTTTAAATTTGTATCCCGCCCTTCCTCCTAAAGGAGCCCAGGGCAACAACCAACAGCAACATCTTAGGAACAATTCCAGTACAGATGGGAGACTGGGAAAGATCTCCGCTTAAAAGGCTTCCTGAAAGAGGAAGGACTTCAGCTGGCACCAAAAAACAAGACAAAAAAGACAGCAGAGATAGAACCTGTCTAATGTTCAAGAGGAGGGAATTCCAAGGAACAGGTGCCACAACACTAAAGGCCCCTTTCCAACAGTGTGCAGAACGGATCTCCTGATAAGATGGCATCTGCAGGAGGCAATGGAGGTTCTACTTAGCTTTCATAGTCCATTGTTGGTCATGTTTCTCTGCCCCATCAGACCTGCCTGGGTAGTGGAATGCAGAGTGGAACCTCTGCAGCTGATGGCCAAGTTCATGTGGGAGGAGGCAGTTCTTTGAATATCCTAGTCCCAAACCCTTTGAGCCTTTGGAGATAGTACCGTATTGGCCTGAATATAAGCTGCACCCAAATATAAGCCACACCTTTAAAATTGTAGGGGGAAAGAGAAAAAATACCCGAATATAAGCCGCTCCCTTGCTTGTTGCTCCTGGCTGCATACTGGGCAGTGGGGAGCCACGCTGTGTTGCCGGCGGCCTTTCATCTTCCTTGCTCTCTCCCTACCCACCTTTGGGAGAGAGGATGCGGGACTATGCGTGGGGCATGGGGTGGGCGCCGCTTCCCCGTTCTCCTGGTGCTGTTTGCCCCGCGCTCCTGGCTGCACGAATATAAGTTGCACTTCAACTTTTCACAGTTGGAATTTTGGGGGAAAGTGTGGCTTATATTCGGGCCAATACGGTAATAATCAGCACCTTGAATTGCATCTGGTGAAATGAACCAGAAGCCAGTGCAATTGTACCCAGAAATGAATCACAAGCCAGATTGGTGTGATACTGTAAGAAAAACATATACAGTAGACGCTCGGGCTGCAAACGTGATTCGTGCGGGATGCATGTTCGCAACCCGCAGCGTTCACAACCCGTGTCTGCACGTCTGCATGTGCATGGGTTGCAATTCAGCGCTTCTGCGCATGCACAAAGCACGAATTAGCACTTCTGCGCATGCGCAACCCCTGAAACCCGGAAGTAACCCATTCCGGTACTTCCGGGTTTTGGTGGTCCGTAACCCAAAAAAACGCAACCTGAAGTGGCTGTAACCCGAGATATGACTGTACCAGAAAGTCTTCCAGCCACAGCATTTTGCACCAGCTGTACATTTTTAGGTTGTTTTTTTTAATCTAAGACAGTCTTCCCAAACCTTGGGTCCCCAGATGTTGCTGGACTCCAACTCCTTTCACCCCGCCCCCAACAAGTCTGGCCAATGGCCAGGAACGTTGGGAATTGTAATCCAGAAACATCTGGGGAGTCAGGTGTGGGGAAGGCTATTCTAACATGTGTATCTTGCCCTTCCTCTACATTGACATAGATCCCTCTCCCAAATGCACAGAGTTGTATTTCTAAAATTATCAGATTTGGGATATGTTTTCCCAAAGCAAAAAACCCCCAACTCTTTCATGCAGAGACAGTGTGAATGACAGAGAACTAAACAGGGGTCTGAGGCCGGAAGGGGAGGGGTGAGCTATGGTCCTCCAGATGTTGTGGGACTGGCTGGGTCTGATGGGATTTGGATTCCAACAACATCTGGAGAGCCACAGGTTCCTCAAATCTGCTTTAATGCTTGGTCATCAAGTCTGGCAACACTCTGAAAATATCCGAGTCTTTTGGAAAAACACACACACATTTGTGAGAAACATCTGAAAACCACATTAGACAAGCTCCGATTGTGATGGATGGAAAAAATAAAAATACCCACCAAATAACGAAGCAATAAATTGGGGGAAAAAATATAAAAAGGAAGGCAAAAAAGGAGTCTCCATAGCAATTTTAACTACAGGAATAAATGCTCCAGACTTGATGAATTTTTAATACAGCAATGTTGACAGATATAGAATTCAAAGGATGCTCAAATAATGAAGTTGGGGGAAGTGTCATCAAGTCTCTCCTTTAGAATACCCAAACGTTTACCTCATCCAACTGAAGATACTGTCCAGAGGGCAGTCATTCAACTATCTGTCAGGGTCCATCTCTCAATAAAGGGAAATATGAAAGGGAGAGGAAAGTAGAGCAGAAGCTTTGTTGGGGTGCAAGGATTCTTGAACACAGGCGCATCACATACCTATGACATTTTCAAAGCCTTTTTTCCTGGTAGGTCATATTAGGGGGCTCATGTGACTCACCTCCATGTGTTGAAAGGTGTGGGTGAGGTTGAAAAGCCACGCGGGGAAGCTCAGTGCCCCCACCACTGCGTGCCACTGCCACACACAAACACCCAACACCCACCTGCTCAAGCTACATCAGAACAGGGTTCCTCCTCATGTACATGACTAGAGCTCCCCTATATCAGTAGACAAATAGAATGCCTCTTGGCATAGCTTTGGCACGCAGGAATCAAGGTAGCAAGGTGGTGATGTGGAAGGAGGCGAGCTTTGCCTGCGCAACCCTGTACACGGCTTCTTTCAATGTGTGGAGGGGATTGGGTGGAGGGAAAACACCCTTTTTAATCACACTGTTGTTATGCAAACATAGTGAAATATACTCAGAGTCGAGAGTGGATTTCATGCTCTTTATTCAGCTCATAGTGGTGAAGAGGAATGGAAGTTTACCCAGAATATCTGCTTTATATACACTATTTACACAATGGACCCCACGTGATTGGCTAATTCTGGGATTCTCCTGTAGGCCAATCAGGTTGCGGATTCACTTCCACCTGGAGCTGGATTGGGGGGCTCCTGTGGACCAATCAGACTGCCGCATTCTGAATCCTATTCAGCTCAGTACATAACACATAGTGAAGGTACGTAGACCAATCAGACTGCTACATTCTGGATCCTACTGTTCTAGGACCAATCAGACTGCTGCATTTTGGATCCTATTCAGCTCAGTACATAACACATAGTGAAGGTACGTAGACAGTCTTACCTCTTATATACTGCATCAATCACCTGATCTCTGTAGGAGAAGACCGCAAAACAGGATGGCGACGCCAGCTATCTTCAGGGCACCATGGCCTTCATCCAGAATGATGGGCACCTCAACAACTGAGAATGGGTCCATGCCTGCAAAAGACAAAAGAAGTTTCCAGTTTCAAGAGTCCCCCATCTAGGAATATAGGCATCTTCCCCATACCGAGTTAGACCATTGCTCCGTCTGTCTCAGTACTGTCTACACTGACTTGCAGTAGTGCTCCAGGGTTTTGTACAAGAGGTATTCCCCAGATATGCCAGGAATTGGACCACCCTTCTGCATTCACATCAGGTTCTCACGCAAAGAGGCCCTCTCTGCGCAGGAAGAGAGCACCTGGCAATGTCCTCAGGGAGATATAGGGCCGCTCCGGATGATGAGGCACACTCCAAAGCCACTGCAATCTCTGTGTTATGTCAGAGAGAGAATATGAAGACACAATCCATTAATGGCATTCTACTCCAGTGAGATTGTGTGCTACTGGCCCCAAATGTTGAAGGGTTGCAGTTAATTGGGCACTTACATTATGGTTACCAGATTTTTTTTTCAATGAATCTGGGGACACTTTATTTATTTATTTTGAAGCTGAGTAGCAACAGGGAGTCGGTAGTGGGGATGGTGAGGCAAAAGACCCTGGGCCCAAGCACACATGCATATTGTATAAAGGTGCAAAGCCCTTCTTTCGCACCTTAAAAAAACTGGGCAACGGCGTGCCACCCGCAAATGACTCCTGCACCTCCCTGGATCTCCTTCCTGCTTCCCCCTTTGTTTTGACAGATCACGGGAGGCTCAGGAATCACAGGCAGGCGGCTGTTGCCCAGGAGGGGCCAGCCTGATAGTGCAGTTGGCTCTGGCTGGCTTCAGGAGCTGCTCACTGCCGTGGCGCAGAAAAAATGGTGGGTGCCACGGCAGCGGGCAGCGAGCAGCTCCTGAAGCCAGCCAGAGCCAACTGCGCTACCAGGCTGGCTCTGGGCTGCTGAGGCTGCCGCTGCCACGTTTCCCAGGGACAGATTTGCAAATCTGGGGACATTCCAGAGACGGAATTTGTCCGGGGACAGATTTGCAAATCCGGGGACTGTCCCCAGGAACCAGGGACGTCCGGTAAACCTAACTTGCACTCCTCTCTGGTGGGAGCAATGGCATCGGAACAGGGAGGCCGGGGGCGGTGTGCCCCAGGTTCCATGTCTGCGGGGGTGACAAGAAGTCACCCTGCGGGGGCTCACAGTGGCGCAACCAGCCATCGCGCCGCCACAGCCACATGTGGAGGATCCTCCATTTGCGGCTGCAGCCACCAGCAGAGGATTCCAGCATCGTCCGTATGGCGCTGGAGCAGCGGCGCCGGCAAACCGCTATGTGCAGCGCATGTGCGGCGTCACTACATACAGCGCATGTGTCATATTTAGCGATGCCGCACATGCGCCCTGCGTAGCGATGCCCACCCCAGGTGTCACAACGCCTTCCTTCACCCCTGGGTGGGAGTGTCTGCAGATAGTTGCTGCCAGGCCTGTGGTAATAGGACTCCTACTATTGACCTCTAGCACCATAGTAAATGTTGGACAATTGCCATTACAGAGAAACTTACACATGAAATGTATGCCAACAAGGGACAAGCAAGACAGGATGCCTTTTATTTATCTTCCATACTGAAAAGACTGATCATGCAAGGACCCTTCCAGCCCAGTCTGGAAACAAATAATTAAGGATTCAATAATTAACGGTTCGAGTGTTTGGAGAATCATCATCAGTTAATGTTATTTATGATGCATCAAGTCCCTCCATCTGACGAATATGATAACGGTGATTGCCTTTTCCCATATTAGACCCATAATGAGAGGGAATATTATGCCAGCTCAGCTGTAACACTGTTGTGGTTCCCAGGCCCTTCATGTGGCCTGGAGTTTAATTTGTTTGTCGCAGGTGGTGAGGAGGAGCTCTTCAAAGAGTAGGGCTCAGGCAAATAAGGAGGCCCAAGTATTTGCAGAGACACTGAAAAGAGGTCGTCAGGGAGGTCAAGCCCAATGCAAAAATATAACAGCTCCATCTGATAATTGCTGGTGCAACTCTGTTGCAATTCAGAGACATAAAGGCTATCATAAGACTGGCTCTGGAGAAGTGGATTTATCTATTAAGTTTATATCTGACCTCCAGTATATCTCAGGGAGCTCAAGAGGGAGTATGTGGTCCCCTTTCCCTCATTTTATCTTCCCAACAATCCTGGGAGGTAGGATAGACCAAGTCAGAGGCAATGACTTTCGCATCTTCCCCCAACAATTGAGGAGCTCTCCTCAGCTTTCCATCCAAGTTGCAGCAACTGCTGCCTGACCTGCTGGGTTGAAGCCACCAACTCTTCAGTATTCCCAACTTTGGACCCTTGCTGCAACCTGTCCCTGAACCATATCTCCCAGAGCAGAGCCCGAGTACCAAATATTTCCATATTAACAGCAATTGGGGATGAAGTGCGCACATCTTTGAAAACCACATCTGTTCACAAGAGCTGGAAAATGTGCATCGACCAGATCATTGGACTTAAATGGAGGCCATTGCTCAAATTAATACTGGCAGTTTCCCATGCTTCATGCTGCATTAACCAGATTCACAAGTTTTCGCCTTTTAAAAAGCGCACAGATTTGCATGATTTGTATAAGCAACCTTCAGCACAGGGCACTTCTGTGAGGAACTGCCTAACTCAGCGATATCAGGTCAAAACAAAGACAGTTCACCTTGCGATGCATTTTCAAAATCGAAAACACAAAATTCAAAACCGCAAAGTTCCATCTTCTAACCAACATCGAAGAAAAAAACTCCCCCATTATATAAAATTTCCCCATACCAAAATAACAGAAGCAGCAACCACAGAAAGCAACATTAAAACCATCACATGTGAAGAGGATGCTCTTTCTAAATCTATAAAACAGCACTGCTGCTAAATTAATAAAACTATTAAATACCTATGAAAATTAATGAAAAGCCTAGGGGAGGAGGAGAAAGAATTTTACACAACTGTTGTATACACAACAGAGGAACTTTGCTTTCACTATAGGCAAAATGTCAACAAGAAAGCATATTTTGGGGGCCCCTCCCCAAAACAAGAACCACCAGGGTCACTTATCACTTGCCGTGAGTTTATTTGCAGCACTGAGACACGTGCTAGCTGGCGTTTCTGGAGTTAAAAATATTTGCCATATCTAAAAAGAATATCCATCACCCAGTTACTGAGCACTAAAATTTATGCTGCGGCTGCTATTAGCTTTGCATATACTTTACAACCAGATAAAATCACATTGGTTTTTTTCCCCTTCCCTTGCTCGCTAGTTCAGCAAATCTTTATAAAATATGCCATGCCCAAGAATAATATGGCTATCCAGCTTCTTCCGTTAATCTTTCGCTAATTTCCATTCTTTCAATATATCTCAAAATAGCTTCCTTGATTTGTTATTCATAGTAGCAGCTATTTGTTCATTTTCTTACAATCCTCCCAGGATACCCGGCCCGTTTCTCTCAATGCCATGACCGCACTGTAGATATTCCACTGCTAAGCAGGATTTCATTATTATAGGAGGATTTGAGGGGCAACGTGACATGAAGGTGAAGTTTGTACCACTTTAACTGTACGCAGCAGTTTCATCCTGGCTCTGCAGTCTTCTAGTGCAGTCCTAGACGTACCTACTCTATGGTCCTCTGACCACAGGTTTCCCATTCCTGGTCTAGCCAAAAGGGGACTGGCAGAAGCAGCAAGTGAGAAGAGTGCTGCTTACAGGCTTCCCGTTGTTGAACTTCCATGAGCAGAGTCATTTTGGACTCACAGCTGTCCATGGAGATGCAGGTCAATTATGTGTCCAGGGCAGCTGTATACCAGCTGCATCTGGTACGCAGACTGAGACCCTATCTGCCCACAGACTGTCTCACCAGAGTGGTAGTTATCTCTCACTTGAACTACTGCAATGCGCTCTACATTTGAAGGTGACTCAGAAACTGCAATCCAGAATGTGGAAGCTACACTAGTGACTGGGAGCAGCCGAGACCATATAACGCCAGTCCTGAAAAACCTACATTGGCTCCCAGTACATTTCTGAGCACAATTCAAAGTGTTGGCGCTGACCTTTAGAGCCCTAAACGGCCTCGGTCCTGTATACCTGAAGGAGCGTCTCCACCCCCATTGTTCAGCCCGGACACTGAGGTCCAGCGCCGAGGGCCTTCTGGCAGTTTCCTCACTGTGAGATGTCAGGTTACAGGGAACCAGGCACAGGACCTTCTCGGTAGTGGCGCCCACCCTGTGGGACGCCCTCCCATCAGATGTCAAGGAAATAAACAACAACCTGACTTTTAGAAGGCATCTGAAGGCAGCCCTGTTTAGGAAAGTTTTTAATGGTTGATCTTTTTATGTTCTGTTGGGAACCGCCCAGAGTGGCTGGGGAAACCCAGCCAGATGGGCGGGCTATAAATAATGAATTATAATTATAATTACCCAGCCCTCTTTTTCATTTGCACACACAGCCATGACCACGGGGATGTTCAGTTCACAGCTTTTATTAGGGGATTAAGTGTTATATAGCACACGCCACCAGCCACCCATCAAAATGCGAGAGATGCATCTCCCTGAGCCTTAAAGCAACCTCCCTGGATTAACGTTTCAGGCAGCTGTCCCTACCCAGGAGTCACAAGCACTTTGGTATCCCATAAATATAGCCCAGCAGTTCCTTGGCTGGAAGCTTTAACTTAGCCTTTCCTGGTGCTAGCATACCGTAAGATAGAACATCCTGCTCTTGCCTTCCAGGACTGTCCCAAGTCCGGGAGGGTTGAAGGAGAGGAATCTAGCCAACAAGGATTTCTGGCAATGCTTACCCACCTTCTGGGACTTGTGGGGGAGAGTCTTCCTTCAGCCTCCTTCTTAGCAAGTTCCCATCTGGGGGGCAGCTAGGTATCCTCTGCAGCCATACACCAGGTCCTGCCACCAGCTAGTCACTCCAGTCTTCTCCAAGTGTTTTCCCCCATTTGCCAGTTTCTCCCTGCTTGCCAGACACACCTCTTCTGAATTATAAGGAGTCCTGAAGCTCAATGGTCTACAGCTGGGTCTTGTTCCAGCCAGGTCTCGTTCCAGCTGTTTCTTATCAAGGAGTGCCACAGGGAGGGAAGTTAGCAAGCCCTGTTGATTCTGCCTCCAAGTCAGGTTATTCTGCTCTGTTTTTAGTTGTCCTCCATTTATTCACGATGCTCTATTGTCTTGCTGCAGGATCATTTTCATCAGCCCAGGGGCCATGTTCTTCCATGGACAACCTTCTGGGGGCCAGTGATTACAGAATCATAGAACTGTAGAGTTGGAAGGATCATCTACATAGCTGTCAACATTTCCCTTTTTTTAAGGGAAATTCCCTTATTCCGAATAGGATTCCTCGCAAGAAAAGGGAAAAGTTGACAGCTATGGTCATCTAGTCCAACCCCCTGCAATCCAGGAATCACACACACACACACACACACACACACACACACACTTTTCCATCCTCCATCCAGGCAAGCAAAAAGTATTACTATGGTTCAGCAACAAGGCAAAAGTATTTAAGGAAGATCCAGAGAAAAGCTGATGTCCTGGGAGAGGGCATAAGAAGAAGAGAAGGAGAGTTTGGATTTGATATCCCGCCTTTCACTCCCTTTAAGGAGTCTCAAAGCGGCTAACATTCTCCTTTCCCTTCCTTCCCCACAACAAACACTCTGTGAGGTGAGTGGGGCTGAGAGACTTCAAAGAAGTGTGACTAGCCCAAGGTCACCCAGCAGCTGGATGTGGAGGAGCGGAGACGCGAACCCGGTTCCCCAGATTATGAGACTACTGCTCTTAACCACTACACCACACTGGCTCTCAGGAGAGAGTCCCAGGGAACAGTCCCAAGGGCCTGATATCGAGATTGGGGGGCCACAATCAATCCTCAGACCCTAGACTTTGTTTTATTCTATTGTTCTGACATGAGGAGTCAAGACTTGCTTTGTATCAGCTGAGGCTCCACACCACAAACACATCAATTGCAACCTAATATCCTCAGAATAAAGCTGTACAGAAACATTGATTTCTTATATTTCATCCCACGGGAGATCAATTTGATATGTGAAATCGATTTAAATTAACTTGTACTTTTCCTGCAGATTAATCAAGGTGGTTTTTTTTAAAAAAAAACCACGTTCAGTAAATGGGTGGTATTAATGCTAGTCCTACTCAGAGTAGACCCACTGAAGTTGATGAACATGACTAACTTAGGTTTGTTAACTTTAAGCAGGACTTAGCCGAATGCAACCCAAAGTCTTTAAACATTGCCAACATTCTGACATTATTCTCTTGGAGCTCAACTAGACAGGACAATTGGAAATCCATGACTGAAGTTCCCAGTGCTTTAAATTTTTTAAGATTTTTTTTTTAAGATTAATAGCAGCTGAGGCTCCTAACAGGAATTTGGAATAGGGGTAACTTATACCAGGGTATGTGGGTGGCGCTGTGGGTTAAACCACAGAGCCTAGGACTTGCTGATCAAAAGGTCGGCGGTTTGAATTCCCGCAACGGGGTGAGCTCCCGTTGCTCGGTCCCTGCTCCTGCCAACCTAGCACTTCGAAAGCACGTCAAAGTGCAAGTAGATAAATAGGTACCGCTCCGGCGGGAAGGTAAACGGCATTTCCGTGCACTGCTCTGGTTCGCCAGAAGAGGCTTAGTCATGCTGGCCACATGACCCGGAAGCTGTACACCGGCTCCCTCGGCCAATAAAGCGAGATGAGTGCCACAACCCCAAAGTCGTCCGCGACTGGACCTAATGGTCAGGGGTCCCTTTACCTTATGCCAGGGTAAGTTACACTGACTTCCTATGGTTAAGATTGCTCAGTTAGTTAAGCAAACTTTTGTATACGAAGGCCATACAAACGAGGAATCCTATAGATGTCAGTCATTATTACAGCTTAGCTTTATTTTTCCAAGCCAGATATACAACCAGTGGCAGACTTTGGGCTTTAACATTTCAGAGGCGATGCCAAAATTTGCCTCCCCCCTCCCCCCTCGCCTCTCACCTTCCATTTTTCTGTCATTGCTACAGCGCCCCCTGCAGCAACCCTCTGAGGCAGAGTGGGTGCAGGTGAACTGGTTGCGCTCCCCTAAATCTGCCACTGTACAAAAACTACAGTTTTTGCCTAAAACAAATTCCATATTATAATGGATAATTAAAATTCATGCATAACCTTTGGCTGCCATTCATTTAAATAGTAATAATCAAAAAAATCAGCATTATTACAGGAAGAGAGTGCTTTGATTTTAGAGTAGATTTTATCACATAATAGAAAATTAGTGCTTTAATAAAAGAATGGACATCTCAATTTGGTCAGAAAAGGGGTCGTCCACTCATTCTACACTTTCATATGTGAAAGATGATGTCATTATCAAGTCCATACTCCAACACACAAAGCTATTCAGTGGGTCCATGTTGAATAACACAAGAGGGGAACAAGGGACTTTGGAGGGACCAGAAATAATTCAAGATCACACTGTGGGGGCTTTATGTATTGCCGCTATCAGAGATATTATATAATCAATGGCATATATCAGAACTCAAATCCACATTAGGCCTTGATCTGTTGCCTGAAGGATGTCAGGGAAGGTGGCAGCCTTTGTCGGGATTCACAGAATGCTGTGTAAGATAGTAAGTCTACAGGCTTGAGTTTCCTAGTTGATGCAACAGGCTGATGCAATACTTTCTATGGAGGTGCTGGGTCAGAATGACTCAGCAGTAATGTGCTGACAGTTGATTGGCTGTCATCGGTTTAAAAGGGAAGCCTGTCCAGCAGTAAAGGTGGTGGTGTAGAGGAGTGAGGTCAGAGAGAAAGAGTCTTCCTATTTGCCTTAAGGTACAGCCAGGTACTCTGCCTGACTGTATGAACTGGTTCTGTAGATATTTGTATATACAGTGGTACCTCGGGTTACATACGCTTCAGGTTACAGACTCCGCTAACCCAGAAATAGTGCTTCAGGTTAAGAACTTTGCTTCAGGATGAGAAGAGAAATCGTGCTCCGGCGGCACAGCAGCAGCAGGAGACCCCATTAAGCTAAAGTGGTGCTTCAGGTTAAGAATAGTTTCAGGTTAAGTACGGACCTCCGGAACGAATTAAGTACTTAACCTGAGGTAGTAAAGGTAAAGGGACCCCTGACCATTAGGTCCAGTCGTGACCGACTCTGGGGTTGCGGCGCTCATCTCGCTTTATTGGCCAAGGGAGCCGGTGCACAGCTTCCAGGTCATGTGGCCAGCATGACTAAGCCGCTTCTGGCGAACCAGAGCAGCGCACAGAAACACTGTTTACCTTCGCGCCAGAGCGGTACCTATTTATCTACTTGCACTTTGACGTGCTTTCGAACTGCTAGGTTGGCAGGAGCAGGGACCGAGCAACGGGAGCTCACCCTGTCGTGGGGATTCGAACCACGACCTTCTGATCGGCAAGCCCTAGGCTCTGTGGTTTAACCCACAGCACCACCCACGTCCCTTACCACTGTATATAGCTCACAATAAATAATACTGCACTGAAGAACCTGGGACTCTGAGCATTTCTGCTAAAGCGCCGTGAAGAATTCGCGACAGCCTTGACCCAAGATGCCTCTTTATATTAATTGCCAAATTGGGTCAGGTGATTCTCTATAGCCTATTAATTTTTTAAGCTTGATGGTCTGTGCAACCAGAAGATCTGATTCACACACTACTTTGTGACAGGGGCATTCAATGATAGTACTGCTCAGAGGAGACCCATTGATGTTAATGATTAATTTCAACTTTTTAATGCTGTTTTTACTGCATGTTTATGTACTTTCATTGTAAACCGCACTGGATTTATTAAAAAAACACTAATAGCAGTATATGAATATTTTTGTACAGTTGTACCTCGGAAGTCAAACTTAATCTGTTCGGGAAGTCCGTTCGACTTCCAAAACGTTCGGAAACCAAGGCGCGGCTTCTGATTGGCTGCAGGAAGCTCCTTCAGCCAATCAGAAGCCGCAGAAGCCACGTCGGACGTTCGGGTTCCAAAAGAACATTTGCAAACCAGAACACTCACTTCAGGGTTTGCACCGTTCGGGAGCCAAAACGTTTGACTCGCAAGGCGTTTGACTTCCGAGGTACGACTGTATATAAATAAAATGGTCATATTTAAGTTAGCTTCGTTGATCTTAATGGGTCTACACTGAGTAGGACTTAGCTGGATACAACTCACAATTAAGTTATATTTTGCAGTCATTATTTCCTTTAAAGCAAGAGTTGTACAGTGGACACCCAAATCGGGAAGCCAACTCTTGCCAGTAGCAGATGGCGTGGTGAGAGAGGTGCCATTCACCTGGCGTTTGATTTATTTGCATTGCATTGCTTACCAGGACGTAGATGGGAAGAAGCAGTGAGGTTGTTGGGGTGCAAATGCCCTGGCAGGAACTCTGGGTGGGTTTAGCTGGTGTGTTTGCACCACGCCAACCTTGCCCATTGCCTCTCCCTCCTGGTAAGCAGAAGTAATGCAACCAACCAGAGGCCCATAAAAATAGCCACCACACAAAAGCAACATCCCACTGTCCACCTTGCCATCGAGTAATATGCAAGCCTGATCATTGTCAGAAAGAATGAAAGAGAAGTTGTTGCTCAATTCTGCAGGTCATCTTGCAGGTCACCTTGACGCTGAACAGCAATGGCATTGAGAGGATATCATGAAAGGAAAGTTGCACAAAAGCTCCTTCCTGATCTAGTTACCAGTTTTTAGAGACTTGCCACGTAACTAAAAGAGGGACACTCCTTGCAAAAATAATCTCGGACCGTCTCCCTGCCAAATCTCATCTCTGAAAAAATGATTGCATTACCAGTTGATGCCTGCTACAAATAATATGAAGATGATCTGAATAAGAGATGGACATGTTTTAGTAAAACATTCACCTAAGTGAATTTTCCTCTCTCTGTTATTCTTGGAACATTATTCTTCCACTAAATGATTGACAGGTAAGCGGTTTGCCAGTGAAGCAAATTTTGGGAGGGGCAGAGGAGAAAAGAGGGTGGGAAGTTGGTGTAGCAGCACTATTATTATTTCTGTATTATCATCATTATCATTATCACCATCACCACCATTTATAAATTCAATATGTATCTTCCACATTTCTTTGGCGATGCACTTTCCAATCTAATATTTATTATGATCACAGATCAGCCAGAACAACGGACTTTAAAACACAACAGTAATGCATAAAGACAGAGGTGACTAACCTCAGATGTTGCTGAATGAGATGCAGCTCCCATCAATCCCAGGGAACATAACTCAGTGACCAGAGATGATGGAAGGTGTTGTTCAGCAACATGTGGAGGACCACAGGTTCCCCTATCCCTGTACTAGGATGACAGCAGCAATAAAATCCTTCAGAATCACAGAGTTGGAAGGGACCACAAAGGTTGTCTGTTCCAACCATCTGCAATGCAGGCAGTTCTTTTGCCCAACCTGGGGCTTGATAACCCACACCCCTGAAATTAACAGCCTCATGCTCTGCCAATTAAGCTATCCCAGAGATTTCTTTCCGGTTTACATCATCTTCCTGGGGGTTGTGGGCAGGGCTTTGAACGGTCGAGAATGATTGAGGTGAGCATCAGCAGCAAGAGAAAAACATTACTGTGGCCATTTGGTGGGATTACAGTGGTACCTCAGGTTACACACGCTTCAGGTTACAGACTCCGCTAACCCAGGAATAGTGCTTCAGGTTAAGAACTTTGCTTCAGGATGAGAACAGAAATCGCGCTTCGGCGGCGCGGCAGCAGCAGGAAGCCCCATTAGCTAAAGTGGTGCTTCAGGTTAAGAACAGTTTAAGGTTAAGAACGGACCTCCGGAACGAATTAAGTACTTAACCCAAGGTAGCACTATATAAGAAATAATTTCAACTGGTACACACCTGACTCCCACAAATGGTGTGCCTTTGCTCAAGGAAGGAGGTTTGTGAGAGCACGGTCAAGATTTGTCCTAGAAATGGTTGTCCAAAAAAGTAATGAAGGCACAGCAGTAGCTGATGACTCTCCAGGTGATGAGAAGAGACATACAAATATTGGATCCCTTGAAAAGTGGGTGGAAAAGTAAACTGCTGGGGGGAAACCAGAGCACTAAAGAGCAATCACGGCTTTGTGGACCTGCATTCCTCCTAAACGCTACAGCAACACCCTCTGGCAAAAGCAAATATTTTAAGAGGGGAAGTGCTAGCAGGAAAGCTGTTTATAGCTTATTGCATATGAAGTGGTGGAGGTCACAGCTAACATCTGTTTAAACTTGGCCTTTGCAGCTTTGAAGCCTGGGCTGGCTCTAGAGCAGGGCCATCCAATGGGGTGCCCTCCAGATGCCGTTGAACTACAACTCCCATCAGCCCCAGCCAGCACGGCCAATGGTCAGGGATGATAAGAGTTGTAGTCCAGCAATGTCTGGAGGGTTACAATGTGGTTAAATTGGCTAACCCTGCTGCAGAGAGTGCAAGGCCAGGCATTGGGGGAGGGATCTCTCACTTCTGGCAAAGAGACCATGCCCCCCCAAGCAACACTGCCCCCAACTGCATGGATATGGGAATGCGCAAGAGTGTCTCTTTTTTCCAGCTGACATGTTTAACTGCGTAAGACATTCAACCTCACATTTATAGAAACAGAACTGGCTGAAGAGAAATGCATCTTGGGATACTGCCGGGGAGATGGGGGCATCAGGCAGGCCCCCAGCTGGCTCCAGCCACCGGCCGGCAGCTGGGCGATCACCGGTCTCCCTTCGAACAGCATCAAACAGCGACACGAGCTTCAGATACGTTTAGAGACTCGTGCACGCTCTATCAGCAGAGTGAATAAATCTTCTCGCAACGGAAGAGGCGGACAGAGCCATGTGTAAACATTATCTACGGCATTTTATTCAGCATAGTTCAGGAACAAAGGAAAACATGTCTGCTTCCCTTCGTCTCCAGCAAAACAGCTAAAAGCAAAAGCAATATACAAACGGAAGTTCCCAGCAAGTGCTGGAAGTAAACAGGCATGTGACACACAGCAGTCATGCCTGTTCCCTTTTAAGGTGGAATGGAACTATATCCCAACAGCGATATGGGGAGCTGAGAGGGAAAGGGGGGGGGATACTGTGAAATCAGGTGGAAGAGACTTTCCCCAAAACAGAAGATGTCACCTCCACCTCCCTCCTTCCATGTTCCGCGCTACCTCACACCAAAGCCATTCAGAGGGTCCCACCATAGGAGCCAACTCCTAGGGGCTGAGGTCCCTTTAGCCACCCCAATAAAATATTTGAGGGGGCCCAGAGTCCCCCAAAGTTGATGGGCATTGCCATTCAAATGGTGTGCATGTCCCATGTCTTGTCATTGATTATTGGGGGGAGGGATATTTTATTCAAGTTGGCATCTCTGGCTCCCACATTCCTTGAAGGAGTCTTTTCAAGGACTGCAGGGCAGTGAAGAGGGCAGAGAAATCAGCTTCCCCCTAACCCTGTCTTCTGTACATTCAAACCATCGTGTCTTTTTACTACGATGCCCTGGAATGTTCATCTTGCCTTGTCCCACTGAGAGGAGCTCCTTGATTCAGATACCCTGCCAATTGTTTCCCTTAAATAGACTCTCCCGTTTTTCACAGCCTTCACACGTTTGACTTGGCAACAACAAAATGGGCTGTCTTCTTCTTCTTCTTCTTCTTCTTCTTCTTCTTCTTCTTCTTCTTCTTCTTCTTCTTCTTCTTCTTTTCCCCTTGCTCAAAAGTGGAAAAAAAACAAGCACCTGAATAACTTGTCCCAACAGCTGTTTGGGGCTGTTTACCTTTCCACAATGCAATTTTGAATAATTACTGTAATCCCTCCGAATTCTTCATATTGTCTCATCTCGCCGCAGACAGACAATTTTAATTCAGCTAAGGAGTGCGGGGGGCTTAATACAAAGAGCACACACAGATGATTTTATGTATAAAAAAAATTAACAGAAAAGAAAAAGGGAAAACCATCAAAGGTAGATGCTGAGCTCTAGTTAAAAATCAAATGTATATTGTCTGAAGACAGCTATTCAGCAGCCACCATCTTCAACTCTGATCGACAACGGATTGCATCTGGCTGTCTCAAATATAACCTGTGCCCTCTGCACAAAATACAGTAGACACATTGTGTAAACATGCACCTCTCTGCTCCAGAATACTGTCTTTTCATCCCATAATCACAGAGTAAGACTGCCAGCTGGGTTTTTCTTGAAATGTACTTGGAAATTATCCTTGGGCTGAAAGCTTGCGCATGTTTACTTGGCAGCATGCTTTATGAATGTCAGGTGAACTTATTAAAGAAACACAGATTGGACTTTGCTGCAGGATTTGTCAGGTATACACACACACACACACACACACACACACACACACACACACACATGTATCTCCATGGAAAGGGTAGTGCTCAGGGACTTCCCTGCTGTCATAATGAACATTGCAGTAAGGAATTCCCATGTGCTTCTGGAGCACTTTTGTAATGGAAAATAACAAGTCCTTATTGACCACAGGACTTTTGATTACATCCTTTTCATATATTCCAGCTAAAAAACCCCAAATTCAATTTTTTGGGTACCAACAAATTTTATAAAGATGATTTGTATGATCTGGCAAAAGCTAAGCACTTTTAAAGCACATCCTTTTCAGCTTTTGACCAAAATTGTGTACTGCTCACATACTATTCCTGAAACTCCAAATGTCTGTTCAGCCCCTAAATTTTGTGGACTCTCTTTCCTTAGAGGTTTTTAAGCACATGTTGGATGGCCATCTGTCATGGGTGCTTTAGCTAATATTCCTGCGTCACAGGGGGTTGGACTAATGACCAGTGTGGTGTAGTGGTTAAGAGCGGTAGTCTCATAATCTGGAGAACCGGGTTTACGTCTCTGCTCCTCCACATGCAGCTGCTGGGTGACCTTGGGCCAGTCACACTTCTTTGAAGTCTCTCAGCCCCACTCACCTCACAGAGTGTTTGTTGTGGGGGAGGAAGGGAAAGGAGAATGTTAGCCGCTTTGAGACTCCTTAAAGGGAGTGAAAGGCGGGATATCAAATCCAAACTCTTCTTCTTCTTCTTCTTCTTCTTCTTCCCTTCTAACTCTACAGTTTTATGATTCTATGACATTGTAAGAGTTTTTCTAAAATCTAAAATTAGCTGCAGCCTCCCACCCTCAGACAACTGGATTAAATTTTCAGCCATAGCAGCCCCCTTAGCAGATACATCCAGGTGTTTTGTGCAGGGCCACTTTAAAATTTGATATTGAACCATTTAAACCAAGGAGAAGTCTGTAATGCTTTGAATGTTTTCCATAACTGGATTCAATTTGCAGACATCGTCACCCTTTCTGAAGGGATGAAGCCTGACAAATTTCAGAAGGATAGCTGCCAGTGGTTCTCTCACAACAGCAGACAATGCCATTCCTGGATGGTACAATAGGAATCACAGAAGGGTGGGGTTCATAAAATCATACAATTGAGTCTAACCCTCCACAATGCAGGAATCTCAACTAAAGCATTAATAATAATAATAATAATAATAATAATAATAATAATAATAATAATAATAATTTATTATTTATATACCGCCCATCTGGCTGGGTTTCCCCAGCCACTCTAGGTGGCTTTCAACAAAGTATTAAAATACAGTAGTCTGTTAAACATTAAAAGCTTCCCTAAAGAGGGCTGCCTTCAGATGTCTTCTAAAAGTCTGGTAGTAGTTGTTCTCTTTGACATCTGGCGGGAGGGCGTTCCACAGGGCGGGTGCCACTACCGAGAAGGCCCTCTGCCTGGTTCCCTGTAACTTGGCTTCTCGCAGCGAGGGAACAGCCAGAAGGCCCTCGGCGCTGGACCTCAGTGTCCGGGCAGAACAATGGAAGTGGAGATGCTCCTTCAGGTATACTGCGCCGAGGCCATTTAGGGCTTTAAAGGGGAGCACCAACACTTTGAATTGTGCTTGGAAACGTACTGGGAGCCAATGTAGGTCTTTCAAGACCGGTGTTATATGGTCTCGGCGGCCGCTCCTAGTCTAGCTGCTGCATTGTGGATTAGTTGTAGTTTCCGGGTCACCTCCAAAGGTAGCCCCACGTAGAGCACATTGCAGTAGTCCAAGCGGGAGATAACTAGAGCATGCACCACTTTGGTGAGACAGTCCATGGGCAGATAGGGTCGCAGCCTGCGTACCAGATGGAGCTAGTAAACAGGTGGCTTGTGGGGCAGGAAGAAGTATGGGATTCAGGAAACCTTAGGATGTCTGATTTCCCCCACTGTGTTACACCAAAGCTCACTGATGGGGAGTGGGCTTCTGCCCCACAGTGGCTATTTGGAGATACAGTCTCTTCTTCCTGGGGGGGGGGGGTGTGATCTGCCCATTTGGCATGCACAGAGGAAATCATTTTTTGTTGTTGTTTAGTCATTTAGTTGTGTCTGACTCTTTGTGACCCCATGGACCAGAGCACGCCAGGCACTCCTGTCTTCCACTGCCTCCCGCAGTTTGGTCTAACTCATGTTGGTAGCTTCGAGAACACTGTCCAACCATCTCGTCCTCTGTCGTCCCCTTCTCCTTGTGCCCTCAATCTTTCCCAACATCGGGGTCTTTTCCAGGGAGTCTTCTCTTCTCATGAGGTGGCCAAAGTATTGGAGCCTCAGCTTCAGGATCTGTCCTTCCAGTGAGCACTCAGGGCTGATTGAGGAAAGCATAGATCCATGCAGAAAACAAAAATAAATAGTTTTTATTCTCCTCTGCAAATCACTGAGACTGTGGTGCCCTGAAAAATAATTCATTGTGATGAAAAGCTGTCCATCAGCATGAAATATCGCCCCCCCACCTTTTCACCCCTCCCATCTCAAGTTCCTGCGATTTCTCCTAGTTTGTGACATTCAAACAACCTGTTTACAATATTAAGCCCCCGTTTGGAAGCACCCAAAATGATGGACAAATAGGTCATCCACTTAATTTCTCTGCGCCAGACAGTTGTTAAAAACCCAAGAGTAGGACCAGAAATTCAAGATGAGACACTGAAACTCACTAGCTTAGACCTACAAGTGTACAAAATCCTTAATGCCTGAGCTTGACCTTCAAAGGTTCTAAGTGCCTGCAACTTCACATCAACTTTGCAAAAGGTCTTTGAGTCCTAGGCCTCGTGGGGAGAGGACAACTCAATCGAAGGCTTGGCAGACGCATCCATTTTTATTTCAGCCGCATACCAGGCGTCTCTTCTCCACAGAGTGAAACTGTTACGAGACCAGCTGTCGCCAAGTTGTAACTACAAAGGAAATTGCAGCAGGTGTTCCATACGGGAGGACTAATGGATCATCGTGCCACCTGTGCTCATTCATTTGCTGACAGAGGCGGTTGGCTGATGGTTGGTGG
This sequence comes from Podarcis filfolensis, assembly GCF_964270895.1. Classification (NCBI taxonomy): domain Eukaryota; kingdom Metazoa; phylum Chordata; class Lepidosauria; order Squamata; family Lacertidae; genus Podarcis; species Podarcis filfolensis. The sequence goes on from NC_139610.1 coordinate 63,743,160, forward strand.
CTAACAGATTGAGGTTGAATCCTGACAAGACAGAAGTACTGTTTTGGGGGGACAGAGGGCGGGCGGGAGCGGGGGACTCCCTGGTCCTGAATGGGGTAACTGTGCCCCTGAAAGACCAGGTGCGCAGCTTGGGAGTCATTTTGGACTCACAGCTGTCCATGGAGGTCAATTCTGTCTACCAGCTCCATCTGGTACACAGGCTGAGACCCTACCTGCCCACAGACTGTCTCACCAGGGTGGTGCATGCTCTGGTTATCTCCCGCTTGGACTACTGCAATGCTACCTTTGAAGGTGACTCGGAAACTACAACTAATCCACAATGTGGCAGCTAGACTGGTGACTGGGAGTGGCCTCTGAGACCATATACCACTGGTCCTGAAAGACCTACATTGGCTCCCAGTATGTTTCCAAGCACAATTCAAAGTGTTGGTGCTGAACTTTAAAGCCCTAAACGGCCTCGGCCCAGTATACCCAGGAGCGTCTCCACCCCCATCGTTCTGCCCAGACACTAAGGTCCTCCTCCGAGGGTCTTCTGCTAGTTTCCTCACTGTGAGGAGCAACGTTACAGGGAAACAGGCAGAGGGACTTCTCAGTACTAGAGTCCTCCCTGCGGATGTCAAGGAAATAAACAACTATTTGACTTTTAGAAGACATCTGAGGCAGCCCTGTTTAGGGAAGTTTTAAAGGATTGATGCTTTTATTATGTTTTTAGATATGTTGTAAGCTGCCCAGAGTGGCTAGGGAAACCCAGACAGATGGGTGGGGTATAAATAATAAAATTATTAGTATTATTATAGCTGATTGCCTTGTTCTGTTGTGAAGGGAGATCGTCAGAGTGGGAAGGGTGAGGGAGTTTCTAAGAAGTAAGATTATCAGGGGTGAGAGGGGAGAAGGGTGGCCTGACTTCTGAACAAATGGAGCCCAGCAAACATCTATTCTGACCTGAAAGGGGGTCAACAACCCTTTGGCTTGGGCTCAAGCTTGATCTTGAGCTACATAAACAGGATTGCTCAACCCCTGACAAACCGCAATTGGGATTGTTGTTTAGTTGTGTGCGACTCTTCGTGACCCCATGGACCAGAGCATGCCAGGCACTCCCGCCTTCCACTGCCTCCCACAGCTTGGTCAAGCTCATGTTGGTAGCTCTGAGAACACTGTCCAACCATCTTGTCCTCTGTCGTCCCCTTCTCCTTGTGCCCTCCATCTTCCCCAACATCAGGGTCTTTTCCAGGGAGTCTTCTCTTCTCATGAAGTGGCCAAGGTATTGGAGCCTCAGCTTCAGGATCTGTCCTTCCAGTGAGCACTCAGGGCTGATTTCCTTCAGAATGGAGATGTTTGATCTTCTTGCAGTCCATGGGACTCTCAAGAGTCTCCTCCAGCACCATAATTCAAAAGCATCAATTCTTCGGCGATCAGCCTTCTTTATGGTCCAGCTCTCACTTCCATACATCACTACTGGGCAATTGCGATTACCAGATGTTTTATAGCCCCTTCCTCCTGTACTTTTAACAGCAGCTTTCTCTGACAGCCATCAGCCCCTGATAATACATATTGCCATATTGTGCTAGCTCAGGTTTTCCCAAACTTAGGTTTCCAGCTGTTTTTGGACTACAACTCCCATCATCCCTAACTAGCAGGATCCAGTGGTCTGGGATGATAGGAATTGTAGTCAAAAACAAGCAGGAGACCCAAGTTTGGAAGCCCTTGTGCTAGCTGATGTCTTCAGATCAGTGGCGTAGCGTGGGGGGTGCAGGGGGGGCCGGCCGCACCGGGCGCAACATCTGGGGGTTAGGGTTAGGGGGCGCAAATCCACAGGTTAGGGGGCGCAAATCCACGGGTTAGGGGGTGCAAATTACTTGCCTTGCCCCGGGTGCTGACAACCCACGCTACGCCACTGCTTCAGATCGAGCCACTGCTAAAGATGCAGGAGAAGATCTGGTCATTTCCACCATCACCATGCCATCCAATTGGCCACCCTAGAAAGGGAAGATGGGATGTAGGGGGGCAGAGACCTCAAAAATGCATGCACAGCAGGGATAGGGAACCTTCATTGGTGTCTAGGGCCAGTGACACAAATGGGTGGAGCAACTAGTGCAGTTTTTGCCTTTGTGCAGTAGGCTAGTTTTTGCATAAACTCATGGTCCTTTCTCCATCCTTCATCCAGAGAAGCAAAAGGCATTGTGAGAGCTAAAGGAGACATTGCAGCCAGGCAAAAACACTCAAGAAGGTGCGGCCTGAGAAGAGTGGGTGGGGCTAAGGGAGAGTTCTGAGAGCCAAACAAAGAAGCCTAGAGGGCCATATTTACCCCTCCTCCTGGACCTGAGTTTATTTATTATCTGCACTCTGAGGTTCTATATTTGGCCAGTGTCCTGGATCCAGATTGGGTCAACCACAAATTGTCCTGTGTCAGAACAGGGTCAATTCAGAACCACCAGATTGGGTTCCCAAGTCACATTGGGAAAGCCATTCACAGCCCTAGTTAAAACTGCTGATCATTAAATTACCTTCCAAGTATTCTTCTTTAAATTAGTCCTTACTGGTGAAACTATTGCAAATTAATTTTATCTTTTTTTTTTAATACAATATAGGTGGAAATTCCTTTCTAGTCGAGTCTGGTAACTGACAATTAAATGCTCATTAAGATTTTAATCTCCAACTGCCGCTGCTGCTGAAGCCTTAAGAAGGGATAACATTGTCAGAACCTCACTTGAAAACAGAAGTAACCTTGAAGACAGGGAAAGACATATGGTCTTGTCAGTTTCATCCTGTTCAGCTGTAAACGCTGCTCTTTTAACACGCCACCGGTGTAACTATAAAGAACAACGCCAACTTGAAATCTGTTCCTCTAAGGGAAGGAGCTGTCAAAGGCTTCTTTTGCCATGTTGAGCAATGTAATAATCCTATTTCCCGTCATTTGAAAGCACTCCCTCTCCCTGTTTAATTGAGATTAAAATGGTAGGTAGATCAACTGCATGAGCAAATTGTGTAAATGACTGTGGGCGGTGCAAATCAGGGACTCAGCTACACAGATGAAAAATAAAACGTTTTAAGTGTGTTGTAAAGTGCATTATACAAATTTGACACTAGATGGTGATGGTGAGCTATGGCAAATTCAATACATTTTCCAAAAGTTGTTTTTTTAAAAAAAGCGTTTTCACAATTTTTTTTTATTTGTGTGTCTAGATTCCACACAGGAGTGGGGTAACTGTGGCCATACAGGTGTATCTGGACTTCAGCTCCCATCAGCCCCAGCCAGCAGGGTCAGTGGTCAGAGATGATGATAGTTATAGTCTGACATTGAGGAGGGGGTCACTGGCTTTTTTTTACGCCAAAGTTACTGTAACAATAATAATAATTTATTATTTATACCCGCCTTTCTGGCTGAGTTTCCCCAGCCACTCTGGGCGGCTCCCAATCAAATATTAAAAACAATACGGCATTAAGAACAGAAGTTGAGGTGATCTTTGCGAATGAATCGTACAATTAACCGATACTGTGGCCAAGATTTACTGTTCTACCCAAGAAGATTTCCAGAGAGAGTTTTTACAACGGTATAGTAAAAACTGAACATGCAATGACATAACCATTTCACAAGAAGCTCACTATCAGCCTAGATATTTGCTCACATCGCACTTTGACTGTTAAAGTGAACTAGAAAAATAAATAGCCATTCTGGCTTGTAATCATTGACCCACTATGTTCTACTTAACACGGCTGGAGCTAGCTGCTAGGAATCACAAGAAGAAGAAGAGTTTGGATTTGATATCCCACTTTATCACTCCCCTTCAGGAGTCTCAAAGCGGCTAACATTCTCCTTTCGCTTCCTCCCCCACAACAAACACTCTGTGAGGTAAGTGAGGCTGAGAGACTTCAGAACTGTGTGACTGGCCCAAGGTCACCCAGCAGCTGCATTTGGAGGAGCGGGGAAGCGAACCCGGTTCACCAGATTACAAGACTACCACTCTTAACCACTACACCACAGTGGAGAGAGTGCTGTTGTGTGTTGCAATAAAATAATTATTATAATTATAATTCAATTTTACCCTGCCCATCTGGCTGGGTTGCCCCAGCCTCTCTGGGCAGCTTCCAACACATATAAAAACCTAATAAAACATCAAAAATTGAAAACATCCTGATACAAGGTTGCCTTCAAGTATCTTCTAAAAGTTGTGTAGTTATTTATCTCTTTGACATCTGATGGGAGGATGTTTCACAGTGAGGGTGCCACCACTGAGGAGGCCCTCTGCCTGGTTCCCTGTCACATCACTTATTGCTGTGAAGCTCTATGCAGTTTGTATTTTCTGTATAGTATGTGTTTTTGCAGTTTCTAGCAAATAATCCGGACAGCTCTTGCACACAGTTCCTACTTGTGAGCTTCCCATATGCATCTGGTTGACCACTCTGAAAACAGGATGTTAGACCAGGTGCATCTCTGGTTCTGATCCAGAAGGACTCATTCTTGCGTTCTTTATAATTGGAACAATCCACCCTGAATTTGCCACATATGAAAAATGCAAGGATATCTAGGTCTGCAGATAGTTAAATGTTGTTTTGCGTTTGAAATGAAGCATAACTTCTCCTTTGAAAACCCAGGTGCTCTGGTTGAGGAAGGCAAGTCTCTTCAAGGCAAATCCAGATTAGTTTAATTCAAACAATCAGTAAACAGGATTTGCCTGCTCCTTTGTATTGCAAAGGCACGAAGTTTACCTCTGGCAAGTTAGGGCTTAAGAGCATTTCTTGGCTCTAGGTCTGATGCCCCCCACCTGCCCTTTCTTGCTTTATTTTGCACACACACATTGCAAGTTTCGTACTTCAAAACAATGGGATTCTGTGTTATGCAAAGGAAAACGAAGATTCTGTTTTTTCAGCTGCCTAGAAAAATAGGATGGAGAGAGAGATGGAGCACATTCAGGTGGGGCAGGGGCACAATCAAAGCAAACTTTTCAAACAGCAGGTAGCGCTCCCCACTTTGTGTGGGGGGAGGTGATTTTTGCCTATGGGTCCATCAGAGCACAGGACAAAGAATCCCTTGCCAGTTCTCCCTATGGTGTGGAATTTCTTTTCCAGATAAACCGGGTGGCCCTGTGGTCTAAACCACTGAGCCTCTTGGGCTTGCCGATCGGTAGGTTGACAGTTCGAATCCCCGCGACTGAGTGAGCTCCCATTGCTCTGTCCCAGCTCCTGCCAACCTAGCTGTTCGAAAGCACACCAGTGCAAGTAGATAAATAGGTACCACTGTGGTGGGAAGGTAAATAGTGTTTCTGTGTGCTCTGGTTTCCGTCGCAGTGTCCCATTGTGCCAGAAGTTGTTTAATGATGCTGGCCACATGACCCGGAAAGCTGTCTGTGGAAAACGCCGGCTCCCTCGGCCTGAAGCAAGATGAGTGCCACACCCCTTAGTTAACTTTGGCTGGACTTAACCGTCCAGGCATCCTTTACCTAACTAGTGGTTTTAGGGGGCAGCGGAACCCTTTTCATTTAGGCAAACATTTGGTGACCTACACAGATGTGATTTTATTTTATTCATTGTGATATTACTTTATTCATATTGAATTGACTGCTAATGACTTGTGTGCGCACATTACAATCTTGCTTTTTGCAACTTGACTTTATTTTAAAAGGCAAGAAAAAAGAATTTAAGAAAAACTGGTCGGTAATATTTCTTTTCTATTGGTAAAATATTATTGTTACTGTTATATTATCAATTTGTTATATTTTCCACAAAAGTGATTCATGGCGACTTACAATAAAAACAGACTGGATTTCTTCAAGAACTTTTACAGTTAGTTGCACATGCGGAAGCTGACACAGTCGAAAATCAATTTTTAGCCGTGCGATTTTATTGTTTGTTTTCTTTTTGTTGTGATTGTTTTGTCATTTTTATAAAGAACTGTGCGCTGCCATTTAATAAAGTTCTGCCGCCTCCTCACAAAATAGCTAAATCTAAACCTCACGAAAAAGCTAAATCTGAAAAAAATAAAATAATACAAATACTTGGTGGGGGGAGAATCATCAACTGTTATACATTTGAGATTTAAAATATAGGCTGAACCTTCCTTCCAGCTCTTACAAGTCTTGTCTTCCCTTTCAGAAATGAAGATTTTTCAAAACAGCCTGAAATGTGTAGCCTGTGAAATGTTATGACGGCTTTCTGAATTTTTAAACATATGCCTTGAGTGTTTATCTAAAATTGTACGCCAGTTGAAGCCGTCCCAGATACTTCACATGGTTAATCAGAGAGGCTCACCTACTTTTTTGCTGAACCAATAAATATGCATTGAACAGAAACAGTCTACAAAAGATTTGGTTGGGATCTGAGTGGGTTTGATTGATGAAACATTCCGTAGCATCCCCAATTTTCGGAGGCAAGCAATGGGGTAGGGGGGTATTATTAGAAATGCTGAGCTTGCAACATAGAGTTTTAGGTAGACATAGAAATCCTCAAACAGAACTTCAGACAAGTTTGCTCTGGATTGTGGTAGCATGTATTTAATCACTAAAACCAGTGACATGCCTAACAGAAATTTAAAATGGCTATAGCAAAGCATTTCATTCTGGCCGATCCTGGTCCGACTGCACTGGCTACCAATTAGTTTCCGGGCCCAATTCAAAGTGCTGGTTTTGACCTATAAAGCCTTAAATGGCTCAGGACCGCAATACCTCAAGGATCACCTCTTTCCATATGAACCTACCCAGACCCTGAGATCATCTTCTGAGGCCCTCCTTCGTGTGCCCCTTCCTCGAGAGTTGCGGAGGGTGGCAACACGAGAACGGGGACTTCTCTGCAGTGGCTCCCCATCTGTGGAATGCTCTCCCCAAGGTTCCTTTTTAACCAGGGCTTTGGTTGACCTGATCAACATCCCATACCCTTTTAAAATGTGGCTCTTTTGGGGGGGGGTATTATTGGAGCATTGCTTTTATTTTGATTTTATGTATCATGATTTTTTGGTGAACCACCCTGAAACCTCCGGGTATCGGGCGGTATATAAATCCAGGAAATAAATAAATAATAAAATTTCAGCTTCTGCCTTCCATCAATTGCTCTGATAAAAAATGATGCTTTTCCCAGGTGGCACTTATACCGCTTGGAGGCTGGAATGCTCAGAAGACCTGAAGCTGAGCAATGCTGGCATTACCCTCCAGGTTGAGGATAGTTGAGTATTAATGAGTATTAATGTGTCCAGTGTGTAGATACATTTTGTTGTTGTTTAGTCGTGTCTGACTCTTCATGACCCCATGGACCACAGCACTCCAGGCACTCCTGTCTTCCACTGCCTCCCGCAGTTTGGTCAGACTCATGTTAGTAGCTTCGAGAACACTGTCCAATCATCTCGTCCTCTGTCGTCCCCTTCTCCTTGTGCCCTCCATCTTTCCCAACATCAGGGTCTTTCCCAGGGAGTCTTCTCTTCTCATGAGGTGGCCAAAGTATTGGAGTCTCAGCTTCAGGATTTGTCCTTCCAGTGAGCACTCAGGGTTGATTTCCTTAAGAATGTACATACATATACAGTGGTACCTCAGGTTACAGATGCTGCAAGTTACAGACGCTTCAGGTTACAGACTCTGCTAAGCCAGGAATAGTACCTCGGGTTAAGAACTTTGCCCCAGGATGAGAACAGAAATCGTGCACCGGTGGGAGCAGGAGGCCCCATTAGCTAGTGGTACCTCAGGTTAAGAACAGTTTCAGGTTAAGAACGGACCTCCAGAACGAATTAAGTTCTTAACCTGAGGTACCACTATATGGTAGCAAAAAAGGACAACCAAGATGGCAAAGGAGTTGAAGCAACTCCTGCTCAGGTTACATCTGAGCAGGGACCACCCATCCTGTTTCACGGCCTGAGGCAAAAAGCAAAGGTGCTGCCCTGGGCATGCACTACATTCAGCCCCCCACTCCCAAGACTTGCTGGCAAGGACGTCGGCGAGGCCTCCAGAGGCCTCCATGTGATCTTGTGGGGCTCTCACAATATAATAATAATAATAATAAATAATAATATTTTTTTATTTATACCCCGAAACCATCCAGCCACAGCTTCCAAGCATCTGGTCAGTGTGTTCGGGGCCGAGTCGGTGTGGCCATCCATCAGCAGATAGAGCTGAGTGTCATCAGCATATTGGTGACAGCCCAGCCCAAAGCTCCGGATAATCTGGGCAAGGGGGCGCATAAAGATGTTAAAAAGCATCGGGGAGAGAATTGCACCCTGCGGCACTCCACACACCAAGGAGTGGCGCGACGACATTTCCCTCCCTTGTGCCACCCTCTGTCCCCGACCAGAGATAAAAGAGCACAACCAGTTACGGGCTATGCCCTGTATCCCCACGTCTGCGAGGCGGTGGTCCAGAAGATCATGATCGACCATGTCAAAGGCTGCTGACAAATCTAAAAGGATCAGCAGTCCTGACCCGCCTCGATCCAGTTGTCTACGGAGATCATCTGTTAGGGCAACCAGAGCCGTCTCCGTCCCAAAACCAGGACGGAAACCGGACTGAAATGGATCTAATGCCGATGTTTCCTCCAGAAACCTACCAAGCTGTTCAGCAACCGCTCTCTCAATTACCTTACCCAGGTATGGAAGATTTGAAACTGGGCGGTAATTGCATAGGTCTAAGGGATCTAATGAAGTTTTCTTTAAGAGTGGACACACCACTGCTTCCTTCAGTTCCCCTGGGAATGTCCCCGTGTCAAGGGACAAATTGATAATTTCAACCAGGGCGGTCCGTGCAACATCTGGACACTCCCTAATCAGCCAAGACGGGCCCGGATCAAGGAGGCAGGAATATCCAGAAGCTGCCAAGCTGCTTCTCATTGTTTCTGTAGCAGCAGTGGATGACACATCTGGAGGTGCCCCTTGGGTTCCGCCGCCTGAGGCGGCTGCCTCAGTCTGCCTCATAGGGAAGCCGGCCCTGCATCTGAGGCTTTTTAGCTTAAGGGGAAAGTGACTATTTGCAGGAGGGTGAAGAAATATGGTGGGAGAGACAAGCTTATGCATGGGGTAGAGAAAGGGGACAGAGGAAAGCTTGCTTTCCTCCCTCTCTCTCTCTCTCTCTCTCTCAGGGGTCATGCAATGAAGCCAATTGTTGGAAGATTTAGGACACGCAAAAGAAAGCCCCTAATAATAATAATTTATTATCTTATTCTAATTCTTGTATTTATATGCAACCCACTTTGGGCTCTGAGCTCTGTGTTTTCCTTATAACACTGGGGTTCTTCAGTGCAATTGTCAATCATCACTCTTCAACAGAAAGCGCCCTAGCTGCTGCAAAAACCACAAGGAGGAAATAGGAAATACTCTATTAGATTTACAAGCCTATAATCCACTTTCAAGTAAGATCATCCCTGCATATTGAATTAGGACAGAGCAGGAGGACGGCTGGAGTGATGTCGGTGATCTGGCCCTGCGAACTGAGAAGCCTGTTGTATTTTAAAGCAAGAGAGCAACAATGACAAAAAGTAATTTCTCTCCGATGCATCTTTCATCCATGACATCAATGTAGCGAAGAAATGGTTCGCTTTTTCTTTGCCATTTCTCGCTTGCCTTTTGTGGACACAGCGGTGGAAGAACTTCCACAGCACCCCACGCTTTGTGGCCTCTGTGTGTGTGTTCAAGTCTTTTCAAACCTTGAGGCTATCGAAACAGACAGTGCTGAGAATTCCCAATTCTACATCCAAGTGCATTTCCTTTCTTTGATGTGTGTGCTCAGTCATCAAACCAAGTTAGCTGAAATTATCCAATCCTCTCACCCCCAACAAAGAAGAAACCCTGGGTGGTATTCAACTAAGTTTGACTCAGAGTATACTCACTGAAATTAATGGGCATGGCTAAATTAGGCCCATTAATTTCAGTGGATCTATGCCAGGCATAGGCCAACTCGGCCCGCCAGATGTTTCGGGACTACAACTCCCATCATCCCTAGCTAACAGGACCAGTGGTCAGGGATGATGGGAATTGTAGTCCCAAAAGAGCTGGAGGGACGAGTTTGCCTATTCCTGGTCTAAGCTGAGCAAAACTTCACTGAATTCCATCCCCTATCTTTAGATTACAACCTAGAGGGTCCATCTTTTGCCTTGCAACGTGACACTGAACTGGGACATGAGAGACCCAAGGCATCTCCCAACCCCATTGCTGTGTCCATGGCCCATAGTTGGAATGCTGGAATTCCAGGCAAGCAGGGAAGAGGCGGGGGGAAAGCTAAGAGACCACAGCTGCTTTGTCTTCTGATCCAGCTGCATATTGAAGGGTAGACAACAAGAAATCTCCGAGTTGCAGCCTAGCAACCTTAGTCATCTAAACCAAATCTTTCTGGTGCATAACAAAATTAATTACCAGGACTTGGGGGTTTTTAAAAAAAATACTGCAAGCAAATGTTTATGCAGGCAAAAAGAGCCTCCTGTTCCCACCAAAAAACCCTTTGCCATCTGCGGCCTGTTTTAAGGTGGACACCGGAAGGGGCTCACACACAGAGAGAGCTATGTCAATATTGGCACTGTTGCCAATGTCCTTCTCCTATACCTTGCAACATTTCTCAAATGAAAACGGGGGTGCTCTATTCTATAATAATAATAATAATAATAATAATAATAATAATAATAATAATTATTAATACCCTGCCCATCTGACTAGGTCGCCCCAGCCACTCTAGGCAGCTTCCAACATAAATGAAAACCATATCCATTAAAATACTTCCCCAGGGGTTGGCAAGGCTTACCGGGCATGGGCCGGATCACTCCCATGGAGATCCTCTGTGGGCCGGGCCGGCGCAGCGCGATGCCGGAAATTGCATCTGCAGATGCCCAGATGCCGAAAATTGCGCCTGCGCAGACTTGATTTCCGGCATCTGCACATGCGCAGAAGCAATGTCTGGAGCCGCGGAAGAGAGCTAAATCAGTGCAACGTGGCGCGGGGACTCGCCGAGCGGGCGGCTCGGTTCGGGGGTGGCTCGTGGGGCGGTTAAACAGCCTCCGTGGGCTGCTTCCCGCCCATGGGCCTTAGGTTGCCTACCCCTGTACTTCCCTATACAAGGCTGCCTTCAGATGTCTTCTAAGGGTTGTATAGTTACATATCTCCTTGGCTCGGGGGTCGCATAACTCCATACTCTCCAACATTTTCCCGATGAAAATAGGGACGTCCTAAGCAAAACTAGGACATTCCAGAATCAAATCAGAAACCAGGAAGGCTTCTGTAAATCCAGGACCGTCCCTGGAAAATAGAGTTTGATCTCCCCCCCCCACACACACACCCCAAATCCCACTGACATGAATCCCATGAACCTAACTGGAGGTGAGGATCACAAAATAAACTCTGCAATGGGGTGATAGCACTCTTCTGCCATGATAGCGTGATGACTGTGGCCCCAGGCAGCGCTGATAGCATTTGAGAAAGCACATTCTCCAAATTATCCCTTATTTTTTTTAAAAAAAAAAATTGCAGTCAACAGTGCAGTTGAGCCTGCCAGCATAATCTATGCTCTCTGCAGAATTAGATTTACTGTGATAAACGTCTATTGATAACCTCGTATGGGAAATCTGTTGCTGAGAAAATTCTTTAAAAAGAAAAGTTTTCAATAATCTGAAAGTTGTTTTGCCCGTATGTGTAAACGTCAACATTACAGATATTTACAATAGTAGCCGAAACATGTAAAATGGGCTGCCATATGCAGAAGGACTGAAAGAGTGGTATATCTGGCTAGGGCCAGATGTGAACTGGCCTCAAGAAGGAAGTCTCTGAGCCCCAGCCACCCATTGCACATCCATGGGCGTCAACCATCTGCCAAACAGAAATCAGCTGAATGGATGCAATATCATCAAGTTAATGACATATTTAATGTCGATAAGAGGAAGGTTGGTTTTGAAAACAAAAAATCAAGATTTCAAATTGATCTGTTGGAAAGCAGAAGTAAACTTTTATCTAAGATGTACAATTTGTTGTTAGAATGGTTTACCAAAGATGAGGAAGTGAAAGAAGTGGTGATAAAACGGGCACTAGATTTTGGGCATAACATTGAGTTTGATTCATGGATAAAATTGTGGAATGAAAATTTGAAATTTACAGCGTGCATGGCATTAAAAGAAAATGTAATGAAGATGATGCATAGATGGTATTTGACACCAGTAAAGTTAGCTAAAATGTGTAGAACGAGAGATAATGGACCAATAGTACCAAATAGTATGGGAAACAGCCTTCCTATAAAAATTAACCAATCAACTGAAATTGACGCAGGGACAAAGAGAAGAAGTCATTTCACCCTTGTATGGCTCCCCTTTATCACACACACACAGCCCAACAAGACGACAAAAATCCACCAACAGCATACAAATCAATATGGCTAGTCTGATTCAAAACACCCACCCAACCCACTCACACATGAAAACAAAGACCACCACAGCCAACCACAAATGAACAATCACACCCTAGGCCAACCCCAACTGCTCTCACCACCAAAGAAACACAAGTGAACAGCAGAGAACCTGCACAAGCAACGCTGACACCAAACCCTACCTATAGTAAGTAAAATAGAAACATCGCCACCCCATCTTTCCCCCCTCCACCTCTTTCCCCCTTTTCCTCCTAATGTCTCAACAAATGAAACTGATTTGTAAAAATGTTACATGGAAGAGAGATAAAATACGAGAGAGAGACATTGCACACACTTTTGAAAATCAAGAAAATCTTTAATTTAAAAAAAGGGTGTCTGGTGGGGGGGGCGGAAGAACGAGAGATAAAACATGCTGGAAATGTAAAGAATCAGACGGTGACTTCTACCATATGTGGTGGACTTGTGATAAAGTAAAAATATTCTGGGAATTGATCTATAATGAACTAAAAAAGATGTTTAGATACACTTTCCCCCAAAAACCGGAAGCATTTTTGCTAGGTTTCATGGGAGAGGAATCTGCGAAGATAGATCAAAGACTATTTATGTACGCCACAGTTGAAGCGAGAACTTTATTGGCCCAAAAGTGGAAATTACAGGAGGTACCTACCATTGCAGAGTGGCAGGCGAAGATGATGGACTTTGCAGAACTGGCCAGATTGACTTGCAGAATTCGAGACTAGGACGATCAGAAATTCCAAAGGGACTGGAGTGAATTTATTGTATATTTGAATAATAATTGCAAAAATCTGGAGACACTAGCAGGATTGAAATAAATCCTTCAATGTGGACAATAGTCTAAAGATCTAAACTGCACGATTGGATTTGAAAGTGGAAAACCTACTGAAGGGAAGGAGGGAATTCGTATGCTCGGCAGAGCAGAAAGTCTTTGTGTTTGGTGTTGCAATGTTGAAAATGCTGTTTAAGGAGGAAAATAATAAAAATATATTTAAAAAAAGAAAGAAATCAGCTGAATGGTGCACCAGTTGTGATCCTGCTGGACTGCAGCAGCGTCCTGCTTTCTTGCACACTGGTCCTCGATATCTCTCCCCTCTATTTTCTCCCACAGGTTGCCCTGTCTTCCCCCTTTTCCTTCCCATTCGCCTGGTATGACAGGAAGAGGCGGGGCATAGCTTGTGGGTAGTGTTGGCATGGCAAAAGAGGAGGGTGTGCTGCATGGTGCAGTCTGTCATTTTTTACAAACTATTTGTCACTTTCCACTTTCTCAAACAGCATCCTCACCCTGCAACATCGCGTAATCCACTTTTGAAACTGTAGAGGGGGTGTGATTTTGGTAGCAGGTCGTGAAACATTACGGTGGGCTGCTGTTCAAAGGAACACAGGCAAAAAAATCCCACAGGACATCTGAAAAAGGCAGTCTTTGGTGATGTTCACTTCACTTCCCTTAGCCTTTTCCCTCCAATGCAAATTCCCTCAGGAAACCGAAGTTTCTACCAAACCCTTAAAAGCAGGTTTCTGCTTTCCATGCAACAGGACCCAACTTTTGGACACCAGATCTCCCTCGTGAGCTGTTTATGGTTCCACAATGAATGGGGACTTTTATGAGGTGGATATTTTATACTGAACACCACTTAAAAAAAAAAAAAAAAATGGCTGTACTGAGGAGGAAACTAAATACTTAGCCTAGCGACATTCTGTCCTGAACTGTTAAGTGAAGCATTTTGCCTTTAATCTTTTCCAGATGACCCAACTGTCAACAGTCAAGAGTGTGCCTTCAGGTGGGGTGAAAGCTGGCCTTAGAACAGCCTTCTCTAGCATGGTGCATGTTTGGATTCAAGCTCCCATCGGCCCCAGGCAGCATGGGCAAGGGTCTGGAATGATGGGAGCTATATCTAGAGGGCATAACTTTCTGGAAGGTTGCCTTCAGATTTCGAGTTCAAGGGTGCAATTCAGCAGCCATGGCAAGCTGTTGCTTTTACAAACAGGGCTACAAAATGTACCTGTTTGGGACAGCTTTAGAGGAAAGTCATAAGCATCTGCTTTGCATGCAGAATGTCCCAGTTTCAACCTGAAACTGGGAGATAAACCTGCCAGAAAACCTGGAATGCCACCGCTGGTCAGAGTAGATAGATAGATGATAGACTGATAGATGATAGATAGATAGATAGATAGATAGATAGATAGATAGATAGATAATTATTATGGTCAAAGACCAGCTCACATAACACAATAAAAACAGCATTCATAAAGATAAAATATACAATCAGAGCAGATTGCAGCAATAGCTCATGAGTTAAAATTGAGATATATACATACACCCATACAACTGAGCTTTGGGCTACCATAAAAATTGACCCTGAGGCACCCCAAAGGGCGACTTCAGCATTTCCCTAGTAAGCTATTTTATTCTAGAGGATGATCTGTGCCTACAAATCTGGGCGCAGAATCTGGCTGCCAGCCAGGTCATCTTGTGATCTTTGCCTAAGAGGAAAGAATTAAGTTTAGACTTAGGTCAGAGTAAAAACTGAGCTATAAATGGACCAATGGTACGTATAATGCAGCTGCCTCTGTTCCTATGTAGCTATCCTTGGGTAGTGTGCGCCCTTTGTGCGTACAGTGAGGCTATGAACTCAGAACAAAGTACACTGGTACCTCGGGTTAAGTACTTAATTCGTTCCAGAGGTCCGTACTTAACCTGAAACTGTTCTTAAGCTGAAGCACCACTTTAGCTAATGGGGCCTCCTGCTGCTGCCGCACCACCAGAGCACGATTTCTGTTCTCATCCTGAAGCAAAGTTCTTAACCTGAAGCACTATTTCTGGGTTAGCGGAGTCTGTAACCTGAAGTGTATGTAACCTGAAGCATATGTAACCTGAGGTACCACTGTATGAAAAGGAAAAGAGAATTGCTGTTGCTTACAAGCCCATGTTTGTCTGGATACCCTGCAAAAGTTGTTCTGCCCCAGCTCTCTAGAAGCATTGAGTCTATTCAAAACATTCAGAAACCACAAACCATAGAATTTTAGAGTTAGGAAATTTTAGAGTTAGACTCAGGAAACCAAGCTTTAAAGCTCTGTGTCCAAGTGAGATAGGGGTTTTCTGGTTGTTGTTTTTTGCCCTGGAGCTTTTGCCCTGCAAAAGCCCGCTCCTTAGTGCTCAATCAGAGCAAACATTAGTTTGGGTTTTCATCAAGAGAAGCATTTTTGTGGGGGAAATTCTGGACCCCCCCCAAAAAAAAGTAAGCAAAGGAAATTTAAGTGTGGATAAGCCCAAAGACAAAACACACGGGATAAAAGATGCCTTATGTGTCTTTTAAATCCAGGAACCACAAGCTGGCTTTAACACCACCTAGTGGGAGCCCTGGGTCAGTCCCCAGGGATGACAGTCCTTTTTTGCTCAGGCTGTATGGGGTCACAATAAATATAGCCATATGCTTTCTCACTAGAACAAAGCTTATTTTTGTGGCGGATAGAAAGATAGAGAGTTGCCAGGTCTACCATGTTTAACTTTCATGACTGGTGCTCAAGAACGTCACAGCTCTCAAGAACTCTACTCTGGATGCAGCTCTGAGACCAAAGTCCCTAATATTTCATATTTTGATGAGGCAAGTCCACAGAGGAAACTAGAAGCAGCTCCCCTCATTTCCAGAGCAGTCCATGGACATAATAGGTTACCCTCTTTTTCTTTTTTTTACCTTGACCTTGTCATTCAAAGGCCCTCCGTAAATATGCCCTCAACAAAATGAGTCTGTTGACCCCAAGCCCTCTTCCACCGCTTCTCAAATAGATTTCATATTACAGCCCCCACAGCTTGTAATTCAGTCCAGTTCCTTTCAGCCAGCAGCCTCTTTCAAGGAGAGATTTTTTTTGCCTCACTTAATATGGAAGCTTTATTACTTCTTTTATTTTTACAGGCTCCCTCTTCTACCCTCATATTCCTGGGAGTGGCCATCCCGATCTGTCCTGCCCTGACAGTTTTCTCTGCCTGCCTTCCGTGAACAACAAAAAATATGAGCTGATTGAAAACAGCATGCAATAATGCATGATGTAAGAAGAAATTGCTTTGCAAAAATATGTCTTTTAGACAAAATCTCATGCAAAGATGTGTTGATTAGGAAGAGGGGAAATCATGTGGTGGGAAGGAGGAAGCAAGTGTAGACCTGGAGACCCAGGAGTAAGGAGGGCTTCTTGTTTGCTGCACTTAAACGAAGCTGCTTCTGTTTGAGTTTGCTTGAACTGCCTGGCATTCATTTCTAAGAAAGGCAGCCTTGTGGGACAACAGCACAAGGAAGCTTCTGCATGTCTTTATTTTGCCCTTGAATAAACTTTACGCCTTTGTTGTGGGGCTGTTTTGACAGCTGATTAGCAGGGGCAACATTATTGTACACCCTATTGCAGGGGTCAGCAACCTTTTTCAGGAGGGGGCAGGTCCGCTGTCCCTCAGACCTGTGGGGGGCCAGACCCACCACCTCCCAAAAGCACCCCCCTGTGGCGTTTGCCTGTTCTTTTGGAAATGTCTGTACAGGGGGAGAGAAAGGGTTAATAGGTAGACCAATAGAAAAGCCAGAGGCGGAGCCTACCTGTTTATAAAAGGGCTTAGCCCGAGGTTAGTTAGTTTTGGTTGGTTGGTTGGTTGGGAAAGGCAGTTGGGAAAGCAGTTGACCGTCACTTGGAAATAGAGAGACAGTTAGTGGAGTTGGTTCTTGTGTGAGGGGAGGTAGAAGAGTTAGAGACAGGATAAAACAAGACTAAGAAGGTAAAGAGTAACAAGGCTTTGAATGCAGTTGAAGTTTATTTGTGTTTGCAATAAACTACACTCTTCTTTGTTAACTTAAGAACCTGACTGAGACTAAGTGATTTACCGGGGAGGACCTGGTTGGTGGCAACGTATTAGCGGTGTTTGGGTCAATAGTCCATCAGACGACCAGGGGCTCCGTACGATCGCCATACCCCCCTCCTGAAAGGCCTCCTCACCTATGCCACTCACGCAGCAGCTGCCAATGCTGCCTCGTCTTCGGCAGCATCGGCGTCTTCTGTCTTGGGGGGCACAGAACCCATGCCGCTGGCCTGGGCAGCAGAGGCAGCCTCCACGCCACTGCCACTTCCTTCCCGCTTGGCCCCTTCCTCCCACTTGGCCACCTTAGCGGGAAGGAAGGGGTGGCACCCAGATGCCGCTGGCCTGGGCAGCCTCCGCGCCGCTGCTGCTTCCTCCCGCTCAGCCACCTCAGCGGGAAGGAAGGGACCCAAAGGCGTCCACAGCTTCTGATTGGCTGCAGGAGCTTCCTGTAGCCAATCAGAAGCCGTGCCAGCATCACTGCCCACTCAGAGGCATCCACGGCTTTGGACTGGCTGCAGGAGCTTTCTGCAGCCAGTCAGAAGCCATGCCGCATCACGAAAGTCGGTCTCCGTGCAGCGAGGCCTCTGTGCCACACCTGTTTAGCACGGGGACTGACCGAGCGGGCGGCAGGGTCTGCAAGGTTCACGGGCCGAATTAACAAGCCCGGTGGGCCGTATCTGGCCCGCGGGCCTTAGTTTGACGACCTCTGCCCTATTGCAATTCTTAAGATAAGTTTCTCCTTTGGACTTCTGACAAATGTTTTCCCATGGTCAAAGAATTTCCTTGAGCAATACAGTGCCTTTCACATCCTTGTGGCCTGCTCTGCCAGTTTCGTATCTACATCCGAAGGCTGGCAACAACCCCACCTTATTGGAGTCCCTTGCAGACAACCACAGTGCCTGGAGACAGACAGTCAGGTTGTGCATCCTCAACAGTGGCCAGGGAAGCAATGACTGCTGGGAGGAGCGCAGAGAGAGAAAATGTCATGACGTATCTGCATCAGCAAAACCAAATGCCTTCATCTGCCCCAGCTGCAACAAAACATGTCTCTGACATATCAGTCTCTACAACAGAGCTTTCCAAACTTTTCATGCTGGTGGCACACCTTTCAGACATGCATCGTTTCGCGGCACAGTGATTCAGTTTTACTAGCAAACCAGAGGTTAAACTAACCCCTTTACAGCCCCGGGAAGAGAGCTTGTGCAACACACCTACACACTGCAGCTGACACACTAATGTGTCGCGACACACTGTTTGGAAAGCTCTGTTCTACAGCCACAAAAGGTGCTGTGACTCTCCAACAGTTTGACTTTACCCCTGAAGGCACACTCTTCCGTTGTCTCCCGAGACAGACAGATGCCAACAACAAACCACCATATTTTTAAACTACTCCATCAGAATGATTTGCATTGCTGCTTCACACTGGACAGAATTAGGCAGCCATAACCCTTTTAAGGGGGTGGGGATTAAAAGAGCAAGTTGTGTAATTCCTAATCGTTTCACCACACCTGGGAGATCTGTTACAGCTAAATGGTGGGCAATGTCCCTATATAGCCTGTGTTTCTGACATGTCAACATCCAATTCTAGAGCCTTGAAAATGCTATGGCAATAAGAGCAGGAGAAGGGAACATTGAAGAAGTGAATTCCCTCTTAGGCAAGCTGTGAGCAGTGATTCCAGTGTGGTTTTAACACTCAATCCCTCTCCCCAGGGAATGCCATACTGTCACTCTGTAAGGGGAATAGGAATCAGGAACAAGGATTCTTTGGCAGAAGCCATGATTGTTTAAAGTGCTATGTTGTTGTTGTTGTTGTTGTTGTTGTTGTTGTTGTTTAGTTGTTTAGTCATGTCTGACTCTTTGTGACCCCATGGACCAGAGCATGCCAGGCACTCCTGTCTTCCACTGCCTCCCGCAGTTTAGTCAAACTCATGCTGGCAGCTTCGAGAACACTATCCAACCATCTCATCCTCTGTCGTCCCCTTCTCCTTGTGCCCTCAATCTTTCCCAACATCAGGGTCTTTTCCAGGGAGTCTTCTCTTCTCACAAGGTGGCCAAAGTATTGGAGCCTCAGCTTCACGATCTGTCCTTCCAGTGAGCACTCAGGGCTGATTTCCTTCAGAATGGATAGGTTTGATCTTCTTGCAGTCCATGGGACTCTCAAGAGTCTCCTCCAGCACCATAATTCAAAAGCATCAATTCTTCGGCGATCAGCCTTCTTTATGGTCCAGCTCTCACTTCCATACATCACTACTGGGAAAACCATAGTTTTAACTATACAGACCTTTGTTGGGAAGGTGATGTCTCTGTATGATACTGCTCTAAATAGGAACGTTGTTTTACCTGGAGCTCTCTGTTGATCCAGACAGCAGAACTGGAACCAAAGGGTGGAAATGGCCAGGAAGCCGATTCGGGCAAACGTTAGCAGAAACTTCCTAATGATGAAAGCTGCTTAACAATGGAACAGACTACCTTGGTCCTTCGCTGGAGGTGTTTATGCATCTGTTGAGTTGCGGCAGTTGCATCCCGTGTGGCAGATCCTGCAGGGAGTTGGACTTGACCTCCAGAGCCCCTTCCAATCTTGCGTTTCTACGACATTCCAAGGCAAGATTTGAGCACAAGGAGATCAAAGTGTTCTGGGATGAATGATTTGTTTATCCCCCTGCCTTTGTTTTGCACTCCTTGGGAGTTCTTCTGGCAACATTTGCAACGAGCAACTTTGTCTAAACCTGGGTGATCTGACAGCCTCTGAAACGACAATGTGTGGTTTCATGAATATTCAAGAGATGTCACCGGTTTCATCTAGTGACGCAGAACACCTGCCATCTGATTTCTTTAAAATGACAATAAATTGCTCTTAAAAGAAATGAAGTTTCTTGATCCAGGATTGAATTAGCCTATATTTATTCTAAGGTGGCTAAACAAACTGCATTCGCATTATCAGTGACCTTGAATAATTTGGGGCAGCCATTACGGTTGTCGTACAATACAGTCAGATGAATGGCTCCACTTAACTACCACGGGATCCTTTTAGGGCACACAGCTTTATTGCAGAGGGACCTGTATTAATAGTCTCATTTTATGCCTGTATTTCTTAAATAGTTTCTGAAGTTTGAGCATCCTCAAAATCCAACAAGGAGGAGCCTTACATTTGAGACTCTGGAATCCCCTCTCCACAGAGATGTGTTTAAGCATAATACTGTTGACATTTCCATTCCACCTTAAAGAACAGGCATGAGATTGTTGTGTGTCACATGTCTGTTTACATTCCAGCACAGTATGCTGGGAACTTCTGTTTGTGTATAGCTTTTGCTTTTGCTGTTCTCTCCGAGACGACATGAGAGAGAGGCGACATGTTTCTTTGTCCTGATTTATGTTTAATAAATCTGTAGCCGTAGTATTGACTTCACAAGCCTCACACCTATTCTGTGTGCGCAGTACACTCTGCTAATAGCGTGCCCTGGCTTCTCAAGTCCAGGTCGCTGATTTACGTCAGAGCATGGGCCGATGGAAGGAGACGGCACAGCTGGGGCTTATCAGCTGGCCTCCCAGCCCTCTGCATGTCAACAAATACTTGTTGCATAGCTTAAGATGTACCTATTTACCTTGGCTTTTGACACCTGGCTCAGTTCTAAACCCAATTCAAGGTGCTCACATTGGTGTTGAAAGCATTAAATGACTTAGGCCCCAGATATTTTAAAGACTGCTTCCTTCCCTACAGACTCTCTTGGGTGTTAAGATCAGCAGAGGAGTCCCTCTTGCTAGTTCCACAGTCACAGTCACCAGAAATTGGGGGTGGCTGGGGAGACGACATTCTCTGTGGCAGCCCCTAAGTTGTGGAATTCCTTCTCCACAGAGGTGCATCTGTCATCTTCATTATACAGTTTATTTTAAAGAATTGTAGAGTTGGAAGGGATCACAAGGGTTATAAAGTCCGACACCCCACCCCACCCCCGCCAGCAATGCAGGAATCTTTGGCCCAACGTGAGGCTTCAATCATGACCCTGAAATTAAGGGTCTCACACTCCACCAAAGATGCACCTCTTTGCCCTAGCTTTCGATGCTTCTCTTGATTGTAGTCTGCTTTAAAGTTGTATTTTTAAATACTGTGACCCATGCAGGGAACTTAGGATGAAGAGTAGGTAATCATAGATCACAGGGTGGTTTACAACATAAAAATACGAAATGAGAACAGAAAATACATTAAAAAACAGAAACAAACCAATAACCCCCCTCCCACAAACACATTTTAAAGGCCATAGAATGTTTAATCAAAGATCCAGAAAATCTATTATTATTTCATACTGCAGGCTGTACTTATGTAAGAGGAAGCAAATACCGTATTTTTCGCCCTATAGGACGCACTTTTTCCCCTCTAAAAATGAAGGGGAAATGTGTGTGCATCCTATGGGGTGAATGCAGGCTTTTGCTGAAGCCTGGAGAGCGAGGGGGGTCGGTGCGCACCAACCCCTCTCGCTCTCCAGGCTTCAGGAAACTATCCGCAGCTGTGGGAAACTTCGCGCAGGTCTCCCACGGCTAGTGGAGAGCTGCCTGCACCCCGAAGCCTGGGGCGCGCTGAGCTCAGCACGCCCCAGGCTTCGGGCTTCGTGCAACTCTCTGCTAGCCGTGGGAGAGCTTGCCTGCACACAGAAGCTTGGGGCATGCTGAGCTCAGCACACCCCAGGCTTCGGGCTTTGCGCAGCTCTCCCACGGCTAGCGGAGAGCTTGCCTGCACCCAGAAGCTTGGGGCGCGCTGAGCTCAGCACACCCCAGGCTTCGGGTTTCGAGCAGCTCTCCGCTAGGCGTGGTGGAGCTGCACGAAGTCGCGCAGCTCTCCCACGGCTTGCAGATAGCAGCCTGTTCTGGGGGCTGGGGTCAGGGGAAGCTCGGGCTTCCCCCGCCCCAGCCCCACACCTGGGGGGGGAATTAAAAAAAAATTCTTTATTTCCTCCCAAAAAAATACGGTAATCTCTAAAAAGACAGTTCTCAGGACCTCACTAAAATTTCCAGGTTTAGGCTATTTAAATAGGTATAAACTGAACTAAATTTGTTGAGTTGTGGCGTATTTATAGCAAAGATGCACAAGAGTCTTGTCCTTTCAATCAGATGGTTTTACGCACCAAAGCACAGAAGCAAAAGCTAGATCACCAAAACTGTACACAACAGAGCACTTGTTAATATTTATTTTTCTGGGGAGTTCAGTTGAGCTCAGTGGAGAACAGGCACCCCCCTCTACGAGTACAGAAATAGTCTGGAAAAGTTTCAGCGTTCAGTCAGCTGTTTCAGATAACAAGTGCTACCAGGATAGGAAAAGAACAGAGGAAGTTTTACAAGGCTCTCATTCAGCCCGTGTTTCAGGGGGGAGATGAGGCAAACGGATGTTCTGTATCGTTTATAGCCTGGGGCTGAAGAGGAATATGATTCTGCAGAGGGCGGGGGAGAGTCATATGGGACGGAAGATAGAGGCATCTGAAAAAGCTGAGTGGTGATCTTTTAACTCTCTGGACACTCAAGAGGGCCCTGAAACATATTCAAGAGATAAGGTTCGGCTGTTCATGGTTTCCCCCACTTCAGCCGATTATGCTTGAGGAGCAAGTGACATAAAATAATCAGAAGATTATTTATGTCTTGAACCACAGGGTACCTGGCAGCAAGTCCTGCTGGTGTACACAGTTCCACAGGAGAGTTTGGTAGGCTTGCAGGCGCAAAGTCCAAAGTTCAGTCAGTTCACCTCTGCAGCCGGTCAAGGTGCAGGGGCACCTGAAGGTCAGTCCCACATAAGCACAGTCCCAAAGAGCTCCGTGGACCATCCAAGTCATGGTCTAACCAACATGGGACGTTGAGCAGACGCAGCCCCTCAGCTCTGCTTCCCTTTTTCCCTTCACTGAGGGCAGCATCTGGGCTTGACGAGGCATATAGCCCTCACCTGTCCTGAGCCTACTCTATGCTGCAGAATCGCACACCTCCTCCCAGAGCTAACAAGCCCCACCTGGGCAGCTAGTGAGCTGAGCTGTGGACGCTTGCCTGCTTTAGCCTTCTAGAGCAGGGGTCAGCAAACTTTTTCAGCAGGGGGCTGGTCTACTGTCCCTCAGACCTTGTGGGGGGCTGGACTATATTTTGAAAAAAAATATGAACGAATTCCTATGCCCCACAATTAACCCAGAGATGCACTTTAATTAAAAGCACACATTCTACTCCTGTAAAAACACGCTGATTCCCAGACCGTCCACGGGCCGGATTGAGAACGCAATTGGGCCAGATCCGGCCCCTGGGCCTTAGTTTGCCTACCCATGTCCTAGAGTGTACCTCACACTGCTCCCTACACCTCAGGGCCTGCCGTTTTCATGGAGACAGGGGGCCCTCTGGCACTGGGGATGGGTCCTGCTGCTCTGGTTCCTGTGCACTGATCCAAATCCCCTCACCATCCTCCGTTGCCCCATATTTTCTACACCAACCTTCTCCATCCCCAGCTTGCCCCATTGCGTCCCAGTCACAGCTATACCCCTTGCTGGGTTTGTCTTCCTCCTCCCTGCCAGTTCATGACACTTACCGGTAATTATTATCCTCCTGTACATTTAGCTGTCCTGCTGCAGAGAATACAAAAGGGGAGCAAATTCTAAACATGTGCTTGTTCAATCTCCTAGCCCAGCCTTTCTCAACCTGTGGGTCCCCAGATGTTGTTGAACTACAACTCCCATCACCCCTAGCAAGCAAGGCCAGAACTCAGGGATGATGGGAGTTGTAGTCCAACAACATCTGGGGACTCACAGGTTGAGAACCACTGTTAGCCTCTTCTTTAGGTGGCTGCAGCACCCCTAAGAACTTTTGTTAATCCAATCTACACATGCAGGGGAATCATATTATGATGCACTTTCTGGGCTGTACCACTTCAGACTTGCCAGTGGTGGGCCATGTGTCCTACCTTACAGAGGATAGCTCTACTTGAGGGATCCTCTATTTGAAGGGGGGCTCAAACCAAGCCTGCTTGAACCAAGTGTGCATCATAATAATAATAATAATAATAATAATAATAATAATAATAATAAAATAATTTTATTTATTTATTTATTTATACATACCCCACCCATCTGGCTGGGTTTCCCCAGCCACTCTGGGTGGCTCCCAACAGAATTAAAAGCACAATAAAACATCAAACATTAAAAAACTTCCCTAACAGGGCTGCCTTCAGATGTCTTCTAAAAGTCAGTTACAGATAGGTAGCCGTGTTGGTCTGCCATAGTCAAAACAAAAAAATTTTTTTCCTTCCAGTAGCACCTTAAAGACCAACTAAGTTAGTTCTTGGTATGAGCTTTCGTGTGCATGCACACTTCTTCAGATACTTCTGTATCTGAAGAAGTGTGCATGCACACGAAAGCTCATACCAAGAACTAACTTAGTTGGTCTTTAAGGTGCTACTGGAAGGAAAAAAAATTTTTTTGTTCTAAAAGTCAGATACAGTGGTACCTCTGGTTGCGAACGGGATCCATTCCGGAGGCTCGTTCGCAACATGAGCGGAATGCAACCCGCATCTGCGCATGCACGGGTCACGATTCGCCACTTCTGCACATGCACGTGATGACATTTTGCGCGTCTGCGCATGCACGAGTGGCAAAACCCGGAAGTAACCCTTTCCGGTACTTCCAGGTCGTCGTGGGACGCAACCTGAAAACGCTCAACCTGAAGCAAAAGTAACATGAGGTATGACTGTAGTTGTTTATTTCCTTGACATCCACAGGGAGGGCTCTATAACTGAGAAGGCCCTCTGCCTGGTTCCCTGTAACTTTGCTTCTCTCAGTGAGGGAACCAGCAGAAAACTCTCAGAGGAGGACCCCAGTGTCTGGACAGAACGATGGGGGTGGAGACGCTCCCACAGGTATACTGGGCAGAGGCCATTTAGGGCTTTAAAGATCAGCACCAACACTTTGAATTGTGCTCAGAAACGTACTGGAAGCTTGGTAGATCAACTGCTTCATAGGTGAGGGTTAAATCCTGCTTGTTTTGGCTATGCCAGTACAGTGGTACCTCGGGTTAAGTACTTAATTCATTCCGGAGGTCCGTACTTAACCTGAAACTGTTCTTAACCTGAAGCACCACTTTAGCTAATGGGGCCTCCTGCTGCTGCCGCACCGCCAGAGCACGATTTCTGTTCTCATCCTGAAGCAAAGTTCTTAGCCTGAAGCACTATTTCTGGGTTAGCGGAGTCTGTAACCTGAAGCGTATGTAACCTGAAGCGTACGTAACCCAAGGTACCACTGTAAGTTCCTCAGTTGAACTGGCTGATTTGCCCCCAAACCCTGAAGAAAGCAGGATTGAAAGATGCAAATGTATCGGCTGATGCATAGGGGAGTTCAATCCTGCTCATTTCGGGCACATTGGACAGTTCCTGCTGGGAATAAATAAATATTACATCTGACACTCAACAGCCTTTCTCGGCCAAGGACGAAAAGTAAGGGCCCTGAAGAACAAGCTGCTCTTTCACCAGTCACAAGTATTGACAAAGTGATATTAAGAGGCGTGCAGTACTTTGCCTGTCTTATTCCCTCTAGTTTACAGGAATCACTTGTGCTTCCAAGGCGGTCAATCAAGAAACTTCCATGAATTCTAAGTCTGATTTCATTTTCTCTTTATACTTTCATAAAGTAGACCATCACAAGGGCCCTTTCCACAATATCCGTAGACAGGGAACATTGAGTTTACTATAATAACACTGCTTGTGACCTTCATGATGAAGTGTGTGTCGCCACTTCCATTATTATAACCCCCATTTTTCAGAGGTTAATAACTTTGATGTAAAAATCTGCAGCTGTCTGAAGCGACACATAAAATCTCACATATATTCCCCTCCCTGCTTTCAGGTGCATGTGGTTGTGAATAAAGACATCTACCCACCGCAGTGCTGATGCTGGACATTTAAGGAGGGGTGCCATTAAGGGAAAGCTGTAAGGACCACCCCACAAAATCTCTTGTCAGGTGATCATTCTTCATGAACACAACTCTAGAAAGCTCACTAGCTCATCACACAGAGCAGAAGGAGGTCCCCAGCCAGTGTGGGGTAGTTGTTTGATGGTCAGGCTAGGACTAGGGAAGCCAGGGTTCGAATCCCCACTCAGCCATGAAGCTCACTTGGGCCAGTCACTCGCTCTCAGTCTAACCTACCTCACAGGGATGTTGTGGTAATAAAAGGAATAATAATAATAATAATTTATTATTTGTACCCCACCCATCTGGCTCGGTTTGCCCAGCCACTCTGGGCAGCATCCAACAAAGGTTAAAAATACATTAAAATGTCACACATTAAAAACTTCCCTGAACAGGGCTGCCTTCAGGTGTCTTCTAAATATCAGGTAGTTGTTTATCTCTTTGACATCTGATGGGAGGGCGTTCCACAGGGCGGGTGCCACTACTGAGAAGGCCCTCTGCCTGGTTCCCTGTCAGCTCACTTCTTGCAGTGAGGGAACCAGTAGATGACCCTCAGATGAGGACCTCAGTGTCCGGGCAGAACGATGGGGGTGGAGACGCTCCTTCAGGTATACTGGGCCAAGGCCATTTAGGGCTTTCAAGGTCAACACCAACACTTTGAATTGTGCTCGGAAACGTACTGGGAAGGGGGTGAGAACTATTTTCCTGCCACATAAAATTGAGCCAAAGATAGCATGTGCCCCTAAGACCACAGGTTGCCCATTTGTGCCTTAGATCAGGAATGGGGAACCTGGTGTTGTTAGACTACAGTTCCCATCGGCCCTAGCTAGCATGACCAATGCCAGGGAGTTGTAGTCCAGCAATATCAGGAATATCTTGAGAATCCCATGGACTGCAAGAAGATCAAACCTATCCATTCTGAAGGAAATCAGCCCTGAGTGCTCACTGGAAGGACAGATCCTGAAGCTGAGGTTCCAATACTTTGGCCACCTCATGAGAAGAGAAGACTCCCTGGAAAAGACCCTGATGTTGGGAAAGATGGATTGCACAAGGAGAAGGGGACGACAGAGGACGAGATGGTTGGACAGTGTTCTCGAAGCTACTTGTTATGTACTGAAGTTGTCACCCTGGGCCAGCAGGGGGATACTGTAGATAGTTATGCAAATGAAGGATCGAAAAGTGACATTCAGTGATTGGATAGTTTTAGAAAATGGCAACAGTTACATTGTTCTGGAGCTCTATATAAGCAGGCTGACTGAGCTCCTCAGCTCAGTTCTGTTCCAGCTTACAAATAAAGAGCTGCTTTGGAAGAATCGCTGTGTCGTCTGATATGTTCGCCCACAACTTAACACTACTAACATGAGTTTGCCCAAACTGCAGGAGGCAGTGGAAGATAGGAGTGCCTGGCGTGCTCTGGTCCAAGGAGTCATGAAGAGTCGGACACGACTAAATGACTAAACAACAAACAACAAATATCAGAAAGACTGCAGATGTGCCATGCCACCTTAGACATACAGGGAATTTTGTATTGGCTCTGTTCACTCAGTTCCACGCCTAGTTGCTAGAAGGTTTTATTTCAAAGGTTGTGTGATCGCCAGGCTGAATGTCTGAAGGAACCCTCTGCCTCCTGTTCAGCTTTTTTTGGTGTTTTGATTTTAGCAGAAGTTAAGTTTATAAAATTCCAGAACATCATTTTACACCCATGTTAGTATGTTGCATTGATTGTACAGCTTGGGATTCGCGGAGGAATTGACAAACAATTTAAAGCTGCCTCTTCCTATTGTGTCTTAGAGTTATGAAATTGCTTTTATTATATTTGACCCAATTTATTGGATTGGTTTTATACATTTATTGATGCACATACACACCCCTGGGGCCTTAACAGCAAAGGGCAGTAAATAAACCGATGAAGGAACGAACAAATAAATAAATATGACATTGACAAGATGCAAAATATATGTGCATGAATTCCTAAAACCTACTGACTGACTGAGCTTATTTCCAATTTCCTAAATAAACACACAGAGGAGTGAGGGTGGTGAATGTCACTTCTGGATTCTCAGTTTCTCGTTTTTCCAATCTTAAATTCAGTTCTCCACATTAATTGGTGTTTATGATTTTTATGTCTTAGTGAGAATTCAGCAGCATTTTAGTGTGAATTTCTGCTAATAGACATATGTTTGTATGAAAGTTTGCCCAATATATACAGTTTTGCAAAGCAATTTCACCTAAAATTTCATTCTGTATGGTTTTTTCACTTATACATGCATTTTTGTACACGTTATTTGCCTGGAGAACTGCACTGCAAAATTTGGGGAAGTGCAAATTTTCAAGGCTGGCTGTGTTTGGGGCTCATATTACTTCAGGAAGATTGAATTAGGTGGGTTCACCTTTAAATGGTAACCAAACTGAATTTCATCTCCATTCCTACATAGGAATGCACAGGCCCTTAATTGTATTTTTAATTCTCCCCAAACCCTGCCATTGCCATCAAACTCTGCAGCACAAAAGAAATAAATTAAACAGACTTACTCCAGCAATTCTCCCACCAGTATTTTTTTCAGAAGTTTGGCTGGGATGCCAAATTCATATCCGTCAACAGCGGAAAGTCCCACACCTGGAAAAGACATATGGCTGTTTGAGTAGCTGGAAGGAAACTGGTCTCCTTGCCATATTAAATTCCATATCTTCAGGGCTGGAACCAGCCGTGACATGTCAAGTTTATTTAAGTCCCCAAAGAAAATTAAGCAGCCATGTTGGAGAGCGAGATTAAAGGAAATCTCTGTTACGGAGCTTAAACTGGATTCAATTAAAAAAAAAAAAAAACAAGGAAAGAGAACAAATTTATCTTTTCATGTTCTTTGACAATAGAACTGCTTGGATTAATTAGACTTAAATGCGGTCTGGCATGGATTTGGTCAAGAGATAATGCTGAACAGGCCCCGAATCTCACAACTTTATTCAAAGGTCAATCCCACCTATTTTGCTGGGATTTACTTCCAGGGAAGTGAGAATACTGGTGCCAACTTTTCCGGTGGCTGTTTACAGAGGCTTGTAAGATGCAAGAACAAGCAGGCAAAGCTTTGGAGCATGGATAGAAAGAAAAAATACCACCTGCTAATCATGCCAGATCGATCTGTCGTTAAGAGCACAGCTGCAGGGGCTGGTGGAAAAGTTGGCAACCTTAGTTAACAGTGTTGTATTAAACCAGGCATAGGCAAACTCAACCCTCCAGATGTTTTGGGACTACAATTCCCATCATCCCTGACCACTGGCCCTGTTAGCTAGGGATCATGGGAGTTCTAGTTCCAAAACATCTGGAGGGACAAGTTTGCCTATGCCTGTATTAAACTCTTATTTGCAATAACCCTCTGGGGCGTGGTTTGGCATCCTGTGAATTATCTAAGTTTATCCCTGGCTGTTAAGCACGTGGGGCTTCCATACTTAGGGGGCACCATTCATTTGACTCCTGGAAGCTCTTGACTGACAACCGACCACTGGGATCTAGCTGACGTAGCGCCATCCAAATCCCATTGCTAAGCAAGCAGGAGTTAGGAGTCTCTGAGGAACCCTTGCCTAAGAGCAGAATCCACATACAAAATCAGATAGTCAGGGAATCCAGATGATCAGAGCCAAGACGGAAAGCAGCAAGGTAGAGGTAGGAACCACCATCATTGTTTCCTGCATCTGACTGCTGCTGAGAGCTCTGTTTTAGAAGCCCAGAGCCAGCTGGTTCTCATCAACACCAGCTGGTTCTCATCTTGCTCTTTGCTCTGTGGCCTTGAAAGCTGATCAGTTGCAGGTGGAGTCACTTCACCTTCTTCCCCCTTCAGGCTACTGCTCAGCAGGCAAAGCTAACTCCTGTTATAAGAATTTTAAGGTCAAAGTGGGAAACCTCCCCATTGTCTCTTTCCTCACAAATCCTGTCTTAAGGGCACATTCAAGATATGAACAGGGTGTGAGCCTGTGACCTAGATTCAGGAATTAAGTAGTTATAACAACAAAAGAGTGGCCGAAACCCAGATAATGCAATCAGGTAACTTGCCGGACAGGAGACAAACAACGCACTCAGATTTCTGTTGTAGACCGCCTCTTGTGTGATGTAGGTATGATGTTTCTGGGGGTGGTCTTGGACTCCAGGGCGGGCAATTTAAAATGTCTACATAAGGGTGGGCACACCTTTGTTCTGGGTCCTCCTCCTCTCTCCTGCGTGTGGGGAGCACCGTGTTGCAACAGTTAATAAAAAATCAGGCTTACTAGCTGCTTTGCTTCTCAATATTCTCTGGTTGGTCTCTGTTATTTTCTCCTACCGATGGAGAACCTGCAAAGGACTCTATATGGGCTCTTTTCCCCATAAGGGAAAAGGAGCAGGGTTTTTTACTTATATCACTCCCTGACCCAGGACAGTAGCCTGGTCCTGCATCTTTAACAGCAGCTGGATCTGCATAAATCAGCAGGAGGAGCTTTTCAGAGCAAGGAAAGCAGCGTGGTGATGTGCTGAGATCTCGCGATCATGCTGCTTCAAGATGCAAGGACCAGAAACCAAAGTTGGAAACCTTATACAAAGAGGTAGCCAAGGTGGGGCCCTCCTGTTGGGCTCCAATTCCCATCAGCCTCAGCCAGCATGGCCAGTGGTCAGGCATGATGGGAGTTGTAGTCCGACAGCATCCGGAAGTTGCTGTGTTGGATAGCCCTGCCCACACATCCTGGCCACCCTTCGAGCTTGCAGAGGTGTTTGGCCGGCCCCTCTTAAGAGACAAAACGCTTGAGCAAATGAGCTGTTCTTACTGTCTCGGCTGCTGTTGAGCTGCTAGCAACTTTGCAGTATTGATCTAACAGAACAGCTAGATTTAAAAAGTAGGGGTGGGAGAGAGAATTTATTATCTCCAGACCCATGTAGGCTTTCTCTGAACTAAATGATCTGCATTATGATCAATAATCCTCTGAAGTGGAGTTTTTGCCAGTTACGGGGGGGGGGGATGAAAGTTCCCCTTGAAAAAGAAAAAGGCGAGGCTTAAAGGCAGAGCAGCAGCTGAGAAGGGCAGCCAAAGGTAAGGGGAGCAAGGCCCCTGAGCCAATATGCAGAGGTCTGCTGAAGCATCACACAAAGGCTTTGCACATCAATAGGAGCCCCTTTTGTTTTAATTGCTTTCCAGCTCTTTCAGGCTCTCACTTTATCTGAGCTCTAGGCTGCCTAAACAGCTCCTGGGGAATATTAAAACAGACACAGCTGCCCAAGTCACAGCAATTATCTGGGTGGGGGAAGAAAAGTTCCCATTTTCAAAATTCACTGTGGCATGATGGCCCTGTCACTTAATTTGGGGTGGTTTACCTTTTTTATCTAGACAGCATCTTAAAAAGCAGAGACATCACCTTGCCAACAAAGGTCCGTATAGTTAAAGCTATGGTTTTCCCAGTAGTGATGTATGGAAGTGAGAGCTGGACCATAAAGAAGGCTGATCGCCGAAGAATTGGTGCTTTTGAATTATGGTGCTGGAGGAGACTCTTGAGAGTCCCATGGACTGCAAGAAGATCAAACCTATCCGTTCTGAAGGAAATCAGCCCTGAGTGCTCACTGGAAGGACAGATCCTGAAGCTGAGACTCCAATACTTTGGCCACCTCATGAGAAGAGAAGACTCCCTGGAAAAGACCCAAAAGACCCTGATGCTGGGAAAGGTTGAGACGGGGACAACAGAGGACGAGATGGCTGGACAGTGTTCTCGAAGCTACCAGCATGAGTTTGACCAAACTGCGGGAGGCAGTGGAAGACAGGAGTGCCTGGCGTGCTCTGGTCCATGGGGTCATGAAGAGTCGGACACGTCTAAACGACTAAACAACAACATCTTTTTTACAGATTATTCCCCATATAGCATTACCTTCTGGGGAGCAACATGCAAGACATTGCTATTGGTTTCGCTATGACTGTGAATAACCATAGTTACAGGTAGGTAGCTGTTTTGGTCTGCCGTAGTCGATACAAAATAAAATAAATAAAATAAAATAATAAAAAATTTCCTTCCAGTAGCACCTTAGAGACCAACTAAGTTAGCTATTGGGATGAGCTTTCGTGTGCATGTACCTTTGAGAATGGTCTAATGCAGTCTTCCTCAACCTCTTGCCCTCCAGATGTTTGGGGTTACAGCTGCCATCAGCCCCAGCTAGCAGAGCCATTGTAGTCCAAAACATTCAGAGGGCACCAAGTTGGTGAATGCAGGCACAGCAGCTTAATTTTTGAGCAAGAAAATGGCTGCTTCATATTTCACTTCTCAGCTATGAGCTCACTTCAACTCCTTCCAAGAAGGCCTTCATAGGTTCACTGAATACAGAGAGGAGGGAACAGAACTGTTCCTCTTGAAGGCTGTAAGGTGGGGCATTATAAAAGGAGAATTCCTGGAAGCCAAGTTCCAAGTTTGGGGCAAGGACTCCCTGGTGAAAGAAGCCCAGCAGAGATTTCAAATCACAAAACATGCAGCAAAGTAAGTATGGAAATGCCTCTGTAAGCAATACTAATTTTCTAGAAAAAGAGGTGCCGGGACTGAGTTCCTGTGAGTTCCCCCTTTTAAAAAAGCCCTGTCTGTGAGGCATATCATGTGGGCATTTTACATGATGTCTTCTTTCTCATCAGAAATTGTTGCTCGTATTAACTTTACCTCAGAAAAATCCTTGATATCTGCAGGTGCTCACACAATTTTATGTCATATTTTGGGGAAGGGAGTAACAGGTGGACAATGAAAGTGGATCTTGCCAGCTTTTATGGTGACAAAGAGACTTCGACTTCACGTCTGGAAGAATAAATATCTGCCGTTCGTTCCTCAACGGCCTGCAGACCTCATTGCTCTTTCTACATTTGACTGTGTCAGTCTTGTTGGAGATCTGTTTGGACATAGGCCCTGCTTATATTAATATATATGTTAGAATTGATGGATTATTCTTGTTGATGTGAGCTGACATTGTTTTTTGTTGTTTTTTGCAATAAAAACAATAATTACAAAATTAAAAATCCACATAGAATTTTGGGGATTTGGGGAAATCTGGGAAGACTTTGAAGAGAATATGTGATCAACCCAATCCTAGTACAAAAAGTAGGAATGCCCTGTTTGTCTTGCTGTAAAGAACCCTGGTGAGAAAATGGAAATGCCATTCCACAGGCCTCTCAGTTATGCAGTCCGAAACATTTGGACGTGTGCAAAGCACACAGCACTGTCGAGCACTAAAGCACACTAGCTCAGAGCCCAGGAGGAATCCGATATTCATCTTCATCAGATGGAGATGATAAAAGCACCTCTAGGTCAAAGTTCCAGCTGCTTTAAGAGCCTGGTATGTACAGCAGATACAGTACACTGTTTCTTGTAGGTTGAGTCAGAAGACAGCGAGAGACTCTGCAATGCCCACCTAGTACCCACCCACAAGACCAGCTGGTGGAAGTTGTTGCGCAAAGCATTTGGAGGGTGCCAGGTAGGCAAAGGGTGCCCTAAGGCAGGTTTCCTCAACCTTGGCTGTCAGGGAACTGCCATTGGCTCAGGGGCGAGAGGGAAAAGGCGGATGGATTATAGAGAGCCCCCAAAGATTGTGGGAAGCAGCACTTCCTCAGCGGAGGAAGGAAGCCATGCCTCTAATGGAGAGGAGATGCAGGGCTCGGAGGAGGCAAGGCGGTGCAGCGGGGAGGAGGGAGGTCCTCCTTTACCCAAACCGTCCCTGCGCAGTAGGCTTAGGCTTCCACACAGAGAGGGGAGGCACAGACTGGGGGTCAAGAAACTACTCTGCTGGGGAAGATTTAAGCACTGCCCACTCTCAGATTCTGCCAGTGAATGAGCAAGACATGGAATAGAGGTGCACTGCTTTGCAAAGGTTTTTTTAGCACCAATAAGAAAGCTTTAGCACAGACTAGTGAGGCATCTTGCCTGATTGCTCTCGAGAAACCACCTGATACCCTTAACATTGGCCCTCCAGATGTTCTTGGCCTACAACTCCCATGATCCCTAGTGTAAAGGGAATTGGGGTTGCTCGTGCGTAAGGGGGCTGCTGCTCTAGGCAACGTTGTCTGGCTAAACCTTTCCCTGGCTGGACAGCCCTTTCTCCGTGGCTGTGTCAGTCGCTGGCAGAATCCGTCAGTGGGTGTTTCCTGAACTTCTTCCAACATAAAAGCTGCTTGATGCCAAGTCTCCGCCTAGCTTCCCTGCATGGAAGTCTTCTGCGCAGAGTGGGCGTGGCCAGCGGAGGTCCTGGGCTCTCCCCGCTGGTCTCTGCGGAAGAGTCTTGGAGCCATCTCTCCGAAGTCCTTCCCTGCTCCCCTTTCTTCCTGGTGTCACGCCGATTTCCTTCCCCAAAGGAAGTGTTCTCTCTCTCCCTGCTGGTCCCTTCTCCTGCATCGTTGGGGAGCCTTACCTCCACTCTTGGCTCCGATGGCAGTTCCCTGACACCTAGCTAGCAGGACCAATGGTCAGGGATGATGGGAATTGTAGTCTCAAAACATCTGGAGGGCTGACGTTGAGGAAGCCTGCCCTAAGGTGTAAAGATCAAGGACTCAAGACTCAAGAATGGCCAGAGTTTCCATACCAAACTTTTAAATATGAAGACTTCCTGTGGATGGTGTAATGCAGCTGGTAGATTGTGGATCATACAGTTAAATGGGAAACAAAGTTAATCTTATCCAAGACTTCACCGTTGCAGCCGCTCTATGCTTATTCCTTCTGCTTATTTTCAAAACTAAACACTTTAATCCATTTTTTTCTACTCGTGAGCTCTGTATGGTTAATGTTATTAGCCACTCTTGAGGAGGGGGTGTTGTTATGGATTATACACTGAAACAACAACAATATCCAAAGCGACTGAAACTATAAAATAATTTAATTTTTTAAAAATTGACATCTGGCTACCCTGTGGGAGCCCAAATGCTCGAAAGAGGCCACTTTTGTGTCTTTAACTCTTTGGCAGCCACAGCTTTCCCGCCACAAATTATTGCCAACTTTTTTTATTGGTCCCGAACTTCTGCTGTTAACAGCTGCACAGGAGCAGCCCAGTTTTTAAAAGCTGGCAACCCTCACTGCTGCGATTGTAGGAGATGCTTCTGGCTGGGGCTTTTGTGTTTGTTTGTTTTCTGTGTAGATCCAGATTCGTCATCTGATCATGGCTTTAGGGTTGCTTGCCTGTCAGCGACTTGAGCTGGGTGGTATAAAAATATTTGATACATATCAGGTTCCCCCTTCTCTTTCTTTGAGTCACTTTGCCACATTCCACTAATTATGATGCGTTTATCAAAGCTGTGCAATGTCTGTCACACATTTTTGACAGATGACTGCACTAATCTCCTGTTCATATTTTTAGGATTAAGCCAGCATGAATGAGGCCTAGCGCACTGGGGACAGAATTCGCTGGATTTTTGCTAAAAGGCACAGAGGCCTGAAAATTAACCGTTTATCTCCCTGAAACCTTATTTCCTTGCATGTTCAACAGGCATCATAATCATACGAAACCTCTTTTAAGGCCGTGCACCAAAGCCTATTCTAAACATACGTTGAGATCAGACTTATCTGTCAAAATAAATAAATAAATAAAATAAAATAATTGTCCAGTAGCACCTTAGAGACCAACTAAGTTTGTTCTGGGTATAAGCTTTCGTGCGCATGCACACTTCTTCAGATACACTGAAACAGAAGTCACCAGACCCTTATATATAGAGGGTGGGGTTTTTCTTTAGCTAAAGCTATTTTTGGTCATCTGCATACTGTCCCTTGCTTTTTCCTGTAGGACTAATTGCAGTCGTTAACAGTCGTCAACAGGTTTACCATACCCATTGAGCCAATCACCCATCTCCTACCACCCTTCTGAGAAAACCCCCACCCCACCCTCCCTCTATATATAAGGGTCTGGTGACTTCTGTTTCAGTGTATCTGAAGAAGTGTGCAAGCGCACGAAAGCTTATACCCAAAAAAAGCTTAGTTGGTCTCTAAGGTGCTACTGGACAATTTTCTTATTTTATTTTATTTATTTCGACTGCATCAGACCAACACGGCTACCTACCTGAATCTAGACTTACCTGTGTCGCACTTTCAAGCTGTGCTTTACAGATCAGGAACCAGTCTGAAGTTCCATGCTGCGTTTCAGCAAACCACAGTGAGGTGGGTCCTCTATGCACCTCTTTTAATCTATAGTAGACCCTGAATCTACTCCCTTATTTTTGCCCTGCTACCCCATCGTATCAGAAACCATGGTTTGAAGTGGATTTGCAACCTTCCATTCCCAGGGGAGTCCCTGGTGTTAGTGACTGCATTGGCTGATCCATCACTTCTTCCTGAAGTATATATAGGACATTTGGGTGGTTGATTTCCCCACCCCCAAATTCATAAAGAACAACCTAATGACTTAGCCTCCAAATATCTGGTGTGCCTGCTTCCCTAGAGGCCAGGAATTAAGATCAGCAGCTGAAGACCTTAAGGTTGTCCTAATGCTCTTGGAGGTTTGCAAGGGCAAGGCAGCTTATGAGAGGGCCTTCTCAGTGATGGCCCCAGTAATGTGAAATTCTCTTTGTCGTGCACACACAGGTGCACCTGGCATTATCCCTTTACAGCTTCCTTTGGTTGCTGCCAATGTGCCTCCTTATGCTGGCCTTTGAAAATCAAGGAATTGATTGTGGTATCCTACCTGTAATAGAAGGGTGTATGGAAGTGAGAGCTGGACCAACTGAGAGCTGGACCATAAAGAAGGCTGGTCGCCGAAGAATTGATGCTTTTGAATTATGGTGCTGGAGGAGACTCTTGAGAGTCCCATGGACTGCAAGAAGATCAAACCTCTCCATTCTGAAGGAAATCAGCCCTGAGTGCTCACTGGAAGGACAGATTGTGAAGCTGAGGCTCCAATACTTTGGCCACCTCATGAGAAGAGAAGACTCCCTGGAAAAGACCCTGATGTTGGGAAAGATGGAGGGCACAAGGAGAAGGGGACGACAGAGGACGAGATGGTTGGACAGTGTTCTTGAAGCTACCAGCATGAGTTTGACCAAACTGCGAGAGGCAGTGGAAGACAGGAGTGCTTGGCGTGCTCTGGTCCATGGGGTCAAGAAGAGTTGGACACGACTAAACGACAACAACCTGTAATGTGTTGTATGGCTTATTGATTTGGGAGTTATGGATGCAATTATTATTTTTTATGTTTGGTCGGTATGTTATTTTTTTTTACTGTTTTAATTGCATTTTTATATGTTATAACACACTTTAGGACCTTCCAGTAAAGGGAGGGTAAGCAATGCAATAAATAATAATAAATAAGCAACCCCAATATCTTGGTTGACCGCCTAGCTCAGAGGAAACCCCTCAGAATATATCATAATTGTTAGGGGATCGGTAGTTCCTCTGATGTTGTGCTCTTTCTGGGGTACCACTCTGATTTCATGCCCACCAGGTTTTACAATTCCTACAGCTGCTTCTGAATGTCATTGTTGTTGTTTTGCAATACCCTTCATGCAACTGATTGGAAATCAAAGTTACCTTGAGTTGAGCATCAGGAGGGAAATGATGTCGACTGCATTTATTAAACACACCTTTCCAGGACTTTCCCTCCCCTTTCATTCCCACCGCCCGCTCGGTTCCTGAATTTTGGACACGCAGGAAAAAATAGTGAAAAACCAGCATGCTAATATTTGATTCTGAACTTCTTCTTTTTTTCAAAATGAAGCAATCCCTCAATAATCTTCTGGTTATCCACTCGCATACCAGATGAATTCTGATGAGATCATGCGAATGTTTTAAGTGGAACAGATACATCATTAGGAAGCAAAATCAATGCACCTGTACATGCCTATGCAAACCACATTATTTTTATCTGCCAGGAATAACCTTGTATCTGAGAATGCAGAAAACTGAAGGTTTTCATAAGAAGACTCTAAAGAAGAAAGCAGGGCCAACAATCCAAGAACTGTGCCTGTGAAGGTGTGTAGTGAATGGTGGAGGTGGGGGGTACAGAACTGATCTATCTATGCATTGGGGGTGGGGAGGTTGAGGAGAGATTAACAGGTAAGTTGAATCTGCAACAAAATGTGGCAGCATTGAGTGTTCCTATTCAGAGTCCTACTCCAGGCCATACCCTCTCCCACCCAGTTCTCCATCTCCTGTCTCTGAGCTATCAGTCAGCATTCTATAGAGATGGAGCAGAGGGGAAGAGGGGAAAGTTTTAATAGGTTAGGTTAGGGATGGGGGAACCTGTTGTCATGAACATATCTGCCCCAAGTAGAAAAACAAAGCATGAGTTAGGAAGCAGTCAAACAGCTGGGAGCAGCCCCCCTCCCCCTGACACGGAATGAAATGTCATGACACAGAATGAAATGTAGATAAGGCGTTAGCAGAGAGTGGGAGGGAGAGAAGTCAGCTTGCTCAAGAAACACAGGCAGCCTCGGAAAGTAGGAGGGTAGCATTTCCTCATCGGAAGAGGAGGCAATTATTCCCTGAGCCCAAAGAATGGAAAAGGTATTAGACAGGAAACAAACCCAGAAATGTAAGGGTCATAGGTTCAGGATATTCTGCAGAACCAGGAAGCACTCCTCAGAAGGGTCAACTGACTCATAAGGCACGGATGCTCGGTTAGACGTCCAATTGTTTGTATTGCAATAAATCTTCAAGCCATGCAGATGTAGGACTCTATAACTTCCATCTGCCCAAGCCATCATAACCAAGAGTCAGAGATGCTGGAAGCTGTGGTCCAACAACATCTAGAGGGCCACAGCTTCCCCCATGCTTGGATGAAAAAATATTTCGTGCCTGATTCCCCACACATCCACCTCACACTGAGACCAATGAAGGCTTTATGACTTTTAATGTAAGTCTAGGTGTTGTATTATTATGATTATTATTACTCCTTTGCTTAGCATCCAGCAGGATAAAGAGTTCCGGAGAACTTTAAAGCTTTCTCACTATTTTGTGGCACTTTGCTTCGCTGAAGCTGCAAGCCTAACCTCACTTACCTATTTTTGAGCAGGGATAGTTAGGAGAAGGGGACGACAGAGGACGAGATGGTTGGACAGTGTTCTTGAAGCTACCAGCATGAGTCTGACCAAACTGCGGGAGACAGTGGAAGACAGGAGTGCCTGGCGTGCTCTGGTCCATGGGATCACGAAGAGTCGGACACAACTAAATGACTAAACAACAACAACAAGTTAGGATTGTGCTGTTAAGGAAGGTATTGCCATTCTAATGATTAGGGGAGGGGGGTTCACATAGGAATGACTGCCCCTCCACCACATTTCAGGCATGGGCTGCAACATATACTCACATGCCATATTGTCCGTCTGTCTGCTGCACTTAGTCATGGCCTACAGCTCCTCATCTCTCAATAATAAATCAGCCTCCACATTCTGGTTTATTGGGCAATAAACCATATTGCTCTACTTTTAGGGTGATTCTCTCTCTCATATATATATATATATATATATATATATATATATATATATATCAGACCTGAAGTTCCCAAAGAGAAAAATGTATATGCAAAAACTGTATCATTTCATTATCCCCACCCTTTGCCCATCCTGGTAACAGCCATTACTGAACTCTGTTGAGCAAGCTATTTCTCTCACAGTCAGAAAGAAGCCACGGATGAATAGTTGTTGCAAGAAGCCAAGCGGACCCTGAAAAGTAAGAATCTGAGACTATTTCGCTCCCCTAGTTTTGACTTATTCATTCTATATACACTTGGATCCAGTTTTTTTAAATTTTCAGTGTAAGGACTAAAGAAGAGCCCTGCTGGAGCCAGTGCCGGATTTATGTATAAGCTAAACAAGCTATAGCTTAGGGCCCCACTCTCTTGGGGGCCCCAAAAAAAATTAAAGGGGAAAAACCTGGATGTACATTTCCAAAATATCAGATAAAAAACAAATAAAACCTACATACAGCAACAGTGTTTTGTGTTGTGTAGGCTCCTATGATGTAAGTAATGGGCCCTGCCTGCTAGCCTGCTCCCTAAAATATCACTGGTTTTCTCATTTCTATATATAGGGTGCCTACATTCTGCATGGACTGGTTGCACGGCAACATGCGCAAATGGTTTTAGATACCTATTAGGTCCATAAATTACCCTTGGAAAAACTACTGTGGAAACCTCCCAATGCACATTTAGCCATTTTCCATTTTAAACCTTCATGAATACACACACATTTTCCATTTCTGTGTCAATTAAATCTATTATAATTTACAGGGTGGGGAAGCACCTGTCCTTACACTTGCCTGGCCTGCCTCTTCCTCCTCTTCCTCCAGCTCTGAAGCTTCCCCTGCCTCTGATTCTTGCCTTTTTGGTCCCCACAAATTATTGCTCCCTCTTCCAAGTCAGACTCCAGACCCACTCCCACTCCCCCCCCACTGTACACTCGTCAGTGTCCTGCTAGTCCCTGCTGTTAGAATTCCTGCTCCATGATTGCAGTCATGGGATTTTTGTCTATCACATGACGGTGTATGTTTTGACTCCACAGTGTGGGAAGTGACGGAGACAGGATGTTTGTGTTACTGTGTTCCGAGAAGTGGGACTCTTGTCCTTTGTTCTTTTTCTCTTTGTTGTCTGATGCTAGAGAGAGAGGGTGCCATGTTGCAGTGCTCCGTGTGTGTTTATATGTAAATAAAGTAGATTAGCCAAAATGCTGAGTTGCTGAGGTCTGTTACTCAAGTTGCGCAAACTCTGTGGATCCCTAAGTGTGCCGGTGTCAGTTGGCATCGGCCGCTGTGATGTTCGGGCTGAAGAAAGCTTTTGAAGCTCCCGAACGATTGACCAGGAGGGAGAGAACATGCCCGTCGGGCATGTGTCTCTGCCAGGGTCCTACTCGAGTGTAGGCTGAACTCCTGACACCTTCCAGGGGTCTGCTTCCTAACCAGAAAATGCTTCATGTGCTCAATTTCTGTGCAGCAAGCTGGGTGCAAAAGGGCATGTGAGTGAAAGGAAAAGGGGGAAATGGTCTCTGTTCGTTAAGGCGTGTGTGCAGAGCCTCTGAGTTATACGCCATCAAGCAGCACAGACGCATCTCCCCGCTGAAGGTTGCAAGACCCGTCATGAAGCAACTAATTGGTGTCTTGGGCAAAAGAGGGGACGGGAGGCTGGTTGGGGAGCAGCGCTGTCCTGCTGTGCTCCAAGAAAGGAAGAGCACTTGGGGATGACAAAATTAATATTGTCTGCATTGTAGGCTATGTAATTGAATTGTCAATTATGTTTTTTAAAATTGTCAATTACACCAGGCCCTCCCAAATGGATGAAGCGCTGCAAATTACAAAGCAATCTTTCTCTTCTCGGTGGCCTCTTAATAATAATCTACGGCTCCCAAAGGCTCCCGGTGCCTGTGTCAAGGAGCCAAAGACCGTGACTGGGTTTTTAAAATGGACTCTGCGGTTGTGTGGCCATTACTTACATTTGCATCTAAGGAAGCGAAAGGGAGGCGGGGAATACATAACAATCAGTTCCTCATATGTAAAGCTGTAAACTGCAACTGATTGCTATTCATTCTGCTGCTGCTTTCAGAAATATAAATACAATAGTTCGTGCATGCATATGTATTATGCGGCAAGCGCCAGAATTGGGAGGAAAGGCTGGGTTACTATTAAAGGAGAGGTAATGAATCCTGATCCATGTAGAATATAAATTAGTCCAGTGTTGCATATCCTCCAACATTTCCCCAATGGAAACAGGGACATCCAGTGCTATTTGTATAGAAAAAGAGGTGCTGGATCTCACCATGAACACCTCCCTCGCTCTGTTAGAATGACAGTGGTGCCCAGCTGAGAGGCACTGGAATAAAGTCCTGGGGATATGCTATTCCATACCCTCCAACATTTCTCTGATGAAAACATGGACGTCCTAAGGAAAAGCGGGACCAAATTCCCGGATCAAATCAGAAACCGGGATGGCTTCTGTAAATCCAGGGCTGTCCCTGGGAAATAGGGACACTCAGAGGGTCTGGCATTGACTCTTTCAAACAACACAGAAATCAGTGTATGTTAAGATAAACTCTCAGAGATCACAACATTGGCTCGGTTGATATATGAGCCAAACACACAGCTTAGGTTTTGACCTAGATCTTTTCCCCACTGTCACTTGGGTCTTTCTTGGAAAGAACACTGTTCTTTGGCCCACTTGGTCCAATGTCTTGTTCCCACAGTGACCATGCAGATGCACATGAGAAGGCTGCAAACAGGGCCTGCATGCTTCCTGTAAAGGTAAAGGTAAAGGGACCCCTGACCATCAGGTCCAGTCGTGGCCGACTGGGGTTGTGGCGCTCATCTTGCTTTATTGGCCAAGGGAGCCGGCGTACAGCTTCCGGGTCATGTGGCCAGCATGACTAAGCCGCTTCTGGCGAACCAGAGCAGCGCACGGAAACGCCATTTACCTTCCTTCCTACCTATTTATCTACTTACGCTTTGGCGTGCTTTCGAACTGCTAGGTTGGCAGGAGCAGGGACTGAGCAACAGGAGCTCGCCCCGTCGCGGGGATTCAAACTGCCGACCTTCTGATCGGCAAATCCTAGACTCTGTGGTTTAACCCACAGCGCCACCCACGTCCCAATGCTTCCTATACTTTGTCCAAATAGCAGCTATGATTGTTCTTTGCAGAGAGGGCAATTGAGAGAGGCAATTGAGAGGGGTCAAATGAGAGGGTAGCCACCACTAAGTTCTTAGTGCCAGTTAGGGTGGGCGGGAAAGTTTGGTTTACATTTCCCAAGCAATACACAAACTGAAATATAGCTATCCTTCAAAATTCACACTTCTCTGAATTTTGTGGTGCAGCTCACTAACCCAAAAATGTGCATAAATGTGGTGTGTTTTTTGAGGACTTCCTTTTGAACCATAAACAAAAACTGTTAACTGAATGTGGAATGTGGAAATGTGATGAATGATTGGAAGAATGAGAACCTAAGAAAAATTCATCCATCACACAAAGTTCCAGTCAACAGGAAGCAATGAAATGGGTTGAACCTGAAAACTGAAGGCTTTCAGTTAGCATTAAATATAACTTTTGCTGAATAGAATTCACGTGTGAGCAGACACGATAGAAGGATCTTGGCCACGAGGA
The DNA here is from genome assembly GCF_964270895.1 of Podarcis filfolensis. Classification (NCBI taxonomy): domain Eukaryota; kingdom Metazoa; phylum Chordata; class Lepidosauria; order Squamata; family Lacertidae; genus Podarcis; species Podarcis filfolensis. Next base: position 63,786,271 of record NC_139610.1, read on the forward strand.
AGGGCATGATTGGATAATACAGTGATATGGGTAGTGATGTATATGTTAGAAGCAGACAGAGTCCAGAGAGAAAAGAAACTGATAATACTTTACTTAGTAAACTGAACAAGAACAGCATATAACTTGAGAAGAAGAAGAGGAGGAGGAGGAGGAGGAGGAGGAGGAGGAGTTTGGATTTGATATCCCGCTTTATCACTACCCGAAAGAGTCTCAAAGCGGCTAACATTCTCCTTTCCCTTCCTCCCCCACAACAAACACTCTGTGAGGTGAGTGAGGCTGAGAGACTTCAAAGAAGTGTGACTAGCCTAAGGTCACTCAGCAGCTGCATGTGGAGGAGCGGGGAAGCGAACCCAGGTCACCAGATTACGAGTCTATCGCTCTTAACCACTACACCACACTGGCTCTCAGTGAAGAGAAATAAACAGAGGGGTTTTATGAGGAGTGATTGAAGGAGCTGGGCATGTGTAGCCTTGAAAAGAGGCGACTGAGAGGAGATAGGATAGCCATCTTCCAATATCTCAAGGGCTGTCGCATGGAAGAGGGAACAAGCTTGTTTTCTCCTACTCTGGAGGGTTGGGCTCAAAATGAGAGGAGATTCCAACTAAGCATATGGGAAAACTTTCTGACGGTAAGAGCTGTTCAACAGTGGAACGGTCTCCTTTGGGAGGTTGTGGACTCTCCTTCCTTGGAGGTTTTTAAGCAGAGGTCATGGATGCTTTAGCTGAGATTCCTCCATTGCAGGGAGTTGGACTAGATGATTCTAGGGATCCCTTCCAACTCTATAGTTCTATGATTCAAAGTTTCTTAACAGATGAGGTCTTAGTCCATAGCAGGAAGGCATACATCAACTACAACTAAATTCCCTTAGAACTACGCAGTCAATCAGAGCTCAAGTTACTTCAGCAAGGATCATGCCATTGTGAGTGGTTGCTAGGACATGCATTCACCAAAGCCATCCCCTTGGTTGGCTAACTGTCAGCAGAATTAACCCTTAGGTTACTAATTGAACGATCATTGCTGCTGTACTTCCAACAGTGTGGAACCTCCATTTTAACCCCACTGCCAGATAATTGCAGAAAAGCAATGTCTTAGCTGGGGTATGGAAGCAACCCTGATGATGCCGAAGCTTTTGATAGGAGCTGCATCTTGCAGCATCTAATTCTAACACAACATTGCAATCAGAAAAAAGTTGGGATAATGTACGAGTGTGGACTGCTTTCTTAAGGTCTGCAGTGATGGACCAGCCAAGTGAAACTTTTGTATGTGTGCCTGCATAACTCTTCCACAGTATTTTCAAAATTGCATCGGCGGGGATGGGAGATTGGCCTGATTTAGCTCCAAAATTAAAAATTGAAAAATCCAGGTGCACATTTTAATGTGATACATATGTTGATTTTGATTGCTTGTTTATTTGGAGGACTGGAAATTGCAGATGCCACTCAACTTGTCAAACCAAAGCATTTCAAAAGTCCCAGAAACATGACTGGGGCTTAGTTCTCTGATAGGCTGCAGTGAAACTGCTTGCATCTTTTCACCTTGAAATCGAGCATCGCGACTGTATCAGTTACAAAATATTGTGCTGCAAATAGCTCAGTATACTTCCAAACCAACGTGCTGCGCTGCATACCTGTTGACGTGTAGGGCCTACCCCAATGGGAAAGTAGGTCACTCAGTAGCAATTAATGTATATTGCTTGCAAAGGAACATTACAGAGAGTTGATTCCTGCAAATGTATTGCAGTCTGTTCCCAGGGAGAAAACGAGTTTCTGTGTTCACGTAAAACTCATTAATCCCAGCTTTAATTATGCTTTTCGCAAGTCAAACTTGCAGTAATCAAGTCCAAGACCAGGAGTTGACATTTGCAGCTGGGCATTAAAAAGAAAAAGAAAAAAGCAATTGGAACGCATTTCTCCTTTTTTGCCATCATCTGCCCCAGAGTAGTGCCAGTGTGCATATAGTTGCTCAACTCCGCATGAACAGGGGATGGGAAGCTCAAAGCTCATATCACGTACAACTACTGTGGATCAAAACTAGCTTGGCAAGGAGGAACGGGAGTCCAGAAGCCAGAAGTCAGGAAGCCAAGAGTCCGAGGGTCAGGAAGCAAGGAGTTACAAAGTCAAGGGTCCGAGGATCAAGAAGCAAGGAGTCAAGGAACCAAACGCAGCAAGGCAGGGAACGTGTTGCTGTGGGCAAGATGGCTGTGGGCAAGATGGCGGGGTGGGAGCAGGAACGAGAGTCCAGAGGTCAGGGGTCTGAGGGTCAGGAAGCAGGGAGGCACGAAGTCAAGGGTCCGAGGGTCGAGAAGCAAGGAGTCAAGAAGCCGAGGTCCGAGGATCAGGAAGCAAGAAGCCAAACGCAGCAAGGCAGGAAACGTGTTGCTGTGGCAAAGAGCCGAAGGGAAATGCTGACCTTATATCCCTTCCCGGCTCTTGCCACCAGGTGCAGTGAGTTACCAAGCGGCCTCATCTGTGCGGCCACGCCTTGCCTCTCCAGAACAAACTTAGGAAGGCCCCAGTCCTGCAAAGCCCTACTGGTCACAGGGCCCAGCTCCTGCATGCACTCCTGACAATGTGTACAACACGCATTGCGTGCACAGTATCACATTGTCGGGAGGAGGGCCGGCGCGGAGCCCAGCACAGCATGGCTTCAATGGCTGGCAGTCTCATACTCAGGAGAGGTTTGCCACTGAAGCCAGGCCGCTCCGCTCTGCGCTCAGCCTCCTCTGCCCCCTCCACATTGAGGGGGTCCAGTCCCCTCCCCCAACAGATGTTGATTGAGCAATTGGATTTGATCCCTTTTTTCTCTCGCCCTGCATAGCTTTGTTGTTTGTTCAGGGTGTTGGCTTTAAAATGTTTAAAATCTGGTTTTAGACATGCTTTGCTGTTCTTTAGAGTATATTTAGGCAGAGCTCTTGGAGAGCATTCTGGGTTCCGGTTGGACGGGGCATCTCATAACTACATAATGCAAGCTTTTGAAATAGCCTCCCCCCAAAACCTCAAGCTGATTGTATTTATATTGTTTTCAGAAAATAGAGATGGAATTAATTATTTCCAGGAGAAACTCAGAATGATAAAAAAGAAACGGATCTGCCTTGTAAGAGAGACTCGTATAACAAGAAGATTTAATATTCCACTCAACGTCTCTCCCTCCCTCCCTCCCTCAGCAAAACATTTTAATTTTCAATAAGAGTTCTTCATTTTTATATCCTTCTGAATTAAGTCTTACAGAGAATTTTAATTAAATTAAAATCAATCTAAGTAACTAACTGTGACTTTACGAAGCCACCAGCATAAATAGAAAATGGGGTAATCTGTTCATCTGTTCCTGATCCCTTAGATATAAATATTGTAAGAGCATAGAACGTAAGTGTCAGAGCTACCCTAGGTCCCAGCTCACAAAGGACCAACGCTGCTTCGTTGTTAAGTATAAAAGTCTTTATTGAAGTTCAGTTTCACTTCCAGAGCCGCAGCGCGCAGCCCCACGTCTAAAGTGTCAGACCACTGTTGCTCCGTCTGAGTCTCCTCCCCCTTGACACCAATTTAAGATTCTAGCCTTGCTCCACCTTCTCCGCTGCTCCTTCCTCCTCTGGGTCCGCCTGCCCGCCGGGGTTCCGCCCTTTCTAGCCTCTTCTCCCGCTGATTCCCCTGAGCCTTCTCCCTCCCTCCGGCGGGCTTTAGGAGCTGGTTCCCCATCCGGGTCTCCTCCTGTTCCGCGCGCCTGCACATTTGAACTTGGCGCGCGCGCCCAGCCAGCAGCTTTCCTCCTGACCGTTCCACTGCTGCTGTCACTGCTTCCCCCATCGGGGGGGCTAGCTGCAACTGACCTCCCCTCCGTTGGAGGCGTGGTCAGCCCTGACTCCCTCTCTGGAGGAGACACTGCTCCTGACACATGTGACTCTTCCCCCCCACTACGCTCTGGTGGGGAAACTGGTCCCGATCCTCCACTGCTGCTTTGGGGTTCCCCTCTGGCTCCTTGTTTCTGGTGCGTCCCCCCTGGGACCCCCCTTGCCCTGACCATCGGCGCCCCCTTCTGGGAATCTTCTGATTCGCTGGAGAAGCTCATGGAATCTCTCGGGCCACTGTCATACTCCCCTACGCTGCCCTCGGATTCTTCCCCTTCGCTCTCCCAATCCTCTCTCCCTAGTGCTCCTGCTCCTGATTCCCTGACAGTAAGTATAGCCACCACTGCAGGTTGATAGATGGGAGAGGGGCCTTCTTGTCCTTATCAGAAACTGATAGAAGTCTGTGATGGAGGCAGGGGATGCCTCAGTCAAGATCATGCAAGTGTGGATTCCTGACTGGCTAGCCATCCCTGCAGGACAGTCAACAAACCTCACATTTGCATGCTGCTTACTAATGGTTCCTTTTTCCTTGGAAAAAGTGACAAGTGGGATGCCGCAGGGTTCTGTCCTGGGCCCGTTGTTGTTCAACATCATTCATTCATTCATTATTTGTACCCCACCCATCTGACTGGGTTGCCCCAGCCACTCTGGGCGGCTTCCAACATATAAAAAAGCATGATAAAACATTAAACCTTATAAAGCTTCCCTATACAGGACTGCCTTCAGATGTCTTCTAAAGGTTACATAGTTGCTCATCTCCTTGACATCTGATGGGAGGGCATTCCACAGGGAGGGCGCCACTACCAAGAAGGCCCTCTATAAATGACCTGGATGAAGGTACTAAGGGGATGCTCATCAAATTTTCAGGTGACATCAAACTGGGAGGGGTGGCCAATGCCACAGAAGAAAGAGTCTGGATATAAGACAACCTCAACAGATTGGAGAACTGGGCCAAAACTAAGAAAATGAATTTCAATAGGGAGAAATGTAAGGTTCAGCATTTAGGCAGGAAGAACCAGCTGTACATATATAAGATGGAGAACACCTAGATTGCCCGTAATACACGTGAAAAGGATCTAGGGGTCTATGTGGACCACAAGCTTAGCATGGGTCAACAGTGTGATGCTGCAGCATAAAAAGCTAATCCTGTATAAAGGTAAAGAGACCCCTGACCATTAGGTCCAGTCGTGACCGACTCTGGGGTTGCGGCGCTCATCTCGCTTTATTGGCCGAGGGAACCGGCGTAGAGCTTCCGGATCATGTGGCCAGCATGACTAAGCTGCTTCTGGCGAACCAGAGCAGCGCAAGGAAATGCCATTTACCTTCCTGCCAGAGCAGTACCTATTTATCTACTTACACTTTGACGTGCTTTTGAACTGCTAGGTTGGCAGGAGCAGGAACCGAGCAACGGGAGCTCACCCCATCGCGGGGATTCGAACCGCCAACCTTCTGATCAGTAAGCCCTAGGCTCTGTGGTTTAACCCACAGCGCCACCCGCATCCCTATATACTATATACTATATACTATATACTATATACTAGGCTGCATTAGGAGAAGTATACTGCCCCAGTCAAGGGAAGTCTACTGTTCTATTCTGCCTTGGTCAGACCACACCTGGAATACTGTGTCCACTTCTGGGTACCACAATTTAAGAAGGATGTTGACAAGCTGGAATGTGTGCAGAAGATGGCCCTGTGATCCTTGAGGGCAGTATACAAGTTAAATAATTACATAAAATAAAATACTGAAAAGACCACTTTGTTGCCTAAAATCCACTTCTCATCTCTTGTCATTGGCATCAGTAAAAGAAAAGGAGAGCGAACAATTCATGATGGTCCCCTACAGTTGTTTTTCAAATCACTTTTGCACGCTGGGCAAACTTTGCTTTTCCTAGTAGAGGAGCACCCTCTGGTGTCTTTTTGGTAAAATACAGTTTCGCGACAAAATGTTTTCATCAGGCTGGTGGGGAGTCGTAACCATAGCTGCTCAACACTCTTAAATTACTGTCGCTAAGTAGTAAAATTGCTGGATCCTCCGGCTTTGCTGTCTTCATAAAAACGGTTCCCACCTTCCATCTCAGGTAGGACTAAAAATAATCTTATAATTCAAACGACAACCTAAGTTAGCTGCTGGAGGCTTTAATACGTTGTGGATAAACATGACACATTTTAGTTGCTGGAATCAAGATGGTAATCGGCTTTTACGATCATCACCATGGCGTTCCCAATTAGAGTGCACAATAGCTTGGGGAGACTTATCTTTTATTAAGGAGTTTTGGGGGAAGTAGTTTGCCAAGCCCCTAATCCAGCTAAAATTAGCAAAAAGCAGTTAGCGGGGCTTTGTCTTGTTGAGGATTCTGAACGAACTTCTAAAGGAAGAGAGGATAAGGCAGAAATGCAGAAGGAAGAAGACACTGTCGGCTGCTTTTCTCCAATGAAGCTGAATGTTGGAAGATTCAGGGCAGACAAAAGAAAGCATTTCTCCATGCGGCACATTGTTAAACTGTGGAACTCATGTCCACAGGAGGCAGTGAAGCTGCCATCTTGGAGGATTGGATAAATTCAGGGAGGAGAAGGCTACTAGCCCCAGTGGCTATTCCCTGATTCGATGGTCTGATGCAGTAGTGCTTCTGAATACCAGTTGCTAGAAGCCACAGGAAGGTAGAGTATTCTTGGACTCGGGTCCTAAATGCAGATTTCCCGCAGGCATCAGGTTGGTCACTGTGAGAAGAGGATGCTGGACTAGATGGGCCATTAGCTAGATCCAACAGAACTATTCTTATGTTCTTATGACCTGTGCAAGAGAACTTACTGAAGGGTCAGGAACTGTGATCATTCATGATCTCTCCTTGGACTGTTGGGATGCATCCAAGGGAACGGGGGCAATTGGCAGGCCCCCAGCTAGCTCCAGCCCACCGGCTGGCAGCCAGGTGACCTCCGGTCCTTGGACCAGCATCAAAACAGCAACCCGAGCTTCAGAAGCCGTTAGAAGTTGGGCACGCAAGCCAGTAGAGATAAGAACTCTTTGCAATGGAAGGGCAGAGAGAGGCATATGTAAAGCTCATTTACAAGCATTTTATTCAGCATCAGGACAAAGGAAAAACATGTCTGCTCCCCTTCATGTCCAAGCAAAAAGCATAAGGCAAAAGCCTTATGGGGGGAAAAGGGGGGAAACCACCAAAGAGGAATTCAAACAAATAGCCAGCACGTGTAGACACAAAGTCAGAAAAGCTAAAGCACAGAATGAACTCAGGCTTGCTAGAGAGGTTAAAAGCAACAAAAAAGGCTTTTATGGGTATGTTCGTAGCAAAAGGAAGAACAAAGAAACAGTGGGGTCACTCAGAGGAGAAGATGGTGAAATGCAAACAGGGGACACAGAAAGGGCTGAACTCCTCAATGCCTTCTTTGCCTCAGTCTTCTCCGATAAAGAAAACAATGCCTGACCTGAAGAATTTGGAGCAAATGATTCAGCAGAGGAAACACAGCCCAGAATAACTAAGGAGATAGTACAAGAATACTTGGCTAGTCTAGATGTATTCAAGTCTCCAGGGCCAGATGAACTGCATCCAAGAGTATTAAAAGAACTGGCAGATGTGATTTCAGAACCACTGGCAGTCATCTTTGAGAATTCCTGGAGAACAGGCGAAGTCCCGGCAGACTGGAGGAGGGCAAATGTTGTCCCTATTTTCAAAAAGGGGAAAAGAGAGGACCCAAATAATTACCGCCCAGTCAGTCTGACATCAATACCAGGGAAGATTCTGGAGCAGATCATTAAGCAAACAGTCTGTGAGCACCTAGAAAGGAATGCTGTGATCACCAATAGTCAGCATGGATTTCTGAAAAATAAGTCATGTCAGACGAACCTGATCTCGTTTTTTGACAGAATTACAAGCCTGGTAGATGAAGGGAACGCAGTGGATGTAGCCTACCTTGATTTCAGCAAGGCATTTGACAAGGTGCCCCATGATATTCTTGTAAAGAAGCTGGTAAAATGCGGTCTTGACTATGCTACCACTCAGTGGATTTGTAACTGGCTGACTGACCGAACCCAAAGGGTGCTCATCAATGGTTCCTCTTCATCCTGGAGAAGAGTGACTAGTGGGGTGCCACAGGGTTCTGTCTTGGGCCCGGTCTTATTCAACATCTTTATCAACGACTTGGATGATGGACTCAAGGGCATCCTGATCAAATTTGCAGATGACACCAAACTGGGAGGGGTGGCTAACACCCCAGAGGACAGGATCACACTTCAAAACGACCTTCACAGATTAGAGAACTGGGCCAAAACAAACAAGATGAATTTTAACAGGGAGAAATGTAAAGTATTGCACCTGGGCAAAAAAAATGAGAGGCACAAATACAAGATGGGTGACACCTGGCTTGAGAGCAGTACATGTGAAAAGGATCTAGGAGTCTTGGTTGACCACAAACTTGACATGAGCCAACAGTGTGACGCGGCAGCTAAAAAAGCCAATGCAATTCTGGGCTGCATCAATAGGAGTATAGCATCTAGATCAAGGGAAGTAATAGTGCCACTGTATTCTGCTCTGGTCAGACCTCACCTGGAGTACTGTGTCCAGTTCTGGGCACCACAGTTCAAGAAGGACACTGACAAACTGGAACGTGTCCAGAGGAGGGCAACCAAAATGGTCAAAGGCCTGGAAACGATGCCTTATGAGGAACGGCTAAAGGAGCTGGGCATGTTTAGCCTGGAGAAGAGGAGGTTAAGGGGTGATATGATAGCCATGTTCAAATATATAAAAGGATGTCACATAGAGGAGGGAGAAAGGTTGTTTTCTGCTGCACCAGAGAAGTGGACACGGAGCAATGGATCCAAACTACAAGAAAGAAGATTCCACCTAAACATTAGGAAGAACTTCCTGACAGTAAGAGCTGTTCGACAGTGGAATTTGCTGCCAAGGAGTGTGGTGGAGTCTCCTTCTTTGGAGGTCTTTAAGCAGAGGCTTGACAACCATATGTCAGGAGTGCTCTGATGGTGTTTCCTGCTTGGCAGGGGGTTGGACTCGATGGCCCTTGTGGTCTCTTCCAACTCTATGATTCTATGATTCTATGAAAAGCTATACACAACGAAAGTTCCCAGCAGGCTGTGCTGGAAGTAAACAGACATGTGACATACAACAACTTCACATGCCTGTTCTTAAGGTGGAATGGAACATCAATATCCTAACATGGACCACCTGCTTTTCTCCACTGAAGCTGAATTTTGGAAGATCCAGGACAAACGAAAGAAAGCACTTCTTCACACAGGGCATACACTATGGAATTTGCCCCCTGCTTGCAGGGGGTTTGACTAGATGACCTTGGGGTCCCTTCCAGCACTGCAATTTTAAGAGGGAGTGGCAGCCACCAACTTGTTCTAATACAGAAAGTCTCTTACATTGTGTTATTAACATAAATGTTTTTTCTTTCGTAGGAACTTTAAAAAATCAGTATACTGGCTCGTTTCAATTTCCTCCAGCTTACACCACAGTAAAATCTATTATTTGATGGTTTTAAGTTGCATCCATATTCAACTCATCAAAAGCTGCTAGCTCAATGTAGAGAGTTCTGTATTTGAATAAGGGAATTGTACTGGGGCATAAACTGTAGGAGATTGGATTCAAACAGTATACTGAGTTCTTAATTTGCATGTTAAGTAGTTTGCCCTGAGGAAGAACATTTACGTTCAAACAAGTTGGGAAGTCGGGAAGCCGGTTTACAAATAAAGTCATTTTCCACCCATTGGATTTGATTTCTTTTCAAACCCCACCTCGGCCATCAACGTAGAGCCGGTTCACCTGATATGCAGGACACACATTGAAGCCAGACTGCACTACGATGAAATGCCTCTGTGATTCAGCTCTAATTTATTTCTGCCCACTTCTCTTTCTTTTATTGTTACCGTACAAAGGTCACATCTCCTCTTTGAGATTATAGATCCCGGTATTTCTTAAAAGAACGTACGTTATACTTGTGAAAATCTATAGAAAGCCGAATTCTTCCTTTCTGTCCAGAAGGAAGTGCAGCTTTTTTGGTTCTCAGGCGTTTGACCTTTTCTGCCAGCACAGACTTCCATTTTTAGTGCTTGTTATACAGACATCAGAAGCTGCCATTTGGACTTCATCTTGCCATAAAGACTGTTGAACAGAGTTGGATTGGGGGGGGGGGAGTGATCATTGCTGACTTGGGCAGCATTCAAACAGACATGTTAAAAGGCCTTTGGCTCTGCTATTCATTGTTAAAACGGAGCCATTCATAGCTGAAATTGAAATTTCATCTGTCCAAAATGTGCTTCTCTCCAAATGTGCGCTAGCTCTGTTCTGAGAGATGAAATGAGAAAATCAACTTATGACTCTCTAAATCAGGGGTGCCTGGCCTGCAGCCCTCCAGAGATTGTTGGACTCCACCTCCCATCAGCTTCAGCCAGCATGCCTAATGGTCAGAGAGCTGCAATCCAGCAACATCTGATCTAAACACTAAAGGAAAAGTGGACCACCACCAAAACACTGAGTTGGTGGAAGAAATGACGATGATATGTAGGCATTCAAGTTCACATGATTAGCATCACATGGAAGCCCTTTCAATCACATCTCCATTGGCTCCACCATCACATGAGTGAAGGCCTGAAGAGGGGAACTGTCCTGGTGGGTGCTTGGTGCTGAGGTGTCATAGATTGGTTGGATGCCCTGTGTGAAGAAGTGCTTTCTTTCGTTTGTCCTGGATCTTCCAAAATTCAGCTTCAATGGAGAAAAGCAGGTGGTCCATGTTAGGATATTGATGTTCCATTCCTTAAGAACCTTAAGAACCTTAAGAACAGGCATGTGAAGTTGTTGTATGTCACATGTCTGTTTACTTCCAGCACAGCCTGCTGGGAACTTCCGTTGTGTATAGCTTTTGCCTTATGCTTTTTGCTTGGACATGAAGGGGAGCAGACATGTTTTTCCTTTGTCCTGATGCTGAATAAAATGCTTGTAAATGAGCTTTACATATGCCTCTCTCTGCCCTTCCATTGCAAAGAGTTCTTATCTCTGCTGGAATAATGGAGAGAGAGCAGTGACCATCTTTTCAGAAGACTTTAAATCACTGCAATTCAGATACTGCAGAGGGGAAGCAACAGGATTCAAAATATGGCTCCTCTAGATAGAGCAGAGGTAGTTCCATTCTGTCCTTCTCCAAACACATGGAGTTCTGCCCCTTCTTCTACCTCTCACTGCTAACCAACCCCAAGGACCTCCCCCCAGGCTACATCATTCGAAGTTGAAACCCTAAACCTGGCCTTTCCCTGCTACCATTGGCCTTTGCCTCTGCTAAGCACTCAAAGGGCCAGCAGTATTTGCATTGCCCACCATTCACAACAGTACTTGTGGCACCCTCTAAAATGTGTTGGGATGGGAAAGCGAAGGCTACAAAACAAACATGACTTCTCCAATTCGCTGTAATTAATTAATGTCTCTCGCTATGAGCACAAATGATTCATTTGGCTCGGTAATGGGGAAATGCTTTAAACCGGCACACAGGGTGTGTGCTGTGGAAGCGGATGGTCTGTGACTGCAGCTGCAAGGGAACAGCAGTCTTCCAAAATACAAAGGTCACTTCCAAAGGTCGCCGCCGCATCTTGCATGCCTTCAACTGCCAGAGCAACGCATGTGGGAAATAGGAAATGATGTGTGGATGACTTGTGATAATCCTATGGAAGATGACAAAGGTAGTCTTTGGCAAAAGAAATCTAATTCATTTAAGGGGTGCTTTGGGGAGGGGCCGCAGCTCAGTGGCAGAACACCTGTTTTGCATGTAGAAGGCCTCTGGGGTCTTCAGTATGGCTCTGAATTTCCTTTTACCAACCTGTATTTATTGATCTTTCTTCTTCTTTTTGCAAGCCCAGTCGCAGTCCCCCTCCCCCAGAAGTCAGGCCCCATAAATTAGAAGACACACACAGAGTGTCATGGGATTAAATTAAGCCACAACTTTATTAAAATTCAGGGGTAGGGGAACCTTGGTTTAGGCACTGGGCATGCATCCCTCTCAGCCCCCGGCTGAGAACTGAGGAGGAGGAGGAGGAGAAGAATAGGAGGAAGAAGAGGAGGAGGAGGAGGAGTTTGGATTTGATATCCCGCTTTATCACTACCCAAAGGAGTCTCAAAGTGGCTAACATTCTCCTTTCCCTTCCTCCCCCACAACAAACACTCTGGGAGGTGAGTGAGGCTGAGAGACTTCAGAGAAGTGTGACTAGCCCAAGGTCACCCAGCAGCTGCATGTGGAGGAGTGGAGATGCGAACCCAGTTCACCAGATTACGAGTTTGCCGCTCTTAACCACTACACTACACTGGCTCCCAGGAAGAGCAGGGATTGGAGGAGTTCAGGGGGACACCACAGGACATATGTTTACGCAGCAGGCCCCTCCAACTCCTCCCGTTCTGGGCTTCTGATCATGTACCGAGCACTCATGGTCAGTGGTACCTAGCCTAAAAAGCCCCTCTAACAGGGCCCTGCTAACACTGCTGTGTGAGAGGTGCGCTACCACACTACCACTCAGTTACATCAATGGATTAAAGGATTCCGCCCAAGGCCTAAAACCGCCAAAGTTGTGACAATTGCTACAGGGAAGGCAAAACCTGCAGAGCAGGGAAAATTCCTTCCCGGCTCTGAGAAACAGCAACCATGGTATGACCGTAGCAACGCCTGCGCCCTGTATGGAAACGGCGTGGTTGGCCTGCAAATAACACTACACTTTAAAGGGAGTGGTGGGTGGGTGATGCTCTGACCAGAATGGCTGACCAGCATTGCCAGTAGGCTCCTTTTCTGGTTCTCAGCTCCGCCCCCTGGGCCGCAGCCGATTGGCTGATGGTGCAGGTCACCTGGGTGACCTACAGCCTATGGGGACGGCCCAGGGGTCAGAGCAATGGGCGGCGTGACCCAGTGGGTCAGGGAAGCCCGGTCTGGGTCGCAAAAGCCGCCCACATCATGACTGGTGAGTGGTCATTACTGATGTTTTTATCACTGTTTTTATTCCTTTTGTTGTAATTTTGCATGGTGCACACTGCCTTGCTGTATCTTTATGAATGTGCGGCTTAGAAATATTTAAGTAAATAAATAAATAAATGGGCCTGACAAGCTTCAAAAAAAGGTCCATGAGGCATGTAGTGTCAATTCTGCCCTCCTACATCAAGAGGCAACTCAGAAGATACTTAACCAGACGAAATGAGTCGAGCAGTATTTTATTTTATTTTTTGTCAGCAGAAGCCAGGTGAGATATGACATTCAGTCTTCAGCTGCTATCTTGTCACATACTTTGCCCTAGGAAGAATAACAGGCTCTACTCTCCATTTTTCAAAACATGAGTTAATCTTGCCCCTGACAGCAAGCTTCTATAGCACTAGGTTTAACAACGGCACCTGGTTTGGCACATTAGTAATGGATCAAAATAGGCAGCCCTCTCCTACATTCAGAGTGTTTTGGTGCAAAGAAATATGAGCCTATGGAACTGATGGTTGTCTGAATGCACTGGTTTTACAGCTACAGATATGCAATAGATGTGTTTGTATTTGCTTCAGGAAACAAGGATGAGCTACATCAGCCCTACAGAGCCCATCTGATGTTCTGGACTACAACATAAGCTGCTGAGGAAGATCACCTTGTGGAGGTGCCCCTAATAAAAGAGTTTCCCAAACCATGGTTTGAAAAACTTCAATATCATTCAGAATTTACACAGCTAAAAACAGCAACATGATATTGCTGGCATGTCATTGGATCTGGGTTTGTGTTTACACATCTGTCAAGCAGTGGCATTTCAACACAGTAATTTTTGGAGACAGGGATGGGGAACCTGTGGCTCTCCGAATGTTGTTGAGCCACATCTCCCATCATCCCTGATCACAGGCTGATGGGAGTGGGCCTGCAACAATCCATGGAGAGCCGCAGGAACCACACATGGAGAGCTCTCCATCTGAGCTCTCCATCCATGTTCCATGAGGATAATATTGCAAAGGGCTGATCTGCCCTCCAAGTCCAACCTCAGTGTTAAATGAATTCATCCTCCAGAACTGAACTGGCTCCTCCTTCTGCATTTTCTGGTTCAGAACAATATTTGTCCATTTTATATTCCAACTGGGTTGTATGAAATGTTTTATCTAACCCAGAAGACCTGTAGCAGAGCAGAGTTAATGTGCATGTCTGATTCTTATGATTCTTCTGAGACAAATAACTATTGTGACTTCATCTAAAATGAATTTCACAGGCTAACATAACAGCACTTGCTTTAGAAGTGGTCCAGGATAACTTCCCTATAAACACTGGGTTAGAGCCAATGCTAATCCTGCTCAAAATATGCCCACTGACATTAACGGACATGACTAACTTTGTTGTTGTTGTTTAGTCGTGTCCAACTCTTTGTGACCCCATGGACCAGAGCACAGCAGGCACTCCTGTCTTCCACTGCCTCCCGCAGTTTGGTCAAACTCATGCTGGTAGCTTTGAGAACACTATCCAACCATCTCGTCCTCTGTCATCCCCTTCTCCTTGTGCCCTCAATCTTTCCCAACATCAGGGTCTTTTCCAGGGAGTCTTCTCTTCTCATGAGGTGGCCAACGTACTGGAGCCTCAGCTTCAGGATCTGTCCTTCCAGTGAGCACTCAGGGCTGATTTCCTTCAGAATGGAGAGGTTTGATCTTCTTGCAGTCCATGGGACTCTCAAGAGTCTCCTCCAGCACCATAATTCAAAAGCATCAATTCTTCAGCGATCAGCCAATGACTAACTTAGGGTAATTAATTTCAATGGGCCTACTCTGGGTGTAGAACTTAGATCATATCCACACCATACAATTAAAGCACATGTGTAAAGCACATGGGAACAGATTAAGGAATCCTGAGAACTGTCGTTTGTTGAGGATGCTGAAAATTGTAGCTCTGTGGTGAGTAAACCACAGTTCCTAAGATTATTTGAGGGAAGCCTCTTGCTTTAAATGTGAGTTGATTTTGCTTTAAATATGTGGTGTGGATGTGACATTAGTTGGATGCAAACCTTCACAGTAGTAGCCGTAACACTGTGATCAACTTTAATTTCCTCTAGGTCATAATGGCTAGTAACCATATAGTTTCAACAACCTCTTATGAAAAGGCAAGTAGTATCTTGTGCTTCTCTTCCTCCCCCCACTGCAATTTTGAGGAGGGGTCCAGACCACGAGAGCGAGCAAAGGGCCAGTAGTGTCTGTGATATGGACGAGAGGGTCCAGGAAAGCATCTTTTAGTTGTTGTTTAGTTGTGTCCGACTCTACGTGACCCCATGGACCAGAGCACGCCAGGCACTCCTGTCTTCCACCGCCTCCCGCAGTTTGGTCAAACTCATGCTGGTAGCTTCGAGAACACTGTCCAACCATTTTATCCTCTGTCGTCCCCTTCTCCTTGTGCCCTCAATCTTTCCCAACATCAGGGCCTTGTCCAGGGAGTCTTCTCTTCTCATGAGGTGGCCAAAGTATTGGAGCCTCAGCTTCACGATCTGTCCTTCCAGAGAGCACTCAGGGCTGATTTCCTTCAGAATGGAGAGGTTTGATCTTCTTGCAGTCCATGGACTCTCAAGAGTCTCCTCCAGCACCATAATTCAAAACCATCAATTATTCGCCGATCAGCCTTCTTTATGGTCCAACTCTCACTTCCATACATCACTACTGGGAAAACCATAGCTTTAACTATACAGACCTTTGTTGGCAAGGTGATATCTCTGCTTTTTAAGATGCTGTCTAGGTTTGTCATTGCTTTTCTCCCAAGGAAAGCATCTAGGCCAACACAAACACACATAAAGCAGGAGCCAGCATTGGGTTTGCACGTGCATGTTCCCCCCTGGGTGGTGGAAGAATCATGTGCTGAGATGCATTTGTACATGAAGAAATCACTGCTTTTCCTTTCACTCATTCAAATCCCCACCTGCCTCCCCTAGCGCACTGAAACCTTCTCTCCAAAACAAATGCTACTTGAAGTACAGTAGCTCAAAACTGCCAAGGAGCTCAATTGCATTGCATTTCAAAGGAAGCCTTGGTAGTTCACTGTTCCCACTTTGTTTTGCAGGTTGCCATGGAAATAAACTTCACTGGACCTTGTTCCAGCCATTACATCAATGAAGCTGGTCTTCTGCTAACAGAATCAGACAAAAGGTGCTTTAAAACCTGGGCTGTTTTTAGCAATGCGGTACAATCCAACTAGGATCAGGATGATTGTGTGTGCTGGTGTGTGAATTAAATTATTATACTTGAGCTCTAAATCTTCACTAGTGGATACACTAGTTTTAAGAACATGTTTAAACCCTGAAACATTCCTCTCCTTAGTAAAGGGGCTGACACATGTGTGAATGAGCTCAGTGGAGAAATTGTGTTGTGTTGGAGGAACATTGTGTTGGAGCCTGGGGGGCTGTGAATGTATGATGCTGTCATGCTACCTCTGACCACCAACAACAGAGACCAACATTCACAATTTTAGCCTGCCAGGGCTAAGACTGCTGGGTGCCACAGTTGGAAGTGATAAACCATAGATCATTGTGGTGTTGCCCCACTGGTGAAGCACCAGGGGTACAGATTGGAGTCCTTCCAGGACAGCAACATGTTCCTAGGCTCAGGAGTGACTCTGCCCATCCTGACTGGCCAATGGCTAAAGCAGAATTCCTCAACCTTGGTCCTCAGTTGTTGTACTACAACTGCAACTCCCATCATCCCCATCCAGCCCAGCCAACAGTCAAGGGTGATTGATGCGAGTTGCATTCTGTAACCAGGGTTGAAGTAGACTGGGCTATGCTTTCCCCTAACTTGGAAGAACTATAAAGTCTTCCCAGACAAGCTAGATCTTTGCCCAGACAACATCAGCCTCCACTGGGTTGTGATTCCATGGCTGCCTATGGCCTCATACTTCCCTTCAGCATGGGGTTTAATGGAGAGAAGGGAATGGGCTGGGCACAAATCTCCCATGCCAGCTCTCTCATCAGGGCAGACCTGCCACACTCCCTGGGCTCCACCTGAGCTCTTCTCAGCTCAAGAGCTGCAGTCAGTGCTACCTTGATCCAATGAAGAAGATATATGGATGAAAGCAAGGTTGAAAGTATGATATGGTTCTTGATGGGGCAATGGAACCATCCAGCCACAAGCAGATTATGTGGGAGTCCCAGCCCCATCTCGGCCCACACCAATCAGGATGAAGCCTGCTATTCCTTGAGGAGTTGCCAACCTACTTGCATCAGACAAGCTCTTGCTCCCTGTCAAACTCTAGGGTAAAGACACTGTCTTTAGCGTGGGCACCAAGCAATGAGGGATACCATACCTGCTTCTCTTTCTTCTGTTTGCAGGAGGCCTGTTGGAGTGACTTGCTGGCAAATCCAGACATTTATTTTTGCCTTTCAGGATTCATCTCATCTGCATCTGTTGTTCCTCTGCTTGCCAGTGGTTGGGAAGTAGCTAGATATCCCTTTCCCAAACCCATCAGCAACCAAGTCTTGGGCAGGAAGTGGGGCAGAGCAGCAGCCAACATCACTTCTTCAGGTAGAGGGGAGGGACTGGCCCTGGTTAGGGGAGATGGGGTGTCATGTGTATGTGGCCCCTTGCCTACCCAGTTCCTTCCTTGTCCATGCTCCTGGGTCAGGTGGAGTTGGCCTGCATTGAGGGCAGGCATCTGTGTCAGCAAACAGCTGCCAACACCTGCAAGAAAACTATTCAGCAGGAAAATCGATGGGCAGGTGGTGACGACTGTACCTTCTGCCCTGGAGGACACATGTCTCAACTGCTCTTGGAGTAATGTCAGTGTATAACAAACAGCATGGGCGTTGTATGGCATATCTCATGCTAAAGACCCCAGTGAATTGACTGGGTTCAAAACATAGTACTGGTACATCATGAAACAAAGTTTATTGTTGGAACACCAGAAAAGGCATACAGATATGAGAAGAGGGTATATAAATAGCTGGAAGACAGGTGGCTACATTCAGCTGCTGAGCCAGCGCAGCTGGCCGAGTCCTTAACTGTGGTTGCGGCTTCAAGGATATTCTGTTCAGCACCTTGGCCAGCTCCCAGTCTCTCACTTGCAGAATCAAATATGACTCTGGAGCCACTGCAAAGTTATGGCAGTCAAGTTTGCTGCACCTGCCAGCATTCTCCCACTGTTCCCACAAACATGTATATTGCGAATGGCAAAAATTGTGTCATAAAGTTCATATGTGTTCAGTTGGGGATCCCAGTCAATCAGGGTTCTCAATGCAACGGGTTGGTTGAGATTCCCTAGTGTGACTACACATAATGTATTGTTGTTGTTTATTGGGTTTCACCATAAGGCTAAGAAATGGAATTTTAAAATGCAGCAGTTAAAAAATACAGTATTAAAAATACAGTATGCTATATGTGGGTGTTGAGGAACACATGTCTGCTGTTCATACTTACGAGTTTGGTATTAAACCATGGGTTCTTTTAGCACTGTAGCAACAGAAAACGTGATTGTTTAAAAAATGTGAAATGGACTTTCTGACAGGCCGTCTCCAGATCTAAGAAGGAAATAAAACAAGATTATACCATCTCACACTTTTAATGTTAAGACCACACTAGTATCACTTGACTAGGAACTACTTTCACACGTAGTTTCCTATAAATTCAAATCCATTGGATATCCTATGGATTCAGAGCCAGTTAAATTCGCTTACTGCTGCCGAATCTAAAGCTTGATGTCCTACAGAGAATTTGAACTGATATATAAGAGTCTCAAAAAATGGAAAATGGGAGGGTTGGTCATGGGATTGTTGTTTTTTAATGATCCTGAAGTTTGATCCTTAGTGTTCTGCACCAGCAGTTTCTAATTCCTTGTTTGCAATTCCTAACTCCTTATTCAGTTCCACTGAGATTAAGTTGCCAGGATTCTCTGTTTAAAGTGGTTTGATGCTGCTTTAAATGGATAGTGCAGATGGGGCTTTGGTGTCTGTTTGATGAAGTGCCTCTTCCAATGTGACCTTGTTTATTTATGGATTTTCTATTTAAAGTGTTTCTGTGAATGCCTAGACAGTGACCATGTATTAAAATTATAACATTCCCAGGATGGATCCATGATCAGGATCATATTTACTGGGAATGCCCCAGGAACTGTCATTTGAAGGATAAAATAGAAATGTTTTGAATGAATATTGGGAGATCCAGACTAACCACTCTTCACACCACATTTCTTCTTCACACCACATTGCTTCTTTGATCCTTAAAAAAAGAAAGAAGAAGCCAATCAAAGAACCAAAATATTACACCATGGAAATTGTCCTAACTTTCCGGTTAAGAAAACTAGAAGCAGAGTGGTGCTAACCAGGAGAAGACTTCTGGCAGAGATATGGACTGCACTAAATATATTTGTTACAATCTGTTAGAAAATGACATGAAAAATGCAAATATATTGCCAAGGGAATTGTAGAGTATGCCTTACAATGACCACTAGGGGTACTAAAGCATCAGGGATCTGGGATGCGCCTCTTTCTGAAGGAAAATGTTTCTTCTGACGGTAAAAGCTGAGGAGGACTATAAGAGTCAAGGGTCAAGGGTCAATTAAACAAGGAACCCGTGCATTACGATTTCTGATTCTTATGAGTACCGATGTAACTGGCATAACTGCATCTTTTTTAGTTTTAAAAAAGCTAGATCTTCATTTCACTGTCAGTGGAAGATTTTCTGCCTCTAGAAAAGATTGGGAGCCAACTGGTTTTGCCGAAATTGAATGTATTAGCATAAGCTCATTACTGGCCAGCTGCTTGGGGGCATCTCATAGGTATTGGCTGGATATGCAATAGTGGACTGGACAGTATAATCCAGCAAGGCTCTCTATGTTTGTATCATTCTCATTTAACAGCAAACTCAGCTAGAGAGTGCCAACAGGACTGGAGCAAAATGAGGCCACTGAGAAGCAATCAGAGGTGTAGGGAAGAATCAACATGCTCAGAGGACCCCTGAGGTTATTATTTATTATTATTAAACTTGTATACTGCCCTTCCTCTGAAGATCTCAGGGCAGTTAACAGCTTAAAAATACAAGATAAAAATAAAACACAAGATAAAAACACAAGAAGTAGAGGAATCTGACCCCCCTCAAAAGCAGCTCATTGAGGGATGAGCATTGTCAGTAGCCACATCCGGAAAATAAAAGTGAAATACTGTTGGAGGAGAGAAATGGAATGCCCTATTTCGAGGGAATGTTGCTGGAACCTTGAAAGGGGGCTTTCCTCTTAGGAAGAAGGATACACTGCAACATTTATGTTATGTGTCCCAGTTTGGTTTTCCTTTTGTGACATGAGAGCACAACAGCTTACAAGGCACTTGAAAATACATGGCTGTTACTCAGCAACCTCCTCTTCCAGGCAACCTGACACCAGGGGAAACGCAATTTGTTCAGAAAGATGGAAGTCAAATAGAAATGGAATGACTTGGTAGCTCCCATACTAATGTGTTTGCATAGCTAAGGATGGGCTTAGCAAGCTTCAGATCAGTGATTTCAGTGTGAAACATTGATTTAGTAGCTTATGCAGAGCTTTGTTGCTTGGAGAACCTAAAATATTCATGCCAGTGCTCATAGTCTGTGCTGATTCGCTTTGTAGCATCAGTTCAGGACATCGGTACCCAGCCCTTGCTGGATGGGGTTGCACTTCCCTTTGAGGACCAGCTCTGTATCCTGGGGCTACTGCTTGGTCCAGCTTTGCTGCTGGGGCTTGGGTGAACTGGCATCAGCATGTGGCACTGTTGGGTAGCTGCTGCAAGATCCACCACCAACATCTGCCCTGGATCCCTGTCTCCTTCCCATATTCCTATCGGCACTGCATTGGCAGGGGCTGGGACTCAAGTTTTTAATTTTCTCATCATGCCTCCAAAGTATCTGTTCCAGGGCATTTCAGGAAGTTTATATGGTAGTAGTAGCCAGACACCCAGTACTTTATCAGGCCTCAAATGATGCTGTTACTGCCACCACCAAGTAACCCAGGGGTCAGCAAACTTTTTCAGCAGGGGGCCGGTCCACTGTCTCTCAGACCTTGTGGGGGGCCGGACTATATTTTTGGGGGGGAAATGAATGAATTCCTATGTCCCACAAATAACCCAGAGATGCATTTTAAATAAAAGCACACATTCTACTCATGTAAAAACATGCTGATTCCTGGACCGTCCGCGGGCCAGATTTAGAAGGCGATTGGGCCGGATGCAGCCCCCGGGCCTTAATTTGCCTACCCATGAAGTAACCCCACCCCTTCCTGCACACAAAGGAGGAACCTGACCAGAGGGCACTTGAACAAGCCTCCTCTCCCCCCCAAAAAAAAACCCAGCTGGAGCCAGCTCTGGGGCTGTAAACATGGTCAATGGTCCTGGATGATGGGACTTGTAGTCCAAAACGTCTGGAGAGCATCTGGTTGGGGAAGGGTAGCAAAGAAGTCTGACCAGACCTGTGGAGAGTAGAGCCATGTGGGTCAATAATAATTTCTCTAGGAAATGAGGGTAACAGACTTGTAGCTGACACGGAGTAGAAATCTTCAAGTGCTGTGCAATTTCCGTATGGGCAGTAAACAAGAAATAGTCAAGGGGCTATTGGTGGGAAACCTTTGGAGAACGATTGCATGAGCATCTTCCAGAATTGAGAGGAGTGCAAGTTTAGGTTCTGGGTTAATTTTGTGATCAGTAATTCTGACCTTGATTTTACACACACACACACACACACACACACACACACACACACCTGAGCCATTTTAATAGGTCAAGGGTTTGTTTCATTCACCCTCAGCCCTGGACAGTGGGCAAACTTATATTGCATCAAAAAAATGTACCAGTTAGCAATGGATATGCTTTTATATGTATTGAGAAGTCTCATTTTTCTACTTCCCATAAACAGGGCTGACCCTACCATTAGGCAAAGAGGTGTCAGGTGGCAGATTTCGGGTGTCAGTAAATTGTTAGCTGTTTAATTTACTTCAGTTACCAAAATAACTTGGCTCGTCCTTGAACAATACACCTTGACTTGTGCTGCGGGTGCTGAATCATGTGTTTCTCAGCCAGCAAAATGTCTTCGGGTGTCCCCTCCCAGAAACAACCTCAGGATACCACACCCATTCATTAGTATTGGCAATTTCATATGTTCTCATTTCAATCCTTAACAAGATTAGGAAAACAGTAACATTGGTGGCAACATCAGAATAGGCCTTGTCAGTTGCGGCTTCCTGCTTGTAGAATCCTTAATTTGGAGGGTATTAGGGATATTTGTGGTCTCTTTTGCTGGGGGTGGGTTGAGTTAGATCTGCCTGTGTGTGTGTGTGTGTGTGTGTGTGTGTGTGTGTGTGTGTACATTTTATTTTGGCTTTTATACTTTGTTTCAATGTTGGGATCCCTTTGTAAGAAAATTTGGGATTCATGCAAAAGGCAATGAAAGAAAGAAAGAAAAAGGGAGAGGAAATGATGCAGCTGTAAAAAGAAGCAGGCAACCAACTCAACCGAGAAATGAAGATAAAATAAAGAAATCTTCCATAGCATATATCTGTCAAATTAACTTATTCCACTAAGCTCCTTCAAACCCAGGAGCAATATGTACCTAAAAAGTTCCTTTCCCCTCCTGACAGGGCACCTGCACCTAACTTCTAAAAGTTGAAATTCAATCCAGTTTTGGCTTTGTGGTCCACCCCCATAGGCAGAGGCATTAGCTTAATGCCATGTAAGATGCAGCTCTATAAAATGTGTCACTGCATGGCTTGGTCAGGCGAGGAATGATGGGAGGGGAAGAAAATTGGATTTCAGAAATGAACAAGAGCTAGGGGTGGGGGAAAGAAGTTGTCACTATAGTTCTCAATTTTAATGTGGATAACATTTAGAGCAGTGCAACCTTGAGCGGAAAGGCTGTTCCAAAGGAGCCAGCTGAACCAAGAGAATTGCTATGGGAAGGATGCAGAGAATGGCTTGGAGCTGGAGCCCCATCTCAACTACTTTCAGGCATAAAGATCCACAGCAGCTTCTGAACTGCATTGCAGAGGTTCTTCTGCATGTTCTAACCAGGGCTGTCTTAAGCATATACGGCGCCGGGGTGCAAAGATCTGCCCAACGCCCCCCCCCCCAGGTTGCCCAGTCCCAGGCGCGCAGGAGAGCGGAGCCAGCCGAACGCCTCAGCGTCTCACTGACTTAGTCGCCCCCAACTCACAGCACAGAGCCACCCGCAGTAGAAGAGCCCACTATGGCTCTCCAACCGACAGGTGGGCTCTTCCCCGGACTCAACCTTCAGGCCCCAGACTCTCGGCCTGACAGCCCTGAGAGCCTGGCACCCAGGTGCCCCGCACCCCTAGTGCCTATGGGTAAGATGGCCCTGGTTCTAACGCTTCTCCAAATCTCAAAATAAATAAGGGGAGCCATCTCTGGCCCAAGCTAGATGTGATGCTAATTGTGAGAATTGTTAGCATAACAATTCTTGTAAGGTAAATAGCAGTTGAGGTGGGGGCAACAGGAGGGAGGAAAACTCCTTTTGGGGGTGGCTTTCATGAGGACAATTGCAGGGTTAAACTCTTCACCCTCTTCCCATGCAGTCCTGATGCTGCACTCTCTCTCTCTCTCTCTCTCTCAGACACACACACACACGTACCACTGCTGCTGTTGGCACATCAATCGGGCCATCATGTGTAGTTGTCTAGACCTGCATTGGCTTCCCATCTGCTACTGGGCCAGGTTCAAGATTTTTGTAACTAGTCTACAACTTAGCTTCAGGGTACCTTACCTGACATGTCCCAAGTCAATCACTGAGATCATATTGGAGAGCACTATTAATGGTCCACTGTGGACCAGAAGCATGACTCATGTCAATGTAGAGTCATACCCTCTGTAGAAGGCCCAACAAAACTTTTTTTAAAATGAAGTTTTTGAGCTACTTTTAAGAAAATTCACCAAAATCTACACTTGCGATATGGGATTTCCCCGAACATTTCAGCAGTTTCCTCCCAGACACTGATTCAGGAAATTCTGGACGTATGGCAGCACTACCAACCCTGTGGAACTCCTTCCCAGGAGAATTCAGACCGGCGCTGTCCCTAATTTCAGACATCTGGTCAAAACTATTTTATTCTAGGATGCCTTTGCACCACAGGTGCTATGTTTTAATTTCTAGTGTTGATGTTCTGCATTATTATTATTTTTTGGTAGGTTTTTATTTTGTAACTGGCTTTGGGGCCCCAGAAAGTGGGGTGTACATTTTTACAATAAATAAAAAGTTTGTCCCCTCTCCTGGGCCAGCCCAGAATAGTCTTTGATTTGCTGCTGTCTCTTTGTGTGTGCATTGCCTTTTACTGTACTGTCTTAAATTTCTTATTGACTGTTTTAAAAATTATTACACTGGCCATCTTGAGGTGGGATGGAAATCCTGCCGTAAGTAAATAAAAATGAATGAATAAATGAAAGATGCAGTGAAGGAAGGATCTGTATCAATGTCAGGAGTGGAGTCTACTCTTTATTACCCTTCCAGTTCTGCTCACCTCTATCTTCACAAAGTCTTTCATACTAAGCTGGTGGATGAATATCTACAGATCAAAATGTAGCAGCAAAAGCAGTGATTTGACATCAAGATGCACCAAACAGGAAACTACTGTAGTTGCTAATTTGGGACAAATCATATTTTCTTAAGGACGGTTTGGTGTTTCTATGGCGATGTGGAGTGGGCCTTCTTGACTGGCCTCAGAAGGCTGAGGTCACCTGGCATTGGCAATGCAGCTAATTCCCACACTGCTGTCTGTATCAATGTGTGCGGAACTAAGTTAGGACATGTGACAAGAAGAGGAACGTAGTGACCCAGAAAGAAGGAACAGGTTAAGGGAACAAGGACCAGGAAGTGACTCAGCACAAAGAGTATAGAAGACAGAGCAGGAGGGACAGAGAGTTAGGAGTTGAAAGCAAGCTTATTTAAACCAAAGCTTTCCATTTTGCATTCCTCCTGCTTGATTCTTAATGATAACCTACACCGCTTGAAACACCATCATCTCATTTGGGAGTTGGGTCAACTCTAGTTGGCTATGGGTTGTGTTGTCAATTCCTCTCATATGACCTCAGGCTTCTGACAAACTGAAGAGTGGTGCAAGGGGAACATATTGTTATGAGTTTGGGGCATAGCCTGAATGTCTAGGTCCCCTTCTAATTCCTGGAATAGCCAAGCTAGCTTCCTGGTGAGGTGATGGGCCATTAAGGGGAATGAAGGAAATGGCTCTGGGGTTTCCAGCAACTGGTATTTTGAAATATTACTGCTTTCATTACAGCTCTGGAGACAAGTCATTGTGGGTGGCGCTGTGGTCTAAACCACTGAGCCCCTTGGGCTTGCCAATCAGAAGGTCGGCGGTTCAAATCCCCACGACGGGATGAGCTCCGTCCCAGCTCCTGCCAACCTAGCAGTTCAATAGCATGCCTGTGCAAGTAGATAAATAGGTACCACTGTGACGGGGAAGGTAAATGGCATTTCTGTACGCTCTGGTTTCCGTCACAGTGCTCTGTTGTGCCAGAAGCGGTTTAGTCCTGCTGGCCACATGACCCAGAAAGCTGTCTGTGGACAAACGCTGGCTCCCTTAACCTGAAAGTGAGATGAGCGCCGCAACCCCATAATCGCCTTTGACTGGACTTAACCATCCAGGAGTCCTTTACCAGGTGCGCAGCCTGGGAGTCATTTTGGACTCACAGCTGTCCATAGAGACACAGGTCAATTCTGTGTCCAGGGCAGCTGTCTACCAGCTCCATCTGGTACGCAGGCTGAGACCCTATCTGCCCACAGACTGTCTCGCCAGAGTGGTGCATACTCTAGTTATCTCTCGCTTGGACTACTTCAATGTGCTCTATGTGGGGCTACCTATGAAGGTGACCTGGAAACTACAACTAATCCAGAACGCGGCAGCTAGACTGGTGACTGGGAGCAGCCACCAAGACCATATAACACCGGTCTTGAAAGACCTACATTGGCTCCCAGTACGTTTCTGAGCACAATTCAAAGTGTTGGTGCTGACCTTTAAAGCCCTAAATGGCCTCAGTCCAGTATACCTGAAGGAGCGTCTCCACCCCCATCATTCTGCCCGGACACTGAGGTCCAGCTCCGAGGGCCTTCTGGCAGCTCCCTCGCTGTGAGAAGCCAAGCTACAGGGAACCAGGCAGAGGGCCTTCTCAGTAGTGGCGCCCGCCCTGTGGAACGCCCTCCTACCAGATGTCAAAGAGAAGAACAACTACCAGACTTTTAGAAGACATCTGAAGGCAGCCCTGTTTAGGGAAGCTTTTAATGTTTAACAGACTATTGTATTTTAATACTCTGTTGGAAGCCGCCCAGAGTGGCTGGGGAAACCCAGCCAGATGGGCAGGGTATAAATAATAAATTCTATTCTATTCCATTCCATTCTACCTTTTATCATGGCTACTAACCATTGATAGCCACTTTGTTTTGAGTTGGTGGTCATCACTGCCTCCTGCGGGAATGAGTTCCATAATTTAACTATGCGCTGCCCCCATGGACAGAGGGAAGCAGACCTCTGTGGGTGAAGGGAACAGGTGACACAAGTGTGTCTTAGGCAGAGACCACAATTCTAAACCAATTTACCTGCGAGCTTGACCTGCTGGATACAATGGGACTTGCATCTGGGCAGACATAGTTAGGATGGCAACCAAAGGAACTGAGATGCTGTGCCAATTGTCCTAGAACATGGTGCTTATCTCTTTCAGCCCTGTCACACTATCAGTCTGTACAGCGCCCATGGAATGGAGGGTGGGCTATAAATAGCCTTGATAAATAAAGTAAACAAATATATTTTGCTGGATCTGCTGAAACGGGATGTGGGAAGCAGAGGCCTTGCCCCACAGTTCAGAAAGCAGCGTAATAACTGCATCGACCGCAATTGCTCCAGTGAAGCTGCTCTTGAGGCCACCCCATTCTCAAACTGCCCGCTGTCCATTATGACAAATGGGTTACCTCAGAAAGTTGTTGTGAGGATTAATTAGATAGGGATTATGAAGCGCTTCGCATGTTGGAAGTTCTTTAAAAATGATAAATAGCTGTATTTAATCTCAGTAACGGCAAATCTCAGGGATTTGCTGCATGCGTACACAACACACACACAGAGAGAGAGAGAGAGAGAGAGAGAGAGAGAGAGAACTAAGAATACTTGACATCTTATTTTCCTCCCAAAGAAGCCAAAGGAAGACTATAACACAAAAAGGATTATGTTTAGCTTCTCAACTGCCTCTAGGCTCCCCTCCCATCCAATATCTCCATATGTTTTCATTTTTATGTTAATTTTCTTTTCATTCATTTTGGTGCCTCAAGCTGTGCACATTCTTCAAGGAAATTCTGGTACTCACAGACGCCAGAAGCTCAGCAGCCAAGAATGCTATTAAAATGCAAGCCTTCTTATTTGGGTTTCTGTCACCCCCTCCTCACTACCGCCCTGCTTTGCCGCTTTTGCCCCAGGTGCTTCGCTATGGGTTTTCAAAACGGAGCTGCAATAGCTCAGCCGTAAGATCAGAGGCTATAAGTCAGGAGTCTTTGATCCTCCATTACTTGTTAAATATTCCTAGGAAACTGTGCATGTATTTATAACTGAAATAAGAGCACGCTAAGAGTAACAATTGTGTATAATTCAGAAGCCAGCGTGCTGCCAGCTGAGGGGGGAGGCGTTGAGTTGATATCTTCATTGACTTCATAGACTTGTTCTCCCCTCCCAAACTATAGAAATGTGGAAGGTGCAACTTGCATTAGACCAGTGCTATGGTGACACTGTATGGGACGCAGGTGGCGCTATGGGTTAAACCACAGAACCTAGGACTTGCCGATCAGAAGGTCGGCGGTTCGAATCCCTGCGACGGGGTGAGCTCCCGTTGCTCAGTCCCTGCTCCTGCCAACCTAGCAGTTCAAAAGCACGTCAAAGTGCAAGTAGATAAATAGGTACCACTCCGGTGGGAGGGTAAGCAACGTTTCCGTGTGCTGCTCTGGTTCGCCAGAAGCGGCTTAGTCATGCTGGCCACATGACCAGGAAGCTGTATGCTGGTTCCCTTGGCCAATAAAGAGAGATGAGCACCGCAACCCCAGAGTCGGCCACGACTGGACCTAATGGTCAGGGGTCCCTTTACCTTTACCTTTTATGATGACACTGTAAGGCACACTAACCTAGAGATGGGCAAATTTCTTATTTTCTCCACAGTTCTGCATCCGTTTTCTAATTTTGTTTTTAAAGTCAGCATGAAAATTTGTCAGTATTTTAGTGCAAATTTCTCCTGAGATACGCATTTTTGTATGCAATTTTGCCTCGTGTACACACTTTTGGAAGCAATTCCCCCCCCCCTCAATCTAATGCTTATTTGTATGTTGCTTTCACTAATATATGCTTTTTAAAGCACACTTTATTATTTATGTACCACATAAGCAATCAAAACCACTTAACATAAAATAGTATGAAGTATTCGTAAGAAAATACAGATAAATTCAAATTTTAAAAACAAGTAGATACACATTTTTATTAAAATAGATACAATCAGCAGTTCTAGAACAAATATACATAAATTAATTACATATCTTATCTAAACAAAAATGGCTTTTGCAGGCAAGAAAAAGCCACCTGCCTGCTATTATTCAGCACCTGCCTGCTATTATTCAGCAGGTGGTTTCAGAGATTAGGTGTTGCTGTCACGCTAAATGATGAATTCTTTGTTTTCATTTTGCCATCAGGTGAAAACATGTCTTTTTTGTCCAGGCTTTTAGGGAAGGCATGTGTGTAGTGTGGATGCAAGCATCTTAATAATTATTATTATTATTATTTATTTATTTATTTATTTATTTATTTATACCCCGCCCCTCTGGCTGGGTTTCCCCAACCACTCTGGGCGGCTCCCAATAGAATATTAAAAGCACGATAAATACATCGAACATTAAAAACTTCCCTAAACAGGTTTGCCTTCAGATGTCTTCTAAAAGTCAGATAGTTCTTTATTTCCTTGCCATCTGATGGGAGGGTGTTCCACAGGGCGGGCACCACTACTGAGAAGGCCCTCTGCCTGGTTCCCTGTAACCTCACTTCTCGCAGTGAGGGAACCGCCAGAAGGCCCTCAGCGCTGGACCTCAGTGTCCGGGCTGAACGATGGGGATGGAGATGCTCCTTCAGGTATACTGGACTGAGGCCATTTAGAGCTTTAAAGGTCAGCACCTTTGTGCTCGGAAACGTACTGGTTGCCTGCTGTTACTGAACTGTATTTTCGTGATGTTTTGTTGATGGGTGCCTTTAAATGATGCTGTTAGCTTTGTTTCCCAATGTTTGTATTTTCCAGTCTGGGGCCTTCAGGCAAAGGGTGGGTGTCGCAGTATCCCAGTTTCCCTGGGTTGTGTTTTGTTATGTATTCCGTAGTCTGTGTTTGCCTGAGCTAGAGTCTGGACTGAGGAATCTGAGCTCCTGTGTTCTGCTTTGATACATGATATCCAATCACAGAACATTTCAGGATCTGGGCCTCTGCCATTGGCCCTTAAACTCTGAGTCATGATTCGCAGCTTGGAGGTTTAGAAAGCCAATCACGGTGGGAGTGGGTGTGGCCCAGGTCTTCAGAAGTGTATATAAGCAGTTGCTTTGTGCCTGTTGTTCAGTCGTTCAATAAAGTTTCTTGTTGTCAACACTTCAGAGATCCAGCCAGAATGAAGTCTGCACCTCTCCTTGCCCACCCGCTCCCCATTTATGAACTTAGTGCCACTGGGTGAAAGCAATTTATTTTTCTTCAAGCCTGCCCTCCACTAAAACCAAATTTTAGCCTTATGTCTCCCCAAGAACAACTCAAAGTAGTGTGTGCCTCGGCTTCGGACGTTGGTGGGGTATAAATGGAAACCACAGGGGTTTTTGATGAAGCAAAGATAAAAGTTTACTAAAAGAGAAGCACAAGGTTCTGAGAAAAAAGAGGATTAACAAGGAGAGGTCACCAGCATATGAGTGACTTCCCCTGTGGAGCAACAGATCTGTCAAAATGAACCTTGAGTGAAAGGCGATCCCCTTTCTGTATCTCTAAAGCCATTGTCTTACACAAACTCCAGCAGATGCATCCTTTGTATACTGTACTGAGATCCTGTCTTAATTCTGATCGTCATTTGTATGAGATCGTCCTCTGATCAGCAAGCCAAAGCAAGTTGCTGACCAGAAATAGCCTCTGGTCCATGACTTGCAACCCCCAAATTAGAGGGTCTTAATTTTCAGCTACGAATAATATGCACAGTGCAGACACACACACACACACACACACAGAGAGAGAGAGAGAGAGAGAGAGAGAGAGAGAGAGAGAGAGAGAGAGATCTTGACAGATCAGGTTTAACAATCCCCAAAGGAGTGTATAAACATTTTAGCTAATACAAAGCAGTATACTTTAGTACTGTTGTGACCAGGGGTGGAGGGTAGGCTGTATGCATGAGACCCTTTCTAATTCCTGAATCCATCAATGGTTAAAATCTAATGCAATTTTACCCAAATTATGCAATTCAGTTGCTGGAATGCTAGGTCAGCTTCCTGGTTTAAGTATAGCTCTTTAAGGTAACAAAGGCTGTAGTTCTGTACCAGAAGCCCAAGGAGTTGGCTGAGAGACGGAGCCATGCCAGATTTCTGCTTGAATCCAAGGCTGTGACTATAGGAGAAGCAAGACATTACTGGATGTGTTAATGCTGTGAGCCCCTCCATCGCAGGCTCAAGTTGTATATATGTGTAAATAAACCATATATCCTGAAGATGCCAGAGACTAAACCGTGGGTAAGTTCCTGGAATCTGTGGGATTTCGCACTGCTGAGAGATTGGGAGGGAGGGGTGTGAAACAATATCAAATAGGCCATTTCCTTCACAGCAGGTAATGGATGCTATAAATATATAAATTTGTTGCTAAGGTTGATAGTCATGATGTATCCTTTTCAAATATCACCTCAAATGAAAGCACTGCTCTTTCAGTCTTACAGCACAAAACTAACCATCACTACTCAGAATTAAGTCCTACTGAATCCAGTGGGTCTTAAGGTAAAGGTAAAGGGACCGCTGACCATTAGGTCCAGTCGTGACCGACTCTGGGGTTGTGGCGCTCATCTCGCTATATTGGCCGAGGGAGCCGGCGTACAGCTTCCGAGTCATGGGGCCAGCATGACTAACCTGCTTCTGGCGAACCAAAGCAGCAGACAGAAACACCGTTTACCTTCCTGCCGGAGCGGTACCTATTTATCTACTTGCACTTTGACGTGCTTTTGAACTGCTAGGTTGGCAGGAGCAGGGACTGAGCAACGGGAGCTCACCCCGTCGCGGGGATTCGAACCGCCGACCTTCTGATCGGCAAGTTCTAGGCTCTGTGGTTTAACCCACAGCACTACCCGCGCCCCCCAGTGGGTCTTACTCTAAAGTAAATGGAATTAGGGTTGTAGCCATAATCTGCCAGTGGCCCCCTTTTGCAAAATACAGATAATAAAGCAGGCCTAACTTGCAAATAAAGATTACTACTGCCTCCCATAGTCCAAATTACGTTTTGGACGGGAATTCCAGTTTCCATGGCTATATTCGCTGGGGGTTCTGGGAGTTGTAACCCAAAACATATTGAGGGCACCAGGCTGGGAGAGGCTTGATTACTGAGATAATATATGTGGTCCTCCTTGAACACTTGAAATCTACTTGGTATAAATGCAAAGTATTGTCATAATTAGCTATTTAAAGCCTGGTGCTACTAATAAGCGTCCATGCCTGCTCATTCAGACCTGCTCCCTCTTTGTTTAGAAAATGCTTCCTATATATATATAAATATATTTGGATCATTAATAGAGCTTCACAATATTAACACAATTGTGATTTCAGTCTGGTACATTGTGTTTCCCTGAGGGTGGGACAAAAAACCCCCAAAAAAACAAAGCATAACTGAATATAATGCCCTTGCAGCTCTTTCCTGCTCAGTGATGAATTCGTGCACTGCTTCAGATTGAGGTTTTTGAACACTCATTTGTAAAAGATGCCAGAGAATTGTTTCTGTGCCTTTAATGTGCAGAGCTGATGAAATCCAAGCTTGTTTAGCAGAGTGAAGCGATAAATATTAGCCCTGTGCTTTTGCTGCCATGATGATCTAAGAAGAATGGTTTTTGTACAATTCTCTGCCTGCGCATGATGGACGTGATCAACATTTAAACTGCAGGGTAGCTTGAATTGGTTTCAGAGAGATGTGTAGGACAATTAACACCACTTGGCTTTTAGAAACAGCTACTGAGAGATTGTTTATATTGCTGCATGCCACCCCAATCTCTGAGCCCAGGGTTTCCAGGAGCTTGCACAGGGTTTGCATTTCATTTTGGAATGATGCATGGCAGAGATTGGTGTCTTTTTGATATACAGTTTATTTACACATATATACAACCTGAGCCTACGATGGAGGGGTACACAGCATTAACACCCCAAGGGCAGACCAAAGAAAGCAGTTCTTCACACTGTTTTTTTGTTTGTTTAGTCGTTTAGTCATGTCCGACTCTTTGTGACCCCATGGACCAGAGCACGCCAGGCACTCCTGTCTTCCACTGCCTCCCGCAGTTTGGTCAAACTCATGTTAGTAGCTTCAAGAACATTGTCCAACCATCTCGTCCTCTGTCGTCCCCTTCTCCTTGTGCCCTCCATCTTTCCCAACATCAGGGTCTTTTCCAGGGAGTCTTCTCTTCTCATGAGGTGGTCAAAGTATTGGAGCCTCAGCTTCAGGATCTGTCCTTCCAGTGAGCACTCAGGGCTGATTTCCTTCAGAATGGAGAGGTTTGATCTTCTTTCAGTCCATGGGACTCTCAAGAGTCTCCTCCAGCACCATAATTCAAAAGCATCAGTTCTTTGGCAATCAGCCTTCTTTATGGTCCAGCTCTCACTGTTCTTCACACAGCAAACAGTTAAATTATGGAACTGCCTTCCACGAGAGGTAGAACGATTAGGGTTGCCTTACATCCAGAATTTCCACAGAATACGACATTCAGAAAGGATGCCCCAGCGGAAATCACACAAGGATGTATGGCAGCCCGTATCGGAAATGTAGATTTTGGTTAATTTTCTTTAAAATAGCTCAGAAACTTTGCCCAAAAAAGAGCTCAATTCATAGAGGATAAGGAAATCAGTTGCTAGCAGTCATGATTGCTTTTCACTACCTCCACTGCCAAAAGCAGCATGCCTCTGAACACTGTGAGAAGTGAGGTTACAGGGAACCAGGCAGAGGGCCTTCTCAGTGGTGGCGCCTGCCCTGTGGAACACCCTCCCACCAGATGTCAAGGACATAAAGAAGTATCTGACTTTTAGAAGACATCTGAAGGCAGCCCTGTTTAGGGAAGTTTTTAGTGTTTGATGTTTTATTGTGTTTTTAATATTCTGTTGGGAGCTGCCCAGAGTGGCTGGGGAAACCCAGCCAGATGGGCGGGGTATAAATACATTATTATTATTATTATTATTATTATTATTATTATTATTATTATTATTAGCTGCTGAGAGTCACAAGCGGAGGGAGTGCTGTTGCATTCAGGTCTTGCTTCCAATCCAGTCCTAATTTATACAGCTGAAACCTCAGGCCTCTCCTTCCTTGGAGGGTTTTAAACAGAGGTTGGATTGCCATTTGTCATGGATGCTTTAGCTGAGATACCTGTACTGCAAGGGGTTGTACTAGATGACCCCTGGGTCCCTTCCAACTCTATGATTCTATGAAATGAAGAAGGCTGGGGCTAGAAGTGGGCTTTGGTGTTGAAGGACTATATGAGTTCTGTTCAGTTCTGGTGCTGGAAACCAATTCCTAAGCTTAACATTATTTAATTCACGGTTTATGTGGTTTTTGCACAAGGCTCTGGTTGGTGGATCTTGGGCTTTTGGTACAAAAAAAATTGGAAGTCTGCCTAACTACCCTGATGTATATGGCCCTCCAAGCAGGTTTTTCTGAAAGCTGCACATTTGAGATATATGAATAATTTCTTCATTATTTAAAAATGCCAGGAAATATGTTCCTCTGCATTGCTACACCACAGGGTATAATTTAAAATGTAATTAACTCGCACTGACTATTAAACATGCTGCCAAATAAACAGCAAGCACACCTTGCTTCCTTGCCCCCCACCCCTGGACCATGTGTTATTAATACAAATTATTTTCTAATTTGGTGTTTATCAGGGATACAATAGCAGCGCCCGACAGAAGACACTTTTTAATTAAACTTGACCTAACTAGGAACATATTTTGGTTAATAAAGGCTGGGTTTACGAAGTCCCTGATTTGTTGCTAGAAGGAAAATCCCCTGTGAATATTTAACAACTAATTAGTTTTTGGACTTAAGAGCAAGAAATTTTTCGTTTTAATGGAGTTCTGTTTCTTAAAGTGCAGCAATGAAAATGCTTTGATCTTAGCAGCTTTCCAGAAATAACCGAAAAGCATACCCTAGAAGTTTAGAAGTTTACAATTTGATACAATTATGAATCTTCTCCTCTTTTGGAGAGATGTAAAAAAAAAGTTTTGCTTTTAAGGGGGAAAGTACATTGTATTTAGGTAACTCCGTATCTGTGCAAAAACATGCCTATCAAAGCAGCAATTCTTCCACTTTATCTCACACTTTTTCTAAATACATATTATTTTGGTTCAATTATGTTGTTTTGGCATGGGCTACACAGGAATGCTCCGTAACATTATCACGTGTTTCAGCAGCTGAATGTTTTCACTCTGGGCATGAGAAATCGCCCCTCTCAAAACTGCATCATTCTATACAACTGTTAAAGTAATCATATTAATGTAAGCATTTACCTTGTACACTTTTGTTGCTTCACATACATCAGTAGTAAATTTTTGTTGCTTGACATACATCAGCGGTGGTCCTTGGGGTTTCAAATTTCAGTGGCACCTTGTGCAATGTCCAAATTTGGCTGACACCCCCTTCTCACCTTCCATTCTACATTATAGTTACTCCATTCCCAATGTGACCAAACCGGTTGTGGTCCCCTAAATCCTCCTATGCCTACATTATCTCAGCAAACAGGAGCCCATCTCTTCTTTACTCACCTAGGCACTTATAAGCTGCATTATCTGTTGAACCTTGACTGGTTAATTCAGGCATCACACGGGTAACTCGACCGGTTTTTCCACAGGGTTCTACAGTATATACGTAGATTGCTGGAAGGCCATCTAAATGCAGGCCTTCAGTAGGGATTCTCAGAGGCCAAGCAATAGAGACTGGGTTACACTTAAGGGAACTATGTGCAGATAATTCATTGCACCAAAACGCAACCCAGCACCAACAAAAGGCTTACGCTTAAATTAGATTAGCGCTTTTAAGAGTGTTAGCTTTAGAACATTAGCACTTTCGATAGAATGAGAAAGTGGGCTTACATGAAGCTGCCAGTTTTGTTTTTGTCTGTTGCAACCCTGGAAATCCCATTCCATGTGCTTCTAAAACAGGGGTCACCAATGCAGATACCAGACCGTGGTAATCCCTCCCTTCAGAGGTGTATGTGGATTTTAAAACGTGTTTCTAAAAACCACCATTTAATTTATAACGCTTTTCTTAGAAGCAAGAATCGGCAACATGGCGCCCACAGGCCCCTGTGTACCCCCCAGTATGTCCTATGGCACTTATAAAAAGAGTCAAAGAAGATACCCCTCAAAATTCCACTATTGTGATGCCCTGGGATTCGGACTCAGAGGCTAAACCTGAGGAATCCCAGCCTGCACAGGAGTCCCCACCTCCAGAACCAGCTGAGCCAGGGCTGGGGCTTGAGCCTGAAGGGTCCTCACCTGTGCTGGATCCTCAGTTGCAGGCACCAGCTGAGTCTGCTCTGGCTCCTGAGGTGATGGAGGACCCATTGCCTGCAGGTGCTCCACTCTCAGCCCCGTCAGGCGAAGCTGAGGTTGCCTCTGGGTCTGGTAACCCTCCAGCCTCTCCTGAGCTGCAGAGGCTCAGGGCAGAGAGGCGGAGGGAACTAAGTTCCCGCAGGAGGAGTGCTCGCCTCCAGGCCTGGAGAGGCGAGTCACCTGTGGACCGGGGCCGCCCTATGCCTCGGGGCAGATAAAAGCCAGCCAGCCCCAGTCCCAGGTTGCGGGAGCAACGTTGTTGGTAGCCTGTTCCTGCCTGCACCCTGTCCTGCTCTCTTGCCAGAGTTCCTGACCCCACCCGACTCTCCGCCTTGGACCCAGCTACAGCTTTGACGGACAGCCTCCATACCGCACCATCGACCTCGAACTGGACTCGGACCTCGCCTCTCGGTTAGCCCCTGGGACCAGCACAACTATGCTCAAGAGAATATTTGCTCTTCCCACTCAGTTCCTGTTTGCACTCAGCTTCTTTATGCTGAATATGCCCCTTTAAACATGCCCATATTTAACCGGATGCCAGGACTTGCCACCTAACATACCTTCATTTATGTGCAGAATAAGGACAAACGCAAGAAGTCTTAATATTCAGCATGAAATGAAATGGCCTTTCAGGAGCATACCCCAAAGGAGACTTGACAATGTAATTTGAAGTTAAGAGGGCAGCCAAAGGCATCCACAAGCATTTGCTATTTTTTTAAACGCAATTCCTATGACAAAGCTAATAATAGCAGTAAAAGCTTGCAGTTGGGCGATTTGCTTGTAGGCAAGGTACTGTCAGATATAATTGAATTTGCTTTCTCTGCTGTAAGTTATGTATCTATCAAAAAGAAACATACAGCTCTTGATGTCCATAAGGCAACACAGTTAGATTGAAGAATTGAAAAAGTGTTTTGTTTCCCCAACACAACATTATGTTTCTGTACAGTGGATATGATCTACTCCCTGTGGAGAATTTTTAAGAACTCTACACAGAAGGCTGCTTTAGTAGTAGTAGTAGTAGTAGTACAGTGGTACCTCGGGTTAAGAACTTAATTCGTTCCGGAGGTCCGTTCTTAACCTGAAACTGTTCTTAACCTGAGGTACCACTTTAGCTAACGGGGCCTCCTGCTGCCACCACGCTGCCAGAGCACGATTTCTGTTCTCATCCTGAAGCAAAGTTCTTAACCCGAGGTACTATTTCTGGGTTAGCGGAGTCTGTAACATGAAGCATCTGTAACCTGAAGCGTCTGTAACCCGAGGTACCACTGTATACCCTTGCCAATATGGTGCCATTCAAGGGTTGGTAGACCACTTCTCCCATCAGCTGAGAATATTAGCAAATTCTTGAAGACCATTGTGATTTTGAGGAGCTTCAGGAGGTATACCTCAATGCTCGTTTTATGCCTAGAAATCCTGTGAGCCTGGGGATTTTAAACTCTGTTTTTCACAAACTGTTTTTCACATCTAGTTATGGGCTGAGACGGAACCGTGTGGGGATTTTGCTTCTGCCGTTCCCACGGTGACACCTGGAATAAGGAGTATTGGATAGACTTGGAAGTTATCTATATTGGCTGCCTGCCAAGTCTGAAGTAGACTTTCACTTTGGTGGGAATGGACTTGTCACCCAAACACCAGGTGCGGCCTAGGCAACCCTAGCACTACATAAGCCTCTCCACCAATTCTGCTGGAGAGTACCTCAGCATATGCACTAGACTGCAGAAAACACATTATACCACCAGCCAAGCTCCAGCTGCAGCTTCTGGAGTCACGTCTGTTGCTAATGGGGTTTCCAGAAACCACAGGGAAGAAGAAGAAGAAAAAGAGTTTGGATTTGATATCCCACCTTTCACTCCCCTTCAGGAGTCTCAAAGCAGCTAACAATCTCCTTTCCCTTCCTCCCCCACAACAAACACCCTGTGAGCTGAGTGGGGCTGAGAGACTTCAAAGAAGTGCGACTGGCCCAAGGTCACCGAGCAGCTGCATGTGGAGGAGCGGGGAAGTGAACTCGGTTCACCAGATTACGAGTCCACCGCTCTTAACCACTACACCACACTGGCACTCTTTACAGTGATGTAAACATAATCATGATGCTTTGCCGCTATTTAATAAGATCTTTATCCTTCATCCCATTGGTCTGTTCATTCTATTCTGAACCTCTCAGACCCTCCAAATGTCCATGTTTTCCAGGGACAGTCCCAACTCCTAGATTTACAGAAGCCATCCCAAAATGTCCTGCTTTTCCTTAGGATGTCCCAATCTTCATTGGAGAAATGATGGCGGGTATGAACCTCTGTCCCTTGGCAGAAAACTGGGGCTGACAGAACTTATTGGTGAATGCCTGCCACTGACTGCAGTGAGCCTCATCTGCAGTTTCAAAAAGGAATCTTTCCCATCTCTACCTTAAGATGCCAGGAAACCTATACATGCCTACTTAAAAGTTGAATTAAACAGGGCTCATCTCAAATAATTTGGCAAAGTATCAGAGCCCCCAGCAACTAAAAAGTTATACAGTGGTACCTCGGGTTACATACGCTTCAGGTTACATACACTTTAGGTTACAGACTCTGCTAACCCAGAAATAGTACCTCGGGTTAAGAACTTTGCTTCAGGATGAGAACAGAAATCGAGAGCCAGTGTGGTGGTGTGGTTAAGAGCGGTAGATTCGTAATCTGGTGAACCTGGTTTGCGTCCCCGCTCCTCCACATGCAGCTGCTGGGTGACCTTGGGCTAGTCACACTTCTTTGAAGTCTCTCAGCCTCACTCATCTCACAGAGTGTTTGTTTGTTGTGGCAGAGGAAGGGAAAGGAGATTGTTAGCCGCTTTGAGACTCCTTTGGGTAGTGATAAAGCGGGATATCAAATCCAAACTCTTCTTCTTCTTCTTCTTCTTCTCCGGCGGTGCGGTGGCAGCGGGAGGCCCCATTAGCTAAAGTGGCGCTTCAGGTTAAGAACAGTTTCAGGTTAAGAAGGGACCTCCAGAACGAATTAAGTACTTAACCCGAGGTACCACTGTATTCTGAAACAGAATCAACCTGACATATTAGTGGATGGAAACCTTGGTCACATCCAGACCAAGCAAATGTCTTCCCCCAAATAATCCTGTAGCTTGTTATTGGTGCTGGTAATTGGCAAAATAAATAAATAAAATCCTTTAAACGTGCTTCAAATGTGTGATGCGGATGTGACACAAGTTGGGGTCACTGGCTTTCCCTAGAGAAAGTCTTCTGTAATACAGATTCCCCAGTTCCAAGTTGGTTGGCAATGCATATGTACCCCATACTTGCTTATGGAAAGGAATGTGTTCATGACTGTACAGGGCTTTTGGACTGTGGGCATCGATTGCAGTTCTGTTCCTGCAAATGCTTTTTACTGACACATAATTATTAATGAATACTGCCAAATAAAAAATCTCTTATTAATGTTTAATAAACATATCTGCTTATAAGAATCCCAAATATTATAGAGACTATTTATAGGTTACAACAGATTGCTCAAGTACTAAAACCATCTCTGTTAAAAATTCATAGTGCAGGGCAATTTAGACGGCAATCATCCTACCACTGCTAAAACAAAGGCACTCAACACATTTTGGAAAAAGGATCCTCTTCCCCGTGCTGAGAAAGCTTCTGTGTCATTGGGCTCAGTAAGTGATTCACACAGGTATATCAACCTAAAGATCTGTGAAAATCGCATGCAAGAATTGAAAACAGAAGTAAACACAACTGGCAGATAATTCAACTCCTTACACTTTTTTAAAAGAATGTAGTATTAAGAGAATAAATCTGTTTTTATATTTTAATACAAGGTTGTGTTTCAGGTTTCCTTGTAAGGCACTCTGGGTACTTAGTGGTAGAAGAGCAAGATATAAATATTAAACAATGACAACATAAGGATTTTAATGCTTAAAAACCAACCATTTGACTTCAAATGCTTCCAGAGGACTTTTAAACCGACCTCTTATTGGACTACAGGCACATGCTTATAAATTTCTTGGACTCGTTTGCATTCATTTCCACCACAGCTGTTTTCGTCCAAATGTAATCCTCCAGTCTGGGGAACGGAGCCCATGTTCCACAAACTGCCCGGGCCCTTGTGTCGGCACACCTGCGTCAGTGGAAGAGCTTGTGAATAATGGGATCAGGGCTGTGCACACATCATATCACACACACACACACACACAAACATGAAGAATATTGGCAACTGTTGTTTGTTAAGGGTGCTGGCAATTCTAGTTCTGTGAGGATTCCTGCAGAAGTGCATTAAATGCATGGTCCCAGCCTTTGACAGTGCAGATGTCTGCAGCAGTGTGTGGATGTTTAGGATATGAAGTTGGGATGTGTTTGACATCAAAGTCTGGGCCAGTCAGTGCTAGATTTACGTATAAGCTAAACAAGCTATAGCTTAGGGCCCCATTCTCTCCCCGCCTCCCAAATATATTCTTCTTTACTATTAATATACTTCTTCTTAATTGTATTTCAATTCAACAATTACTTTGATAAAATACATATTTTGTTATGTGCAAATGGCTTTAGATACCTATTAGGTCCATAAATGACCATATAGTATATATTCAACACACACAAAACAGCGACAATTTGTTGTTGACAAAGGACAGCTGGACATAGAAAGGGCCCCATTGCCTTCAGTAACTTAGGGCCTCATCAAACATAAATCCGGTCCTGGGGCCAGTAGTATAGCCCCGCCCCCTTTAGTCATCACATGAAGAGTGGGGAAACCCAGTTAGATGGGCATATAAATGATAAATTATTATTATATTATTTATGAACAGTTCTTTTTTACTTGCAGCGGCTTGTAATAACATTCTTGATTAAGCATGCTACCTGTTTGCTGAGCATTCATCCTGGATCTCTGCAGAAAGCAAAATAGAAACTGCTGATCAGCTGATGGGCTGGGGATTCCATCCTGCTTGGTTTCTCTACAAACTCACTGACCACCTTTGACAGGTGAAGTCAGTCCACAGGGGTGAGGTGAGATAAAGATCTGGCCCGTAGAGTCAAAAAGGCTTCCCAGTCCTACCCTGTAGGCATGCCGCAAAGAGAGCAAGAACCGCAGGCAGTTTGATCCATTACATGAACACACATCGATGGACAACAACGTGTGTCATAACACCTGGTGCATTTGAATCAGCTGAGTCACAGAATAGTGAGCTGGCAAGGGTGGTGTATTGTTTAGCGTGCTGGACTTTGTGCTGGGGAAGCCTGAGTCCACATCCCTAATCAGTACATAGATTTTAATTATAAATGCAAAGAAGCTTGCAGCGAAATGTTACCATTTAAACAGCTCGCACAAAGGAGGAATCTCATCCAAGAAAAGTAACCAGCCACTAGTGATTATTTTCCATTTTCCTGCTTTTGCCTGTGCTAACCTTCCCTGTTTCATCTTCACCACAACCCTGTGAGGTAGGTTAGACTAAGAGACAGTGACTGGCCCAAAGTCACCCAGTGAGCTTCATGGAAGAGTGGGAATTTGAACCCTGGTCTCACAGGTCCTAATCCAGGGATCTAACCATTATACCGGGACACGGGTGGCGCTGTGGGTTAAACCACAGAGCCTAGTACTTACCAATCAGAAGGTTGGCGGTTTGAATCCCTGCGACAGGGTGAGCTCCCGTTGCTCGGTCCCTGCTCCTGCCCACCTAGCAGTTTGAAAGCACATCGAAGTGCAAGTAGATAAATACCTGCGGGAAGGTAAACAGTGTTTCCGTGCGCTGCTCTGGTTCGCCAGAAGCAGCTTAGTCATGCTGGCCACATGACCCGGAAGCTGTACGCCGGCTCCCTCGGCCAATAAAACGAGATGAGCGCCGCAACCCCAGAGTCGGCCTCGACTGGACCTAATGGCCAGGGGTCCCTTTACCTTAACCATTATACCACACTGAAGCATTATTCCGTCCTCCCTAACTGCCATCTCTACAGGCAGCCTTGTTGCTGTTTCCAATGGGGTTGAATCTGGCTCCCGGCCAAGTAAGTGGTTTGCCTGGTAGGTACCCCCAAAGTGCTCTTCATTATTTTCCTTATGTTTCCAGAGTAGATAGCATAAGCCAGCTGCTGAATAAATCACCTTCGGCTCAGCAGCAGGAGTGAAACAGGATGTTGCCAGCCCTAAGGGGCCAAAGGAAAAGCTCTCTGATGAGCCCTGCCTCCTCCTAGGTCTTCTAAAATAAAATTTATTAGTTTCTTTTTACTGCAACTAAGCGTGTCACCAGGCCTAAGCACGTGCCACTGAAACAGAAAGATAGTCTTTCCCTGTGTACCCCTGCCTCTGCGCCCGCTTTCCTTCACCTATTGTTTCTGCTATGTCAATTTTTAGTTTGCAATCTACTTGCGGCAGAGACCTGTCATTTTTGCACTCAATAAAATGTCATGCACACTGATGGCACTGTACGATGGCACTGACGGCACAATAATAATAAAACATTGAAGTTCGCTTCTGCTAGTATTTAATTTCTATTGTGGCAACAGACTTTGGAGTAGACGTCATTGAACTGAATGCTGCTTATTGCTGGGTATACACAGTTGGAATCAGGGTAGCTGCTCATTATTCTGCTGCATGCCGCCCCAATCTCTGAGTGGTGAGAGATTCCAGGGTTTCCAGTCGCTTATCCTGGGTCTGTGTTTCCTTTTGGAAATGAGGCACAGAGGAGACTGTGGTGTCTTTAGGATATATGGTTTATTTACACATATGTATACAACCTGAGCCTATGACGGAGGGGTTCACGGCATCAACACCCCAAAAGGTTCTTGTTTCTCCCAAAGCCACAACCTTGGGTGCAAACAGTGACGGAGGAAGCCGCTTGGGCGCCTGGGGCGGCACACTCGGAGCAGAGCGAGCCGCCCACAGGGGCAGGGCGCACTGCGTGGCCTCCGGAGTCTGCCTGCCTCCCATTCAGCCACCCTACAGCTGAGGGGGAGGCAACAGGTGGACCGTTTGGGCAGCACAGAGCATGCAGGCCCCACGGTGAGTGCTGCCTGGCATTTTGTCACTCCCCTCAGTGGTGACACCCGGGGCGGCCCGCACCTACTGCACCCTCTTTCCTCTGCCCCTGGGTGCAAACAAACATCAAACATTGTGCTCTGCCTCTCTGGCCTTCCAGCCTGCTGCTCCATGCCTCCAGCTTCTAGCTCACATAATTCCTAATTCCTCTAACTTCTATACTCACCCACCCATTTGCTGTTTTGCAGGAGCGCTTTGATCCTTTGTTCTCTTAATAGCCCATCACCCAGGCACTAGTCTGGCTGTTTCCTGGAGTGTGATGGCTTGATTAGCTTTTAACACTTGCTGGATGCAGTTTAACACCTCAAGCCTTGATTGAATTCTAACACTTACTGGATCCAGGAATGATAGGTGCCTAGCACTCACAAGCTCATAACAATACAAATATGTGAATAGTTTGTCCATGGTTTGAAGAAACTTTTTTTTAAAAAAATAAGTAGGTGCTTTTCTAAAGAGGCCATTAGAGAATGTTGCTGTTTTGATAGTTAGAAACCTCTTGCTGCTTGCTGTCCAGCCTGAATTATGACAGCACAATTTATATAGATGTCTTTTTGTGTATGTCATACAGCGCTGCTATCTGCAAATAAGAGAAACATACTGAGCAGCTTAATTGTTAAGAGGGTTTTTTTTATGCCATTGCTCTTGGACAGAG
Organism: Podarcis filfolensis; assembly: GCF_964270895.1. Classification (NCBI taxonomy): domain Eukaryota; kingdom Metazoa; phylum Chordata; class Lepidosauria; order Squamata; family Lacertidae; genus Podarcis; species Podarcis filfolensis. Next base: position 63,829,564 of record NC_139610.1, read on the forward strand.
GCAAGTATTGTAAGGCCTCACTGAGTGAGTTAGATTCTGCGTGACAGGCTAAGCTATTGGCTTGCCTATTTTGCTGAATTAGGGCCAATTTTTCTTCCTGCCAGCTAAGTAAAAGGGAGCGGGGATGCTGGCAGGCATATTCCTAGTTAGAAGATTCCTGCTTACAAGGGCAAGATTATGCAGTATTCTCCAAGGGCTGTGTGTAGTGGGCTTATGTTTTCAGCCCTGTAGGCCCTTCTTGGTGAAAAGCTTGCTAGACCTTCAAAGGAAACTGTATTGAGCTATTTAAAAGAAGCATGTCTTTGGAAAATATATGCATTTTATTTTGGGCAGTACTTCAAGGCCGTGTCTCTAAAGTCTTGTCCATTCCCATTTCCTCTCCAGTCGAATTCCCAAGCGAGAGATCTTAACTCCATTAGTTTCAAATTGATCCCATTTTGCATTATTTTGTATCCTTAGAAATTAAAACGGGAGAAAAATGATTAAACAGGGAATGGCAAAAACCACCCCAAAGAAATGTATATCGTTTTTAAAAGAGCAAGAAGAATTGTACAAAGTGGCTTGCCTATGATAGGTCACTGGGACATCAGAAGCTGCATATACTGAATCAAAACCATTGGCGTATTAAGCTCAAAGTTGCCCACACTGACTAGCAGTGATGCTCCAGGGTTTCAGACAGGGAATTCTCAGCCCTATCCAGAAATGCCAAGAATGAACCTGAGAGCTTCAGGATGCAAGGCAAATGCTCTACTGCTGAGCTATGGACTCTCCTCAACATCTGTCTTCACGGCAGAAGGTAATGGGTAGATCCTTGTGCCTGAACTAAGTTTTGCAGGAGGGGAATTTGAGGAACCGAGGTCAATAGTGGTGATGAGAAACAAAGTTCTAGGCCTAATAGACAAACTAGAAACTGACAAATGGCTGGGTCCAGGTGGCATACACTTGAGACATCTCAAAGACCTCAGATGTGAAATTGCTGATCTTCTAACAAAAATAGGGTTGTGAGTTGGGGTGGTGGTGGTTTAGCTTGTATGGTTCCTGAGTTCCTTCTGATTCCTGGGGTCCTGGGTCCATTAACATCTTAAAGAGGATTCCACTGTTGAACAACCAGGCAAGCTTCTTGGTGAGTTAATGGTCCTATATATGGTCATTAGTATAACAAAGGAGGGCAAATGGGTGGGCACCCTCACCCGGCTGGTAGTGAGAAAGACAAAGGTCAGGGCAGTTGAGTTCTGCTTGACTTCTGCTAGAAGCCAAGGGTGTGACTATGGGAAAAGCAAAACCTTCTGGGCGTGTTAATGCTGTGAACTGCTCCGTCGCTGGCTCAGATTGTATGTATGTGTAAATAAACCATATATACTAGAGACACCACAGTCTCCACTGTCCCTCATTCAGAGAAAGCAGAACCCTGGGTAAGTTCCTGGAACCTGTGGAATCCTGCACCGCTGAGAGATTGGGGTGCTGTGCAACAAATATGTAACTTGTCCAGAGCTGTAGCTAGGTGATCTTGTGCCTCTGGCAGAACCGTCCAGATTGTGCCCCCTAGCCATGGAGAAATTAGCTCTTCTTTCCGCCTCTCCTCCAACCCGCCCCCATTCAATTCACCCTCTATTTAAAACCTTTTCTTATGAGGCAATAATCAATATTTTTATTTATAGACGTATTTATGTACGTATTTTAAAGACAATTTAGCATGTCCCCCACATTGCCACCCCCTAGCTAGGGTCCTGAACTTGTCCCTCAGATCAGTCTCCATACCTAAGGACTGGAAAGCACCCAGTGCAACACAACTTTTAAAACAGGAATCCAGGGGGATCCTAGAAATTACAGGCCAGTTAGCTTAACGTCTGTGCCTGGAAAACTGGTGGAAAATATTGTTAAAGATAAAATAACCAAGCATATAGAAGAACAAACCTTGCTGAAGGTGAACCAGCATGGCTTCTGCAAAGGTAATCCCTGTCTCCCTAACCTATTAAGAGTCCTTTGAGAGTATCAAGAAGCATATATTTGGAGCTCAGAAGACATAGCTGTTCTGAACGTAGTCTTGGGCAAGTCACTTGTCTCCACATTGTCCAGTTTCCAAAAGTGACCCACGGAATGCCCCTAGGGACCTTACAAGCAGGGTATAAGGGCAAGAGAGTTCCCCTGTTGCTTGTTCTCAGCACTTTTATTCAGAACTAAACTGTCCCTGAACATAGAAGTTCCATTTAGCTATAATGGCTGAGAAACATGGCTTGCAATGGGAAATGCAATTATAACCAGCTTGGAAATGGGAGCAGCTTGAAAGAGCTTGTAGCGCATCCCCATTCATTGGATGCATCAATTTCTCTGCTTTTAATCAGGGGTAATGCAAAAAAATAAAAAAAATAATAATAAAATAATAAAAAATCAAATAAAACTCATAATACATAATCTATATTAGGGAACAAAAAGAAATCCACCCTGAAATTGCTTTCAACTCTGTGGAAGTTTTATCAGACAAAGATTTCCAGGGGCGGGGGCAGGGGAGAACTCCCACTAAACCAAAACATAAAGGTGGGGTTTGTTGTAGGAATTGCCTTAGAGGCCTGGAATAAAATGTAAAATATTGAAAACACAGACATAAAAATATGTTATAACTAGATACACATGTATTTTGCTGGCGTCTAATAACTTGAGTCAATTCCTAAAAGCTATTGTCTCCACACAGCTCATACCTATATATTTTGAATCAACACTAAAAGAAAATGGGTCACACAATGGTGACTCAAAAAGAGAACAATTTATCACAAACCAAGTAAGTGTCACAAGCAGAAGAGAAGCAGAAAACATGTGACCTTCTGATGTGCAAAAATCAGCTACATAAAAACTCAAGAAATAATATGCTAAAGCGCAAAATTATCGTACATGCTTGCTACGGTGACAGCGTAACTGTGGCCATGAACATGAACGCACACCCACAAAATCTAACCATTTTATTTATTTATTTTAACATATAATATCTCACCATCATGATAAAAAAGTATTCCATCATGAGTCCTTAGTGATTTATGTCCAAGTTCTTTAGTGTAATCGTATTCAATAAAGTCAAACCAGATTTTCCTAAAATTGTCCCTTTCCTTATGTTGTCTTTTTTCTCATGTCCTATTTGTCAATCTTATCATTAATGCCAGATTCCTGCTTTGCCATTTGTTTCAGTTATAACAACATGTGGGAAACACCTTGAAAACGGAGAGTTTACAAGTTGAAGTTGTAGCTAGTAGCACTAAACCAAGTCTGGTCTAGTACCATAAGAGTTTGTTGCCTTTTCCCTCTCTCTCCAGAATTCCCACCCAATATTTTCTTAGGTCTGCAAAACCCAATAACATAGCAACATAAGGATGATCCTGCTGGATGAGGCCAAAGGTTCATTGAGTGCAGCATCCTGTTCTCCTAGTTGACAATCAGAGGCATATGGGAAACCCAAAAATAGGACATGAGCGCAGCAGCAATTTCCCCAATTCTGATTTCCAGCAACTGATGCATACTGCCTCCAAATTCAATACCTTGCATTTCCCCTGTTCAAAGAAGGCATCAGTTTGAGACATTCTTGTTTCACATCTATTTACAGGAGGACTCAAGCCCGTGACACAAATGTGGCTATGTTAATTTATATGTACAGAAAAGTAAATTTAGGTCTCTGCGCAGATAAAGGTGGTGCGTGGCTGGGTTGTCACCCGGGGGCTGTTTGACATCGTGCTCAGCAGCCCTATAAGAGAAGTTGCTTTTTCTAAATCAGAAAGTGGGGAAACAACATCACCTTGCCATACACAACAGAGGTGGGCAGCAAGCAAAATTGCTCCCATCTGGAAGTACACGGGATGGAGAAGAACAGTCAGGAATGTTGCGTCCAAGGGATGAGGAGAGACAGAAAAGAAGATGTGGGGAACAAGGGGGTGAAGTGAGACAAAGCAAGCCAGAAAAGGAAGTTGGCTGACCTGTGTAGACCATCTTTATGCCCACTTACACATATCTATCTATATATTATTACATATCATATATACAAATGATCTGCTGGTGATCGATTTGATATTACTGAGGGCATGCATGTGCATTTTTATTGGCTTTATGTCGTTTCATAGACGTTTTTGCCGTGCCTGTTCGCTGCCTTTAGGGTCTCATTATGGATGGAAATCTGCTGAAGAAAAAACGCGTGCATTGCTCCAGTCGGAAAGAATAGTATCGGAGAGTTGAAAGGGACCCCAGGGGTCATCTAGTCTAACCCCCTGCAATGCAGGAATCCCAACTAAGGCATCCATGACAGGGAGTCTCTGAGATAGACAGACAGACAGACAGATAGATATAGGCGTGGGGTATGAAACCCAAGCAGCAGCGCAGAAACAGAGCTTTCCTTTGCAAGAAACACAATTCCGAGCGAGTGCGGGACTCGCAACATCCATTCAGACGTGACAGAAGTTACTCGAAACCCACCGCCCCACAACAGCCTGTTTTCTATCTCCTCTCAGGAACTGGCCCCCTAAAAGTGTGAGGAGAAGAAATTCCCTAAAATTGTTGGCGCTGAGGTTTTCTTTTTTGTGGTGAGGAGGACCTTCCTAGAGGAGCCTCGTCCGCCCGCCCGCCTGCCCAGGGGCGTCTCTGTGAGGGAAGCTGAGGAGGAGGCGGGCCGAAGGGAGCCGGCGAAGGGCGGCAGGGAGGAGCGCCGGAGGAAGGAGCCAGCGAGCGCTTGGGAAAGAGGGAACCGCGTCGGGCGGCGGCGGCACCCAGAGGAAAGGAGGCCGGAGCAGGCGAATTAAAATGGCCACCAGCCGCTGCGGGAGCAGCTGGGAGCGGAGCAGCAGCAGCAGCAGCGGAGAAAGCAGCGCCTCCTCCTCGTTTCCCGGGATTGCCCGCTCGGCCCAGGCCTGGCCTTGATTGATGGGGGAAGCGGGAAGCGGCGCTGGGAGCTGCCGGCTGAGGGGAGCCCGACGGCGGGCGGCGCTGCTTTGAAGCCCACCTCCCCTCCTCTCCCCGCCTGGGCTGCAGGAATAAAGGGAGAGAGAGAGAAGGAAAGGAGGAGGAGGCGGACGGCCGCCCCTCCCTCCCTCGGAGCCTCGTCGTCGTCGTTGTTGTTATTATTATTATTATCATCATTTCACCCTTTTTCAAAAAAACTGCAAGCCCTCTTTCCCAAAGCCCTCGCCGGTGGGGCGGATCCCGGACGCGTCTCCAACCTCTCTCAGCAACCGCGCAGCGACCACCCCGGTGAGCAAACGGAGCTCTGGGCATGAACCTCAGCTCCCCCTTTTCCCACCCCCATTTTTTGTCACCCTTCGGCTCCCGAGGACACTTAGGGGGTGTCTCTCTCCCCTCCCCCGGCTTCCCTCCCTCCCTCTTCCTTCCCTTCTCTCCCCCTCCCGCCTCGCTTCCTAGGCCGCAACGGCGGCTCCGAGCTCTCCTCCGCCTCCCTGGCCAGGGATGCTGCAGCAGGAGCAGTTTGCTCCCCCCCCCCCTTGCTGGCTTTTGGCTATACGTCGCTTTCCCCGCACCCCCCACCCTCTTTTCCCCTGCGCCTCGATTTGAAAGGGGGATTGGGGGTGGCGGACAGTTACCCGCATTGCTTTAGCTCGTTTTTTTTAATCTGTGCATGTTTATCCTAGGCTGCAATATTCAGGAGCAGCAGAAATCTCTTTTCTTTCTGGCGACGAGAACCCAGACTTCCTGATTATTTTTTCCTCCTTCTTTCCAATGGTTTGCTTCGTTCTGGGTTGGTGGTTTTCTCTTATCTTCCCCCTCCTTCACCCCAGATTTTTTGTGCCCCCCCCCTTTTGCTCCAGGTTTTGGGATCTGCATGAGATTGTGGGCCTTGTTTTCTCCAGCAAACGGTGTTTTGTGTGTGAGAGGTAAATAAATGAACCGCAACAACTACCAGACTTTTAGAAGACATCTGAAGGCAGCCCTGTTTAGAGAAGCTTTTAATGTTTGATGTATTACAGTATTTTAATATTTTTTTTTTGGAAGCCGCCCAGAGTGGCTGGGGAAGACCAGCCAGATGGGCGGAGTATAAATAATAAATTATTATTATTATTATTATTACTTGCCTTCACTTTAACCTATGTGGGCAGGTTGCAACACCCACTACCCCACCCCACCCCCTTGTCTCTGGAAGCTGCTTCTGCTTTCTGGGAGAGGGACAGAAGGGCCCACGGAAACGCTGGCAGCTTGTCCTCTTCCTGGCCCTGCAGTGATTGCCTTAAAAAAATATTAATAAATCCCTCTGTTTCTTTCTCCCCCCCCCCCACCCCAGTGTGCTGTCTTTACCTTTGTTAATGGGTTTTGTTCCTTTTAGCTGCTGGGAAGTGAGATGGGGAAAAAGATGGGCAAGCAGAACGGAACAGAAACAGGAGATACAGGGCTCCCCCCACCCCACTTTTAAATCTCTCCCAACCTTCTGTGCCCTGCGGTATGATGAAGGGAAAAGAACAAAAGGCATCCCATCCCTGTCCATTAGGGGTGGTTTGTTTTTGTTTTTATAAAGTGCTTTACGTGACAGGTCTGTAGGAAATGATAAAAGATGGATTTGTCTGAAAGGCTCTTAATGTTGGTTCAGGAGGATGAAGGAATATTTGTGTGTAGCTGAGGGGGCAAGGAAAGACTGGCTAGTCATTAGGAACTGTAATGGATCCCCCCACCCCAATGTTGAGTTACGTTAGGATAAATGACTCTGCTAGTTATAGAGAGAATCTTTAATCTTTAAACCTGTCAATCTTGAAGCAGTTATTGCTGATAGAGATCTTTCCGAAGATTTCAGGAGTTCCTTCCCCTCTTTTAGCCTGGTTTACAGCTCTCTCTCTCTTTTTTTTTACTACTGACATAAATATAACAAAAGAGTCTTGCGCACCCTAAAGACTTAACAGATTTATTATGGCACAAGCTTTCATGGACTGCAGTCTACTTCATCAGATGCACAAAGTGTTATTCTGAGTTGCATATATACATGACTGGAATAGCATATTGTAAAAAGTGAGGTCAGAGGGAATTTAGGAATTGTATTGTGTACTTGTTTGTGTGTGTTAAGTGTATCCATAGAAGATTCCTGCAAGTTTGTTTCGCAGTATGTGTTTCATAAGCTAGCTGAAATGTTTCATGGTCCTATGTAGGCTGCAGTGACCTGAGTGCAGGATTCTGTTTAAAATCTTGCTTGGCTTAGTTCCATTTTATTTATTTTTTTGTATATAGTATATAGACTGATGGACTCCGCTCCCCCATGCCTCTGCTAATAACTGGTATTGGAAAGAAAAGAGCTCAGTCATACATTATTCCCATGCTCACCATGCCTCTGAGATAAATACAACAGAGTTCACTCTTACAAATAATTGTTTCAGAACTTCAGCTGCTCATGTAGCGATAAGAAATGCATCTGCTATCCTTGACTGTTAGAACTGGAGGCTGTGATAAGCAAGTCAGCAGTTTCCAAAATTCGGTGCATGAATAAAAAGGAGAAACTATTTTTGAATGGTCTTCCATAATACAGCTCATAATACTGTCTTTGGATATAGGTTTCTAGTATATTTTGGCATATGTGCTAATTTATTGAAAATTGACATTCTCCATGCTTATTTCTCAACTACTCTCAGACATAGGATTTTACTAATCATGTTGTTGTGCATGATAGTTTCCATCACTCAAAAATATATGCCGTAAATTAAAGTTGCTTATCTACTCTATAGATCATCTTCTGCAGATATATTGACAATATTCCTAAGCTCAGTGCATGAAAAATTACTATTTCCCACCGAAACATTATTGACTATGCTTGATGGTGTTGAAAGAGGAAAGGCTTGGTTAAATATCAGGAAATGTGCATGAAGTTTATATTTAGGGTGGCAAATGATTACCAAGGGAAGTTTTGAAATTCTTATGTTCTGTAGCTATGGCAGCTTCCTACTTAAGGATTGGGTTGTTCCACATATGGTGGTTAACCAACACTGTTAAATGCTTCAGCGTAGGAAGAAGCATTTATGTTCGGTGTTTACTATCACAAAAACACAAATATCTATTTTTTCATGAATATGTGACATTCTACTGCAGGCATCCCCAACCTTTGGCCCTCCAGATGCTTTGGACTACAATTCCCATCATCCCTAACCGCTGGTTCTGTTAGCTAGGGATCATGGGAGCTGTAGGCCAAAACATCTGGAGGGCCAAAGGTTGGGGATACCCATTCTACTGAAAGTATATATGAGTAAAATAGGCATGGGTGCATGCAAATGAAATTGGTGGAACTATCCCAGCATTCAGGAACAAGAGAGTAAGCTATATAAAAAAAAAAAACAAACGAGTGCCCTCCAAAGTGATGCTGGAAAAGCTGGTCACTGTTGCACATCATTTTAAGCAATAGACAAGCAGCATGCTAGAGCACACTACCTGATCGCTCCTGCTTTGTTCCTCCTACAGTGTAAGTGAGAGCAACAAACCACAGACTTTGGTTTGACATGTCATTTGAACCCAGAAATGTGCTTTGTTTCTTGGCTTGATGATTGTGGTTTTCTTAAGGAGAAACAAACCATGATCCGAGTTCACATGGCATGGTAAGCCATGTTTAATGGGTGTTGCTCTCATGCTAGGGGAGGAGTGAAACAGAAGCAATTGGGCCATATGCACTACTTGTTCACAGTAGCTCATGGTTTATGGCTTAATGTAATGTGCAAATAATAAAAAAATAAGAGGAGAGGTTTATAATTTAAACTCTATGTTGAACTAGAAAGTAAACAGACAAATACTTCTCTGTATGAATATTTTGATTTTCCCCCCCTGATTCTTGTATAGTAGTATCCTACAATAATTTGGAATAAAACATCAACTCACTTTTGAAACATCAGAGCTGAGGTTTACGCGCCCAATTCATTACCCCAAGGCAGACCTTTGGCTTACCTTGCCTTAGGTCTTTCCCAACCCTGCTACTTTGGATTCTTTCAATCTTGCAGCCCTGGAGATCTTTAGAAGCTGAATTTGTAACCTTCTGCATGCAAAATGTTATTGTATCATTGCGGTGTTGCTCCTCACCTCATTCTAATACTGTGGTGCTAGCAGTCTGTTTTTGTTTACCAAAGTCAAGCGAATCTTTTCAAACAAGGTATGTTAGTGCCTGGGTAACATAGATGTAGCAGCTTGTAGTATACAAAAGCCCACTTTGGGGCATGTGGTAGCTACATTGGAATCAGCATTCACCTGTGGGTGTATGTAGTCCCACGTCTCAACTTGGTTGCACCATTACAAACTTCTTGTTTTGAAGAGAAGAATATTTATAATGTAAAGGCAGTTCTTAGTGCCTGTTCTATGAAAAGTTGGAAGTATTTGTCAGCACATATTGACATGGTATTGCAAGCGGCGTTCAAAACTCCTATTGTTTTAGGCACATTTTGCGACAGGGAATTTCATTAGCTTTTCTGCCTCCCCACTTCCAGAAACTCTTTGAAGACTGGAGAAGAGACCCTCCTAAGAGTATTAGGGGGGTGGGAAAGGCAAGGACTAGACCATGCAAAAAATGAACATAATATTCTAGCTGCAGTTCATTCATTTTCAGCTTTGTATTCTTGTTATAACAAAGCATGCCTAGACATTCCGTTGTTGCGCCCATAACCTAGGTTTAAGGTGCCATTTAGCTCCTAGCTTTCATATCTCAGTTTCTAACACTGAATGCAAGTGATTACTCCCACCTCCACCAATTTTTTCTCTTCATGCTTCATTCTAGATGGATTAGACTAGGAGTGCCTAAACTTCCTGTTCCTGTTGGCACATGTGGAATTGTGTGTGTTGTGGATCTTAGTTAGAAAATGGCTGTTGCAGGGCATGGAAAAAGCAGAATATAAAAGTATAAAAGTTACACTTGCACAATTTTTAAATGGGATTTCCCCCAGGCCACCATCAAAGAACAGGCCACATGGGCTGACCTGTAAAAAAAAACCTGCAGATCCAGCATTTGTCAGCACTGTCATGGCACAGAACAAATCATCCTGGGTGGGATTCATCTAATGAGCTCTGTCAGTGAAAGCCCAGCAAAGGGACTCTTGATTGCACAATGGAGCTTCTCCCCCTTTCCTCTCTCTGCATGGCCTTGTGCCCCCTGAAATTGGCTCGGGGTGGTGGGTGGAACTCTCAGAATAGTGCAGCGGGAAGGGAAGGAGAGAGAAATTGTTCTGTCTGGCAAGCCAAAAAGCTGATGGAAAGGTTATTTTTTTTTTGGGGGGGTGATGCTTAATACCTCCCCATGATTTTTACAAGGCATGTCCCCCAAGCCACCAACTGAATAAAGCTGGCATTGATTTCTGTGGATAGCGTTGGAACAGTGTTTACAGTGGTAAAGAAAACCTCACCTTAGACAGGGACCCTCATTGATTTTTATGGTTGTTACATGGGATCCGCCCCCCAATACCGCAGAACGCATCTGTGGACACAGATATGAACTGTGATTTGATTGTGGTTTTAGAGGGATTCCTTGTGAAAATCATGAGGATCCATGAGCATGAAGTTCTGTGACCTGAATCCATGTTTTTGTGCTATGGTGGCTCTGACAAGTGCTGGATTGGTGTTTTGTCTTTACAGTGCAAGCAATAGAAACTAATGTCAGTTTTAATTTGTGGTGAATGATTTGGTGGGCATGCCTTATATGGACCTGTGAGACTCCTTACCTTGGATCAGTGTTTTTCTGCCATGATGGTGCTGGCGCCGGTGATATTTAATTCCATGCACAGACACATGTGATTGTAACTTCAGAGCACTAATTTTTTACAGAACTGCAGTCTTTACCTGTACAGTTGTGAACTTCATTGCTTTAAACAGAATTTCCTCTGACACTTGAATATAATTGCGTCTGACTTTCTGACAGTTTGTTCTCAGCTCTTCTGCTATAAATGTCACTTCTTTTTGGGCAGTGAGTGTTGGGCATGTGACTAATTTCTGTTTACATTTAAAGATTGAAATTGCACATATTGATAGAGGAAGGTGAATAGTTTGGCATAAGACCCTTGCTTTTCTCCATTCTGTTAATTTAGCATCCACCTTCTCCCTCCTCCTCATTTCTGTCTCAGGAATAATTGTGACATTGACACCACTGGGTTCTACAAGAAATCTGGAAAGAAATGATGCAAGCCAGAGGTGTCTGTGCACTGCTGTTGGATGAACCTGCAGGCGTTTGGTTGCAGCTTTCCGCATTTGCTAATGATTAGTTCAGTGATAAAGGCTATTTTGTTTAAACTCTGCAGTTTAGGGTTCTTGGCACTGCTCACACAGCCACATGATGTTTGTTGCTTTATTTCCATGACCAAATTGTGATTTCTAAGCAAATAATTTACAGTGGAAAACCACACCACAGTTTATGAAATAATCTGTGTTTGGTTGCCCTAGCTATACTTTTACCAAAGCATGCTAAGTTCAATCTTTCTTTCCCCCTTCCCTGCTCCCCATTAATGGAGACTGGCAACTTTAAGGAAGTGTTCTCTGAAGTGTCATAATCACTAGTTTAGCTGCCTCAGAATCTGGTGCCATTACAGATATTTGAAAATGAAGAAATAACCTTTAATGAGAAGCAACATAGGCAAGATCTACACAGATAAGTGTTGCTTTTTCATGGCAAAGAGAGAGAGAGAGCTCGGATAGGACCACTTACTTCTATGCTATGTCCAAATTCTCATTCATATTTATATTGACTGTGGGAGGGGGTATGCATGGCCCCAGAGTTGCACCTGTAGCCAAATTTGAAGACAGTTCTTTGAATGTGTCCCAGAACAATTCTTCATATCCCCCTTCATTTTTTCAACTAGACCCTCCCATGTTTGTTTTTTAGACTTTCTTATGTAGCACATATGCTAATATGCAAAGTGTGTAGTATATTATTTTGAAGCTAGTGTTTAAATCCCACTGAAAGGGGATTTGAGTGTGGCGTTAGTTGGAACATGTTGGCTGTTTTATGTACAGTGCGGTGATACAGTATACTTACTCTTAGATACTGCAGCTAAAGGAAGTTCAGTTTTGTTAGTGTTAAGTTTTCCTCCTTTTCCTGCTACTTTGTGGGAAAGTTACCTTTTTGCTAAGTTCTTAATATGAACTGTGGAATAAATTTCTTACTATGGGTATAATTGTAGCATTGATATTGGATATTAACTAATCTGTTGGTTAAGTTGTATAGAGAAGAGAGAATTGAATCTACATGTACAGTGTTTCAGTGTTAAGTAATCATTACTTCATTACGGAAATTCCAAAAATGTTCTGCAAGTTGGCTGTGAGTCCTGGAAGCCCTGTTGTGGAACTGTGGAAAGATGGAATACGCTTAAAATTATGTATGTATGTGACCTAATTCAGTTTTTAAGAGAGTCAGCAGAGCAGTTTTTGTGCTGCTTTTAAAGAATCTATAAATTATCAGAGCGAGTACAGTTCTGCATATCATTAAGACTCCCTTGGAGGACAAGGGGTCACATAGGTGTGCTATAGGATACTACAGAGAAGCTGAATGAATTCTTTGTATCTGCCTGCACTGCAGAATATGTAGGGCGGATCCTTGTCCAGAACTAGCTTTCTTAGAAAGTGTTTGAAGTTCTGAGGCAAGCAGATAAAGTCTAAAGTTTAGGCCTTATTGACAAATTTAAAAACCACAAACTTAATTGTGAAATTGCTGGTCTAGCAAAAATATGTAAGCTGTCCTTCTATCAGCCTCCATACCTGAAGTCTGGAAAGTGTAACACCTTTTTATGATCCAGAGGGACCTGGATATTAGCATGCTACTTAACATCTGTTTCTGATGTAAACTATGGAAACTAAATATAACTCAGAGAAAAGAGTATCTAATTGATATGATCAAATAAAAACAACTTGTGCCCTGGTAGTGGGGGTCATCACTTGAGAATATGCATACATGCTTATAGTCTATAAGAACCTAACATATTATTTCAGGGTTACATGATAAGTAAGAAAAAAGTAATGGACCAGCTGAAATTTGCAATTCTGCTTGAAGAGTAATTTCTATCGCTACACTTTATGAGGGTTTTTTTCCTAGATGAATATGTGAGGTTTCCCCCCTGAAACAAACATTCCATGGGCACTTTTTAATCCTTATTCAAATGTATGTGTTTTACGTCCTTATAGATAGCAGATGCTGGAGGTGCAGACAGAATCGTTAATGGTATAGAAGGAATAATTTCTGTCTTTGTCTGTAACTGAAGGTGATGGTAAATGAAAACTGCTTCAAGGATTTGCAGTTGTGTCTGATTTATAGTTCTCCTTAGATGAAGGAAGCATATGCAGGAAAGAAAATGAGTGGGAAAGGTGACATTGGATGATTAAACAGAAATTCTATTTTGGGATACATTAAAAAGGAAGGTGCTAGAGATATAAGATAGATGAATATTCTGTATTTGTGTATTTTTATATATAATCCTTTAGATGAATATTCTGTATTTGTGTATTTTTATGTATAATCCTTTTTAGTGGGTAGATAGAAGATTAATGGCTTCTATAAATTGTTTGAATGCTTGGGGAGGGGAACAACAACATGCACATGGGGAAGACTAGGACTGCTGTTGCCAACTCTTCTTCCAGCTATCCTTGGTAAAAGTGGGGTGTCCATGGTTTTAATTTAGTTTAAGGTATTTTTTATTTCTTCTGAAGCTGACTTTTAAAATTGATTCTGTTTGGTAACTGGGAACTTCATAAGAATGCTTTATCTTGATTAGCAGAAGGAAATCCCAATAAAGTATGATAAACTGAATTTCTTCAAACAAATATGAAAGAAACTGTCCTCTGGTTGATTAAGTAAGATTGAGCAGGCAATTAGATGACGTTGACTGTATTAGCAAGATTGAAATTGCTCTTCAGTGCTACCAGAAAAGAAAGCTGCTAGTGGTTTCTTCCTCTTTTCTCTCCTGGGAGAAAGTGAAAATACTATCTTGTGTATCTGCAAAATATATTTACTTATTGCCTAAAATTGCTGTCATTCTCTGCTGAGGCCAGTTTACATAATCACTTGTAGTAGTGCAGTAAGTTATCACTTGACAGTAGTTCTGGATTACCCAATAGGCAGACTAAGCACATGGTTAGGGCACCAGCATATCAGGGGCAGAAAAATGATTTAATTTTTGAAATAATTGACACTTGATATTTCAGAAAAAAAACATGAAGTAGAGTGTAAGGAAGTTTAACAAAGTTCTGGGAAATAACAGAACTTTATTTAGCTTCCTTACTGAGCCTCTTGGGCTTGCCGATCAGAAGGTTGGCAGTTCGAATCCCCGCGACGAGGTGAGCTCTCGTTGCTCGGTCCCAGCTCCTGCCAACCTAGCAGTTTGAAAGCATGTCAAAGTGCAAGTAGATAAATAGGTACCGCTCTGGCGGGAAGGTAAATGGTGTTTCTGTGCGCTGCTCTGGTTTCAGTGTTCCGTTGCGCCAGAAGCGGCTTAGTCATGCTGGCCACATGACCCAGAAAAACTGTCTGTGGACAAACGCTGGCTCCCTCTGCCTGTAAAGCGAGATGAGCACCACAACCCCAGAGTCATTTGTGACTGGACTTAACTGTCAGGGGTCCTTTACCTTTACATTTTTTTTTTACATTCTACTACACTCTCTCCCCATTTTTCTGTTCTCTTTTTGTTACTTATCCCCCCTAAACCAGGGAATGTACTACTAATGTAGATCAGTACAATGAGAGGAAATCAGATCCTCTTCAGATGTGATCCCTCCCCTCTAAATGTTCAGTGCATGTGACTTTAGGACTGGGCCCATGGGCATAAAGGGTAATGTCTGGCAGGTATTTGAACTTAGCTTCCCTTTTCCCTTACATTGCACCCACATTTAAATAACTTTGTGTCTCATGCTGTGGACAGTACCTTTCATGTGTAGGCAGGAGGAGGATGAGATGTCACCAACTTGAATGTTGCTCCCAAAATCAGCAACCAAGCCACAAAAACACACACTAACTCTCTGACTCCCAGGGAGGCCTTTTCAGCCATGGTGTCTATTCCCGGAGCAAACATTATTTTCTTATAGGCACCAGGTAGGAACTTTAAAAAAATAAATAAATCCATTCTTTTAAAAAAATTTAATCAATATAAAATGTTACTGACTGTTCACTCTTTTTACTGTGTATTTACACGATTGTATATGTAGGATCTTGTAAACTACCCTGAAATCAAATTTGGTGAAGGATGGTGAATCAACCAGTCAACAAATGTATAGAGAGGTATGTGTTTAGATGGGGTCGTTATACTTGTATATTGGACCAAGCAGAGGGATTTGGAAAATTTTATAGTCTAGTGTTTGCTGGACTGTTGCATTTCAATCAGCAGATGTAGCATATGCAATTGCTTATCTTACTGGAAAGAAGTCTTCACAACTGTTGCTTACAATACCTTAGTTTTATACTGACACAGGATGTGAATTAGGTGTAAATTGCGAGATAGGGTTTGAAATAGATTAAGAAAACTGTTTAAACTTGAAAAATTGGTATATTTCACAAAAGCAGTTTCCAGCTTCAGTTTTGCCTGATGTCTTTATGATGAGAAATAACTAACTGAACACATTCCATGTGCCATTTCTCAGTCTTTCAAAGAGTAACTGTGTGTGTGCATGCATGCTTGTGAGGCACACACACAAACACAGAGGGAGAGAGAGCGCATATTCTTGCCTTTCCTTTATCATTGTACAGTGGGCCTGCCACTTATAATACACAGTGCTTTTTTCCCTAGAAAAACAGGTGCCAGTGCTCACCATGAAGTTGTTACAGTAAGTGTCACACTTTTTCACCAAAAAGAGAGAGGTGCCGGTACTGTGTACTCTTGAGTACCCTCTGAAAAAATTCACTGCTTATACGTAATTTACTTTTGAAATTGCGACCTTAGGCACATGGCCAAAAAATACGTACATCGTATGCCGCCTTTTCATAGTTCAAACCATGCTCGTCAGCTTGCAACAAGGCAAGTTCTACAACCAGCAAACACCAGGAAATATTCCGGTTCGAATGGTTTGGTCAGAGAGTGTAGTATAATGCTAGATTATCACTGCAGGGATGGGGATCAGGGAGTCACATTGTTTATTGTTATACTCTGAATCCAAGGGGCTAAAGCAGTGCATAAGCAGCAGATCGATATGCATAAAGGAAACCTTAAGTATATAATTCAAGAGCACATACACTTTGGCCTCTGCAATTATTCTTTGCATTCCGAGAATCCCATCCCCCCCAACAATCACACAGATAGAAAACTGAAATCAAATCTTGGGGCTAAAGCCCTGTGAACCCGCATGAGATCTTATGATGAGGGGTAGTATATAAATCTAATATAGGGTTGCCATATGTCTGGAAATTCCATACCCAGAATACTGCTGTTGGAAGCAGTGTCCAGGCAGAAATCCAGGTGGAAAAAAAGCTCAACGACTTTTTTTTTGTCTGGATTTTCGCTTAATCTAAGAATTATTATTTATTAATAAAGCTAGCACACTGAAGAACATGGCACCTAGTATAAAGGGGGAAGGAATGTATTTATACAATACACAGAAAAATTCCTTATCCCAAGGTAAGAGTCACTACGTAAGGTGCAGAATATGGATTATGAAATCCCACTTTCCCTGGGAGGCAGTCTGGGTCAAACCAGTCTCCTGTGTAATGAGTTCCAAATGTGGCTGCTATAACTACAAAAGTCCTGTTCCCTATTTTTACTGCCCATGCTTCTCAGAGCAGAGGACATGCAGCAATGCCTCTGTTGTTATATTAATGATAATAGCACAACAGTGGAAATGGTTAACAAATTCAGTTATTGCAGAAAAACAATAGCATACTTTAAGTGTCTCTAAGGGACAAGAAGATTCTGCTCATTTCTACACAGTATGTTGGGATTTTATCTCATGTAGTTTAGTTTCTGATTTACATGTATCCCTCCCCATACCGTCTAGAGAAATATGTATGCCATGATCTTTGATTGGGTGTTATTATTTAATATGGCAAATGGGGAGCCATCCATAGGGATGCATGCTCCCAGCCTGTTGCAAATTCCCTTTTCTGTAATGTTAGGTCTCCCAAACATGGTGGATGATCAGGCGTTCCTTTCTGCTCCCCTTCATTTTTGATCAGGCATTCCCCACTCTTTGACATGTGTAACTGATCTGGACCGATTATATACAACTATTAAGGAATGTGTGTGGGCCCATGGCTGTGTTCCCTAAAAGTGGCCAGTGTTCTGTCTTCATCAAACTCTTGGTAATTTTTTTAATCATTGTGAAAATTACATCTGCAACTTGGGTGGAATCTACACACACACAAACACTGCGAAAATGTTTTTTAAAATTTTGTTTTGAAAAATACATTGAATTTTGCGTAGCTCGCTGTCACCATCTAGTGTCACATTTGTATATTGCACTCTACAACACATTTGAAACGTTTTATTTGCAGCTGTGTAGCTAGCTGAGTCTTAGGACTGAAGGAGATTTGAATCAACTAAATGGAACCATTACTGTAGTCCATAATACATTGTAGTGCATGTGGGTAGCTTTGGCTCATGAACATGCAATATTCCTTCCTTGTTAACTTCAGTCTCTTGCGTTATTCGTAATCAAAACCTTATTTACTACTATTTGATTCTTCACCATCACTTACCTACTTTGACAGGGCGTTTGTGTTGCAGCCCCTGCTCAGAAATAGCATTTGCCTTGCAGTGTTGTTCTAGAAAATGTCCCTTACTCCAGAGTGCCTTGCATTGCTGTTCAGACCCCGAAAGCTTTTAAAGAAGCTGTCAAATTAGAAATGGCAGTGCCAGATGGAAATGCTGCACCTACTGTGACTTGCTAAATTCAATAAAAGGTTAATGGTACTTTTTGTATTGTATTGGCAGGTTTGGTGATGACAGTGTTGTCAACCCCACAGCATGAGAACAGTAGAGCCATTAATAAATTACATAGTACTGCCAGTGTGTAATACTTTACAGATATATTCTCATTCTTCCATTTGCTCTTATGTGGAGGTGGAATGTGTCATGAAACCTAAATTTGCAGTTGGTCACTATGCTTCCTTTAATAACAACACCATACATCATTTAACCCTACACTTTTCTGGACTTTGAAATCACTTCATACTTTCAGTTAACCACATAACAGTCCCATAGGGCAGGGATTACCAACCTTTTGGGGCAGATTTGCAGACTGCATGGTGACCCTAACTTCAGTGGTGGGAATGGACCATTTGGGCGCCACGAAAGGCCTTTGCTTGAGTCTGAAGATGAAGCCTCTGTTAAGGCCACCTAGTATCTTCATTGGGGGAATTTGAATTGGGAACTTCCTGAGTTGCATTAAAAATCAAATAGAGTCTTATACAGGCCGTCCATGCCAAAGTTCATTGTTCAGAATTCAATAATTATCACCATTTGAGTACAGATTCTCTCATCTGAATCACATAAACAAGGATGCCCTGGGATTTTCTGCTCGCTGATTGATTGATTGAATCAGGATTGTTAAATAAGATGGAAGGAAAACTGGTGTAGAAAGAACTTTTGACGTAACCTGGAGTGTAGCAAATTTTAATGCAAGTTTGGAGCGAAGGGGGCTTGTGATTTTAGGTGGTAAGAGAGCCTGTTCTAGCTAATGCTTTCTCATCCTTCCATCCTGGAAGTACTTGATTAAAAGGTACCTTTGCTTGGGATGCCTTCCTCAAAGACCGTTTGCTTGTTGTGGTTATTCAGAGTCATGGAGAGCAATTGCATATGATCATACCCATTGTTCTTGTTGCTGTTACTACTACATCATATCTTCCATAGCTGGTTGCTAGTATTGTAAGAGGTCATAGAGTTGTGCTCTGGGAAACAGTTTTCCATTAGATCCTTCATCCTTGGCAGGCTTTTAAGGGGAAAGGAAAGTGATGAGCACAAAGAAGAAACGTGTATAAGAAAGGGGAGATGCACTTGGAACAGGAAAAATAGGAACTAAGGCAATAAGAGGAGGAGGCTGGGTCCTACCCACACCATGTATAAATGGTGATGCACATGCTATTTCTGCCCTTTTCAGCAATTTGTATTTCTGGATGCCTAGAATTTAGCAATCCCTGTCATAACTTGAATAGTCACCATAGCAGTTGTAGATTTTGTTATTACAAAAATAGGAAATTGCTTCATTGTGTACCTAAAATCCCTCATTAGTCATCGTCACATTGATTTTGAGAAATAACTTCTTCACTCTTTTGCCCAAGTAATGACAGAAATGTTTCTCTTAATTTCAGGCTAAATTAACTTTTTGACTGAAGGGGTAGCTTTACATTGTAGTGGTGATATTTCAGAGAATTGCTGGATAATTTTTTTAAACTCCATGCTGAATTGTACCTTTCTTAAAAATTCAATTTAGCTAATTTCTTTCTAAATTATTTTGCTTTGTTTAAATGTCAGTGGAAGACATCTGTAACCCAGTTAATCTGTCAGGAACAAGTAATGTGTGAAACATCTATGATATCTGAGCAACTACGTATTTTCCAGTTGGCTCAGTAGAATGCACCTGGAATTCTTCTAAATGCTTTTTCTAGCTTTGCACAAATGTTCTACATTAGCAGTAACTTTTATGTTGGTCTAAGTCTATTACTTATTTTTTATTAAGAGGAGAGAGTGAGTGAGCCTATTGCAGCTTCACATCTTGTAGCTTTAATAAGTGCTACTGTGGTATGGCATATCCTGTGAGCCTGTTGTTGTCCCTAAAGTTTTATTATACATCTTTTTAATAATTTGACTCTTATCTTTAGAGAAGAAAGCATTTTGCTGCACTTTATTCCTGCAAATTATACTAACCATGTTGGAATGTGAAAAAGAGAAGTTGAGAGAAGGCAAACAACAACAACAAAATTTAGAAGAAAAGTTTTGTGGATTTGACTAATCTTATTCAAAATTTAATAGCAGCAGAGCACCAGGAAATAGTGTCATCATAAATGCTGTTTCATAGACACTCTCTACCACCGGAAAGTGAGCACCTGCCAATCTCTGTCATGCCCCCTAATGTAACCCCTATTTTTTTAGTCTGGAAAAGAGTGTGCTTTGTAATGAATGTCTTACGTTTACTTGTTGATATGTTACTGATTATACAACGTTTGTGCTAGCAAAGCTAAGTCTTCGTATAGCCTTATTTTTCTGAAGATGACAACAGTTCTGGAAGCAACTTTCTTTGTTTACAATACTGTGGTTACTAATAATCTAGCCTAACCCAGTGAAAGTACCCCCACCCCCAATAAAATCCTGGGAAGGAAATGATTTCATTCTCTTGAGGTTGGCAACTAGAATTCAAGAAATGATATAAAAGTCAGTGGCACAACTAACACAGCACACTGTCAGAATCCAGAAGGACTCCCACTGTGCCACCCACACAAACCCCATCCACTCTGGAGAGTCAAGAGAACCCCTAGAACAGCATTCAGTGGGGGGGGGGGCATTGTTCCATCTGGCAACCAGAAATGCTTGTGCTAATTGAGCCATCAGTGATAGCAGTTTTAGGAGAGATACCTCTATGCAAGTAGCTCCATTGTTTTTCATATTACCATGACCCTCACTCTTTCAATATGTGGGTAAACATGAGTCTTCATTTTGCTGTGGATACAGAAAGTGAAATTTTAGATTGCAACACTTGCTGGCCCTTCACCACAGTTGAGCAATGGGAATTGGGCCACTAGATTGCTCATGCCCTTGCTGTCTTTAGTCATCATTTGGCATTTCATTTGTCTCAGTATGCATGTGGCTGCTTTTTATTTATTTTATTACATTTACACTCTTTGTTTCTTTAGTCATGGCACCTGAGGCAGTGTTTAGTGTGGCACACATGCATTTGTGGGGAGCTGAATTTTGGCACAGTTCAGTGCATGAATAATGCCCTGTCTTTATTCTGGAATTGTTTGGCTGCTCAAAAGAAATAATACCTAATAGAAGTGTAATTTGCGCTCTTGATGTAAGTCCTTGGTGGGCAAGATCTATGTGTCTTTGTTTATCGCGTTACTTTGGAAGTTAGGAATCCTAGATGTATAGGTAACTTTTGGGTTCTGCAAACACAGCATCTCCACAGTGTTCGAAATTATCCAGGCAGCAGGTGCATTTTGCATCAGGCTTTCGACCAAGTCTAGTTGCCTAGGTGCCAGGATGGCGCCTGATATCTGCGCCATTTGGAGGTGCATGCCTAGGGATCATTGGATCTGGTTTGTTTTCACACAAATACCCTATCCTGTAGAATTCTTTCAGTTATATTTTATCTACACAATTGGAAAGAATTTCTGGAACCAAAATGCTTTTTCTGTTCAGCCTGAGCAGGTGAAGTCGCCATTAAGAAAAAGAGGTCAGAATAGGCAAATATATCTGTGGACTGTCCCTGGATCAGTGACTTTTCTACTTTGACAAAACAAAAAAATTTTTTTCCTGCCAGTAGCACCTTAAAGACCAACTAAGTTAGTTCTTGGTATGAGCTTTCGTGTGCATGCACACTTCTTCAGATACACTGAAACAGAAGTTGCCAGATCCTTCTATATAGTGAGAAGGTGGGGAGGGGTATTACTCAGAAGGGTGGTGGGAATGGGTGGTTGGCAGATAGCTGAGATGAGCCTGTTGACGACTCTTAACGACTGCAATAGGTCTTACAGGAAAAAGCAAGGGGTGAGAAGGTGAAAAATGGCTTTGTCATGTATAATGAGATAAGAATCCAATGTCTTTGTTCAGACCAGGTCTCTCCATGGTTTTAAGTTTGGTAATGAGTTGCAATTCAGCAGCTTCTCTTTCCAGTCTATTTCTGAAATTCCTTTGTAGCAATACAGCTACTTTGAGATCTTGTATAGAATGTCCTGGGAGATTGAAGTGTTCTCCTACTGGTTTCTCTGTCTTGTGATTCTTGATGTCCGATTTATGTCCATTTATTCTTTGGCGTAAGGTTTGGCCTGTTTGTCCAATATAGAGAGCTGAGGGACACTGTTGGCATTTGATGGCATATACAATGTTAGACGATGAGCAATTAAATAGTCCCGAGATGGTATGTGTGATGTTGTTGGGGCCAGTAATGGTGTTGTCCGGGTGTATGTGGCAGCAAAGTTGGCATCTGGGTTTATTGCAGGCTCTGGTGCCAGTGTCCGTGTTACGTCTGGTTGTAGTATTATTGTGGGTTAGGAGTTGTTTAAGATTGGGTGGCTGTCTGTAGGCAATGAAAGGTCTTCCTCCCAGAGCTTGAGAAAGAGAACTGTCATTGTCCAGGAGAGGTTGTAGATCTCTGATGATGCGTTGTACTGTTTTGACTTGGGAGCTGTATGTGATGACTAGAGGTGTTCTGTTATTTTCTTTTTTGGGTCTGTCTTGTAGCAAGTTCTCTCTGGGTATCTGTCTGGCTCTGTTGATCTGTTGTCTAACTTCATCTGCTGGGTATTTTAGTTCTAAAAAGGTTTGCTGTAGATCTCTTAGGTGAGAGTCTCTGTCTGTAGAATTGGAACAGATACGGCTGTAACGTAGTGCCTGGCTATATACAATGGACTGTTTGGTATGTTTGGGATGGTAGCTAGAGGCATGTAGATATGTTTGTCGGTCAGTTGGTTTACGGTATAAGGTCGTGTCTATGCGTCCATCCTGTATTTTTATAGTAGTGTCCAAAAAATGTATTTCTTGCATAGATTGATTCATTGTTAGGTTGATTGTGGGGTGAAAATCATTGAATTTCTGGTGGAAGGTGTCCAGGGTCTGTTGACCATGTGTCCAGATGATAAAAATATCGTCAATGTATCGCAGGTACAAGAGAGGTTTGAGTGGGTAGGAGTTTAGGAAACGTTGTTCTAAATCTGCCATGAAGATGTTGGCATACTGTGGGGCCATGCGGGTGCCCATTGCTGTGCCGCTGATCTGAAGGAACAGGTCATCACCGAATTTGAAGTTGTTGTGGGTAAGGACAAATTGGCAGAGTTTGGTGGCAAAGTCCGCTGTGGTTTTATCTGAAATGGTGTTCCTTATAGCTTGTAAACCATCGTTGTGTGGGATGTTGGTATACAGAGATTCCACATCCATAGTAGCTAGTATAGTGTTGTTGGGAAGATTATTTAAAGATTGTATTTTCCTCAGAAAATCTGTGGTGTCACGTACATAGCTGGGAGCACTGATGGCATATGGTTTCAGAACAGAGTCCATATAACCGGAGACACCCACTGTAATAGTGCCAATACCTGAAATGATGGGGCGTCCTGGATTTCCTGGTTTGTGTATTTTAGGTAGAAGATAGAAAGTTCCTGGTTGAGGTTCTGTTGGTGTGTTGGTGAGGATCTGTTCTTGGATGTGTGGGGGTAGCTCCTTAACAATCTTGTTTTTTGTATTCTTGTGTGGGGTCTGAGTCCAATTTTATGTAAAAGGCGGTATTGGAAAGTTGTCTGTGAGCTTTTCTACTTTGAGTTCTCAAAGCTCAAGGTTGTCATCTGAACTAACCAGATTTTTAATTGAGAATCATTCACAGTCAGCCCATCATTTGAAAAACAAGACTTTAGAGCCGTCTTGCCAAAAAATGGCAATTAGACATTCTGTTTTGGTGACTGTAACCTTGGTTTAAAGGGACGCGGGTAGCGCTGTGGGTTAAACCACAAAGCCTAGGACTTGCTGATCAGAAGGTCGGTGGTTCGAATCCCCCCCATGGGGTGAGCTCCCATTGCTCAGTCCCTGCTCCTGCCAACCTAGCAGTTCGAAAGCATGTCAAAGTGCAAGTAGATAAATAGGTACTGCTCTGGCGGGAAGGTAAACGGCGTTTCCATGTGCTGCTCTGGTTCGGCAGAAGCGGCTTAGTCATGCTGGCCACATGACCTGGAAGCTGTACACCGGCTCCCTCGGCCAATAAAGCGAGATGAGTGCCAGAACCCCAGAGTCGGCCACAAATGGACCTAATGGTCAGGGGTCCCTTTACCTTTAACCTTGGTTTAAGTAGCCATTTGGCACCTAGCTTATATATCTGAAGTTTTCAGCACTGCATCTGCCATAATGCCAGAGCTATTGTTTAGACTAGGGGTGGGGAACCTCCAGCCCTCCAGATGTTATTAGACTCCGGAGCCCATTAGCTGCAGGCTGTGTCCAATGCTTTGGTATGATGGCTGTTGTAGCCCGATAGTGTCTGCAGGGCCAGAGCTTCCTTGCGCCTCTTTCTAGACTGTAAAGATTCTAATAAAGCACATTACTCCTGTGTGTTGGTACAGTGCCATAGACACTCTTGACACAAGTGAAGTACAAACTGTAATGACACATGAAGAATGCATAAGTCAGGCATTTCTAAATTGTCCTATATGTGAATTTGAGTGGCTTTTCTCCTGCCACCCTTTGTTCCCCCCTGTTCTTTCTAAAGGCTACATTAATCAGCATATGTTAGTTGACACAAGCAGGGAGGGGGGACCTTGCCTGAAGCAGAACGGGTTCATCATCCTATGACAGACAAGTCCGTCAGTGCTGCTGGATAGAACAGCAGCCCTTTGCCTCTGTCGTCAAGCCAGCTTGCACACTGGTACAGCAAGCTCCAGGAGACTCCAGTGCAAAGCTCTGAGTTTCGCCTGGATTGCCTGAAGTATTTTTGCTGCATGTGGGGCTAGCAGCAGTAGATAATAACAAGAAACAGGTGGCTGCTGTTGTTTTCTTTCAAAAAGAGAAGATTTAAAACTTAAGATGCCTGCAAAGAACCTGAAAAGCACCAGGTGGGATAATTATTTTGTCTCCTTTAGGTTGGGAAAAATGGTTGAGCTTTAATGTCAGATGATCATTGTGTGAAATTGTGACAAACATGTTCCCAGTGTAACATTTTGGAATTTGTTAGACAGTGCAAAACAAACACAGCACAGGTAAGATGGCAAACATTTATGTAGGAGGCAAAACGCGTAGCAGATTTCATGCTTCTTTTGATGACAGAGCAATCATTTTTATGCCGTAAAATATCCCTGCAACAAATGCTTCCTTCTGTTTGATCTTGTGCTGAACATGAGTAATGTTTTGTTTCATTGCAATGAAAATGGTGTTAAATGTTGCCAAGGTTTTTCTGCTTTGCATTTTTGCCCGGGAAATGAAAATTGGGTCATGGGGGAAATGAACATGGTGGGGTGTTTCAACAAACTATTTAATACAGAGTATATGCTAATAATATTTAAAAATAAAACTTGATAGATAGATTTCTAGTTCTCATGTTTCATTCCTTTTAATTGAATGTTTTACACTTGGAGCAGTGATTCATTACATTGTTTACAAGTGGTACAGCATTCTTGTCTTCAGAAATACACCGCTGCAAGTGGTCTGTGAATTACTTTGCATTTTGATTTAACAATCTTATTAATATAGTTGTACACTGTTATGAAAAAATAAATATTTTTTAAAGCTATATAAAGTGAATAGCTTATGATTGTTTAGCGTTCTTTTTAGATTCCTAGAATATGCCTGTTGTGAATGAATGCTTTGTGCGGAGCTGTTTATAAATCACACAGTTTCTCTGTGAAAGTAATCTTTTGTGAGAAACAGCTGGAGAAACATGGGTCAGATGTTTACTGCAGTAGATATCTTGGTGCAAGTGGTGGTGGTACTTCTGATTTGTATTGATCCTCTCTCTTCATTGTTGAAAACATAACAGGGAATGCATATTTTAACTACCAAATCAGAATTTAACGCTACACAGGCTTAGTGTTTGTTTATCACAAACTGGATAAAGTGTGCTCAATTTGTAGAAATGTTAAATGCGAAATATCCTGTCGGCTCGCTTCTGGATCTCTTCCAGATTTTTTGATCCACTGTGACCAGCTTGTTTATAGAATCTAGAAAGCTGCTTGGGGACAGTTCCGTTGTACATCCTAAAATCCTAATTGGTAGCTTAGAATTCTGTGAATCCTAGACACAGCACAGATGTTTCAGTTTGTTTTTTAATGACGGTTACATAGCTGTAATGCATCAGTTGAAACGGATACACATCTTCCCTCCAGATTGCAGTAACACTATTGGGAGCCCATCCCTTGTATCTGGTAATTGTTGGTGAAATGTGATGCTTTCTCGCTGTCTAGTGCTGCCTCCCCCAAAGTGGTTCTGCCCAAATGTTTTGGACTGCAACTCCTGTCATCCTTGAACAGTGACCATGCTGACTGAAGCAGATTAGTTACCGTCCCAAACATATGGAGGGCAATAGATTGGGGAATGCTGGTCTAGAGCCATTGTTATTATTGAAGCTTTTCTCCCTGTGAAGAGAATCCAGTGTGGATTATCTTGCATTTTAGAAAGTTACAGCAGAACCTCGACTTAAGTTACCCTTGGGTAACGTAAATTTCGGGTTGCAAAAGCGGCAAACCCGGAAGTATTTTTCTGGGTTTCGCCACTTGGCATGCGAAGAAGCACTCCACATGCCATGCACATGCTCAGAACATGCGCAGAACATGCAGAACGGATCCTGTCCGCAACCTCCTGTCCGCAACCGGAGGTACCACTGTATTACAGCCATTGAGTGCCTTCTATCAGAAGTCACTTAATCAGGAAAATGAGAATTTCTGTATGTTTTTCTCCCAAATGTAAGGTGATATCCCACAAAGTCATATTTAGTGCAGACCCATTGAAATAAATGACCTTAAGTCCATATATTGCAATGGGTCTAGTTTGACGTAACATTGGAGATCATGCACACTGACCATGTCTGTAGTAAAATGGAGTGGGATTTTTTAAAAAATGATAGCCTAAGTTTGTAAGTTTTTCATATGAGCATTGCTCTGGGTCCTTTGCAGCACAACTATAAATTTTGGCTTGGCCTTTGCAGTTCAACATAATTACTGAAATTATATGTTTAAGGAAGAAATACTTTGGGCATGCACATCTGTTTACTTGAAGCATTTGGCACTTTTATCGAAATAGTTTTGATGGTTTGTGTTTTCGTGCTGTGTACTACCTGTGAATTATGGATTCTTGGGTATTATATATATATATTCATTCTTTAAGCCATCCCTAGAACATAATTTTGGAACAATTAGTTTCTAGACATCTGTTTTTCAAATTCAACATCTGCTAAATGCAGTTAAACTGTTAAATCTTTTGAGATTCCAGTTTCCATATTTGGTCTAAAGAAGAGAACACTGAAAATTTCAATAAGCTTATTTGAAGGTCATCTTTTATAGTTATGTGAGGTGCAAGGTGGACCCTGTTCTCATTCTACATAGTATGGGGTCTGAATTTGTGTTAAAGGGACACTTCTGAAGTACTTGGGACAGCAGTGAGAATAAATATTTGCTTCTACTGTTACTGTTATAAAATCCAAGAAATATATGTCTGTTTCATGTTATCTTATTACTAATGTGCTTTGAAATGGCTGAGTTATTTCTGTATGCCGGCTAAAAAGCTGGGGAAAGTCTCCTGATGAATGTTTGGATAATTATCTGCTTGCTTGCTTAAATAACACCCTTTGGAAGTAACAAACCAATTCTGTAGTCCTATAATAGCTATTGTTAAACTAAATACAGTGTGTGCTGTTTAGTCGTTTCCTAGCCGTTTTTGTTTTTAACAAATGTTTTGAAAGCAGCAGTATTATTTACCCCTAAATTATCATATATCGTAATGATTCATGATGAATGTATATTAATCTCCTACATTCCTGCCTATGTATCTGCATTATTTAATATAGCCTGGAGGTACTTATCTGAACTAACTGCTTGCCATATGTGTTAAACCTTTCCAGTGACAACTTTTGTTTGTTTGGGTATATATTGTGAGAGATTTGCATACAGGTATTCTAGGGAAGAGTGTTTCTATCTGGGACAAGTTCAAATCTCGATATGCAGTGAACTCTATATTTTTTGACAGGGATGTCAAAAAGAAGGACACTCATATACCATTACACAGATTCAGATTGAACTAAGCAAAAAAACGAAGTGCCTGAACTTCTGACTTCAGTTATCTGAACTCTGTGGATGCCCTTTGTTCTATTGGACAGTTTCTTATTGATGTCCAGTTGTAACATCCAGTCTCAGTACAGTGAGGTGTTGAAAATTACATATCCTCCATGTTTCCTTTTATGTAAGAGGAATTGAGCAACACTTTCATAACAAACAGTAACTTGGGATCTGTGTGTGTATCACAAATGTGTGAAAGCTCAGAATATGTGTTCCTTTTGTAGAATTCAACATCGTAAGAATCTTGGCTTTCATTCTAAAGTAAACAACCGTTTATCTTCCACTTAGGCTTGAAAGCATGTGGCTAAATGCCTTGTAGTCCCAGAAGCCAGAGCAGGGCTTAATAGCTTTTCCAGTTCTAGTGAGAGTTTCAGTGTTCCATATAGCTTGGTGCCCTTTCACATGAATACTGGAGGCACAATAAATTGGCAACCAAAGTAAGCAGTGGTGCAGAATAGAACTCATTGGTGAAGAATTTTGTGACGGAACTTTTTGGGTTTACCCATATATATACAGGGCATATGCCCCACAATGTATCTTATCCTTTGTTAACTTCAAACTAGGAATTAGATCCTAGCAAATATTTTGTCCCGTCCACCACCACCCCACTGGGATTCCCAAGGTAGAATGGATAGTTTTTTTCAGCTTGGCTTGTGATGATTAATCACTTGCAATAACCTAGTACTTGAAGACAGTTTCAAATGACTAGGTTGCTGTAAATAGAAACAGTATACATAACTGGGCTACTCAGTCTTTAATTGGTGGCCTCTGTCTAGTAACTGTAATCTGTGTGTGTTTGTGCACATTAAGTAAGCCTTCTTTCAGCCAACCAAGATAAATGGGTTAGGTAGGGATATGTGCTTGATAGACCTACAGTTATGTGAGCTCAAACTCAGTAAAGCTTGGTGTGTTGAATCTGGAACACTCAGTTTAGTGTATACAGAGCGCTTAACTCATTCAGGACTAAAGTTTTGTAGTCTCATCCCCGTTCCAGAAATAGGATAGGCATTTCAAGTTCTGTGTTTTTGCTTTACATGCATCTAATTGATGTGTGACCATGCACATGTGCCTTGCGGTGACCTGGAAGTGGCTGGAAAAGTGGGTGTAATGGGCTTATGCACACTCCATCATTGCACACCATGACCCAGAAAACAAACCCCCATCCCCCAAATTGGGGGTTGCATGTATACATGAAAAATGACTATCCAATTTTGAAGGGATAAGAGAGGTGTGGGCTACTGAGTTGAGACCAAGCTGCTATTCCTGTCAGGAGGAGCAGTATATAGGCACTCATATATCTTTTATCTCTAGGCAAAAAGTCGCTTTGGGATGAGAGTTTTCCATTGGAGGAAATGGCACAAGGGGAAAGGATTAAACCCCATCCCCTGGATTGGGCCTACTCACACAGGCTACTATTGTTGCTGGGTTGTTGTTTCTTTAAAAAAAGTTCAGAAAAACAGGTGCAACCATGTGCAATATAAACATTGCATATCACCATATTTCTTCTAGTCTGGCCCCAAATATGACTCTGCTTTGGGGCTGTGACCAGCTTACTTTCAGGTTCCTATCCAGGTTTACAAGGATATGGTCTTGCTTTATTGCCACATATGCAGCTCCCACAATGGCTGCAAAAAGAATACTTATTCATAAGTGAGATAAGATTTGTCTCATTTTTTCTTGTTCTTTTTGGTCTTGGGATTTTGTTTTTCCTCTCTTTGAGGGATAGTGGCATATGGAGGAAGACCCGAGTTTCAGGTTTTGACTTAAAATCCCCTTTGGAGGACTTTGTGGTGTTTAAAAATCACTTGCTTTTAGAACGTTGAAAGAAACTTGGGTTGAAAATTTATTTCGGGAAGTTCATGCAAAGGCAGCATTGCTGCTGAGGGCATCCTCATATATATTTGCATGCTCCGCAATGGGATTAATATTGGTGGATCCACATTGCCCAAAGACATTTTGAGCTTAATGGTATAAAAAGCCTTAAAAAGTGGAGGTGTTACCTAATTATTGCATGTGCATTTTTTGTATTGCTGTTTCTCTCAATTGGAAGCCATACTTCAGAATTATGCTTTGTAATTTTTGGCCAGTTATGCATAGCCAGTGCCATATGTAGGAGGAAGTCATAACGTATATCAGGGCTGTCCAGCAGGTTGATTGTGATCTACTGGTCGATCGCGAGGTGTCCCTGGTCAATCTTTGAACCCCCAGCAAAATGGCCCCAAAAAATAAATAATAAAAAAGCTCAACAACTCTGACAAATGGGTAGGTCACTGCCGGTTTTTTAATACTGTGAGTAGATCGCAGACTCTTGGAAGTTGGACGCCCCGATGTATATGTAGCTGACTTCAGTATATAATAATGATCCAGATTCTTCCTCTCCTCCCCCTCTTTATTTTTGAGCACACATAAATTATAACTAAGTGTGTTGCTGTTGTTTTCTTGTTTAGTTTGCATTTTTTTCAAATTCTGTTATTGTGTTTCCCCCCTGAACAGAATAAAAGGGGTCTTTCAGAAACCAGCAAAGATGAATATGGTGAAAAGGATAATGGGTCGACCCCGGCAGGAGGAATGTAGCCCTCAGGATAATGCTCTTGGATTGATGCATCTGCGTCGACTCTTCACGGAATTGTGTCATCCACCTCGGCACATGACCCAGAAAGAACAGGAAGAGAAGCTTTACATGATGCTCCCAGTTTTTAATAGGGTAAGCCCATCTGAATTCAGATCTGCTTATTGGTTCTAAACAAGGTGATTTTTTTTTTTAATGGTACATGGAGAGCATGGAGTAGGGAGAAGGGCAGGAGGGAGTCGATTAAAAGTTAAGTAATGGAATGCCAGTTTTTGCCTTCTCTGCATTTATATCAGCATCTAAATATCACAGTGTGTACATTGCCTGCCTCTGCAGCCATAACAACTTATCTTCCTTACGCTTGGATCAAAATTCCCCAGTGGCCACCTCCAAGTTTGTTACGTCCATGACAAATTATATGTGGAAGTGATCTTATAGCAATGTCTGTCATGATTTTTTAGTAGATTTGAGTTTTCCCATGAATTCAGAGAATTTGAAAGTGGGTGTGTGGGACAGATACTGGGCTGAGAATGAATGAAATTTAAGTCATCACTGTTTCTGAATTGGGGTTGAACCTTTTGAACCTAAATCAAATCCTCAAATAATAGAGGTGGAAGGTACCTCAGAGGTCATTTAGCCCAACCCACTGCCAACCTGGAAACAAACTGCTTCAGCATCCATGATCATCCAGATTTTGCTTACAAATCCTAATCATAGATTGTCCGCACCACCTGGGCCATTCTGTTCCACTTTAAATATGAAAGTCAGCTTAAATACTATGACGATTTTCCCCCCAGAAGAGGATTTTGTATCGAATCTTGATCACAAATCTTAGCTCCTTTGTAATAGTCCTGAATACAGTTCTGAATCCCCCCCCCAAGAGTTTTCTACAAAAATATGTATTGATTATGGGTGTGTGTATGTTGCTTATCAGGTTTATGTGGTTCAAGGTTTCCTGTAATAACTACTGAAGAGTCCCTCCTGCAGCAGCCCCACAGTTGCTGGCATTGAATTTCATGCACTTATCTGCATGCAGTTCCTTGTCCCTAGGGCTGCCAGGTTAGTGCTTAAATACAAGGCTTAGATGAAGCCGTTTATGTATTGTGATAAGATCAGGTCTTGTATTTAAGTAGTTGAGTGAGAGCTGTATGGCAGAGGAGAATCGCAGTGCTCAGTTTCCTTTCTGCATGTGCCATAGAAACTGAGTGGGTTACCATAGTGCCATAGCAGGGTAGATCTCTCTGTCTCTCTTCTTACCAGCCCTTGGCAGAGTAGTAATTTTTGTTTTAGGCTAGTAACTTCTGTGGATTTATTTATAAGGCCGTCGTAACAGGGTGGATTAAGTTTTGCTTTGCTTTTTAAATCAAGGGCATTTTAGCTCCACTAGGAAAGAAGCTGATGTAAATCATAAATTTTAAATCGAGTTTCCAACTTCATAATTCATACATTTTATGAATGACCATGTATACTAATTGGCTGCTGTAATAATTAAAGTGTATCTGCTTGCAACTACTAGAGACATAACCCCAAATATTTGCTCATGCAGCCCGTGAACTTTCTGCATACATCTTCTTAGGAGAGCAAATTTGAAATTAAGGATTACTGTTTGGGTTTTCCTCTATACATCTTTAAGGACACCAAATATGAGTTTGAAGATTAATCCACAGAACGTTGTACAGGAAAGGACTGGTTTACTGAGCAGCATGTTGTTGATATTAACTTTGGTTTCATTGTCAATTTATTCAT
Source organism: Podarcis filfolensis (assembly GCF_964270895.1). Taxonomy (NCBI): domain Eukaryota; kingdom Metazoa; phylum Chordata; class Lepidosauria; order Squamata; family Lacertidae; genus Podarcis; species Podarcis filfolensis. The sequence continues at coordinate 63,861,723 of NC_139610.1, forward strand.
AACCTTTATTAAAAAAAACCTGTTTGTGGCTTGCCACTTGCGGTTTTACTGTGGGGAGACAAATCCTGAACTTTGGCTAAGACGTAATGCTGAGCCAAACAATGGCGTAGCTCCGGGTAGCATGGCAGTTGCAGGAATGGAGAAGGACTAAAGCTGTTCTGGTTTTTTTCTTGCTCATTCACACATGGGTATTGTTTACCTTCATGTTACATGTGAACTGGGTCCTTGTCAAACTGCATAATGTGTGGAAAGGTCTCAGGAGGCTTGTCATCAAACAATCCATGTTGCCTCTTTAGTAAAATTGTTGTGTTTCTGAACTCTTCTAAAACCATTCCATTTATGTAACTGTAGATTATTTTTCTCTGACAGAGCCTTTCATACAGTTGGGTGCTGTATGGGGTGATTTTGGATTGAATAGCAATGAGCTAAAGCGGCAAGGATTTGTGTGTGTGTGTGTGTAAGTGTAAAATGTGGACATTGTACTGAAAAGGTCTCTGCCAGTAAACAATGCTTTGGTTCATAACGTGTTGTGTTTTCTTGTCACTGCTTTACTTGCACAATCCTGAATACTTAATGATGCATTTTAATGTTCCTGAAGAGTGGCATAATTGTGCGCATAGTATGAGGGTGCTGAAATGATAGGCTTGCGGGTTTTTTGTTTTTATTAAAAAATAAAAGCCTCAAAGTTTCTTAAGTGATTAGCTGCAAATATATGGCATGTGTTTACTCTCTTACTGTAAGAACTGCAGCAAAGTGCTTTTGATTTAAAGATAGAGAAGATCAATATGATGAAATATGGAAAATAAGCATGCCCTTCCTCCCCGGGAGCATCTTGCAGGCTGCAAATGAGTGAGGAGGAGGAAGACTATTTCAAAGCCCAGACTTCCATTTTTGTTGGATCATGTTTCAGACAGATCTAGGTGGTTGCTTCTGTTATAACAAAGTTATTTTCCAAATTACTGTGGTGTATTTATTACATTTTGCTGTTCAGTATATTGGTTTTCTCTGAGTGGTGCATGATCAAAAGCCATAGACAGCCTTAGTGTAAGTGCAGGAACACTTGTATTTGTTGGTTCCTGTAAAGTTTTTTTTTTGTTCCTAGCTATATGGAATGTATTTTCCACAACCACCAAGTATAACCAAGTCCAGCTGCAGGTTTTACTGGATAATACGTTTTATTTTATTTTTTCCAATAATGTTTATTAAGTTTCTTACACATATAACACATACTGTAAAACAAATGAAACAAAAATAAAAAAGAACAAGAGAGAAATAAAACAAATACAACAAATAACAACAAAGAAATATAAACAATATGAACTGATTAATTAAACTTCCAACCTCATAAACATATTGCTTGATTTCCTCTAATCCTTCCCATCTGAATTTCCTTGTAACTGGGTGTAGCAATTTTCCAATATCATTATTCAAAAAACAATATTCTAATTATAATCAAATTTATTAACTTTTCTTAACATCATAGATCTCATTTATTTAATGAAATCTTAATTTAATCCTAGGCCTAATTGGTACTTTCAAGTAATTTCTAATTTTTAATATTACAGTATTTATTCAAATAGTCTTTAAATTTCTTCCAATCTTCTTGATATTCATCTTCTTTCTGGTCACGGATTCTTCCAGTGAGGGATAATATGTTTTATTAGGCATTATGACAGGACAGTGAATGATCCTTGAATGGAGCAAGGATGCAGGAACACAAGGGAGTGGGATAAGTGGCAGAAATGAGTCCCATTGAAGTTGACGGGGTTTACTTAGAAGCAAGTGGGTATAGGATTGCAGCCTTAATCTTCAGTATACCCCCTAGGTCTTTGCACCCCCTACATATGCATAGGACCAAACTAAATAAGACATAATTCATTTTATTTATAAGAGTATTTATAACCTACCAACTCATTAAAAATTATTGTGGTTGTATACAATAAACTAATTATAAAGTTAGAAGCTAATAATAAAATCATAAAGTATAGAACAAATGACCTACACTGAATCAACCTGATTCTCTAAAAATGCTTGGCAAGCTAAACTTTTCAGCGGGTCATGAAATATCAGGGGCAGTGTTCCAAAGCACTGGTGCTGCTAAGCTAAAAATGCTTTAGTTTGCACAGAAATTTAACAAACACTTGGTAGCGAAGAGATAGTCAGGAGACCTTCCCCAGATGATCTCAATACAGTGGTACCTCTGGTTAAGAACTTAATTTGTTCCGGAGGTCCGTTCTTAACCTGAAACTGTTCTTAACCTGAAGCACCACTTTAGCTAATGGGGCCTCCTGCCACGCTGCCACCGCCGCACGATTTCTGTTCTCATCCTGAAGCAAAGTCCTTAACCCGAGATACTATTTCTGGGTTAGCGGAGTCTGTAAGCTGAAGCGTCTGTAACCCAAGGTCCCACTGTATGCTGGCCAGTGTATAAGGGACAGGGTGGTCCTTCAGGTATGCCATTTTGAACTTCATACACTAACAGTAATAGTTCATACCTTGAACTTAGCAGATTTATATGGCAAGGAACTGTACAGTGGCGGCATTACATATGTGCTGTATGGCACCCGTGAATGCATGGTCTCTAACCATGGTATTAACACCAGCAAAATTACCTTTTCTCAGATGCTTAGAAATCTGGGAAAGTGGAGCAGTAGTACTGCCGAGCTGTAGACCCAGGATACAAGATACACTCATTAGGTGTTCATTATGTATTTTCTAAACTTACCTTTACTTGTTTATTGTACTGTTTTCAAAACTATTTTTAGCTATAATAATAATTTATATGCCGTCCATCTGACTGGGTTACCACAGCCACTCTGGGCAGCTTCCAACAAATTAAAACACAGTATGACATAAAACATTAAAAACTTCCCCATATAAACATTCCTATGGTGTGTTTGTAAATCACTTTGGGATGTGTGTCAAAGGCAATTCATGAATTAATAAATAATCAAGTAATAATAATTGTGTGAAATGTAAGCATGTGTAGCTTAGTGTTGCCTTTGTCTAGAAATTTTGGAAGCCAAGGAGTAAGAAGAACTGTCTGCTAAGCAGATAATACACACAGAGAGAAGGGCAGCTAATGGCTCCTACTTCTGTCTATATTCGCTTGCTGTTTCCTCTGCCTTTCTCCAGGGAAGCTTTTAGAATTCTCGCCAGGCAGAGCTTGACTAGACGTGGCTACTTTCTAATGTTATGAGTAAATCATGACATCGCCTCTTACACAGGAGTAAACTCATAAATCGCATCTTACCCAGGGGTTCGGTTCCAAGGGTTCTGTGTATACTTGGACTGCCCCCACATGGGCATCATTACCCTTCCGGAACCGGCATCCTGAGTAGACCTTAAACCAGGGGTCAGCAACCTTTTTCAGCCGTGGGCCGGTCCACCGTCCCTCAGACCATGTGGTGGGCTGGACTATTTTTGGGGGGGGGGGCGGGATGAATGAATTCCTATGCCCCACAAATAACCCAGAGATGCATTTTAAATAAAAGCACACATTCTACTCATGTAAAAACACTAGGCAGGCCCCACAAATAACCCAGAGATGCATTTTAAATAAAAGGACTTATGTAAAAACAGGCTGATTCCCGGACCATCCGTGGGCCGGATTGAGAAGGCGATTGGGCCGCATCCGGCCCATGGGTTGCCTACCCCTGCCTTAAACACACATATACCCCCAGCAAGGCAGAGAGCTTAAAAGCTCTTTCTGCGCTGTGCACGCTTGGGCTAGACTGGGAAAAGACTCCTGCCAGCAACCCTAGAGTCCGGCTGCCAGTCATTGTACTGAGCTAGATGGACCAGGGGTCAGAGCCAGTGCAAAACAGCTCTCTTTCTTCCTGTGACCCACAGATACAGACCCCTCCCTCACCCCTCCAACATGCAGTTCCAGCAGTCATGCCGTTGGCTTTTGGTCACTTGAATGTTGCATGGTTTTATTGTATTAAGCTGCATGTGACGTCTAACACCCCTAAAGGTCTGTGGCAAGAAGGTGTTTCTTGAGACCCAGTGTCGAATTGTATACGAGGGAGAAGCCCAACTGCATCTCTGAGGGGAGGGTATTCAACAATCAAAGTTCTGTTCAATGACTTTGTACCCTAAACATCTAATGCTCCAATTTAAAGAGGTGACTGGACTTGTATGTCTGCAAAAAATTATTTTCTAGGGGAGACTGTACTATCGTTCTACCAGCATATTGATGGAATGGTGCCCCCTCTCCTCCCTTGCTGTTCCAGGGATTCTCACAACACCCCTCAAGCCAGTTTTGGGAGGTGCAAGAGGTGGCAAGAAGCTCTGTTGCACTTGCAGAAGTCCTTCCGCAGGGCTTCCACTGACGGGTCACTTTCGTTGAATCCTGCCATAAATTCTGTAGTGTTCATAGTATTTTCTTATCTGCAGGTATTTGGAAATGCACCCCCTAGTACAATGATAGAAAAATTCTCAGATCTCCTTCAGTTTACAACACAAGTGTCACGACTGATGGTGACTGAAATTCGGCGGAGAGCCTCTAACAAGTCTACAGGTAAATTCATACCATAGCACCTAGTTTATCTTTGTCCAATCAGAAGTTGAATATTCACATAACAACATTCTTCGTGAGATGACTGACTCTTGGCTGTCACTGAAGATAGTAAATGATTCTCACCTGCCTTCATCAAAGTATGAATGGGACAAGCTTGTAATTAGACATGAAAGGAAAGTGAGTCTTGATTGTCTTCATGCTGATTATCCACTTCATAGCAAAACTGTATTCAAGATGGGAGTTTTTAAGCAGCTGGAACATGAGAAGGAACAATTTGCCTATATGTAGTATAAGTAGAAAATGGCTTTAATATTGTATAAGTAGAAACTGGTTTTAACATTGTGTTTGCTTATCTTCTGTTGTTGTTTTTAATTAACTCCAGAGGCTGCAAGTCGTGCCATAGTCCAGTTTCTGGAGATCAATCAGAGTGAAGAAGCCAGTAGAGGTTGGATGTTGCTTACTACAATTAACTTGTTAGCTTCATCTGGACAGGTTAGTTATGCATGAACAGAATCTGGTACTGTGTAGCGTGTACCTATAAATACTCTTAGAGGTATTTGTGTTTAGCAAATGAGGATTTTGAAACGCAAGAGAGGTATATTGTTTGCCATTTTTCTAAGCGGTTGTGAGCGAAGACATCCAGTGATAAAAAGAAGAAGAAAGACCTTGTAAAGTCCTGTTAGGCGTCTCTGTAGGTTGGAGGTTAAGACGTTATGGTCTGATCTAGAATCCTCTGTTGTTTCTTATGTGCACATAGCTTTAGGCCACACCATTCATTTTAGGAAATATGTATATATATGAAAATATTGCACACATGAAACTGCATACTCTATATAGCATGTCAGAATTCCAAAGCTTGGGGCTAGAGCGTCATTATGCATGGAATGTGAAAGCTGGCGTAGACAGCAAAGGTGGAATGATATTCACTGAGCTTCAGTGAGTAGCATGTGACAGAGAAAGCTAGTGCTGGTGTTGGGAGTTCTTCAACAGACTAGGCAACAGAACACATTGTGGAAAATGGCCAGTGATTAATGAATATAATCTATTCATGATCATAGTGATTATTATTATTTGAGGGGGAGGATTATTTTGGCAAAGGCATTAATGATTTTAGCCTGAGATGGTAGGCTAAAAGACAGCAAAGAGGCAGCTTTAGTAGCGTAGATGAGATATGATCAGATCATGCATTTTACCTTTTAGGTACAAAGAAGAAAGGGAAGCTTCTAGGTGTAGAATCTGGCTATGGTGGGAGAGTACAAGTATGACTCAAAATATTACCTCAATGTTACATACCCAGGAGGTGTGCAGATCTTAACGTCAAACTGAGAGAAGCTCGTTTATCATTGTGTGCAATTTCTAACGCAATGGTGCAGGGGCTTGTTGGGTTCTTTGCAATTTTTAAGATAATAGGGCAGACTTTGTGCACTAGGTTTTGATGGACTTTGTATACCATCTCTTGTATACCCCATCTCTAGATGAGATGGGGTGAGCATTCAGGACAAGAGTGCTATACTGTGTGATTTCTCCTACTCAAATTACAACCAGCAGAAGCAGGGTGAGCATAGCATACCTCAAGTGGGCCCCTATTTCAGTCTAGATCATCCCATTCCCATTGCCTTCTGTCGTACTCTCCTCTAACGGAAGAAAAAACCTAAAATATGATGAATGAAACAGGTGCCTGAGTGCTCCATTGAGGGGAGAAATGATGCTCTGTGTGTATTCTCCAGCTAGTTAGAAGTGCACTAAGCTTCTCCCATTGGTACTCTTTCTTGGGTTGAAGCTCTTTTTGCACTTGGGAAATGGGATGGGGCTGCTCAGCTTGTTCCTCTGTGTGTGTGTGTGCACAGTTTATCGATGTTGCTAAAAGCTTTCCTTTTTTGATAATGAGAATGGTTTTTTCTTTTGAAAATTTTCAGAGTAACTTGCTTCAAGAATAGTATTCTGTGACTTCCACATAAAGGTTCTAGAAGCTATATAGCTGGGTAATTTCTAACAGAGTAGAATTCAGAACAAACTGCATTGTGCTAGGAATGCTACGCTAACATTTTGTCTCCACTCTTTTTCTGCCCTCAGAAAACAGTGGACTGCATGACGACTATGTCAGTGCCTTCCACGCTTGTGAAATGTCTCTATCTGTTTTTTGACCTTCCACATGTGCCTGAGGTGGCTGGAGGAGCCCAGAATGAGCTGCCTCTAGCAGAACGCAGAACGCTATTGCAGAAAGTGTTTGTGCAGGTAAATGAGTTGTAACCTCAATACTACATTTCAAATTCTGTTTCATCTCCTAAAGGATGCATTGGGAAGAAAGGTTGTTGCATTGAATTCTTTTACACTGACGTTTATACACTCTACAACTCCTAGGTCAAATCAAGGTGTTATATTATCCTGCTATTCTATATTACTTTTTCTCTGTTACCTACCTGTTTTTTTTGGTGTCTATATGTTTTTGTATGTTGCAACCCCCCCCCAAATTTTATTTTATTTTTTTTAAAAAATAAAGCTGGTTACTGATGAGAGAAACTTCCATAAGTGCACGGTGGCATTTGGAAAATTAATATAGTTGCACTGAACTGATTCCAAGGAGTTGCTTAAATCTGCCTACTTTCTCCACAGCTTAAATGAAAATTACAATACACAGAATGCTTTTGGTAGCAATTATATGAGCTTCCTATAATGGCCTTTTGTTTCAGATCTTGGTGAAACTCTGCAGTTTTGTGTCCCCGGCGGAAGAACTTGCTCAAAAGGATGATCTTCAGCTTCTATTCAGTGCAATAACCTCATGGTGCCCTCCCTATAACCTGCCTTGGAGAAAGAGTGCAGGCGAAGTCCTAATGACCATATCACGTCATGGCCTTAGTGTCAATGTAGTGAAATACATTCACGGTTGGTATATCTTGGTGCTGTATTGTGATTTTGTTTTTCTCTCAATATAGTCATGTAATAATTTCTATCATCGCTAGATTCTCTCTCTCTGTCTGGGTGACCACGCTCTGGTCTTAATCCCTAATTTTAAATTCTCATTTGTGAAATAGGAATATTGATGTGTTAACTCATGTGGACATAACTGAGGTGCCTATCCTGAAAACAGTGGGGACGCGACTGAAAAAATTATAGGACGGGCCTAACTCTGAATCAGGGCCATCAAACCTGCTGTCCCCTTTGTGACATGCCTGGCATTTATTGCCATCCCACCAGATGTTTCATAAACCCTCCTATTTCTGTTGCTTGAACAAGGTGACAGAAATAGATGATGTGTTTCGGTAAACCAGCAGAGCACATTGAACAACTGCATATTGTGTACATGCTGGGGAAACTGAATTTGGTTTAAACTGGTAGTAACGATGACGTAAAAGGGATTGTAGGAAGAAGAACCTATTTTTTGTACCTCAGTATTGGCTAGCAAAATGCACAGTTGTTTCTTACATGAATGATTGTGTGCTTGCCTCTTCCACTGATGTTGAAAGCTCCCAAGAGTAGTTCCTGTTCCTTATCTACGTGTAATAGAGCATTAGATTCTTGCAGAGACAGCTCTGGGTAGTTGCTTCTGTTTTACTGCTTCCTGTCTCTTCTGTGGAACATTTGTAACAGATTGAAGGGAATTATGCCACTGCCTTTTGCCATTATAGTTTTGTAGTTAGTATACCATACAGAGTTCTGCTCAAATACATCCACTCATGCTTAAAATAAAGTCCAGGAATTGTAATTTAGTTCTGCTGTAACATGGATATATGGCACCCAAATTATATTCATGCTTTGAATAAGAGCACACTTGTTGCAAATAAACGCATTCAGATCATCCAAGGCTTTTCGTTTTCCCAAATGTAGACTCTTCAAGTGATAAGGAGCTACACACACACAGCAGTTTTCCTTCTGATAAGTAACACAGTCAGAAGCCATTATCTTTTAAAGTGCAAATTGCACTTATGCTAAGACATTCCCGCTATTTCTGTATGTATTTGTTTGTGGAGTTCTTGTAGTCAATATGCATGTGGCATGGTTGCCTTTGGTTTGGCCTTGTCTTTTGTTGCACTGGAAGTAATAGTACCAGAGATGTCATGGGCAGGGTAAATTGCATGGTTACTTTCTAAGCCAGAATGGTTGGCCACTGGTGCTTATGCTTGGAACTCTGTTCAAATGTTGGGTAGAGTGTTCAGGGGGGTTTCTTTTTCAATATGTTTTTATAATTATTTTTTAGTTATAATTATAATTTCTACAATTATATAGACAGCAGTTCTTAAATGCAGACTGCATTGAGATATGGTGACTTGCCCAAGAGCAGTGAGTTTCATGGCTTGATCAGGAGACCTGGATCTTCCATACTCTAACCTGGGGTGGTGAAGCTTTGGCCTCCCAGTTATTGCTGAACAATTCCCACCCACCCAAGCAAACATAGCCAAAGGCCAGGGAGAATGGGAGTGTAGTGTAAAAAAGGTTCCCCTTACCTGCTCTAATACTGCCCTGTGATCTTTGGATGAAGGGTAGTATACAGGGTAGAGAGAGAGAGAGAGAGAGAGAGAGAGAGAGAGAGAGAGTGAGAGAGAGTGTAGTAATAAGAATTATAATATAATATAATATGGGACGCGGGTGGCGCTGTGATCTAAACCACAGAGCCTAGGGCTTGCCGATCAGAAGGTCAGCGGTTCGAATCCTGTTGCTCAGTCCCTGCACCTGCCAACCTAGCAGTTCAGAAGCACATCAAAGTGCAAGTAGATAAATAGGTACCGCTCCGGCGGGAAGGTAAACGGCGTTTCCATACGCTGCTCTGGTTCACCATAAGCGGCATAGTTATGCTGGCCACATGATCCGGAAGCTGTACGCCGGCTCCCTCGGCCAATAAAGCAAGATGAGCACTGCAACCCCAGAGTTGTCCACGACTGGACCTAAAGGTCAGGGGTCCCTTTACATATAGTATCATATCATATCATATCATATCATATCATATCATATCATATCATATCATCATATCATATCATATCATCATTTTATCTTGCCTTGCCAGTTTTCACATTTTGCAAGATATAGTCAGACACTCAAAGATGCATAGTGAAGAAAATGTGCTTTCTTAAGAGATACGATTGAGGTTCTTATTTGTGAGTTATTTTCACATCCTGACAAATGGCAATAAGTGGATGTGATTTGTAGTTCTGTGTAACATGGTGAAAGGGGAAATTGCACATCTGCTCTAGTATAGTGTGAGCTTTGCAAATGTATGTAGAACATGTGCAGATGTCAAAGTTCCCATTTTGTACATTTCCTAGACATGTATAATATAGGTGTCCCAACCATCTACTTTTATTTTCTTGCAATGTGTGAAATAGTTCTTAGTTCAGTACATAAGATCATTCTTGAAAATAGATTGATACAAACTAGTCGATAATCATGTTGTATTAGAACACTTGTGCTTGGTAATTTTTGTATAATGTGAAAAATGCTGGGGGTTTTATTGTCTTTACAGAAAAAGAATGCCTGTCAACATGTGTTCAAAACATGCAACAATCGGATGACCTTTCTCCCTTAGAAATAGTTGAGATGTTTGCTGGCCTTTCTTGCTTCCTCAAAGATTCCAGTGATGTCTCCCAAACACTCTTAGATGATTTTAGGATATGGCAAGGATACAACTTCCTCTTTGATCTCTTACTCAGGTATGCAAACCAGGTTTGCAAATTTATTTTATTGCTTCAAATGCAATTTTCATCCTAGCAAGATCTGTGTTGACATATCATTTTTGGAGCTGAAAAATTGAATGCCACCAATTCAGTAGATTCTTATAAGTTACAATGCAAGGAGGGGTATGTCACAAATTGAAACTACACTTTATTTTAGGGTTTTGGTTTGAGTCTTGCTAGTCTAGTAATTAATCTTTTGATGTGGTGTAGTGTTGGCTATTGTAGGTTGATATTTTAAGTAAGAACCAAGTTTTATGGAGAACTTGAACACATGAAATTGGATGTGATTTTTTTATAAAAATTTTTTCCAAATTTTGATTTGAACCGATGAGTGGCCTTGTTTTGAGATGAGTGTGAATTTCATCCCTGCAGGTTAGAACAAGCAAAAGAAGCAGAATCTAAGGATGCTCTGAAGGACTTGGTGAATTTGATAACCTCATTAACAACATATGGTGTCAATGAATTAAAGCCAACTGGTGTTACTACGGGGGCACCTTTTCTGTTGCCTGGATTTGCCGTCCCACAACCTGCAGGCAAAGGTGAGCTTTCTCTTCTTTTTAAGAAGTCCCTTACATGCAAAATTTAATCTGACATTTAATAGTCTTGAATTTGCTTGCAGTGGCTTGATCTGGAATTGATGGTGATGTCAGATTCTTAAGAGTGTAGAATTAGGAAGGATCAGAAACTTTCTCAAACCTCCGGTCCATAATATAGTGTGAGCAACTTGACCTTCTACTTTACCACAAGCTCACCTTTGCTTCTTGAGGCAACCCATAAACCAATATTCAATTACTATTTTATATTGCTTAGCATTGTAAAATACAATACAATGATGATGGTATTGATTGGATCTGTCTATTCCTAGCCTACATAGGATACCATACTATGTAAGAGCAATACATTATGTTCTTTCCCACCATTCTTTGCCACTAGAGTCCTCCAACACATCCTAATCATCCTGGGGGCTGCCTCCTGCCCACCCCCCCACCCCTCTGGGAATGCTGTGGCTATTCTTGTAAAAGAGGAGCCTCCACTGCTACCCCATTTTCATCTGCAGGCTCTGTTCACATGCAGTTATTTGCATTAGAGAATAATGTGTGATGAACTGTATGCTTGAATAATAATCTTTATGTAAAGATCCGTAAAGTTTCCCTTCTTCCTGTTGTAGGTCACAATGTGAGGAATATCCAAGCCTTTTCTGTCCTACAGAATGCTTTCCTGAAGGCAAAAACCAGCTACCTTGCACAAATTATCCTTGATGCCATCTTAAATATCTACATTGCCGACAATGCCAACTATTTCATCTTGGAATCCCAGCACACTTTGTCCCAGTTTGCAGAGAAGATTTCCAAGCTTCCAGAAGTACAGGCCAAATACTTTGAGATGCTTGAGTTTGTTGTGTTTAGCTTGAATTACATACCTTGCAAAGAACTGATCAGCGTCAGCATCCTCTTAAAATCCAGCGCCTCTTACCCATGTAGCATCATTGCAATGAAGACACTACTTAAGTTCACACGGCATGACTACATCTTTAAGGACGTCTTCAGGGAGGTGGGACTCCTGGAGGTGATGGTGAACCTTTTACATAAGTATGCAGCTCTTCTGAAAGAGCCTACACAGGCTCTGAATGATCAAGGTAATTATCTTCTCCTCTTTGCCCACCCCTGACCAAGGTTTCTTTCAAATCCTGCTTTTATCTTGTTCTTTTTTTATCACCTCTTTTTATACTATTGGAAATGCTTACCTATCTTGCATTACTTTGCAAAAAGATATGCTGTTGCCCATAAAACCTATGTAAGTTCAGATTTCTCTTATTCCTCAAATCATCAGCCCTCCTCCAAAACCACCTTTCGAATTCTCCTCAAAAGAGGCATTCAGTTTTCAGCAGAATCTCACGAGACATTGGTATTGCTTACAAGAGTAAACCAACTGCTAGAACCTTTTAAACTCTCACTTAGATTTGAAACTAAAATGCACATGAGTGACATATCGATGCACTATAGACTTGTCTCTGAGTTGTATCCCAATACTTCACACTGGATGCGAAGTATAAGCAGGCTCAGTGTACCAAAGCAGAACGCCCCCTTCTTCTGCTGTTCCATGATTACGCATTTTTTTAAAGTGATCGTTGTACACCAGCCAGCACATATAATATAGGAGCGATACTCTGAATTAATGAGAAGTTTGGTAATAGCATGGGCATATATACACTGCATTTTCTTTCATTGTAGCTTTTTGAAATTGTTTTCTAGGGGACTCAAGAAACAACAGTTCATTTGAAGACCAAAAGCAGCTTGCTTTGCTGGTTATGGAGACCTTGACAGTACTGCTTCAAGGATCGAACACAAATGCAGGTATTTGGCAAATGGTTGTTACAACGAATGAACCTATGTCTCTTAACGCTGATAGCTGCCCTTGAAATGCACTTAAATCATAAAGACCAATATAGAGTTATGTAATCTGTTTAGATGTGGAAATGCTGTGTCAAGCAGGTTTTTTTGACCTTCTTGGAAGGAGGATACATTAATAGAATACTGAATTTGTTTGATTTGATTGAATTTCCCTTAGCAGAGGATAAGATTATTCTAGAATGGTGCCTTTCATATATTTAAATTTGTAGTTTTAAGATGCATTTATTTGAATAAAATATATTTAGTGATGAATTATTACTTTCACCTGCATCTCCTGATAACCGCAGTCTATCAAAAATTAAATCAATAACCTTTTCCTATAAATGGTTGATTCTTAGTGTGGGGTAGGTTTGTATTAGCCTGGTCTTGACAACAGGAGGAATATGTTTTCTGGCATGTTACTGCAGTCTAACAGCTTCTGTTCCCTGACAAAACATGACCTTATCATGGATCATGATCTTCATCCATGCCTGAAATACAGTGGTATCTCCGTCTACGAACTTAATTCGTTCCGGATGTCCATTCTTAAGCCGGAACATCCTTAACCTTAGGCGCGCTTTTCCTAATAGAGCCTCCTGCTGCCGGCACCCTTCCCCTGTTTGGCTTCCATTCATTCATTTTCCGGGGCAAAGTTCGCTGGCCAGAACACCTACTTCCGGTTTTGCGGAGTTTGTTGGCCCAAAAGTTCATTAGAAGGACTGTTCGTAGATGGGAGGTACCACTGTAATTGCTTCAACATTTCCCCTTTCCCCTTTCATGGATGTGTTTTGAGAGTGTGCATGAGCTCACCTGAGCTCATTCAGTTCTAGTTTTGAAATACTATCTTCTAAGGTGTGGCCAAGTGCTTGCACAAGGGCAAGAAGAGATAGGGCAAAACTGGACACGTCACTGGAATAAAATGGCCATCTTTGCTGGGGCTAATGGGAGTTGTAGTCAAAAACATAGGATGTCATCAGATTGTCAAAGGCTGGAGTAGAACTTTGGAATGAAGCTGAAATAGAGTCTGGTAGGACAGGGGCATGTAGTTGAAACTGGTCTGTCAGTATCTGTTGGCTTCTGGAGTTTTAACTGGTGCTGCTTACTCTGATCACATCTTCCCAGTTTGGGGTTTTTTTTAAGAGACTTCCCGGACTGATTATTCAGTTAGAGTTCAAATTCAAAGCCCTAAATGGATTGGGACCAAGCACATAAGGGAATACCATCACCCGTACCTACCTGCATAGTGAGATCATTGGCAGATTCCCTGCGTTCAGCTACCATCTGCTACAAGAAAATTGCCTTTTAATAAGAGAAGTATTTTTTTGGTGGCAGCACACCATTTATGGAATGTCCTCCTTGAGGATATTTGCCTGATACCAGCCCATAACTTCAAGGCACCAGGCACCTTGAGCACCTTGATTATTTTAAGCTGTGATTGTTGTTTCTGCTTTTATATGCTGTTAGGTTATTTTTAGGTTTCTGGCAGTTTAATTTTTGCATGGTTTTAACTTTTGTAAGCTGCCAAGGCACATATTGGATTTAAGAGGATATAGAATGTACTGTATAAATGTATTAAACAAATAATAAATATTTGCACTGTAGAATATCTCAAGCCTGAATGAAGTTGCAGAATTACCAAGAACATGCAGATCCTATTTTATGTTTGCTTGTATTACAGCTATTTAGTGCTTATCTGCCTGAGTGGCAAGCTAAGTAAGACCCTTTATATCCAGTTTTAAATGTTTTCAGTCATCTCCGAGATCCCAGAAATTGCAAGCATTTGTGCCAGTGTGGTTCATTAGAAAGTGCTGCCTAGATCTACCTGGTGGCATCATACCTATTCCACTGTCTTTGTTTTCATTGTAGGCATTTTCAGGGAGTTTGGTGGAGCGAGGTGTGTACATAACATAGTAAAATATCCACAATGCAGGCAACATGCACTGATGATAATCCAGCAGTTGGTGTTATCACCAAGTGGCGACGATGACATGGGGACTCTCTTGGGATTAATGCACTCTGCTCCACCTACAGAATTACAGTTGAAGACTGACATATTAAGGGTAAGTACATTAATGAAAAATGTATGGATGTTTTAACACTTCTCATTAAATTACTGTTTCAGATGCAATTATATCTCACTTCACATCATTGATCTCAAACTTTCTTTTTTTGTGGGGGCAGATAAATTGAACTGATCTTATTCATGTACTCAGGCAACACAAATGAAAATGAAAATAAATACTGAAAAGTTATTTGAGGGAAAAATAATAATTCTCAAATAAATAAGAAATCCACTTCTTTCAACTTCTCTGTAAAATATAATTCACATTTATGAACCTTCAAGAATTCACTTAGCCAACATCTTTTTTTGCTTAAGTGATTCCCCAATTAAGATTCTGACAGTCAGCAGAACTGACTTGCAGCCATTTTCCACCGTTGTTGCAGTTCTGGACAGCTTTCATATTTCATTTTCTTTCAGTCCACAACTTGGGATGATTCGCAGAACTGCAACTGTTTTACTTTTTCACAATTGTTATTAAAATTAAAAGCTTCCTTCAGCCTGGTTTTTGCATTCACTGTAGAGGTTGTGTGTGTGTGTGTGTGTGTGTGTGTGTGTGTGAGTGTGTGTGTGTGAGAGAGAGAGAGAGAGAGAAAGAGAGAAAGAGAAATTTGTATTTCTGTTGAATCTTGAAGCTGATTCAACAATACAAGTTCATCACTCGAAAAAGCTGTTTGTATTGATGAGGCAAGGCTGACTTTTACTCACTGTTTGGGGAAATTTAAAAACTTCTCTGTGTGCATATGCTTCAAATTAATCTCGGAAGCCTTTGTCACTGCAGTGTTTAGAACAATTGACCTCCATGACATCCTGTTTGTTCTGTCTTGTTTAAATATCCGTGTAGGCCCTGCTGTCCGTGCTGAAAGAGAGTCATCGTACGAGAACGGTTTTCAGAAAAGTTGGTGGATTTGTGTATGTCACATCTTTACTTGTTGCCATGGAAAGATCCTTGTGCTCTCCACCTAAGAATGGCTGGGAGAAAGTGAACCAGAACCAAGTGTTTGAGCTGCTCCACACTGTGCTCTGTACCTTGACTGCAGCAATGCGCTATGAGCCAGCCAACTCACACTTCTTCAGAACGGAGATCCAGTACGAAAAGTTGGCCGATGCTGTGAGGTTACTTGGCTGCTTCTCAGACTCCAGGAAAATAAGCCCTTTTAATATCTTCCCCTCAAACACTCAGCCCTTTCAAAGACTGTTGGAAGATGACCTCATAGCCATGGATTCGGTGTCACCCACGTTAAGGCATTGTAGCAAACTCTTTATTTACCTCTACAAAGTAGCTACAGACTCTTTTGACAGGTATGATTGGCGAGGTTTTGGGTGGAGTCAGAAACACAGTTATGTCTGGGAATCATCGCATCACTCATTTCTATCTGACGTTCCCTAAGGGGGTTGTACGCTATTATTTTCTTCTGAGATTGAGAATTGGCAACTATTTTTAAGTTCCTGTCTTGTAGACAATGATTTATTGCTGGTGCATCCCTACTTTGAGGTTGTGCATGATTCATAGAAGGGGTTGGGGTAGGACAGAAGGTCTAACTTTTGGCAATAATGACTGTTAATTACCTGTCCTCTTTGCAAGCAAAAGTAGATAGGGCTGCTGTACTTCCATTAGTTTACAGAAGAGAGGATTTTGGCAAGTTGAGCAGAAGTTGCTTCTGCCAAAATTCTGTCTCCTCTGCAACTCTCAGAGGCAACAGGCATTCTATCAACTTTGGTATTGTAAAGTAATCTGTATAGTTACCTAACCATTTTTAAAAAGAAAGCACCATTCCCTGGCCTTAAACTTTGGATAGCTGTTTTGTTGGAACAGTTTCCCCTTTGTTTGTTAGTAAGTTTTGAGACTCCTAAGAAAAGTTGTAGGTTTATTTTAAGGTATTTTGTTTAAGGGCAGTAGTTGGTTCTTCATTCTGTTGTATAAGACAAATCAAAACAGAGCCCATTTTAATACAGGCTCAAATAAAAAATTGGACTTTTTAAAAAAAATGTACGATTTTAAATGATACTTTGAATTCAATGAATTTTAAAAGAGTTAATACCTTATTTGTATCTTAAAATATTCAGTAGCATTGGGTCTCTAGGATTGTTGCTTTTCATATATAGTGGCTAGTACTAGGGTCATAAAATTAGTACATTTAAAGTTAACACTCCATAACATAGACCCATTTCCTTTTGCTGAGCTTGTTTACTACTTCTGTCTTGGAAAATAATAGGTTAGGCTGGTAACTTCCTGAGCCTTGATACTTCTTATGTAGTATGTAACACTAATAGCTTTGTTGCTTTTGACGGAGAGGGGCACAGGCATGGAACATCCTTCACCCATTATTCCTTATTTTATTTAATTGCAAACACATTTTGTGACTTCAAAACTTCATGCAGTTTTGAAATTCAGCCTTAAAATTAGCTGTACTCTGGGTTTCTCTTTGTTAAATATTGCCAATTGATTTTAATGTTTTTATCGAGTATTACTGGCATGATCTTTAATTGCTCAGTAAAATAGTAATTTCAGATTTCTAGTGGATAGAATTGGGGGCACTCTATCTGATACTGGTTAATACTGGAATTTAAGAAATCTGGGTTAGCTTTGTTGTTACATAAGTATTTCTAATCCATTTTGTCTTTCCCATTCCTCATTATATGTCTTCTCTTCATCCCCTTTGTTCTTAAAACTCATTAATTTTTGCAGACTTGCTTGGGATATTATATTAGTCCTGATGAAATTTTAATCATATCTGGTTATCAGTATGTATTCAAACTTGGTTTTCTGTTATCAGTCCCTGATCTGCATCAGTTTGTTTCAAGATACTAGGCTGTTTAGAAGCAGATAACTCAAAATATAAACAAACAAATGAAAAGGAAAATCTATTCCTTTAAAAAAAACAAACCTATCTGTTTTGTATGTCTTAGTTTTTACTTCATGTGCTCTTCGTCCTTTGCTCTGGCTAATTCTGCAGTATGTATTTCTACTGGTGAAACTGTAAAACTAACAAAGCTTCTAGCCTCTTGTTCTCTTTTCTAACCTCTCTATCCCCTCCACGTTTGTTTTGTCTGTAGTCGTGCTGAACAGATCCCTCCTTGCCTGACAAATGAGACTTCTCTCCCCTCTCCTTGGGGCACACCAGCTTTGTCGAGGAAAAGGTACTGATCCTTTTAAAGAGAAGTTGCGCTTTCTACCGCCTTCACACCTGTGTTCTCTGTGTTTTGTTAACTTCCTCAGAGTGAGGTCTGTTACTGTGCTTCTCTGTTCTTCCAAGAATTGTCAGTTGGCTGGCAAGTTAGTAAATTCACATGTAATGAAGCCCCATTTTGAAATATTTGGGAAAATAGTTGGTGCAGAATAAAGGAAATCAAGGAAGTCAAAGTTCGCAACATTTTGAGTGAGTTGGTTGCCCTGAGACAGCACACAGGGCGGTTTTTAAGGCATGGTCTTTGTGCTGTAGAATGGACTATACCAGTTTGTGGTGGTAGAATGGACTATACCAGTTTGAACTTCAGCCTAGGGCATCAAAATGTTGAATTCTGTGAATTCTGTGCTAATAACGAAATTTGCTGTAAGTAGAAAACTAAGCACAGTGGGGAGCAGCTAGGGCCGGAACTTTTTTCTTGATGTGCTAGGGTGTTTTCTTTTTGGGTACTTCTAAGGAGCATTTGATGTGGTGGAGCGTTCAAAAACTTTCAGTATATTTTTGAGTCACTGATTTAAAAATTGTATACTGCCTTGAGTTTTCTTTTTAAATAGCAGCAAAAAGCAGTTAGGTATAATTTTTTTCTTAATGATTGATCTAAGCTACAGAGTCAACCAGTGCACAGGGAGTTCTATGCTGATTTTAAAGTCCTTTGTAAACCTGGCATTTCCCAGGATATAATTTCCCTTTTGCTCTCTCGATCTTTTACTACACTCTTGACACACTGTTCCTTCCTGCTTCCTTAGTCCTTGAATGAATTCCCCTCATTGTGTTCTTTTTTTGATTACCTTATTATATAATGCATTTGTAGTATAATCCTAACTTGGAAGTTCTGCTGACTGGAAGGGGCTTCTGGGAAATCCTGAACCCTCGCTTCCTGTGTTGACTGGCATGGGCCTGCCGGGTTTTGGAAGTGGTATAATTCATTCCCCCTTCCGTAGGATTACTCTGACTTTCAATCAATTGAAGCAAACATTTAGCTTCTAGATTCTTCTTATTTTCTTTGTGTTGAGAGTAGTTTAAAACATGCTTGAATGTCTTCAGAAAGTTTTAACAATTTCTGCTGTTGTGCTTTTTTCCTGCTACATTGTTTGTGTTTAGTGTGTGTTACTGTATAGGGGCTCAATCTGCTTTGTAATAATTCCCTTGGATGATATTACAATATATCCCATCAACAATATGTTTTTGTAGACTTGAACGTTTCAGCAATACAGTTGATCATATGTCTTGCATGCTTTACTTGAGATTTCTGCATTGCAGGGGGTTGCACTAGATGGCCCTTCTATGATTCTGTGATGGTTGTGAAACTTTGTGGCATGGGTTTTTCCATTGGCTTGGAAACAAAGAACTATGAATGAAAGGAAGGCATGTGATGGCATACTTCCATACTTGTGAAAGACATGTTTTAATGCAGCACCATACTTTATTGGCAATGATTCAGGCTGTAGCATATAAATTATATTGGGCATATGGAAAGGTCTTTTCTGCGCAGTGTTTTGAGCAACATCTTGAACAAACGGAACTTCTCCGAACTTTCCATAGAATCCTTTCCATGGATTCGATAGCTCACCCTTTGCAGATAAACCATTTCCCGTCTCCTCACAGTGGTTAGCCGGTTGGGAGAGGGCTGTGTTGTTGGGCCTCATCCCTCTTCCTCTCTTCCTGTGCGTGAACTTTTCTTTCCCTTCCTGATTTGAAATTGGATAGGATTCAGCATGCTTTGTGCTGATGGGGGATGTGAGACTGCTTCATGGTTACACTAAGTGGTGGAAGGGAGAGGAAATTCACATGGTAGATGGTGGGAGTGGGCGAGTGCTTGATTCCACAGCATTCTTCCGTTCTGGTCACGCTTAGTAGATCAGGAATGTTACTTATGTGCTGAACGTATGAATGGACTGTAGGATTTTCCATTCCTTGCTCACATGGTCATCGCCCGAGCCAGGCTTGACTTGTTATTTGCCGGTAAGATCATCCTCGCCTAAGATATTACATAAAGATTTATAGACAGCTGGAGTAAACATTAAAAAAAATATTGCAGGCATGTATCTAATAGATCATGGGGAAATATTTCAAATGAAATAAGAGGTTATTAAAAATCTCTTCCTGGGGAGCTGCATGGGTTTGTGTTTGGAAACAGATTATATATTGGAATATATATATTAATCTGTTTGGAAACAGATTATATATACTGTTCCTTGGGGGTGGGGTGGTTGTTGTTGTTTTTCTTCATTCATGTTACTGTGGTATTTATTAATTCCAATAAATTATCGATGACTACTGCAAAACAAAACAGTACCAGCAATATTTAAAAGCACAGTTGGAGAGGTAGAGAGCTGAGGCAACAAAATCATCCGTGAAGAATCTTTAGTTAAGATTTGTATGAAACCGTTGCAGAATCCTCTTGGGGTCTTTAAAAACTCTTCTTTCAGTGCACAAAGCTCTTATCCATTGGTAATTACAGTTGCCAAGTGTTCTGAGTCCCTTTTGGCTGGGCTGGCTTCTGCTGTTTAGTCAGAACGCCCCCCCCCCCTTAGGAAAGACATTTTCTTGTTCTTGTGATCCACAAAAGTAACAACTAAAAAAAATGCATGTGTGCTGCACACCCTGTGCTTGTATTAAGCCCCTTTGGTTATTACCAGAGTATCATTATCTGCTGTGCTTTGCAATTCCATTCAAAGTGCTGTGTGCTGATTTGTCATTCTCCCCAAGACTGAGCAAACGTCACAGTCTTGATGACAGAGAAAGGGTGTGCAAGTAACCCTGCCAAGAGCTGTTCATGCTCGAATGAGAAGTGGTGTGTGGAGAGATGATGTAGGAGGGGACAAGTATGCGCTAAATCCTTTTACAAGTGGTCGATTCCAGAGCAACTTTTGAGGAGGCAGGGTTATGGGGCTTTCCTGAGAGATTATTTTAAAGCAGTCTTGAGCTAACTAGTTATGAAGAAAGACACACATCTCCTGTAATTAGAAAGGCATAAGGGGACTCTTTAACAGTTGCAAGTTTATGTTTCAATCCAGATTGGTCACTTGACGCGATGTTTTCTTGGAAATTTCACCTCCTTAGGCCTAAACCAATTTTGATGCATGAGAAGTTACCAGTTAAGTTTACAGTTCATCTGGGCTGCAAAATATCTCAGAGTCATGTGGCTGAAAAACCTAATTTGTGGTTCTTCTTGTTTGCTATCTGGTTTTTGCCATAATGCCTGCAGGCTTTATCTCTATATCCACAAATGCTACTGGTGTAATTTTCCATTAAGCTGGTATTCTAGGAAGAGCCAGCAAGCAACATCTATGCATGTGCCACATCTGAAAAGAAGATACCACCTGGAGCACATATTATGGAAAGTGAATACTAGAAAAGCCTTGGCATATTTAATCCAAATGCTGTATTTTGAGAAAAGCTTAATGTTGCATGTGTGTTAAAGCCCTATTATTTTTCCTCGTTATCTTTAGGCACGCATATCATTCTACTTCAACACCTCCAGTATTTCCTCCCAAAAACCCTACTGATTTGAAACTGCACAAAGGAACTGTGTCTCTGCAGAGTTCAGATGCTGTCATCATCCATCCTGGAGCTATGCTTTCCATGTTGGACCTCTTAGTCTCTGTTGGGTCGAATACACAGCCAGAAGTGAGAACCTTTTCAAATATACTGCTTACCCTATAGGGTTAAGTTAAGAAAGCTTATAAAGGAATACATTGGGGGAGTTTAAGATCTGTTTTAACCTAATTAATTGCTTTATCTTAAAGTTAACTCTTGAGCTTTACTAGGAAGCAGTGAATTTGAATCTTAGACACTGTACAGTTATTGGCTTGAATACAAAAGAACAGGACAACCAACTAGTTCCATCTGATCAAAGAAGCTCTGGATTTTTCATCTTCTAGAACAGTAGCTCCCTGTGCTACATAGCAGACAAAGCACTTTTGAAATGGGAAGCTAGGGTGTTTCCAAAGTTTATGGCATGACATGAGGACCTGCTGGGCACTTTGAAATATTTGAGAGTTCCTAAAGAAGCTAATTGGATTCCAGCCGTTACCTACAAAATACATGCCAACTTGAGAACTCTGCCTTATGAGATTTAAAGGTGCTCATCGTTTGTTAGTCCCTGATAGCTGTATTTCAAAAAGCCAGAATCAGTAGTAGCAGAAACCTGACTTTTCTAACAAAATTGTTTGTTTAAAAAATATAACAAGCATCTACACTAAGCATAGGTTCCACAGGACATGAGTAAAGTATAGGACAGAATGCTTTTATCAGCTGATAGTATGAAAATATGTGAGTTGGACATTATTTCCATTTATAAAACACTACCATAGGTGTTCTTGTTCTTGGCAAATTTGATCAGTAAAATGTCAAATAAAAATGATCTGACTTTAACAACCAGAATCCCAAAGGCTATTTTAAGTGCTCTTAAGAGTTTGTGGTTGTCCTGAGGTTGTTGGTTTTTTTAACCTTTTCTTTCTTTGAGCAGCAGACCACTGTGCAATATCCTAAATTTTACACACACACACACACACACACACACACACACACACACACACACACTTGCTGGAAATGGCGAGTGACACAGTTTTCTTGAGTGTTTTCTTACAGATTTGTTTTGTCCTTGTTTCATTTGTGCTTGTGCATAATTTGCAGCATGCCCTAGATCTTCAGCTAGCAGTGGCCAACATCTTGCAGTCTCTAGTGCACACCGAAAGAAACCAGCAAGTCATGTGTGAAGCTGGACTCCATGCACGACTTCTGCAGAGATGCAGTGCAGCTCTTGCTGATGAGGACCACTCTTTGCACCCCCCACTCCAGAGGATGTTTGAAAGGTTGGCCTCTCAGGCGTTGGAACCAATGGTGCTGAGGTAAGTAGAAGAGGGGGTTTAATTCAAGTTCTCATAATTTGATTTGATTATTTGATTTCTAGACTGCTTAATATTAAAAATATACGGTATATCTCTAAGCGGTATACAAAAAACCGAAGCAACAACAGGCACCTTAAACAAGAAATTACAAAAATACACAGCTGCGTATAAAAATGTTACATTAATACAAAGTTACTAATAGAGACAAATCAATATCCATTCATTTTCCTTTGACACACACCCCACTCAACCTCCAGGTTCTCGCCCAGAGTCCAAACAAGCTCTCAGCTTGCGCACAAAAGTCTCACAATTAAAATAGTTCCTGGAAACAGCAGACAGCAGGTATTTTGAGTGTCCTAGGCGGTCCGGAAGATGGGATCCCTCACTGCTCTTTCTTCACCCTCTGTCCTCTCCGCCTGCTGCTGCTGCTGCCGTTTGATCATGGACATTAATGTATTTTATTGAACTGACATGGAGGTTGGGCTTAGGATTATTTAAAGAGAGAGAAGAATGAATCTGGTATTAAACTTCCTGTTTAAGTACATTCTCTGTTGCTCTTTATCATAGCTCCGAGACAGTGAGAGAGTTATTTTGCACGGTGCAAAACATATTTAAATAGGTCAGCATTCGAAACTGCTTCACACATGACATGGGAACAATCTCCACTTTTTTAAAAAAGTATTATACACTGTCACTTTCACAAACACTAGTTTTGCTTTAAGCACCTTGATAATGAAGTTGGTGATTTGTGAACAGGAGAAGCTTCATGAACTGAAGCAGCTGTCATGTTTTACTGTTCTATCCTTTAGGGTGAGGGAGAGCGGGGGAAGCTGAAAGAAGCACTACAAAGTTGAACTATGATGCACTGAAAACTATTTTAATATTTCAAATGAGGCCCTGTAAAATGCATACATGGGAATATGTTCATAAATTTTAGGTAAACTGATCTGTGGTGTGTATGCAGCCTTAATTTGTCTAAATTGATAGCATTTGAAATCAAGCACTTGAGGGCGATGTGTCTGTATCTTCATCTGTTTCTGCACCTGTATCTACTTCCTAATACAAAAAACCCCACATAATTATGCCAAGAGGATTTTGGCTCCTCTGAGACATAATGCCTAAGACCACATGGACATTGGTGAAATAGGTGTGGATTTCTACAGTTCTGTTTTATATTTAAATAAAATTTAGGGTTCTTTTGGTCTGTATTTTGCTTTGTTTACTTTCTAAATAGTTTTTGATTAAGCACATTTTAATGTATGTACATGTTCGAGTGGCAGCTGTTGCACTTAATCAAATAAAAGGGAATGCAAATGACTTTGAAGCCTTTCTTATTTTCCCTCTCCATTTTTCTCTAGGGAATTTTTACGTTTGGGAAATCCTCTGAATTGTGGAGCCTGGGATAAGAAGCTGTTGAAACGATACAGAGTGCATAAACCAAGCTCGCTCAGTTATGAGCCGGAGTTGAGAAGTAAGTGTTTTTATGTTTGAAATAGTTTTGAGGCACTCATTAGTAACCGCCAGACTGAAATCTGGCCATGCTTCAACAATGTTTCGGAGAGCTAGTGAGATTTAATTAATGCTTGTAGGTAATAACAAGGAGTGAGGATTTCCCTTATAGAGCCTAACGATGGTTAGCAGTTGGCAGCAATTCTGACCCTAGATGTGGCCAGCTAGGACACTGGATCTGAAACAAGTGTACAGCCCTGCTTTTGAGACAGCTTTTTCTTTCCTGATTAAAGATCTGGTGCTGCATTCACATGTGCATGGCGGTTTCGAAACTTGGCTTTTCTCGCAAGGAAAAAGCTTTTCACCCATGGATATAAAGTTGTAAATTTGAGCAAACGTCTCTTCCCTGCCAGTTAGATGAATCAATCACTACCGTATTTTTCGCTCTATAGGACGCACTTTTTCCCCTCCAAAAATTAAGGGGAAATGTCTATGCATCCTATGGAGCGAGTGCAGGCTCCCTGGCTTCAGCACTAGCAACGCGAAGCCTCCGAAGCTTGCGCTTTCGCTGAAGCCAGGAGAGTCTGGTCTTTGAGGCTGGCGGTGGGGGAAAGTAGCGCTTCCCCCCACCGCCAGCCCCACAGGTTTGGGGGGCAGCGGGAAGACGCGCAACGCAGGAGGGAGTCAGTACTGGCCGAGTCAGTCCCTTCTCCCTCCTGTGGGCTTTTGCGGGAGATGGGGGAATTCCCCCACTTCCCGCAATAGGAAGTGCAGCCTGTCCGCTGCTCTCAGAGCGGGGGGGGGGGGGATCATATTTTCCCCCTTGATTTCCCCCTCTGAAAACTAGGTGCGCCCTATGGTCAGGTGCGCCCTATAGAGCGAAAAATACCGTATTTTGTGGATGTACGCAAAGCTCAGGCTGTGTGAGGCAACTGCCTTACTGTGACGGAATGACGGACGCATTGCTAGGTACACTGGTTCTTAAGGAGAAAGAGGGGTGATGCTTTCGGTTCTGTCACACACGACAGTGATGGAGAGGAGCAAATCATGCTAACGGGGGGGGGGGGAGTTGGGGGTTGGGGCTGAGCTGTAAGGATCTGCTCCTCCAGCTGTTCCTGATCTCTTAACAAAGGTTAAAGGGCAGGCTGCACTACACCTGTGCCAGCCTGCTGTCTTGAACTGCTATTGCAACCTGCCCTTTAATGCTTTTCTGTTTCCATTTACTGCAAAGCAGGATAGTTATTTTTTCGTATGGGTAAACCTCTGGCCTCAAATAGTGAATGGTATATACTACTGGGTGCTCCCAAATTTCCATTTGTTTTACTGATATTACAGCAATTAAGACCTACTTTTTTAATTGCAAAGAAGAAAGGAAGGATTTTATTTTCTCTGGTCACAGCCCAGTTAATCTGGCATAGCAGAACTCAAGACTGCTTCACTATGTTGAGCTCATTAGGACTTGGTTGATTTAATTTTAAATACTTCCATTTATGTAGGCTACATTGTAGTTAATTAACCTGTGTTTAGAAAACCTTGCATTTGTGTAGATAAAGCTTCTGTTACAGAAGTTTCACAAGCAGTTAATTTTGACGCACATTGTTTGCAACCACCTGGAGTCCATTGGTGGCTGCACCATGTAAACTGGTAGTCGTGTGAATCAACAGTGGGTTGAATGGCAAACATATTTTGGGACTTTGCAGTAAAAGACAAAATGTACTTTTGTCCCTTTTATTGTATTTGGGTTCTCTTACTGACAATACTAATCTCATGTGGATCTTCTATTTTTTTTTATTTAAAAAAGTATTTCGTTTTTTAACTTCTGCTATAGATAGCATGATTACATCAATGGAAGGCCTGGGTACCGACTGTGTGTTCAGTTTACATGAAGATAACCACTACAGGATAAGCAAGAGCCTTTTAAAACCAGCAGAAGGAAGCACAGTACCCCTGACGAGGGTGAAATGTTTGGTTTCCATGACAACCCCACATGATATTAGACTTCATGGCTCAGCAGTTACTCCTGCATTTATTGAATTTGACACGTCTCTTGAAGGCTTTGGGTAAGGTCTTGTAAAGGCTCTTTTCTTACTCTTTTCTTGTTTCAGAATAATGTTTGCAGTTCCTAATTAACTTCTTTGATTTTCAAAACCATTAGTTGTGCCATGGAAGACTGCCTCTGATATAATAATGCACCTAATTCAGATGATGAGTTCTTTGAGTATAGATGCTCCCACAAAGCAAATGTGGGTTATGTAGGTTAGATGTTTTGTGTGTATTTTAAAAACCCTTTCTTAGCAAAGAAGTGGCACCGACATCCAGTTCTCAAAAAAAAAAAAAATCCCTTCGTTCCCTAGAAAATTTTTGTCAGAGGAAATGGAATGGAATCAGGCTTGGAGAAATATAATTAATAATTAAAGTAGCAGCTTTGGAAAGGCAGTTCGGTGATCATGGAATAATCTCAGCATATTTGATTATTGTAGATTAGCTTACCTTAGCTTTCTTGAGCAACTTGTCTGTTTTACTCAGTTTTTTATTCTTCTAATCTGTAAAGAGGCTTAATCTGCAAAGTTGATATCTTAAAAGTATGCATTAATATTAAATTCTGTAATTCACTTATTGAAGTATTTATACAAGGAATTATCTTCATAAAATGAATTCTCGTTCATGCTCTTGAGAAAAGGAGCCATGCTCCTGATGCTGGCTTGATAATTAAGGGATCAAGAGCGTGTTGCGCAATCTATATTTTCCCTCTTTTACACACCCCTTTGGTTAAAAGAGAGGCACACGGGTGGCGCTGTGGGTTAAACCACAGAGCCTAGGACTTGCCGATCAGAAGGTTGGCGGTTCGAATGGGGTGAGCTCCCGTTGCTCGGTCCCTCTCCTGCCAACCTAGCAGTTCGAAAGCACGTCAAGGTGCAAGTAGATAAATAGGTACCGCTCTGGCGGGAAGGTAAACGGTGTTTCCGTGCGCTGCTCTGGTTCGCCAGAAGAGGCTTAGTCATGCTGGCCACATGACCCGGAAGCTGTACGCCGGCTCCCTCGGCCTATAGAGCGAGATGAGCGCCGCAACCCCAGAGTCGGTCATGACTGGACCTAATGGTCAGGGGTCCCTTTACCTTTACCTTGCTTAAAAGACTCTCTCTGTTTCCTGGCATGGACTAAGTGATAACACCTGATGGAGATTGACTGGAAGTACTGTTCCTAACTCATTGATCTTTATTTAACAGCTGTCTGTTCTTACCAAGTTTGGCCCCTCATAATGCACCTACCAACAATGTGGTCACAACTGGGCTTATTGATGGCACTGTGGTCAGTGGAATTGGAACTGGTAAGTCCCTTTGCCGTAGCCATATGGGATGGATTTGGTGCGTCTGTCATCTTCTGAAAGCAGCCCTATAACTACTCTTGACTCAATTTACTTTTAATTTATGTAAATAAATCCTCTTGAATACACTAGGAATCCACAAGATTGCAGCAGGGGGAAAAAGCTATGTTTATTGTAATGGAGCTCCATCAGACTACTGCAAAATGTTTCCTGCAGCCAAAATTGTGGAGGACTTTTGGATATAATGAAAAGTAATGCTAAGCATAGGCACAGAAGAAAATAACCCAGTGGCAGAAGAGCCACTTTGTTCTTACATGGAGCTGGTTGCCAGGGGCGATTAACCTTTTACACCCCAGGGTTGTTTTGGTGTTCAGCAGTGGACATGGCTGTTATATGCACACACTCCCTTGCCACACTGGTAGCACACATACTCACTACAACTGTACATAGAGCTCTGTCTACCAAGGCAGGATGAGCGCTCTTGCAAAACCACTCCCATCCTAGTTCATCCCCCCACCCCTTTGGGGGTGCCTTTTTACATTTTGCAGAAGGTTCTGTGAAGAGTAAAATACAGGACTTCCAGCCCCTTCAACCCTGTCACTGAGCCAGCAGAGGAATTTTATTTCCTGATCATAGCACAGAGCATCACCAATGCCAAGATAGAGAAGTAAGGCTGTGGGGGCTGGTTTAATTAATTAATTAATTAATTAATTAATTATACCCCGCCCATCTGGCTGAGTTTCCCCAGCCACTCTGGGCAGCTCCCATGTGGCATGCTGGCTGCATCCAGCTCAACCTGTGGGTTAGCTGCCTTTGCATTAAGCCATTGTTAAAAATAAGCCAACGCAAATGAGCCGCGTGCTCAACTGTACCTGTTATTCCCCTGCCTTCCCCCAACTAGGTAGAAAGAATCCAGAGTTGTGCATTTATCCGATTATTAGAGCTGAGCTGAACTGGGGTCACGAGCTACATGAACATTTTCTTGCTCCTCACAAAGCAGCCCCCCTTGTGGAAGATTGGTGGGGGGAGACTTGAAACAGTATGTAGAAGGAGGGAAAGCATCCTTGCTATAACTGGGATGATACTCCCTGTTTTGCCACACCATAACAAAGGAAGTGCAAAAGCAGATCACAGCAAGACGTGGTGTTAGCTAGATGCAGATCTGAATACCACGGCAAGGGAAGTGAAAGGGAGTACATTTCTCAGTTTCCAAGGCAACCGGGCAACTGTATTCTTTGAATTCCTGTAGGGAATATGTCTTCATATTGCCAAAACCATAAAGCAACTTGTCCTGCCCTGACATATTGTGCTAGGGGAACAGGCAGTGTAGGAGACATGCACTTGCCCCTCCCCAGCAGGGGAAAATGCCACTTCATTTGTCTTCATTAGCATTGCTTCATAACCACATCTGATTGGCTACATAGCATGATACCATCTCACTCACAGTGTGATGCCTGGTTGGCTGTGGTCTGAGATGGTGAGAGAGAGCTGGAATATTGTCTTGTGGGGTTGGGGGGACTTTATGTTGTAAAATCCGAAAACATAGAAAAGGAAAAAGAAAACACATTAGCCACCCCTGTTCTATAGCATTCTTGGTGTGAGCATGTAGAAAAGGTTTAATAAAATGTGACCTTTTGTTTTAATTGATATATATACTACTGTAGAAACAGATTTTTAAATTTTATATATATATATATATATATATATATATATATATATATATATATATATATATAACACACACACACACACACACACACACAGTGATACTTCTGGATGCGAATGGGATCCGTTCCGGAGCCCCGTTTGCATCCTGAAGCGAATGCAACCCGCGTCTGTGGGTCACGATTCGCCGCTTCCGCGCATGTGCGTGACGCCATTTTGAGCGTCTGCGCATGCGTGAGCGGCGAAACCCGGAAGTAACGTGCTCCGTTACTTCCGGGTCGCCGTGGAACGCAACCCGAAAATATTCATCCCAAAGCATATTTAACCCAAGGTATGACTCTGTGTGTGTGTGTGTGTGTGTGTGTGTGTGTGTGTGTACACACACACACACACACACACATATATATATATAAAACAATAAACAGTATTAATGTCTACCAACTTTTCAGAATTCTCACTTCACTCCTACACAAACAGTTGCAAATTTGGAGAAACTGTATTCAAAGTTTTTGAAGAACTGTGACGTTTAGGCTTTTTCTACTGTGGTTTCATACTTGACCCAGTTGGGTTTTGCTCCTCCTACTGCTTGAAGGCAGGAATGTGGTCATCCCACAGGAAACTTCTGTCTGGCTCCATTGCCTTGGAGGAGCCCCAGTTGCATTCCTGTCTTTCACTCAAGGTGGTAGCTTTAGAATTATTCCCTGATACAAGACTGTGTTTCAGGGTCAATTTCATTTTCTGTTCTTCTTGTGTTCATTTGCCTTCACATATAGCTTTCCCCCCCTTCTTCTTACAGGAGAGAGACTTTTCCCACCCCCATCTGGATTGAGCTATTCAAGTTGGTTTTGCATAGAACATTTTAGTACAGCTCCAAATCATCACCCAGTCAGGTTACTTACAGTTGTAAGACGGGCAAACAGCTCCGAGCAGCACTATATATGCCTTGCCATTGTCCTTTCTGCAAAAGACCGGTCACTGATTGTTTCAACTAAAGAAGAACTACTTCAGAACTATGGTAAGAAGCACACTGTGCAGCATATATTCCTCACCATTCTGTGTTATTGTGACAGTAAGGCATAAAGCCCATGCTCCCCCCATCAACCCGAATGGAGTGATGAGCTTGAGCAGTCCTTTCCCTGCTTAGGTGCCCAGTTTCAGCATTAGATTTCCTGATTTATTAAACCACATTTTCCCCTGTGACATCTGAACTGGGAAACATTGATTTCAGGGGTTTTTTCAAATCAGGATTGCAATTTTTCCTCCCTTCTATCAACAGTTACTTTAAGAAAAGTTTTAACTGCTGCATTTCTGAATGCAAATAACTTGCCCAAATCATAACATTCTTAATATTAAAAGGGAGGGGGGAGCGGATAGGTCTGAATGTACAGTACTAAATCTTAATTTAGTTGGCACTGAATCGAATGCTTTATTGATGCACTAAAAATAAAAATTGTGCTACATAACATTTTTACTCTTGTTACTTGCCACTCCTCACCTTGAGGCTATAGCACTGCGTTGGATGTCTGGCTGCTTTTGATGAAGACTGCAAGTGATGCAGAATACGACGACTGTTCAATTAATGTATATATTTATATGGCAATAGGAGCTGCCATTTAATTTTCTTTTGTCCTCAGTTGATGACTTCAGTGAAGAATCTTCCTGCTATGAGATCCTCCCTTGTTGCACTCGTTTTCGTTGCGGCGACCATATAGTGGAAGGCCAGTGGCATCATATGGTTCTGGTTATGAGCAAAGGCATGCTGAAAAACAGCACCGCTGCACTCTACATTGATGGGCAGCTGATAAATACTGTGAAGGTAAGTTGAATACAATGACATTCTGATTCTTACTTGAGATAATGTGTGCGAAGGACTACGAGCATGTTTTGTGTTTAAGGTTGGAGTGCAACCTGGAATGGTTGCCTTGAGTTGCTGATGGTGTTGGTTTTGAACTCATGGTTCAGCTGTTAAAGTGAAGTGGGTGTTTTCTTCTGGACCAGATTGTGCATTGTGGTTGCGTGTGAGATCAGTGTTAATCAGTTATCAGAGCTCAAAGCATAGTTTTTGCTGCCATGATCAGAACCTTCTTTCCAGGTATTCTGTAACCGTGGGGTCCATACTACTGGTTTTTTGAAATCTTCTTTTAAAGGCCTAGAGTTATCTTGCTTCCCTTGGGGGAATTTCTTCCGGATGACTAGCCTTGAATAGCATACAGAATAGCTGGTTAGCAGAGGGAGTAGGCTGTCTCTCTCAATTACAAACGCAGTGAACCATCCAACACCACAAACCCAATTCTGTACCTGAGACAAAAAGCTATTAAGAAAACAGCACAGGAGAAGCATGTGGGAAAATAAATGATTACTTAGCAGTATATCGTCCCCTTTGCATTATTTGAATCAGTGATGTCAAAAGTCAGGTTCAATGGATGATACAGCATCTCTGATCTTTCAGCCGAAAGCTTTCAGCAGTTTGCAGAAGCCTATCATTGTAGCAGCCATCCCAGTCTGTGTGACATTAGCCACAACCAGTTCTGTGTGGAGTTCTTTTGCAGAACTAATATGTCACTCAAGCCCAGAAATGTGCTGCTGAGCTATCTATCATGTTTCCTTAAAATTGACTAGTGGATCCCTCCTCTTTAAAGTGGGCTAGGTATTGTTGCGATTAATTCAGCTGACTGAAACTAATGAGAAGTTTCCCAGCCCTTCTTTCAGCTAGTTAATAGGACAGCATTCTCACACCTTTCCTGCTAAAAGCTTATCAGAACATTTCCATTTGCAGAGTGATTAGGCTTCAGTTCTGTATTCGTATCTTCTTCCTATAACAGTTGGCGTCATAAATAGATGGCTGGTATATAGATACTTCCAGTAACAATAGCTTACCTTTTTGCACATTTCATTTATGTGTCTCAAAATTTTACCTTCTGGTATCCAGTGTAACATGGTATTACTGAAAGAAGCATGAAAGTTTCCTTTCTGGTGATATAACTCTTTAATGCCAATCAACAAGCAAAATAGGATGAATCAAGTGAAGTGGTGTTTTGGTTGCTGAAATGAAGCAGAGTGTGCATTTCTGGTAGAAGATTAACCTTTTGTAGTAATAATAATAATAATTTTATTATTTATACCCCGCCCATCTGGCTGGGTTTCCATTTTAGGTGCATTTTAGGTTTATCTCTTTTACATGTGATTTATAGAACCTTTCCCTTGAGTTTCATGTTTTGCTGCTTGTCAGTTGCCTTCACCTCTCTTTTTCTTCCCTGTGGAAGGCCCTTGTGCAAAAAATGACTGAGAAAGTCTCAAGGCTAGCCCCAGATGTTGCTTATTTTTCTTCTTTAGTCAGAGAGTGATGGAGGAGGAGGAGGAGGTTGAAAGTTGTTGAGAACTTAATTAATCCTCCTTGTGGATTTTTGGGTTATGGATTCTTGGGCAGGGAGGTACTACGCAAGTACATAGAGCAGCAGCAAATCACCACCACAACCCTATCCAGAGACAAAGAGGAGACCACCACCTGCTCTCTGTCCCTCCTTTAGTGAGTGACTGCTTCTGCACCTTTCCTGCCAAAGAACCCTCATGTGTTCTGAAGTAGCAGTACTTCACTTTGGTGATGTGAGACTCGTTTCATTTGCTGCTGTTTTTGTTCCTGCTGGCGCTAGCCAGCCATCACTAGGAGAGAAGGATGGAGTCAGGTTGGAGAAGATATGAAAGGATGGCTTTAATTGGAGGCAGGGAAAAGCAGGGAGTGTGAAGGAATTATATGATTTTGTGTTTTGAAGGAGATCAATTCCAACGTTTTAAGTGTTTGGAAAGGACATTGTTTTATGCCTTGGATTAAGGGTTAGAGGGGTTATGTGTCTGGTCCTACCTTTGTGAGAGGGGAGATGAGGGATTGATTTATTTGAACCATTTGTTTATATCAGTACATGTATGTGATTTGGAGAATATTCAGATTGGATGGATTTGGAAAAGAATTAATCTTTTTATTTTATGTTTGCGCATCTGTGTGTATTTTTAAACACAAATATCACATGTGCTCTTACTGCCAGAGGTGTTCTTATCTCTCTTGTCAGAGAGGAATTTCCTTGTTGAAATATTTCATTGAATGGATGGTGCATTTATAGATGAAACAACCTTTTCACTAAAGATGCAGTTGTGCTGTGCACTCCTGTGCATGCTTACTCAGATGTTAGCTGTTAAGTGAAGCTTATCTCCAGTAAGTGTGCATAGGATTGCAGCATTAAATTATTAACATGTGTTGCTAAATTTTCAAGGTTGTTTTTCTCATTTTTCGTTCCTTTTTTCCTGATACTGTAAAAACCAATCTTTCTTCCTTGAAAGTATGCCTGGAAAGACAGTTTCATGCTGAAATACTTTATATACATATGCAAATATTTGCAAATTTAACCAGATTAAATTCCCTCTGGAGGGAATGTTCAAAATGTTTGCCATCAGCACATGTGGTCAAATCATAGTCAGCTTGTGTAGCCTCTTACGTTACGGATTTCCAGTAATGTTTAGATGAATTTATGTATGCCAAAAAAAAATTTTCTGATCAGCATTGGTATTTATTTCACAGCTTCATTATATTCACAGTAGTCCTGGTGGTTCAAGTTGTGCTA
Organism: Podarcis filfolensis; assembly: GCF_964270895.1. NCBI lineage: Eukaryota > Metazoa > Chordata > Lepidosauria > Squamata > Lacertidae > Podarcis > Podarcis filfolensis. The sequence continues at coordinate 63,895,453 of NC_139610.1, forward strand.
ATCCACCAGTAGTCAGCACTGTTTACACCTACATAGGCTCGCCACCTGCTCAACGCCAGCTCTCATCCCTTGTTTGGCGTCTGGGGCCAACCCATTTCTTAGAAGAGGTCTTGCCTCCATCAAGTGTTAGCACGATTTATGAACTAGGACCAAACTATGTTGGAAGCTTTCAAGCTGTATATATGCCATGTAAGTAAAAGTTATCCTAGTGTGTTGTTTTTTTTGTTTGTTTGCTTCTCTTTTGATTTTGGTTGGAGTAGGATTAATTTATTCACATATGCGGAAAGCATATATAATATCACTTTGAGAAGCAAGCATGTTCATTATCCAAAGCTGTACTATCACAAAAAACTCTTCCTCAAAACTATTGTAACTTGGCAGCTGCAAAGAAACAAAAGGGGACAAGACCTCACAGGTGCACAAAAACAATTTAGCTGCTTCGTGATAATCTTAGTGCAATCTTAAAATGAGATATAATACTTTAAACTGATAATTTATTAATTTGGCTCAAGATAGTAAAATCCTGGAGTTTAGCTAGTAGAAATCCCCCCCCCCCACAATATAGTTTATTTGAACCACATTTTCCACTGAATTAATTAACATTGTTCTTTAGCATTTACACATTGCACTTTGCACACTAGCTTACATGCCTTTACAAGAGAGACAAATTCATGGTGAATAGGCCTCTATAGTAATGATGACTATACATGCCATCCAGTTTCAGGGGCCATTATTGCTTGAGTACCAGTTGCTGGGGAACTGCAACAAGGAGATGGCTGTTGAATTCCTGCCACTGTTTGTGCCCTTACTAGGTCTGGGTGGTCACTGGGAGACAAAACACTGGGCAAGGCAGGGCATTGTCTTATCCACTACATTGCATCAGCTCATAGTGAAATGTGTTTCTCTCATTCTGAAGGCAAGGATTCAAAACCAGAAGGAGTCAGTCCGTCTCCAGTATCGTTGGTCCCAGAAGAGAAAGTTTCTTTTGGCCTCTATGCACTCTCTGTTTCGTCACTGACAGTGGCAAGGATTAGAAAAGTTTATAACAAACTGGACAGTAAGGCCATAGCCAAGCAGGTAAGCTGGAACACTCAGGTTGAAGAAGACTTTGCCATCTGGCTAGTTTTATGATTTTAACTCATGAAGTGCCATGTTATGTAATTGTGGATGTCACACACATTAACATAGAGCATGCACCAGCACTGTTAATACTGGAAGCTATGCATGTGTGCTGGGGCTGCTGAATTGAGACTAAGGTGTTAACCTTTTATTCGTGTATTTTATTTATCAAAATATTTATATATGGCTATTTCTTTTTTAAAAATCAAAAAATCAAAGCGGTTTGCAGCAATATTACATAAAACCATACAGTAAAAGCCATATTAAAAGTTTAAATCAAACATCAATTAGCTGTTGTGGAAATATGTGTTCTTAAGTGTCTGCAGATGTCTGGTGGAATAGAAAAGTTTGCAGCAAGCGTTTAAAGCTGAAACAGAGAAAACAGTTGGAACTAATTTCCTTAGTTGTTAATAACTTGTGTGTAGATACCTTTATTTTAATTTATTAAACAAAATTAATATACTCCTTGATTGTAATAAAACCTCTTTACAAAAAATATATAAAATATTAGTAAAAACAGTTAATAACATTGATTTTGTTTTAAATGGTTTTGGATAGTAAAACACATATAGGTGTCTGGATAGGCTTGCCTAAAGAAAATGTTTTAAGCAGGCACCAAAAAGAGGATAATGAAGGTGGCTGCCCAATGTCAGTAGTAATAACAATTATCATTACTGATAATTTTATTTATTATAGTAATTAATGATAATACAGCAGTGATCATTTAGTAGCTAGTAAAGTGTGTTCTTATTACCTCTTTTATACAATATTGCAGAGTAGGAAAGCTATTAGTCTTTTTGTAGACATATTTGGGTATTTTATTTTTAAATTTTTTATTTATACCCCACCCTCCTTGGCCAGGGCCGGGCTAAAGGTGGCTAACAACAAATATGAATTACAATAAAACGTAATAGAAAAAACATACACACACACAGCACTAATTTCATCTCCCTCTCTTGGGTCTACCACTGCTAAAGTGTGATATGAAAAAATCATGTAGATGCAAAGTGGGAGATGACCATGGGAAACTGGGCTTTGTAAGATCAGCTGTTTGTTTGTTTTTCATTTTGATTTCCCTATAGTTTTATCATCTGTTTTTACTTCTAAATTTTAGAGAGATATACTCTGGCAGAACTGGAGAATGTTGGGGTTAATGAAATTCAGGACCCACTATGTGCTTAGCATTTTTACAGAAGCCACCTCTGGTCTCCTTTTATGATGCCTCTATCTATATGGACCCACAAAGAGTTGACTCAAGTCCGTAAATTAATAGCGGATTAAACCATATCTGCTAACCTGTTCTTTAAAACTTCCAAGAGAAATACTTCCACTGCCTCTTTAGGCTGCTAGTCCTGCTACCTCACAGCTCAGCCTGCATTAATCCTTGAATCAAAATTCAGGTGTTCAGAATTGACCTAACCTTACCTTTTGGGGGGGACTAAGCATTATTCTGCCACTTCATGAAAATGTATTAAACACTTTGTGTCACTGAAGAAACCCTCTAAATGATCAGTTTTCCTTGTTTTGATTAGTTGGCTGTTTCATCTCATGAGAATGCCACTCCAGTGAAGCTGCTTCACAATTCAGGAGGACATCTGAATGGACCTGCACGTACCATTGGTGCAGCTCTGATAGGATATCTGGGTGAGATGAGTTGCAGTTCTTTCACTTTTTTAGTTCCAGTGTTTAGTTGCAATATAGAGTTTAAGGTGCTTTTTACACACTGACCATGGTACTAAAGGCTCAGATCCAAGCTTGGGAGTCCTCTAAACGCAGGTGCTTCTTTTCCCCCTAAGTAGAGGAACACCCAGCACATGGGATGGGGAACCCTGATCTCTGCCCCAATATCACGAAGTCTAGGCATTGACTCAAGCTCTTTGGCTTTGCCTTGTGGTGTTGGCACCCTCTGCACGATAAAAGAATAACTGAACATGATTGGCAGCATCCTGCTGTCCCTTGGAATACATATCTGGAATCTTGCCATTCTTATTTCTTCCTCGTTTACCAAGCAGTCTGCTCCTAGGAAATTCTCACAATGTTTCTATCAATTCCTGGCCTCTAGGCATCTGGTTTGTATTCCCTCCTCATATGTCAAGATTTGTAATCTCTGAAAATTATTGTGTCCATGATTATTATTATTTTTTTGGTGGCCCATGCTTCCAAATCCATGATTCTTCAAATAGCCAAAGTTTGTGGTCTTCGCTTTTGTGGAGTTTGGATAAAACGTATGCACCTTCTTATTGCTTGCTTGGCTGACTAGTCATATGCAAGTTGGTCCCTATTAGTGCCTTGGGTACTTTTCAGAATGAAAAGGCAGGATAAAAATCTGCTTCAGCAAATGAGCATTAGTGGTGGAAATGGATGGTTTTTACTTTAGGCTCGTGCATGCTTTGCCATGGGGGAATGTTATGAGAGCAGGAAGGATCACGGCTCAGTGACAGAGCTTTGCATTTATAATGAAATAAATTTATGAAAACAATATATGCATGTAGAAGGTTCTAGTTTCAGTCCCCAGCATCTTCAGGTGTGGATTGGAAAAGAGATCTGCCTAGATCCTGGAGAACCGCATTTGGTCAGTATAAACAATAGTGAGTTAGATGGGCTGTTTAGGGGAGAGATTTGATGCAAGGGATGGATGACATTGGCTTGACCAGAAATCAACGCTGAAAAAATCTCAGTAGCTTTATGTTTCTTCAAGTAGTTTAAGTTGCACACTTGAGCACCCCATTTCCCCCATCCACCTACCAAGAAAAACAAACAAACAAACCCTTACCTTGGATAGATATGGTGAACTGGCAGCAGGGAGTGGAGTAAGTAGCCAACGGCAAGGTTATGGGTTATGGCCAAAGTCCACAGAGCTCACTTGCTGCCCTGCAAGTTGCCAGTGGTGGAGGAGAGGTAGAAGCAGTAGTGGACAGGGTGATAGCGCTGAATCACTGCAGCATCCTGGGATGGAGAGAAGGAATGCAACGGTGGTGAGGCTGGTGTGGTGCAGCCACCATGGCAGAAGCATTGGGTTGCAATCTACCTTGCACCAACCTTGCCACCACTGCGCCCCTCCCCTGCTCCATCCTGGTATGCTGCAGTGATTTATCTGAGTGGGGCATCCCCACTATGCCACCCTCTGCTGGGTGCACCACCAGTTTGAGGACGGACGAGCTTGAAGGATGGTTGTGCCTGCCTTGAGTTGTGGCTGTACTAATTAGGCCAGCATTGTTAGCGCATGTTTGAGCACCCCATATAATTGAGTAATTGCCCCATCTCTAATTTCAGTTATACTCTGTTGTCTTATTTGCATGTAATTGTTCAGCAAATGGATTGTGAGTCTCCTTTGAAAGCAAAATGCGCTAGAAGTCATGTTAATTTTATATAGTTTACGTTTACTACAAATGAGCTAATTTCCCGTCTGCTCATTAAGGGCTTTTGTTTGGTTTTGTTTGTTTCTGTTTCTGATGTTGTAGGTTCTTGGGAAATGGGAAATGCATTCACTGTTTTTGAATCACAGTAGAAGTTTTTGGTTGTACAGCAATCCAATAAACGCATTAATGCCAATTGGTTTATTTTTTGCCACCTTATTCTCAGGAGTAAGAACGTTTGTCCCAAAGCCTGTTGCCACTACGTTACAGTACATTGGTGGAGCAGCTGCTATTCTGGGTCTGGTAGCCATGGCTTCGGATGTCGAGGGGCTGTATGCTGCTGTGAAGGCCCTTGTGTGTGTGGTAAAGAGCAACCCTCTGGCTAGCAAAGAAATGGAAAGAATCAAAGGCTATCAGGTGCGTGCTGAATTTGAATTCTTACATGATTTTGCACTTCAAGCATTGATGCATCAACACATTTCATTACTACCTTGCCTTTGAAGTCAATTGCATTATTTAGCTCTCTTTCCTTGTGTACTGGAAAGGCTTTCAGTCAGTGACAGCTCTGCGGTTAAAGTGAAGCACCATCAGAATATGGTCATCGTGTCAGATCTGTGACATCTGCTAGCTCAGCAGAGACTCTTATCTGCTGCCAAATCAGAGGAAGAACACGCAGGAGCCTGAAGAGAAATACATGAGGAGGAGCTTCTATTGTTGTTACCGTAATCAAGGGCAGTGCACCATCTGTGTCAGTTGAAGGGCATTTGAAGCCAGCAGTGAGGTTGATTTATCTGTCTATTTGAAAACATAGTAATTTGTTCGGACAAATGGATGGAGCTTCTCCTACGAGTTGGGAATGACTTTCCATCAAAGGAGACGAGACCCTTGTTCTAATTTCATCACGTCCGAGATGACTTCCCTTACCTTCAACGTGCCGTACAGTTTAGAAGGGGCTGTTTTGTGTGTGAGGCCCATCTATCACTTAGCCCCTGAACTGAATTTGCCAATAGGAGTCCTGTTTAATCAGTACCGCATTGAATGAACTAGATAATCATCACTGTGCGGCTTCTTTATTAGCCATTCTGCCTGCATTTGATTTGCTTTCAATAGGCACCAAATATTATTGTCTTCTGGAAACTAGTCACGGCCTAGACAAGTTATGTTCCATACCGAGGTAGGAACACTTACACTGGGCAGTAAAATGTGCTTTAGAAATTGCTTCCTTCTAAGCACATTTTTTAAAAATCAAAGAAAAGGTTTTGGAATTCAAAGGTAATGGATTCAGAAATGGCTGATAACTTGTATTTCAAAATGCAGCTGCCTGTCCTTTGCGGGATTCCTGTTATATCCACCTGGATAATCAAATATTAAATTACAAAAGGCTGCAAATGCTACCCCCAATCTTTTGCCCACCATGATGATTTTCTTTTGTTTCCTTTTGACAAGTAGTTCTGTGTAGGACTAGTCACTAGCAACCCCATCCCTGAGAAGAGCCTCTTCATTTCAGAATGCCTGCTGTTTTGTCGGCTAATGTCAACTTTACCTCTTTCTGCTTTTCCATTGTAATTCTTGGTATTATCAATAGTTTACAACAAAGAAATGTACACTATACCTGATCTTTGAATTTACAAAAGCATGGCTCTGCGAATGGCTCTGCCCTGCTGTGATACTTTTTATTATGCTTGGAATAAGATGATATTTCCTTTGTCTGCAAAAGGCTGTAAGAATTATAAAAGGAGAGGGGAAAGCCACTTTGCCACTCAGTGTCCATATGTTGTTTACTTGTATTTCAGTTATTGGCAATGCTGTTAAAGAAGAAACGCTCTCTCCTGAATAGCCACATTCTTCATTTGACCTTTTCCTTGGTGGGGACTGTTGACAGCGGTCACGAAACATCCATTATTCCAAATTCAACTGCCTTCCAGGACCTGCTTTGCGACTTCGAGGTACATAGGGCACCCCTGAAAGCTAGAAATTATTACAGTCATTAGGAAACCTGGAGCAAGTGTTTTCTGAAACAGAAAGCACGCCAGTGAAGAGATTGGTTTTGTGGATCTTATGAAACTACATATCTAATGAAGTACATTATGCAATTGCAGTGCAGAGAGACTATAATCTACCAGCAATGTTGATTGATTGTAACGCAGCCCTCTTAAAATATATTACATTATTCTGTTTCGTGAAGGAGGTAAGTTTTGAAGCTAAACTCAAGAGTTGGTGTCAGAAATGCCTTTTGAAATAACACACGATCAATCATGAACGGCCTCTAACGTAATCGTTTTGCTTGAAGGGAAGGGAAGGCGAATAGTTGCCAGTAAGGAGCAGCATGATCAGTCTACCACTGTTTGTTCAGACCAGCGAAGCACCCTGACCTAGAAACCTTTTCACGAGTCAGGCATGATCATATAACCTGCTAAGGTTGTTGGTGTAAAGCAGAGACAGGGGACCTTTTTCAGCCAGAGGGCAACATTCCCTTCTGGGGGTCACATGTCAATGGTGGGCAGGGACAGAGTCAAAAGTTGACAGAGCATTGAATGGTAATTGTTTTCCTTTGTGCAGTAGGCTAGTTCCTACACACATCCACACACCGCTTTCTATCCTCCATCCAGGCCAGTAAGATGCATTCAGTGATGCATTTTAGGTAGGCAGAAACATAGAATCGTAGAGTTGGAAGGGATCCTGAGTTTCATCTGGTCCAGCCCCCTGCAATGCAGTAATCTCAGCTAAAGCATCCCTGACAGATGGTCATCCAACTTCTGCTTAAATACCTCCAAGGAAGGAGAGTCCACCACCTCTTGTGGGAGTCTGTTCCACTGTCAAACAGCTCTTACTATCAGAAAGTTATTCTGGGTGTTTAGTCAGAATCTCCTTTCTTGTAACTTGAAACCATTGTTTCAGGTCCTAGTCTCCAGAGCAGGAAAAAAACAAACAAACTTGCTTCATCTTCCACGTGACAGCTGTTTAGATATTTGAAGATGGATATCGTATCTCCTCTCAGTCTCTCCTCTTTTGCACACTAAACATACCCAATTCCCTCAACCGTTCCTCCTAAGGCTTGGCTTCCAGACCCTTTATCATCACTCAGGTGCAAAGCAGGGCTAGTAAGAGGATGTGGCCTTGGGTGAGATGGTGTGGCTTTGGAGTGCCCCGCGGGTCAGACAGAGAGGCCTGGATGGCTGCATTTTGAGCATCCCCATTGATGGTGTCAAGATACTGCTGTACCACTGTAGCTGGTCTCACTGCAGTTCACTTCACTAGCCCAAACTCATTGGCTGCCCCCATACAGAATCCTCACCTGACATCAGTTAAGTTGTCTGCTCAAGGTCCACTGTAGTGCTTTGGCAGGTCTCAGTGTTGGAGAGTGCACAAAATGGCAGTGGCAACACTGGCAATAGATACTGGATGGCATGGGTGGGTGCCACAGGTCCTATGAATGGAATATGAGTCGAGTGACCATTTCTGAATTTGTGTTGTGCACGACGAGCAAATAATGACCCATGGCAGACTCTGGTTTCCCGCCTTTGTGTTTAAACTGATAATCCAAACACACAGTATTTGTAGTTTTAAGTTATGCCAGCGGAACTGAGGGACAAGATTTGATAAAGGGCAGGACTAGCTGATAGCAAACAGCAAAAGACAGGTTAGACTGATGACCAGAAAATGAGAATTTTTTAAAAAAATGAAAGGGAGTTTGTATATGTGGTCTTGGGAAGTAGGATTTTTGAGGCTGTTGCAGATCAGAGAGAACGATATCACAGAAAAAATAAAATCGGAAATGAAGAAAGGAGCGGGGGCAGAGGCGGGGGGAGAAGCAGCAGCACATTACCTTAAGCGAAGTCAAGGGTATGACAAAGGGAAATGATTGGACAGGCAAGTTAAGTTTGGAGATTTAAATGAAAATACTTTTGACTATGTAGTTTGATTTGCGGTAACTTTTCACATCGCTGTTAACTGAAGGAGGTCTGCACACTGATCATAACAAGAGGAGAAAGGGATTATTTTTGCAGTGACAGAAGGCTAGCAGGAAGCGGCCTTTGAAGAAGAGATTTAAGTTATAGAGAATAGAGGTGTCTAGGCCACAAACAAAGGCTTTAGCAATAACAGAAGCAAATAACCAAGATGGAGAAAATGACTAGTATTTTTCTATGAATATTTTCTTATCACTATCACGTTCTGATTCATTTTTTAACAGATTAATTAGACTTCCGTCTTTTTGTTCTCTTCCTTAATAACAATGTCAATTTTTATCATAGTTAAGTAAAACCCAAGTCACATCCACACACTTGTATGAGGCAAGTGGAAGTCGATCAACTTCTACGGCATTGATTAATGTGCTGTATTAGCGCTGTTTGTTGTTTAGTTTTCAGATTTTAATCTTTCTCTGTTAGATTCTCAATCTTTTATAAATGGAAGATGAAGAGGCTAAATCTTTATATCTGCAGATCAACTAGCATATGAATTTACTTGTTCTTCACTTGTTTAATCCATGGGCTTTATTGTTTGATTGGTGGGCTGACAATTGCAATCTGGTATGGAAAGAAAAGAATAATTGTTTATGATAACTTCATTTAGACTCTATTTTTTTCCAATGGGAAAAAGCAACACCTGGGACAAAAGCAGCAATAGGTAACCCTAATATTGGTAGTCTAGAATAACTCTACTAAGCAGAATAGCACATGCCAGCTATAAATCAGCTGTATATTTTGTATTTCAGGTCTGGCTGCATGCACCCTATGAACTTCACCTTTCCTTATTCGAACATTTCATTGAGCTTCTTACTGAATCCAGGTAACGTCTGATATAATTTGTCTTGTAAACAATACAGCATTATGTACAATCCAGATTTTGCCTCCCAGTTTCTCTCCCCTTTGCTTACTTTGATGCTGTGTCATGGTTTTGATTTGATATGATTTGAAGGGTTTTTATTATGATGGGAGAATAGGAAAGGAGAGGTGGAACTTGCAGAAAAATACCGAAAGACAGACAGTGAGTTAAGAGAGCTGGACTGAATTGAATGCTAAGCACCTAGTCCTAACTATTGGAAGTTCCATTCAGATAGTTATGAAGACTACAATATAAAATGCAAACATGAAGTCGTGTTTTGTTATGTCACTGGCCATGCTGGCTGGCTGTATTCCAGAACATTTCATTGGCACTGGGATGGGGAAGATTGCGTTAGACCCATGTCCTGTCACCATCAGATATTTGGTAGGCAGGCCCAAGAGACTAGGCTTTTTCTGTAGTCAGAAACTTAGACTTCCCCTGCTTTTTTCCACAGCAGTTGGCCTACTTGCTTCAACAGCATTTGGCTGTTTTAACCATCCCATATATGTATGTTAATAGCAAAGATGGTCAGCAAACAATAAGAGTGGACAAAGGTATTTCCAAACCAATCTGTTTATATAAAGTAGTTTTTGTTTGCTCTTATTCTTGGCTGCTACCAATTTTACCTGTGTTCTTATCTATCATGATGGCTGAGGTTACGATGTATTTGTGTGTGGGTTTGTAAGCAACCTTGGAATGAATGTATCTGATGTAAAGCCAGGTTAAAGAAACTAATTGAAGTAAATGGGGGAAAATATGTTCCCACGTTTGACATTATATTCTCGTTACATGGTATGAACATAAGTCAAGTGGATTGCTAGATTCATCTTTTTTTAAAAAAAGAGAGCTGTAGTGCATGGGCTACTCAAATCAATGAGAATTGCTTATTATTTAAGCTGTTCTTTTCATTTCAGTGAAGCAGCAAAGAATGCAAAACTGATGAGGGAGTTCCAGCTTATCCCAAAACTTCTGCTGACACTTCGAGACATGTCTTTGTCTCAGCCAACTATTGCCGCTATTAGCAACGTACTGAGCTATTTGCTTCAAGGATTCCCTAGCAGCAATGACTTGCTCAGGTACCAAATAGAGTTATCCTTTGATTTCCTTCTTTCTACAATAAATAAATAAATAAATAAAAATAGATCGCATGTTTCTCTGTGAGGCTACATTTATCTTCCGTTGCTCTGAATCTACCAGCCTGGGAAACATAAAACATTCCTTATGTACACAGTTTTTTTCATGCTTGGTAAATTTAATAATCTTTTACAGTGGCTTTCCAGAATTGATTTCAAAATACCTTGAAGATGATGTTCTTTCCCCTCCCTATGCTTCAAAATGTCCTATTTATAGTAATTTTGCACAAATGGAGAGAGAGAGTTATCCAGGACAATTTGTTTCAGAGTGTGTGTGTGTGTGTGTGTGTGCGTGCATGTGTGACTGAGTCAACTTTATTCAATCCTAATAAATGTCAGGATCTGAATTTTAAAGAAAATAATTGCTGCTTAGTGTTGCTTTGCAGCCAATGTTAATTAATGACAAATTAAACTCCACCTGTCAAACGGAGTGCATGCTGTTTTTCCCCCTCTTATCCACCAAGGTTTGGGCAGTTCATCTCTTCTACTTTGCCTACATTTGCAGTCTGTGAGAAATTTGTAGTCATGGAGATGAACAATGAAGAAAAGCTTGACACTGGTAAGTAGTTCCAGTTCTAGTGGAACCGAAGAAATCACTCAAGACATGTTTTCTCATTACCACGGATGATGATCTCTTTGTTTTCAGTGCTACAGTCCCTTCACTTTTCCTCTCTAGAAAGATAACCTTTTAATTAGGGTGGCCCTTTTAAAGATAATTTTCCAAGGTTGCACTCTACAAGAAACTCTCATTTAAGTCAAAGAGGCTGGCATGGAAATAAATTCCACTGGCTTGTGTTGCAAAAAGTGCAGAAAGTTAAGAGAAAAGTCCTTTTCACGGAAATAAAATAAAATAAAACTTACTGCATGGCCCTAAAATGTTAAATCTCCTGCCATAGATCCTCTATGATATTTACATGTAAAAGCAGTTGGTTGCGACCAAGTGTGTGGGACTTGGCCACACAGAGTTGAAAGTGATTAGTCTCATTGATTTTGGTTTTCTTTTCATGTAAAAGGAATTGGGTTTAATTGAACATTCAAGCCATCTAAATGGAAATGAAGTGGAAGAAATGTTTACATTGGCACTTTTTGAAGTGTAGTCTACAAGAAAAGTAATGAAATTCCAGGTGGCCTGCATGGACCATGGCTCTTCAATTGTTCTGAACCACAAATTGCATGAAAAAGCAGGAGTAAACAGTTTCTAGCATATACTTTAAAGGTAGCAGAGCTTGTATTTCTTGGCTACACTGTACCATTAAACATCAGCTGGAAGTTCTTCCCCCTTCATTTCCCTTTGTGTGAAAAGGAAAAAGTAACGAAGTCTGAAATGAAAACAAAACAAAACAGAGCCTTTATGAGCTTTAAAATCCTCTTAACTTTAGGCCCTCTACCATTCTGCTCTTTAGTTCAGAAATTCCAAGTATTTTCCCTCCACCCTTTATTGCCCTAAACATGATGGGAACTTTTATAGTGCTTCTGCACATAGAGTAGAAGAAAGAAACTGAAGAAAAGAAAATGGTTAATTTGAAGTGTTTGTCATATTTTCCTTACCTAGGCAATTTTCCCACCATCCAAGTTGGTTAAATGTTTCAGTCTTGATTAGTAGGTTCATCTTCACTCACCTGCAGAGCTTGGAATCTGTTTTATGGTGTACTAGTAACAATATTTTTAATTCATACTCTTGCTACATGAAATTCATTTGGGTGTAGTTTGTTCTTAACTGTGGGTGCAATCACAGTGAATTTACTGCCGATTTCCCCCTTTTCTGTTTGTGGTGACTGCCATTCTATAACCTGCAACTGTTATTTTCAGTCAGCAGTCTAGCGTATTTTCAGCTCAAGCAGGTTTTAGTCATACACTGTTTGTTACAATAGCAGAAAACTATTTACAAACCAGTTATATTTTGAGGGGGCAGGAGGCTTAATGGCAACTGATGTTATTTTAGAAGATACAATACTTGCAAGAAGCATTCCATTGATGTGTTTGAAAGCTAACTATGCATTTTGTGTTTTAGGAACGGAAGAAGACTTTGGAGGTCTTGTTTCTGCAAATCTTATCCTTCTGAGGAACCGATTGCTGGACATACTGCTTAAGCTTGTGTATACATCTAAAGAAAAAAACAGTGTCAACTTGCAGTGAGTACAAGTAGCCTAACTTTTGCTAGAAAATGTGACTGTGTCAAGAACCCACAGCACCTTAATGGACAAAAATGAGGCGTAGTCAAGCTCTACTTGAGAGTTCCATGGATGGTGTTAGCTGCTTTCAGCATATCCCTGTAATTGGCATTGTGTTGCACCCCTGTGCCATAGCAAAGGCAGGGGGCAGTTGCAGTCATTATTATGGTGGCTACATCTATGCGGAATTACCGCCACATGTTTCTGTGCACAGCTGTGTACACCTGGAATTGGGCAAGTAGATGGTCAATTAGTAGTGAAATGCTAATACGGCAACCATCTATTGAGGGCATTTATTTAAAGAGGTTGCAGGTTTTTATGTATTTATCAATTTCATTTATTTCAGAGCCACACTGTTCCAAAGTTTGGGGTCAGCCTATTTGTATAAAGACAGCCTTCCAAAGATATCTGGAATGGAATTTGGGTGACCCTGCAGGGGAATTGAGTTCCACAGTTGGATGCAAACAGAGTTAAAGTTACATATCAAACAGAATGAAAAGCACCTAACGTTTTTATCCTATAAGGCTTGCCCATTTTGTCTGGCTTTAGTCCATTAATTCTTTAGCATTGCTCCTACTTTTTATTCAGGGCTTGTGAAGAACTGGTCCGGACCCTGGGGTTTGACTGGATTATGCTGTTTATGGAAGAGCACTTGCACCCTACCACAGTGACAGCAGCCATGAGGATTCTGGTGGTCCTGTTGAGCAACCCAGCCATTCTCATCAAGTTCAAGGAAGGCCTCACTGGCGGAGGCTGGCTTGAGCAAACAGATTCTGTGTTGACTAATAAGATTGGAACGGTGCTTGGTATGAATATTTAAAAACATCCTAATTTTTGAACTCTTTTTCTCCCCACCCCCACTTTTATTTTATTTTTAATATGAATGTTGTGGCTAATACAGAATTGATCTAGTACCAGGAAAGCCAGTTTCAATGTAGCATTCTTAACAGAGTGAATCTCTGGAGGCATGCACTCAGAAAGTATTGTAACTGAACGGGTCATCCTGTGGAATGCACTCCTATTAGCCTAAGGTTGTAGGCGTGGGTGATTTGAGCTCACACCTTTATGGGTGAGCACATTTCACAGATAGCTCATTAAGGCAAAACAGATTTAGTCTGTCTGTGATTATGGCTGTAAAACACCCATGTAAATCAACCCAAGCCATGTACAGGATCATAGACTAGACTAGTTTGTGACATTATCAGATACCGTATTGGCCCGCATATAAGTTGCACCTTTAAAATTGGGGGGGGGGATACCCAAATATAAGCCACTCCATTCCTTGCTGCTCCTGGCTGCATACTGTAAGGTCGCGAATATAAGCCGCACTTTAACTTTTCACCGTTGGAATGGGGGGGGGGGGGAGTGAGGCTTATATTCAGGCCAATACGGTACAAAGCTTCCCAGTGAATCTGACAAACTCAGAGGTTTCTGCGAAACAGTACTGCATAGGAGCACAGTGACATCTGAGGAATATGGAGGATCGTTCCCAGTGCAATGCTATGTATGTTTACTCAGAAATAAGTCCCACTCAGTGGGGTTTACTCCCTAGTAAGGGCACTTAGGAGTATAGCCTTAGTCACCTTTCAATGAACGTTGAAGCTAGAATCCATATCCATTGTGTCCCAGCTTCCTACCATGTGTGGGGAGGGTGATGTGTGGGTTGTTGTACACAAGCAATCTTCGTGTTTGCACTTCCCAAATTATCTCTTGACGTTATTGGAACAGCAATTGCAGCTGCTGCTGTAATATAAGAATAGGTCCAAAATAAAATATTTGGAAAGTACTGAGATGACTAAACCTTTAAAATTGGAGGAGAGAGTTGAGAAACCATCTATGAACCTGAGTTGTACCTGATGAACAATACATTGAGCATCTCTAGATTAGGACATAGTCCATTACTTAGCAAGAGAATATACTAAAATTTGAATCTTTGTAACAGAAGCAAAATAATTAAATTACAAACCTTGAATGGTAGATGACATTCTTTATGTCAGATGTCTTTTTATACGAGAAACTTATTTATCAGGGATGACAGGTAGAGGGCACAGAACAAAAGATAGTGAACATTTTTGGATGATACTGAGATTATGGAATTTAGGTGAAATTGGATTCCAATTTGAGTTCTATATGGAAATGAGAATATAATGTATTTTAAAATAAATTAGGTCCTATTTCAATGCCACTGTCTTGTATTCTCATAGGAGAATCCTTTTGATTATGAAGAATAATGACAAGCATTTTGTACCAATGTTATTTATTATTACATTTTTCTGGCAACTTTTTTCTTCTTCATGTACTTAAAACAATGGTATTTCAGAGTTCCTACTTAAATTGAATCACCTTATTCCCTGGATGTAGCCTGTGTTTGAAAACAGTAGTATTGTTCTGGGTTCCCACCCCACCCCCCACCCCATCTGTGTTCAGTTCTCCTATGTTCATAATTTTTGACAAATCCAAACCAATAAAATGCTGGTGCTTGGGAACCCTGCACAATGGATTTTGACAGGTGGGCAGGACAACCTACCTGTCCATCATGAGATGCCATATTGATGTTATGTGATTGGCAGATGGGTTATCCTGTCCACCTGTCAAAAGTTGGCCCACAGGATGAGGCCAGGTAAAGACCTGGCCCTTGGATCCAGCAGGGTTCCCCACCCCTGATTTAAAGAGATGTTAACCTTTTTATTGGTAGCAGCAAGAAAGGAGGATGGATGGATGATGCAAGATGGTCTATGACAGGCATAGGCAAACTCGGTCCTCCATATGTCTTTTGAGACTACAATTCCCATCATCCCTGACCACTGGTCCTGTTAGCTAGGGATGATGGGAGTTGTAGTCCCAAAACATCTGGAGGGCCGAGTTTGCCTATGCCTGGTTTATGGGTTGTATCCAGTTTTAGCCATACTTGCAGTAGACCCATCAAAACTAATAGACATGGGTAACTTAGTTACATTAATTTTAGTCGGTCGGTCTGTTGTAAATAAAATTCACTTGGATGCAACCCTGTGCCTGGAATAATGCTCTTGCTGAGAAGGTGACCAAACAGTTTTGAGCACTGAGGTAACTGGAATATGAGGATGGTTTTGTTGCCCAGTGGCATGGCTTTGTTCCATGGGTAAAAAGGCCAAATGAGATTTTAACACTATGACCCAATCTTGTGGGGTGAAGAAGGAAAATAGCTTTATGAGGATATTATTTTTAACCATCCCTCAAATCTGAAGGTACAATGTGTCACAGTACATTCTGCTTTCTTCAAAAATTGTGCTTTTTTCTTTTTTCTTGTTTCCTGCACATTTTTTTTTTATTAAGCATGGGAGTAGATACCAGACTAAACTGTTGTATCTTGAAACTCTGAAGAAACACGAGTAATTTCATTACTTTGTACATTCCTCTGCACAATCCCAAAACATTTTGACAGGGCAGGCAAATAAAATGCTACAGCAGAAAAGCGTCCATCTTGGGTTTTTTAAACCATTGAATTAATGTTGGCCTGGTATTTTTGCAACCTGTTACTCTGACTACCCCATTTATTGTCAATACTAGTTACGCACAGGTGTTAACCACGGTGCTCTGTTCCGTTACGTTGATGTTGTGCATAGGACCCACTGTTGTTGCTTTTTGGCTTTTAATTTTACTTTCCCCCTCTCAGGTTTCAACGTTGGCAGGAGTGCTGGCGGCAGATCGACTGTCAGGGAAATTAACCGGGAAGCTTGTCATTTCCCAGGCTTTCCGGTTCTTCAGTCATTTCTTCCTAAGCACACGAATGTGCCTGCGCTCTATTTCCTCCTAATGGCACTTTTCCTGCAGCAGCCAGTCACTGAACTGCCTGAAAACCTGCAGGTCAGTGCACCTGTCATCACCAGCCGATGTAATCAGGGAGGCCAGGTAGGGATTATCTAGCAAGATACCAATTTTGTTAAGTGTGACTCAAAAAAGCAAAGGGGGGGGAGTGATGGTTTGAAGCCCCCTTCACAGTAGAGTACTTAAGCTCTGCAATGAAAGTTGTGTTGAAGCATTCTGTATCTGAGAGGGACTTGACATTAGTTCCAGTGCCAGTTAGAATCATGCTTAATAGAAATATAAAGGACATAAGAAGATACAGCCTTCATTCCCTTGCATTGTGTGGACAAATCTTCTCTTGCGCTCTTCTAGAATTCCACTGAATTTAGTGGAGGTCTCAATGGTTAACAGGCACAGGTCATTGTAATGCCAAGTTTAATTTTGTGTGAATGATGGGGAATGCTCTTCAGAAGGCTTTATAATTTGAAAATGAATGCATGACTAAAGAAGGGTCAGGACAGTGTGCTGTTTGAGAAACAATAATGAGGAGCTGCATATATAGGCATGATACTGTATTTCTCCCAAGTTTTTGTTTCTTCGTGGAACTCAAGTAAAAAAGCAAACAGTTTGTATGGTTGGACTGGAGTCCGAAAGGTGCCCTGATAGCTTCTTCTTTTGTAATTCACAAGTAGCAACTTGAGCATATGCTAAAGCTGCCCCAAGGCCAGGAGCAATGGGCAGATAGATATTATGCCTCGACACCATCTGGAGGTGTATAGTATTGTACTTTTGAAGTACACAAGCAGATAATGAGAGGTCTTTAAAGGCTGCATGCTGAGTTTACTGGAAATTGCTTGATGGGAGCTTTTAGAGCTTCAGTAAGGCTGCTGTGTTTCCGTGCGCAGCTCTGGTTTGCCAGAAGTGGCTTAGTCATGCTGGCCACATGACCCAGAAGCTGTACGATGGCTCCCTTGGCCAGTAAAGCAAGATGAGCGCCGCAACCCCAGAGTCGTCCGCGACTTGACCTAATGGTCAGGGGTCTCTTTACCTTTAAGGCTGCTGCTAAATTCCAATAAAACTTGAAATACAGAGAGACTTGGGGTGGGGGGAACTGCTGTGGTATTTTGCAGTGGATGGGACTTGCTAGATGTTCTGGTGGAAGTTCCATCTGAGTCTTCAGTAACAGAAGATGGAAGCACTTGGATTGCCCAGATGCTTCAGTGGGCATCAACATTGTCAGTGTTCCCAGTGCCAAAAATATTAGTTGCATCCTTTATAAATATGGGTTTTGCTAGATCCCCTGCATTCAATGGAACAATCAGCTCCCCAGATTCCATGGGACATAATACACCTCAGAATCCTGTTGGGTAGTTTCCTCCATTTCTAGGGTTCAGCACTGAAAACCAACAGAGATTGATGGAAACCCAATGGAGACCTACAATTCCTGTTGTGTTCATTTGGCAGTACCTCTACATAGGCGCTTCTAATTGTCTTGAGTTGTCACTTGAGCACTAAATTGGAACAAGTGCCCCTACCCCCAGTAAAACAAATTGCAGTATGACAAGACACATCCCAAGTTAATGTTGCCCTTTTCTATGGAAGATAATAATAATAATAATAATAATAATAATAATAATAATAATAATAATAAATTTTATTTATAGCCCGCCCTCCCCAGCCAAAACCGGGCTCAGAGAGGCTAACATCAATTATAGTGATACTTTTAAATTGGGTTGTGTGTTGACTATTATTTTCCCATCCCCCTATTCTCAATTTTCTTTCCAATCAACAGTTTGACTTGGATTCAATTTGGACATTTATATTTGGTGTTCCTGCATCAAGTGGCACTGTGGTTGCTTCAGTTCACAATCTTTGCACAGAAGCTGCATTTTTGCTGCTGGGGATGCTTAGGAGCATGTTGAATTCAGTAAGTATGAACACTGTTCAGATGTCAATAAACATCCAGCAGCTTCCTAATTATGTGTTACCATTTGCCTTTGAAAGCTCAGAGAGGCTTACCTGGGGCTATGAGGCAGTGTTCCCTCCATATGCTAATAGGGCTGATACATGCTTAGCTTTAATATGTTATTTATTATCTTTATGATGCCGTTGGTGGACATGGTTGTTTAGAGAGCAACATAAGCAAAAAAACATATCTCCATGTCCCAGTGAGTTTATCTTCAACCGTTTTTAGATTAAACACAAATTAACAAAATGATGAGATGATATCTTTCTCTCCATACAGTGTGTTTTTCTTTTATTTCATCAGCAGTGATCTTATTTATATAGTGGATTTTGTTTTATATTAAGATCCCAGTGCAGGTTATGGCTATATAACACACACACACACACACATACTATTAGCTTTGTTTTTGCCTTCCATTACAGCCTTGGCAGTCCGAAGAAGAGGGTTCTTGGCTTCGGGAATATCCAGTCACATTGATGCAGTTTTTCCGCTACTTGTATCACAATGTTCCTGATCTGGCTTCAATGTGGATGAGCCCCGAGTTTCTTTGTGCACTGGCAGCCACTGTATTCCCTTTCAACATCCGGCCATACTCAGAAATGGTAAGAGAACAACACACACACACACACACACACAGTAGAAACCAGCTTCTCTCTCTCTCTCTCTCTCTCTCTCTCTCTCTCTCTCTTACTACTTGTCCATATGGCATTTTCTGTTGGGATCTGGGATTTTTATTTGCTGAAGTTCTGCATTTATATACCACCTTTCCATACAATAGGACATGCTAGTGTTTATATATATATATATATATATATATATATATATATATATATAGATAGATAGATATATAGATATATAGATATATATATAGATATAGATATATATATAGATATAGATATATATAGATATAGATATATATATAGACGCAGGTGACGCTGTGGGTTAAACCAGAGAGCCTAGGACTTGCCGATCAGAAGGTCGGCAGTTCGAATCCCCGTGATTGGCTAAGAGTCCTGGAAGACTTGCTCCCTGCCTTTTTCCACCTCGTTTGGAACAGTGGAGCTCTGATTGACACCAGCTACAGAAGCTGATGCGGGTGGCGCTGTGGGTTAAACCACAGAGCCTAGGACTTGCTGATCAGAAGGTCGGCGGTTCGAATCGCCGCAACAGGGTGAGCTCCCATTGCACGGTCCCTGCTCCTGCCAACCTAGCAGTTCAAAAGCACGTCAGAGTGCAAGATAAATAGGTACCGCTCTGGCAGGAAGGTAAACGGTGTTTCCGTGCTCTGCTCTGGTTCACCAGAAGGGGCTTAGTCATGCTAGCCACATGACCCAGAAGCTGTACACTGGTTCCCTCGGTCAGTAAAGCGAGCTGAGCGCCACAAGCCCAGAGTCGGCCACGACTGGACCTAATGGTCAGGGGTCCCTTTACCTACACACACACACACACACACACACACACACAAAATGCATATAATGGGTTGTGTGTTGGACAAGGACGTTGGAGATGTGGGTTCAGATCCCTGCTCAGCCATGAAACACACTGGCTGACCTTGGGCCAGTCGCTATGTCTCAGCCTAATCTACTTCACAGGGTGGTTGTGAGGATAAAATGGGGAAGGCGAAAAGCATGTGCTCCACTTAGGCTTCTTGCAGAAAAGGTGGAGTGCAAATGCAATTAATAAAAACAATAACAAATTTAGATGGTGTGTGTTGGTAGGGTATAACTGCCTCCAACATAGAAACAGGAACGTATTGCTAACAGTTGTGGTTAGAGTACGACAGAAGGCAATGGGAATGGGATGATCTAGACCAGGGGTAGGCAGCCTAAGGCCCAAGGGCTGGATGTGGCCCAATCACATTCTCAATCCGGCCCGTGGATGGTCTGGGAATCAGTGTGTTTTTACACGAGTAGAATGTGCCCTTTTATTTAAAATGCATCTCTGGGTTATTTGTGGGGCATAGGAATTCGTTCATTATTTTTTTTTTCAAAATATAGTCCAGCCCCCCACAACATCTGAGGGACGGTGGACCGGCACACAGCTGAAAAAGGTTGCTGACCCCTGAAAATACTCTATTATCCAGCTGGGGAAAACCTTTCGGAGGAAAATTGTATTCAGTTGTTTCCTGGACAGTCCAGGAAACAGTCCAGAAAGCAACAATCCCTAAAGTTTATACTTGTAGAAAAGCAACACTAAAATAAGTGAATAACTGCAAACTGTTCCCTTCCTTGCCTTGGCAAAGATAGTTTTGGTTCTAGTAAATCGCTTGACTTGCATTATTGGTGGTTGTTTTTTAAAGGTTACGGATTTGGATGATGAAGTTGGATCTCCAGCAGAGGAGTTCAAAGCATTTGCCTCTGACACAGGAATGAACCGAAGCCAGTCAGAATACTGCAATGTTGGATCCAAGACCTATTTGACCAACCACCCTGCTAAGAAGTTTGTGTTTGACTTCATGCGTGTGCTGATAATTGATAACCTCTGCCTTACACCTGCTAGCAAGCAAACTCCTTTAATAGACCTTCTCTTGGAGGTAGAGTTGGCCTTCTGCCATTGTTCCTTTAAGCAGGATCAGAGGTTGTAGCGAGTAGTTTTCATGATCTGTTGTTTGTTAAGAGTACTGGTTATACCAAATTGTGGGCGATGGTAAGTTGCAGCCCTTGGATTGTATCCAGCCCTGTGAAAAGGCTAGCTGGCCTGTGAGTTGCCACCGCTTTCTCTTTTCACTCCCTTTCCTCTGAAAGATCCCTGAAACTGTTCTGGAGGAAAGGGATGAAAGGAGAGCCAAACATATGGGTGGGCCAAAGAAAGAAAGAACGCTTCTTGTATGACCCTGGGTGGATCTAGACACGGGGGGGGGGGGCGCAGCCACTATAAATAAGTCAGAAATTATATTGTTATAACAAAAGAAAGAAATCCCTATGGAAAACTGTGTTTTAATATTTCCTGCTCTCTGCCACCATCTGGTGTTGCTTGTTTATAGTGCATTAAAATCGTCGTTTCTTTACTAATGTAGCTGAGTCTCCTCTGATTGTCTTGCCTTGTGTATTTTCTGGTCAGCCTCTAGCTCAGAAAGAAAGGAAGGTGATAAGGAATTCACTTCAATGTGCATCACTCTGTATGCCTCCATCCTTAGCTTTTTGAACCAGAAAACAGCTCAGAAAAATGTGAGAGAGCGGAGGTAGGGAGATTCCCGCCCCCCCCAGTGCTCACATTTGCTTCTGTCTTGTCCAGCTAGGGAAATGAAGTAGAGTAGCATGTGAGCAACAAAAAGGAGGCTTCATCACACTCTTGTGATCCATGTCACCCTCATCCACTTCTCACAAAGTGGTCTTTTTATGAGGACCTGCTCCTCACACCACCCCAATGAAGAGTACCAGTAGAACTAAAAAGGCATCTGTTGCCACCATTAAACAAAAAAAAGTATGTGGGTGTGTTCTATCAATTTATCAGGTAGCTTGTATTCGGGACATTTTTTCTCAGTTAAGAAGGAAAGTATATTTTAATTGACCGTATTGACCACAGTTGTTGTACATGGAGCACATTCAATTTGTGTTGAGTGCCAGACAATACGAAGCCTGGGGTTGTCATAAATTTGCCCGTTTACAGGAAGCCCTTATGGTAAATGCTTCTATGCTTTTGTTTTATTTTCCAGGCCTCTCCCGAGAGATCGACGAGAGCACAGCAAAAAGAATTTCAGACCTATATTTTGGACAGTGTGATGGACCATTTGCTTGCCGCTGATGTTTTATTGGGTAATTAACTTATTTTGCTTGACTTTTTCAGTATCACGTAAAAACACACTAAAATGGCTTTACGATGGCAAGCTCCGTTCGAAAGGAAAAAGTTCAATATCTGGGAACGTTTTGAAAAGAATTGGGTGAAAACCTTGAAAGTATCTTAAGAGCCTTTATGCAAGTCCTTTGGTTTGGTTGCACTTGGAATTCTGCGTACAGTTCTGTGTACAAGTCCCGCTTGTGAGCTTCTAATAAGCATCTGGCTGATCACTGTAGGAAGTAGAATGCGGGACTAGATAGGACTGTTGTCTGATCCAGCTCTTACATTCTTAGAAGCACAGGCTTAATGTGTGGAAGCTCAGGCTCTATGTGTCTATACTAAGAGACAGCCAAGATAAGTCTCTGGTCTCTTTCAGCAGCTTCAGCTTCTGTAAGGTAAAGGTAAAGGGACCCCTGAACATTAGGTGCAGTTGTGACCAACTCTGGGGTTGCGGCGCTCCTCTCGCTTTATTGGCCAAGGGAGCCGGCGTACAGCTTCTGGGTCATGTGGCCAGCATGACTAAGCCGCTTCTGGCAAACCAGAGCAGTGCACGGAAACGCCGTTTACCTTCCCACCGGAGTGGTACCTATTTATCTACTTGCACTTTGACATGCTTTTGAACTGCTAGGTTGGCAGGAGCAGGGACCGAGCAACGGGAGCTCACCCTGTTGCGGGGATTCGAACCGCCGACCTTCTGATCGGCAAGTCCTAGGCTCTGTGGTTTAACCCACAGCGCCACCCGCATCAGCTTCTGTAGCTGGTGTCAATCAGAGCTCCACTGTTCCAAACAAGGTGGAAAAAGGCAGGGAGCAAGTCTTCCAGTACTCTTAGCCAAGATGGTCTTTTAACCCATCTAATGTTTTGAGACCAGGGTATCTTGCCACCTGTTCCCACCTTCCTTCCTCTGAAGTTCTGCTGTGGTCCTGAAGGGTGGGCGTACGAGGCAGGGCCTTCATGGCCTAGGCACAGGAAATGCCCTCCATCTGCACTAAACCTTTTAGCAGGTGGCAAAGACATGGCCTTGTCACCAGTCCTGCTGGTTGGTGTGGTAGTGTTGGGAGTGATCGATTCCTCAGCAACTGGTAACGTTTGCATGTTAATCTGTCTTCCGGTTCGCAATTTAGCTTGGTTTCATTCTTAATGCTGTGCCTGTTTGACTGAAGAATGGGATGAAATTATTTGGGTAAAACACTTTTTAACGCTGTCATTGTCGTTTAGGGGAGGACGCATCTCTGCCTATTACAAGTGGAGGAAGCTATCAGGTGCTTGTAAACAATGTGTTCTATTTCACCCAGCGTGTGGTGGATAAACTTTGGCAAGGCATGTTCAACAAGGAATCCAAGCTGCTTATAGAGTTCATAATCCAGTTAATTGCACAGGTATGCTTCTCTTCTTCTTCCTCATCCTCCTATTATTATTTTGGTCTGCTTAACTTTATACATTGCAATAGATACAAAGATAGGGAACCTCGGAGCCAGAGGCACTTTCCTTGCATGTTTTTGCCTGATTGGAATCTGTCTTTGTACTCTGATGATGCCTCCTTCTTCCCTGGGTGGAGGAGAACAGAGGGTGTGGGGGGGGGGGCAACTAGTCTACTGTACAAAGGTAAAATTTCCCTGTGTTGTCTTGCCTTCTTTTGCCTCTGGCTCCGCCCACCACAGGCATGTGACTCTTGGAAAGATTACCCAGAAAGCAGTACTTTCCCCTGGTTGTATGAATGTACAGATCATCAGATGGCTCTGTCTTTTAATGAACTCTCTAGATATCTACTTCCTACTTCATTATGCTAAAGTTGCAAGTGTTTCATGGTCCTTTCCTGCAATTGAGACCAATTCCTACAGGAAAAAAATTGGAAGCTATTTTTACAAATTAATACTTGGCTATTTCCTTACACCTCAACACCGCAGTATGGTTTACTCTGATTAGAGTGGAAGAAGTATCTTTAAAAGCATGCTAATAAACTTGGGGTAATACAGAGATTCCATGTTTAAAACATGTTCATTTGCATTTTTTTGTTGCTTCAGTCAAAAAGAAGATCTCAGGGATTATCACTGGATGCCGTTTATCACTGCCTGAACAGGACCATCTTATACCAATTCTCGAGACCACACAAAACAGTTCCTCAGCAAGTTGCTCTCCTTGATTCTCTAAGGACGCTTACTGTCAATCGAACTCTGATCTTGGGTCCTGGGAATCACGACCAAGAGTTTTTCAGCTGCCTGGCTCATTGCTTGATGAATTTACATGCTGGGAGGTGAGCTCCTCACCTAGTGCACATACACCAGTTTGTTTAGAAAACTGTTTACTCTGTAAAATCGTCAGGTGCATTGTAATTGCCCCCCTCCCTTTTCTAGGGGACATATTTCTGCAGCTGCAGTTTATAAGCTAGAAACAGTCACACATATTTCCATTTATCTTGCTTGCCAGTGAAGGGGCAACGTACAGGAAATGTCGAAATAAAATTCCAGTCATGCAAGGACACACAATTTAGGTAAAGACAGATGTAAAATTTCAAGAGAAGTTACAGTAGGTTCTTGACGCAGCTTTAGGTCTTACATGACCATGTGAGCCATCAGTCTTGCCCTCTCTCTCACACATGCTTCAGATGAGGGAGTCTTTATGTAATGGTGCTTATGTATTAATTTTGTCCAAATGTTGAAACTCCTGAACAGAAATACATGAAGCAGCCACGGTCATAATTTTCCTCATCTTCCTTCCTTGTCATGTGTAAACTAGGTTAACCTCAAGGGGTGGTGGGAATGTCATGTACTGAGCCCATAGAGATAGATACACATTTTTTACTCTTCGCCTTTTAGGAAGGCCCAGTGCTTTTTTTCTTAAAAAATATTTAGAGGTGTGGCAATCACACAGGGTCCCTGCATGTTTCACCGTCTCTTGATCCCTGTGCCACCACTTTATTTCTCACTGCCACCACCCAGGCCCTACCTGGTACAATACTGAGTCCAGTCAGGTTTAAATTGGAACATAAACTTCTGTTTATTTATTGCAGTTTAACAAGCATGTGGTTTCATAAACAGTATCGGTCAATTACAATTGTAGGGTACCTATCCAGACCTATAACTTCTGCTACCTGCTCTCACTCACTAAACCACCTCTCAGATATTTACTTGTCTACCTAGCTCCTAACTGTTCCTGACTCAACTTATTTCGCTACACTAACTCAACCTACCCACAGACTCTATCCCAATTCACTCCCACTCCAACCAACCACCCAACTCCCAATGAACTCCCCTTTTGTCCCTCCCAAAGCTGGTTTTATAGTCTGACTCCACCCCCTGGGTTCTGATTGGGTAACTTGTTTAACTAATTCACCTCCAGCACTCTCATATGTTAACATCACAAAAGGTACTCTCATTTTCCTACTCATATTGAAATACTGCCCCTCAATGAGGCCAAACTTCACAAAATGTTTAGGGGTATGCGTACCCCCAGGAAAAAAGCACTGGGAAGGCCAGTCTTGATAAACATACACACACATACACAACTCTGCACTCCTAGCTAATGTAATGGAGACAAATACTGATCTAGCTTGCTCCCTGAGGCGTTAGGAGGGTGAGAGAGAGATTCAGATATGCAGCCCCCCACCTCCTTTAGAAAGTGGTATAATTAGGAAACTTAATTCATTTATTCGATTTCTTACCTGCCCTTCACTGTGAAGTCAAGAGGATGGCTTATAACAACTTTTTAAAGACTGTATTTAAAACAGTTTTTTATGTGATGGACCCTGTTTGTTTAGGTCAGGCTTCATCCAGGTAGTGTTGAGAAATGGAGACCTCGGGCAGATCTTATGTATACTTTTTGTCCTGCATACAGTGTAACTCCTTCACTTCCATCTAACATTGTTGGATAATATTTGCAGCAGCGTAGATGGGTTTGGCCTGGAAGCAGAAGCCAGGATGACTACTTGGCATGTTATGATCCCTTCTGATGTCGAGCCAGATGGAGTCTACAATCAAGACGTTAGTGAAGGTAATTATGCAGCTGGAGTCCATCCGTCTTAAATGCCAGTTGGTATGTTAGCTAATGTATTCCTCATGTCTTCCCTTAATCTTTCGGCTGTTTCATTTAAGAGTGGGGGTATGAGTCGTTTCCCAAGGAACTATGAAGAAAAGATTGCAGATGATAAACACTAGAATATAAAAGAAGCCATTTCAAAGTATAGGCCAAGCCAGGACTAATCAGAGGTTAATTTTGAACAGAGGACCAGTAATATAGATTACAGGCTGCATATCTACCTTAAGCAGATCCTGCCCAAACAGCAGTTAGGAATAATTAGGATTAGGTTTAATCCCTCTCACTCAGCAGGACCTGCCTCTCATGGAAAATGGCTAACAATTCAGAACTCGGGAGAAAGCGAGATTTATTACAGATCTGTTTTGCAAATCATTGAAGTAGGTAGTTAAAATGGAGTTAGGATATTGAAAGAGAAAAATAAGGAAGCCTACAAATGACTGTCAGCAATTCCAGCATTGGCACAGCACAGACTTTCTACTTCACTGGAAACCCTTCCATTAAAAATTTCACCAGCATCATTGCTGTTTCGTCCTTGACACCGAAGAACTTGGGGAACGCCATTGCATATTGGCTCAAAATGGAGGAAATCTAGTATTTGATACTATGAATTCCAGTCAGCACAAGATATTGTGTGACCGATAAGCAGCGCTTTTTTCTTGGGGTACACAAGGATACACCATACCGGCACCTTATTTTTTCTAGAAGAAAAGCACTGCTTATAAATCCAAATGAATAGACTCGGGTTAATATAAATCATGGGAAAAGCTAACACTAGTTTCATACAGTGTCCTAATCACATTAGGAGTGGGGTGAATATTTAAAAGAGAGAATCCAAAAGTGACTCTCCATTGTCTGGACCAGGCTCAAAATAAACTTGTTGTCCGCCTGCCCCCTGCCAATTCTAAAAGGTTTTTCCCCCTCTACAATTCTATGATTCTGAACAAGGTAGTTTTTTGATTCAAAAATATTCACAAACCCCAGGTGCTTTTCTGAGGCAAGCACAGGTGGTTTGCTCCAAACTTAATTTTAGTCACACATTTGGGGTTTTTTTTGAGCTCTATCTCTCTCTCTCCCTCCCTCCCTCATTCTTGTCTCTCATCCATTCTGCAGCTGACAGGTGCCTAGCTTTATCTTAGAGCAATTTGATTTTACCATCTGTTTAAACTGATGCTGTTTTTACTTGTTTTCAATTTGCTGCACTAGCTTTCATGATGTTGTTGTTGTTGTTTTACTATTTATTAAATTGTACTCTTTGTTTCGTGCTACTCTGCTAGCCACTCTAGAACCATAAATCTATGAAGGATATTAATTATCAAAATAAATACGCATTTGTTCACTTTTGTGTCCTCTTCGTGTATTTAGGTCGCCAGCTTCTTTTAAAAGCTGTAAATCGTGTGTGGACAGAACTGTTCTACAGCAAGAAACAGGCTTTGGAGGAGGTATTCAAAGTATCTCTCCCTGTCAATGACAGGGGCCATGTGGATATTGCCCTTGTAAAGCCCCTTGTGGAAGAAGCCAGTTTAAAATGTTGGCAAAATCACTTGGGTAAGAGCAGCTATGCAGATTATTATTGTGTGGTATATAATTCTTTGGCGGCTTAGGCATATTTAAAACCCCTTAAATGTAGGGAGGAAGATGGGAGCAAAATGACATTGTCCTTGATTCCATCTGATATTGGATAATTCGCCTTCCGTTCTACCCATCTCAAAGGGCACCACTTCATCCCCTGCTTTTCATCCTAGGGAACAAGGGTTTCCTGTTCTTCACCCACAGACAGTGTTACAAATGTGGAATGTGCTCTTTGAGGGCTTTCTAATATAACAGCGTAATATCTCCCTGTTTAAAAGTATGTGGGATGGGAGTGTGCGGGAGAATGCTACCATCTAGATTAGCCTGCAGCTTTTCTGGGTATCGTTTTTGGTTTGTAGCAGGGTGGATTTGATTTAAATCAAATCGATTTAAATCACTAAATCAGTAAGGCTTGATTTAAATCACTAGTCAGTAAGACTTGATTTAAATCATTTTTTTTTACAGAAAGGCTCAATCTTGCTGGTATAATCTTAATACTTACAACCATATGAAGGTTTCATTTTGGAATAATAAATTTTCAGAGTAGTTTTTAGTTATATCAAAAATTACTGATTTGGTTATACTATTAGAAATACATAGATAATTATGAAATTATGGTGAATTTTAAGAAGTTAACTGTTCATATCTGGACAACTTTTCTGCTGTACTTCATTGGAAGGAGAAAAATAATCATTTCCTTAATAAACATTTAAACAATTTATTTAACTAAAAAAAGAACGTTATAGCATATGTAGCCATGTTTGTTAACTGATGTGGTTAATTTTATTTTTTATTTTTTAAAAATTAGACTGAGTTTTAGCACACATGAAAAACTTAAAACAAATCCTTATTTCCTGATGAATAGCCTTTGGACTATGACGTAACTTAAATAGAAGACTATATTTAGAAAGATTTTTCCTCCGAAAGCATTTTATTTAAAAATCCAATTTAAAATTTAAAAAATCCAATTTAAATTAAAAATAATCCAATTTTATTATTTCGTTTTTTTAAAAAAATCATTGATTTTTGTCCGCCCTGGTTTGTAGATGTGCTAGTAGGGTCCAGTAAATATGCTTTGAAAACCCCCAACTCTTCTTGGCATTCTAGCTCATGAAAAGAAAAGCATCAGTAGAGGAGAAGCCTTGGCTCCGACTACCCAGTCCAAGCTCTCCCGGGTCAGCAGTGGATTCGGTCTCTCCAAGCTAACAGGATCGAGAAGAAACCGAAAAGAAAGCGGTCTTAACAAACATAATCTATCCACGCAGGTATTGCATAGCATTTAAAGACAAACAGATAATACAAAGGAAAAACAATAGTCATCCCCTATATGTACAATATAACAAAATGATCAATGATTTAGACTGTCTTAATAAATCCTCCCTTCCCTATATTCTGTTACTGTGATTTTAAACTGCCTGAATGTTAAGTACTGTGGCCTGAATCCACCATAGCAGTTTCAAGTAAATGAGACTGTTGAAATACTTTGCTAGATTAGGAGTATTGTTTTATTGTAAAAATTGCAGCATAACTACTATCTACCGTAATTCCATACGTAATCCACACTACTTGAAGTTTTCAGGGTTATTTTATATGTAAGTTGTTTTAACGACGAGCTCTTTTCTGCACATATTAATATATTCATTATTTTGCTGTTAGGAGATCTCTCAGTGGATGTTTACTCACATAGCAGTGGTTCGAGACTTGGTAGATATGCAGTATAAAGAATACCAAGAGGTAAATGAGAGCAGTAATCAGACCGAATGCTTTTATCAAATCTGCATGAGTGTTGTATTTAAAAGTGTTTTCTTTATTTTGTTTCATTTTATTTATATAAAAAAATCTTTTATTTTGCTTTTCTGTTTTAAATCTGTAAGTCCCAAAGTGGTTTGTGATACACATAAAGCAGCCAAAGTAAAAAATAACAACTGAAACATATTTACAGAGTCATGCAATTTGAACTATACCATCCAGAACCAAAGAAGAACTCGGTATCAGTAGTCAGGAAATGCCAGAATAGAAAGATCTTTTCCTGTCTGCAAAAATGCCACATTGTCTATTTTCTCCAGGTCTCCACGGGGAGCTCATTCCACAAATTGGGCATCACATTGAAAAAGGCCTTATTCAAACTTGTCAGTACAATCGGAAGATCCCCACCCATAGATAGTTCTCGCTAAGAAACATACACCATGCAGAGATAAGATAATGATCATATCCCTTTTGATAGGAGATTTCAGTATTTTCAGAATCTGTTGAAATTGTCATGTAATTCATGAATCTACCCTGTGTTCCTTAGCATCATAGATGGAATATGAGTAAGGCTCGTCCTTCTCAACCAGCCATCTCCTAAATTAAAGAGAGTTCTTTATGTTGCTGCCCTTCAACTGGAGAGAAGGCCCTGTCAGCAGTTAAGAGGGGAACATCCATAACTCAGTGGTATATATGCTTTGCATGTAGATGTCTCAGATAAAATCTCTGGCATCTCCAATTAGGTAGCAAGTGATAGGAGAGAATTCTTTCAGAAACTCTTCTTAAGAGCGGACTGTACTGGGATAAAGCAGCTTCATATGTTTATAGAAAGATTTGTGGTGCTGGCAGCCTAGGAGCAGTGCTAGAGCTGCTTAAGGAACAGGTACAGATTTAAGTACAAGTACACAAGTACACCCTTTTTATAGACAACACACTTTATAAATATATAATTATGAACTATGTAAATAACAAATCCCATCTAAGGACAGTTCACAACTTGAGTTTTTAAGCTCCGAGATTGTGGAAAACAGCATGAATATCCAACTTTGCACCTTGAACCTTTTAAAAGAGTTTGTTTTATTTTCATTTATTAAATTTATATACCCCTCTTCGAGGATCACAGAGCAGTTTAAAATGCCTTGGGCGTCTTTGCTGCCGTGCCTCATGAGAATCTATGTCAGTTAGAATCACGGTACAAGGGAACTTACTTGATTCTGCATGCATTTATGACACGTGATTTTGCACACCATGGCAGTTAACCTGTAGTGTCCTTTCCAGCGTCAGCAGAATGCGTTGAAGTATGTGACAGAAGAGTGGTCTCAGATTGAATACGAGTTGTTACGGGAGAGAGGACTGTGGGGCCCTCCTATTGGCTCTCACCTGGACAAGTGGATGCTGGAGATGACAGAAGGTCCCTGTCGAATGAGGAAGAAGATGGTGCGAAATGACATGTTTTATATTCAGTATCCTTACATGCCGGATACTGAACATGAGACAAATATGCTGGTAAGTGCAGTTACGGGACGGCAGTAGCTTTTAGCAGTAGCAATGCATTGGCTTATTTCTTGCAGCATTGCCAAGAACGTCCATCGCCGATTGGATAATGCATTTCTGGTGGTGCTCAGCTATGGGTTTATGGATGGACATTGATTCCCCTTCAAGTGCATATCAGCAAATATTTGCACTAGCTCCCTGAACCATGCAGCTATGGGCGTTGTCTTTTTGCAGCCTCTAGATTCCTGTTGATTAATTTTCCAGTTGGAGGATAGCAGAAGTAAAGTGGGCTGTGGCTTTGCTCTGCCCTAACAGGAAGGCCAGACTATGCCACCTACAATGTACCAAGCCAGGTACAGCCCACCTACCATGTATTGTGACCTACCAGGTGCTTCATAGCCCCCTTGTAATTGCAGTCCTAGGCAGGTAGCAAAAACCTGAGGTTAGTTGAGTCCCTCATAGGCTGTCCTACATGGATGATGGACTGCATTGAGCTTGGGGGGGATTGTACAGGCCTGTGCTAGTTTGATCAAAGATACCTGGGAAGTTAGAAAAATGTAAATGCATTGTCAGGTAGGTGTGACTTGTACAAACGTGATGCTGCTGTTAAGGTGCATCTCTTCACAGCGTTCGGAACTGCCATTGTTCTGGGCGCATTTTGTGATAGGGAATTTCATTAGCACAAACAGTTTCTGAGCTCTGGGTGCAGTACTGCGCCTAAGATTTCAGATTAAAACTGCAGAGTGGAAGGAAAGGAGGACCTTTTTCAGCCTCCCCACTTCCAGCTACTCTCTGAAGACTGGAGAAGAGACCCTCTTAAGAATATTAGGGGGGTGGGCAAGGGAAGGACTAGACCATGTGAAAAATGAATATGATATTTTAGCTGCAGTTCATTTTCAGCTTTGTATTCTTGTTATAAAAAAACCGCATCTAGACATTCCATTGTTGTGCCCATAACCTAGATTTAGGGTGCCATTTAGCTCCTAGCTTTCATATCTCAGTTTCTCACACTGTCTCTTCATAGTCCATCATAGTTGAAGATTGAGTCTGTAGGCAAGTGCAGAATCAAAGCAGCAGTGTGATATGTTAATTAGATCCACTGATAATCAACAAGATTTTAATTGAATTGCTAAAATATTGCGTATGCCTCTTGTGCAAGAACTTTGTGATTAAATTGAGCTTTACCTTGTACTAGTTTTAGCAAATTTTAAGGTTTGAGCTTCTATGTTGTTATTTTTCCTGCTTTGCATTTCCTGGTGCGGAGAAAATTAGAAGTTCAGTCATTACCTTTTTGCCCGCTAATGCTCTGACAGTTTTAGTCGCATCATGCATTCTTCCTCAACATGATATTTCCCCTGATGTTTCTATACTTAATACCCTATTTTCAGTCTGACTTCTCAAGTAAGCCTCCTGAGACATCTGACGATACCATTCCTCAAAAGGTAAAGAGAGAAAACTCTCCACGGGTGGCAAAACAGATAGAAACCTCTCTGTGCATGTTAGGCAACCTTAACAAGGCTTCTCTGGTTGGCTTTCAACGTGCTTCCTCAGTAACTCTGTCGTAGGGTTAATGATATACTAAGAGGATGTGGCTGTGTTCTCTTCAGTCTTCACCTAATACAATGTCTATGTAGCTCTTTCTGTCTGTGTTGCACACTAACAAGCTGTGATGGGCTGTGCTGTCACTATTCTCACTGTATAAACATGTACCAGCTCGAAATTAGAACTAATGGACTATGATGTGTTTAGTGATGGGCAGTTTGGACATTCATGCACTTAGCCTAATCAGTATTTCAGGGCTGGCCTAATGTTTTTTCACTGTTAAGACCATCTCACCTGTTCAGGGCACTGTAATGGCAGAGCAGTTGACTCACCTTGTCCCATACGTGTATTTGGGACCATTAATTGCTGCTTTCTGCCCCCTTGTTAACATAAACATTTTCTATGTGTTTCTAATGAGGAACATGGGGTGTACGTCCTGGAATGCATCCCTTTCTGTTAACGAACAACTATACGGCATTCCACTAATATTTAATTCTCAAAATACGTTGCGAAGAAAGCTCCAACATTATATTGCCTTTGCAAATAGTCCTATCTAGGTCACACAAAAATACAGATCAAAACATTTTTAAAAATTTGCTCATCACTAAGTACAATATGCCTTCACTCATTTTGAATTACTTGTCAAACCAACATTTTGGAAGGTGATGCATTAATATATTTTTTGGCTCTTGGTGGACTTGCTAAAAACGTGTCTGTTCTCTAGGTGGCTTATCTCTTATGTCCATAGGACTAGGTTAACAAATCATCATCATATAAATGAACTATTCTTTAAAAAAACCTCAAGCATAATTGGAGATTTTAGGGAGCATCTAGAGAAGAACTTTGGCTGAATTCTTGATCTTTTCCAATAGGCTTCAGAATGAAGTGCAGTGCTTATTACCTTCCTAACCTTATATTGCCTAATTTTCATTTCTGAGAGATAGAGGGGGACTGCGATCTACATGTTAATTGCATTATTAACTAATTAATTCCAGGCATAAGTATTTGGACTTGAATACAACCATCTGTCTACATTATTAACATAGTTTCCTCTTTGTCCCCTGAATTTTCTTCAGAGAGTCGGGGGACAACTTTGGGAGTCATGCGAGGTGGAGGAGAATTTCCATTGCACAAGCACAAATAAGACAGCTTCATTGGATGTGACCTAGTATAATAATGTGTACATCATACACCTGTGGGAGGGAGCCTCCATCTCAAGATCCTAATTTGGCCCACCAGACCTCTGAATTTGGCCCATGAGGCTTTTTGCGCAAACCACATCCACCTGTCAGTCACTTGACATCACGTGACCTCAGGTGTGGAGCTCTCATATCTCCAATCTGAGCTTATTTTTTATCTTAGTGCTGTCACGTGCTTTTCCCCATGTGCCTCTGCCTGCTCTTAGACAGGAAAAGGCATCAGGTAGAGGCTTACCTTCAGTCTTAGTGCTGTGCTCCCAAGCTCTGAAATTGGAGATAAGAGAAATGCGGCTTGTTCTTTGACAGTAAAAGGCAGCATTTCCACCCACCCAAAAGAGTCTCCCTTTGCATTCCCAATTTGAATTCAAGGAATGAAAATGAGAATTTATTAATTTCAGTCACAGACCAGTTCCAGCTCACATACAATATCAAGAAAGTCATATAACATAATAGGGATACATTTGAATTTGCAGTTGGGTATAACAGGGGCAATACAGATAAAGCAGCAGTTAAAAATATATAAGGTATATCTTAATCACTAAAATAAAACCTAAAATTGTCATTTAAGGCCTTGGTCATTATGGTAGCACATCTTGTTCCCTACGTTTTATGGCAGTCACACAGAATTTGGCCACCCTTAGCATGATCTTTGGATCCTTGTCCTCTACCAGGGATTTTAGACGTTGAAGTTCAGACCATTTGGAGATTTATGTATAGCAGGGATGATAAATGCCAGGCGTATATCCCCATAGAAACGACAGCGTAACAAGGCATGAGAGACAGTTTCTACCTCCATCAAGCCACAGGGGCAGACTTGTTCCATGTATGGTTTACCCTCAAATCTGCCCTGCAATAAGGCAGGTGGCAGCCCTTTGAATCTAGCGAGGGTAAACAACCATCTGTATTTAGGTATTTGTAATTTTTACAGATATTTTGCTGAGGTATTTGTAATTTTTACAGATATTTTGCTGAGGTGAACCCTCTCCCATTATCTTTTATTGCTGGGTGTTTATTCATCTCACTCACGTGACATTGCAGTTCCACACCCCAGATTCGTTGGCAAATTATTGCTCTAGCTTTCTCATAACCTACAGCTATCAAGACCTGTGGGGAGAACCCTAAGCCTCTTAGCTTTTCGTACAAGTGTAGCTTTCCATTTGGATTCGTAGGAATCCAGTAGGGTTACCAGAGCCAACCCGACAGGGGGAAAACAAGTTTTAGCCAATAATGGATCTTCAGGGTCCATATCCAAGCACTGACAGGGATTTGCCTGACCTCCAAGGAACTCAAATGAAGAGCAAGTGCAGCAAAGGAAATACATAAAATTGACATGCTGGGGCTAATCCACCAACCTTATCAAAATGACCCACAGAGGGTGAGCCAGGCCCTCTGCCTGACCCACTTCTCTGTATTACCCATTATTGCTATTAAAATAAATGGAGGTTAGAGTCGATTCTCTTGACCCAGTTGGCATGTTAGTAACACTTGTTGCTTGGATCTCTGTAGAACTTGGCATGGGGTGAAGTGATTTTTATGAATCCTGCCTCACTTGCAGTTCTTCACCACACTAGCGTAAAGATGATAAATGGTGGTTACTCAACAGTTGTGGGGTGATAAGTGCTCTGAGCCCACGGAGAAGCAGTCGCGTCACTGTTCTCTGCAGAATGGAACTCCACAGATGTATTTCACTAGTAATGAGAATGAAGAGAAGTAGACTAAAATAGAAGTTTAGTAAAACATTATAGCGTTCCAGAAAACATTTCTTCTTCTTTGATGAACTGTGAAGTTCCTGTAAAACATGATTGGAGCTTTGGCAAAAATGCAAAATCCCCCCCTATCCACTTTTACCATTGCACTCAACGTTTCGTTTTGGTCGTGAGACCTTGGCCAGTAGGGAGCATGCAGCTGTGTTTGATTGCAGCCCAACAAATAGAAAAAGAAACATAGCATGTATATTGTGTGAGCTAACACCAAGCAGCACTTTGGTTCTTGAGCACCACATCCGTATGAACAAATTACGATAGTTTTCCTGCCTCCCCCATTCTCTGCGGCATAATCATAAAACCATAGAATTGTAATATCATAATTAAAGTAATAGTGTGGGAGATAATAATAGGTCTAAATTAATCCCCATCAGTTTCTCTACATCCTTGCACTTTGGCTAACATTTCAGTGTTTAAAGAAAATACCTGAATTGGCTGGGTGCAGTATTGGAAATGATGAGATGCCAGTTCTTTTGTGATGATTCACAAAGCACCGAACACATTTTGCTAACTTTTACGTTCACCGAGCAGCATTTCATTTTTGATCCTCTTTCCAGCAACAATAGGTTCATTCCAAATCTAGCTGATTTGCCTATTGGGAACTTAATCAGTTTACAGTTGGCTGCCTCCAGCTACAACACTTAGCAGGTTCTGAACATAGATTTATATTTAGGGTATGTTTGAGTTGGTTTTGCCAAACGTTTTTATTCTGTTGTTGTTTAAAGAAACCTGCGCGCTACCGGAGAGCTATAAGCTATGACAGCAAAGAATACTACATGCGTCTGGCTTCTGGAAACCCTGCTGTCTTTCAAGACACTGTCGAAGAGAGCTCTGAAGGAGAAACTGCTCAGCAGGAGCCAGAACACGGGGAAGATACTATTGCAAGAGTTAAAGGTGGGTATTTTTGCACATATCTCTGTATGCATAGGCACGCTTGACATGTTGAAGTTATTTATGCTGTATTTCCCTATAGGGACGTATGCACAAGCAGCAAGCTGTTCTTGAGTGTGATGGCAGACATTCACAATTTTTACATTCATAGGTTATTTAGGACAAGGCAGAAGTCTTCAGCAGACCCGACTTCTGCTGATTTGTGAATTTTGGCCATTGTAATACTTTAGTGGCCTCCCTAAATGTGTGACTCACCCCAAAGATGCTAAAACTGTTGCTTAAGAAAGATTTGAATCTGTCTTGTCTAGTAGTCCTTCCCTATCAGTAGGGAATTGGTCAACTTCCAGTCACTTTTGCATCTAGAATTTTTTGTTGTTGTAGGAAAAAAGATGCATAAAATTGCATTTAAACGTTTTAAATTATATATATTTTTAATGCATTCCTGCAAAACATGCATTTTAAAACATATTTTGATAGTTTAGTGTGCTGAGAATTGTATTGCAGTGTTCAGAGGAA
This sequence comes from Podarcis filfolensis, assembly GCF_964270895.1. NCBI lineage: Eukaryota > Metazoa > Chordata > Lepidosauria > Squamata > Lacertidae > Podarcis > Podarcis filfolensis. Next base: position 63,932,337 of record NC_139610.1, read on the forward strand.
TGCAAAACCTGAGGATGTTTAAGTTCTGTTAGTGTATTTAGTCGACGAGGTCACTTCATATTGACCAGGTCACTTCACATTGGAATTTGTAAAGATCAGATTCACTAATTATCCCTATGTATCAGCGCAGTGTGTTTGTAAAAGTGGGCATGCCTTCTTTGATTTCCCATTCCCCTTGACTACATAGCATGTGAACAGCCTGTATGACCTAAACTTGCATTAAGATTCTCAGTCCCCCCTCTGGGAGCTTGGGGGGTTATCCCGTTTTAGCCCCACAACAAACAATGAGAGTGTGTGACTTATCTGAGATCACCCACTGACCTTCATGCCCGAGCAAGGACCGTTATCCATTGACTGCCCTTGGCCTGCAAGTTCTCAGACTCAGCTGGTTGTGCAGAAATTCTACCAGTTTTTAGCTGTAGGATTTGGGGTGGGCTTTAAGTAGAGTATGCAGCGCTGCTCATGTACCACACAAAGTTCAGTGACTTACAGACAAATGTGCTGCTGGTTTGATTGCTTCATGCAGGCCTTGTTAAACCGCCACTGAAGAGATCTCGTTCCGCACCTGATGGTGGTGATGAGGAGAATCAGGAACAGCTGCAGGATCAAATAGCTGAGAGCAGCTCTATAGATGAAGAGGAGAAAACCGATAACACAACTTTGCTTCGACTGCTCGAAGAAGGGGAGAAGGTATAAGCCAACATTTAATGCTCTTTTTGGTCTCTCAGTTACTGAACCTAGCAAGCTGTTGTGTGGAGGCTTCTCTAGTGCCTCTAGTCTCCAAAGCAGTTCATCCATCATTCAAAATGAACATGGCATAGAGGGGTTGTGGAGTACGCGTGTGTGATATCTCACAAAAATGTCATGCATTGTATCCAACTAAGTTGTCTTGTTCACACAAGGACTTCCAACTTATGCAGTGGAATTCCCTCTCCTCTTGTCTCCTATCCTTGCCCCATGTCCCCACCCCCCCAAACAAAAATCAGTTCTGGAGAGGGGAACCCTCAAAACAGATGGGGGGGAGGGGGGAGAGAGGGGAAGTTCCATTCCACAAGTGGAAGTCCTTGCATGAACATGCTGACCTGTTGGATACTACCCACAGTTTCCTAACTCAAACACAGAATTGTTAATTACATGGTGACAGAGCCCCTCTGTGGATTTAATCTTCAGTTAAGCTCTTCTTTTTATACATTTGATATAAGAATGATTCTTTTTTTCACCTGGCAAACACTTTTAAATTGGAACTCAGCCTTAAAATTCAGTGAATTACTAGAGTACCTTTGTTCCTTAAGTTTGCAGGAGCACGTTTAATTGTGGTTGGGAAACAGTTTTTATGAAACATTGACATAATAGGTTCTGAAGTGCTGTTGAGAATGCACATAATGAATAGCCTTACCTTGGAAAACGTCTGTTTCTTTCAGTGATGAGTGTCCTCATTTAAAACAAATGTCATTTTGTTGCTGGCATAGTTTAGAAACAATACTCTTAAGAAAAATATACAAATTCAGCTTTGATATTGTAGGAACCTATTTTGGTTTTCTTGGAACAAAAATGCATCCACATAGAGAGAACTGGCCCATCTTTCCAAGGTGTGCAATACTGTAGCGCAGGTGTGTGGAATCTCAGGCCCTTGAACTGGCCTTCAGAACTTTCTCCAGGCTTCACCCCTTCTGAGACCCTGCTCTGCACCCTGTTCAAATGCTTTTTGATAAAGCTGCCATGATGCCTCTTGCTTGCCTATCACAACCAGCTGCATAAATCTCACTCTACGGAAGGCAGTAGAATATTTCCTTAATGCTATGTTCTTTGCAGTTTTATTATTCTGAAGCATTATAAATAAGCATTATGTAATAGTTCTTTGTACAATTTCAAATCCTTATCTTCCGGCATGCAGAAAGGGAGGATCCAATTTTGGATGCCAGAACATAGTTTGTATGAGTTGCAAATGCCTTTGACTGGCAGATGAAAACTTAGTATACGCCGTAGAATCAACATGACAATGGCTGGGAAAGTTTTCACATTGCCTCCTCTCGAATGTCAGATTATGCGTGGAAGAAATAGACCTCTCGAGGTGATTTGTTGTCTTTGCATTCATCCTCACTCAGCGTCATTGTGGCTTCCTAGTTTATGAGGACATGAAGGGCAGGTCCCCAGGCACCACTGACGCAAGAAAATAACAACTGGGAAGTGTTGCTTGTACTGCAATAATCACTTCCATTTTTTCATTCTGTCTTGGCTATAAACAGGACCTTCTCCTCCTATAATTTAATCAAAAAGAACATTATAGGGCAGAGGTTATTTATATGCTGATGCTTGCATTTCAAAATTAAATCAATGGGTTGCTCTTTATATTTTTACCATTCCTTGTCCTTTGGCATGCCTTTTTCCTTTATCATATCTGAGGAGCAGAAAGGGGAGTGATAAGTCACAATCTAGCCAGAATTAAACACATTCAGGTCCTGTTGATACTGCCTTATTTCATCCTCTTCAAGCATCTTATTTTCAGGTAGTCCCCATAACATGTTACAGTAGCTTAGCATGATTTTCCTATGTTGGATTTTTATGCCTATCCATCTGTCAAATTCATGGATCCAAGGGCAGGTTATTCAGGTCCATAGTATCATGCAAAGCTTTCGACACAACCATTGCTCAACTGTTCTCTTTTACATGAAACTCTGTTAGTCAAAACAAAAAAAAATTTTTTCTTTCCAGTAGCACCTTAAAGACCAACTAAGTTAGTTCTTGGTATGAGCTTTCGTGTGCATGCACACTTCGTCAGATACACTGAAACAGAAGTTGCCAGATCCTTCTATATAGTGAGAAGGTGGGGAGGGGTATTACTCAGAAGGGTGGTGGGAATGGGTGGTTGGCAGATAGCTGAGATGAGCCTGTTGACGGCTCTTAACGACTGCAATAGGTCTTACAGGAAAAAGCAAGGGGTGAGAAGGTGAAAAATGGCTTTGTCATGTATAATGAGATAAGAATCCAATGTCTTTGTTCAGACCAGGTCTCTCCATGGTTTTAAGTTTGGTAATGAGTTGCAATTCAGCAGCTTCTCTTTCCAGTCTATTTCTGAAATTCCTTTGTAGTAATATGTCCGTTTGGCCTGTTTTGTCCCTCAGCTCTCTATATTGGACAAACAGGCCAAACCTTACGCCAAAGAATAAACGGACATAAATCGGACATCAAGAATCACAAGACAGAGAAACCAGTAGGAGAACACTTCAATCTCCCAGGACATTCTATACAAGATCTCAAAGTAGCTGTATTACTACAAAGGAATTTCAGAAATAGACTGGAAAGAGAAGCTGCTGAATTGCAACTCATTACCAAACTTAAAACCATGGAGAGACCTGGTCTGAACAAAGACATTGGATTCTTATCTCATTATACATGACAAAGCCATTTTTCACCTTCTCACCCCTTGCTTTTTCCTGTAAGACCTATTGCAGTCGTTAAGAGCCGTCAACAGGCTCATCTCAGCTATCTGCCAACCACCCATTCCCACCACCCTTCTGAGTAATACCCCTCCCCACCTTCTCACTATATAGAAGGATCTGGCAACTTCTGTTTCAGCGTATCTGACGAAGTGTGCATGCACACGAAAGCTCATACCAAGAACTAACTTAGTTGGTCTTTAAGGTGCTACTGGAAAGAAAAAAATTTTTTTTGTTTTGACTATGGCAGACCAACACGGCTACCTATCTGTATCTGTTAGTCAAGACAAGGATCTCCAATTTCAACTATAGGACCAGATTAGTTTTCTTCAGGGTTGCCATACAAGCCTAACCTCCAAGAAGACACAACTGGCCTTGGTTTTATTTCATTCCATATAAATAGTTATCCCTCTTAAAGACTTCAAGTTTCCCTTGGTCTAAATGGTCCTTTGAGGGCTTTCCTTTCTTCTCATTAAATCTTCAGTTGCAGTCATTTTTTCTCAGATTGAGTTTTAAATGCTGTTTGTGAGTGTTGATATGGCCTCCAGGGTGGCAGGGTGGCGCTGTGGTCTAAACCACTGAGCCTCTCGGGCTTGCTGATTGGAAGGTTGGCGGTTCGAATCCCTGCGACGGAGTGAGCTCCCGTTGCTCTGTCCCAGCTCCTGCCAACCTAGCAGTTCGAAAGCACTATAATCATAGTCATGTACATATCCTTATTTATTCATCATGTTTTCTTTAAATATGTGCTTATATTACAGATTCAACACATGTACCGCTGTGCTCGGGTTCAAGGCCTAGACACCAGTGAGGGGCTCCTCCTCTTTGGCAAAGAGCACTTTTATGTGATTGATGGCTATACCATGACCGCCACCAGAGAAATACGGGACATTGAAACCCTGCCTCTAAAGTGAGTTAGGCCTGACATTCTTTGAAATTGTAAGAGAAAAAAATGTATCCCTGTTAGAAAGGATTACAGCATCAGACCTATAAAAAACCCTCCTGACTATAGCTCTTAAATGCATCTCCAAAAACAACGCTGCACCTAAAATAGAAATATGCAAAATCTGTATGTGACTCTATAGTTATTGTATCATAGTTTTGACAATGCTCGTAATGGTTTATGAAGCCAAATATGACTATGGAATATGAGTGGGTGAAATCAGATTTGCTATGTATAGTCTTATATTTATAGTTTCTCTCCTACCTTTTACTCTCTACAGTATGCATGAGCCAATTATACCCAGAGGAGCCCGACAGGGTCCAAGTCAACTCAAAAGGACATGCAGTATTTTTGCATACGAGGATATTAAGGAAGTGCACAAAAGAAGATACCTGTTACAGGTATTGTTTCTAGTGGGGAATAGCAGGGTTTCGTAAATATTTCATTTATTTATTTCATAATTTAATGACACTTACACACTACCTGATTTTTTAAAAAAACCAACAACCCTCAAAGCAATTTACAAGAAGAAAAAACAAGAAAATCAAGAAAAAAATCACAAACATACTTTATAACGTACAAAGGCTGAAATACTAAAACCTTTAAAAATTACCGTACCTTTCTAAGCATCTGGGTAGGCTTGTCTAAACCAGAATGTTTTTAGCAGGCCCCAAAAAGATTGCAGTGGTACCTCTGGATGCGAACGGGATCCATTCCAGAGCCCTGTTTGCATCCTGAAGCGAACGCAACCCGCATCTGCGTGGGTCGCGATTCACTGCTTCCGCGCATGTGCATGATGTCATTTTGCGTGTCTGCACGAGCGGCGAAACCCGGAAGTAACGCTCTCTGTTACTTCTGGATCGCCGCAGAACGCAACCTGAAAATATTCATCCCGAAGCTACTTCAACCCGAGGTATGACTGCATAGTAACGGCACCTGCTTGATCTCAACAGGCAAGGCGTTCCAAAGTGTAGGTGTTGCCACACTAAACAATCAAGTTCTTACAAATGTGGAACAGGTATTATGTGGCACTTGTATTAGCGCCAGTTCCTCCAATCATATCAATCAAGTGGGCACATGTGCGGTAAGGCGATCTCATAGGTAAACTGGTTCCAAGTTGTTAAGAGCTTTATATTTTATAGGCACTGGCGTCACCCAGCCACTTGCTTAAGGTGGGATAAAACCCTACACATAATATATATTGTAGTCTTTTTATTAAACATTTTAGCCTGGAAGCTTCGGTGCATTGTAAAGCCTGACAAAGGGATTAGGGCTGATTTTTAAAGCACAGTTTGCAGGCGTAAGTTGGCTTCATACCTAGGTAAAAAAGGTCTGACCGGCTTCGTGAAAGTCCACAGCAATTACTCTTCTGTGCTTTGACAACGTTTTTAAAACCTGCCATTTCTTTGCAGCCAATTGCTGTTGAAGTATTCTCTGGAGATGGACGCAACTATCTTCTTGCTTTTCAGAAAGGAGTAAGAAATAAAGTCTACCAAAGGTATTTCCATTCATATTATTTATAATAAGAGTACTTATAACAAGGGTATTGGCAAGGCAGCCATGGCAAAGGCTTGGCTCTTCAAAAGGGCTTGGGAGAATGTGATGTTTATAACCAATACCAATAGGGTCTGTTAGGCTTGTGTGTTGAGCATGCTCTCCTATTGATATTAGGCAAGAATATTAATAGAGGAAAAATTGTAAACATTTGGCCACAAATGAGAAACAACTCCATATTGAGTTTTTATCGACCACGAGGAGATGTTAACATTTAACACTGCATTATCCCCTGCCCTTCTGCTGCCCATTCATCCACTGTGGGAATTCCTCTTAACAGGGAGTGAGATGAAAATTAGGCCGCCGCAGCAGCTAGCCTATATTATGCTAAACATAGCCTTATTACAAAGACAAGAGAATTATTTCATCTCAACTTGCTCCTAATAATTCAGCCTGCCTTAGAAAGAGGGCAGCCAACCAGTAGAGCTCAAGAACCCATATGTCAAGATCAACCAAGAAGTGAGCTCAGTAGGCAGAAAGGGATGTTGCATTTGCTGAAAATCTCAAGACACCCCAGCGACACATGTAAAGGGGACACTACACAGCATGAATATAGGTGGGGTCTCCTCCGTCCTCTTATAGATCTTCAGTCTGGGATTTTACTAACCAGAGTAATTCAGTGCCACCTCCAGAACTTGACCACCTCTTTAGTCACCCTTGACTCAAGATCACAGGATCAATGCAGATCTTTGAATGGACTCTGCTGTTCAATTCCAGTGTGGTGTAGTGGTTAAGAGCGGTAGTCATGTAATCTGGGGAACCGGGTTCGCGTCTCCGCTCCTCCACATGCAGCTGCTGGGTGACCTTGGGCCAGTCACGCTTCTTTGAAGTCTCTCAGCCCCACTCACCTCACAGAGTGTTTGTTGTGGGGGAGGAAGGGAAAGGAAATTGTTAGCCGCTTTGAGACTCCTGAAGGGGAGTGAAAGGCGGGATATCAAATCCAAACTCTTCTTCTTCTTCCCTTTGTGGACACCTGCAAAAACTGTTCATTCCTGCCTTATACCTTCTAGTTTTATGAACAAAAGAGGATTTGCTTGCTATGTTTTCCAACCAGCTGAGTGGACACATATTGGGGTTAAAGTGATCCTTAAATAAACTGTTCCCAGCTATTAAGGGCTTTATGTGCTAACAGTAACACTTTGAATGCCTTCCTTCCTCTCCATCCCATCCCCACAAAAATCTCTTTTAGAACTGAGGTGTACTTTTCTTTTTACTGTTTTTTCATTGCAATGTATACTTTTAATAAAAATAGACACAGCAGCCTAATTAATTCATTAACAGTCTGGCAGTTGGCGCCACCTGAATCTTAATTGAAAGGCATTTTTGTTGATTACATTATCCTATTATTATTTTTAAGGTTTCTGGCTGTCGTTCCATCTTTAACTGACAGTTCAGAGTCTGTGTCTGGACAGCGACCCAACACCAGTGTGGAACAAGGGTGAGTGTCTGTGGTTTTTTTATTCCACGCGATAGATTTGGAAGTGAAGGAATTTACAGTATTCGTTTTGACTACTTTCTACTCATCTGGCTATTTTAAAAGTTGAACCTCCTGGTGACTTTCACTGTCTTTAATGTGTTTCCCAGTGTAAGTAGAGGAGATTTGGAGTATAAGAAAAAGCAGAAATCCAAATAAAATATTGTGAACAGCAATGCAAATAAAATAGCAAGGGGCTTCTCTCTTGAAATTGACTGTGCTCACACATCATAGTAAAGGGTAAAGGGACCCCTGACCATTAGGTCCAGTCGTGACCGACTCTGGGGTTGCAGCACTCATCTCGCTTTATTGGCCGAGGGAGCCGGCGTACAGGTTCCGGGTCATGTGGCCAGCATGACTAAGCCACTTCTGGCGAACCAGAGCAGCACACGGAAACGCCGTTTACCTCCCCGCTGGAGTGGTACCTATTTATCTACTTGCACTTTGACGTGCTTTCCAACTGCTAGGTTGGCAGGAGCAGGGACCAAGCAACGGGAGCTCACCCCATCACGGAGATTCGAACCACCGACCTTCCGATCGGCAAATTCTAGGCTTTGTGGTTTAGCCCACAGCGCCACCGGCGTCCCTCATGCATCATAGTAAACCACAGCTAAAGGTTCATCACGAATATTTAGATGTCTCCCGCTTTGCTCCTCTCCTAGCCAGAGTGAGAGCTGCAAACCACAATCCCCGGCTTAGTATCATATCAGAACCATGAGTCATGGTGGTTGGCTTGCTCCAAGCAAACCATGACTGGGAAACCAAAGCTTGTTTTTGAAGCACTCAGACAGCTACACTACACAAGCTCTAACATCAAAGCATGTTAGACTGTTAGAGGTGACCGTTCCTTGTTGGCATGTTCGTGACATTGATAGTGATCCATAGATACTAGGATGGTACAACTGTTGATTCTTTAATAGTTTAAAATCAGTTATAATTAATATGGTAGCATGGATTACAAGGAAAAATTTGCTCCGTGTTACATGAAGTTGCTAACATTGCTCTCATATACCACTGCTAAATGGCAAGAGTACTGACTCTTTCTGCTTCTCCTTAGGTCTGGCTTGCTGAGCACCCTAGTGGGGGAGAAATCTGTTACACAAAGGTGGGAGGTGAGTATAAAGAGTAGTTTAGTTAATAATAATAATAATAATAATAATTATTATTATTATTATTATTATTATTATTATTATTTATTAATTATTATTTATACCCTGCCCATTTGGCTGGGTTTCCCCATCCACTCTGGGCGGCTCCCAATCAAATATTAAAAACACAATACAGCATTAAACATTAAAAACTTCCCTGAACAGGGCTGCCTTCAGATGTCTTCTAAAAGTCAGATAGTTGTTTATTTCCTTTGCATCTGATGGGAGGGCATTTCATATGGCAAGTGCCACTAGCGAGAAGGCCCTCTGCCTGGTTCCCTGTAACCTCACTTCTCACAGGGAGGGAACCACCAGAAGGCCCTCAAAGCTGGATCTCAGTGTCCAGGCTGAACGATGGGGGTGGAAACACTCCTTCAGTTATACTGGGCTGAGGCCATTTAGGGCTTTAAAGTTTCCTTTTCATAGTGGATTGAAATAGAATATTTGGACATGTAATATTGGGGCCAAAATGCTTTGTCACATTTAAGTTCCTGTATTTTATAAAGCGTGGACAACTGAAACGTTTTTGGTTTTGTTACTGGGAAATTAACACCAGTGCTGTTTTGTTTTGTTCTGTTTTGTGTGCTCTCTCTACAAAGAGAGGTGAAATCAGTAATTTCCAGTATCTGATGCACTTAAACACTTTGGCTGGCCGATCCTACAATGACCTCATGCAGTATCCGGTTTTCCCGTGGATCCTTGCAGACTATGATTCAGAGGTAAACATAAAAATCTTACATTTTGTAAAATAAAAGCCTGTTCTTGGAAGCCTAAAACCCTGCACTTAAAAGTAACTCAGATTAGGGCTGGAAGCCTTGCTTCTTCAAATATTACTCTTTGTTAACTAATCTGTGAAGTAAGTTGTGGTGTTTCAAGGCAGTGGCTTGAGTAATGTTGCAGTGATTTGTAGAGATTAATAAAAGATATATCTGCACTTCAGATGAGAGAAAGGGACAATTGTTTTAAATCAGGCCTGAGCAGCTAAATATTTATAGTAGTTGCCAACATTTTTAGAAACCAGTATCTCAGTATATTGAATAGAGGAGCCAGAAATAGTTGCACATGGATGTATTAAATTAGTCAGAGAATCAAATTTCTTAAGAATGGACTTTACTACTTGTTTGCTTTTAAAGGAATTGGATCTTACGAACCCAAAGACGTTTAGAAACTTGGCCAAACCGATGGGAGCCCAGACTGACGAGAGGTTAGCTCAGTATAAGAAGCGCTACAAAGACTGGGAAGACCCTAATGGTAAGTGCAATAAAACATCTATCATCCACAATCCAAGATGGATGTAATGGAATAAACGGTACTGTGGCTTTTCCTTTAATCTGATTTTTTGAGGGTTGGAGATCCCACCGGACATTGTCAGTTTTACCAGCTAAGAAGCTGAGGACAGGTTTATCGTTAGGAAATTTGCTATGATTCAGTTGAGCCCCTGTGCTAAATTAATATAATAATTGTATAAAATCCTGCTTGTCTCAGTTCTTGGAAATGTTTCCGCTGATAAAGACATTCAATAAATGATCAGTGAAGATGTCTCTAGAGAAACTTGTTGTGGCTGATCTGAAGCATTTAATTTCAAAAAGAGTGTTATAAAATACTGTATGTGACATTTTTTTAAAAAGAAATATGATTAGTTGAGCACTATAACAATGTAAGTGGCTATAGTGCCAAATTATAAGCATTGAAATTTTTTTAACTATACCAATTTTAGATGTACTTAGTGTCTTGGTATTAGCAAGCTAATTCTGACTAAGCCTAATATTTAACACAGGCTTCCTCATTTCCTTCCTATTTCCTTTTCCTGTTATTCCCTCCCCCCATTTTCTTTCAGGTGAAACTCCAGCTTATCATTACGGCACCCATTATTCATCAGCAATGATAGTAGCCTCATATCTTGTGAGAATGGAACCCTTTACACAGATATTCTTAAGGCTACAGGTAAACTATTCTGCCATTTGCTTCCAAGGTGTAATGAGCAGTGTAGGGAACGCCTTAATTCCATATTTTCCGCTCTATAAGACGCACCAGACCATAAGACCATAGTTTTTAGAGGCGGAAAGGGGGAAAGCCCTTTTTTTGGGGGGGGTCAGCTCACAGTTGTGCAGCTTCTTTTGCAAAGGGGAAAGCCCCCATTTTTTGAGGATCAGTTCAAAGTTGTGCAGCTTCTTTTGCAAAGGGGAAACGTCCCATTTTTTTGAGGATCAGCTCAAAGTTGTTGAGCTTACTTTGCAAAGGGAAAAAATCCTGTTTTTATGGGGTTCAACTCACAGTTCTTCAGCTTCTTTAGGAAAGGAAAGGGAGCCGTTTCTACAGTTTCCAGACAGATAATCTAATCAGCCAGTCACATGTCGCTGGGGAAACAAACAGCCTCCGTCTGCAGAACATTCAACAATGGAGGCTTAGGCAAGGGGGCGGGGCCAGAAAGGGAGCCAGCGATCAACCACACATTCGCTCCATAAGACGCACAGACATTTCCCCTTACTTTTTAGGAGGAAAAAAGTGCATCTTATAGAGTGAAAAATACAGTACTTCTCTTCTTCCTTCCTCAGGGCGGCCACTTTGACTTGGCTGACAGAATGTTCCACAGTGTGCGTGAAGCCTGGTACTCTGCATCTAAGCACAATATGGCAGATGTCAAGGAGCTTATCCCGGAATTCTTCTACCTCCCAGAGTTGCTACTCAATTCCAACAACTTTGATCTAGGTGAGAAAAGCCGCTTTTGATAGCATGGCTGTATTTCTTTCTTACAGAGACACCGTCGAAAGATGAACATAAAGCGGATTTTGATGTGCATTAAATAAAGATAAGAGCATTGTATGTTTTCGTCTTAATTTCGGAGACTGGTCATTTTAAACTGCTCATTTGCGCTACGGAGCTCATTCAGGTGTCCTGCTAAACTTTCTCAGGAAGCACACTTCATTGCGGAAAAACCCTCTTTATCCTTGTTTTCACCTTGTAGGTTGCAAGCAGAATGGCACTAAACTTGGGGATGTAATACTCCCCCCGTGGGCTAAAGGGGATCCCCGCGAATTCATCAGAGTGCATCGGGAGGTAATGTATCTTCTTGTTAGAAACTACAATACCTTTTTGGCCCCCATCTGAATCTCGCTATTCTGTTTGGAAGAAAGCATTTTTGGGTGATCGTTTTGCTCTTTATATCTTTTGTACATGTTGAGCACACTGGGATTATCAAACATGTCGTTGACGTAGTGAGTCCAGTTGATAAGTTCTCACTTTCCTTCTTATTAGAACTCTGTAATGAAGTTTTGTTTTTGTTTGGTTTTTTAAAAAAGTTGCAATGTTTTTAGAGCAGGCTATAAATTGAAGGAAAATAAGTAAAGCAGTTTAAAAAAAAGAAAGAAACTTGGTCATGGTGTTGACTAACGACGCCATCTGTTTCAGCAAACAAGCCTTAGCCCACCTGTAAGCAGGTTGTGCTCCATTTAACATGCACATTTTGAATTGCAGGCTTTGGAATGCGATTTTGTGAGTTCTCACCTGCACGAGTGGATAGACTTGATATTTGGCTACAAACAGCAAGGGCCGCCTGCAGTAGAAGCTGTAAATGTTTTCCATCATCTCTTCTATGAGGGCCAAGTGGACATATACAACATAAACGACCCATTAAAAGAAACGGCTACTATAGGATTCATTAACAACTTTGGACAGATACCGAAACAGGTAATGAATGATATTTGAGTATGGTGCATCTGTGCTTCAAGACAAAGTTGGTATATTCTATTCTATTTGCTTTGTCCTTTCGGGGATTTAATTCCTTCTGTTCAAGACTTGGAGACCCATGGCCCTTTGGGGGGAGAATGGAGCAATCAGGAGTTTGAATCTCATTTCCATGGGCTTTATCCTTGTTTTAAAAGGCAAGTCACTGTTGCTTTGATTTCATAGTAAAAGTAAAAGCTGGTCATGCAAATGTAATGTATTTGAATGACAATCCTTGGTATCAGTCTGGGGCAGGGTGTGGGCCTTCAGCTCATGCCATCTTTGTAATATTGCATATGAATGTCACCACACGACAGCATGACCCAAATGGAGATGAACTGGATGGTCTTAGTGTGACTCCAAGAATAAACAAATATGTCCATCCTCAGTATGTTGGTGTGATCTTGTTTCACAGAGAAGCAAGCTTACAGGTTTAGACACATAGCAGTGAATATACTCATGTTTGAATGGGATCTGGGTAGACCTTAAGCAAAGGAGGAAGGGGGGCGTATAGCTCATCAGGAAGATCTTCTGTGCAAGGCCTATTTAAACGAATGCAAAATATGCAAAATCTTGATTTTAGTCATGCTTGCCCAATGGATCGTGCCCTTGATGCTTTCCAGAAGTAAAATGTAATTTCCAGACATAAAATATAAATATATGGAGTTCCAAGGCCTTGCACAGATCTTGACAAAGAACAAACAGCCACACAGCCAAAACATAAAGTGACTGACATTTTCTCCAAAATTAAAATTACTTGCTTATGGTTTCGTTTATGGGATCCCACATAGCTGTCAGCATCGAAGCTGGCGGTAAAAATGAAAATCCTAAAAACCTGAAACATAAAAATACTAAGACAGAACTGGATTAAAATTAACTTCTTCTGTCCCTTCAATACCTGCATATTAAAAATAAAGATAAAACTTTTTACTACCTTCCCAGAAGCTAAAATAGAGCTGACCTGTCCCTTCATCACGGAGAACGTTCCACTGCTAAAACATCCCTCTCTAACAATGAAATTATGTGAACAGTTAGATTTTAAAGGAGTGTTTTAAAATGTTATTAAATGTTTAAGATGAAGCCTGCCAAATCTTAATAATTCTCTGTTTATGATTGCAGCTTATCTGCTAAGGTTGACAGTATTTAAACTAGCATCCTGTTTTGATAAACACCAGCATTCCATCTGCCCCTCTGACTTTCACTTTAAAAGCACCCCGTGGTTGCTTAACATGGCTTTGAGTGCATATCAGGAGTGGCGAATACTGGTATTTCACTGACTCATCGTCACATGGTGGGCCAAGGCAACTGAAAACAGCTTGTGTGTTTCCTGTGACTGTGAAATCCATCTCTGTTAGGGAATTTATTTGCAACAAGTCTCATGGATGGTGCTGACATGTTTTGAGAGGCCTGCTGCTAAGCCTGTAATGTTTTCTGTCTTGCTGCAGTTGTTTAAGAAACCTCACCCTCCAAAGCGAGTGAGAAGCCGAATTAATGGAGAAATAAGTGGGGTTTCTATCCCACCAGGTATTGCCAGTGGCAAGATTTTTTTTCATCATTTAGACAACCTGAGGCCTTCTCTTGCACCAGTAAAAGGTAAATGCTGCAATCAGTTTACTTTTGATTTCTTTTTTTAGAACTACGCTCATAGTTCCAGGCATTTTTATTAAAACATATACTATTGTTTACCCCAGAAAAGACTTCCAAGGCCGTCTATATCAATTAAAATGTTTTTTTTTAATCTATTAAAAATGTGAAGCGTCCTTCATTGCATCTACTGTATTTTTCGCTCTATAAGACGCACCAGACCACAAGACGCACCTAGTTTTTGGAGGAGGAAAACAAGAAAAAAATATTCTGAATCTCAGAAGTCAGAACAGCAAGAGGGATCGCTGCGTAGTTAAAGCTGTGATAGCTGCGCAGCCGGCATTCGCTCCATAAGACGCACACACATTCCCCCTTACTTTTTAGAAGGGAAAAAGTGAGTCTTACAGAGCAAAAAATACGGTATGTAAGGCATGAGCAGAACAGAATATGCCAAAAATTCAGTGCACTAGAAACAACAGAACATGTCATGGCAGGTAAAGAAACGAGTGAAAACAAACCAAGCAATATATATATGAACCCAGTCTTTAAACTAGAGAGCGTTTAAAACAAGCCGATATTAAAATAAAGAAAACAAAACGAAGGCCAATGTGCCTCAAAGATTTCACTTGATGTGGGATCAGGATTGTCAATGGCATCTGTGCATTAGGCACCTTGTTTGAACAGGGCTTGTGCTCATAGAGTGAAATGTGTAAGCAAAACCCACAAATCCTGATCCCTCGGAGTTGTGAAGAGAGGATAGTCAGCACAGATCCGGATTACATGTTGGACTTTTTGCATAGAGACCTATATGACTGTGGTGTCCAGTGCCTGCACCTTGGGTGGCAAAGGCCACGCTAATCCCCCCCCCACCCCACAATAGCCTCTCTTTGCAGTTAAGTCTGTGTTGGGATGGGGATGGCTCTAAGGGAACATCATCTAGAAACTGGCTTTAATTGTCCTCCCTCTCTGGAGATTGTAGGTGTGTGCACTAGCGATAACTCAGAGAGTTGTCCAGGCTGCAACCCCAAGTTAATTTCCATGCTTCCTGGCTTCGCTGGAAATTATGAGAGCACAAAAGAGCCTTCCGGACTGGGAGACGGCCTTACATTGTGCCTCCACTACAGATCTTCCCTTAGGCTTTGTGCTGTTCGGATTTGCCTTGCTTCTAGCACACTGAACCATGAACAAGATTCATGTCGCTAGACTGCTAGAGGACTGAAAAGAAGTCTTCTTACAATGGAATGGTTGTGTTTGAATTTATGCAAAGTTATTTTGATACTTGCCAGCCACTTTCCCCACTGCTCTGCTGAAACGTAAGACTGATTTGAGCATTAACAAATTCCTGAAGCCTTCTCAGTAGCTCTGCGCCCTTGAAAGTCTCTTATCCAGTTTCTTACACTTCTGTGTCATGGGAGTTGATAAGAATTTAACATCACTGGTCACTGTTTAAATTCTTTCAGAGCTTTCAGTAGTGTAAGCAGGTTTCTCAGAAAGATAACAAAGTTCTCGTGAAATATCCTCACTTTCTACTGTGATTGGGTATAGCTTTCACCTAATCTTGGAACAGCGAATGTTTTTATGAGCTCTTGTTTGTGAGTGCTGCTATCTTTTCTTTCTCGCTTTTCTTTCTCTCTTTGAGCAGAGCTCAAGGAGCGTGTAGGACAGATCGTGTACACGGACAAAGGAATTTTAGCAGTGGAGCAGAATAAAGTGCTAATTCCGCCAGCCTGGAATAAAACCTTTGCTTGGGGTTATGCAGATCTCAGCTGCAGGCTGGGAACCTATGAGTCAGACAAGGTTTGTCTCTCAGATTTTTGTGGCTCTTTAACTTGCATGCTTGATGATAGAAAACAATGACTGAACAAGCTGCCTCAGGCAGGTGTCTTAACTGTACCCTTTTAGAAACCTGCTGAACACATTTTTGTTCAGACAAGCCTATCCATGTACTTAGAAAGTTGATGCAGGTTTTATTCTCTTGTCAGTTAATATTTTTTTTGAAATCATTGCTGTTAATTGATAATTTTATTGTTTTATCTTTTTAAAGAAAACTGCTTTGCGGTTTGTTGGTTTTTAACAATCAAGTGGTGCATTTTGTGAAAGTTTGTAACATAAATAAATAAATCCGGTATCTAAGCAGGCCGTGGGGCAAGTTAACACTTGGCAGGAAGTTGTTTCTTCTTATGAAATCTGTCTGTTAAATGTACATATGTTTTAATTAACAAGTATAATTTGCATGAGCACCATCCTTTGGTGCAAGATGAGCTATGGTAATGACTTTAAGACAAAATACAGAGGGAATTATGTTCCGGGGGTAGAGGATTCCAGGCTTTCTTCTCCTGTTACTTGTAACCTTTCCACACTTCCCTTGCTTTGCCCCTCCCCATGAAACCAAGGAGCTGGCTCCTGAACGCAGCTTCCGAACCCAGCTCTTTGGTTGTGGATGGGAGTATTAGAAATCCATTGCCTCTCCCCTGGAACTGCCTTCGGAAGTGTGAGCTGGTTTTCTTCCAGGATGCAAGGTTGGGTGGAAGGAAATGTATCTTCCCCAATCAACCAACGATGATAGGATGCCGGAAACTGGCCATGGCTTGTAAATTGATGGGTGCGCTGTTTTACTTTTCCACCTTTCTAGGCCGTGATCGTTTATGAATGCTTATCGGAATGGGGACAGGTTCTCAGTGCCATCTGTCCAAATCCCAAGCTGGTCATCACTGGAGGAACCAGCACAGTTGTTTGTGTATGGGAGATGGGCACCTCCAAGGAAAAAGCCAGAACGCTCACTCTTAAGCAGGTAAATCTGGATTTCTGTGTCAGAAAACTGGGCCCAAGCATAGTTCATCGGTACTGATTAAATCCGGCAAGTTGGGAGTGAACTAAGTCAGAAGGTTTTGCCCTCCTCAACTGTTGGCACATGGATAGATCACCAAAAGTTGTTGTTGTTTTTTCTGGGGGAAAGAAGAAATTCACTGTGGATTCTGTCAGAGCTCTGAACAAAATCTGCTTATTACCCTGCACAACCATAGCCTTACGTTCATGTGACTGCATGGACAATTTACTAAA
This sequence comes from Podarcis filfolensis, assembly GCF_964270895.1. NCBI lineage: Eukaryota > Metazoa > Chordata > Lepidosauria > Squamata > Lacertidae > Podarcis > Podarcis filfolensis. Next base: position 63,949,257 of record NC_139610.1, read on the forward strand.
ACCATTGAAATACACCCCTGCTCTATGTCCTGCCACTGTCTTTTGTCCCCATAGGGGTCTGCCTATATCAGCAAAGGGTGAGCAAAAGGCAAGGAAGGGGCTGAGAATTCGTTCTTATCATTTTTTGCTTAGGCACAGTTCACCAGGGCTATCGCAGAGTCTCCATTTCAGCGCGACTCGCATGGGAAATGGCTACAAACCCCACTTAAGTGGTTTGAGGTTATTCAGCAAGAAACCACACTATTCAGTTTCCCTAGTGTTGTGTTTCTTAGATTTTAATTTGTCTTCTGCAACCTCGTAATAGTGTCATACTCCCACATTTCCCCTTTCTCCAAAGGAAAACTGTTCCAATATCTGTATTTGCAGCACTTTGCAGCAAACACTTTATGTATTTTCCTCTGTCTTCCTCTGCTTTTAGGCGCTGCTTGGCCACACCGAGGCCGTCACGTGTTTGACAGCCTCTCTGGCCTATCACATCATTGTGAGCGGGTCTCGGGACCGCACTTGCATCATCTGGGATTTGAACAAGCTCTCCTTTTTAACACAGCTTCGTGGCCACCGGGCCCCCGTGTCAGCCCTCTGCATCAACGAACTGACGGTACAGATCAGAACATCAACTGCTTCTCTTAGAAGAGATACAAATGTAGAAAATCACTCTTGCACTGGTTGTGCCCATTTCAGCTCCAGATTGCATATGTCCCCTAGTTAGTGACGTTTTCCAAGTTATTAAATGAAAACATCATGGAGCCCCTTTTGGGGTTTCAACTGTTTGGTGCGATTTATTGCAGACAGAAAGCAGCTTGCTGGGTACTTAGAAAAACTTATTCTCGGGGGTCAACCAGAGATTCCCTTCTCTTCTTCCAAAACCATTGTTTATTATATTTTCACCTGACCATCATGTTGGCCCAGTAACTAGGCAAGTTGACTCTGGAGTAGGGGAAGACCTATGATAAATTTTTGGCACCGTCACTAGAAGAGCAGGCATGGCAGAGTACCTTGGCATTGGCCTTTAAGCTGCTTCCTTGTGGCTTCATCCTGCTGTAATAATGGAAAGCATGTCATCACGTAGGCTTGTTATGGTCTTTCTCGAATGATGGCAATTGGGTTGAAAGGAGCTGTGGTCTCGACCCCACCCACATGATACCAGTTGCTATGGCAGGGACATTGTTTGTGTGCCACAGCAGTAGCATATTACAGGGCCATCAATTTGTCTTTAACTAGATTGCAGCCTCTTATCTATGTAGATCAGTTCCTGAGTTTCCAGCCAGACCACGCCTTTGTTCTTCATATTAAATTGAGATGTGTTTCTCCTCTGGGATGGCAACATTGAGATCTAAGTGTGCCTAAAACATTTACCCTTTTTTTCAGGGAGACATTGTGTCCTGCGCTGGCACTTACATCCACGTGTGGAGCATTAATGGGAACCCCATAGTGAGCGTGAACACTTTCACCGGGCGCAGCCAGCAAATCCTGTGCTGCTGCATGTCAGAAATGAACGAATGGGATACCCAGAACGTGATTGTGACGGGGCATTCGGACGGAGTGGTCCGAGTAAGTACCAACAGTCGTGTAGAGATAAAACTGCGGGTCGGCAGGATGCCTCGTGGTGCAGAGGAAGTTGATAGAGAAGGGTTTTTGTTCATAATATGAGAACCTGGCTCATCCAGTGAAGCTGAATGCTGAGAGTTTCGGAGGAAAGGGAGTGGGGCAGCACTGAAACTCATGAATCTGCAGTCTAAAGGGGATTTAGACAGATTCACGGACAATAAGGCCATCAGTGGTTACTAGGTGTGATAGCCATATACTCTGCATCTAAATTTGCTAATTGGGAGAGGGCTATTGCACTCCTTTCCTCTCTGTGGGCTTCCCATAGGCATCTATTGTGGGAAACATGATGACGGGACTTATATAGGATTTCCAGGTTCATTCCTAATTGCAGCTCCTATCTATTCAGAATTCTACAATGGCATATTCATTTACTCATATATTTAAGCAGTTGAATAGCCCATCCGCTAGTTTTGGGCATACAGTTAGAAACCTAGTTCGATTGTAATTTAAATGTGCCTTGATTTTTGTGTCTCCTTGAGTGCTTTCAATGTTACTTTGCTCCATGTCTTGTTATTGTATCAGGTTGAAAGACAGGTTACACGGCAAGGGGTTATGCATTCAGACTCACACTTTCATCTATCCTTTTCCTAGTTCTGGCGAATGGAGTTTCTGCAGGTCCCGGAAACTCCAGCTCCTGAACCTGTGGAGGCGCTCGAGATGCAGGAAGAGTGTCCGGAAACCCAAATAGGTGCTGTTTCTTTTTGGCTTTGTGTTCAGCTTTGAATTGTTCAAAGTGTAGCTCAGGAGTGGGAAACCTTTGCTTCTCCAGTTATAGTTGGGGCTATACTTTTATTTATTTATTTCATACATTTATATACCATTTGATTGCTTTAAAATAAATAAATCTCAAAACGGCGAATGAAAAGAGTAAAACAATAAAATTATTAGTTTTTAATAACTTATTTTTAACTCCCAACATCCCTGATCATTTTCTTTGCTGGCCTGGCATCTGACAATATCGGGGAGCACCACTTCGGCTGCCCCCTGGCATGGATGGCATACCGTATTTTTTGCTCCATAAGATGCACCCGACCATAAGACGCACCTAGTTTTTAGAGGGGGAATGCAAGAAAAACAATATTCTTTAAAGGGAGCGCTGAGCAGAGCCTGTATGCATCCCAGGCTCTGCTCAGCGCTCCCTTTCACGAGCTGTGAGGAGCTTGCAGGCTTTTCCCCAAGGAGGGAGGGCAGCCCGTCACTGATGGGCTTGCTTCTGGCTTAGCCCACGAAGCCTCCTCAGGGCAGCAGGATGAAGGCTCCCAGTGCCTTCGCGCGGCTAAGCCAGAAGCTAGAACAGCAAGAGGGAGCGTGGCGCAGCGCTCCCTCTAGCTGTTTTGGCTTCTGGGATAGCCCACGAAGCCTGCATTTGCTCCATAAGATGCACACACATTTCCCCTTACTTTTTAGGAGGAAAAAGGTATGTCTTATAGAGTGAAAAATACGCTAATAATGTCCCTAATGGGCTTTGTATGAATCTGGGCCTAAGTGTTATGTCAGAGTTACAAAGGAGCGGGTCTAGTGAGGGAAAGCGAATCATGGCTGGGTTTTGGGTTTTTTTAACGCATTGCATATAACAGGAGAGGAAGCCCCGGATGAGGACAGCAGCGATTCGGAAGCAGAAGACCAGGGCCTTGGCCAGGAACCAAAGTTGCAGGAAAGCCGGAGCCAGCCAGGCAGCGCCAGCCACAGGCCTCGCTCGTCCTCTGCCCGAGCAGCAGCTGCGTGGTCAGCCGACAGCAGCTCTGACGACTCGAGGCGCTGGTCCGACCAGCTCAGCTTGGATGAGAAGGATGGCTTCATCTTCGTGAACTACTCTGAGGGACAAGCGAAAGTCCACCCCCAGGTTCAAGCTAACCACCCACACCCTAATCCAGGGGAACTACGACATTACAGCAAGCTCAAGCCAGGTAGGGAAACGCCTAGTGGTGACATGCCAAACTGGAAGTGTGTTGCCTGGGCAGGTTTCCGGGTGCCCAGATAAATCCTGTACTCTCTGGGGCAAGTGGGCCGAGATCCTGAGCGGCATTTTCCTTCCTGATCAGGCACCATGCAGATGTGTTTCCCACCCTTCACATCTGCTTACATTCTTACCCATTTTCCTTTCTTAGGCTACAGATGGGAGCGGCAGCTAGTTTTCAGGAGCAAACTAACTATGCACACGGCCTTTGATCGCAAGGACAACGCACATCCTGCAGACATCACAGCACTGGGCATCTCCAAGTGAGTGACCTGCTTTCTATGTGTCCTCAGTATATCAGCTGAAGGCACAGTAGTGGTTTCGGCTTTAGATCGGCTAGAACAAAACAAACAAGTTTGGAAATGAAAATTACTTTGAATGGTTAGGCCAGGCATCCCCAAACTCTGCCCTCCAGCTGTTTGGGAACTACAGTTCCCATCATCCCTGACAACTGGTCCTGTTAGCTAGGGATCATGGGAGTTGTAGTCCCAAAACAACTGGAGGGCCGAGTTTGGGGATGCCTGGGTTAGACATATAGGAGATGCAACTATAAGCCATGATAGCTAGATAAAACTACTGTGCTCAGAGTTAGCCTATGTCAGAGTATCAGGTGCCAGGAACACAATGAGGCCTTTAATGAAATGCTTTGGACATTCTTCTTCTTTTTTACAATTTTTGTATTTTTTGGTTACCATTCTGACCCTCCCTTTTCCCTCTCTTTTTTCTCATTTGTGTTTGGTGCTCCCCTACCTTTTTTCAAAGTTGGGAGAAAGTAAGTCTGATCTGGTAGACCTTACTTTGATTCAGCAATTCAAGGGCCTTTTCAACACTGGCTCCGGCCTGGTGGAACGCTCTGCCTCATGAGACCAGGGCCCTGCAGGATCTTATTTATTTCCGCAGGGCCTGTAAGACAGAGTTGTTCCGCCTGGCCTTTGGCTTGGAGCCAATTTGATTCCCTCCCCCTCTTTCTTTTTTCTTTTTTCTTTTTTCTTTCTCCTCCTGTGATGAGGCTGCACTTTAATATTTTAATGTTTCAATATTTTAATGTTGTATTTTAATCTTGTTTTTAAGTTGTATTAATTCAACTTGTTTTTATTATTGCTTGTTAGCTGCCCTGAGCCCGGCCTTGGCTGGGGAGGACGGGGTATAAATAATAATAATAATAATAATAATAATAATAATAATAATAATAATAAATTACCTTTAGCCTAGTATTCTCTGGCTTTAAAAATGTATTTCTCTCTAGCCTTGAGGCTACTTCCTAATGCTTAAATCAAGTGCTAATTTGTCTTTGGGTATCTGTTTCTCTTTTCAGGGATCACAGCAGGATTCTCGTAGGCGACAGCAGAGGCAGAGTGTTCAGCTGGTCAGTGAGTGACCAACCCGGCCGCTCTGCAGCTGACCACTGGGTGAAAGATGAGGGAGGAGACTGTTGTTCCAGCTGCTCCGTCCGTTTCTCTCTCACTGAAAGGCGTCACCATTGCAGAAACTGCGGGCAGCTCTTCTGTCAGAAGTAAGAAAGATGGTCTCTCCTGTAAATTCTTTACAGACTGGTTCTCACAAAGAAGTGCTAGCATCTGAAGAGCTGCTGCTTTTTTATTTTATATTCTTTATTGAAAAATAAAAAGTACACAATTACAAGTGCACGGAATAAGATAAGACATAAAAAAGCAGGAACAAGAAATAGTACCCATGTAGAAAACAAAACAGAAAAAAGGTATTGTGCATATTACAAAAAAAAGGAGAAAAACTTGTTATTGTACTTAACCAGACCTTAATCTGTTTTTTTTAAATGAATTCCAAATATCATTAAACTTGCGCCTGGCAAGTCTACGTTTGTACGCAACTTGTCTGAAGAGCTGCTTCTTGATAACAGCAGGCACCCTATTTATTTCACTAGCGAATCTGATACCCCCACCAAAAATAAATAAATTCTTTTACTCTAGATAAGTTGGTGCTATATTATTTTGAGAAAGGTAGGATAGAGCTCATTAATTGGCCTAGAGGGGAAATTAAACCCACAATAGCATAAGTGGAATACCCTATTTCCAGAAGCTCCTGTAAACATTAGTGCTGGTTCTCAGAACAGCTGATCCTTTATAAGCCCATTGCCGGCCACTTTAACACTAGTTATCCCAGAAATTCCATTTCTGTTTCAGTAGTATTGTCACTATACCATGACCCCTTGGATTCCGTTGATTGATTGCTGGTTCTTCCCTTGCTCAAGATGACTGGGTGCCCCGAGAACACCTCTGCCCCTAGGGCAAGGTTCTTCTTACAGCAGAACCATGTGATTCTGAGCAAAAATGCAGGAGGAAAACAGTCTACCTCCCACAGTTCTTTGCTCCTGCCCGAGTCTCGTGCAAGAGAAATAGCCCAGTCCGAAGACTTCATCATCCACCATAATAAACTGTGGGTGCAGAGAGAGGAATAGCAGCTCACATTTTTGCATGCCTTCCCTCCCCCCCCCCCCTCCAGGTGCAGCCGCTTCCAGTCGGAAATCAAGCGTTTGAAAATCTCCTCCCCGGTGCGGGTTTGCCAGAACTGTTACTACAACCTTCAGCACGAGCGAGGCCCTGAGGAGGGATCCTGGAATTAACAAGGCAGAGGCAAGCCACACAAAACGCCAGGCTGAGCACTGCAGGGCCCACAGGAACTCGGTAAATTTAATTCATTGCAGGAAGGAACATGCAGCACATCTAGAAAGGATTGCAATGCTAGCCCTGAACACTTCGTCTTTGTACTGCGCAGCAAAGCACTTGCGAGCAAAAGGGATCATTCATTTTCCATGTACATTTTCAGAGAAGGGGCTGAAAGCGTTCATGCGGCCGGCGAGTGTCAGGCGGAGAGACGAGCAGTTGCCGCAACTGCAGCGAGGACCCACAAGACCCAGCCTTCCCCGCTAACGTGGCTGGGAAGGAAAACCCTTCATTAACCGCCCCTTGTTCTGTCTTTGGTTTTGTAGAGCTAGTCACCTTATTTGTGTTGCAGGAAGGAGAAGGCTTTTTAGAAGATAGTTGTAAATCTGCCTTCTTCGCAAGCAAACTGTGGATATTGTAAATAGATATAATGGCCTTTTTATTGAAATATGAACTTAACTGCCTGTTACATGGGACATCAGACCAACCACTATACCTTGTGTCTCATTTTTAGCTCATCCATCTACTTAAATATGAATGTGGTTTTTTTTTTTAAAAAAAGCATTGAGGCATTATCTGTATTTTATTTTCAAAACCCGGGCTGCATGTTTGTTTTTTGGTTACTCGCAATATCTTAACTTTAAACCAGGTCATTCAGAGAGTTTTGAAAGGCGGGGCGAACCACCCTCAAATTGTCTGCAGCAATAGGACTTGGAATCTTTCATTCTCAACTGTAAGATAAGGACCCTCTTTTTGTTTCATTTTTAAAAAAATACAGAAGCTATTGAGCGCCTATCTTCATATTTAAAATGGTCTCTTTTTATACAATGTGGACCTTGGCTTGTGCTTATTCTTTGCAGTTTCTGGATCAGCTGGTTCCTACAACAGTAAAGGCCAGACCTTACTTTGGACAGTAGTAAATGCCTTGCATGAAACTCAGAATTGCCCAGAGAAGAAAATAACAGACTTGGGACCTTTGCTGTTATAACTGGATGCTAATACCAACATATTGAGGGGGATTCTCTTGCACAGGGCCTATTGAAGTGAATGGGAGTTGCACAAGAACAATTGCCCACCTTTTATTCCCCTTAACTGGGCTTTTCTGCTGGGGTTGTCTTTAACTCATTATTATTATTTTTTAGGCTGCCTTTATCATTCATTGGCGTACCATCAACTTGGGGGATGTTACTCAAACTTTCATTGAAGAAGGGCATTTCATACATTAGTGGTTTAAGACCTTATGTTTCTCACTTCTTTCTTGGGTCACTTTTTCTCCAGTCCATCTTGTCTGTAGAGATTGGAGAATACACAGATCAGGCGCAATCCATGGGCATCCTTTTTGGAACATGGCCTTGAAAGGTGGTGGTTTATTTTTATTTTATTGTGCTGTTTGTTTTCATTTCACTGTAATGTATACCATGTTGTAAACAGGTGATGAGATGAATTGGCCTTGTTCAGTTTCCCAGATCACCGCTGCTGTTTCGCAGCAGATGAGTTGACGGTCACGTTAGCAACAGAACCAAAACCCTGGCACACTACCAAGTGAAAAGGAACAGGGCACAACACCAAGGCAAAAACGCAGACATTCTCAGATCTGTACCACTTCAGTTGGGAAAGACGAAGCATTTACAGTGGTCTGAGTACCTTGCAGCGTTACACAAGGTTAAGTGGGACACACACACTCCACACTGCTTATATTGATTAAGTGCTTTCTTTTGACAGTAAATCGAGCTCACTGACCATTTTTGTCCACTTAAACATCCCTGGTGATAGAGATGTATGCACTGATTGGAAGATTAACTGTCTATTTTGATGATGATGTTTTTAATGGTTATGAACTGCAAGAATTAGATCAGTTTGTGCATTTGTGTCCCCAAGGAAATCATTCCACACACGCATGCACGCAAATTTATTAATATTACTTCACCCACTCTGTGGTTTTGGATACAAATGGCACTGATCCATAAGCCTCACCTACTTTGCCCTGCAAGGAAAGTCAGTTTCCGCACTTAGTTGCTTTTTACTTTGTAGTTACAGCCTAACAGCATGATCTCCAAGTCACTTCAGTCCCAGCATACATTCTGACCTGTCGAACTAAATAGCCTAACTAAACTAACTAAATATTTCAATATGGGTAAACATAAGTCGTTTATAGATCTTGACCTGATAAAACTAGTTTTCAAATTACAGATATTTAAATATTTTTTAAAAATTCTCTGAAAAAAAATTCTCTGAAAGCACCTTCACACCACCAAATTTTTGTTTCTCTTATTAAGGAAAGACTGAACATTAGAAGAACAGCTTAACTTGAAGTCTCTCTAGCTTGAGAATTTGGGTTTGTTACTTTAAAAAAAAACCCACCTTAAATTATTGAAAATAAAATTCTAAGTACTGGATAGCACAGTTACAACTATTGCTGGGTTGTTAGAAGACAGCAGGATGTGTAGAGATGTTTACTCCTTCTTCTTTTTTAGCATGTTTAACTACATAGACATGTTGTACCAGTGTTATTCTACACTTTTTACATTTGCCACTCCTCAAGATGGAAGGTGATTTTTTTTTCCTTTTGTGTAGCTGATTGCGTCAAACTTGCGTAGTAATAGGTGTATTTAAGGTTCTGTGGGCTGAACTTCTCAGCTGCCTACTTTGGGATGAGTTTTTTTCCAGAACTCATTTGTGTAGCCAGATGATGGATAGAAGAGGTTTGTGTATTCTGTTTGTGTGAAAAGGGAAAATGGGGGCTCAGCTGCACCGCGAAACAGGCACTGCATAACCTCCATTCATTCTGGTGGCCCCTGACATGGAAGTCCTACACAAGCTCCACTGGAGTGAATGACTGGATTCTTGGCCCAGTTGAACCCCGAGAGTCCCCCCGCAGCTGCTGCTCTAATGACCTAAACAATGTCTAGCATAGTTCCATAGACTTATCAGAGCATTCTGGACTGAACAGCTCTGTTTCCCCAAATTTGTGGTTTTGCATTTAATTTCGTTGAGCAGAGCAGCACCTCTAGCTTATTGCACTGTCCCATAGCTCCCATCTCTCCTCCTGCCTCGTTCTTTGATGTGATCCTCATTTTAATGCATTCATGTGCTCTACCTTTGTTTGTACTGTGCGATTGTAGTGTTCACACATAGGAAGTGGAGAGTGGCTAACTCCACCCCCTTCATCCATCAGTCCAATAGCAAAAACACCTTAGAGACATTATTTTGCACTTTCTTGTGTATAAAAATCAGTAGAAACTTTTTTTTTTTTGTATCATTTAAGACTCCTTTTTGTTTTGGTAAGTGAACTGTGTATAAAAAATATTTATGCAGTTAAAACTGTTTTTAGAAAATATTTTTAATTTCAGCAAGTTTGGTTACTTGTTGCATGACTTAACACAACTGACTTTTTGTGTCAGTACAATGTATATTTTTTGTCCTGTTATTAATTTGTAAACTCTAGGTAAATGGCCATTTATTTGTACAGCAACCGGAGTAAATTGAAGATAACTGGCTACGACTGGAGGGGTGGAATTTTGTACTATATTGCGGACTCCAATTTCTGGGTTTTTTTGGTGGATATGTAAAAGGCCAGAAGAATTACTATCTAGTGTGCAATCTGTGATATTTGAATGTTTATTGTATATTTGTCTCCAATGCAAAAAGGTAGAGTAACACAATTACAATACATGATTAAATGCAATAGTTCAGGTACTTTTTGTTTTGTTTTCATTTCAAATAAATACTTGCTATTTACCACCAAATTATTCTGTGTATATCTCTTTTGGGAGAAAAAAATATATGTGTAAATGTACAGCTTTCAACAAATACGGTAACTCAAGTGTTTGTGCCAAAAAAAATTATCCCTGGGCAATTCTCCAAGTTCTGCATTAGGGGGGGAAAGCTGAGTCTCATGTCAATTTAAATTAATCAGAATGGCAGTCATGGTGTGAAGCAAGAAGATTAATTGAAATGCTGCTTCTATTCTCGCTAGGTACACTTTTTATTTTAAATAAAAATTGACATTTTAGGAAGCTTGTCTTTCATGTGGTAGCGTGAATCATAGCAGGCCTTTGTCCTTGCTTTTTAATACAAAATGGATTTTATACTTTGGTGTGGTTCCGCTGCTACAAAAGGACATGTCAACCAGTGGCGTAGCGTGGGTTGTCAGCACCCGGGGCAAGGCAAGTAATTTGCGCCCCCTAACCTGTGGATTTGCCCTAACCCCAGATGTTGCGCCCGGTGCGGCCGGCCCCCCCTGCACCCCCCACGCTATGCCACTGATGTCAACTAAAGAAACAAGTTCTAGCTGCTCTTGTTGGTGAAATCTGACATCATTTCCTTTATTTCTCTGGCGGGAAAATAGATGGCCATCTTTCATGGGTGCTTTAGTTGAGATTCCTACATTGTATGGGGTTGGACTAGATGGCCCTTGGTCCATTCCAACTCCATGAATCTATGAAAAGGACACAAGGGTTTAATCCTTTCTACTGCCTTCTGCTTTTGAACTCAGCTGTTCTTCTTCACCATGCTTCTGAGACAGTCACCTGATCTCTGCTCAAGCAGAGACTCCATTTTTGAACTCAACTGTGTGTTTTGTAATCTAGAGGTAGAAATGTCTGCCTTGTTTTTCATTACCCAGCTCTACCTCTCTTTTAAATCAGAACCAGTGAAGGCAGTGAAGGTCCTGTGTGAGTGTCTGGAAGCGGTTGGAGGATGGATGGCGGCTAACAGATTGAGGTTGAATCCTGACAAGACAGAAGTACTGTTTTTGGGGGACAGGAGGCGGGCAGGTGTGGAGGATTCCCTGGTCCTGAATGGGGTAACTGTGCCCCTGAAGGACCAGGTGCACAGCCTGGGAGTCATTTTGGACTCACAGCTGTCCATGGAGGCGCAGGTCAAATCTGTGTCCAGGGCTGCTTTCTACCAGCTCCATCTGGTACGTAGGCTGAGACCCTATCTGCCTGCGGACTGTCTCGCCAGAATGGTGCATGCTCTGGTTATCTCCCGCTTGGACTACTGCAATGCACTCTACGTGGGGCTACCTTTGAAGGTGACTCGGAAACTACAACTAATCCAGAATGCGGCAGCTAGACTGGTGACTGGGGGCGGCCGCCGAGACCATATAACACCGGTCTTGAAAGACCTACATTGGCTCCCAGTATGTTTCCGAGCACAATTCAAAGTGTTGGTGCTGACCTTTAAAGCCCTAAACGGCCTCGGTCCAGTATACCTGAAGGAGCGTCTCCACCCCCATCATTCTGCCCGGACGCTGAGGTCCAGCGCCGAGGGCCTTCTGGCGGTTCCCTCATTGCGAGAAGCAAAGCTACAGGGAACCAGGCAGAGGGCCTTCTCGGTAGTGGCGCCCGCCCTGTGGAACGCCCTTCCAGCAGATGTCAAAGCGATAAACAACTACGTGACATTCAGAAGACATCTTAAGGCAGCCCTGTTCAGGGAAGTTTTTAACGTGTGATATTTTATTGTATTTTTGGTTTTTATGGAAGCCGCCCAGAGTGGCTGGGGAGGCCCAGCCAGATGGGCGGGGTATAAATAATAAATTATTATTATTATTATTATTATTATTATTATTATTATTACTGCTATTGCTGAATCAAGTGTAAATAAGTAAACACTACTTTTAATGCTAAGTCTACGGTCTGTTAACGTGATTCTTTTAATGAAGAGGGGAAAGTCTGCCACCACAGACTGGATCAATATATAAAGAGGCTATACAACCTAATCCCAAAAGTTTAATGTTGCATGGAATTGTTTTAAAACTCTGCTAATTGATTGTTTTTAAGTTTTTTAGTTCTGCTCACACGCGTAACAGGGAGTAAATCGTAAAAATAATATAGCCTATCCTGACCTCAAATCCATCCAACAGAGGCAACATTACTGTTGTCCTGGGTGAAAAAGAATCTTGGCTCTGATAGCAGAGCACGTATACAGAGTCTACACTGATGCAGACTGACTGAGTTGACAGACCCTGATGCCCAGGGAAATCGCAGCTCAGCAACACAGTCATCAGGAAAATTCTATGTCAGTTCAGGAAACTACACATAGACTTACTCGTGTCTGATGTCAACCACCAACTCAGGTGGTGTTATACCAGGTTTTCATAGCTTGTGGGTTGCACGGACTCGATTTGACATGGCCTCTGGGCTTGCTATATGCTTTCCCTCCCATTCTTTTGCTTCCTTGAGTGTTCAAGACAGTGTATCAGGAGAGGGCAACCATCATGTTTATGGCTCTTTGCTGGCCAAGGAGGCATGGTTTTCCAAAATGGTTTCAGGATCTTCAGACTCAGGGCCCTCACTCTCATTCTGGTCCTGACTGGCCAGGGATGTTGAACAGAGATGCCTGCTAAGTCGTACCAACACTCCAGGCATCACAGTAAACTTCCATGCAACAGATCTAGCAATTGACTTGGGATGCTGCACTCTCAAGAATACATCTCTTCAAGACATGTGCCAGACAGTAACTTGGACCAATCCAAGTTCTTTGATGAAGCATTAAAAGCTGGACTTACATGTATGCTTGGAGACTGCCTTTGGCTGGCCTGTCCTTCAGGTGCTTCCAGATTATTAGTGTGCCAGTTCCCACCTTGGGAATAACAGTAATAGCTTCAGAACATCCCACTTGGTGGTATCCTAGTGCCCACTCAAGATACCACTGGTACGCAGCACCAAACTGCCACAAAATAATGTTGGTTTAGAATTAGGAATTTGGTCCACCCTCCTGGAGATGTCGTCCTTTACCTATGGCAAAACTAGAAGATGAAGTGTCGTGGGAAAGCAGCAACAATGGCAACAACTTGCCAAGTGGTCGTTTTAAGACCACCTCTTCTATCTTCATACTGTTACAAAAGCCCGGCGCCCGTCCCTCTTTCTTGCCAAGCCTTGGCAAGAGCGTATGGGATCTCAGGTGCCCACACAGGGTCTGTGTCCCTTTGGATAATAGAAGACACAGTGGAGGCTGTCGTGCTTTAAGAAATCAGGTATGTTTGCCTATTTACACCTTTCGGCGGCATGGACGGGGTCCAGTTCTTACAGCATGGTCCACAACAGTTCCGGCAGTCCTTCCTTCACCCTTGCCAAAATGGATCTCAGCCTTTCTTCTTCCCAGAAGCCCCTTGCCCTACCCCAGCAGTTACCCTGGCAACCTTCCCAATCTCTAGTCTCTGGTCACACCTGGGACAAGGAGGTGTGATGACCCTCAATGGCTCTCTGTTTACAGGTAGGTAGCCGTGTTGGTCTGCCATAGTCAAAACAATATAAATTCCTTCCAGTAGCACCTTAGAGACTAGCTAAGTTAGTTATTGGTATGAGCTTTCGTGTGCATGCACACTTCTTCAGATACACTGGTTGATGGACTTCCATTTCATGCGGCTCAATGTGGGCTCTCTACTGTAATGCTAACAGCTCTGCTCTGCCCCCAGCCAGCCAGACTGGTTTGCGTAAGGCAGCCCAGGGATCCCCTTGCAGCTTATATTATCCTTTCACATCACAAAGAACCCAAAATCCTAGCATTTATTAATATCTAGGGTTTACCCCAAATATCTAACAATATTGACCATTTTAAAGCAAACCTTAGTATTTCCTTAACAGCACAGTAGCACAATGTCTCCCAGCTACCTTTATTTTACCATCTAATGCTCTTTTAAAATTTATGTATGGATGAATCTAGCTGCTTTTTCCTTTTTGAAACATCTATGTATTCCTGTCAAGTGCAATAAAAGCTAGTACAGTGGTACCTCGGGTTAAGAACTTAATTCGGCCCGGAGGTCCATTCTTAACCTGAAACTGTTCTTAACCTGAAGCATCACTTTAGCTAATGGGGCCTCCCGCTGCCGCACAATTTCTGTTCTCATCCTGAAGCAAAGTTCTTAACCCGAGGTAATATTTCTGGGTTAGCGAAGTCTATAACCTGAAGCGTCTGTAACCTGAAGTGTAGGTAACCTGAGGTACCACTGTAATCTGTTTACTACTTAGAGCTTTTTTCTTTTTTGGGAATTAAACTGATGTTTTTATAGAAAGCACATGAGGAACTGAGGAAACACATAGTGAAACTCATCTGCAAACTTCAAACATCTGCAAAAAGAAGAACTCATGGGCAAAGACAGGATATCAAGGTTTTGATCAGGGCTTTATTTTCCCCATCCCAGCTCTACAAAATGGTCAACTAAAACATTTTGAATACACATTTACAGTATTGAATGCTCAACATTTACAGTATATACACACAATTTTCTAAAGTTTTGCTAAACAAGGCAGAGTGTCTCACCCAAGAGAAGTGCAAATGAAAAAGTATAGGGGAGGGGGATGTTTCCTTTTGATCACACAGTTTGCTTGAACTAATAAAATACAGATCGTTGAAGAAAATGTTCCGGCATGTAATTTTTTTAAAAAAAAACCCTTAAAAGCTAAAGCAGCAAGACATCTTCACCTTCCCTGAAAAGATTATGCTCATTAAGAATTTACTGTCCCAGGTACAGTTCAGCAAGCTTTAACCTTTAGTTATTTTAAGTTTACATGACAACAACCAGACTTGGCACTGCTGCAGATATCCCGTGATGGCCATGGGTGTGGGTTTTTGCATCCTTGAGTATGTCTGGTCATTTCTGCTAATACACTTAGGCTGTTCCTGAAAAGCACACTGGGAGAACCTTTTCAACTGTGTCCTAAACAAAAACAATCAGATTCTAAAGTGATAAGAGCACATCCAAAGTGACCAGGAGGCATTTCACTTTTTAATGAGCAGCGAACATTCTACATGTTTCTTAACAGTGCAAACAGAGCTGGCAGATCCAGCTATTCTCCTGCATTCAATGGCTTAAATACAGTCTTACTTCAATACCAATGCTATAAAAAGTACACCAAAGTAACCCAAAAGTTACACCTTTACATTAAAGTTAAGTTTTACATTTTTATATGAGTCACCTTCAGGATGAAATAAGTAATTAGGCAGAAAATTTCCTAAGAAAAAATATATTTAAGTCTCAAATTTCAAAGGCCTACAAGTGACTACTGACTTCAGTGCAAATTTTCCTAGTGATGCTTCTTAACTTGAAAGTCTAGGCCATTTCTTCAGCTTTAAGCTGCATTTTGTTCTCTTTTTAGAGCTTAACCATCACCCCCATGGGGTCATTGTTGTGATTAGTTTGAAAGCTGAGATCTCTAAAAGTAGTTATTGATCCACAAATAAATTCTGGATGGGGAAAAATTCTGGATGGTGGGAAGTAATTATATTTTCAAATAAACATTACCCACATGTGTTCAGTGAATGCTGTGCACCCCAGTGTCTGAAATGATACCTATAGACAGAGCTGTACACATGTAGGCACTCCATATGACCAGGAGTCCAGACATCATGCCAAATGTATGAGCAACAGCTTAGGAGGAAGGTAGTTGCCAAACTTTCTTTGCAAGGTACTTCAGAGTACTCAGTTCCATTAGGATCTCAAGATATGGCAACTACAGAAGTCACTGCATTGTTTTGTTTCTTTTAAAGAAATATCTAATCCAGCTTCAAGGCACCTCTTCTGATGTTATCGCGGCATCATGGGTGCTAGTGCATCTGCCCCAGAGTAAGAGGTAGGAACCTACAATACGGCTCCTTCTCACACTAGTTATTGCTCCAGTTCCCAGTGGGCCAACTTTTTCCACAGTACCAGCATTTCCTATGCTATTTTCAATTTACATTATCACAGGAGAAGCATCGAAAGGACAAACACCATAGCTACTCCTGCACCACCAAGGTAATTTTAGAAGAAGCCTGTAAATATTTAGATATTACTGGTGATGTTGTTTCATTGATTTTGATAGAATCAAACGTTTCCAGCTTGTTCAGTCACCCTGTCATAATGATTTGATATATACTATCCTAAACCAAAACACACAATGAACTCAAGTAGTACAATGATGTAAACGGATTTCATTTTTCTAGAAGTCAGACGTTAATAACATGTGTTGAGTTTCACTACACAGTTTAGTCAAGCAGCACCAAGCAGGGCAAGAAATATGGAACCTCGAAAGCTCACAGCAGAAGAAAACTCACTCACACCAAGTTCATAGGGTAGAATCCTCCAGAAGGTTCTGTTGCACAAGCCTCACTGAAATGAATGGAAATAGATGTGCTGTTGTGCAAATATCCTTTGTTTCAGTGAGACTTCTGTAGAAAGAAACTTCCATGAAGATTACACTCCTAATGCCTTAAACCCTATTTAATCACTCCTCACCATACCATGTTTTTGGCATTCGTGTGCTTTAGGTTTATTACTTTCATTTGCTTTAAAAATATTTTTTATTATCACATGATAAAAAGAAACCACATAGAAGCATTTAAAAAGCAACTCATGCCTTGAATATTAGAAATGTCACATTTCATGCAGACTTCGGTAAGGGATCTCAAAAGTGCAAATCATATTGAGCACATCTATCAACAGAAGTGCTGGTCTTCCCCACAGGGTAAGAAGAAGTAATCTCCAACTCCGTTACTGCCCTTGAGACTCCATTAGCGATGGAAGCACTAGATTCATCTCACAGCATAGAACTCCAACTAACATTGTTACGAAAGTGATCTAAATATTGCTGAGTTAGCACTTGTATTGCACTTACCATAAAGGAAGGGGGAGTTTCTATTTAACACGTCCAAACATTGGAGGCACAAATGAGCACATTCCAGAGACTCATCAGTCATTTCAACCCCAAAACCCTGGACAGAGTTTGCTGGTAGAGAAGAGGCCTGCAACTCAAGTAGGCGTTTTGTGCTTTAAACTGGTCTTTAGGATGCTATAAGAAAGAGCCCCACCCTCCCAAAGAACATTTCCCTTTTACAAGAAGCCATTCCTTTATTTTTCTTTTTCACCCGCCTCTTAGGCTTTTTAACTAAAAGCAAAACCAGCCTCAGGCATCCATTTACAGGCACGCTTTTCCTGTAAGGGTTTCTCCATTACAGGCCCCTTTCCTATTTGGGGGAAGTACTGCAACAGGATCAAACAGATGCCATTTGGTCAAAGTTTAGTGATAGTCAGCTAAAATGCAGCACGGCAAAGTGTCATTAATTGAGCTGGAGTCATTAATATCATTGCACTAAAATGTATTTTGATGAACTGCATACTCCCAATCATCCGTTGCATTCTTGTTCCAGAAGGAGTGTGCCCACCGTTGTTTA
Organism: Podarcis filfolensis; assembly: GCF_964270895.1. Lineage (NCBI taxonomy): Eukaryota > Metazoa > Chordata > Lepidosauria > Squamata > Lacertidae > Podarcis > Podarcis filfolensis. Next base: position 63,966,615 of record NC_139610.1, read on the forward strand.
AAAATAGTTATTTTTAAAAATCTGTAGCTGGGAACCAAGGGAGAAGGCTCGTCTCATCAACCCAAGGAACTAAACTAGACAGCAAAAACATGCAGTTAGAAGGAACTTAAATCTTGCATGGCCTCCTAGATATTCACAGTAATCTTAGTAAACAAACATTCATATCTTCAGACACACAGTCTGACTTCGGTCCAACATGTCATGCTCATATAAGCAAAACCTGCATTTCCAGCTGCACTTCTCTTTGTAGTCCACAGTTTGGTCTGCCTATCCTCTCAGCGATGGCTGAAGAATCCCCTTTTCAATGAGATGCGTCTTCAGAGTTTTGTAGACATTTAATTGCTGCTCTGGCTGAAGCACCAACAGCTGTTGCAGGAGCTTGCTGGGATTGGGGCCTCTGGCAATTAAATTGAAGGAGACAAGGTATCAATCTGCAATACCACTTGTGATCAAATGTTTGCTTATAAAGAGCTCATCCAAATGAAATTTTCGCTCTACTGGGGACAGTACAGCATCGAAAGCATGCCGACCAGAACATATGCAAACACCTTAATGAGGTCACAGAAATTCAACATGAATAACCAGATCTACTGTGAGACACATTTCCTCATTATGAACATCCACCCAAGCACGAATTACTATAGGGAGGGAAATTTAAGAATGTCAGAACAAAATTAGGTGTATAACATACCAGTCACAAAAACTGGTTCTGCAGTACAGCAGGATAAGTATTTAATGGTTTTTGTACTGGTTTTTGTTTAAAAACCAATAAAAATTGTTGTTGTTTTTTAAAAAAATAGTTCTGCATGTGAGGAAATATGAAATGCTGCTCCCTGCACCACTACAGAATTAGGGCCCTATTATTTTCCCCTTGCATAAGCCCATTAATGGACCTATACCTTTGCATCTGAGTCTCCAGCAACTCAGAACAGTAATGTCAGATAACAAGGAAGATACCAATTGCCACTGGCACTTTCTGAGAAGTTTTACACATAGAACAATGTAGAGTACTGGGACAAGCAACCAGCAACTCTGTCCTGACATGCATCTAATGTAAGCTTCTATTAAGTTAAAGCAACCATTCACATTGCTACCTACATCCATTACTTCCATTTGGAGCCATTTCCTTAGCCCCGACAATGAGTTCTCTTCTGTTATGAGCCAGTGTAAATGACTGAGCGCTTTTCAAACACATAGAGCAGGTTACAGTAGTATCTGAAATGAAGACTCATGTAACAACTTCATGTCAATTCTCTGCAATGAATTATTAAAAGATAACATACCTTATGAAACTGGTGATATAGACGTGAACAAATGTAGACATCAGATACTGACAGTCACAGCGATCCATTATTCCGCCATGGCCAGGAATGGTGTCAGCAAAATCCTTTAGAAAAAAGGAAACTCAATTTATTGTTTGAAGGTAGCTGTCCTAATTAATACTAATTATATCTTTAATGTAACACTTTTAAACTGCTTTTAAATCAATTTATCAATTATATTTAAGTTACAGATGCAATATTTAGTCAAATAATCCATAACATTTTTTCAATTTAAAAAGGTACCCCTAGGTAACTGGGGCAGCAGATTTCTATTTCTATATGTACTTACAAAAGTGGCACAGAAGTCTCGGTACAGGGAAAATTCATACGTCCAGATTCATACACACCTTGATTTTGAAAGCCCTTTTGAATCCACTTGCAAAGAAGCCTCCGAATGGTCCAATTAAGGATGCAAATGTTGACAAAGCAATGCTGTGCATCTGGAACGGGCACAAATTCACTGTTTCCTACAAGAAATTATGGTCATTAATTTTCCTTATAAGAAACTTAAGTTTTCCCCATATCCACAGGCCCCCCTTAAGGACAACCTGGAGCATAAAATGCTTAAAAGGATGGGCACCTTACTCAAAAAACCAGACCAGCTTTACCTCTTCCTCATCAGTCAGAGAAGAGTATCCAGCCTTCTCAGACCAGCCCGGTCTTTGGCGTGAGGTCAGAGTTCGAGCAAAGTTCCAGAGAGGTCTGTACACTTTAATTAAAGCCTCCCTCTCATTTTCTTCTTTTCTTAAAATTAATTTCTCCCTGTCCCTCTTCCCTAGTTATGGACCAGCAAGGGACATCAGAAAAAGGTTGTTGGGGAAACAGCCTTAGGTCTAGATACATGGGGGAGCTTTCCCTGGCTGCCATCTTCTGCAGAGAGGCACAAAGTGGGTATAGAGCAAACCACATGGTGCCATTTCCTTCTGGAAGACAATGAATGATTAGAAGAAGGCAGGTGGATTGGCCTGGCCTGCCTATTTCTACACAGCAGCAGCACAAAGCAGGAGTCACTTCAGGCAGCCCAAGGAGATTTGTTCCCTCCTCCTCACGCAGGAGGAGGAGAAAATTAAAAGTTGCTATTTTACTTACTCCAAAGGAAGAAGGGAGAGAGAATTGGGCTTTTAAAAAAGCATTTCATTCAGAATGCCAACTTTGAAAGATTCAGCTTTGCCTTAAAGATTTTGCTTTACTTACCCTTCCCAGCACAACCTGAAGCAAAGGTGGTATGGAGTACTTTTGTAACTGAAATAGTTCTGACGGTTCACACTCTGTGACAAATCTGTTGGTTTCACTGTTGTATTCCACGGGGCATACAAAATACTGATATTGAGCCAGAAGGGTGGCAACCTGAAAAGCACAGTAGGCGTCCATAAGATCTTTGTGACAAGTTGAGGGCATTTCAGACTTCTTCAATACAAGAAAAAGGAGCACTGGTCTTACCTGTGATCGGCTCATTGTAGGAGGATAGCCTTCCTCTGGGTTGCTTCTCCCATTCAATCCAAAAGGCAATGTTTAGGTCCCAGCCTTTCTCAACTTGTGGGTCCCCCAAATGTTGTTGAACTACAACTCCCATCACCCCAGCTAGCAAGACCAGAGCTCAGGGATGATGGGAGTTGTAGTCCAACAACATCTGGGGACCCACAGGTTGAGAACCGCTGGTTTAGGCAAATCAAGCTTTTGCTATTCTCTGCATGGGAGAGAGCCCCCCCCTCCCACTTTGGACAGCTTCACAACTGAGAGGAAGAACTAGTAAGACACAGAAAAGAAAACCAAAGGAAAGGAGTTCTGCCCAAGCTCATCTCCAGTCTGAAAAAAAAAGGGAAGGGAGCTTCCTTCCAAGCAGAGCAGAGCAACAGCCTGATATGAACAAATCCTACCTTCTGGAATGAATGGGAAGAACAATCCGAGAGAAGGATATCTACCTCCACCATGAAAAAATGGTTCACTCCTCCCATTGTGCCCTAAGGCACTTTTGAAATGTTTTCTGCAGAAATGAGGCTACTGTTGGAATGGTTGTTCCCATGCCACTCCAGGTGATGTGCAGATCTCCATTCTTCTCCTGAGGCCCTACCCACCATCTGAAGTCAGGCAGCTAGTGACTGAATACAGGGTTTTCTCGCCTGTGGCATCCTTTATGTGGAATGACCTCCCCAGAAAAGTTTATCTGGTGCCAAACATGATGTCTTTTCAGTGCCCGGTAAATGATTATCTTAAAAGTGCATTCTGCCCTAGTCAAGACAAAGGATAAGAAAGTCCTGCCTGCTGTTAGGACAGAAGGCAAATCCAGCAGCAGTCGCTCTTTCAAGGTTTCACATCCAGATGGGTGTTGCTCCCATTTATGCAATCAGGCAAGATCACCCCCTTTTCCAAGGCTGTCCCTTCTTCCAAGGAGGAGCAAAAGAATTTTACTCCACACCAAACCAGTTTCCCCATCCCCATCAGCAGCAGGAACAGCTACTCAACTGGGGAGAAGACTCTGGGGCACAGGTGTTCTCTCCAGCATCACACTCTGTTGCTACTGTCTTTAAAACATGAGAGTGTGGTGCTTCGCAATACTTGTAGAAACCAATTAGAATCCTGGTATTGAAGATCTGTCGCTGCAAAGGCAGCACCAGCAGCCTGTAAATCACGTTTTAATAGGGTGAATAATTTTGAGGACCATTATGGCGGATAAGCATAATACCCTGTATTGTAAAATGCATACAATTTAGCAATGTTTTGTATATAGGTGCTTTTTTGTGAAATGCTGGACTTCGCTGACTTATGAGTTACTGCTCTGTGATTTTAGAACTACTGTCCTCATATACCACCCAACGATTCTTATACTGAAGGGTGGTCTATACAGGGACCAAATGAAGATATGTCCACCCAGGTGGCTAGGGAAGGTAGCATAGTCACATGCCATGCTGTCACTCAAGCAGCTCTCTTCTGCTGCAGCAAAGAAAGCTGTCTGCAATTGTGATTACAATCACAAGTCAGCCTGCCATCCACAACTTCTAGACACAAAGTGGTATTCCAAGCCTTAACTTGTCAAGAGCCTGACGCTTGAAAGCTTCAACAGACGGGCCACATTTCAGAGCATTTCACGCCAGCTTCAAATCAAATGCAATGAACAACAACACATTAGCATGAGAAGGGCACATCCACTTACAAGGAATCCAAACACAACTGTGCTAAAGAAACCGCCAATGAAGCCTTCCCAGGTCTTTTTGGGAGACAGCTAATCAGAGAGAGAAATGAAGAAGTTACAACAATTTTTGCATTTCTGTCCAAGCAAAACACACACACATAACATAAGCAGAACTTAAATGCTGTTTAGATCTAGTATAATCAGTTAATGTTCCAGCCATCTTTCAAGTGCTGTACTACTTCTAGAGTAGTATGTGTAGATATGCGTATATTATAACAGGTAAGAATGCTCACCCTTTACAAAAGTACACCTCCGTTTTCAATTATTTTTCAAATAAGGTAGTGGGATTGTGTCTAAGGGCAGCAGTGACTTCAAAGACACATTCAAATAGGAGCCTGTAAATTACTAATGCAGATTAAATGTGTCTATAACAAGATGACTGCTAATGCTCCTGGGGACTAGGATCATGTTTTCTCAGAAGTCAAAATCTGAGGTTAAGAGTGCCAGAAATTCAACTAATGCACTCTGATCACCAACAAAAGCCAACACTGTAGACCCATCCATAGTCCTATTTTTCCCCCTCCAACAGTAAGAGGTCCTCTGACATGTTAACGAAACATTCAAGTATAGAAAATAGCAAAGAATATAACAAAGAAAGCAATCTGTATGTGTACATAAGAAGAATGTGAAGAATCCGAGAACACAACTAGCAAGCCATATTGTAAAATTGGTCAAAATTATAGTTAGCCTAGTTGCTGGACAGAACAATACCTTCCAAAATAGCCATAATGTGTTGATGAAATGCACAATCAGGATATGCCACATTCTGCAGTTCCCCAGAAAAGTGTTAAAACCTCCACAGAGTAAATAGAAGCCAAACATGAGTAAACCTATAAAAAGTTATTTGATTATTTACTGAACCAAATTTTGTACCTTAATTAACGGAGTTCTCCCAAAGAAGAATCCAAAGATATAAGCAGCAATATCATTGCAAACAACACTTGAGATAGGAACAAGAAACCTGAGCAGTAAAAAGAAAAAAGTTTTATAGTTTAGAGTCAACCCAGAGGTATTATTAGAAGAACAGTAATTTTGAAAAAAATCCTGGTCAACTTGCAAGGGCAAATTCATAGGATAGCAACAGTGTACTTTAAAAAAAATCATATAATAATTTAAATGCAAATGTTTACAGAATGATCACTTTGAGATGGCTCTGCAATATGAGGAAATTCTTTACACTGTAAATATATGCCAAACACTTTGAAAGTTATGAAATGAATCAGAAAAAAATATGTCTGGAAAAGAGATGGACACAGAGCACATGCTTAAAGCGACAAACACTTCCTGTAAATTAAAATAAATCCAGGCTATGCATCAGCAACCCCTATCACCACAAATAATTAGATTCATAATTTATGTTTGGATCTCTTCTTGCAATAGGAGACCCGCTTTCCACTTCAGTCATTGGCAACTGCTAGACAACAGGAAAACAGAGTGGGAATCAACTAACTGCCTGAATTCATTCAAAGGCTTGTGCTAACCAGCAGAACCGTTGAACATCATTCTTTAAACTGCTAACACTCATTCCATATCACAAATTCCCTCAGTTTCAAATGCAGTTTGCTACAGAGCTTGGAGGGTTGCTGTTGAACAACCAGAAGTCCCCTTTAGTTCACAGAACTAGTGTCACAATCTTTTGGATCGTGGTCCTTGCCCATTTGTAAGGAAGAAGGAAGCTTTTCCTGAACACAGGGCAATCTCACTCCTCACCAGCAATGCAATTTACTCAGGATTTAACCATAAGGCTAATCAAATTTACTGAGACATTTGTATGACTTCTTGAGGTATACCCATCCATACTCCTTATAGTTAATTCTGGCCTTTCATCATAATCCTAAAGGCTCTGGAAGAAAGTTTTGCAGTTACCCACAAGACCTCCAAGACAATGTATTTAGACCTGGTACTTATTTTCTATGACCTACATGCAGCAGCCCTTAATGCTAGTTGAAAATTAGATTACAGTGGTGTTGACCAATATTTTAACACTACTCGGAGGGTGAAGGTTTCAATTTTGAATTGAATTTTAACCATGCTTATTTTATTGTTTATTCCAGATATTTTAAGGCCTAGACAAGGCCTCATGGAATATCTGCAGACAAACTTGTGAAAGAGAAAACAATTACCAGACTCTAGAAACATACTATTTAAACAATTGAGACATATGTATAGATTTGCAAGAATTACTGTCCCCTTACCAGATCATGCCTTCAAACAGATTTTGGATGACAAGATGGGATTGTGTTACAATGATCAGCAAAGTGACATGAGTCCATGCGAACTGTTAACAGTGCAATAACACAACAGTTAGTGACACTACAACAGATCAATACATCTAAATAAAAATGGTAGTTTAGCTGAAGGAGTTGCACAGACATTCTAAGAAATTAGAGGTGTACACAAACAGTATCACAATCTAATTGTATTAATTTTGAAGACAAGACATTTATAAAAAGAGATTTCTATTAAAACTCCTATAATTTTTCCATGTAGGAATTAAAATACTTTTAACCATGTATCTTAATGGGAATGAGGAAGAACGAAGGTGGAAAATAATAGGATAGTCTGCATATACATATAAGACAATTTAGAATTAGAACATTAAAGATGTTAGTGGCAAAGTTATGGTGATGGCATGCAATATAATGATGGGAAATTGTCCAGACAGAAGTTAGTTCCTACAAGTTATTGATGAACACAAAGGATCAAAACTACACTACCTGCAGACATACTAAAGAAGAAGAATCCCTTCTTACAAACAAATTGTGATTTGTCATGTGGCAACTCTGGAGAGGTTTCATACAATTAAATTACCATTTCAAATGTAGCTAATAACTGGTAGGCTACTAGGAACTAGACGTTAATGTCTGGTTCAAATATGAATCCCACTGATTAATATTCTCCATATGACTATTCTGACACTTGCATATGTGTACTACGATGTGTGCTTTTTGTGTGTGCTAAGTAGATACTCTCAATTTACATTTACATTCAGCATGGATGCTATACATTTCCAATCTTCTAAAGTCTCTTGTTCTGATCTGTGATGAAGAGTTGTTTTAGCTGTATACACATTTGTACTGTACATATTTGAGCATGCACAAAGTACTAGTGCGCACTTTTGTAAATCTACATTTTTGTGTTTTTATCACTCGGGACAACTGCAAGCACATCTGCAACCATTCCACAAAGCAGTACTAAAGGCATTCAAAAACACATGTTGGATTAAAGTGCAGCCACAGAAAAATGCAAAATACTGACAACCTTGAGGTAAGTCAATAATTTTAAAATAATTCTTGGTTTCTTACTGTTAACTTAGGCAGAGGTGAGAACATAAATGTTAAAGGTTTAACGTGCATTTAAATTTCAAACAATTTTCTTTATGTTCATGCTGAAGATTTTGAATACCCCAACAGCTTTGCTGGCTGATTGGTATAGAAAATAACAAATTCACTTTTTCCAAAGTGGTGTCAGTCTAGATTGGCAGATTGAATTAAGCCTTATAGCAACAGTCTTCAACAAAGAACCCATAATTATTACATGTTGAGCTGGTTTCAACCCCACTAGGCCATGTGCACAATCTGAAATGAGCCTAAGCAAAACAAAAACTTGTGTATGCACCCTGTCCTATTCCCACACAACTGGGAAGAGGGAATTCACAAACTTCTACTGCTGCTTTTGGTTAACCACAGCTAGCTATGTCGTCTGGAGCCAGAACATGGTTAATATATAACTATGGTTACTTCAAACCATCATTTCAGAAGCTGGTTTGCTTTCAGTTAACCACAGGTTATGTCAACCAGCTTGTTGTTCTGGAAGTGAAATCTTTCAAACTCCTCCTCCCAGTCATGTGGGGTGAGAAATGGGAAGGGGAAAGGAGAAGAATGAGAGCCCAAAGCTGCATTGGGCACATTCTGGTCTATGCATATCACACGAAACTGTGATTTAGCCTAAACATGTCAACACAGTCATTGACAAAGGTATCACTTCCATATCTCAAATCCAGATTTGTATTAACAGTGCAAGTTAATAACTTGTATTCATAAGGCTTTAAAGTCTATTTTGGACATTAAACTTCAAAAGCAAGTCATTTAATATTGCTAATTATTTTGACAACAAATTTAGCAGCTAAAGGATTGATACGCACCATGTAAAATTGCAGGCGATAGTGCCTCTTCACCAAGCTCAATACAAACAAACAGAAACCTATGCAAAAAAACAGAAAGCATGTGCATGTTTTCCAGCCTTTCAGTAAACAGAAGCTAGCCGGTTGCATTGTTGGGCTTGCCCCCTCCACTTTGGTTTTCAATTGTATCAGTCTTAACCTCGATACTATAACTGTAAATACTACTGTTTTCTTTAGAGATTAAAATTGTTTCCATTGTACCTCCTGATTATAGGGCCAATTTAAGCAGTACACTGAACAAGATTGTCCAGATTCTTATATACAGGTACAGTGGTACCTCTAGTTGCGGACTTAATCCATTTCAGGGTGCCGCTCGCACCCCGAAAAGTCCGCAACTAGAGCGCCTCTTCCACACATGTGTGAGGCGCGATCGAGCGCTTCTGCGCATGTGCAAAGCGTGCAGATCGCTTCTGCGCATGCACGCGTGGTGAACCCGGAAGTAAACACTTCCAGGTTTCCTGCGTTCGTAAGCTGAAAGTCCGTAACAAGAGCGGAACGCATCTAGACGTACCACTGTATTGCAAGGAAACTGATGGCGAGGACTCAGTTTCCAAAGCTCCCACTGTTCATTTCAACCGTAAGCATAGTTTTTGTACTCAGAGGCCAAATATTTAAAATTATAATTGCAGATGAGTCTTTAATGACTGATTTGGAAAAAAAACAACCCTAAGATTTATAGATTGCCTTTCAACAGAAGCCCCAAGGCACTTAAAACTCAACATGAACCTCCCAACAAAGACAGCTAAAAGCCTGAAAAATCACCCTAGGAGCTGAATGTTCCAACTGCCAAATGCCTAATGGATAGGAGTACCTTCAATGCTCTCTTAAAAAGCAGTGTATAGAGGAAGCCTGGCAGGGTTCTCATAGGAACATGCTCCAATAATTGTGAGTACTACCCAAAGAACGTGTATGTATTATGCATCATTACAAATCTGACTTCCTGCACACAAGCAGCGTGTGAGGCTTCTTCCTAAGGACGGGCCAATTTCAGTTTCTTATTTTTCAAATCTTAAATTCAGTTTGCCATATCTCTGCATCAATTTGTAATTTTTTAAATAAATCTTTATTTCCCCTAATATAATGTGTTCTTGTATGTTATTTCACCAATATATCCATTTTTATGCACACATTTCTCTAATAGCATATTTGGTGTATTTTTTTTGTTAGGAGAACCGCAGGACAAAATTCAGAGAACTGTGAGTTTTGAACAATAGCTGTGTTTTGCTTTTTATACTGTTTTGGGAAGTGCCAATTAAGAAAGTTCACATTAAAATGTGAGCCATAACTAATATTTACCCCATCCCGAGTTATTGCTGTATATAATAAGGTCTGCATCCAACAGAGCATTTTTCATACTCAATTGCTTTCAATGCACGGTTATTTGACAAAAGCGAAAAAGATGGCTGGTAACTTCTAAGCACAAATTTCAAAATTTGGGCATGTCACATGTACACAGTCTGGTGCCTGCCTTATTAAAATGCAATACCAATGAGATAATCACTATATGCCCTGCCTTGTGTTTTAAAGGCAGCACCACTCCCTTGATAATCTCATCTACATCTAGGTTTTAAAAGAAAGAGGGCACAAAAGTGCAGCCTCGGTAATTATTTCACAGTTGTGAAAATCCTTTCCCTGGATGGCAACATCTAGAGGATTTTCTGGAAGTGTTCTTTGGTTTACATAAAGTATGGCCCAATCTCGGTATTGTATAATCTACCAATAAAAAACAAAAACAGCCCACAGCTTCCTATACAAGGGCCACATGACTGGGACTGATGGAGCTGTAGTCTGCAGCACCTGGAAAGCATGTTGGAAAGTCTTGACCTAGAACTTTGATGGCCCACCAACGCATATTATATTTTCAAAGCAAGAATACACACTTTGGAGTGCTTAAGAGTTGCAATACAATTAGCTGTTAAGTGATACTAATTATGCATTCTTGCTTAACAACGTTAAGTGCCTTGCAGGATCAGATCAAGATCAGGCCATTCCAGAGTCTATGCAAGAATGCCCATTCCCAAACTTATCCAACACTGAAGCTATTCATTAAAAATAACTCTGGAGCTATGACATGGGAGATGACTGCCAAAATGCCTTTACTAAGTTACTCAGTGTTTACTGCAACCCATGAGTGTGGTTTTCAAAGGCTGCATATAGTTAATTCTGTAATTTCTGTGCACGCTCTCTCTTTGTCTATTAGCACAGAAAGGGAGAACACTGGAGTCTGACATCAAGTAGTAAATAACTGCAATGGCAAGTAACAAGTTGGACCAAGTTACCTGCCAGATAAAGTGTAAAAGATATAAAACGGTGATAGCGAATTAGGAACTGAAGTTGCTCTCTTCTTTGAACAAATGTGGCAAAGTAATCTGCTACAGTCTCTCCATAAAAGAAGTAGTTCACACACAGCAAGAAATACCTGCAACATATAAAGCAACTTTAGATACTTTGTAAGAAGGGAGCCCCCTTTTTCTCCATATCATTCTATATCTTTGAAGATGAAAATATCAAAGTAAGAAAACTCTAACATTTTGCATACTTAGGAGTCTTCCAATAGAGGCTCGTCGAAGCAAGCAGATACAACATGATTTGGAGGGGTATTTTGCAAGGGATACCAAAAAAGTAATCGTTTTAAATTGTTACATTTCTTTTAACTGTGTCCATTATTGAAGCATTTGATGTCTCACTTATTTTAATTCAAGTACAGAAGTGAAGCACCACAAAGCCAGCAGTCAGAAGCAGTCAGTAAATCCTCAGTCTGTGCTTCCACTAAAAGTCATCCCTATGGATGTAATGGGGAAAGGCTGGAAACAGCTAGAACCGAAATTACTTACCAGCTCAGTGTTCGAAACCACGGCAACTCATAAGAACGATAGACTCTGTAACCTATAGTGATGATTTCGTGGAAACACTTTACTTGTATGCTCATGACCTGAAATCAAGGTAAAAGGTGAATGTGATTCCAAATTTTAATACAGGATAGAAATGCATCATATTCATATGCTGGTGTTCCTAGATAATTGGAACTGGAAGCTAAACTTAGGTGAGTCATACTACTTTGATATGGCATAGCTCATTTCATAGATGCCTTTAGCAGGCTCATAGGCACTCCAGAAATTCAGTGCACAGGCTTCCTGGTTCATACAACATCATGGGAAACTCTCAACGCACATTACGTTGTGTACAAAGGCCTGTGTTCAATATTGCTCCAAATGGGGACGAACAGAGAGAGAGACAGGAATTTACTTGGCATTTCAGATTTCAACTACAAGTTTCTAGCTTCTACATCTCAATTGAAACCTCAAGTAGTGCTGGATTATAAAAGCAAAGGAGACTTTCAGTCTATATGGCTATGCTACTCAATTAAACTGGTTTCACAACGGACAAATTGAGAAAAGGCAGGCTGAAGTGATTAACAAATTGGTTTTCATTTATGCTAAAACAAAGCAAATAAGTTTTAACAGTTCAGGAAACTTACAAGCAGCATCAGCATAAATGATCCCATGTAAATAATCAGCGAAAAAGCTGCAATCATAGCTAAAGTTAAAATCCCACGAATCCACCAATTCTTCCATCTGCAAAAGAAAAAAAAATCCATAATGTTACAACTACCTGCCACTTCATAACAAAAGAAACAAAATTAAGTATTAAGCTATATTAACACTCAGCAACTGAGCAACTGACCAAAAGAATACTGATGAGTCTAATGTAACTTTTTCATGCTTGAAACCAAATTCAATGTCCAGGTCAGAACACCACTGACAATGTGATCTTTTTAATTAGAAATAAGTCCCACTAGGTTCAATGAGGTTCAGAAAGTCTGGCACCTATATAAATTCATAACACTAGGAAGGGATAATGAGATAAAAACAATGGACCATATTTTAGAATAATTGTCTCCATTCAAATGGCTCCCTGAATGCATCTCCAAGCAACTAATTCCAAGAACAAAGCTTTAGCTTGCATACAATCTGCTTAATTTATTTTACAGTAATATTTTCAGTTTTATTTTTCCATACCTGGAAGACAAGCCAGAAAGGGCCTTCTTAAAAATTTCTGGAGTGCGGTCTGTTGGTGGAACAACTTCAGGAATGTCTGAATCGGTCCTGAGGTCTAGCTCCGCAAATCTATCTTCTCCATCTACATCCTAAAACAAAGCACATGATGCAAATACGCTTAAGAAGCTAAGAACGCACATACACCAGCATATTGTTTCAACATTCAACGTACTGTAATATAGAAATTTATTATAATTTATTATTATTCCATTATTTGAAATCAGTGGCAAAGCATGATTTCATGAGAAGTCAAATGCTAGAAATTTTCAACATTGTGAACAAAAGTATCTTTACAGATACAGCTTCTCAAAAACAAATAAGAAAGCTGTTTTTTAAAAAAATTATGGAAAGTAAGATCCCGCCAAACTCAATGTGCTTAAACACTGGAAGAAGTCAACACCTTCCACACAACAATAGATTTAACAAATTGTACTCCCTATTCTGTGGGTTAAACCACAGAACCTAGGACTTGCTGATCAGAAGGTCGGCAGTTCGAATCCCCACGACGGGGTGAGCTCCCGTTGCTCGGTCCCTGCTCCTGCCAACCTAGCAGTTCGAAAGCACGTCAAAGTGCAAGTAGATAAATAGGTACCGCTGTGGCATAAAGGTAAACGGCGTTTCCGTGCGCTGCTCTGGTTCACCAGAAACGGCTTAGTCATGCTGGCCAGTAAAGCGAGATGAGCGTCACAACCCCAGAGTCGGCCACGACTGGACCTAATGGTCAGGGGTCCCTTTACCTTTACCTTACTCCCTATTCTTATTTGAGCTGACAAGGTATCAACGTGAGAATACAGAAAAGAAATGAGAGAACATTTTGGTCAGCTTTTTTGAGGCATGCATCATACTCAGCAGTCCAGTATATTCGTATTAACAATTTATGGTCAAAATAATCCATGTCCTCCTTTCCTATTTTGACTCTTTTTATTTTGTAGGTAGGTTACTTTAATTCAAAAGCTGTAAAATAAAAGACAGGATAGAAATTATACCTGTACTCATACTTCACAGGGGTGGGGAAAATGTTCTTGACTGGACACCAATAAATTTGATGCTGGTGCCTAAGAATGTGAGATGTTTTCCATCCTTGGCTCTTTCTACATTTACTGCCGTATCATTTATCAAAGATAAATAGGAATTAATTTCATTATGCATGAACACTGTATCTTACGACTGCCGATCAGAGCACAGTATGAATAGTCATTCTGAAAGACTTACAGTAGTGTCAGCTAAAAAAAAGCAAGAGAGGAAACCCAAATCTGCTGGGAGGAGTTTAATAGCAATCACAAGATTTTAAGGATAGTTATCAGCTGAAAGAAATTTGTTGTAAAATAAAACAGTTAAGGGAGAGGAGAGGTTTTTCTTCTTAACAAGAAAATGGGCAGTACAGTGGTACCTCGGGTTAAGTACTTAATTTGTTCCGGAGGTCCGTACTTAACCTGAAACTGTTCTTAACCTGAAGCACCACTTTAGCTAATTGGGCCTCCTGCTGCCGCTGTGCCGCCGGAGCACGATTTCTGTTCTCATCCTGAAGCAAAGTTCTTAACCTGAAGCACTATTTCTGGGTTAGCAGAGTCTGTAACCTGAAGCGTATGTAACCGGAAGCGTATGTAACCCAAGGTTCCACTGTATTTTCTTCTCCTATTTTCAGTATAGACTTGTACTAAACTAAATGTTTATGTTTATGTTTCTAGCCTGGCATTTTTTAAAAAAAAAAGAATACCTTTCTCACATTACTACAATTCTTCTCTCCTTCCACAGGGTAGATACCTTTCCATGAAAAAGAATGGGACATTTTATGAATTGTCAGTCTCTGCAGGAAAAGGCCAATTCCCAGTCCTACTACATAGTAGTTACCCATTTAAGCTTTTCCAGAGTGGAGGTTAAGTCTTTATAGTCCCCAAAATAAGAAAAGTGAAGAGCTGAAACCATGGCAATTTTAAGTCAGAATGTTCCATCCAAAGAAGGTGTCCACCCTGAATGAGAACTTTTAGTTTGAGCTTCTGCTTGATTATTTTAGACTGAATTTTTTGAGGTCACAATGCTGTTGCTATCTTAACTGTTTGCTTCTATTTTTTTCCTTGTACCACAGCATACCTCTAGCTTCCAGATGCATCACAAAGCCAGAGATTGGAAGTTTGGATTCTGAAAGCAACTGCCCTAGTTTAAAGTTCCAAGTATTTACTTATTCCAGAGGGGTAGCCTGTAGAACAAAGAGTCTTGCTGTGGCTCCTTCAAGACTAACAAATATATTGTTACATAAGAACTAGAGCCCACTTCATGAAATGTTCATATATTTCAACTGAAATATAGTCCACTTAAGCTTACACCATAATACATCTGTTAGAAATTAAAGGGTGTCACATCTAAGTAACTTCCTAATTTATTCCAGGGTTCTAGTTATGCCCTTCTCAAGTACAGTTAGCTGTCATACAGCCCAATGCTATGAATATTTACTCAAAGTGAAATCTCAGTGAGTTCAGCTAGGTTTACAAATAAGGAAAGCATGACTTTGATAATTCTAGAAAGCTGGAAGGTTTAAGGCAGACATAGGCAAACTCAGCCCTCCAGATGTTTTGGGACTACAACTCCCATCATCCCTGACCACTGGTCCTGTTAGCTAGGGATGATGGGAGTTGTAGTCCCAAAACATCTGGAGGGCCGAGTTTGCCTTTGCCTGGTTTAAGGACATAAGGTGCTCCTTCAACAGCCAGTGGAGTACTATTAAAAAGTATGCTAAGGCTATTAAAAAGAAAGAAATAAACAGAAATAAGAGTGCAAAGTAATACTTCTAAAGCAATTTTAAGCATGAAAGGGTTCAAATGTCTGCCAAAATAATTGGCTGCATGAGTATTTTAACCATTTTGGTCCATTTTCCCATTCTTGGTTTAACATAAATCAGTACAAAAAGCTTGGACACATTATGGCCAATAATCTGTTCCCAGAACACATCATAATCATACACTATTACTTATTTTAGCTGCAAAATTTCCTGTACAAAACTAAACTATGAAACTTCAGTAAACACACTAGTTTTATGCTTAAGATCAAATTCATATTCCACTTAGAAGTTTAGAAAACTATGAGGCACTTTTCATTTTTATAGAGAAATCTGGTAGTAGTACAGTTCCTAGTAGTACGAGCCAGGAAGTCCCTGGCTCAAAACTCACCTTAGGCACAAACTCACTAGGTAGACTTGAGCAAACTACTATTCTTTATCACCTCAAGTCCTCAACTGCAACATGCAGCTAACACTAACCTATTTTAAAGGGCTGCTATATGGAAAGGTAGCATACAAATAAAATGACTGATGAATGCATACTGATATACATGTGAAATGCTTCAAACACTAAGGGTGACAGCCAACTGTGGCCATCTGTGAGTGGAACGGACTGCAGGGGGAAGGGGAGGAAGTGAAAATCACCTCACATAATGTTGCATGTCACTCCATGTGCGCTGTATAAATTCTTAGTATTATTAGTTTAAGCTTTCCATGCAGTATGGCTTACTTGCATGAGTCATCTGGATTTCTTACCCTGCAGAGAAGGCACTTGTAGCATGGTATATTTTGCTCACTTGTGCCTGATGCTGTGGCACCCTGCAGTATAGTATGTGGCAGAATGCAAAATAATATGTTAGGAGCCTTTTAAGTGTGCAGCCCTGTTTTTGTGCTGTGCAACCATTTTTTCTTGCCTCTGCTGTTCTCAGCCCCTTCGCCTTTCCCTCACTTGTGTCACAACCTGATGGAAGGTGGAGTCCAAGACATGTGGAGGGCAATAGTTTGGGGAGGGCTGCCTTATTTTATGTCTCATTGCTTCTCCATAAGCTGCCACTGTTCGTGGAACACTCTCCCGAGACAGGCTCACCTGGTACCATCATTTTATATATTTAGGCACCAGGCAAAAACTTTATAACCAGGCCTTTAACAGTTAGTCTGAAGATGATTAAAAGAGTCACTGATCAGGGGCAGAGGGCATGTTGTTTGACTAAAGCTCCAGATTTAACTCCCAGCCCTACTGCTTCCAAGAATTTGAAGAGCTGCACACTGCCAGGCTCATAGGTTTAAGATAACTTATTTATACAAAATAAAGCAAGAGACTCCAATGGATTATAATAAGTAGCAAGTAAATATTTCCTTTGTCTTTCCTTCACACAAACTGGAATGGTAAGCCCTTCTAAGAACAAATTGTACCTCCACATCTAACACTGTCACAATTTTAGAGTTGGGCAGCAACACTTAGCTTTTCTATTCTGTTGCGATGTCATTTGCTAGCTGCTTGCTCATTAAACAAGGGATTCCTAGCAGTCAAGGGCAAATCCAGTAGCCCAGCAAAACTTTGCTTGCCAAGCACCTGCTACAACTGCAAGCATCATCAAACAGTAGCAATGGTCACTGTCCAGGACAACATATGACTGCCCAGGACAACATTGTTCGCTACTGCCATGCTGTTATAACTGCTCAGCTGCAAATTTCTCCTTCCCAGGCTCACAGGATTGCTCACTAATTTGTTTTTGTAATTAGATCAAACATTACAACATGTTGTTTAACAACATACATTACCCTCTAGGATCTCTAGAGCCACAACTACACCAGAGCATTTCATAGAATTGTAGAGTTGGAAGGGACCCTGCGGGTCATCTAGTACAACCCTCTGTAATGCAGGAATCTCAGCATCCATGACAGACGGCTATCAAACCTCTGCTCAAAAGCCTCCAATGAAGGCGAGTCCACCACCTTCTGAAGGACTCCATTCCACTGTAGAACAGCTCTTAGCTGTAGTCCAACAATTGGGGGTGGGGGACATAGCTAGCAACTCCGACTGAAAATGGATCGGGGTGAAATGGTCCCAGCTGCTGCAACCTAAATGCTCACAGTATCTCTCTCCCCACTGCCACACCAAGTCAGAACAACAGAAGGGAACAGCCCTGACCCTGAGCATCATAGTCCCTTGTCCTACTCTGCTGGGGGCTGGCTGCGACTGAATAGTAATTCTGGGGGAAGGCACTCTGCACATGCTCAGATATAGGGCATGCTTTTCAATTCTGAGTGAGTACTGGCCCACCTCCTGACACACCAAGGCTACGTTCCTCCATATCCCCCCACCCCTACCCCTGGTGGCCAGAAGCCCCTGGCCTGGGCAAGGCTACCCTCACTCAACAGAGGTCTTAGCAGGTAGCTCACCCATGTGAGCCCCTCCGAGGGACCTTTAAGTGGCAGCAAGAAAGAGAAGCGGGGAGAAACCAGACAATTGTCAGAGGAGCCGCCAATGACAACAAGGTTGGCAGCTTCCACTATAATAATTTAATACTAATAATTTATTATTTATACCCCGCCCATGTGGCTGGGTTTCCACCAGGAATTCCCTTCCAGGAAATCCCTTCCACTAGGAATCCCTTGTGAGCAAGCAGCTAACAAATGACATCTCAACAGAATGAAAAAGCTAAGTGTTGCTGCTCAACTCTAAAATTGCGACAGTGTCAGATGTGGAGGTACAATTTGTACTTAGAAAGGCTTACCACTGGGTTTCCCCAGCTGCTAGGGCACCCACAGCTCCTTTTCTTCTTCTGCCACACGTCAAAAGTGCCTGCGGTGCTCATAGACTTTAAAACATTAAGACTGATGATTCCATTGGTTACATGTCGGGATTTCCCCCGGATGCTTTTGATTGATTTTTAATGTCGTTATCCTTGCCTGCGGTGGTGAAAGCCCACAGGAAGAAAGCCAGGATTTTAAAGTGCACTAACAGAGTGTTTTCCACAACCCTACCCAAAGGCAGGAGCAAAGGGCAGAAGCTCACGCTCCTTCTAACTCAAGCTATATTTTGTTGTTGTTTTAAAACTACTCCAAGAAGCAGTTCTTGAAGGTTGGGAGACTCTGCAGAACAACTTTCAACAGGCATTTGAACTAGGAGAAATTAGCATCCCCTTCATGAACACGAATAAGCATAAAAGATTCTTGCTTAGTTCATGGAAGATGGCAAAAATGCAGTAATAAAGAGGCTGGCCAGTTTACTGCAGTTACTCAACATGTCTAGTTATCTCAAGCAGCAGATTTGATGGCAAGCCTATTAGCTTGTTAGCTTGGCAATACCACTTCAGATTGCAGGTCAAGATTCACATGACTGAATACTCCATTTTTTTAATAATAAAAAAGGCATGCACCAAAGGATCAGGGATTGCCAGCCCAGTGTTACAGAGATTATGGCACCAATGAAGGACTTCTTTGCCGCCCCCACGATGCAGTGTGCTCTTTCCAACATCAGGCGTACATGCAAACAAGTTTACAATAAAGTTAACAGACAATTACCGTACGGTTTTGTTTATGATAGATGAAGGTTCTTGTGTTGGAGAGTGGTGGGTAACGTCAAACAGGGGTCGCCAACCCTTTTTGATCAGCAGTCAAAAAGTGGTGCAGGCAGTAGTCAGAAAATGGCTGCCATGACAGGCATGGCATAATACAAAATTCGAGAGAGTATAATCACTGCTACTTCTCTCCACCACCACCCCTGCCCCATGAACCTGGGACTGCAGAGCTGAAAGGCAGGATACTCTGCCTTCTGTCATCAGGTATGAGACCAAGAGCCATGAGGAAGCTGCTCCCTATGCATCCCAAGAAGATCATTATGGCAAGGAGCAGACCATCTTGGCCCCATTCACTGGCCAGAAACAGAACAGCTACAGGGAACCTGTATTCCCCCCACCCCCTGAAAGAACACTCTGCTCCAACTGTCCGTTGCCCTGGAGATGTAGAAAAAAAGCAAGGGGAAAGGCAACTCCAGCCTCATCCTTCAGCCAAAGGAAGAAGAGCAAGCAACTGCTATTCAAGCAAGAACAGGGAAGATCAGCTCAATATGGGAAGATCAGCCTGACTGATACAATTTTGTTTCATCTTTGAAGAAGTGATCTTATTCTACCTTTTCCCTCCAGTCCCCTTCTCTTTTATGCCTTCTGTTTTAAGTTTATGAGCTTGAAAACAGGATCCATTTCTTTCTCTCTCTCTCTTTATTCCATCACTTCCTGAAGTTAGAAAGCTTGAAAAACTGGCTTGCTTGCTCAGGTGTATTCAGCAGCCTAAAACAATTGAATTTACTGACAACACCACTACAATACCACTACCTTTCATTTCCAAGTTCTGCTAGAATTTAAAAGGCAAAAAAAACCTGGGGTCACCCATTTCCATTTCTTTCCTAGCACTAAAAGAATGGTGCATTTTTTGGCAAAGCATACATACATAGTCTAGACATATTTAAAATCTTGGCATTATTATTTCATTAAGATGCCTCTGTTATGCTTTATATAGTGTCAGCTTTAATATTCAGTCGTAGGAATGACACATACTTCTAAAAGCCTACGTTTCAGTATTTAAAATCACATACAGTTTACGTAAGGCAGAAACACAACTGCTAATGAATTGTTTCATCCCCTCTGCCTAAGGGCTAATAGGCACAAAACCAATGCACAGATATCCATGAAAGGGGGGGTTGTTGTTTTTTAGCGAACAACAGCAGCTTCTCCTCTTGAAATATTATATCTGAGCCCAGAGTCAAATGTCTGTCAGTTAGAAAACCATAAATATATAACCTGACATGGGTGTTGAAACAAGCTAACAAGAACAAATTCAGCAGTTTATTTTTTACTTCCTTCCAATGCACAGGGTCAATGTATTAGTGAACCGGCTGTTTACATCCTTTTTTTTTTTTTAAGAAACATCCTATAGCTAGTGAAAACGTAGAACAAGGGGAGGAGTGATGCAAAGAACAACCTTCTGCACAGAGTGCAAACTGCAGGTAGAGAGAACGGCCTCTTACCGCAGAACTGGAACGGTGCACAATATCCACATTTTTAAGCTTTACCAATTCACCTTGAATACTCTCAACCTTGTGAAGTAATGAACATGTTAAAAATGCAGAGGTGTGGGGAAGGGAGAATGACTTTCATTTTCCCACACCTTCACCTCAGGATAAAGGACGGTCAAGTGTCACTGACACGGAAGAGTGACTTCCTAAGAGAGAGGCGAAGAAAGCAAACACCTGCCCCAAATTTCATTACTCAAGCATATCCCCAGAGGTGAAATGATAACCGAGTGAAAGAGGAGACAGCAAAGAAGCATCTCTCTTTCAAATCTTAATCCTCCGTGGGGAACAAGAACTGCTTACATCATACCCCAAGCAGAAAGGGTGGTGGAATCTGCTCGGAGGAAATGGTATGCAAAGGATCCTCCTCGGAAACTGACAGGGCTCGCACCTTCCACGTCCCCATACCTGGAAACAGGTAAAACGAAAAAGAGGCCCATTCAACCTTACCTTGTCAATTACGCTTGCAGTTTCATGATCTCCACCAGCTCCTCTCCTCCTCAGCTCCGACATTTCCCTGGTGTGAGGTCAATAAAACAGCAGCAGGAGCAGGAAGTAGAATGTGTGTGTGCAGGGGCCAAGCCTACCTTATAATAATGGGGAGAATCACAGGCTTTAACTGCAAAAGCCTAGGCCTCTCGAACCCTCCTACATCCCAGCTAGCTCCTTGCAAGAAACCAGAGAACTGGGGGGGAAACAACCCCAATATCAGCTCCCCACTGCAAAAGTAAGACACAGACCAGAAGTCTCTCTCTCTCTTTTCCAAAGCCTCTGCGAGGATAACCCCAAACAGAAGGGACCTGTGAGGTCCCTCAGGAGTTTTCCATGATGCTACTCATAGCAGGGACCCCCCAAAACAGATGCCCTTCAAAAAGATCTCTGTCCAAAGGTCTTCTTTGGCTAAGTGTCCCGCCCCCTCTCTCCCCAAATAAATGGGCTCTGAGATAAGATTTGCTTTTTTCCTAGGTAAAGTATGGGGGGGGACCCTCCCTCAAATAAAATAAAATAAAACAAGCAGGTGGGGAGGGGGTCTCTTACTCCAGAGACTCATACACACACATAAGGTGTCTTGTCTAATCCCCTCTCCCCGAAATAAAGCTCAGCTCTGTTCCTCAGAAGACTTAAATGATTGGGGGGGGGGGCGTTATGCGCAACCCACAATTAAGACTCCCGCCCAAAAAGGCGCTGCTCGGCCCCACATAAAAAAAAAATAAAAAATCGCAAAGGCCCCCCTGAAAACCCTTTCGAGTGTTTTTTTTTTGGGGGGGGAGATCTCCCCTTCCCCTCACGACCAACTACAGAGGGCACCCAAGGGATCTAACACCACCACCCCCCACCCCTGTCACCCGCTCGCTCGCTTCTCCCGCCTAACCTCTCTGCCCACACCCCCTGGAGGAACGGGGAAGGTGAGGGGGGACCACAGCGGAGCCCCCTATGAGACCCCCTTCAGCGCCTGCCTCCCTCCGACCCACAGCGCCACCCGCGACAGGCGGCGCCGCAGCGTTGCTACTGCCGCGCGAGCCGCCGCCACACAAACGCACACACACAAAACAGCGACTCCTCAACGGGAGAGAGAGAGAGAGAGAGGCAAGGACGGACGTTCGCTCGCTCGCTCCCGCGCTTTCTCGCTCGCTCCCTCAGCAGCCCCTTTCTCCTCGCGCCTGGCCGGCCGTTCTTGCCCGTCGCGCGGCGCCCGGGCCACGCCCCCTGGGGTGATGCGTTCGGCCCCGCCCCCTTTCCCCCTCCTCCTCCTCCTCGTCGGAACTGAATCCTGCAGAGGCGGGCGCGCGGGAGAGAGAGGGAAGCGACGCCGCTTGCAGTTGCGTAGGCGAGCCGGGAGGGGGAGCGGGAGTTCCCCATAGAGGAATGTTGGCAGGGAAGGGGAGCAGGGAGAATCGCCGGTTCGAGTCCCGAGCTCCTTTATTTTTTTTCGGGGGGGGGGGAGTTGGGGTGGATATTTGTGTGTAAGGTAAAGGTAAATATGTTCCTGCATTCCTACATTGTGGGGAGGGTTGGACTAGATGACCCTTGGGAGTCCCTTCCAACTCTACAATTCTATGATTCTATGTTGGTCAGGGCTGTCGTCATCATCATCATCATCATCATCATCATCATAATTTATTTATACCCCTCCCATCTGGCTGGGCGTCCCCAGCCACTCTGGGTGGCTTCCAACAAAATATTAAAATACAGTAATGCATCAAACATTAAAAGCTTCCCTAAACAGGGCTGCCTTCAGATGTCTTCTAAAAGTCTGGTAGTTATTTTTCTCTTTGACATCTGATGGGAGGGTGTTCCACAGGGCGGGTGCCACTACCGAGAAGGCCCTCTGTCTGGTTCCGTGTAATTTGGCTTCTCGCAGTGAGGGAACCGCCAGAAGGCCCTCGGCGCTGGACTTCAGTGTCTGGGCAGAACGATGGGGGTGGAGACGCTCCTTCAGATATACTGGACTGAGGCCGTTTAGGGCTTTAAAGGTCAGCACCAACATTTTTGAATTGTGCTCAGAAACGTACTGGGAGCCAATGTAGGTCTTTCAAGACCGGTGTAATGTGGTCTCGGCGGCCGCCCCCAGTCACCAGTCTAGCTGCCGCATTTTGGATTAGTTGTAGTTTCCGGGTCACCTTCAAAGGTAGCCCCACATAGAGCTGGGGTGCACAGATCTGTCCGGCACCCCCCCTCTCCAGGTTGCCCAGTCTCAGGCGCGCAGGAAGGCGGAGCCAGCCGGCCGCCTCGGCGTCTTGCTGGCTTGGTCACCGCCGAACACGTGGCCCAGAGACACCCGCAACAGAAGAGCCCACAGCGGCGCTCCAACCAATGGGTGGGCTCTTCCCTGGACTCAACTCTCAGGCCCCGGACTCTCAGCCTGGCACCCAGGTGCTCCACACCTCTAGCGCTTATGGGTAAGATGGCCCTGATGTTGAGGGGTGTGTGTGGTTTTTGGAATTATATTGTTTTGTCACACTGTGCATTTAAAGCACACAGCTCCCCCTGGGATCCTGGGAACTGTAGAATGAGCACCGAGAATTGTAGTTCTGTGAGGAGGAGGGGGTAAACTACAGCACTCAGGATTCTGGGAGCAAGGGAAGTCACGTGCTGTTGTCATCTGGAAACGGTTGCAAAGTTCTGTTGCTGATTGCCTTCTAAGATGATGAACCTAATACAATGGTACCTCAGGCTACATAGGCTTCAGGTTACATACGCTTCAGGTTACAGACTCCGCTAACCCAGAAATAGTGCTTCAGGTTAAGAACTTTGCTTCAGGATAAGAACAAAAATCGTGCTCCGGCGGCGCGGCGGCAGCAGGAGGCCCCATTAGCTAAAGTGGTGCTTCAGGTTAAGAACAGTTTCAGGTTAAGAACGGACCTCCAGAATGAATTAAGTACTTAACCTGAGGTACCACTGTACCAAATACGTTTCTCTTAGGCAGTTTTGTACCAAAATACCCTTTGCTAAAAGCACTGCCAAGAACACTGTGGGCTCTCCAAAAACTCTGTTTTCTGCTTCCTCCTATTTTCCATTCTCCAGAGAAGTGTTTGAAATGGGTTTCATTTGAAGGCAAATTGCTAGTACTTTGGTAAGGAGACTGGTATGTTGAAAGAGAACTGCGTTTCATTTCCATGCATTTAAGTCTCTGCGTTTCATTTTCATGCATTTAAGTCTCTACCCTGGAACTCCTTTTTTTTACTTCTTGGGTGCATGCTTGAAACTTTTGAAAGCTGCTTTCCTTTGCCAAAAAAACCCTTTTGTTCTGAGTGTGTGTACGTGAGAGTTGCTGCAATTTATTGTTGCTTAACCTCAAAAAGACATGCTCCCATCTTGCAGTCATTGCTCAACAGAACTCCAGACAAACTAAGGTGTGGCTGTGCAAGGGTGACTGTCATGAAGGGATCCTGCACTTCTAAATTTGCCACTAACACTAGGACTGCCATACGTCCGAATCCAAAGGTGGAAGACGACTGTTTGTCCTGGTTCTTCGGCAATTAAAATCACAATGGTTTTCTGGCATTTCTGTAAAAAAAAAACGCAACAACTTTCGGGGTGTCCCAACTGCCTGCAAGATCACTTGCCTTACTGATTATATAGGGGGAGATTACTTGTGGACCCCACCCTGTGGAATGTCACAAGCTGGTGATCCAAAAATTGGAATTTTCTGCCATTGCCCTTGTTCTCTGAAACGCAGTTCTCTCTGTCAAAACATAGCTGCTTCGGATATCTAGTGAAGACTTTTCAGTACGCGACAGTGGCTGCCAGAACGCTAATAGCGCAGAATTGGAAGACACCAAAAATCCCAACCATAAATGAGTGGCAATCTAAACTATTCGATTATTTAGAATTAGCAAAAATGACACAGAAAATAAGAAATCAAAAAGACATAAAGTTTAATAAAGATTGGAATAAATTTATGGCATACATGGAAACAGAGGTAAAAAATCTAAAAATTACAGTAGGTGCGATATAACACTTGTGATGTAAAGAGCTTTTTGAGGAAAAGAAACTGCAGATAGAAAAATCTTACAACACATTCCGAACCCGAGATGAAGGGAAGTCAGTCAGTGTTGTGTGTTACGTAGTTAATGTAGTTTTCTTTTGTCCTTTTTACTATTATTCCTCTCTTTTACTTTTTTATGTATTCTTTTTTGTGTGAATGTGTTATGTGTGTGTCATTTGTTTATTTTAATGTACGTTGTTATAAAATGAATTAAAATCAATAAAAAAAAAAGGATATTGTGATGGGATGGTGAGCTGCTTGTGCGTAAAATCCTGATCCCTCAGAGTTTGGCTAAGTCCCCAAACCTCTGTCTGTGATGGAGCTCCTTAAGCATGGCTCCATCAATCGCTCGTTGAATCGGACAGTGGGCGTTTACGGAACTTCTTCCAGCATAAAAGCTCCTTAACGGAAACGCGTCTTCTGGACTCTCGGCGTGACAGTTTCCGCCGAGGAGTGGGTGTCCCTACGGGAGGTCCTGAAACCTCCCCACTGTTCTCGCTTGAAGTGTCTCTGAGCCCTCCCTCCGACTCACTTTCCCTTGGAACTCCACTTCTCCCCCTGCTGGTCCCCTCCTCCGCTGAGTGGTCTCTCTCACCCTCCATGAGCCCTTTCACCTCCTTCGTCTCAGATGACAGTTCCCTGACATCCACCTCCCCTCCAGGGCCCCCTTCACCCCCTTCCCTCCCCTCCTCTGCGGGAGGCGAGGGAGCAAAACCCCTGAAGGAACCTCCCTCATCTTCCGAAGTTTCGAACACTTCCCTCCACCTTTTGCTGTTTCCGGTTTCCAAGTACTCCTCCTCCTCGGAGTCTGTACCTCCTTCCAACTCCGATTCCCTGAATCCCTCCAGTTCCTCCTCATCGTCGGTGGTGCCAAAGTACTCCCTCCGGAACCTCGCTACTGGCTGAGGTTTCCTGGGGAACCTTTGGTGGAACGTTTCGATCAAGACCTCGTCATGGACCTCCTCTGCCTTCACCCAGGTGTTTTCCGACTCCGGTTCCCCTTCCCACTCGACCAAATACTCCACCTGATTACCCTTCCACCTGGAGTCGATGATTTCCGCCACATAGTTGCGGCTTTCCCTTTCTTCTATGGCTGGCCCCCGTGTGGATACCCCTTCACCTTCCCCCCTGTATGGTGACAGTAATGACCTGTGGAATACTGGGTGCAGTTTCATGTGGTTCGGTAACCGAAGTCTGAAAGCCACTTGGTTGACCTGTTGGATGACCTCAAATGGTCCCAATCTTTTGGGTCTCAATTTCTTGCAACCCCCCTTGAACGGCAATCCTTGGGTAGATAGCCAGACCCGACTCCCCACCCTAATTGTTCCACCTTCCCTTCTGCTCTTGTCTGCCTGCCTCTTATATTCTTCTTTGGCCCTTTCTAAGTTGTGTTGGAGTTGACGATGGATCGCTTCCATTTCCTCTACAAAAAGTTCAGCGGCCGGAACACTCCATCTCTCTCCTCCTTCCCCTGGAAACGCCCTGGGGTGGCACCCATAATTAGCCAAAAAGGGGCTCATCCCGGTGGACACATTCTCTGCATTATTGTAAGCAAATTCCGCTAGTGCCAACTTTTCGACCCAATCGTTTTCTCTGTCATTGACATAACACCTCAGGTATTGTTGAAGGATACCGTTTGCCCTCTCCGCCTGCCCATTGGTCTCAGGGTGCCTGGCAGTCGAAAAGTTGACCTCTACGTGCAACAAGCTCATAAGCTTCCTCCAGAATCTGGACGTGAACTGTTTCCCTCTGTCGGAAACTAGCCTCAAGGGGGCGCCATGCAGCCTAAAAATATGTTCTACAAACAATTTCGCTGTCTCTTCCGCCGTGACTGCATGTGAGCAAGCTACAAAGTGACCCATCTTAGTTAACTGGTCTACTACGACTAGTATGGCGGTTTTCCCCTGGGATTTGGGCAGATCAGTCATAAAATCTATCGACACCGCCTCCCACGGTCGTTCTGGTGTGGGTAACGGTTCTAATAACCCCGCTGGTGCCCGCCTTTCTCCTTTGGCTCTCTGGCATTGGTCACACCTTCTCACATACTCCCGTACATCCTCCCTCACCTTGGGCCACCAAAACTCCCTGGTCACCAACCACATGGTCTTGTGTTGCCCAAAATGCCCCGCTGTGGGATTGTCGTGCAGCTGTTTGAGTACTCTCCCCCTCAATTCCCCTTCGGGTATATATAGCGCCCCTTTGTAATACAATGCCCCGTTTCTTTCTTCAAAACCTCCGGGGTCTTCTCCCTCTCTCCTTAAACCTCTGAGCTTATCCTGGGCGTACTCATCATTTACCGTTCCCTCTACCAGTTCTCTTTGCCCCACCCAGGCCGCACCACACACCCAGTGGTCCTCTGGGATGATATGTCTCTCTTCTGGCGCTCCCTCCCCCTCCAAATATTCAGGTTTGCGAGAGAGAGCGTCCGCTCTGATGTTTTCTGGACCTGGCACATAGCAGATTTCAAAATGGAATTTGGAGAACTCCTGGGCCCATCTCACTTGGCGTTGGTTGAGCACTCGTGCCGTTCTCCAATACTCCAAATTCTTGTGGTCCGTACACACTTGCACCTTATGCTGTGCGCCAATTAGTAAGTGTCTCCATCTCCGGAACGCTTCGTGAATGGCGAGTAGTTCTCGGTCATATACCGTGTAGTTCCTCTCGGATTTGTTCAGCTTACGCGAAAAGAAGGCACACGGTCTCCATTCCGACTCATTGCTCCCTGGCTGAAGCAGCACCGCCCCCACCGCCCGGTCTGAGGCATCAGTTTCCACTCTCATGGGTTTTTGTAAATCCACATGCAGGAGCTGTTCTTCCGAAGCGAATGCCTTTTTCAATTCCTCAAAAGCGTGCTCCGCCTCCGCCGTCCAAATGAATTTCTTCTTGCTGCTTAGACAGTCCGTGATGGGAGCCGTTAAGTGGGCAAAGTTCTTGATGAATTTACGGTAAAAGTTCCCAAACCCTAAGAACCTTTGCACATCTTTTTTCGTTTTCGGTGTCTTCCATTCCAGCACCGCCTGGACCTTGCCTGGATCCATGGCTAATCCCTTGTCTGATAGGTGGTACCCCAGGAATTCCACCTCCTTGGTGTGGAACTGACACTTCTCCAATTTCACCCACAACTGGTTTGCTTGCAGCTGGCTCAGCACTTCCCTGACATCCTTTACATGCTGCTCCTCATTCTCTGAATATATCAGCACGTCATCGAGGAATGCCACGCAATTCTTGTAGAGCAAAGGTCCCAGTACATGGTTCATGAGCGATTGAAAACAGGCGGAGCCTGCTTGTAATCCAAAGGGCATAACAAGATATTCGAAAGCCCCTAGGGGGGTGAACATCGTTGTCTTCCATTCATCCCCCTTCTTTATTCGTATCAGGTTGTACGCTCCTCTCAGGTCCAGTTTCGTGAATATCTTTCCCTTCCTCACCCTGGTCAAAATGTCATCAATCCTGGGCATGGGGAAAGTCACTGGTTCTGACACGGCATTCAGCCGCCGGTAGTCCACGACCAATCTCGGTTTATCCGTGTTTTTTTTGTCCACAAAAAACACTGGGCTGCCCCCCACCGCTCTGGACTCTCTGATGAAACCTCTCTTCAGGTTTTTGTCAATAAACTCCCTCAACTCCTGCATTTCCCTGTCTGACATGGCGTACAGCTTGCCCACGGGGAGCTGGGCCCCAGGGACCAGGTTAATTTGGCAGTCAAAGTCTCTATGCGGTGGTAGTTTATCTGCTTCCCTTTCGCTGAAGACCTTGCTCAGGTCAGCGTATTGTTTGGGCACCTTCCCTTTGTCCGCCACTTCCGTCCCTGCTAGGGAGGCTTTTGCCCCTTCTGGCACCTTTCCCTCTTTGCAGTGTTCCAGGCAATGTGCTGACCCAAAGGAGACCACTCTCTGATGCCAGCCCACTAGCGGGTCATGCAACGCTAGCCAGCTCATTCCCAAAATGACTGGCGCCCCTCCCAGGGTGGCTACATTGAACGCTATCCTTTCGGTGTGCCTTGCCACCCTCATAACCATTGGGACGGTCTGTAGGCTAACTTCTCCCCCCAACAGCTCCCTCCCATCTATCGTGGTGACCTGCAGGGGGTTGCTTAAAGGGAGTGTCTGTATCTGGTGTTCAGCTGCAAACTCCTTGCTCATAAAATTACAGGAGCTGCCTGAGTCCAACAGCGCTTTGGTCTTTAGTGGGTATCCGTTTGCCAGTTCTAGCAACACCTCTATTACTAGGGCTGGTCTTGGAGGTTCCGGAGTGGGCACTTTTACTGCTCCTTGGCCTGTCTGCAGTGCCCTGACAGTGGCAGACAGGCGTTGGCTTTTACTGGCTCCTGGACTTCCTCCTCCTTCCCCCCAACAGCTCCCGCCATCCCTTGCCATTCCTTTCTTTGCGGGCAGACTCTGGCAAAGTGACCTGGCTGCTGGCAGAGATAACATTTCTTGGCGCTCTTTCCCTCCTTCTTCCTCCCTTCACTGGGATTTGAAACTGCGCGCGCGCGCGCTGTTCCAACTTCCATCGGCTCTCCGGGCGGGAAACTTGGTTCTGGAATCTCTGGAATGCGGAAATCCCTCCAACGCTCTCCTTTCCCCTCCCGCTTCTCCAAGGCTCTTGCCTCCTGGCGCGCTCCAATGGTCAGCGCTGATTTGGTCAGCTGGTCCATAGACTCCGCCCTGGGCGCCCGGGAAAGTTCGTCTTTCACCGCCGAAGAAAGCCCCTCTTCAAAGAGCATTTGAATGGGTTCCGCCGATAAGTCCCACCCCAATTTATGTATCAACATTGTAAACTCAGTCCAGTACTCACGAACCGGTCGGCTCCCCTGTTTGCAAGCCATCAATTGCCTGCGCACCAGTCCCTGTTCAATCTCGCTGGAAAACATCAAATCCATGGCGCGAAAAAACTTCCTCGCGTCCTTCAGCATGTCACTATTCCCTGCCATCAGGGGCCTCACCCAGTCTCTCGCCCCCCCTTCGAGATGGCCAATCACAAACGCCACTCGCGATGCCTCATCGGGAAAGTCGTTAAACTGCAGTTCGAGAGCATACTGCATCTCTGTCCTAAAGGCTTGGTAGTTCCTGGGGTCCCCCCCAAACTTCTGCACCATTCCTGGCATCTTTCTTGCTAGTGTAGCGCCTTTTGCCTTTTCTGCATCCTGCGCCCTCCTTTCTTCTAGCCTCGCCGTTTGCATTGCTAGCTGGAGTTCCAACAATCTGTACCTTTCTTCCAGACTTGGACTTTCTCCAGCTCCTGCTGCTCCTCCGGCTCCGGCTGGGTTGCTCATGATGCCTCTCTGCACAAGCTGCTTTCAGGGACTGTCCGATTGCTGTGATGGGATGGTGAGCTGCTTGTGCGTAAAATCCTGATCCCTCAGAGTTTGGCTAAGTCCCCAAACCTCTGTCTGTGATGGAGCTCCTTAAGCATGGCTCCATCAATCGCTCGTTGAATCGGACAGTGGGCGTTTACGGAACTTCTTCCAGCATAAAAGCTCCTTAACGGAAACGTGTCTTCTGGACTCTCGGCGTGACAGTTTCCGCCGAGGAGTGGGTGTCCCTACGGGAGGTCCTGAAACCTCCCCACTGTTCTCGCTTGAAGTGTCTCTGAGCCCTCCCTCCGACTCACTTTCCCTTGGAACTCCACTTCTCCCCCTGCTGGTCCCCTCCTCCGCTGAGTGGTCTCTCTCACCCTCCATGAGCCCTTTCACCTCCTTCGTCTCAGATGACAGTTCCCTGACAGATATCTAGTGAAGACTTGTTGGGGCCAGGCTTTGCTTGACCCAAGACTGAGTTCTTCTATTCCTGAATTCCTGTTTTTCCGTCTTCCTGTTTTTATTATATTCTCCCCCCCCCATAAATTTTTATTATTTTCCTTTAAACAACATTGCCAACATTACAATAACAAACACAAAACAACCTTTTGCTCGGCCGAGCTTACGACTTCCTTCCTTCCCTTCAACAGGTATCCCATTTCACATCCAATCGTGCAATTTAAATCTCTGTTTTTATTATACAGTGGTACCTCGGGTTAAGTACTTAATTCGTTCCGGAGGTCTGTACTTAACCTGAAACTGTTCTTAACCTGAAGCACCACTTTAGCTAATGGGGCCTCCTGCTGCTGCCGCACCGCCAGAGCACAATTTCCGTTCTCAAAGTGAAGCAAAGTTCTTAACCTGAAGCACTAATTCTGGGTTAGCGGAGTCTGTAACCTGAAGCGTATGTAACCAGAAGCGTATGTAACCCGAGGTACCACTGTATTCTTCTATGCTTTCTATGTTATTTTTTCTACATCTCCATTTTGTCAATATTAAATGCTTTAAAATCAATCAAACAAACAAGCTGCTCCTGGCTTGGCAGGGGCAGTATAAACCTTGGTTTTCTGCCCTCCCATTGACTCCTACAAGGTGAATTATAGTGACAGCTGCATTTCTGGTGGCATAAGATGCCACCGAGCTAGTTTGGCAGCATCGGCAATTGAAGGAAGTTAGGATGCAGCATAACTTTCTTTTTTCCTTCTCCCGCCCCTTGACTCACCCCTGTTTCTGGATGGGCAATAAATCCGGGGGTGAAACTGAACCGGAGTCTCTGTGATTGCATTCCACTTAAAAGTATATAAATTTGCATTTGCAAATTTTATGCAAATTCCTGCCTACAGGCCTATGTTCCAAGTAGGCTAAATGCCTAGCAACACCCCTGGACTCCTCCCCAACGGATATAAATGCATGCACAACTAGTCGTTTTACATTGTGAACTGCTAAGTATGATAACATAAAGGTAAAGGGACCCCTGACCATTAGGTCCAGTCGTAGCCGACTCTGGGGTTGTGGCGCTCATCTCGCTTTACTGGCCGAGGGAGCCGGCGTACGGCTTCTGGGTCATGTGGCCAGCATGACTAAGCCGCTTCTGGCGAATGAGAGCAGCACACGGAAACGCCATTTACCTTTCCGCCGGAGCGGTACCTATTTATCTACTTGCGCGGTAGTCTCGTAATCTGGTGAACCGGGTTCGCGTCTCCGCTCCTCCACATTCAGCTGCTGGGTGACCTTGGGCTGTTCACATTTCTCTGAAGTCTCTCAGCCCCACTGACCTCACAGAGTGTTTGTTGTGGGGGAGGAAGGGAAAGGAGATTCTTAACCGCTTTGAGACTCCTTCGGGTAGTGATAATGCGGAATATCAAATCCAAACTCTTCTCTTCTTCTTCTTCTTCTCTTTCGAACTGCTAGGTTGGCAGGAGCAGGGACCGAGCAACGGGAGCTCACCCCGTCATGGGGATTTGAACTGCCGACCTTCTGATCGGCAAGCCCTAGGCTCTGTGGTTTAACCCACAGCACATCCCAGATAATGATAACATATTGCAGGACAATTACTGTACTGTTTTTGTTCCTCTGGCTATAACACTTTTTGTTTTCCCTTCTAACCATATGACAAGATATAGGCAGTGGCCCAGGTCATACTTTCTTTCTTGTCAAAGCACAATGTGCCAACACACAGTTTCCCCCTGAACTGTCTCTCTCAAAATACTAAACACTGCTCAATTTGCTGAGTTGCAACAGTGCTACACAACCCTCAGCACAACAGTTATCTGTGGTGAGATCAATCAGTCTATTAAGCATCATTACATTGTTCTTTTTTTAAGGAAACTGCTATGGTCAGTTTACATAAACCCACCTGCTTCAGATGCCAGTGCAGAAGAAACTTTTGTTGTGTAAATGAATAAGGTGTACAGCTGACAAAACACTATGATAACAGTTTAAGAGTCATGGCTTCTCCCCAAAGAGGAAATGTAGTTTGTTAGGGGTGCTGAGAGGTGCAATTCTCAGAGTGGCTTAACAGGCAATCACTCTTCCCAGAGAACTCTGGGAATTGTAGCTCTGTCCTAACAACTCCCAAGAGAAACTTGGAATCATTCATTGTCCTAACTCTGACCCAAAAATAAAGCTTCTATTGATCTTTACATTCAGGAAGTTTAAGGCTTCCTGGCACCCACTTTTTAATTTGTTGTTGTTGTTGTTCTTTAGTCATTTAGTCGTGTCCGACTCTTCGTGACCCCATGGACCAGAGCACGCCAGGCACTCCTGTCTTCCACTGCCTCCCGCAGTTTGGTCAAACTCATGCTTCGAGAACACTATCCAACCATCTCGTCCTCTGTCATCCCCTTCTCCTTGTGCCCTCCATCTTTCCCAACATCAGGGTCTTTTCCAGGGAGTCTTCTCTTCTCATGAGGTGGCCAAAGTATTGGAGCCTCAACTTCAGGATCTGTCCTTCCAGTGAGCACTTAGGGCTGATTTCCTTCAGAATGGAGAGGTTTGATCTTCTTGCAGTCCATGGGACTCTCTAGAGTCTCCTCCAACACCATAATTCAAAAGCATCAATTCTTGGGCGATCAGCCTTCTTTATGGTCCAGCTCTCACTTCCATACATCACTACTGGGAAAACCATAGCTTTAACTATACGGACCTTTGTCGGCAAGGTGATGTCTCTGCTTTTTAAGATGCTGTCTAGGTTTGTCATTGCTTTTCTCCCAAAAAGCAGGTGTCCTTTAATTTCGTGGCTGCTGTCACCATCTGCAGTGATCATGGAGTCCAAGAAAGTAAAATCTCTAATCGCCTCCATTTCTTCCCCTTCTATTTGCCAGCGGCCATGTGCCCTAAAACTCTGTTGGGCTCCTGGACCAAAAGCTGGAGGGATCACTGAAAATTAGGACTGTGCTACATTTTCATGTGTAAACATTTTCACTGCAAAAAGAGGGGGTGAGTTTGGAGAGGTACTGCAGATTTTTGCAAAAGATCCTTCCCAAATTCGGTTAGCGGAGTCTGTAACCTGAAGCATCTGTAACCTGAAGCGTCTGTAACCTGAGGTACCACTGTAGTTCCGGAAGGGGGCACAGGAAATCCTGTAAAAGCCACTTCCTGTTATGTTACATTCCAGCTACCTTTATAATAATTCAATGAAATATACATTTTATGGCTCCTGAATAACAGAAGGGTGCTCCTTTTGGGGATTCCAGTTTGACCAATCCTATAAGGGCCCAGTGATAAGATCTAAAGCTTCCCAGAACTTCTCATCAAGAGTAGAAACTTAGAACTTGCCATGATTGTTCTAGCTTTCTGTTGTCTCCTATTTCTTCTCTCATCCCACCTAATCTCTTTCAATAGCTTCATTAACATGTGACCCCCAAATTTGGGATCCCACCCCCAACAGATGCCAAAATTTTGTACAGTGGTACCTCAGGTTACATACGCTTCAGGTTAAAGACGCTTCGGGTTACAGACTCTGCTAACACAGAAATATTACCTTAGGTTAAGAACTTTGCTTCAGGATGAGAACAGAAATCATGCTCTGGTGGCGCAGAGGCAGCAGGAGGCCCCATTAGCTAAAGTGGTGCTTCAGGTTAAGAACAGTTTCAGATTAAGAACGGACTTCCGGAACGAATTAAGTTCTTAACCCGAGGTACTACTGTACTAGTTTTGTGCTGTGAACCTCACATTTTGTGTGCCCTCTCCCCCCAAACTGAGTAATCAGAGTCATCATCATCATCAATTTATTTCTATGCCGCCTTTCCACAGTTAAAAACAATGTTCAAGGAGGCTTACAACATGACAAGATTTACGTAATTACAAAAGTCATAAACAATAAATAAACCACATCAAAAAAATACACAACCAAATGGAAAACAATTTCACATAAAGCAAGATCTAAAACTAAGAATACGGCATTAATATCACAGTTTAAAAGGACATAGGTAGAAAAATAACAGCAATTTAAAAAACAAAACCAAAAAAACCCAGAGCCCTCTCTGCCCAGCAGCGGCCGCAGTCCTTTTTGGAGCCTGTCAGGCCCCACTCTAGGCCAGGTGGTGAGTGGCAGGACTGGGGCCCTCAGGCACTGAGCACAACTTAATGCCAAAAAATCCAACCTTGTTTGATGGACTACAAACAGGTGCCAAAGTTTTGTGCTGGTTTTGTGCCATTTTGTGCTGCAAATGCCGTATTTTGTGTGCAGCCCCACAAACTGAGCAACTGACCCTCAGTTACTCAACTAGGGGCCACAGGGACAGTCCAAAACTAAACCCAGCTAGATAGGAGGGAATGAGTAACCTAGCCTTGAAGAATGCTCCCCAAAATTCCCATTGATTCTGTTATACCCCTGGGGATTTGGTGTTGTGTGGAGGCGTCCCAGAAAGCCCAATCCCTGAATATTTTGTACAGTGATACCTTGGGTTAAGAACTTAATTCATTCTGGAGGTCCGTTCTTAACCTGAAACTGTTCTTAACCTGAAGCACCACTTTAGCTAATGGGGCCTCCCGCTGCGCCGCTGCCACGCGATTTATGTTCTCATCCTGAAGCAAAGTTCTTAACCCGAGGTACTATTTCTGGGTTAGCGGAGTCTGTAACCTGAAGCATCTGTAACCTGAAGAGTCTGTAATCTGAGGTACCACTGTATTGGGCCCAGATAACCTGCCCCATTTCTGCCTTCCTTTTCTAATTTTTTTAAGGAACTTTTACTTACTGGGCATGGGGTCAAGAATGCACTGCTGGTGAGACCCCTGTCACTCACCAATGCCTAGAATTGTGCCTATTTCCAGCACACACATGCACACGCTCCAAGATTCCTGGGAACTGTAGTTTGTCAAGTGTGCTGGGAATTGTAGCTCTGTGTGGGTAAAATACAGTTCCGTGTATTCTTGGGATGGGTGTGTGCTTAAACATATGGTGTGTACACAGCTAAAGTCAATGAAAAAGTCCATTTTTGTGTGCCAAAGCAACCGGGAGAGCAAACTAGCTGGAAAGGTAAAAGGTAAAGGGACCCCTGACCCTTAAGTCCAGTCGCGGACGACTCGGGGGTTGCGGCGCTTATTTCACTTTATTGGCCAAGGGAGCCGGCATACAGCTTCCGGGTCATGTGGCCAGCATGACTAAGCCGCTTCTGGGAAACCAGAGCATGGAAACGCCGTTTACCTTCCCGCCGGAGCAGTACCCATTTATCTACTTGCACTAGTATGCTTTCGAACTGCTAGGTTGGCAGGAGCAGGGACCGAGCAACGGGAGCTCACCCCGTCGCGGGGATTTGAACCGCCAACCTCCTGATCGGCACACTCTAGGCTCTGTGGTTTAGACCACAGCGCCACCTGCGTCCTGGAAAGGAGATGGAAATAAAACAGCCTGTATAACAATGCTTTTAAGTAAATCCTGTGGTGTGGCCACATTTGGGAAAAGGTGTCCAGTTCTGGTGCCCCATCTAACAAAACAGTCTATCACAGCACTGCGAAAGGGGTGACGAAAAGGATGATCAAGGAATTGGCGCCCCCTCCCTTTGAGGTTGTTAACTAAGTGGAACCTCCAGATCCAGCAGCAGTATACCTTTAAACACTCCGCATTGGGGACAACCAACAGGGGAGAGATGCCTTGTTTGCTAGCTTCCCCAAGGTGTCTGAGTGTCTAATGATGTTGAGGTAGGAAAACATGAAGCTTTGTGGGCCTTTGTTCTCAACCAGCAGGGCCTCCATATGTTCCTAACAAGGAAATGTCATCCAATATTGTGCAATTACCTGATTACCTCTACTTATTTCTCTCTGCTCTCTCTGAGTGTGCTATTAACCCATTCAAGAAAATTACTTCATCGTATTTGTTAGTGTGTGGCTGGAGCTTCATATGCCGGCTGGTCTTTCAGCATAGTTGCTACAAAATTGTTTCTTGAGGTTGCTTAAGCAATCCAATGAATTCATAACACACCCACATGGCAGGTTTCTACATGCCTTGCTTATATTATTCCTACACAGTAAACTGCCTTCTACATAGTCAGAACGCTGGTTCACAATGCATCTGGTTAAGTGCTATATTCACTGCAATCCGCAGATCAGCCACTAAGAGACCATCAAACGAACACAATTTAGAGGCCAGCGAATGGCTATTAGGAATTAACAGCACAGCAGAGGACTACGTGTGCTGTTGCCACACATTCACAGTCATACTTTGCACAAGAACCTAGGTGTGAACCAGGAGTGTGTCACCAATGCCTCGCACATGCCCTATCTTTAACTCAAAGGAGCTGGGGAAGGATTGCAACAACGGTGGAGAAAGGCATTATATTGCTTAACAGAAAGTAGAATAGTTGCTGGTCATCCTAGAGCATGGGTAGGCAAACTAAGGCCCCAGGGGTCGGATCCGGCTCAATCGCCTTCTAAATCTGGCCCACGGACGGTCCAGGAATCAGCGTGTTTTCACATGAGTAGAATGTGTGCTTTTATTTAAAATGCATCTCTGGGTTATTTGTGGGGCATAGGAATACATTCATATTTCCCCCCCCCCAAAAAATATACAGTGGTGCCTCGCAAGACGAAATTAATTCGTTCCGCGAATTTTTTCGTCTAGCGAATTTTTCGTCTTGCGAAGCACAAAATCCCATAGGAATGCACTGAAAATCAATTAATGCGTTCCTACGGTCAAAAAAAGTCCAAACAAAGCCAAATTTGGTACAACAAGAGTTTATTAAGTGCTCTTTAAAGTCACACATACTGTAAAGAGCATTTCAAAATTCAAACCCATAATTTTTTTTTTAAACAGCAGAGTGGCCCAATGGTCACAGAAAATCATAAAAATGTAGGGGGGAAAAAAACAAGCTTCCAGATTCTTGCAAACCCATCCCCAACTGTTCCCCCAGCCACCCAGCACACAGAAATTCAAATCCAGAAACTTTTTTTAAAAACAGCAGAGTGGCCCAATGGTCACAGAAAATCATAAAAATGCAGGAAAAAAACCACAAGCTTTCAGATTCTTGCAAACCCCTCCCCAACTGTTCCCCCAGCCACCCAGCACACAGAAATTCAAATCCAGAATTTTTTTAAAAAAACAGCAGAGTGGCCCAATGGTCACAAAAAAATCATAAAAATGCAGAAAAAAAACACAAGCTTCCAGATTCTTGCAAACCCCTCCCCAACACCAAGTCCTTGAATTGCAAACACCCCAACTCAAAATCCAAAACCCCCCAAAAGTTAAAAGCTTAACTTACTAAATGGCTGCAAAAGAAGTTTTGGAAAAGCTTCAAAAATCACCAAAGTCTTTAAAAACCTCAAAAAAGGCTACTATGTACACTGTGTTCTATGAGTTGCTCCTCGAAGTCAAGTCGCAACTGTATTAACGGTGTTAAGAAAAAGGAAACAAACTTGCAAGACGTTTTCGTCTTGCGAAGCAAGCCCATAGGGAAATTCGTCTTGCGAAGCAGCTCAAAAAACGGAAAACCCTTTCGTCTAGCGAGTTTTCCATCTTGCGAGGCATTCGTCTTGCAGGGCACCACTGTAATCCGGCCCCCCACAATGTCTGAGGGACAGTGGACTGGCCCCCTGTTGGAAAAGTTTGCTGACTCCTGTCCCAGAGCAAATGTTTTGAATATTTTTTTATGTAACTGGAATTTTGAATAATTTCTTTTATGTAACTGACAGATAGAAAATCAAAGTTCCCTTCCCTCCGCTCCCCTCCCCTCTTTTCTTTCATTCTTTTCTTCTCTTCTCTTCTTTCATTCCCCCCCCCTTTGATGTTCTCTGCTCTGAGCCATTATTGGGGTCTGAAGATTGTACTCACGTGAAGTTGGTGGGTGGTTGCCCCACCAACCTCACTCTGCCCTCAGCCAACACCCCCCCCCCAAAAGTCTGCTGTCTTTCTTACAGCCAGTTATGGGGTGAATCTGCCTCTCGTTGTCTCCGACTACACCTACTGTTCATCTCCCCACCTCCTCCAGCTCTACAGGTCTCAACTGTTTCCAGCCTCTGCTGTGTTAGCTGCCAAACATCCGATTTATAAAGGGTGAACAGAAAAGAGAAGTGATTCACAGTGGAACGGCAGCGTTCTGATGCCCAGTTGTTTAGAACAGCAACAGGAACAACGGGAGGCCTTCTTAATTACGCTGCTTGCTGAAATGAAGAAAGCTTGGGTGGAAAATTTGGAGAGGATTTCTGTGTGGTTGTAACCTCAGCTGACCCTTCATTCTAAGGCAATGCTATCCCTGCAGAAACCATTTTACTTCAGCTGCTGGCTCCTGAGTTTTATATGGGGGGGACCACACTTATTTATTTGTTTTTATATATATATATATTGTTGTTGTACCCCACTGGGCCACTCTGGATGGCTTAGAGCATATATAATAACATAGTAAAACACCAAACACCAAAAACTTTCTGGTACAAGGCTGCCTTCAGATGTCTTCTAAAAGTTATGTAGCTCTTTATCTCCTTGACATCTAAAGGGAGGGTGTTCCACGGGGTGAAGCCACTACCGAGAAGTCCCTCTGCCTGGTTTCATGTAACTTCACTTCTCATAGTAATAGTAATAAGAAGAATAAGAATAAGAATATATTATTTATACCCTGCCCATCTGGCTGGGTTTCCCCAGCCACTCTGGGCAGCTTCCAGCAGAATATTAAAATACACTGATTCATCAAATGTTTAAAGCTTCCCTAATCAGGCCTGCCTTCAGATGTCTTCTAAAAGTCAGATAGTTGCTTATTGCCTTGACATCTGGTGGGAGGGCATTCCACAGGGCAGGTGCCACTACCGAGAAGGCCCTCTGCCTGGTTCCCTGTAACCTCACCTCTCACAGTGAGGGAACTGCCAGAAGGCCCTCGGAGCTGGACCTCAGTGTCTGGGCTGAACAATGGGGGTGGAGATGCTCCTTCAGGTATACTGGGCTGAAGCTGTTTAGGGCTTTCAAGGTCAGCACCAACACTTCGAATTGTGCCTGAAAACTGGGAGTGAAGGAACCAGCACTTAATAATAATTTGTTATTATTTGATTATTATTATTTGATGATGATGATTATGAGTATATTATTATATATTTGTTTATTACATGTTTAGCCTGGAAAAAAGGAGACTGAGAGGAGATATGATAGCCATCTTCAAATATCATAAGGGTTGTCACATGGAAGAGGGAACACACTTGTTTTCCCCTGCTCTGGAGGGTAGGATTCGAACCAAGGGCTCCAAGATACAAGAAAGGAGATTTTGACTCAACATCAGGAAGTACCTTCTGACAGTAAGAACTGTTCAGCAGTGGAACATATTCCCACTGGACTCTCCATCCTTAAGCAGAGGTTTGATGGCCATCTGTCATGGATGCTTTAGCTGAGATTCCTGCATTGCAGAGGGTTGGACTAGATGATCCTTGGGTCCCTTCCAACTCTACAATTCTATGATTCTATATTGTCTTCTCCCCTAGCTGGATTCAAGGCAGCGATCCACAAAGCAGACCCCACAAGAGTCTAAAATCGATTCACCCCTGTTGCAGAATCTATTTCTTTAGACCTGCATGTTGCACATTGTTGACTAGAATGTCTATCCACATTTCAGCGTTGTCAGGCATAAATCAGGGCTGGCATTTCCCCTGTAGTAATGATTCTCACAAACAGCAAACGTGATGGTAAAGCTGTGGCTGGGCCACTCCGTTTCAGATTACAGATGACGGAAGATCCCAACTGCATTTTGAAGTCATACAGATTGCAGATGAATATTATAATAT
Organism: Podarcis filfolensis; assembly: GCF_964270895.1. Lineage (NCBI taxonomy): Eukaryota > Metazoa > Chordata > Lepidosauria > Squamata > Lacertidae > Podarcis > Podarcis filfolensis. The sequence continues at coordinate 64,007,200 of NC_139610.1, forward strand.
TATTATATTATTATAAACGGCCTCGATCCAGTATATCTGAAGGAGCGTCTCTACCCCCATTGTTCTACCCGGACACTGAGGTCCGGCTCCAAGGGCCTTCTGGCGATTCCCTCACTGCGAGAAGCCAAGTTACAGGGAACCAGGCCTTCTCAGTAGTGGCACCCGCCCTGTGGAACACCCTCCCACCAGATGTCAAAGAGAACAACAACTACCAGACTTTTAGAAGACATCTGAAGAAAGCCCTGTTTAGGGAAGCTTTTAATGTTTGATGCATTACAGTGGTACCTCAGGTTAAGTACTTAATTCGTTCCGGAGGTCCGTTCTTAACCTGAAACTGTTCTTAACCTGAAACACCACTTTAGCTAATGGGGCCTCCCGCTGCCACAGCGCCTCCGGAGCATGATTTCTGTTCTCATCCTGAAGCAAAGTTCTTAACCTGAAGCACTATTTCTGGGTTAGCAGAGTCTGTAACCTGAAGCGTATGTAACCCGAGGTACCACTATACTGTATTTTAATATTGTGTTGGAAGCCACCCAGAGTGGCTGGGGAAACCCAGCTAGATGGGCGGGGTATAAATAAATTCTTGTTCTTGTTCTTGTTCTTGTTCTTGTTCTTGTTCTTGTTCTTGTTCTTGTTCTTGTTGTTTCCTTAACAGAACCAATTCCCCACACATAGAAAGCTAAGGTGTCAGGGAATACAGGCAAGAAACTTCCTTTCCTCTGATGTACTAACTTTCCAAGTGCAGAGATTTTGTTTCTTGGTTTTGATGTCTTCAGCGGCGGAGGAAGCTGCTCGGGCGCGTGGGGCAGCACATCCAGGGGCGGGGCGAGCCATCCATAGGGCAGGGTGCACTGTGGGGCTGCTGGAGTCTGCCTGCCTCCTCCCACTCAGACACCCCACAGTTGGTTGGGGGAGGCAGCGGGCGGACCGTTTGGGGCAGTGTGGAGCCTGCGGGCACCCAAGGCACCATGTCACTCCCAGGAGAAGCGTGTGGCTCGGGCGTGCTGCAGGCCCCGTGGTGAGTGCTGCCCGGCATTTTGTTACCCCCCTCAGTGAACAAGAAGAAGAAGAGTTTGGATTTGATATCCCGCTTTATCACTTCCCTAAGGAGTCTCAAAGCATCTAATATTCTCCTTTCCCTCCCCCCCCCCACAATAAACACTCTGTGATGTGAGTGGGGCTGAGAGACTTCAAAATAGTGTGACTAGCCCAAGCTCACCCAGCAGCTGCATGTGGAGGAGCGGGGAATCGAACCCGGTTCACCAGATTATGAGACTACCGCTCCTCACAACTACACCACACTGGTGTAGTGACACCCAGTGGCGTAGCGTGGGGGGTGCAGGGGGGGCCGGCCGCACCGGGCGCAACATCTGGGGTTAGGGCAAATCCATGGGTTAGGGGGCGCAAATCCACGGGTTAGGGGGCGCAAATTACTTGCCTTGCCCCGGGTGCTGACAACCCACGCTACGCCACTGGTGACACCGAGAGTGGCCCGCACTCACCGCACCCCCCTACCTCCACCCCTGGATGTCTTTGTTAATTCTAAGTCACTTTGAGATACGTTAGTGCACAAATGCGACTAATAAATACAATAAATAAATAATAACAATTTATATATTCCTACAATTGGCACTCCACTACCACTAGGGCCTTCCCTGTGCAACATGCTGCTATAGGATTTCTTGCCTGGGTTCTAGGACACGCAGCCAGTTCCCTATTTTTGTAGACTAAAACATGGCACAATATTTTTACGATACACAAAGGGATCTCAGCAGGCATCTGGGGTGTCTCAGAAGACTAGTCCATGTGGAAATAGTTCTCTAAGCTTTCTAGCTCAGAGTTTACACAATGACCTTGTAAAAGCAGCATTAAAAAGATCAGCAAGGAAAATGGCCAGTAGATGGCCCCATTGCAACATATTACATAGCACTCTTAAGTTCAAGAAAGTGCAACCAGTCATTTCCAAGCGATGCTTTTCATGGAAATGATAATTACATTTCATAGATTTTTTTTATTTTTGCAATTAAAAATTAGCACTCTTTTCCTTGAGGACAAAATCATATATTTTGAGAAAGGCATTTTAAGTGCAAGAAATAAACACATGTATTAAAAATAATCATATTTAATACCTATGCACCCAACATCTCAATTTTATTTGGATGAACCTTCCTGCCTTTTGCAAGGCGTTCCATAAACTGCAAATATATTTGACTCATTGAGGGTGAAAGTCACTCCAGGGTGCTATTAAATGTTTATTCATTTATCAATAAAGATTTAACAAATACAGAAATAGAGTTGTGTCATATTCTTCTCTCAATATATAACAGATATTTTATAGAAATGCTCAATAAACTTGAATTACCCCCATCCCCATACTTCTCTTCTACTTTATGTAAACTTTTATACCCTGAACTGCCTCCATCTGGAATTAAACACATGGTTGACCTAATCCAGTTTATATACCATATGTGAATAATAATAATAATAATAATAATAATAATAATAATAATACCCGACCCATCTGCCCATCTGGCTGGGTTTCCCCAGCCACTCTGGATGGCTCCCAACAGAATATTAAAAACACGATAAAACATTAAAAACTTCCCTAAACAGGGTTGCCTTCAGGTGTCTTCTAAAAGTCAGATAGTTGTTTATTTCCTTGACATCTGATGGGAGAGCATTCCACAGGATGGGCACCACCACCAAGAAGGCCCTCTGCCTGCTTTCCTGTAACCTCACTTCTCATAGAGAGGGAACCGCCAGAAGGCCCTCAGAGGTGGACCTCAGTGTCCGGGCTGGGTGGAGACGCTCCTTCATTTGGAAACCTTGGAGATGCTGCACCAATGCTAAGTACATGCCAGTGGAGATAGCAAATACTACCTTTGTCAACAACAAATTGCTGCTGTTTTTTGTGTTCAATATATGCTATATGGTAATTTATGGACCTAATAGGTATCTAAAGCCATTTGCACATGTTGCCATGCAGCCGGTCCATGCAGAATGTAGGCCCCCTATACAGTCATACCTCGGGTTGAAGTTGCTTCAGGTTGAGTGCTTTCAGGTTGTGCTCCGCGGCGACCCGGAAGTAACGGAATACGTTACTTCCAGATTTTGCTGCTCACACATGCGCAGATGGTCAAAATGATGTCACGCACATGCGTGGAAGCGGCAAATTGCAACCCACAGACACGCAGACGCAGGTTGTGTTCGCTTCAGGATGCGAACGGGGCTCTGGAACGGATCCCATTCGTATCCAGAGGTACCACTGTATATAGAAATGAGCAAACCAGTGATATTTTAGGGAGCAGGTTAGCAAGCCTTACATTACTTACATCATAGGAGCCTACATAACACAAAACACTGTTGCTGTATGTAGGTTTTTTTTATCTTATATTTTGGAAATGTACATCCAGTTATTTTTCCCTTTAAATTTTTTTGGGGCCCCTAAGAGAGTGGGGCCCTAACCTATAGCTTGTTTAACTTATACATAAATCCAGCACTGGTGGAGAGTGCTGAGGGCCAAACAGAGAGTCTGAGTTCTGCTTTCGGACCCAAGGCCTGAGGTTCCCCATACCTCTGTTGGGCAATAGACAAGGGAATGCACCTCCACTGGTTCTCCTTGACCTCATTAACCATTGTGCTCTTCTGAAGAGACTTGGGGAGTTGGGACATGGAGGTCCTGTGTTGCTATGGTTCTGCTCTTACCTGCAGGGTCACTACCAGAAAGTAGCACAACAACAACAATTTATTATTTATACCCCGCCCATCTGGCTGGGTTTCCCCAGCCATTCTGGGCGGCTTCCAACAGAATTTTAAAATACAATAGTCTATTAAACATTAAAAGCTTCCCTAAACAGGGCTACCTTCAGATGTCTTCTAGAAGTCTGGTAGTTGTTCTCTTTGACATCTGGTGGGAGAGCGTTCCACAGGGCAGGTGCCACTACCAAGAAAGCCCTCTGCCTGGTTCCCTGTAACTTGGTTTCTTGCAGCGAAGGAACTGCCAGAAGGCCCTCGGCACTGGACCTCAGTGCATTAAAATACAATGATTCATCAAATGTTTAAAGCTTCCCTAAACAGGGCTGCCTTCAGATGTCTTCTAAAAGTCTGGTAGTTGTTTTTCTCTTTGAAATCTGAAGGGAAGGCGTTCCACAGGGCAGGTGCCAGTACTGAGAAGGCCCTCTGCCTGGTTCCCTGTAACCTCAATTCTCGCAGCGAGGGAACTGCCAGAAGGCCCTTGAAGCTGGACCTCAGTGTCCGGGCAGAACAATGGGGGTGGAGACACTCCTTCAGGTGTACTGGACCGAGGCCATTTAGGGCTTTAAAGGTCAGCACCAACACTTTGAATTGTGCTCGGAAACGTACTGGGAGCCAATGTAGGTCTTTCAAGACTGGTGTTATGTGGTCTCAGCGGCCGCTCCCAGTCACCTGTCTAGCTGCCGCATTCTGGATTAGTTGTAGTTTCCAGGTCACCTTCAAAGGTAGCCCCACGTAGAGCGCATTGCAGTAGTCCAAGCAGGAGATAACTAGAGCATGCACCACTCTGGCGAGACAGTCCGCAGGCAGGTAGGGTCTCAGCCTGCGTACCAGATGGAGGTGATAAGCAGCTGCCCTGGACACAGAATTGACCTGCGCCTCCATGGACAGCTGTGAGTCCAAAATGACTCACAGGCTGCTCACCTGGTCCTTCAGGGGCACAGTTACCCCATTCAGAACCAGGGAGTCCTCCACACCTGCCTGCCTCCTGTCCCCCCAAAACAGTACTTCTTTCTTGTCAGGATTCAACCTCAGTCTGTTAGCTGCTATCCATCCTCCAACCGCCTCCAGACACTCACACAGGACCTTCACCGCCTTCAATAGTTCTGATTTAAAAGAGAGGTAGAACTGGGTATCATCCGCATACTGATGAACACCCAGCCCAAACCCCCAATGATCTCTCCCAGCGGCTGCATGTAGGAGCAGAGGCGCCCACTTGACCAGAAGACTGGGGTGGGGTGCGACCAATGACATGCTTGTGACACAGGAACACCTAGAGGAACCAGGGGGGTCTAGCCGAATGTGGCGGCAGCATGGCTTCAATGTCTGGAGGCTCCTCTCTAGCTCCACAGCTCCACTCTCAGCCTCCTCCGCCCCTTGATCGTTCTCAACATTACCCCTCCCCAATATTTTATTGGGGCCCCCCTGAAAGGACCTCAGCCCCTTAAAGTTGGTGCTTATGGCTAGGAGAATATCGTTGGCTCTATGGTTTGGGGGCTATGGAGTCCCTACAGGGTCTGTTATGTCTCCTGTGCTATTTAACATAACATTTCAAATTGTTCAGGCAAAAACAGGTTGCCTGATATCCTTGTGATAACAGCTGCTGGACTGCTGGACAGCCCTGTCCACCTCTCAAACTGTTGCGATGCGCCCAAGGAATCGGGGGCAATTGGCAGGCCCCCAGCTGGCTCCAGCCCACTGGCCTGTTACCGGTCGAACTCCAGTCCTCGGTTCTGCATCAATCAGCGACTCAGAGCTTCAGAAGTCTTTCAGAAGCTGAGCACGCAAGCCAGCAGAGATAACAAACTCTCCGCGACGGAAGGGCGGACAGAGGCATATGTAAAGCATTTTTTGTTGTTGTTGTTTAGTCGTTTAGTCATGTCCGACTCTTCATGACCCCATGGACCAGAGCACGCCAGGCACTCCTGTCTTCCACTGCCTCCCGCAGTTTGGTCATACACATGCTGGTAACTTCAAGAACACTGTCCAACCATCTCGTCCTCTGTCGTCCCCTTCTCCTTGTGCCCTCCATCTTTCCCAACATCAGGGTCTTTTCCAGGGAGTCTTCTCTTCTCATGAGGTGGCCAAAGTACTGGAGTCTCAGCTTCAGGATCTGTCCTTCCAGTAGTGATGTATGGAAGTGAGAGCTGGACCGTAAAGAAGGCTGATCGCCGAAGAATTGATGCTTTTGAATTATGGTGCTGGAGGAGACTCTAGAGAGTCCCATGGACTGCAAGAAGATCAAACCTATCCATTCTTAAAGCATATTTACAAGCAGTTTATTCGGGACAAAGAAAACATGTCTGCTGTCCTTCATGTCCAAGAGCAAGAAGCAGCATAAGGCAAAAGCTATACACAAACGGAAGTTCCCAGCAAGCTGTGCTGGAATGTAAACAGACATGTGACATACAACAGCTCCACACATCTGTTTAGGTGGAACGGAACATCAATATCCTAACACAAACTTGGCCCACGAGGGGTGGTAGAGATTAGGATCCGGCCTGTGCCATATATCAACACCACTGTTTGAGATTTGGGGCGGGGGAATCTGGAAAGACACCTCTGGATCCTCTGACACATTTGAAAAGCAAACTTAAGCAAAGCAGAGCTGAAATTAATGTTCATTTTTTTTGCCAGCATTTTGATTGTGTTGCTGAAATTTTGAAAAGTGACACTGCCCTTTGAATGTGAAATTTTCATCTTAAAAATCTAAATTTGAGTACCTTAGATCAGGCAATACCTTTTGATTGCTTTGATTTTGGCAAGCTTCAGTAAGGGGGTCATCCTGTTTTATTGGAATACTGTGAAAATCCTAATCAATTGTGGATTAAAAAATGGCTGTTGGCTAACAAATGTGACAGGATATTGTCTGTCAAATACCATAGCACGTAAGCTTTTGAATTCAGTCAAACACAAAGACTGGGAACCTGTGTTTATCACTTGTTTTCATGCTACATCTGAATATTCCAGAAAAAGATTTGTATCTCTAACTAACTCTCCAGTTCTAAATGCTGATGAACAACTATTGTAATATAAATACCGAAGTTAAACGGGCCTATGTCCTACCTCTGTAGAACTCCCCTTAAAAATGGCTTTTTGATTTGTGCTGGTGACATTGCTATAATTTTTATAAGAATTACAATTCTGAACAAAAATCACTGCACCAGATGCTCTTAAATTATTCTGGTTTTTGTAGTTTCATCATGTCCTCCCTTTTTGCAATTGAATCTTTAATGCATCATACAAAGGAACTTTGCAATGAAAAGTTGAAAGCCATGCTCGCTGCCCAAATGAAAGTTCTGAAATGGTGGCCACTGGTGGGTTTACTTGGAAGAAAGTCCCCTCTGAGCATAGTAGGACTTAATAAGAATGCACTTTTCCGGCTTTTACTTTTTCTGTCCCCTGCATGCCCCTGGACACATAAAATAAAATATGACCCAGTTGACATTCTTTAATATATTGCTCTTAATGTGAAACTAACGTCTCAAGCGCTTTGCTTTTTTTTATAAAAAAAAAATCATCTGTAACAAGCAAAATGTGCTACACTTTATGATTGAGTCTGAAAGTGCTAATCAATGCCTGTTCCTCCCCTCCCCCTGTCGGAGACCTTGATCGGAAGGAAAATGCTGAAATATGATTTTTTAAAAATCATAAAAATGTACACATAATATTCACATTTTTTTCCTGCATACCACTTAGAGCATCAATTTAATGATTCCCTGTTGCTTGACACTGGGCCTTGGCGTGCCAGCTCGCTCTAAGTAGGAGGCCTCCGCATTGATTTCAATGTAGGGGTCTCCTGAAAGATTGATGGTGTGAGATGGCTCGCTATATTTTCATCAAATATTCAAAGAATGTATATAATTCTCTGGCTAAGTTAGTTAAATTCCAGTATATTTGGCTATGAAACTGAAACCAATCTTAAATCCACATGCTAAAATCCGCTCCCCCCCCTTTTTTTACTAAAAGAATGGTATACAGTGGACGCTCGGGTTGCAAACGTGATCCGTGCGGGATGCACGTTCGCAACCCATAGCATCCGCAACCTGCAGCGGCGCGTCTGCGCACGCGCGGGTTGCGATTCGGCACTTCTGCACATGCGCAAAGTGCGATTTAGCACTTCTGCGCATGCACAACCGCCAAAACCCGGAAGTAACCCATTCCAGTACTTTTGGGTTTCGGTGGTCCGTAACCCAAAAAAACACAACCTGAAGCGTCTGTAACCCAAGGTATGACTGTATATAAAAAAGGTTGCTGCCTTAACCTTGGTTGACATAGGTCACAACTATGCCATACATTCAAAACAGATGGCTTCCCCTCCCCCCCCAAAAAAGAATCCTGGGCACTGTAGTTTATCCTTCACAGAACTACATTTCCCAGCACCCTTAACAACCCCATGATCCTTTGAGGGAAGCCATGCACCTTAAATCAGGCTTCCTCAACCTCGGCCCTCCAGATGTTTTGAGACTACAATTCCCATCATCCCTGACCACTGGTCCTGGGATCATGGGAGTTATAGGCCAAAAAACATATGGACAGCCAAGGTTGAGGAAGCCTGCCTTAAATCATAGAACAGGCATAGGCAAACTTGGCCCTCCAGATGTTTTGGGACTACAACTCCCATGATCCCTAGCTAACAGGACCAGTGGTCAGGGATGATGGGAACTGTAGTCCCAAAACAGCTCGAGGGCCGAGTTTGCCTATGCCTGTCATTTTGTTGTTGTTGTTTAGTCGTGTCCGACTCTTCGTGACCCCCTGGACCAGAGCACGCCAGGCACTCCTGTCTTCCACTTCCTCCTGCAGTTTGGTCAAACGCATGCTGGTGGCTTCGAGAACACTGTCCAACCATCTCGTCCTCTGCCATCCCCTTCTCCTTGTGCCCTCAATCTTTCATAGAATCACAGAATTATAGAGTTAGAAGGGACCCTGAGGATCATCTAGTTCTACCCCCTGCAATGCAGGAATATGCAGCTGTCCCATACGGGGACTGAACCTGCAACCTTGACAATTATCAGCACCATGCTCTACCCAGCTGAGCTATCAAGGCTGCCCTGTGTGCTAAATAAGCTCTAAATGTATGGGATGAAGAATTAGACGAGACATCCCCCAGCACTGAAGTCTATGCCCAACCCACACAGAGACAACTGCACACATTCAGAGCCTTCAGAGACCACATGCTAGAGACAGGCAGGGCCAGGAGCAAAAGCAGGCAGAGCAATGGATGAGACTCTTGCCTTTTTGTGCAATAGGCTACATTTCCTCTATGCAAAGACCAGAGATTTTTGTACACACACATCTCTCACCCCATCCAGACAACCAGTAGGCATTTTCACCTTTCAATGACACACTTCAGCCAGGAAAAAGCACTCAAGGAGGGTGCGGAGTGCAGGAATAAATTTAGGAACTAGAAGAGGATATATTAAGGGTCTTGTGGTCTAAACCACAGAGCCAGGGACTTGCCGATCAGAAGGTCGGCGGTTCGAATCCCCACTATGGGCTGAGCTCCCATTGCTCGGTCCCTGCTCCTGCTAACCTAGCAGTTTGAAAGCACGTCAGAGTGCAAGTAGATAAATAGGTACCGCTCCAGCAGGAAGGTAAACGGTGTTTCCGTGTGCTGCTCTGGTTTGTCAGAAACGGCTTAGTCATGCTGGCCATATGACCCGGAAACTGTACGCCGGCTCCCTCGGCCAATAAAGCAAGATGAGCGCCACAACCCCAGAGTCGTCCACAACTGGACCTAACGGTCAGGGGTCCCTTTACCTTTTAGAGGATATATTATTTAGTTATTATCCTTCCTTGCTCACATTAGTGAGATCAGCAGAGTACCATTCTTTGCAGCTTTGAACTTGGAAGCTAAGGCAATGTTGCTTCTAAAAACAACGATTCAAGATGCTTTAAGGCAGACTGGATTTTCCCTGGTATTACCCCCTTTCTCCCTCTTAAAAACAACATTCACATAGACATTGTTTAGTGAAGAAGTAAAAGTAGTATTTACTTACATTATCTAGGTCTTGAAGCAGCAATTACAGTAGCAAAATCAAAGCGGGCTTATAACTACTATCTAGGTTACAAAAGCTCAGAACAGTTTCTGAGCTGCAGAGCTCAGACATGCATGTGTGGTCAGGCATGATGAAGAAAAAGAGAGGTGCCCAGGCAGGAAGGAAGTATGGCGTGTTACAGCTTCCTGCCAAAGGAAGTGATCTCACAGAGTTCCTTCTAGCAAATTTTACAGGAAAGCTCTGTGAGCATCAGCCCCTTCATGGGCCTATCTGGCAAAACACGAATTGTCAGTTTGACTGCAATAATGTCTCACATGGAGCTGGTCCAGCGGGAGGTGTGGCTTTGGAAGGGAGCATGGCTTAGACAGAGTCACAAGTGCCAGAGTGGCCTGGTGGGCCACATTTGGCCCCCGGGCCTGAGGTTCCTCACACACACTCACACAATGTACATAAAGAGGTCAGCTCAAGAGATTAAACAGGGGTAGTCTAGGAACCTTGAGGTCCCCAACTCTACTTATCTTAACCCATGCAAACTCCTCTTCTGCAAGTTGTGTTGCATGCAAGCTTCCAACAGTGACTCCCGTTTTCATCTTTTGCCGTTCTTCAGCCATGCAAAATGTTTGCGGTTCCTCCTCCCTTCCTTTTCTTGTATTTTCTTTTTCTTATTTTTAGAAAGAGCATCAGCAGAGAAGAACTTGGTGTCCCTGGATCTTTGAAAGCTTTCGAAAGCCAGCCTGTGGCCTTAGACAGATCGTTAGAACTGGCAGGCACCCTCCCATTGCGATAATTACAAAATAAAATAAAATCCGATTTTCCTACCACATGGCATGCCATAATGGGCCCCTCCGAAGTGTGAATTATGGATGAGAGTGAACATTTTAAAACCTTTCTCGGATTTTTATGTCCCATCTTCCTTCTTGGTAATCAGATCTTGATTAAGTGTTGGAATTAGCGCCCGGGAGAATATTTCGGGTTTCCGGTCTTGGCTCCTCTTGTAGGATTCTCTTCTCTGTGTAGGTCAGACAGTCAAAATGATTCACAGGCAATAGAGTTCTGCTGCTCCAAGAGTGGAGGGGAAGAATATGTCTAAATGCCCATTGATCAAATGTAAGTGACTTCTTGCTGCGTTTGGTGATACAAAAAAAAAAAAAGAAAAGAAAAAGCTACTGAGTATATTATTTGCTAGCAACCCAGTTCTCTGTGATGGGATTAGGCTGATACAAAAGGGGGGGGGCGGACATCCCCATTCCTTGCACAGACCCTGGATCAGCATACGATAGGATAATCTTTATTGTCATTGTCCCATACAGAACAACGAAATTGAGGAAAAATCTACATCGGACATTCAAAAACCAACAAGCCTGCTATCCCAACTATCCCAGCCTGGTTAGCCCCTAAAAACTCTGATACAGTGGTACCATGGGTTAAGTACTTAATTCATTCCGGAGGTCCATTCTTAATGTGAAACTGTTCTTAACCTGAAGCACCACTTTAGCTAATGGGGGCCTCCTGTTGCTGCCGCGCCGCTGGAACACAATTTCTGTTCTTATCCTGAAGCAAAGTTCTTAACCTGAAGCACTATTTCTGGGTTAGCGGAGTCTGTAACCTGAAGTGTATGTAACCTGAAGCGTATGTAACCCGAGGTACCACTGTACTCCTCCATAATTAAATACAATATACTCACATAGAGACTGCCTTACACTGTATTTAAAACCAAAATCGCATTTGGATAGAAACTGTCTCTCAGGCGGCTAGTCCTAGTCTTTATAACCCTGAACCTTCTTCCAGAAGGCAGAAGCTGAAAGAGATCATTTCCGGGGTGCGCAGTATCCTGCACTATCTCTGCAGCTTTCTTATGGCACCTGGAAGCATAGATTTGATCCAAGGTGGGAAGAGTGCACCCAATTATTCTCTCCGCAGTCTTTAAAACCTTGGACAGCCTAGAGATTGCTATTATTTATTGCATTTATATCACATCTTCTTCCTCTAAGGAGCTCAAGGTGGAACTCAGTTCTCCTATTAATTTAATCCCCACAACAACCTTAAGAGGTAGGTTAGGCTGAGAAGGAGTGACTCACCTAAGGCTTGGCTACTGGAGATTTGAACCCTGCTCTCCCAGATCCCACTCTGACACTCTAACCACTTCACCAAACTGGCTAGTGAGCGGCAACGGAGGTGATGAATTGTAGCCAGAAACAGCCTACTTCAAGGGGCATTATGGGGTGGGGTAGGATACATGAAACCCAAAACTGGTCCTGAACGGTGGGGCAAGTTTTTTTAGAGCAGGGAAGTGGCTCTCTAGACTTCCTTATCTGGTCCTCAGGACTTCCTTCGAGTCATGGCTCCTCCCCAGTTGACAACAGGTTCTGCTCAGAGGTTCTACCTCAGGGGTCAGCAAACTTTTTCAGCGGGGGGCCAGTCCACTGTCCCTCAGACCTTGTGCGGGGCTGGACTATATTTTGAAAAAAATAATGAATGAATTCCTATGCCCCACAAATAACCCAGAGATGCATTTTAAATAAAAGCACACATTCTACTCATGTAAAAACAGCAGGCAGGCCCCACAAATAACCCAGAGATGCATTTTAAATAAAAGGACACATTCGACTCATGTAAAAACACGCTGATTCCGGACCGTCCGCGGGCCAGATTTAGAAGGTGATTGGGCTGGATCTGGCCCCTGGGCCTTAGTTTGCCTACCCATGTTCTAAGTAAAGGGACCCCTGACCATTGGGTCCAGTCGTGGCTGACTCTGCGTTTGTGGTGCTCATCTCGCTTTATTGGCTGAGGGAGCCAGCATACAGCTTCCGGGTCATGTGGCCAGCATGACTAAGCCGCTTCTGGCAGACCAGAGCAGCGCACGGAAACGCCATTTACCTTCCTGCCACAGCGGTAACTATTTATCTACTTGCACTTTGACGTGCTTTCAAACTCCTAGATAGGCAGGAGCTGGGACCAAGCAATGGGAGCTCACTCCGTCGCGGGGATTCGAACCGCCGACCTTCTGATCGGCAAGTCCTAGGCTCTGTGATTTAACCCACAGCACCACCCGCGTCCCAACCATGTTCTACCTCTTACCTTTTTGCATTGCTAAAAGGTGCATTTAATATTGGGTGGGTGAGCGCTAAGTGTGTGCCCTGGATTCAGATTAATCCAGAGGTGACATGAGCCTCTGAGAGGGATTTGAGGTTTATCAGAGGCGAACTGTGATTAACTGCTTATTTTTTTTATTTGTTAAATCAGCAGTTGGAAGGAATGAAGCAGAAGCAGCAGTGGGGTTGTGGAGCATGAACAAGCAGGGATAAAGTGCCATCACTTTTTTCAGAGCACGATGATGACGTCATCCTCTGCTATTTGCCAGTCCTCTGCATGCCAAATAAATAAGCTTTTCTCGGGGTGAAACTGGCTCAAAACAGTGAGGAAGACTTTGAGTCCAGCAGCATTCTTAAACAGGTTGAATGTTAAGCAATGGGGGAGGGCAGGGGAGAGAAATGGCTTGGAATGGAAGCCATATTGTCTGCACCGGTCAAAAAGTCATTTGTGTCCTATAGTTGTAGAAAGGGTGTGACAATAGGGGGTTGTCATGAAAACCACTTGCAGGTTATCACATTTCTCACTGGAAATCATAGTACAGTGGTACCTCGGGTTAAGAACTTAATTCGTTCTGGAGGTCCATTCTTAACCTGAAACTGTTCTTAACCTGAGGTACCACTTTAGCTAATGGGGCCTCCCACTGCTGCCGCCGCGTGATTTCTGTTCTCGTCCTGAGGTAAAGTTCTTAACCCGAGGTACTATTTCTGGGTTAGTGGAGTCTGTAACCTGAAGCATCTGTAACCTGAAGCGTATGTAACCCGAGGTACCATTGTATGTGTTTATCCACCCTGGATAAATTCTGGACAAGGCAACTGTGAGTTTCAATGACATCTGTATGGCCAGATTCTCACTCAGTATGTCCGTTCATTGGCATGAGACTGCCTAAATATATTTCTAACCCTCTATTACGTTGGCTTATTTATCAGTTTCTTTCCTTTAAAGCATTTCCCTCCACACGTTCACTGAAAAAGGCTCCCAGAGCAGCTTACAATGGTCAACAGAAAGCCAGACTTTGGCCTCAAGCTCTCAATCTGACATACATATCATAAAAGGAAAATGAATCTGGAGGGAGGATGAAAATGACAAACTCTAGCTGAATTAACTGTGTGCAAGATTACAACCAAAGACCCACCTATGTCTCATTGCTTTCTAAATTGATTGGATTGTGCCTATTGCTCACATATATGGTCTTAATTCCAGCCTTATTCTGAAATTAAACACTCCTGGCAGCTTTAAATCCTTTTGGATAACTTATTGGAATACAGTGTGAGGAGTTCCTCTGACACTCCACCAGCTAACGTTTTCCAAGCCTCCGTGTTGACTAACCGCCAGCCCAGCTAAACGGAGCTATTTAAGAGCTAAAGTGCTGCTGCTTAAAATTTTAATCCAGGCGATTTTTTTATTTAAAGGCGGCGGTTTGCTGGCTCTAAATACAGTACATCTTTTTCTCCGTTTCACCACAAGGGGGCGTCCGCAGCTCAAATATCTCTTGGTTGCGATACATTCTCTTCCTAACGCAGTGGCTACTGATGTTTCTGCAGGCAAAAAAACCCAACACCTCCTTTTCTGGCCAAACAGCTAAATGTTTTGCATGCTCGCATATCATCCTTTTAAAAAAAGGTATCAACAAAACAACCACAAGAACCGAGTGCCAACGCCTGGATATACATTTGGATATATATTTGGATATACCGGTACATTTTTCTCCTGGGCGGGGGTGGGGGTGGGGGTGGGGGTGGTGAACCAGCCATACTGGAAAGAAAAGAATGCTTAGACCAGCATTCCCCAACCAGGTGCCCTCCAGGAGTTTAGAACTACACTTCCCATCACGTTGATTGTGACTGAAACTTGGCTGCGCCACCATTCGCTTCCGTGGGACTGATGCAGCCCAGCTTGTTCCATGGCTTTCAATGGGACGCGCTGCCCGATCCTGTACAGGCAAGGTTTGCTCCTAAATGGCACTTTCACATAAGGCTTACTTCCAAAGGAAGCATAGGATCCGATTGTGGTTGTTTGTTTGTTTGTTTGTTCTGCGTCTCCCTCACCCGTGAGACTTGTTGCTCAGCCTCTATTTCCATTGTCAGCAAAGGGGTTACATAACAGGACTCGGGATCATAGAACTGCAAAGTGGGCAGGGTCATCTAGTCGGACCCCCTGCATTGCAGGAATTTTTTTATCCATTGCGGGTCTTGAAGCCACAAGCCTTAGATTGGGTTTTATGCTCTACCGACTGAGGAGCTCCTCGACTTTTTCATTCGAGTTGATCCTTTGTGGGGGGGGGAGGCGGGGAATCATATGGAGACAAGGGAAAAAATGCCTTACAATGCCATCTAGAGAAGGCTGATAAAGGACCATAAAGAAGGCTGACCATAAAGAAGGACCATAAAGAAGGCTGATCGCCGAAGAATTGATGCTTTTGAATTATGGTGCTGGAGGAGACTCTTGAGAGTCCCATGGACTGCAAGAAGATCAAACCTCTCCATTCTGAAGGAAATCAGCCCTGAGTGCTCACTAGAAGGACAGATCCTGAAGCTGAGGCTCCAATACTTTGGCCACCTCATGAGAAGAGAAGACTCCCTGGAAAAGACCCTGATGTTGGGAAAGATGGAGGGCACAAGGAGAAGGGGACGACAGAGTAGGAGATGGTTGGACAGTGTTCTCGAAGCTACCAGCATGAGTTTGACCAAACTGCGGGAGGCAGTGGAATACAGGAGTGCCTGGCGTGCTCTGGTCCATGGGGTCACGACGAGTCGGACACGACTAAACGACTAAACAACAACAGAGAAGGCTGCGAAATTAAAATACCCATTTGGCCTGTGAGCTAGATACAGCAGCATGGCGATGGGACGAGCAGAGCTATGGCCACAGGTTGCAATTCTGCCCAGTCTCGAGGACTCTTCGTGAATGTCACACTTTTCTCAACCTCAGAATGAAGAGAGATGCTCCTATTTCTGCCACTGAGAACAGTCGAGGTTGTTCTATGCGCTAGACTAGATTTCAACTGCGACCTCTCTGAGAGCGATTTGGGTATCATTTGTGTTCAGGTCAACTGAGGATGCAATTCTGTAGTCAGTTTCCTAGGAATAAGCCCCACTGAAATCAGTGGAAATTAGTTTTGAATAGAAACCTATCGGATTGCTCTGTAACACTCCCCACCCCCGATATATCGATTTCCAAATAAAATTACTTAGACTTTGGGCACAAAGTTTATCCTTCTAACTGCTTCTGAGCGAACCTCCCCGGACAAATTTCGAAAGAGGTTTGCAACATGTCGAAAAGCAATTGCAGAGACCGTTTACAAAATTAGGCAGAAGAATTCTAGGCAGCAGGAGTGACTTTGTTGTTGCTGTTTAACAAAAAATAAAACTCACCGCCTCTGGCAAATTAGCTCATCAGGAAGAAAGGCTTAGTATTCCACCCTCGCCAGTGAGCTAGTTTGCTACATGCAGTGTGACGCGAAAAAGCCCAGAAATCGGTCTCTTGCTCAGGGTTGAGACTCAGACATGAACCAGTAATGGCGTTTGATCGCGTTGTCTACTTAACCGGATTATGTAATCCCCTCCTTCGAAATGAAAGCGGAGTCCATGGGCCGCTTCACTCGAGTTTTCCGGTTCACACGTTTGTCAGGGAGCTGCATCCAATCCCAGCTCTTGACGCGCGTGTCCTTATGACAGGCGTGCTTGCAAGATTGAAACTGACACTTTTATGTGTTTAGGCGTGCGTTTAAAAATGCAAAGTGTGGTTTAGCCTTCCGGCATTGATGGAAAAAAATTCTCTCTTTCTCTCTTTCTGAGATCTATTATATATTTATCTCTCTATCTAATCAGTCTTTATTTACTCACTGGTTTCAGCAACTGTTCAGCCTCCACGTCTCCCCCCACCCCGCCCCCCCAAAAACCCTCATTTTCATTTTCTTCTCCAATTAAAATGCAAATCAGTTGCTTTAACATGCAAACTGCCGCCCTTCGGAAATATGTCGGCCCAACCACCTGCTAGCAAATACTCAACTCGTCTGCTGGCGTCTTGTTAAACTTTTCCTCCGCGCTATCCCTCTCTCTCCTATGAACAAGGCCTCTGAATATGAGCAAGCAGTAGCCGTGCAGATCCAGAAAGGAGAGGTGGGGGGGGAAACTCGGATCTGTCCGATTATTATGATTATTACTATTATTTTACCCCGGGCAATTCTGGGACTCGGGAGGGATGGAAATTATTCCCTCCCCCTCATGCTTAACAAAAAGGAGAAGCAAGGAGTCATTGGACTTCGTGCTGCAGCCACGGAGCTCAACGGCATGTCGTGTGTATCTTTTCTTGGAGATCCGAGCCTGAGCTGAATATCTTGCCCTGGGATGAATCCGCTCTAATAATTGTGATAATAGTAATAACCTTTTTCCTCCTCAGTCTGGTGAGCGGGGGCCTCGCCATTCAGACGCCCACGTACAGCCGGAGCGCAGCTTTTTGCAATACATTTGGGCTTAAAATTGCGCCTCCGACATTTGCGTTTTCTCGCGCGTCCGGCTGCTGCTTCCTCGATATATCCGTGCTTTAGCCTCCGACCCCTTTCCAAAACCGGATTGGGATCGAAACATCCCCCACTTCCGTCCACACAGATAAAGGGAAGGTGGGAGGGAGTACCCAAAACTCCAAATTGCGACACTTTGTCTATCCATAGCAAATGGTGAGCCAAGGGGGAAAGTCGACGCTCTTCGACGTCTCTGCACTCGTTGCGGTGGGCGGTGGGGGGGGGAGGCAGTGGGAGAAGCAGCGACCCCCCCCTTGGAGTTTACCACCCCCAGTCCCTGGCAGATGTGGGGAGAATAAAAGGTTCTGGACCTGAACCTCTTACCTCCTAAACACCCTTGCCACTGGAAGAAATAGGGTTTTGGATGGAATCAGGCTACGGTTGAAGCGGGAGAGGCAATGCAAGGCTGGGTGGAGAGTGGCAGATAAGACCACCTCGCTGCTCTAGGGAACAGAGGTTGCCCAGCGAGGGCGAGAGGTTTTTCTGGAAGCAAATGCACACACCCGCAATTTCCAGATCGGGACTGCGACCCTAAATAGGAAGTGAGTTCTTTCTGCACCCCGGAAGGAAGGAACGTTGCCTCCATATGCCTGAATTAAAGGGGATGTTTGTTTGTTTGTTTGTTTGTGTGTTTGAATGCCCGCCTCCATGGGCGTAGCCATAATTTATGTTAAGACAGGGGCAGGACACGCATCTGTCATCACCCTCTGTTTGGCTCTGACTAGGAGATTCGGAATGAAATATCTCAACAAGAGTTGTTTGAGATTATTATTTCTTTGACCCCCAAGTGCTCAGGAAAATCTGTCAAAATCTTTCTATAATTTCTACTTTTAGTGAAGTATTTTTATTTATTTACAGTGGTACCTCGGGTTAAGTACTTAATTCGTTCTGGAGGTCCGTTCTTAACCTGAAAGTGTTCTTAACCTGAAGCACCACTTTAGCTAATGGGGCGTCCTGCTGCTGCCGCCTCGCCGGAGCACGATTTCTGTTCTCATCCTGAAGCAAAGTTCTTAACCCGAGGTACTATTTCTGGGTTAGCGGAGTCTGTAACCTGAAGCCTATGTAACCTGAAGCGTCTGTAACCTCAGGTACCACTGTACTTGATTTAAGGTAAAATCAAGGGCATGCCCGCCTCAATACCGAAAACTGGACGCTTGCACTGAAAAATAGATCCCGTTCAACTTCCTCCCACGAAGACCAGCGCCAGCCCCAAAACAACCCGTTTCTTATACGCGGCGCTTTCGGAGCCTTCGGCGCGTCTTCCATAAATCGCCTTGTAGGCGGGTTACTAGCTCCTCCATCCCAGAATTGACTTCCCCGAGGCCTCGGGTTTTCCCTGTATCCGGCTGCTGCTGCTACTTGCTCCTTTTGGAACAGTAGGCGCCTGGGATCGAACCGGGGACCTTACCGCATGCAAAGCACGTGCTCTGCCGCTGAGCTATTCTGATCCCACCCCCGCCTCCGACCCTATAGGTGGGTCGGCGTTACTGTTTCAGACAGCTACGGGGTGAGGTTGCGAGAAGTCACGGCCAACACTTCCGCCTCCGATCCTCTGCGCGTGGGAACGAGGATGGATAACATGCCTTTGTTGTGACAGGACTTTATAGCTGGACAGAAATTCCACAGGTGGGGGGATTTTTCCCAGGATGGAGGGATGGGAACTTGAAAGCCTCACCTGTTGAATTTTTGCTGCAGCCATTTAAAGAGAGAGGAACCCTGTCAATGAGTTGAGTTGGGGAGGCTCCAATCCTAGAAATGGATTTTAGGATTGCCGTATTTTGAAGAGCAAAAAGTTGCCAACATCTGCTTTTAACGATGGGTCGCTGTGACGACTCTCCTTTTACATACCCGTGAAAAAGAGGACGTGTCCTGGAAAAAGAGGACATGTGGCAAAACCCCGGTTGTAGCGTCAGGTTTAACTCCTCAGCAAACTCAGGTTCCCTTGGGTTAGTTGCCATCTCTCCGTTTAGCCCACCTCACGGGGTTGTTGTGAGACTGGGTGCGTTTTCTGTGGCCCCGAGCTCCTTTACGGAAAGGCGCCGGGATAAGAATGGAAGCAATAAACAGAAATACATCTGATCAGGAACAAACATCCGTTGCTCCACCGAAAGACAAGTTTGCGTAAAGAGCGCAAAGTTTTTGCCAAGCTTCGGAAACGGGCTTAAGTTCTTGCTTTAGCGAGTCTCCAAGACAATGTTAAGTTTAGGAGCTAGTCGCCATGTTACTCTAAACAGGAGGCGGGGATTATTCGTTTAAACTGGCCACTACTACCAGGCCTAGTTGGCGACGAAACGCAGCCCAAAAAAAGAAAAGCAAAAAACGACCCCCAAGGCACCTCTAAGTCCTTTTCGCTACTGGCCCGCACTTTCCCGAGCTTGTTCGCAGTCAGCTCATCCTTTCCTGTATTGTTGGGGAGCTAAAGGGACATTTTAGCAAGGGACGTGTTTCTTTGACCAGGGAAATATATCAGGAGGGATGAAACGCGCTCACGAAACGACCCAAAAGCAAGCATAAAATCCAACACACACACATACATTCCGCTAAGATCACTGGTAAAACAGAGCGTCGCGTTCTCAAATCAAGTACTACGCCTATTCACGGGGGGAGAAGCTCCTAAACGCTTTTTGATCGGGATAGCGTCGCTTTCTCCGGCTGGCTTTTGAAAGTTGGAAAAGCTCGAACAGCAGCAGCAGCAGCAACAACAACAACAGTAGCAACAAACAACCCGTGCAATTTATACAACCTTCGGAATATATATTTGCTAAGAACCAAGGCCATACCATCCTCAGATGAACGTCAAGGCGCTCATGAACCTAAAAAGGTGCAATCCTCGCGAAGTTCTGCGCGTCGCTTCCATTGAGAACGCGGAATGCTGCTGCTGCTGCTGTTTATAAACTCTTCCCCTTTGAAACCAATGCGGCTTCCAAAAGAAGCGAACGTGGACAGGAGGCCCCAAGTTTCAGAGCACGCAGCGTATTAGTTTCTATAGGCGTTTGTGGGATGGCGGCAGGGATTTGTTTTAGGGCATGGGATGAGGAATTGATTGACATAGTGGCTTGTTCACTGTTGGCTTAAAAAAAAAAATCCCCCACTCCAAATGAAGTATTTTATTATTCGGATTCTTTGGTGAGATCTTCATATTCTGGGGTGACCTTATCAAGCGTTCTCGTGTGTGTGAACGAGTGTGGGGTTTTTTGGGGGGAGGTCCGTCATGTTAAATATATACAAATTCTCCAGTGATATCTCCATATTCCGTTCTGATCCGCGCGTATGTTGGGGGGGGGCGGGGTTCGTCATATTAAAGATATACTGTTCTCCCCCCCCCCCAAGTGATATCTTCATATTCTGGTCGGATCCAAGCAAATGTGTGTGTGAATAAGGGAGAGGGGAGTCGCTAAGTTGAAGAAATAATAATCAGTCACCAAAACAGCGTTTGAGTCTCTAACCCAGGTAACTAACACTTGCTTGCGTCTGCCTTCCTTGCTGTGTCTGTGGCACCGGGGCTGGTTTGACTTTCAAAAACCTCCTCTCCCTTCTTATGCTGCGTTCCTGTTCGGGAAAACCTGGAGAAAGGAAATGGTGGGGTTGAGGAGCGGGGGGGGGGGAGAAAGGAAACTTGGAGAGCAACAAGGATCCAGGGGAACCACACACACCCCAATTTAAAAAAAAAACTCATTTACGCCTGCCTTTGCCTTACTGCAACCCGTCAATATACGACCAGGCAAGTTGGCTTCTAGTTAAGATTGGACGAGCTGGTTTTAATATGATGGCACACACACACACACCCCGACAGACGGACGGACGGACGGACGGACAGACACAACCCATTTAAACAGACGAGAAGTAAAACAAGAGAGCGGGCAAAGGGCTGGCAGAAGGAGGGAGTTGCTTTACTGCCCGGCTCAGCCGAGAAAGAGAGAGAGAGAGGCGGAGCGGGGTTTCCAGCATCTCTATAGGTTTGTTTAAGGAGCATCACATTCATTTACACAATACTCGGGACGACGGTCCATATGGTACTTAATCAGCCTTTCAAAAGAGGTCCCCGAGAACCAGACGCTGGCCTCCTTGGGATCTGATGCGTGACTTTTATTTTTTTTATTTTTAAGAAAGCAAAGGATCGACACAGGTTCTTCTTCGTTCTTTCTTTTTTTCCCCTTTTTTAAAATCATTTTTCACGCGCTGCAAATCCTCAGATTTATCCGACACGGACGCGCTTTCTTCTTCCTCCCCAACCAATCAACCCCCCACCCTGCGCGCGCTTTTCTTCTGAGTCTCCTCCGGCGCTCCAACTTAACAGGGTCCGCGCTCAATATGCAAATATGCGCCTTTGGCCGGCGCCGCCCCTTATCGAGGGAGGGAGGGCTGGGCTGGGCTGGCCGCATCTCCCTGCCTCTCTCTCCAGATTCCTCCCCCCACCCCCACCCCCCCATAAAGAAGGCAGGTCCTATAGGGAGGAGGCTGGTGCCCGCCTCTGCCCCTCCTTCCGCTGCCTCTTTTATTGACGCCTCTCCAAAGTTCTTGTCTTGCCCCCTTTATAGCGAAAGCAGACCGGGAGAGTGATGAAAATGTTTTATTGCTTTGGAGGGGCTGCGTCTTGATCTGTCAGACCGGAGGAAGAGAGATTGAGAAGCTAGGAGAAGCGACGAGAGCAAGACGCACCGAAATCCCAGCCCGGCAAAAGCAGATTCAAGAAGGGAGAGAGAAAAAAGGTGGTCGTGATTTTTATTTTTAAAAGGATGAGGCGGCCGAGGAGTAAAAGCTAGACCTAGTCCAGCGATGCTCAGGGAGCGGCGAGGAAAGAAGAGCGCACCCGGACCTTCTCCTGGCGTGTAGACGACCAGAGGAGCGAAGCGAAGCTGCAAGATCCGTCCATGTCCCGGGAACAGGGAGCTCTTCTCCGCAGGCAGCCGCGCTCGGAGCCCCAGGCCGGGCGGGAGGAGAGAGCCAGCAGGAGATCCCTTTCGGACTCGGAGGCAGGAGCATGCCGAGGCCAAGAGGACCGGCTCCCAGGATCCACTGAAGTTCTGCTCCTCCTCGTCCTCCAGCCGCCCAGAGGCGAAGGCCGGGAGTCCCCGCCGTCAAGCTCGCTCGCCGGCCTGCAAGCGCCGGGAACCACAGCCTTTGCCTCGGCCGGAACTGCAGCCGCGTCTTGATCTACTCCTTGCAAGTGAATGTGCATTTCTTCCTTCCTCCCCGCCTCCTTCTCTCCCACCCCCGCTCCAGGACGGTGATTTTTGTTTTGTTTTGTGGCGGCAAAAGACTTGACGGTTCTTCTTCTCCACCCCGCCCCCACCAACCCCCATTTTTTTTATTTTTTGAAAGCTCAGTTCAGCGCAATTATCCACCCCCTCCCCGACGAAGCAGCGAAAGAAGGACTTTAAAAACCGAAGGACTTTTACCTTTCCCAGCAGGGCGTCGTAGCATCCCTGAACTCCCCCCTAAAAAAACTTCTGCAGTCTCCCAGCTCCCCAAAGCAAGACACTTAATCTCTCTCTCTCTCTCTCTCTCTGCTCACCCGCCCCACCCCCGCTCCTAGAAGGGGGCCGCTTACAAACACCCACTCTCTTAAGAGAGGACACCAGTCATTAGATACCCTTAGATCAGGATAGGACCCCCCCCCCCCAGTTAGTGCTACTGTTCGCAGTAGCCTGAGATTTTGTGCTCTCCAATCCTTCCTCTTGTTTTATCAGCAGTTTTATCAGCGGCTGGGGTTTAGTTTCATTTTTTCAGAACAGTGGCCCCCAAGACTGCTCTCCGCCAGTGGCTGCACTACAGGGCACCCCGAATCTCCCCTCTTTCGGAAGAAACAAGGCTGGAATCTCTGTCTCAGCTCCTGAAAGACCCCGAGATCTAAACCTTGGGCTCCCACAGACAGCCCACTCTCCGCTCTGAGACACTAGGGATTTCCCAGTGTATTTATCGAGCATATTCCCAGCTCACCCAACCCTTCCAGATCAGGGAACCCCTTTTCAAAGCGCCCACAGACCAGGGACCTCTCTCTCCACCCTTAGTAGCAGGAAGACTCATTCTGCTTTCGCAGAACTAGGACTGCTCCCCGCGACCCGCGCCGCCTTCTGCATTTTCTGAAAACCCTGGAAGGCGGCCTGAACCCCCAAATCGGGACGCTGCTCAGACCCAGAGCAGGGAACACCCTCAGTCCAGACAGCCTCCCTTCCTTGTACCCGAATCTCAAGGAACAAATTGCCCCTGCACCCCAACACCAGGGCGTCCTCGCTTCCACAGTACCCCGAGAATCAGGCCCTCTTCCTTCTCCCCTTCCCTTCCAACAGCGGAGCATCCCCCTCCCTTCCCGCAGTTTTAGGGGGGCTGGTCAGTCCCACCCCCTTCTCCCTGGTTCCCTCCTCCGCCCCCAGTAGGAGGAACCCCCTGTCCTTTCCCCACCTCTGCCGTTCGAATCCCAGACGTCCGGCCTTCCGAGAGCGCAGGGGGTCGTCTCGGTGCAGCCCCTGGGAGGCCGCCCGGCCCGGGGATGCTGGCGGTGGGGCAAATGGATGGCACCCCCCGGCAGAGCGCCTTCCTGCTCAGCAGCCCCCCCTTGGCCGCCTTGCACAGCATGGCCGAGATGAAGACCCCTCTGTACCCCGCCGCGGCCTACCCGCTGCCACCCCCCACAGCAGGCTCGGCTGTTCCCAGTGGACCCTCGTCCTTGTCCTGTTCCTCCTCTTCCTCGTCGTCGTCTTCCTCGGCCTCGGCCTCTCCCTCGCCGCCGCTGGGCTCCCCGACGCCGGCCGGCCTCAAGCCCCACAGCACGGGGGCCCTGTCGGCGCTGGGTTCCCCACCGCAGCAGCTCTCCGCCGCCACTCCGCACGGCATCAACGACATCCTCAGCCGGCCGTCCATGCCCGCCCTCGCCGTCTCCTCGGCCGCCGCCGCCTCCTCCTCGGTGGCCTCCTCGACGTCCGCCTCGCCGGCCGCTGGCCTCCTGGCCGGGCTGCCTCGCT
Organism: Podarcis filfolensis; assembly: GCF_964270895.1. Taxonomy (NCBI): domain Eukaryota; kingdom Metazoa; phylum Chordata; class Lepidosauria; order Squamata; family Lacertidae; genus Podarcis; species Podarcis filfolensis. The sequence continues at coordinate 64,031,526 of NC_139610.1, forward strand.
TCAGCAGCCTCAGCCCCCCGCCGCCCCCGCCGGGCCTCTACTTCAGCCCCAGCGCCGCCGCCGCCGTGGCCGCCGTGGGGCGCTACCCCAAGCCCCTGGCCGAGCTGCCCGGCAGGACCCCCATCTTCTGGCCAGGGGTGATGCAGAGCCCGCCTTGGAGGGACGCGAGACTCGCCTGCACGCCGCGTAAGTAGCTCCGAGGGGTACAGGGGGCTTTCCTGCCCACGGGGACCCTCTTTCCCCAACGCCAGAACCGTTTCACAAAACTGCGCGCAGTGCGCACTCCGAGCTAGCCGTCTCCGCCAGCTGCAGCCCTTACCACTAGGCACTGTGGCCTCCCGGGCACGGGGATACTAAGTCTCCATGTGGCTCCTTGGGCAGCGCAGCCCTCGCAACCCCGACCCCCAGGCACGGGCCCCTCGGATGGGATGGGGACAAAGTCACAGAGAGAGTGTCGCTCCATCAAAATCTCCAGGGTTACCCACAGTGGCTGTTACGCGCAAAATATGCCCATTGAAGGACTCCGTTGACCTCTAGGGCCCCCTTTCGCCGCCCATCAATTTCCTCTAGCCCTTCCCAGATGTCTCCATTGGGTACCGAGACCCTCAGTCATTTGGCCTTCAACCCAGTCATCTCCAAAGGTCCTCTTCCTTGGGCAACGGGCTGTTGTGCTCTGGCCACCAGTCTTTGCGCCTGGAATTGGAGAGCTGGGCTGGATAAGCAGCGACGGGGTAGTTTAACCCGGGAGGATATGATGCATTGCCTCTCCACTTCCCATCTGCTTCCACACACTCATCCATGCAGTGCTTGAGACCCATGCTTCCTTGACACGGCCTTGTCCCTAAACTACAAAACGCCACGCACTTGTTTACAAGGTCCCGGGGACAGTTCAGGTAAGGGGCACGATGCGCGCACTGCTGCCGCTCTCATCCCTGGCATGTTCTCTGCGGGGTTACAGGGGTTTGAGACACAGTTGCTCTACATAGTTGCTACCGGGACAAACAGGTTTTAAGTAGCAAATAAATGCCCTCTAGTCCATTTCCACTCCAGCAGAACTTTAGAGGTAAACTTCAGTTTTGCCAGGCAATCCGCTTAACTGATACCGGAACCTCGGAGCCACAAGAGTAACTCTTCTGCACTTTTGAGGGTCGGCTTTTTAAAACTGCAGGGTGGGTGTTTTTTGTTTTGTGTTTGTTTTTGCACCAAGTAAACATGCACGCACAGTGCTGTGCTGCAAGAGAGAGGCTTTGGGCGCTCCTGCCCCCCCGGCTGCAGAAATAGTAGCTGTTCAAGAGAGCTTCGCCCGCCGCGGCGATTTTTGTCTACTTTTGCAGTAGTAATTGACTAGCCGCGTTGCTTCTCTGTTTACCCCCAGCGGTTCTGAGGATGAATCCGTCCTGTCTCTGCTGACGCGCTGGACATTTTTGCTTCTTGCAAAACAAATCAACAATTTGGTTTATTTTTTAAAAAGATACATTTGCCACAAACACGATCATTTCCCCTTTCCGCACTTTAAAATCCAGCCTAGTGGCTTGTTTTCCCTGCGCGCCCCAATCCTACTCGGAAGTAACTCCCAGAGTGTTTAGCGGGTCTTACTCCCAGGTTAGGCGCATAGGATCTCAGCAACAAGGTTAAAGGCGACCTGTCACCCCATTCCCCCCTAAATCTAGACTGCAAGGAAGAAAGAAAAGCGTGGAAAGTTTTAGTTATTCGTTTTGGCCCTTTCTCAGAGGAAATGCGAGTGGCGGTGTGGCGAATTAAGCCCCCTTGTTTCTTAAACAAACGACTTGAGCTGCAGTTGTATGCAGAGCTACTGGGGAGTAAATCTTATTCGAATCGGTTGGGTTTACTCTTGAGTAAACAAGGTTAACTCAGCTGTGTAAGACTGCTACTTGCTTGTTTGGGTTTTCCCTTTCTTTCATGGCTTTGAGGAGCTTGCGCTATTGAAAATAGGCGGCTTGATTTTTTAAAAATAAAATTCTCTGCTTTTTGGGAGGAATCTTTGATACAGGAGCGAACCTTCTGGTTTCGCAAGCAAGGGCAAAATCTTTTAACTAAACGCTTATTGTTCTGTGGAGTACTTCAGATGCCCTATCCTCCTGATCTTTTAAAGTTAATCGTTTTGAGTTAACATTTAATTTCCTTGGAGGAGTTTCGAAACCTAAATATCAGTCTTGGACGTTGTTTTCAGAAAGGTGAACCACGATAAATTGCGTCTCCCTCTGTGAGTGTCTGCATAACTTTCTCCGAAGGCGATGCAGAGCCTAAACCATTTCGAATTTGCACCTGTTTGTAAAATCCAGGATGCCCCAAACCGTCGCAGTTTCTTCAAAGAGGGCAGTTTTTCATTGCGAAAATTCCCCTAAGCAGGATTTTAAATACATATGTGCCGCACCACTCAGAGGGACTGTCAAGCGCACAGCGTATACATTTATGTCCATTGCTTTTAAAATAACAAATAATAATAAATATCTCCATATATACCTTCCTTCCTCCCCTCCCCTCCTGCGGACCCTTTCCTCTAGATCAAGGCTCGATTTTGCTGGATAAAGACGGCAAAAGGAAGCACACAAGACCGACGTTTTCCGGCCAGCAGATTTTCGCTTTGGAAAAGACTTTTGAGCAAACGAAATACTTAGCCGGGCCGGAACGGGCGAGGCTCGCCTATTCGCTGGGGATGACCGAAAGCCAAGTCAAGGTGAGAGTAGCAGGTCAGATAAGAGCCGATCTCTGCGCCCCCCACCCCACCCTCTCGCTCCTCCCTCCCCGTCTCCCCCCCGCCCCAGCCACTGCTCATTCTGGGCGGGAGAGTGTTAGAACGCGGCCGATAACAGGGAGATATGGATGAACAAAAGGGATCGGGCGTGTGCCCTCCATATCGCTTTCATCTTGCAATGGACAGAGGGACCTCTCGCGTGCCTTTCCTTACGGCATTGTTGCTGCCGCACGGATTTTGAAAGACAGGGGGAAATATAAATAATATAAATATAAATTCTAAGCTGTTTTTCCTAATTTGTGGCTTTAGATAATTATACATAAGAGTAAGGTACAGCTATTTCGTTAATGATTTATTATTATTATTATTTAATATACTGGCTAATTATAATAGCCATGTTGAGTTTACAAACTGACCCACAACTAAATTTTTTACCTATTTGTTTGCAGTTAGTGCTATTTCATACCCCCACAAAAATGAAGGAAATAGAAGACTAAATGTTCTTATATTTCCAATGATCCTCTCCCTCCTCAGCTTGTGAACATTCTTGCCCATCTCTTACTTCGGAAATAAGTTGTCATAAAATGGAGGAACTTCTGCCCTTCCGAAAAATAAAATAAAATAAAATAAAATAAAAGTTGTTCTGGATCGTGTTATGATTTGGGAGAAAAGGCCAACTAAATATTTTTATGGAGATATATTTATGACTTGGGGCGAAGTGGGGTTAATATCCTACCCTTAAGGGGAGGATTTCTTTTTTTTTAAGGACCACGATCCCAAACGCCGTTGAGAACTATTGAAAAGAGTATAGGCGTCCCGCTCTTGAATGCATTTACTCGTGAGTAAATGCCACCGTGGATAAAGGGTCGGGTCTGCAAGGGAGCTGAAAGGAGACTTCTTTAGAAAAAGGGATTTCGATAGAGTGACCTCCCACCGGAAGGTGACTATTTAAGTGAGGAGGTCATTAAGAGGAACAATTTCTGGGCACTAAGTTTCGCCCAAGTCTAATGAATCTCACGTCACTCGCGGTGGGAGTCCACGGGGCTGCTCCGGTGTGTGGATTGCAGCAGCTAATTTAGTACTGCTTTCAATACAGCATTAATGACTGCAGTCATATAAGGCGATCACTTTGGATTCGGAGCTCCGTCCAGGGGCATTAAATCAAAGGGTAGTTTTGCCACTGACATCCCTTGGACGGTGGTGGTTTTTGCACCTAACACGTATTTATTAGACACGTATTTATTAGCCGTGTGAAGTCTTTTCCAGGAGAAACAACCAAAGAGTATTGGGACGCCTTGGACTTTATTATAGGATATGCTTTCCTGGACCAAAGTCCACTTCAATCAGATGCATAGATGGACTCCAGAAACCCCAAGCTGATGCCATAATAAATGGGTTATTCTATATTATTAGATTAATTAGGTCCGTGGGCCAGAAGTCCCCCCCCCAACGGTCTATTTGGAGTCACAAAACTATATTAAAGTACCAGCAACATCTAGTATTCAGCTGTAAGGCAACAGATTTAAATGCTGAGTGATTGGGTTGTGGTTCTTATAGAAAAAAAGTGATCCTGAGACTGCATTCAAAAGCCTGTATTTTATACATAATTATGCATTTATACGTAGCATTCTATGTAGCTGCATAAAAGGAACAGGAAAATGAAACGAGTGCTCCAGTAAAATGACAATCCTGTATTTTCGGATGAACCCTCATAGGGATTTATTTCCTAGTAAACATTTATAGGATTGTACTGGAGGACTATTAAAGCTACAATCCTACTTCTGAGTAGACACGTGTAGGGCCGCACTGTAATGGTTGCAAAGTTTGGTTGCGTGTGGCTTCTCTCCCAGGCTGATTTGGATTTTTAGAATTATTTTAGCACGTGTCTGGAACCCCAGAGCCCTTCGTTTGAGCCATAGAGATCCATTCCTTTGAATTAGCAGAATTAGCAGGCATAAAAAGTAGATTGAGAGCCCACGAAGGCCTCCCTCCACCGCTCCCTTGATTGTGGTTATATCAATGGAAAACGAGGAGATGCCCTGTCGCAGAGGGTGACTGTAATGCGAGTACAGTGTATCTGTAGGGTTTCACTCCCCCCTCAACTCTCGCCACCCCTTTTTCCAAAGGGAAAATTCTCCAGACAACGTTTGGAACAAATGTAGCTTAACAGATTGGATGTGTGTGTGTGTGTGTTCGTGTTCAAAGAGGGTGTGTGTGTGTTCCTTTATAGATTGTCTCTTCTTCCTGAAGTTATCTAGAGACCCTCATTTGTCACTGTAAATATATGGGGAAGACCGTGAATAAATTACTGTAGTACTTGTACATACTAGGAGCAGAAGCCCCATCTACTTATTGCAGTGAGTTTGGGGAGGGGGAAAAGGTGTATTGTGCATCAAATGTGTATTGTGAACATGACCGTGCAGTTATGGGGAATTATTATTATTATTATATTATTATTATTAATTACTATTATTATTATTATTATTATTACATACAAAAATATTTTTCCCTTGCCATGTATCTTTCTTAAGGCTACTTTCCTAATTTTCTGAGCAGATAGACGTATTATTAGAGAGATATATTACTAGAGGTGATGGAATGTATTTGTTGTACACCAAAGCTCTTATGGACCCATTCTTCCCAGAGAAAAACCCACAGGATTCATTTAGATCTCATTGATTCGAACGGAAGTTGAGCAGCACTAACTTTTTCCTAAGCCAAATGTGTTTATAATCTCCTGGACTAGATAAAAGTGTCCCATTGATTTCGGGGAGATGTGGGTCCCAATCCTATACATATCTAATCTGAAGGAGATAATATTAGGTCTAATGAGGCTTGCTCCCAAGTAAGGCTATCATCTTATGCACTTTCACCTGGAAACAGGTTCCATTGCAATCAAATGGGCTTACTTCTGAGTTCATGCACACAACATATGTGCATAGGATTGTAAGATTTACTCCCAAGTAACCCTTCACAACGTAGTGTGAGCAATTCTTTCTGGACTGGAAACGGAGGCAGCCTCATTGAGTTCAATCCACAGAGGTTCCCTTAAGACAGGGTCATTTGTACAAATGTAGTTAGATCTAAAAGAACAACAGTCCTGCCTTTTTTTGGGGGGGGGAGTGTAAAGATATTAATTGTAGAGCGGGTTGTGTCAGGGGGAGTTGCAATGGTTACTTTTAGCACAGTCTACTTGAGTACCCTTCTTTCAAACCACCCGGTGCCAGGGATTTATAGACCTAAGAAGGAGGAGAGCTTTCCCTTTGAATCACCCTTAAGGAAAGCAATAACAAATGAGGATGCGCATATTTTGGTGTGACAGATTGGGGAGAGGGGAGTGCAGTGCAGCTTGGTATATTTTTATTTTAGTCTGGAGGGGAGGGAAAGCAAATAAGCAAAAAGATAGAGAGACAGTAGTAAAACAAATAAGGGAGAAGAAAGAAGGAGTGGTGTGTGGATGTAGAGACTTTAGCAGAAAATAAAAAGTGCAAAAATGAGAGACAATCCACATATTATTATGCAAAAGCTTGTTTTAGTGCACAGATCAACATTTGCTTGTTTATGACAATCCTGCCTACAGCTGTGCTGCTTAACTCCCGCTGTCTTCAACAGGAGTTAAGCATCATTTGTGCAGGGAGTCAGCCCAGCTCTGGGTGCTCCTTTGGACAAAATGTCAAAGAGTGAAACAAAGGTATAGGGAACAGAGACTTTAATTAAGATGTTAGTGCATCAGGGTGGGGAAAAGCTCCTTAGCACCAGACATAAACATGCTATTTCTGGGCACCATCCAGCCACGGTTAAATACTTTTGCATGCCATTGATTTGAATAGAAGAGAGTCAAGCAAATCCTCACCTCTACTATACAAATCAATGGCATTTAAAGGTACGCAGAATGTCAGCTAGATTGTGTTAATGGTTGTTGTCACAATTTACATACAGCACAACCAATGCCCAGGACACTTTACGGGACAAGTAGGCCGAAGAAAAATTGCAGTGCGGTTCTCTGCCCCGAGAAGCCTACAGTTTAAATTTTGCCAGGAGGGTGGTGTGGGGTGAAAGGAATGGAAGGAATGGGGGAGGCAAAATAAGGAAAGAATGTAGCGTGACTTACTGTTTACTCAGAAGTAAATCATAGTCATAGTAGTAATGCGTAGGACTGCAGGATTGCAGAAGGGTACAAAAACTAGGAGGTTAATCTGGCCACCCTAACATAACCACAATGAAAGCACTGAGAAATACTTATATTAAGCACTCACACCATTTTATGCAATAAATCACTCCAACACATCAACATGACTTCTGCTATAACGGCATTGGCGATCACATTATGCTAATATTTGCCTTCTTAATAATAACTCTATCTTGCGAAAGCTCCTTGGTCTTTGAAGAAGCAATTGTTCTTATGCAGAACAGCAACAATAAATGAATATGTCTGTTCTGATTGCTAAGTGAGTAAGTAAGCAAATGTTATAATTTCCATGGCAGCAATTACAATAGCTTTGCGGTGGTCACAATAATCATGGAACGGATAGCAATTATTGATATAATTGTTAACACTGATGGGAATCATATGCTGATAGTTTTAAAAGCTGGCAGTGAAAGTAACTGCTGCAGCTATCAAAATTACTATTATTCATTTGTGTTTTTAATAGGGAATTTATTTGCAGCGGTAGGAACGCCAATAATTAAAGAATGCTAAAATATCAGTGCACACTGTGATATGGATATGGAAAGTCAATTTGGACTATTAGTCCAAAATATCACTCGTGGCAGCAATAAAAGTGGGATGCCCGGTGGCATCTTGACCTCATTTACTTGGGAAGTTCCATTGATTCCAACGGGACTCCCAGGACTACTCGGTTTTAAAGTTAGTAGCTCTGAATGGGAACCCACACGCATATCAGAAGACATCCAGTGAATTCACACTGTGATGCACATGAGGATAGCCATGCAGAGGCACATCTGTTCTGTATTGCTCATGCATGCATAAGAATCCTTCTGCAAACGGATCCGCCTTGTTGGATTGAGGAAGTGCATTTAGACTGCAGGATTGCTGCTCTAACGATACTAGCCATGCAATCATGACACTGGGTGAGACCTAACAGCGGTCGCTTGGTAGTGTTAGTTCACAGTGCCACTTACAACTGGCAGGAAAAGGGGCACAGTCCTGTCTACTGGCAAACTCCCTTGGGCAAACCTCGCTGAAATGAATGGGAGGCAGTAGTGCAATTGGGAAGGTAATGCTAGACTCTGGACTGAATTGTCTTATTGGGTGGGGAGTGGATGGACTCCTGAGAATCTAAGGTTTAGAGGATGATGTGTGTTTTCCCATTTATTTTAAAAATGTGATAATTCAGACCATCTGCGTGTTTGACTTTCTGGCTCCATCTGCTAAGTGGGACCCTGGGCTTGTTACTGTATTTGTATCCTCATCTACTGCAGTAAATCTGCAGATGATCTTAAAATAACAGATTAGTTAATAGTAAGTTCATGAACACGACCAAGAGCTGCTTGGTTTTTTTTTTTTAATTGCTTAATAATAATAATAATTTATTTATACCCCACTCATCTAGCTGAGTTTCCCCAGCCACTCTGGGCGCTTCTGATTGAGTGTTAAAAACAATACAGCATTAAATACTCAAAACTTCCCTAAACAGGGCTGCCTTCAGATGTCTTTTAAGGATAAGATAGCTACTTATTTCCTTTACATCTGAAGGGAGGGTGTTCCACAGGGCGGGCACCACTACTGAGAAGGCCCTCTGTCTGGTTCCCTGTAACCTCACTTCTCACACTAAGGGAACCGCCAGAAGGCCCTTGGTGCTGGATTTCAGTGTCCGGGCTGAATGGTGGGGGTGGAGATGCTCCTTCAGGTATACAGGACCGAGGCCGTTTAGGGCTTTAAAGGTCAGCACCAAGACTTTGAATTGTGCTCAGAAATGTACTGGGAGCCAATGCAGATCTCTCAGGGATATTGCTCAACAAATTATTGTTCATAAGGGTAACATAGCCAATTCATAGTTGGTCATCAAGTTTTGAGTGATGTATGTCTGTTCTGGAAACTGCACATCATTCACAAGTGTCCCATTTCGGCTGCCTAAATCCATTGCAAAATGTTCACCACTAGAGGCATCATAGTCAACTTACTACAACATGTTGTATGTCCAGCCTGCACGACTGCCCCTCAAGCCCTGCCCAGATGCCACCTCCAGTAGAATATGCCATTCGTTGCCCTAACATTCATTTTTACAGGGTCTTCCAGAGAAGCAGGTGTGAGTGGATCATGTCCAAATCATCTGGAAGCGAGAGCTAAATGTAGCATATCCAGCAAAGAGATATATTAAGACCTGACTCAATGGCTTTTCCACAATGCTTGCAAATGTTGCAACTGGTAACAAATGTGTGTTTGTGTGCGAGAGGGTGGAGAAGGCCTCTCCTAGTATCACACATGCCACACACAGTTTCTGTAATATTTGTTTTGACAATCATTTTTTTAAAAAAATCTCCTTTCTTTTAAACAGACCAAGGGAATTTAACAGACTTGCAAAAAGAGATTTTATTCGTACTATTGTTACCCAAGAAGAATATTTAATAAAAAATATATTCAGAACAAAAACATAGACAAATGAATTTAACCAAGTGCACCAGAAACAATTGAAATTGGCGGTCTTTATATGATCAATAGGCAAAATGGTGCTAACTTTTCACCGTACCTTTATGATGAAAGATTGCACAATTAAACAACAGCAAAAGCAACTTTGGGTTACTGCATAAGAAGGTTCCTTATAACAAGTCAGGCCACTGGGCCTTATAACTCAGGGCTGTCTACGATGAGTAGAACATCTCTCCAGTGTTTCAGGCGTCAAGTCTTTCCCAGTCCTCCCTGAAGACACTGGGCATTGAACATGGGACCTTGTATATGTAGAACATGGTCTCTATCACTCCCCAGTTTAAGTTGATTTGTTCAAAGTGGCAGGGTCATCCCTAGGGTTTAACTAGGTTGGCACCCACCAGGGCACAGGCCCAGGGGGTGCAAAAATCCTGCCCCTCCACTCTGACTCAGAGTGGTTAGGAACCTGCCCAGCCACCCACTTGCTGCCTGGAATATCCCTCTGTTGTTCTGAGTAGCAAGGCACACAGGCTTCTCTGAGCACCTTGGCAGAGGAGCTCAAGAGATGGGGTAGGGGGCATTGATACAGCCAAGGGCACAAGGCAGCCTAGGTATGCCTCTGCAAAAGGGGCATTTTTTTCCTGAAGTCCTTCTAGACATTTCCCATGGTGCATGGGAATGAATGAGAACTAGGCAAGGATCCTACTCTTCACAGCTCCCATTCATTTCAGCAAGGCTCACACAGGATAACTTCTAGTGCATGGGGAGGGAAACTAAGGCCCCGGGGGTCGGATCCGGCCCAATCGCCTTCTAAATCCAGCCTGTGGACGGTCCAGGAATCAGCGTGTTCTTACATGAGTAGAATGTGTGCTTTTATTTAAAATGCATCTCTGGGTTATTTGTGGGGCATAGGAATTTGTTCATTTCCCCAAAAAAATATAGTTCGGCACCCCACAAGGTCTGAGGGACAGTGGACCGGCCCCCTGCTGAAAAAGTTTGCTGACCCCTGTTCTAGTGGCTTAGACTCTTGGGCAGGGATCACTTATGACTGCAAGTGACAAACTCTAGAGTAAACCCTACAACTAGCACTGACTCCTAAGAAAGTGGATTTATGATCCTGGTATGGAGGGTTGCCTTGCTTTCTTTTAACTTGGTTGGTTATTGGCCCCACAGATGATGATTATTAATTTTTAACTAAATCGGCTTCAGATCTAAGCACATGGTCTTTACTGAGATACCGGTCGTTCGGAAGCTAATAGTTTGTAGAAGCAGCTGTTGCTGTGCTATAGGGTAGCTAGTACAATGCCCTCCAGTCGTTGCGGGATTATGGAATTATTAAAACTAATACAGAATAATTTCAAGAAGGAGGTATATTTGAGGGGAGCACAGATCTATGGGCACAGAGCGTTATTTAAACCCTTTTACCAGTTTGCCAGGTAAAGGCAGGGTGTTCCTGTAGAATCTAGATGAAATAGAATTCTAATCTCAGGGTCCATTACATACAAAACCAGGGGAGCATACACTACTTCACTTTGCGTATGAATGTTGGTACTTAATTTCCTTTAATCAGGAGGCGTATGCTGGGTTTTTTCCCCCACATGTGCTTCTTTAGTACAATGGGGATACTCGTATGCACTGGTGGTTTTTAGCATGGAATCTTAAATTATTTGGATTAATTAACAAGGTCGCAGGTGGCGAACGACTGAAAGCAATATTGTCACGATCGTCTGAAGGCAATATGGTCTTGCTGCAGCTAAGGAGAGCTGGAGGGAGCCCTGTGTAGGCCGTCTTGAACTTCCATTGGGAGAAAGGCAGGGTGGCCCGCATTAGGGCAGGACTTCGGGGCAGAAGTTCAGGGTGCCACGCGGGATGAGTACGTCTACACAATTGACTTGCCACATTTCGAAGTAATGCAGACTGGGCAGCTCAGTCGGTAGAGTTTGAGACAATCTCAGGGCTGTGGTTTGAGCCCCACATTGGGCATTGCAGGGGTTGGACTAGATGACCCCCGAGGTCCCTTCCAACTCTACAATGCTATAATTCTATTTTACCATCTAAATAGGTCCTGGTGAGACCACCAAGTTCAAAGTGTAAATTGATACGAACTAGTGAACTAGCCATTCCATAATCAGAGGTTCCAGTTTTATGCAGGCACCTTTTATGCAGGTGATGCTCCGTCAGGAATTTCTAACGTGAAGTGTTGTGTGTGGTTTAGGGAGAAGCCAGACAAGTTTCACACTCACCCTTCCTTTCTCAAGTCTATTCGAATTAAGTTCCACTGAGTTGAATGGGGCTTGTTCCCAGGAATTTAGGTATTACCACTTTAACCTGTTGACAGGTGAGCACAGAACTCAGAGTTGCGAGTCACCCCGGATTAATGGATTAACCCGGATTAAGAGTGCATATGCCAGAGTCTTTGGTGAGGCCAGATCCCCTCCTTCCTGCCTGGTTAAGAACGTGAGAAGCAGGTTTAAATTCGCATCAGCGGGTGACGGAGCCATCGAGCCGATCACTCCGGATTCGTTAATCCGGATCGAATGAAAAACTGCGTCTAAACGGAACTCGGGTGGCCTCGCGAGGGGGGGAAACTGGGTCTCTTGCTTTACCTCGTTTCTCTTGCTCTCTCCTCGCCCTTGTGCAGGTTTGGTTCCAGAACCGGAGGACCAAATGGCGGAAGAAGCACGCGGCCGAGATGGCTACGGCCAAGAAGAAGCAAGACTCCGAGACGGAGCGGCTGAAGGGCGCCTCGGAGAACGAGGAAGACGACGACGACTACAACAAGCCCCTGGACCCCAATTCGGACGACGAGAAGATCACGCAGCTGCTGAAGAAGCACAAGACCGGGGGCGCCAGCGCCAGCCTCCTCCTTCACACCTCGGAGAACGAGGGATCCTCCTAGACGGCAGAGATCCCGCCTAGATCCCGCCCGGTAGAAGGAGAGCGAGGGGCCCCGATCTCATCATCCATCCATCCCCGACGGCTGCTTCTTCCACGACCCTGCACCCCCTCCAGACAGATGTACAGATCTATTTTTCTACCCAGAGAAGAAGGAGAAGAGGTTCCCCGACGTGTTTCAGTTTTGTTTGCTGGTGGTGGTGGTGGTGGTGGTGGGGAATGACTGTCGGCGGGCCGGCTGTGCGGCCCCCGCTTCCCTCCCTGATTCCGCAAAGGGGATCGGCGCCGCTCGACGGCCAACTTCGGTCTCCCCTCTCTGCCCCCTGCTGGCCAGACTCAGAACTACATCCGTGGGCGACTCTGTAAATACCGTAATGGGGGGCAAAAGCGAGCGGACTTCTTTGACTGTGAATATTTAACGTGTACAATACTTTGGTTTCTTGTTCGTTTGAGTGTATGTGTGTGTGTGCGCGCGCGCCTAGAAAGAGTGCGTTGGCTGTTTGCATTTCCTTTACTCCTCCGTGTGGCTTTATTGGGGGAAAGCTCGCTTCTAAAAGTCCTTCTCGTTCGGTTTCAGTAGTGAGATTTGTGGCATATGAAAGCAGGTAGGGATTTATTTTCTGAAATAGCTCATAATTGTTCTCCTGTCCCTGTCCTTCGCTGGCTGCGCAATATGAATCGGTGCCAGAGTTGGGGCTCCGAAAAGGGAGACGGAAGGAAATATAACCAGTTTCGTTTCAGCGAATCGTCTTCTGCCAGTGTAAGACTAGGCAAGTTTGAGGGTCGCACAGGAGTCTTCATCAGACAGAAGCAGAATTTTGTGTAATGTTGGCATTTGCACAGTTGGCTACAGTCTCAGATTTGAATTTAGTCGCTCTGCTCCCCTGCACACTTCCTTGGAAGCGAGATCCTTTGAATTCATCTAGATATTCTTCCAAGTGAATGGCTACAAATTTTCCTTTATTTCCCCTCAGTTTTAATTGAGTCCTAGAAAATGAAGCTAATGATCTCTTTTGCTGTTTGCCAAGCATAAAATGTTCCTTATGCCAGATGCCAATAAGGCTATTTAATTACTAGCATCTGATTTAATTTAAATTTAATTTTTTTGTTTGGTTTTTGTTTTTTTGTTTTTTGGAAGCAGGCCTGGGAGAGTTGAATATTTTTAAATGGTTGACCTTACCTGTTCCCAGAAAAAAAGCATATTAAATTTGCTGTGGAGATATATTCCGACTTTTTCCTGCTCAAAAAGAAATTCCCCCATTCGTTTTAGTTACTGTAATTGACTTTGAAAAATGTGGAGTAAAGTATTGGTCTCCCCCTTTTGTATAATAACGAACACTGTAGACTGCCCATTCCCCCCTTTTTCTTTTAAAAGCTAATGATAACATTGTATTAGCATCTTAACCTTTTATTAATTTATATGAAAACCGTTCGGTTTGTAAAGAGAACAGCAGTAACAACATCCTTTGCAAGACCAGTTCAATGCCATTGCACTTTGTTTTTTTGTTTTAGTTTTTTTTTAAAAAAAGATAAAACAATTAAAATCAGCGACAAAACAAGACGTCTCTTGCCTGGAAGAAAGAGTGGGGGAAGGGGTGTGTGAATATAATGCGATCTCGTCTGAGATTAAATAATAAAATTGGTCGTGCAGAATCTGATCAATTATTTTTGTGGCTTTCTACACTTTGCAAACGCAATTAAAAAAAGAAGCCAAGCATCCTTTAAAAGAGAGAACTTGATAATGAAATGCGTATTGGAAGAAGTGGCTGCAATATGTAACTTTCTGGGGAAGGAAAAGTTTCGAAGTTTCCGTACTTATTCGCTGCTGGCTCGTTTGTAAACCAATACATTGCTGGGCATTTTTCAGTTGGATGAAAGAAGGATATCGCGTAATTCCCATGCGGAGTGCGGGGAAGAGTAAATGTTGCAATGATACAGGAGAAGAGAGAAATAATTTGCTACTGTTAGATATTTCCTATACTGTATCTATTTAGAAAGACAGAATTTCCTATTGAATCTGTAACACCAGCTCCTTATTTCTGATCAATACAATTTTAAAATTTGTGCCCACTCCCGTCCCAAAACGAATTAGAGAAGGACTCACAAGAAGGATGGGAAACATATGCGGCCTGCTATATGTTCACAAAATCATAGAATTGGAAGGGACCTAAGGGTCATCTAGTCCAACCCCCTGCAATCTCAACTAAAGCATCCATGGCAGTTGGACGTCCAATCTCTGCTTCCAACCTCCACGGAAATAGAGTCCACCACCTCTGGAGGGAGACTGTTCCACTATTAAACAACTTTAACTGTCAGAAAGTTTTTCATCAGCCTCCTAGGGGCTGATGGGAGTTGTAGTCCAGCAACATATGGCAGGCTGCAAGTTCTCCACCTTTGGACAGGTGTTACACAGCACCCACATCTAGTTAAGCGTCCAAGAACCTAAGTGTGAAGGAGCAAGACTTCCCCAAAGCCTAGCAAACACACTAAGCAGAATCTAACCCGGACGGAAGTCAGAGCGCACGGAAACGCCGTTTACCTTCCCACCTCAGCGGTACCTATTTATCTACCTGCACAGGCGTGCTTTCGAACTGCTAGGTTGGCAGGAGCTGGGGCACAGCAATGGGAAGTCACCACCGTCGTGCGGATTGGAACCGCAGACCTTCCAATTAGCAGGAGGGTTGGCTGGGCCATCTGTCAAGGATTATTTAGGGTTTGACTAGATGGCCTTTGTGGGTCCCTTTCAACTTCTTATGATTCTCCGTGGTTACCACCTTACCTTGCTGGAGAGAAACAGGACTGGGTCTAGGTCAGCGCTTGGGTGAAAGAGACCTCTTTTGGGTCCACGACAGAGGAAAGGAGAGATTGTGATGTAAGCCTCTTAATACGATTTTAAATCTCAGAACCAACACGACAAATTGAGACGGGAGAGTGATGGGTTTAGTGCAGATCTCCGCGTTCCCACCTGTTTCACGTGTTGAGGATGAGCCCCTAGCTTAAGAGTTCCACAAGGGATGGTTTAGACCTTAGAGGCAAACGACCAGAGGGATCAGGGACGCGGGTAGCTAATTTTAGATGCTGGGGCATCGGTTAATACTTCACTTTTTCCAAACTCAAGTCAACCTTGCTGGAGGCGGGTGCTGCTGCTCGACCCCCGGGAGAGCTAGACTTCTTTCTGATCAATGACAGTCCGAAGGGACGGGATGATATAGAGCCTTGGCTCAGTGGAAGCGCATTTGCTTTGCGCGCAGACGGTGCAAGGTTCAATCCGCGGCGTCTCGAGGTAGCAAAGCGCATTTCTCTGAAGCCTTGGCGAGAGCTGTGCTGAACACGTGCGTTTCTCTGCACCGAAACCTGGTGACGATCCTGCCGGGCAAGCCACGCGCGGGGGGCATTCCTCGCGAGTAAGGAAGATGCTTCTTTTAGATGAGGGTTGGAGCGCTGGATGCTGGCGAGCGAGGGAAGCTTGATTGGAAGAAACGAAACGCAGACAAGCGCCACTCCACGCTCTCCGCTCCAGAATCGCATTTTAAAATGCTGGAAATCGAAATCAGGGCTTTTCCCTCCTGAAAGTGGCTTCCTAGAAGAATTGTAGAGTTGGAAGGGACCCCGAGGGTCATCTAGTCCAACCCGCAACCCCCCCCAATGCAGGGATCTCAACACGCGGCCGCCGCCCCCCATCATATTTGAAACCATACCAGACCCTGCTCAGCTCGACGCAGGTGCAGAGCATGTCAAATGATCACAATCCCAGCCATAATCATAATAAGCGAAAATGATAGTTTTTAGCAACATTATTATCACAGCAAAGAACCACAGCAGCAACAAAGCAACAATGAATAATGATCATCATCATTATGACATCAAAACATCCCAAACTTTAACCACCCATTAGGAACCTTTGTCCTCAAATAACACTACAGGGGTAGCTTTTCTTTGAACCAGAAAAAGGAAAGTTTGAATAATGAGGGCAGACGTTTGGTTCGATCCCTCTGCATATTTCTTTGAGCGTCAATGTTCTGCCCTTCTAGGGTAAATACACCACCCAGGGTTGCTTACAACATAATTAAAAAACAAAACACATACAAACCACCATATAAACAGTACATAACAATGAGGAAAGTGACAGAGCCGGCACTTTAAAAAGCAGCAACCATTTTTACGCGGGTCCAAGGGCAAGGAGCCTTCATTGATCAGCCATGAAATTTACCGGGCCCGTTAGTTGCTCAGCGTAACCTGATGAGGAAAACCACTCTCGCCTAGCTTTCTGCAGGAAAGGTGGGCTATTAGTGTAACGATAAAACAACAGAATAAATTAACAATGGGCTTACTCCTAGGTAAGTGAGTAAAAGATTGTACCCATACTTGGATGGAAATTCCAGGAGAGCCAATTGAATTCCTAAATACTGCACTTCTCTTGTCAAGCGTTTATTCTGGTTCAAAAAGAGCCATTTGGAATCCTTTCTACCCCCAAATTCTGCACGGAGCCCGTCCCTTCCCACTTGACCTGGTTCTAAATTGCAGTTTTGACCAGCAATTTCTCACCTGCAGTTTCTGACCCCTAGATTTCTGCACCAGAGAGGAGTGGGAAACTAACTCTAGAGCATAGGGGGAAATAATAGGCACTGGGGATTCAACATCCAACTTTTGGCTGCTTTTGCCTTCATCTTTCCAATTCTCTGTTTTTACAGACAAAGGGGAATGTGCACATAAAGCAAATTTATTTATATGAATAAAAATTTACCCTGCCTTTTGGCCTTCTCAAGGACTTCCAAGATGAGTAACAATAACAATGAATTATAATTAACAATAAAAACAGGAAAACGAAGAACAGAGCCAGATAAGATCTAAATACACAAAATTTAAAATCTAACGTTTTCCACATTCCCAGTCACTTTTTGGTTGTCTGATACGACAACAGCTGGTCTGTGTTGATGCACATTTTTTAGGTTTTGCAGCTTTTGTATTTACTAAAATGTTGTCCCAATCTCCTTAAAAGAATCCCAAGTTGTGTACTGCCATTGATGTCCCAGATGCTATAAATCATTCCATCTATTTCCAATGCTCCGACTTGAATGCCCTTAGTTATCTAGTCAAATGGCAACACCCATGTGTGAGGAACCAGCAGGTCTGGGGGAACCCATAGCTTTGCAGAAACGCAACAAATATTGGTGGGTGGTTTTTTTGGGTGGGGTGGAACTTTAGGACAGGAAGAGCCCATAATCTACCATTATGCATTTATCCTTTCCAGAAGGTCTTTTTGCAAGCTAATATATGCTTAACATGCACAAAAGAGAAAGAGCTTCTTTTGAATGTCTGTTAACCCCCTCTCAAATATTTGCTGGGGCACAATGATGCCAAACAGACTTCAGAACCAGCCCAACAATGCTTAGATCAAATAACACTGGCATTTATTTATTTTTGTAAAAAATACATAAAATCAATGCTGAATCATGGCAGTAAAAGCCACAAAAGAGGATATGCATAAAGAACACTGTCAAGCTTATGCTTGCCTGGAATGCTTAAAAGAGAGATAAATTAAGTTGTGTCCTGCAAGAATATTCTACATCCATGGGGCAACTGCAAAAAAGACCCTCCTCCTCCTCCTTCTTCCTCTTCTTCTTCTTCTTCTTCTTCTTCTTCTTCTTCTTCTTCTTCTTCTTCCCCACCTTCATCAGTAGTACTTTTAAACAGTTCCACCCAGAAGATCTTCACATATGAGGGTTAGGCCTAGAAGTGTACACCTGAACATGGCACTTGCCTTTTCAAACAAAGATATAAATGTAAACATATCCCCTCAACATCCCTTCACTACGATCTGGGAAGACACAGTAAAAAAAGGAAAGCAAGCTTTGAAAACTTCAATACTTGCAGCCTCCGTGGTACCTAGCCTACATCATAGGCTTGTTGTGAGGATAAAGTGGAGGGGAGGAGTTATGTATACCACCTGGAGCTTTTTGAAGGAGAAGTGGTATATAAATATAATAAAAAATGGGGAAGGACTCTTGGTGCGAGAATTCGGGTGTGTAACATGTCTCCCTGGTTTTTGCAATTTTGATTTGACTGAGGTGGCTTGCTTTCACTGTTGAGTATAGGGTGTTAGAGGAGGGGTAGAACCTCTGGTGGGGAACATGTCATGGCCCTTCTGCGATAGTTTGTCCACCTTTGGTCCTCACCCTGAACTCAGCTTTCACCAGTGGCTCCTCGTGTGGAACATTATTGCAGTCAAACCAACAATTCATGTTTTGCCAGATGGGCACATGAAGCTTTCCTGTAAAATTTGCTAGAGAGAACTCTGTGAGATCACTTCCTTTGTCTGCCTCGGCAGGAAGTGGCAACACTACGTCCTTCCTACCTGGGCAAACTCCTCTAATTTTTTCATAATGCTTTCAAGCTGACCACATGTGCATGTATGCGTTCTGCAGCTCAGACATCATTTTTGACCTTCCGTTTTGTACTTTTGTAACTTAAATCGTTATAAACCTGTCTTCATTTTGTTACTGTAATTGCTGCTTCAAGACCTGGATTATGTAAGTAAATACTACTTTTATTTCTTCACAAAGAAATTTCTTCACAAAGTTGTTTTTAAAGAGGAGAAAAGGGGTCATACCTTCGTCTTCTTTTCTTCCAGTTGACTGCAAAAGCTGAGTTTTGGCTTTCCAGTTAATTTATTTCTGCACAGAGGTCCAGCTGGTCACAGGTTGGGGCTGGCTCTGTAAAAGTAGAGTTACAGTGGGGGGTGGGGAGTTGAGCTCAGATCTCTTGATTCATTTGATTTTGTTTAGGGTGTTTGAGGAAGGCAAAGCTTTTCTTGTTTCTTTATTCCAGTATCTTCACTCTGTGTCCAAGGCTTTTCCCGTGTGTGTGTGTGTGTGTGTGTGTGTGTGAAAGAGAGAGAGAGAGAGAGAGAGAGAGAGAGAGAGAGAGTGAGTTCAACCTCAAATTCAGTTTAGGACAGTTTAGGCATCTTTCACATAGACTATCCATAATAAAGCTTTTATCAAGAAAGCTCATAAATAATGTCTCCATCACCGACTTTAGAAAAACCGACGGAGTGATAAAATGTCAGTGATTTTTATAAGGTTGGGAGTTCACATGCTGATATTTGAGACTTTTTCAAGTGCTCTCTACGATGCATCTAGGGGAAATACGACACAGCGGGAAAGTTCAAGCTAGGATAATTGGCTTCAGAACTTTACAATGATAATTTAAAAGTCACTGTGCTTTGGATGTATTGGGGATGCTTGCATCCTGATCCTAAACATGTTTACACTTGCCTGGGAGTAAGCCCCAACGAACTCCGTGGGATTTAACATCTGAGTAGCAGCAGTAATTATTGTTGATCCCAGGGTGACAAACACATCAGCAATAATAAGACACAGTAACATATAAGCAAAACTAAACACATAAAAATCATCTGAAAACATCTAAAAACAACCACAAACTCTCAACGTTAAAACTTTCATGGTTGCCAGTAACAGTATCCTTCAGCCTTTATACGCCTAGCTTAACAGGAATGCTTTAAAATTCCTCCTGTAAACCAATAATGGAGGGAGACTGATGCATTTTGACAAGGAGGGTACTCCACAAATAGGGAACCACCACCAAGATAGCCCTGTTGTAGTTACACTCAGGCTATTAGGTTGCGATGGTTTTTTCCCTGGAGTTGTTGAGAATGTTGCAGATTTTCGCCAGGACTGATTCTCTGGAACGTTTTTAAGATGGCAAGGAATCTGGTAATTCACACATTCACATACTCTACTCTCCATCCAGGCAAGCAAGAGCCACGATCAGAAATCAAGGGCACATTCCAGACAGGCAAAAACGCCCAAGGAGAGTGTGAGGCAAGGTTGGTGGGGTGGGTGGCCTGGAGATAGTCCCAAGGCCAAGACCATCTGCCAGGCCTTAGTGGTAGTTTGTGAGCTGTGTTTGAAGGGGGAGAGAGAACGTGGGTCACCATATTTTGAGGACTTAGGTAAAGGTAAAGGGACCCCTGACCATTAGGTCCAGTCGTGACCGACTCTGGGGTTGCAGCACTCATCTCGCTTTATTGGCCAAGGGAGCCGGCATACACCTTCCAGGTCATGTGGCCAGCATGACTAAGCCACTTCTGGCGAACCAGAGCAGCGCACGGAAATGCCGTTTACCTTCCCACCGGAGTGGTACCTATTTATCTACTTGCACTTTGACATGCTTTCGAACTGCTAGGTTGGCAGGAGCAGGGACCGAGCAACGGGAGCTCACCCCGTTGCGGGGATTCGAACTGCCGACCTTCTGATCGGCAAGTCCTAGGCTCTGTGGTTTATCCCACAGCGCCACCCGCGTCCCAGTTTGAGGACTTACTCCTATTCTAGAACAGTCTGTGAAAATTTGTGTCATACCCGAAGGAGTGTCTCTACCCCCGTCATTAAGCTTGGACACTGATATGCCCTCCAACTTTTCTCCATTGAAAATAGGGATGTCCCATTCCATAGTGATAGCTTTACTATTTATACTCCACACATCTTACTGGGTTGCCCCAGCCACTGTGCACAGCTTCCAACATATATAAAAACACAATAAAACATTGAAAAAAAGATCCCTATACAGGATTGCCTTCAGGCGGCTTGGGAGTCGGATAACTCTAAACCCTCCAACATTTCTCCAATGAAAATAGGGACAACCTAAGAATCAAATTCTGTGATCAAATCAGAAACCAAGATGGCTTCTCTAAACCAGGGATGTTCCTGGAAAACAGGGACACTTGGAGGGTCTGCATTGAAGTCCAGCTCTGAGGGTCTTCTGGTGGTTCCCTCCCTGCAAGAAGTGAAGTTACAGTGGTACCTCAGGTTAAGAACTTAATCCGTTCTGGAGGTCAGTTCTTAACCTGAAACTGTTCTTAACCTGAGGTACCACTTTAGCTAATGGGGCCGTCCACCACCACCGTGCCACCGCTGCATGATTCCTGTTCTCATCCTGAAGCAAAGTTCTTAACCTGAGGTACTATTTCCGGGTTAGCGGAGTCTGTAACCTGAAGCATCTGTAACCTGAAGCTTCTGTGACCCGAGGTACCACTGTACAGGGAACCAGGCAGAAGGCCTTCTTGGTAGTGGCGCCCTCCCTGTGGAACACCCTCCCAGCAGATGTCAAGGCAATAAATAACTATACAACTTTCAGAAGACAACTGAAGGCGACCCAGAAAGTTTTTAATGTTTGATGTTACATTATGTTTTTATATGTGTTGGAAGCCACCCAGCGTGGCTGGGGCAACCCAGTCAGATGGGCGGGGTATGAATAATAACATTATTATTTGACTGAGGATCGGTGGCAGAGCCTCATCAAACTGGACATCCGCCACACTGGCCTGATCCGGAAGGCTCTTATTGTGTTCTTACCTTTTTTTCACTGCTTATGATGGCTTGGGGGCCGCATGAGTATTGCACTGAGAATGATTACCTGCTCCTAAAATTGCACCTTGAGATGGTGGCTCTAATTCACACCACCCAGCTTGGGATATAGTCGACTCCTTTGCTAGCGGCACCACCTTATTTTCAGGGACTGCTTGTGTAGAGGAGCTACTCCATTTAAGTAATGGGCCATCACTGTCTGACCTTAAGCTTGGGCAGGATAACTACTCAGTTAATGCTCAAGTGGAGTTAATAAAATTGTAGCCATTTGGTTAAACTGAAGGTGACAGGAGTCCAAACCCTTATTTCAGAAATGGCTTGCTCCTCTCAGTAGCAAGTGGCTCAGTGGAGAGACAGGGAGAGAGAGAGAGAGAGGAAAGGGGGAGGGAAGGAAACACTGGGGCAGTTTGAAACTGGGTGTATGGAAGGAAGCAAGATGTTTCTTTATTATTTATCTAAAAGCGTTTCTAAGTGGTCTAATATTTCAAGTCTCCAAGCAGTGTATGAAACTTCAGACATTAAAACGGTACCGTAAACAGAGAAATAAGACTCTGCACACAGGCCGTACAGTTAAAGAGCATGTCTTCTCCCGAAGAATTCTGGGAACTGTAGTTTGTTAAGGGTGCTGGGAATTGCAGTTCTGTGAGGGGGAATCCCAGGATTCTTTGGAGGAAGTCGTCTGATTTAAAAGCCTGTTGGATGTGCTTTAAACATGTGGTGTGGATCCGCCTCAGGGATGCTGCGCTGAGGATCATCACCCTAGATCAAGACATTGTATAATGATTAATTTGGAACAGCAAGCATGGTCCAGTCTTCCCCTCTGCTGTTGCTTGATAAATGTTCTACCAATATGCTTGTGAAAAGTAAGAAGAAAAATCACACAAAAGTTTCACAGTGTCCTTGAACAGCTTATTTCATAAGCTGGTGGGTTTTTTTAAAACAGTACAGAAGGATTTCTATTCCTCCTATCCCATGTCCGTATGGCAAGTGCTATGCCTAATTACTCTGTCCCCTTCCTATACTGATAGCGGATTTACACCTGGCATATAATTGATACTGGATTATTACCATTCAAATTACAAGTGGTGTGTGTGTATGTATTTGAATGCCATCACATGGAGGAATGCCTTTTTTTTGCAAATAGAAAATTAATATGTAAGGGTAAGTGTTCCGCAGTTGCTCCTAACCTCCTCCTGTTTTTCTGTATCCAGAGCATTTTATATTAATGGAGGGATGTTCAAACATGCGGGACACATCCTGCAATATGATGCGCTACAGCCCAGGGAAAGCTGGATCATGTGACTTTGCAGCATTCAAAGATTGGCTCCAAGTCACTCTTGAGGCTGAGTGGAGGCACCGGAATAGTATCAAACGCCCTGTTTATCATATAAGAATAATACTGTGTCTCTCATCCCTCAACAGCAGGCTGCACTGAGGTCAATGTGATCTGACATCTGTGAGACCGGCTGCCTCAACATCCAATTGCTTTTTAAAATACTCTATAATACTATCTTACCTCAACCACCTCTCCTTCCTGAATTAACTTTCGTTGACAAACATTGAAATGCTGGAGCTGATCTTGCCCATCAGATCGCCGTGACAAGCAGCTCTGCGGAATTAACCCATAAACTGGCTCCCCAAGGGGCTGGCTGGTCTCTGAAGTATTTCTCACCAATTGCAAGGCTGAAATGAAATGAGATGTGTGGGGAGGTTGCTTCAGGGGAAAGGTTTGCATTTGGAGTCCAAGGGAGAAATGGTAGCATTAGATGCGTGGTATGTCTCCCTCCCCACCGCCCATCAGATTACAGTGCTAGTAACAATTAAAAACGCCGAAGAATTGATGCTTTTGAATTATGGTGCTGGAGGAGACTCTTGAGAGTCCCATGGACTGCAAGAAGATCAAACCTATCCATTCTGAAGGAAATCAGCCCTGAGTGCTCACTGGAGCACATGACTAAAGAGTCGGACATGACTAAACGACTAAACAACAACAAGAGAGAGTGGGGCCCTAAGCTATAGCTTGTTTAGCTTATACGTAAATCCGGCACTGCTCTCAGTTTCTATTTCCCCCCAGACTTAAACTCAGTGCTCTACATTCCCTCAGCAATTTGTGTGTGCATGATCTTAGAACAACAACAAAAAAAAACCCCCCTCATGTCATTTTGGCAGCAGTTTAATGTGAATTTCTCCTAACGAACACATTTTTGTTGGCAGTTTTGATTAACATACACATTTCACAAGCAATTTCCCCATAATGTGATGCATTTTTTCACTAATATTTGCATTTTTACACACTTTCTCCTGGCATGTTGCATTTATATCCCATGATTTTCTCTGAGGAGGCTGTACATGGTTCTCCCCCTCCTCATTTAATTCCCACAACAACCCTGAAAAGTAGATCAGGCTAAGAGACAGTGATGTGTTCAAGGACCCAGGGACCTTCATAGCTGAGTAGGTATTTGAACTGTGGTCTCCCAGATCTTCATCTGACTCATTTTATGTACATACTTTATCGCTGGAGAAGCGTATCACAAAAATTTGGAGAAGTGTGAATTTTGAAGGATAACTATGTTTCGTTTTGCATAATGGTATGTGAAGTGTGAATTAGGTAGCTTCTTCTTAAAACGCAAGCATTCCTCACACCCCATCCCTAATCTTTAGCAGGGATTTGAATCTAGGTTCGTGAGCCATGTTCCATCTGCCCCACTGTTTTAAACAGATCTTGAACGGAGTCAAATCCAAATGCAATAAGAAGCAGAAAATATTAGCAGTGGTGGTTGATGGGCTGATATAGAAACCAGTGATTCTCCAACCTGCTAGTGACTTCTGTCTGTGAGATTTACTTCTGAATATACATGGAATGGACCATAGGTCAGTCATAGAACATCTGCTTTACCTGCAGAGGGTCTCAGATTCCATCTTCAGCACCTCCAGGTAGAAATGGGAATGTCCCCCATCTGAATCCCTAGGGCCAGTCAGGCTAGCGAATACTGAGTTAGATGGAATTTGTTGTACTCGTTTAGTCTTGTCTGACTCTTTGTGACCCCGTGGACCAGAGCACACCAGGCACTCCTGTCTTCTACTGCCTCCTGCAGTTTGGTCAAACTCATGTTAGTAGCTTCAAGAACACTGTCCCACCATCTTGTCCTCTGTCATCCCCTTCTCCTTATGTCCTCAATGGACATTATCTCTTAGCATGTTAGCTATCAGTGGAAGGAGATGGGTGCTAAGAAGCCAATCTTATGCATGTTTACTTGGGAAAAAATTTCACTATGGGTTTTACTTACCCCCCAGCAAGTCTAGGATTGCCACCTAAATAAGCCTTAGTTTCACGTGGCTCTTCAGCTGAAGCTCACTGCCTAGAAATCACCCAGTGATGACAAAATGGCCCTCTGAATCCACTCTTATTTAAGGTCAACCCCATGATTGAAAATTGACATGAGCTATGTGGCCAGCTCAATGCACAATACAGCTGGTTACATCAGCTGCTCATCTGCTGCATTGATTTTCAGTAGGGATAGGTGAACCCCATCAGTTCTGGTTCAGAAATCATTCAGATTTACGGGATTGTTTCCCTTGATATCCACAGTGCCTGGTTGGTTTGCTTTGTTTGTCCAATTGGCTTGCCTAGAGCCTGGAACTGCCTGATAACATTTTTAATGCATGGCATGGTCCCTGGCCACTCATTGAACAGGAGACCTAAGCTGGTGGTCTCTCTTAAAATCCAGAGTGGGCCAGAGTGTGGAATTTCTTGCCTTGGGTTGCAATCTATGGTGGGGTTTGTGAAAAATGTAGCTTGCCTTCTTGTGGTAAAGGTAAAGGTAAAGGGACGCCTGACCATTAGGTCCAGTCGTGACCGGCTCTGGGGTTGCAGTGCTCATCTCGCTTTATTGGCCGAGGGAGCTGGCGTACAGCTTCCGGGTCATGTGGCCAGCATGACCAAGCCGCTTCTGGCGAACCAGAGCAGCGCACGGAAACGCCGTTTACCTTCCTGCCAGAGCGGTACCTATTTATCTACTTGCATTTTGACGTGCTTTCAAACTGCTAGGTTGGCAGGAGTATGGACCGAGCAATGGGAACTCACCCCGTCACGGGGATTTGAACTGCCAACCTTCTGATCGGCAGGTCCTAGGCTCTTGTGGAGTGGGAAATAAATTTAGCATCATAAGAACGTAACAGCAGACCAACATTCCGTTTTCGCAGTGGCCAACTAGACATCTCTGGGAAACTTGCAAGCGGGAACTGATTCCCAGCAACCATGTGCCATCCCCATTCCAAGAACAAGGGCTTTAGGTCCATATTTCTGGAGGCTTCCTAAATTACCACATGTGTTATCCAATGGAGAATGAGTGCCTATGTAATAGGAGTGCATGAAGTAGAGGTGGCACAAGAGCTCACATCTCTTCATAACGCATCTTCCTTGCTCTCCCTCCCACCTCCCAAAGCCCACAACGTCTGCCTTCCTTCTCAATCATTTATTAAAAGTCATGTCAAGCAAGCCCGTCTCATTCATCTTTATGCAAATCCATCACTGTCAAACCATTAGCGTATTGCTGGGGGCCAGTATTAAAGTGCCTTCTTTTTAATTCAGTACAGCCAAAAGTGAGCTCCATTGCTCAAGAATTATAGCAACTATTAGAGTAAAGTATGGGCAACAGGCTCCTGAAAAATAAAAGCCAACAGATAAAGTGGCAGGGTCATCGGAGAGATCAAACACTTAACAAAATAGCATTGTGCAGGCTGGGGTGGGGGCAGGAGACTGTGGCTTTCCTTCCGCATCCTTAAGGGAGAGGGGAAACCCAGGAAGTCAAGAGGAGAGAGCCGGATGGGCAGATGGAACAGCCTGCTGCACGATCCCTGCACTCCTTTTGAGTTTTCTCTCACGTGCCCTTTCTTATTTTGCAATAATGAGCCGTGAGAGCAAAAAGAGGTGGTGGAATTCTGGACTGCACCACCGATTGCACATAAGGATGGACAAATCTGTTTCCTCTCATGTTTTAGTTTTTCAATCTTAAGTTCTCCCCAGTTCCATAGAGTTTGCATTTTAAAAAATCTAATCAAATAACGCTAGCATTTTCGTATTCCAGTTGCGTTTTAGTGTGTTAGTGTCCCAATAGAATATTCACATTTTTGCAAGCATGCATGACAAGGTACAACTGTTAAAGGCGCAGGAGACCCTTTTCATAAAAACTATTAAAGATGTAGGAGACCTGCAAAAATGCCCTTTTATATACAACCAACAAAGGTTTATATGCATCATATATGTATCTTTGTATCAAACCACTCTATGTTCTTGTTTGGATTTGGATTTGATATCCCACCTTTCACTCCCCCTTTAAGGAGTCTCAAAGCGGCTAACATTCTCCTTTCCCTTCCTCCCCCACAACAAACACTCTGTGAGGTGAGTGGGGCTGAGAGACTTCAGAGAAGTGTGACTAGCCCAAGGTCACTCAGCAGCTGCATGTGGAGGAGCGGAGACCTGAACCCGGTTCCCCAGATTATGAGACTACCGCTCTTAACCACTACACCACACTGGCTCACAAATGTGTTTAGAGCACATTTCTACCGAAAGTGCTTTTGATTACTCAAGTTGAGTCTTCAGCTGGTGGACTGGGGTTGACTACTGGGACATGGCCTGATCTAAACTGGGTCACAACCACAATCTTACCATCATACAAATATATGGCAAAAAATTAAGAAATTGGTCCCCAAATGTGTATGCTTGGGTTAAAAGCAGGTTCCAGGTCTGAAAAAAGATAAAAGGTTGAAGATTTCTGTTCTAAAGCACTATGCAAATTCTCTCTCTTTCTCTCTCTAACTGTTCACCCTTATTTTTCAGAATGGATGCATGTTAGCCTATTGTAGCGAAATGAACTATACATCTTAGAATAATAGAATAATAGAATCTTAGAGCTGGAAGGGACCCAAGGCTCATCCATACAGGAACGTCAGCTAAAACAAGTACAATACTGTACCTTGTTACGCAGATGCAATAGTTTCAACATACAGAGCGCAACAGGCTGAATGGTAATGTTTGTAACAAATTTCTTTCCTGGTTACTTCCTAACATACGAGTCAAGTCCAGGATGTACACCATATACAATCCTTAAGCAAGGTATATAACCTATTTAATTAAATCCAATGCAGATATATTTCTTCCTTTCTTAATACATTCTTCTTTTAGTTCATATACAACACAGTCCTCGAATGTGGTTAAGTATCCCAGAATGTCACGGACAATACAGCTGATGAGGTTGGCTAGCATAGGTAGCTGACACAGGCAGGCTGGCTCAGGCAGCTGGGTTGGGTGGAACAAGGTTTCCGAATATTTCCTTGTTGGTGCTGACCTTTAAAGCCCTAAACGGCCTTGGTCCTGTATACCTGAAGGAGCGTCTCCAACCCCATCATCCAGCCTGGACACTGAGGTCCAGTGCCGAGGGCCTTCTGGCAGTTCCCTCACTGTGAGATGTGAGGTTACAGGCAACCAGGCGAGGGCCTTCTCGGTAGTGGCACCCGCCCTGTGGAACGCCCTCCCATCAGACAACTGAAGGCGGCCCTGTTTAGGGAAGTTTTTAATGTCTGACACTGTATTGTTTTTAATATTCGGTTGGAAGCCTCCCAGAGTGACTGGGGAAATCCAGCCAGATGGGAGGGGTATAAACAAACAAACAAACAAACAAACAAACAAACAAATAAATAATTTTCCCCCAAAGGGCTTCCTCAGCTGAGGAACCACATTTGAGGACTGTGTAATATATTAACTCAAACAAGAATTCCCCATTTTCACATCAATTTGTAAACTTTATTATCTTTATATAAAAAAGCACCCATGAAACGTCACAGGCAATTTTGTTCGTATTTCTCTTTACAGATGCAATTTGCGAGCAAACTCCCCCAATATAATACATTTTAAAACACAATTTTCACTAATGTACACATTTGTGTGCACCCTCCCCCATGATATACTCTTTTTGGAGCACACTTTTTTTAAAAAAAAGTTGGAGCAATGTATCACAAAATTCAGAGATGTGCAAATTTCAGAGGACAGGAAAGGGTAGATCTTATGTAGCTTTGCATTAAAATACGAACTGAAAAAAATAAATCCTCCCCAATCTCTAAACAACTACTCCCTATTCTGTATCAAGTTAGAGACCAAACAGGT
The DNA here is from genome assembly GCF_964270895.1 of Podarcis filfolensis. Classification (NCBI taxonomy): domain Eukaryota; kingdom Metazoa; phylum Chordata; class Lepidosauria; order Squamata; family Lacertidae; genus Podarcis; species Podarcis filfolensis. The sequence goes on from NC_139610.1 coordinate 64,060,292, forward strand.
ACAAGTAAAGAACAGAGTGACTCATTCACATAGCAGCTCTGCCGATAATACCTCCCCCCCCTTTTTAGTAATTATTAACTTGGAATTCTACACTAACAACTTGCCACCATCAAATCTGTGTTTTTTAATTAATTGCCAGGCTAGCAATCAATTTCCAGAGAGAGGTGTGTGTGTGTGTCATATATATATATATATATATATATATATATATATATATATATATGGCACCTACACACAGAAAACGCTCTACAACAATCTCCCAGGTTTAATGACTGTGTTGCCCACATCCTCACCACACCAGCATGGTAATTGAGCAGATCTATTAACTTGTTACACTAGATTTGTTTAAAGAGACTATTACACAGTCATTTAATCAATTTGTTACACTGAAGGTCCTGACTTATGAGACACTTGCCGTATGATTCCTTAATGACTGAATTAATTTGTTTTAATAAAAACCAACATTGTGTACAAGCGCATTTCGAGAAATGAAATTTGGGAAGCAGGAGAGTCCAATGCTTCATCTGATTAGGTTTTCCCCCCGCCCCACCCCTTCCTGCGGTTTCTCTAAGGCTGGAGTTGCCTTTCTGAGCTGCGTGGTATAGGGGCGCATTTTTCTTTTTTATAGCGTCATTAATTTAATATGGATCATTAGTTCTTTATACACATGCATGTTCTGACAAATGTACCCAATGAATAATGCACCTAATGTGCTCAGGGCTCAAATGCATCACATCATAAACAGAAACGGCTTGGAAAATAAATAATTATCATAAATAATCATCGGCGTTAACAGCAATTAATATAAGGCCGTGCCTGTTCTTTCACGCTTTGGTGCGCTAAAGGCTTGTTTTACACACCCCAGACCCCAATGCTTACGGCAGCAGAACAAACTGGGGGGCTACAGAGAGCACAAATAGATTTAGGGGGGAATTAGAGGTTGTCTGGAGAGCGCATGTAGGGCAAGAAAATCGGTTTTGCTCCTGATGGAATCTGACATCTCTGGCATAAATGTAAATAACCACCAAGGGGGTCCCAAGAAAAGGGACTTGATGGTATTGATTATGCAAAATAATTACCACATTACCAATGTGAATGCACTGGGTTAATGTAGTACATCAGAATCGGCTTTTTTCCTTCCTTTTTTTGGAAGGCGAAACAGCACAGAGCGGGGCTATATGAGCAGTTCATGAAAGAAAAGTGCCTTTGGCACCGCAGGAAGAAAGGAAAAGGGAACGTTTAGCCTGCTGAGTTCATCATAACTGATATAAATGATTAAGCCAAATGAAGCTAATAGTGAGATGGATGTAAACAGTTCAGCTAAAATCAGCACACTGATGACCCATGCGCCGTTCGTGGGGTGCATTAAGGGATCCTGAATAATGCGACTGAAAACGCCCTAAGAGCCAAATATGCACTCAATAGTGCATGATAAAAAAGAGAGAGAAGGGAAGTCTAGGTACATACCTTATCAGCAGGTGCTGCCAACTAAAGGGTTGCTTTCATTAAAGCTAGTAGTGTAACAATGGACAGCGACTATCCTGACCCCTAACAGTCACAGAGATCAGCCCGCTAACCCTTGTGCCTGTCAGGAAGACCTGTTTATCAGTCTCCTGTAAGCAGGAACTGAACCTCAATCAGACAACGACGGTCACTTTAACAGAGTACATTTATGATTCAGGAACTGTAAAGGCAACAATTTGGTTTTTCCAAAATTAAGGCCGTGTTTGTAGTATTTCAGACTTGCTGTAGAAACACACAGTTGCAAACCAGGGGGAATAAATATCAGTTTCAAGGACTTGGCGTCACATGATTCACTTGCTAAGGAAGCCTTGTGCTTAAACCTTTGGTTTTTAATAGTGAGTCAATACAGCTGTAACAGGACCCTCTCTTGGCTGATGAGTGATCTCAAGGACCAACTCTATGGCCAAAGGATAGGGTGAGAGACCCCTGTTGCCACAGGATTTGAAAGGGGTGAGCTAAAATCTCACAGAAGGCACCAATCTCCATTTGTGTAAAGACATTTTAGCCAATTAACCTTCTTGCTTCGAGCCAATTAGATTAGAATCAGGACAAGAATTGAAGAAGAGCCCTGCTGGATCAGTTCAAAGGCTTATCTACAGTAGATCAATATTCTGCTTTGCTAGTCCACAGTGACCAAGATGATGCACATGGGAAGCTATACTGCACTTCCCCCTCCATTACACTATATCAGTGTGGGTAATTTTTGAAGATAAAATTTTGCGTTTCTTACTGAACAATAAAGCTGGTTTAAAATTGTGCCCTGAGCCATCTTCTAAGGATACTTAGGTTTCATTAGGTTTCATACTCTCTGTCTTCTGTTTATTTTTTTAAGTAACGACCTCATGATGGGCAGAAATCCAACACATGATGGCTTTTCCACCAATGCATCTCCATACAAATATCTCAAGGGCTGTCACGTTGAAAGATGGAGCAAATAATATAAAATGAATTGAAGAAAATGTTTAAAACCAGAAGCATTTTTGTTAGGGATTGTAGGACAAGACCTGCCAAGGAAAACAAAGAACTTATTTATGTACGCAACAACAGCGGCAAGAGTCTTGATAGCACAAGGATGGGAGAATGAGGAAACCCCGACAAAAGAACAGTGGCAAGAGAAATTGATGAACTATGCAGAACTGGCTAAATTGACATACAAGCTTTGAGATAAGGACAACTGTGGCTTCAAAGAAGAATGGGAACTTTTTACAAATTACTTTAAAAAACCCCAAAATGAAAAATCAGATGCTCAACCACTGAGCTATGGCGCTTCCCCAAGGGAGCAACAAAGTAGGAATGATCAAGCTGTACGCATGAGTTTGCATCATGTGCACAGCATGATTGATTAAGTCTAGAACCCTGGCTTACCATTATGTGTGGATCTGGTGAATAGTATAGTTCCTTCCTTCCTTCCTTGCCTCCTTCCTCCTTCCCTTTTGCCACCATCAGCAATGCCTGGGCTGGCTATTTTTAATGGATTTGACCTTTTGCCGGATTTAACAGATGTTGTGCATGGCCATCTCCAAAAGCTTGTTTAAAGTTAACAACATGAAGCATTTGAGGTCACTGGGCCAACTCAAGGTCATTTTAATTCTGCCAAAAGGTTAATTAGATCACTGCATTAAAACAAGAATAGAGTACACTTAGCTATGCCTTAATGAGCCCGGGCAGTTTTGTCCTCTATCACTTTTAACTGCCCCTCCTAACAAGAAAACCAATTCCATAAATATTAGGCACATATTTATATTTGCACAGAATTAGTAGAATTATTTTGCCTTTGAATCTACGTGAGTCTGAAGATGAGGCTTGTGTTCTTGTTTCGTGATTCATTTTTGAGTGGAACAACATTTCTGCATGGGCTGTTGTTGCTGTTGCTGCTGTTGTCATTGTGTTATGCTATGCTTTTGTACTTGGTACTTTAAAGAGCGAGATTAGAAAGCAACAGCTCCCTTCTCGTAGGAGCTTACAGTCAAACATCTGACACAGGAACGCAGCAGAGGAGGGAGAGGACAAGGACAATGACCATACAATGACAATGAGAGGACAATGACAGAGGTAAGGACTACACACCCCAAAGTTTAACTTTAGAGCAGCAAGCATCAATCAATGTACAAAGCAATTCCACCTGTGTCCTATACATGTTTTCTCAAAAGTAGGTCCCACTGAGATACTTCTGGGTCTTAATCCCAGCTGAGTTTAGGATTCAGCCTTAGAAAAAGAATACTCCGTGATTTTGTTTTGTTTTTTGAGGGGCAGGAGAATCTGAGAAATTTCAGCCTAGTTCTATACACAGGTCAGAAGTTCCTCTTGAATGCCAATGACAAGGCCTATGAAATGTGAAGCAGTAAGGATGAGAGTATCTCTAAGCACATGCAGAGTTGATTTTCGTTAACCACTGAATAGCCAAATTTGCCCCCATAAATATTGGAGTCCAGGGTATTCCAATCCCGGAACCTCTCTTTTTAGAAAATAATTAGTCCAGCTTGCAAACTATTAGATAACACAACATATCTTATGGTCTGGCTTATGATCTTAATCACAGGTTCTTAACTCCCCCTCCCCCAATCATTACTCTTTGCTCATGCTGGTGCAATTTTATTTTGAATGCTAAATAGTGCAAATCCCCCCCCCCCGCACTTGGGTGTTTTCTAAAGACATGTAAACTCACTGCGTTGTTCCTCTCTAATCTAGTAGCACTGATGAAATGGAGCCAAAGCTTTCTTTGCAATTTCATTAACATATGCATGAGTTGCACTTTTGCAGTGTTGCAGAAACAACACAAATTGGTTTGTGAATTGTAAGCTCCCTGTTCTTCCCCTGCTAGCTGTCTGACCCCCAAGCTTGTGAAATCACAAATCCACCATTTTGGGGTGTTCCATGGTGCTCTTAAATGTTATTAGTACTTTCCCCTTTTTACCTTATGCTGCTTTGTGTGAACTAAGTTCACTCTAGCATCCTGGTTTTCACTGAGTGAGGTGGGCCTCCATACAGTGGTAGCTTCTACGGGTAGTAACTCCTCTCTGTTCCCCACCTTCTTCCAGTCAGTGAATGCTGGTGAAAAAGTGGGGAAGAAGCAGGACCTTGCACTTTTCACAACAACTGTCCACCCTTCTTTTTTAAGAGGCGTTTTGCTTCTCAGGCTATCTTCTTCGTTTCACCCACTGAGAAGCAGAACTACATGCTCAACAGCTTCTCTTTCCAAAATATCCAACAGGAAAGCCTCCGCAGCATCCCTCAAGGAGCAGCAGATATTGGCCCTGCATTTCAGCCAAGCCATACCTACCTCCACGAGTCCTCCTTTGCTTTCTTGTGATGGAGAAGAATCTTTCAAGGCAGTGCGAGTTTAGTATGTACAGTTGCCTTCCGTTTTGAAACAGCTTCTTCTAGACCAGCGGTTCTCAACCTGTGGGTCCCCAGATGTTGTCGGACTACAACTCCCATCATCCCTGAGCTCTGGCCTTGCTAGCTAGGGGTGATGGCAGATGGAGTTCAACAACATCTGGGGACCCACAGGTTGAGAAAGGCTGCTCTAGACCAAGAGTAACAATGTGATGTTCTGCAGATGTTGGACTCCAAATCCTATCGTCCACAGCCGGCATGCCACCCTGTATGATGACCTCTGTTGGGACTGAGACAGGGGAATGTGTCCTTGTTAATTCTCCTCGACCTTGTAGCAGCTTTTGATATCATCAACCATGGTCTCTTTCTGGAGCGGCATGCCAAGTTAGGAGTGGGTAGCACCACTTTGTGATGGTTCCTGTCTGACCTGAATGGTTGCTTCCAGAGGGATATACTTGGGGAGCGTTCTTCAGCCCCATGGAGCCTTCAATGTGGGGTTCCTCAGGGTTTGACTTTACCCACCCACCCCGCATGAAACCACTGAGTAGGGTCATCTGGCGTTTTGGAGTATGTTGTCAGCAATATGCTGATGACACACAACTCTACTTCTCCTTTACATCTGCAGCCCAGGCAGTGAATGTGCTGGACCCTTGCCTTGCCTCAGTAATGGACTGGATGAGAGCCAACAAACTGAAGCTCAATCCAGATAAGACTGAGGCTCTGTTAGTGGGTGCTTCCCTAGACCAGACGGATGGCAGATTGCTGTTGAAGGGGTTACACTCCCTCTGAAGGAGCAGGCATGTCACTTGGGGTTTTTCCTGGATCCTTTGCTGTCACTCGAGTGCCTTCCATCAGCTTCAGCTGGTGGCCCAGCTGTGCCCCTGTCTGGACAGGGATAGCCTAATCTCTGTCATCTATGTTCTGCTAACCTCTAGGTTAGATGATTTCAAGACGTTATAAGTAGGGCTGCCTCTGAAGATGGTTTGGAAACTTCAACTGGTGCAGAATTTTGTGGTCAGGCTGCTTACCGGGGCATATGACACCAATCCTGGTGCAACTGTAAAGGTAAAGGGACGCCTAACCATGGCCGACTCTGGGGTTGCGGCGCTCATCTGGCTTTATTGGCCGAGGGAGCCGGCGTACAGCTTCTGGGTCATGTGGCCAGCATGACTAAGCCGCTTCTGGCAAACCAGAGCAGCGCACGGAAACGCCGTTTACCTTCCCGCCCGAGCGGTACCTATTTATCTACTTGCACTTTGACCTGCTTTTGAACTGCTAGATTGGCAGGAGCAGGGACCGAGCAACGGGAGCTCACTCCATCACAGGGATTCGAACCGCCGACCTTCTGATCGGCAAGTCCTAGGCTCTGTGGTTTAACCCACAGTGCCACCTGTACAGGCTGCCAATTAGTTTTGGGGCCCAATTCAAAGTGCTAGTTTTGATACATAAAGCAATACAAGAATAGACCTTTTCAATGGTGGCTCCCTGCTTGTGGAATGCTCTCCCTATGGAGGCTCGTCTGGTGCCTTCTCTACATATCTTTAGTTGCCAGGCAAAAACATTCCTCTTCTCCCAGACCTTTGGCTAATTGAACTATCTATGGCTTTTTAATCTCTCTCTCTCTCTCTCTCTCTCTCTCTCTCTGTGTGTGTGTGTTTGTGTGTGTGATACTTTTTGTATTAGAAAGCCTGTAAACCGGTGGGTGCCTACAACCTACTGTACTCGAATGTGGCCCATCCCCAGTGGCCATGGGCAATAACAATAAAAAAGATTGAAGCCTAGACAGATAGATGTGAACAAATGCAATGTTCTGTTAGTTAATTCCCCGAGCTAATGAACCTTTGTGTTAAGTCATGAATATCATTGTAAAAATTAACGCATCCTGCTATACCACAATTATCCACCACTGACAATCCCTAAGAAGGCGGTCTTTGTGCATTTGCTTTAGATTGCACTCCTGTAATTAAATATGAAAATAAGGGGATTTATTAACTTAGCAGATCACTTAACTGAAGCCACACTAGAAGTGAATGGCCTTTTCTGCGCTCCAGCCTTACAGAAGAATGTATTCTAATGCAAAATGAAGATTTTGGAATTCTATATTTGGGGAGATTCTCCCTCTTCCATTGACACCATTATGAAGAGAATAAAAGCTGTTATAAACATTTGATGTGGAAATGCATTGGGAATAGCAGACGTCTCACATCAAGCTTAATTTAATTTTTCCTTGTGGAAAAGATCACTTTTGACTCTCATTGTTCGCGGGAAATAAAGGAACCTTTGCTGATTTAATTAGAACTCAGTTTTCTTCCAGGTTTCACATTCTTGAAAGTCTTGAAATTGCTTTGAGTGTGGGACAAAATCATCAATAGATAAAGCAATTTTTAAAAGGCGCCATTGTGGCATACGTTCGCTCTCCCCCTCTCTTTCCTTTTTGCCAGTTTCAATTCATTGCTCAATTTAAGTATGGAAATAACGTTTGTCAAAGGCTTCTTGACATATGAATTTTGCCCCATGCGCGCACACACAAAAACAAGTGGAGCGGCTGCTTGGATTTCTAACCCATTTATTGTACAATATACAGGTAATCCAATCTACTGCCAGAAACACGGTTTGTGGAGCGATGCTCTGCTACATCACAATGACTCTTTTTCAGCTTGGTAGTTTTCTCATTTTTTTGTGTTTCTCCTTGAACTGGGGGAAAGGGAAAAAAAACACACCAACCACCACCACCCTAGACGAGTCAGAATCTTTGAGGATGGAAACAAGTGCACTGACTTTATCAATCCAAAGGATTTCATCCTGAAATGTAATGGCACTCTGGGGCTCAAACAATCCACAATAGTCCTGGAATAGTCCCATCTAAAAGTCAACTGTGTTGAATCAGAATCTGGGGATCTGACCTGGACTTCGGAATGACTTTGTGGACAGTTTGCTAAGTCTGCTTTGTTTTCTGATTCTATCTATTGCACTTAGATGGCTTAGATTTTCTTTCCTCAAAGAAAGAAAGAAAGAAAGAAAGAAAGAAAGAAAGAAAGAAAGAAAGTGCTAAACAGAGAAAGATTTAGTCTAAGCTGCACAAAGACTGCTACTGGATGGGACGGGATATAAATGGAAATAGATGAATGGAATTTGCATTTAGATTTCACGGCAACACCATACCTTTCGATCAGCAAAGTGCTCCCTAAGCCAGGAGATCTGGGTTTCTTTGAACACTTTTTTTGAGGGTGGGGAAGTATCTGCAAGGAGAAGGTTAGTCATGGTACAAAAAAATGAGTGGGGGACATTTTACAGCAGAGAAGCAGCAGGCATGGGAATCAAGGATGAGGGAAAATGCTGGTCAATAATGTCATTCATCAGGGCACATATGTATGACTCCTTCACAGGTGGAGAATCTGAGGTCTGGTGGCCAAATGCAGCCCTCCTAACCTTCTCTATCTGGTCCTCAGGACTCTCAGAAGGCCTCCCAGGCCTATCTGCCTGTTCCTTAGGAGACTATCCCAGGGCACACTGCCTCCAGCATGGTGTAGTGGTTAAGAGCGGTGGACTCATAATCTGGTGAACCGGGTTCGATTCCCCGCTCCTCCACATGAAGCTGCTGAGTGACGTTTGAGACTCCTTAAGGGGAATGAAAGGCGGGATATCAAGTCCAAACTCTTCTTCTTCTCCTTCTTCTTCCCCGCTAGACCTTTCAGCATCTAAGGTTCTCTTTGTCAGGCTTAAATGTGTCCTTGAATTCTGATAATACCCTTTGCTTGACTGGACGGAGGCAGAGGGGATGTTTGTGTGACACAAAGTAGCTTATTGTACGTACCAAGGTGAAATTTACATGTGTTGCTCCACCCACTTTGGCCTCTGACCCCACCCACCACTGACACATGATCTCTGGAAGGTTGTCCAGAAGGCAATGCTCTGGCTGTTAATGTTCCCTGTCCCTCGACTAGTTGAATAAGTAAATTGGGGTGGGGAATCTCATGCTTGGGTGCTGAATGAACTATGTTGGGCCTTTGAACCCCCCCCCCCCCGTATAAATAAGTCATAAATTAAATCATTATAACAAGAGAGAGAGAGAGAGAGAAACCACTATGTAAAATTGCATAGAAAAGTTTTGTGCTCTACAGCGCCATCTGGTGTTGCATGTTTATAATGCATTCAAAACACTGTTCTTTGACTAATGTAGCTGAGTCTATCCCCAGGCCACAGCACTCCTCAAGTGAGTTTGGCTGTAGTAATCTCTCGACTTTTGCATGCTGGAAAGTAACTCATTGCACTGAGCATAACAAGCATTGCTCCTCTTGCTTTTTACTCTGGCCTCATCCATCCCTGGTTGCCGATGTAGTAATAAGGCCCTCAGGCTGAAGAAAGGAGCCCCAGCCTTGAAGCACTTGATTTTGCTGCACTTTTTGGCAACCCCCCCCCCCCGGCCATTTTTGTGTTGCCATGGCTATCGTTGGACTAACTTGCTTAAAAAGGAGCCGGCGTTTCGCTTCACTCTCTCCCTTTCCCTCTGTTTATGGCAGCAAAGCAACCGATGATGGCTAGCCCAAGAGATCTGACAGCCGGCCTTAAATTACTTCACATTGTGGGTTGGGTATCTATATCACCTCTGTATAGGAGAAGGCAACAGTGCTCATTGCTCATATTGATTTACACGAGGCTGTGTGGTGAGCGCACAATTAATAGTTGGCTTCATTGGCAGCCAGCTGTTAGCCTCGTAATTTACAGTGGGGGGAAAGGCTCAGTTTAGGCATAAAAGGACCCGTATTAGTAGGGACTGTATTTTTAGTGTTTTAAAGGTCACATCCAACTTTCATTATTTTTGAAGACTGTAATTAATGTGGAGAATTTGCTTCATAGGCCTAGCCCACCCGGTTTATATACTGCTGAGAATGGGGTGTGCTACTTGAGAAATCTTGGCAATTTATTGGCCTAATGTAAGGATGGGAACTTGTGGTACTTCAGATTTGAACTATGACTCCCATCATCCCTGACCATTGACCATGCACTGCAGTTCAAGAACATATTGATCATTGTTGTCCAACAACATCTCAAGGGCCACAAGTTCCCCAAGGCTAGTCTGACTAAAAGAGGGAGAAGGAGCGAAGGAGGCAGGAGAGGAGCTTATAGGAACAAACTTTATCCCATTGAAGCCAATGGTAAAATACCCATTGATGTCAATATTCCGGAAGGGCCATAGCTCAAATGTGGAGTGTCTATTTTGCACACTGACAGCCCTTGTTTAATACCCAGCATCTCCAGATAAGGCTAGGAAAAAAATCCCAGTCTGAAACCCTGGAGAACTGCTGTCAGTCAGGGTTGGCAATATGAAGCTAGATGGGCCATTGCTCTAACTCAGGAGAAGGCAGTCTGCTGTGTCCCGATGCAGCTGGATCTAAGATGAGCGTCTGCACAATGTGTGGCGTATCTAAGAAGGAATGGAAGAATCCCTTTCTTCGTTCCACAGATGATAAGGGCCTATATAGATGGCCCCAAATACCATCCGAGGTAAAGATAACTCCATGGGTATTTTTCTTCACATGGTTATATTTCAGGAACGGAGGCAAACAAGCTACACCCAGAGTGATATTATGGGAAGGCATCTGTATCTACTGTGCTAAAAAGGCAGGGGAAATAGTGATTCATTCACCAAGGCAGCTCAAATTCTGTGCCAAGAGAAGCTGGATTCCATGACCTATACAGTGGTACCTCTGGTTGCGAACAGGATCTGTTCTGGAGCCCCGTTCGCAACCTGAGAGGAACGCAACCCACGTCTGCGCGGGAGCCAGTGTGGTGTAGTGGTTAAGAGTGGTAGTCTCGTAATCTGGTGAACTGGGTTCGCGTCTCTGCTCCTCCACATGCAGCTGCTGGGTGACCTTGGGCTAGTCACACTTCTCTGAAGTCTCTCAGCCCCACTCACCTCACAGAGTGTTTGTTGTGGGGGAGGAAGGGAAAGGAGAATGTTAGCCGCTTTGAGACTCCTTAAAGGGAGTGAAAGGCGGGATATCAAATCCAAACTCCTCTTCTTCTTTGTTATGTACTGAGTTGAATAGGATCCAAACTGCAGCAGTCTGATTGGTCCTAGAACAATAGGATCCAAAAGGCAGCAGTCTGATTGGTCCTAGAACAATACAGCAGTATGATTGGTTGGCAGGAACCACCCAATCATGCTCCAGATAGAAGTGAATCCACAACCTGATTGGCTTACAGTAGAATTCCGGAATTAGCCAATCATGTGCAGCCCATTGTGTAAATAATGTATATAAAGCAGATACTTTGAGGGGACATTCATTCATTCCTCCTCACCACTATGAGCTGAATAAAGAGCATGAAATCACTTTGCGACTCTGAGTATATTTCATTCTTCTTCTTCTTCTTCTTCTTCTTCTTCTTCTTCTTCTTCTTCTGTGCCTGCACGTGACGTCATTTTGAGCGTCTGCGCAAGCACGAGCGGCAAAACCCGGAAGTAACCCATTCCATTACTTCTGGGTCACCGCGGGACGCAACCTGAAAAGATTTAACCTGAAGCGTCTTTAACCCGAAGTATGACTGTATAAATTATTCAAATGAAGTACATTTGCAAGATAGATCTGCACAATTGATTCTGCTTCTCTTAGTCATGGGGAGGGGCAATACACGACAATGAAGGTCCACCCACCGAGCACTGGGTATTTAATTTCTTAGTTTGTGAGAACTCGCCCACAATTGCACGCTTACTTTTAAGCACATCTTCTCAACCCTAAGGGCTAGCAACCAACTTTTTTCCAGAAATAAACCTGAGAATCTCTGGAATCTGTCCAAGAGTGGATTCTGCATTCTCCCACCCAAGCTGTCATGAGGAATTGCTGCATGAGAACAGGGGCAGAGGGAGGGGGTTTGCGGAGGGGTCAGGCTGCCCCAGGTGTCACCACTGAGGGTGTGTGTGTGTGTGACAAAATGCCGCACGGCACTCACCGCGGGGCCTGCAGTGCGCCTGAGCCATGCATCTCTCCTGGGAGTGACACGGTGGTTTGGGCACCTGCAGGCTCCACACTGCCCCAAATGGTCCGCCCACCACCTCCCCCTCAGCTGTGGGGCGGCTGAGTGGGAGGAGGTAGGCAAACTCTTCAGAGGCCCTGTGGAGCATCCTTCTCCAGCTGGCCCCACCCCCCGTGGGCGGGTAGCCCCAGGTGTCCAATCGGCTTGCTTCACCTCTGCATGAGAAGTGGTTTGGGATTGCTGTGAATATTGTGAACATGTGACACAAGCGAGCATCAGAAGTGAATGTTTGTTTTAGCTGAATTCTTTGAGGCCAATGGGACTGATTCAGCCTAAGGGGTTTGGGGGCTGAAGTTCTGGGGTGAAACAGGACAGGACAAAATGCCCCTCCTTACTTTGTTTGGAAGAATTCCACATCACCAGCAGGAGAGAACGTATTAAATGATTTTAAAAGGACTTTTCCACGTCTTGACATCTGCAAGGGTACAATTAGGTTCTACTTAGCCAAAAGCAACAATAAACACAAATTCCGCAAGATCTTTTTATTTTGATAAAAAAACAACAGCAACCCACCAAGTTTCTCATAGTTAATATTAGAATGAGTCATGCGCTGGGTTAGGGACTAAATTAAACAGGAGGAAAATAGATTTTCAGCAGCTGTTCCAGTGCTAGGCCAGAACTCAAAGCTCCTATTTCAAAACTGAAATTTGGTACCTTTTCAATGCTGCTGTAGTTGTGTGCATTGACGTTGCTGCTACTTTGGCTTATTCTGCAAAGGCTGTCGAAGGAAAGGGGAGATCTCTTTTGGGGGTTTAACAGGTTCGGGGCAGTCTCTTAAAGGGTCTTGTGATAAAAGCAATAGAGTAAAGCTAACACATACCCTTCTTTTCTTTTGACTCAGCTACTTGTCTTATCGATGCTCCAACACATCTCTGGAAAGCAGAGATGGGAAATCTGTGGCTCTCCCAATGTAGTTGGACTCCAGCTTCCATCAGCCCCCAGCCCTCATCTCAAATGGTCAGGGGTGATGGGAGCTGCAGTTCAACCACATCTGGAAGGCCAAAGGATCCCCATCCCTGTTGTAGAGACTGATTGCCTTTTAGGAAGTTTTTGTGATTTGTAGAGCTGAATGCCAGTGCCAAGCTCTGCTCCAATTCCATCTCAGCTCTGCCCATCCACTCATCTAAGACTGTCTCAACCAAACCTTTCTTGCGCAATTAGCCCACTGCACGCAGACTAAATGTATGTCCCCAACCTTGGCTTCCACACTGACTGCCTTCCTCTAGACCAGGGGTAGTCAACGTTTTTATACCTACCGCCCACTAATGCATCTTTCTTGATGGTAAAATTTCCTTACCGCCCACTAGTGCTCGTTGGAAGGAGGATTCAACTTGTTCTGTAGAACCTCCTACCGCCCACCTAGAATCATGAAACGTCCACTAGTGGGTGGTCGGGACCAGGCTGACAACCCCTGCCCTAGGCAGACTCAAGTTTTCCAGTGTCCTTCTCAAAATGTGTATAGAATGGGACACAGTACTCCAGATTCAGTCTTTTTTTGTATATAATTGTATTAAGTTTTCTGTTTTATAATTTAAAATACAGTGGTACCTCGGGTTACAGACGCTTCAGGTTACATATGCTTCAGGTTACAGACTCCGCTAACCCAGAAATAGTACCTTGGATTAAGAACTTTGCTTCAGGATGAGAACAGAAATCGAGGGGAAGCAGCGGGAGGCCCCGTTAGCTAAAGTGGTGCTTCAGGTTAAGAACAGTTTCAGGTTAAGAATGGACCTCCGGAACGAATTAAGTACTTAACCCAAGGTACCACTGTACTCCTTTTACATCCTTAAGATATCAATGACTTCCCTTCTTCTCTTTCCATGGTTCATTTTACATATCATAAATCCCTGCATATTTTACAGAAACTGTGCCACTCAGTATTCCATTATTGTATCCATCAAAACTTGTTTACACTGTTGAATTTATCTTAATGCTGCCAGCATTTTCAGCTGTACACAATTATGTCCCATATATTCAGTAAACGTTTTCCAATCGTCTTTAAACGTATGTTCTTCTTGTTCTCTTATTCTATATGTCAAGTTTGCGAGTTGTGCGTATTCTGTCAACTTAAGTTGCCATTCTTCTTTTATTGGGACCTTGCTCATTTTCCATCTTTGGGCTAACAAAACATGGGCTGCAGTAACAGTGATTGCACAGTTCTCCAGATTCAGTCTGACCAATGCAGAATAAAGTGCAACTATTAACAAAGTAGGTGCAAACTTTTAGAATATGCTGTAGAGAAAGGCACACGACACCATCGTTGTCAGTTTGAGGCACCAGGCTAAGACATTTTTATTTACCCAATATTTTGATGGTTAACATTGTTAACAATCAAATTGTGTTGCTCATCTTTTAATGGGGTGGGGTAGGACTGGTCCTTATTATTATACTGTAGGATGATCATTTAAAGAATTTTGAGTTGTACATTGTTTTGCTTTGGCTTTCTTTCTTGGCTTTTAATTAATTTTACCTGTTTGCATTTTATCTTGTTAAGTAGTTTGGAGACCTTTTTAAATACAAAGAGCTGAACATGATGTAATAACAGTATTACATAAGTAGTTTTATATTTTTATATGAATTGTACATACATTTTTACGTGCTGGTTGTTTTAGGAAACCTAGAGTTTATATGTATATAATATGCATATTTTGTGTAAAATATGCAATGTTTTTTCACATTTTTAGCAGAACCAGGAAAGGGGGGTACCCCCTTCTTATCAAGATTCAGGAGTGAGGTGGAAATGATTAAAAAAATATCCATGTGGACTATCTCAGCAATGAGATATTTAGAAAATTCCATCCCTAGTCATGTTGAATGCTGCTCTAAGATAATAATTCCTATTAGCGCCCTTCAAGGAGATGCAAACATCAAGGAGTAAGTACTCTCTCCTTCATCTCTAAGACAAAAAGACAAAATAGAGATAAGGGACTGACATACTAACTAGAGCCATAATGACCAGAGAGAACTCAGCCATGTAGTCTCCTGAAAACATAGACAGTCTCTCTCTCCCTCCCTCCCTTTGTATCTCAAGACTGATTTTGCTCTGGTAGTTCAATTGTTCAACAATACAATAAAGATGCCTCCAATGCTAACTCAAATTTGATCAGGGCAGATGATTCCTTGCCAATAGGATAACCTTCTGCGAAAATACTTATCCGTGCATATTTTATTGGGATATTAAAAAAAGAAAAAGTCTACAGGATCCTTCCAGGGAGGAGCATATATTGTTTTGTTTGTTCCTTCATTTGCTGACAAAAGAGTTGTCAAAAGTAATGTTTATAACAATTTAACGGGTTATTTGCTTATTAGATATTAATCATTCTGTTGCGGCACGGGGTCCTTGCTGGTGCTCGTCTCCTAGACCAGTGATTCTGATCTCAATTAGATTATGTCTCTCTCTTTTACCTCCCCATAAATCATTCCGGCAAACTGAAATTAACAGCTACTGGAGCGCATTAATAATCTACCTCACACATTGGAAAATGCATTAGCTGGAACCCTCCCATCGCTCCGACTGTTAAGCACATCATTTTGTTTATGAAATATAAACATTTCATGGAAGAGCACTCACACATTGCCGCAGGCCTGCTGACAGCTAAAATGATTGCCCACAATTGCCAGTCAGTCAAGCGCCCAAATAAAGTTTGTTTAAATCCACGAGTCTGTGACTATCCCATTTTCTCGGGCATTAACACAAAACGCAGGGAAAAACAACAACATTTAAAGTAACACTGTTCCATTACTGTCAGAAGAAGAAGAGGGGGAAACGGATTTTCTAGATCACTGGCATTCTGAGTAGACATGCTGGTTCTGTTATTACGATTAAACACAGAGAACTAGAAATGCCGGTACTAGGAAGTTTCCTTCTACCAGATCATTCTAGTTTAATATGGCCTACTTGATGGTAGATCTCTAGGGCATCAGACAGATGTTTTCGCCAGCCACACCTGGAAATGCCAGAGAACAAACCTCTTGCACACTATGCGGATTACTTAGCTATGGTTGCTTCCTATATTACATCTAGGTAGAGACCAAACGAACAGGAGGCATTCCTAGCCCCGCTTGGAGATGCCCAGGACTAAATCAGTGCTCTATTTCTATCCTGAGCTATGGCCTTTCCCCATATACATCCCTCACTGCCATTGGAAATTCTCCCTCTATCTGGGGATTAATAAGGCTGTGCAAGGGAAAATGTCTCCCATGCTTCTCCAGTTGGTTGTGGATCTGTGGCTTGTTCCATTTTCAGACTACTTTTACCACCTGCCCCTGCTCCTCCTACATTCTAGGCTGGTTGTGTTAGAATTCCTGCTCCATGATTGCAGTCATGGGATTGTTGCCTATCACTTGACAGTGTATGTTTTGACTCCACAGAGTGGGAAGTGACGGAGACAGGATGTTTGTGTTACTGTGTTCCGTGAAGTGGGACTATTGCCCTTTGTTCTTTTTCTCTTTGCTGTCTGATGCTAGAGAGAGAGGGAGCCATGTTGAAGTGCTCCATGTGTGGTTATATGTAAATAAAGTAGATTAGCCAAAATGCTGAGGTCTGTTACGCAAGCTGCGAAGACTCTGCGGATCCCTAAGTGTGCCGGTGTCTGTTGGCATCGGTCGCTGTGATGTTCAGGCTCTAGAAAGCTTTTGAAGCTCCCGAACAAACGACCAGGAGGAAGAGAACATGCCAGTCGGGCATGTGTCTCTACCAGGGTCCTACTCGAGTGTAGGCTGAGCTCCTGACAGGTTGAAGTGCATGAAGGGGGAACTATCCACATCGCTGCATTTCATTGCATGCATGGTTTGGCTTTCTCAGTTCAGGAGTGCTGGTCACTATTATGAACTATAGTTAAATGTAGAGTGATTTTTTCAGTCATTTTTCAGTCTCTTCCAGAAACCAGGTTGTCTTGGACTGCACATCATCCTGTTCTCACAATGCCAATCCAGATGCTTATGGGAAGCCCACAAGCAGGGCCTGAGCACAACAACACACTCCCTACCTAACAGTTCCCCGCATGATGCCGCTCGCTGGAAGAAGCAAAGATCACCAGTGTCAAAGCAATGATTCTTCAGCATTGGACTGGTCATGTGCAGATGCCTGATGGTCGTCTTCCAAAGCAGCTACTCTATTCCAAACTTGAATTCCAAAATTGAAAGCATAATGCTGGTGGTCAACAAAAGAGTTTCAAAGACTCTCTCAAGGCAATTTTTTAAAAAATGTAGTATAAACACAGACAACTGGGAAACACTGGCTTGCGAGCACTCCAATTGCAGAACAGCCTTTACCAAAGGCGTCATGGGTTTTGAAGATGCTCAAACTCAGGACGAAAGGGGGAAATGCACTAAGAGGAGGGCATGCTTGGCAAACCCTCACCATGATCAACTCCTGCCCAGAAACCTATGTCCCCACTGTAGAAGGACGTGTGGATCCAGAATTGACCTCCATAGTCACTTATGGACTCACTGTTAAAACTGTGCAGATGGAAGACAATCTTACTCAGCTACGAGTGATCACCAAAGAAGCAGCAGAAGCAGCTTGCATTTTAAATTTTAACACCTGGCACCTTCCCTTCAATACTCCAGATATTATCTAAATGTATTAATCCCTAACCCTCCCTGACTCTAGCAGTTTTGGGTGCCCTTGTACCCCCGAGCTCTGTCACCACAGATGTGTAACACTATTATGAAAAGGTTTGCCTTTCCGAGGAGAGAGCAAATTTGCTAAGATGCTTCCTGTGGCACCAAGTGCCTTTCACCGGCTATTGCAAGTTTGCTGGCTGCAGCCACATCTGGTCAGCAATGGTCTGGCTGTGGTGGAAAAGCCATAGCTCAGAGGCAGACCATCTCCTATGCATGCAAAAGGTTCCAGGTTCAATTCCAGTCATCTCCAGGTAGGGCTGGGAGAGATTCCTAACGTAAAACCTTGGATACCTTCTTCCAGACAAGGCTGAGCTAGATGATGTTGCTATTTTTGTGCCATGTTATTCGTGTCACCACCAAAGCTTACATAGCACCTCTGCCCTGCCCTGCTTCTTGAGGACCTAGTTTCAGTAGGGCATTATGCTGTTCTCATCCACAAGTTACCCAGCTTTTTGCCTATTTGAAATAAAAGCAATAACGGTTTCTCTCCATGGAGTTGGTAATTAATTACCTAAGTATTTCATTAAATGTTCCTAGTAAAAGATGAACATTGCTGTTATTTAATAGACAAAGTCTCCTTTGAACCAGGGGTGATATTCTGGGGAAGGAAGGGGGATAGCCTATTGCTGTATATTTGCATTAGACTGAAATATTAGACTGATAATGGAAAAAAATTGAGCTTGTTTCATTAGAAATGAGGCACCCATGCTTTTTTTTAATGGGTACATTTGCTGATTTCCATGAGTACTGCCATAAGAACATATTAAGACAGCCTTTCTCAATCTGTGGGTCCCCAGATGTTGTTGAACTACAGCTCCCATCACCCCTAGCTAGCAAGGCCAGAGCTCAGGGATGATGGGAGTTGTAGTCCAACAACATCTGGGGACCTACAGTTGAGAACTGCTGTATTAAGAGCTTTGCTGGTCCAGGCCAAGGACCCATTCAAAATGGCACCCAGTCTCCAGCGGTGTCTAGTTTCCTTTGGGCAAAAGGCAAGAGCAAGAATAGGTGAAGCCAGAGCCAATGACAGGCAGAGCCAAAGAATTTCAGTTTTGTCCCCATCCTTCTTACTGATGAATTCTGCAAGGGCAACCCTGGGACTAAGGAGAAGGAAGGTGACCGTGAGGGACACCTTCTATACTGATTGTAAGTAAGAAGTTAGGCAGGTGAGGTTGGTGGGGCAGTGCCACATTGACCTAATGGGCCAACCTCCACTGGCTGTTTCTGACAGTCAAAAGGGCATGAGGGCAACCAACCTGAACTTTTGTTTGCCCCACCAGCTGGTATTAGAGGAGTACTTGTGGACAACCTCCACAGGCCCATTGGCAATGTCCTTCTTGGCATCTATGAATAACATATACTGGGGCACAAAGCCGGTGACTCTCCAAATATTGCTTTCCTTCAACTCCAATCATCCCTGACCCTTGGTCATGTCATGTTTTGGTCATTTCTGGATCCCAAGGAAAAGGCAACTTGCTCCGACAGAGGTTCAGGGCAGACTGAAGACTCTTAAGCCTCTGCCTCCAGATTTCTTCTAGGATTCACCCTCTTGTTGACCCTTCAGATTATTAAAAGCTCAATCCTGGGGCCAGAAGACAGGTACCCCTCATCTGTTTGATAGCCTTCTGCCTGTTGTGTGCTCTGGGTGAGGCATTTGGTTCCTTAGGCTTAAGAGAAGGCACCTATCAGGGTCCTGGTTCTGATGACATAGGAAATTCTCCTGGGAGCTCCCATTTGACAGCATCAGGCATGGTGGTCTCCGGAGCATGCTGGTCCGGCTCCTAAGCTTGTCTCACTGCAACCTCTGACTGTGTGTCTGGATTGCTGTTGAATTCAAGTGTTATGACACAACATGCTAGCTGGGAGTGGTGGGAGTTGGATACCAACAGCATATGGATAGCCACAAGTATCCAACCTTTTTATCCAAGAGTGTCCAGCTGGTTTGGGAGCAAGGATCACCACTTTAGAGTGAATCCATTCCTTCAGAAGCTGACACTTGGTAAATGCTGCTGTAGATCTATGAATTAACTTTAGATGAGGCATTGGAGGGTTCCATCTTGTTCCCCGTGTAGTTTAACGTCTATATTAAGCTGATGGGAGTTTGCAAGGATTTTGAGCTTGAGACCACCAAATTCCAGCAGAGTGGTAAAGGTAAAGGGACCCCTGACGACTCTGGGGTTGCGGTGCTCATCTCGCTTTATTGGCTGAGGGAGCTGGCGTACAGCTTCTGGGTCATGTGGCCAGCATGACTAAACTGCTTCTGGTGAACCAGAGCAGCGCATGGAAACGCCGTTTACCTTCTCGCCAGAGCGGTACCTATTTATCTACTTGCACTTTGACATGCTTTCGAACTGCTAGGTTGGCAGGAGCAGGGACTGAGCAACGGGAGCTCACCCTGTTGCAGAGATTCGAACCACTGACCTTCTGATTGGCAAGCCCTAGGCTCTGTGGTTTAACCCACAGCGCCACTAGCGTCCTAGTAGAGTGGTACCCCCTCTCTATAGGAGTGTAGAAGCACTCCAGTGTTCATTCTTATAAAAAGGTTGATCCTCCGGGAATGTTCCAAATTCCCAGGTAGCACTCAGAAAAGATCAAGACCTTGCAAGCAGTCTGTAGGCAATCTAAGTCTTCCTTTGAAGACAGTAGTAGTGCAGTTAGGTTCATAGGAGTATAGGCATTCCTTCAGATACCAAAGTCCCATGTCATTTAAAGACTAAAATCAGCATGTTGAAGAGGGAGACAATGGAGTGCATGGAATCAATCTTTCAGCATGGCAGCAACTATACACTAGAACTCCCTGCTTATTGACATTAGAGAGGTACACTTTCACTGTACCATTCTGTTTGGGCAAGCCTGCCCAGATATGTAAAATTGACATGCATTGCAATTTTATTTTATAATGCGTATTTTTTAAACTGCTGGTTTTATTTATATTTTTAAAAATTATTTTTAGGGAAACTTGTTTCAACATCACCTGAATTTTCCATGGGTGGGACATTTTGATCAAGTTTTTTTAAATAAAAAAAATAGAATTGTGCTATTACGTATGTATATGGTCATCGTGTTGCCTAGACATTGTTGACTACCCACAGCCGTGACAGGCCTAGACAGGCCCTCCCATGGCTGTGGCAGCCTCGTGGGGGTCTACTGACAGCCACGGCATGTTCCACCAGGCCTTCCTGTGGCCACAATGGGTCCCATCTGACTTACTCCCACTGTGTGAACAAAGTTGGACAGAACCTGGTGTGTGTGTTTAAAAAATGCTGCTTGTAATGTATGCATGTGCTTGTTTGTTTTTTGCTTAAGACATTGCAAGTTGCTTTGAGCTGCCATGGCAAGAAAGCAGCTTGAGCTGCTGTGTGTAATAAGTTTAGTAAGTAATAATAATAATAATAATAATAATAATAATAATAATAATAAATGACTGGGTGGAGTTTCTTCATTAAGAATGTGGCTTGCAAGCTGCCTCGAGTTCCACGATCCCTTTTCCATGGACTCAGCCATTCTTTGCACTCGCTTTTGGTGCTAGGTTGCTCTTTCCGCTCTCCTTTATTGTTGACCTTCGTGTACAGACGGGAAATGAATGTGCAGAGTCAGGCACTCAACAGAGCCGAGGATCCTAACTCATGTCAATAACATCAGGTTAATATCCTCTGGTTTCATGCACCGTGAACCGTATGCATTAGAATGAACATTTTACTATTTGTTTAAAAATGGAAATTCACTGTCCCCAAAGGGCTGGTGTGGATCAATACTGCAAATTAAGCCTGTAATTCTTGACTTGGGATGCAGCAAGCTTCCTATAAATATGTGGGGGAAAGCAGCAGTCCCACAAGCCATTCCTCTTGGCCTTTTCCAACCTGGTGCCCTCCAGATGTTGTTGGACTACAACTCCCATAATTGCTGACCATTGGTCATGTTAGCTGGAGCTAGCTGGAGATGGAGTTCCACAACATCTGGAAGTCCACAAGTTCTCCATCTCTGGTGTATGGCAATTCATATGTGATGAATAAAGCAAATCTACATGCAGATTAAATTTTTATTTCTTTCTTTTAAAAATATACAAAATCATGTGGAAGTGGAACAGATTTGTGGCTGAACACATGTGAAGCTGACTGGGATGGACTGATTTCTCCACCTGTCCTTCTAGCTTGGTAGCCAATCTTTACCAAGGATGCTCTACAAGATGTGGTCCAGATATAAGCCAAAGGAAGCATCTCTCACTTTGGTCAGGGGGAATACTTGACAGCAGGATTGTCAGAGAATACCAATTGAAACGAAAACGGAAGTGAAAATTGCTGCAGCTTATATGCTTCTTCTGTGGTCAAGAATGGAAATCAGTTAAGCAAATACAATTGGTATTCACTCACATCATTGTGTTTTTGTTTTGTTTAAGCCTGCTCATCTTTTTTGGCCAAATTATGTTTTGAAATGAAGGTACACATTAGATTCAATGGCACATTCGGCAGCAAATACTTTTTTTGGTTCTGAAAATTGAGGTGCTCATTAGATTTGATGGTGCATTAGGCTCGAATAAAAACGGTAAGTGGTGGACAGCGAGGTGCATAATGCAGTATTTGGTGGAAACTGGACTGCAGTAAAATGGAAACAGTGCTGTTGGTGACAAAGACAGGCTGGTATGAAAATTTCTGCATTCTTACGTCCCTATGTGACAGTAATCAACATCTACAGGGTGTGTGTGTGTGTGTGTGTGTGTGTGTAGGGGAAACACTGTTCATAAAGATACCAACATAATGTACAGTATAGCTGCTGGTACAAAGAGTAAAGAGTGGCAGAGAGGAATGTTTCTTCTGCTTTCCCAGCCAATACAGACACGATTAACTAACATGACAAGTCAATGCAGGCCACATTCTACCCCTCCACCCGCTGCTTGTTTCTTTGGTGTAGGGAAGATTTATGTTCCTTTCTGAAAACGACGAGGATTACTCTGCAAGAAAGACTTCTTCAGTTTCTTTAGTGTCTGTCTCCACAGCAGCGATGTGTTTCCTTTTTATGGCTTTGGGCAATCCAGGTTGCCCCCAAATCTGAGAAATATGGCATATGTCTTGGCCTGCACCCACAATATTAGGTAAGTCCATGCGTCCATGAATTTGGTCTCCACCTCCATCGTTCTACCTGGACACTGAGGTCCAGCGCCGAGGGTCTTCTGGCAGTTCCCTCACTGCGAGAAGCTAAGTTACAGGGAACCAGGCAGAGGGCCTTCTCAGTAGTGGCACCCGCCCTGTGGAATGCTCTCCCACCAGATGTCAAAGAGAACTACCAGACTTTTAGATGACAACTGAAGGCAGCTCTGTTTAGGGGAGCTTTTAATGTTTGATGGAATTACTGTATTTTAATATTGTGTTGGAAGCCGCCCAGAGTGGCTGGGGAAACCCAGCCAGATGGGAGGCGTATAAATACAGTGGTACCCCGGGTTACATACGCTTCAGGTTACAGATGCCACTAACCCAGAAATAGTACCTCGGGTTAAGAACTTTGCTTCAGGATGACAACAGAAATCGTGCTCCGGTGGTGCGGCAGCAGCAGGAGGCCCCATTAGCTAATGTGGTGCTTCAGGTTAAGAACAGTTTTAGGTTAAGAACAGACCTCCGGAACAAATTAAGTACTTAACCTGAGGTACCACTGTAATAAATTATTATTATTATTATTATTATTATTATTATTGGCCATACTCATGAGACTTGCAGCTGGAGGCCTGTAGGTAAAGTCCCAAGGGCCAGATAGAGAGGCTTGAGGGCTACATTCAGCTCCCATGCATGAGTTCCCCCATGCCTGCTTGAGGAAGGGTCAGGGATGGAACAATTGCATGCACATTGTGTTCTTTAGCACTGGCATCTTAAACAACATAGTTCCCTTCCGAATGCCAAAAACTGAACAGATTGGTCCTCTGTGCAAGTTTAGAATCATTTCAAGGGGTGCACTTCCTTCTGAAAGCTGGCCTCGTGCTGCTCCTCTTTCATTGCTCGCCGCCTCGAAACGAATGCATGAACTGGGGCTGTGTATTTCCTGATAATGCAACGGGGATTGACTCACTGTTCCTCTTCAGCTGCCCATGAGCATGATGCTTTGAGCGAAAGCCTTTTGAAATTTACGACGGTTATCAATGTGTTTCACTCAGTATGTAGGAGAAAATATGAGAAACATATTTCACGATAAAGTAGGTTTCTAGTTAACAGGACAAAATGAGAGTAAAGCAATAGATCAGTGTAATATGTCAAGCAAGAGGAAAGTCCAATTTATTGGAAATAAATAATACGCAACATTCGCAAGTACATAATATGGGGGGTGGGGAATTGATTCAGGAAATAGAAAAGAAAACTCTTCTATTTAGCGTAAGTGATTCCATTTTGCAATTAACAGACCTGATTAACAAATCCGTTCATTTATGACAGATCTCTATTCATGGTTAAACAGAAGTTCAATATTGATGGTGTTGTTAACAATTCACCTCTATCTCATTCTTGGAGGCATATACGATTGCCTTAAAAATAAGGGAATTGTTCTCCCAATTCCTGCTGGGTGGATCATTGCAGACCCCAGTGGTGTCCTCCTCCCTCAATCTTCCTCATCACTGAAATTTATATCCCACCCTTCCTCTCAAAAGAGACTAAGGTGTCATGTCGCAGCACACCAGCCATGACCCAGAAACCAAAGGAAATCAATAGAATTAAGGTCCGTCCAGACTGTCACTACTTTCTAGGAGGAATGCACTGAATAATAATAATAATAATAATAATAATAATAATAATAATAATAATAATAATAATTAACAACAACAACAACAACAACAATATATTTATACCCCGCCCTCCCCAGCCAAAACCGGACTCAGAGCAGCTAACATCAAATGTATAAGACATTAACATAAAATCAGGAAATCAATTAAATTACACCCTAAAATCAGATCAGGATCTGAATAAAATCCAATCAGATGGCAACCTGCAGATTAGGATTGGGGACCTTAATGCTGAACTTATACGAGCCGGTGAGAAAAATTGGGAGGCCATTTTCATGCAGTTCTTATGAAAGGGGAGAGGGAGTCAGACTGAACCCAGACCAAAGGCCTGATGGAACCAGTGGCGTAGCATGGGGGGTGCAGGGGGGGCCGGCCGCATCGGGCGCAACATCTGGGGGGTAGGGTTAGGGGGCGCAAATGCACGGGTTAGGGGGCGCAAATCCACGGGTTAGGGGGTGCAAATTACTTGCCTTGCCCCAGGTGCTGACAACCCACGCTACGCCACTGGATGGAACAGCTCCATCAGGCCCTGCGGAAAGATGTCAAATCCTGCAGGGCCCTGGTGGAGGCCAGTCTAATTTCCTTAAGGCTCAGGACCTCAAGGAGCGTAAGGTCCTCCGTGGGGCATATTTCTTTCATAAAAATGAACAGAGATGTACAAACACCCGGCAAGCAAATTTGGATGAATTCAGGATTATTCCTCGTTGTCATATAACTGTCCTGCAAGCAAATCAGAATTTTCCAATAAACACGGGCTGTAGTCTGACCTCTGTGTAAGCAAATCAGGATGAAAGATGATGAAATAGATTGTCTGGAAGAGTCCTTAAAATCCCCAGTTCAGTGGCATGTGTCTGGCGATGATTTATTTTTAGCATCTAAAAGGCATTAGCCTTGGATTTCTAAAATAATAATCATAAAATCCCACTGTTCTCCTAACGTTAGAAGATCATATTTTGCAACGTCTCAGATAAGATGCAATTTGACACTGCAAACGGCAGAGAACCCCACAGCAAATCTTTGCTTTGATCACCCAAGTAGGCAAATAGAGGAAAATGGGTTCTTCTAACGATGGGATAAATAGTAAGGAAACATACCTAATATCCTTTTGTGCACGTCCTGGGAGACCGAGAGGAAGCTTTGTGGTTCCTAAAGTGAGCAAACATTGGGGTCATGGAAGAAGCATGGTCACCTGATTCACTATTATTATTATTATTATTGCAAGGTAAGGTTTTTCCCACGGGGTGGGGAAAAGCCTTTGTCTGGAAACCAGCGGTGCCCATGTTTTATCAGCACATACTGCTGTCTTTGTGAATGTATTCAAGTATGTTTATCCTGAGAAAATACAGCCCTGTTTGTTTCTCCATAAGTAGTCTTTGTTACCCGGTCTTGACCTCTTGGCCTCTGATTAGGTGGCTAATTCCAAGGGTGAGATTCTTATCACTATGGCCATGACAAATAACTGTGTCTATACCCACTGAACATTGTGCGAATTGTTTGTGGAGAATGGGGTCTCCCGGATGTGATCTGTAGTTTACGCCTGATTTACACACTTGGTGGCACCCATGTTATCTCCTGGGTTGGCGAGACCCGGACAACTAACAGGCTTGTGGGCCAGTTGAAATAGTGTGAAGGTGCTAGTCAGCATCTCTACATGAAACCGGTAGCTGTGACCCCTATCATTTGCATGAGCACAGCAGCCGACGGTCAAGCAGCAACCATTACTTAAATAGGGTGCCTGTAGCTCAAAGGCAAGGGACGCGGGTGGTGCTGTGGGTTAAACCACAGAGCCTAGGACTTGCCGATCAGAAGGTCGGCGGTTCAAATCCCCGCGACGGGGTGAGCTCCCGTTGCTCGGTCCCTGCTCCTGCCAACCTGGCAGTTCGAAAGCACGTCAAAGTGCAAGTAGATAAATAGGTACCGCTCTGGCGGGAAGGTAAACGGCGTTTCCATGCGCTGCTCTGGTTCGCCAGAAGCGGCTTAGTCATGCTGGCCACATGACCCGGAAGCTGTACGCTGGCTCCCTCAGCCAATAAAGCGAGATGAGCGCCGCAACCCCAGAGTCGGTCACGACTGGACCTAATGGTCAGGGGTCCCTTTACCTTTAGCTCAAAGGCAGAGCACATGCATGACATGAGAAAGGTTCCAGCATCTCCAATAAGGACAGAAAATGACCATAGAACCATAGAATTGTTGAGTTGGATGGGAACCTGAGGATCATTTAAGTCCAAACCCCTGCAATCCAGGAATATACAGCTGTCCCATACGGGGAATCAAACCTGCAAACCTTGGCATTATTAACACCATGCTCTAATCTACTGAGCTATCCAGCCTGACACCCTGTCTGGAGAGGAGTCGCCTATTAGTGTAGACATTATTGAGCTACTTAGACCAATGTATGTCTAGCATCCACATGACTGTTCATAAGTCCTAAGTACAGTGGTACCTCAGTTTAAGAACAGTCCGGTTTAAGAAAAATTTGGTTTACAAACTCTGCAAAACCGGAAATAGTGTCCCAGTTTGAGAACTTTGCCTCGGTCTAAGAACGGAATCTGAATGGTGGAAGGGCACCGGCGGCGGGAGGCCTCATTAGGGGCAGCGCGCTTCGGTTTAAGAACGGTTTCGGTTTCAGAACGGACTTCCGGAACGGATTAAGTTCATAAACCAAGGTACCACTGTATCTCTGGAATCTTTTCAGTGGGTCGTCTTGCCAGTAGAAACTTTATATGCATATCTATCTTGTCAGAGTGTCATGTATTGGAAAGAGCTCATGGTTCTTGGTGGAGCCAAAGCATGTCAGAGGGAGAGGTCCTTTGACATCATGAACGCTGGCCTGGTACCCCTGTCAGGAGCAGCCAGCGCAGTGCCACAGAGCTGCCCTCCTGTCACTGTTGCTTATCTGGACAGGGTGGTGCAGGGTGGAAGCAAGACTAGGTGTTGCATGAGAAGACCGCTGGGAGTGGCAGCTTTTGGAAGACATCTTTGCTCTTCTTTATCCCATCCGTTTTGTGTCTGGCAAAATATAAGCAAACAAACCACCACCAGCAGCAGAAGGGCTCTGAAATATTCCACTGTCTGCGGAAGGACTTCTTGTCATCGTAGCCTCCGGTCTAAACACCAAATGCTAACATTTATGATGTATAATGTCCCCGGCTACCACGCATGGCCGCAATTTGGGCACACCTGCCATTAACACTGGTGTGGCAGTTATTTTACTGGGGGTGACAGATTGTGAGGTAGGGAGAGTAATTCAGACTATTACCCAGGTGAAGGCATGAAAGCTCGGTGATATATGAAGACCACTTAAATTCATTGTATCTTGTACATCACATCTTTGATAGATTATAGCTGTGGCATTAAAATGGAAATGGTTTCTCTGAGGCCTGACAGGGGCTGGGGTGACCCGTGACCTCCCTCTGAGGAATGTGACTGACCGAATTATCAGTTAAGAGAAAAATCTACGGGGAATAGACTCACAGTGATGGAGAATACACCATGCGCATATATATATATATATATATATATATATATATATATATATATAAACTTTGAGCTTGATTGAAAGCTGCAGCATTCAAAATGTCACTCTTTCTCCTGGTCCGTCCCTCATCCCCTTTCCTCCCTCCCCAAACTGCCTCAAGCCCCCTCATCTCTGTGCTTTCATACCAGCAGGCCTCCCGATATTGATTGAAAAATTGTTATTAGAGATAGGAGGCCTCCTGCATGCTGCCTAGTGATTTAATCTGGAAAACATTTAATTTTATGAAGCGGTAAATGATTGTGGCACGCTCCCTCGTGTTTGGGAGCAGCTGGCTCTTTAGCGGCTCACCCTTACTGGTCCCCTGTGTCCTCTTCGCAATCATGTGCTTCCTTCCCCTTTGCTTAACAAGTTATTTCAATTTCTAAAACGAATGCCGAACAAGAGAAAGACAACATGCAAATTGAGAGCCGGGGAGCGCCATTCACACATGAAAAAACACCCTTTGGAATTCCCTCAACTCTGCCCTCCCCTCCCGCTCCCTCCCCCTCTTTGCATCTGTCATGAAAGGGAGGGAGCGTGTGGGGTATTTTCCCTCCCCCTTTTTTAAAAAAGAAGAACCAGAGTCTATGTTCTCATCAAATTGTTTTTACCAATGACCTGACACCACCATCTATAATTAATTACATCATTTACATTAGACTATTGACTAAACAAATACATAAATCATAGGCAGAGTCAATAGATGCAGACATATTTAATCATGTTCTAAATAATGATTACTGCTCCCATAATGCAATAATTATTTTCAGCAGCTGACTTGAATTAATCTTCTGTCAAAGTGCCATCTGAGGAAAGAAAGCCGACAGAGAGGAAGATGGAGAAGGAAGCATCCGCGAAGGAGGGACTGTCTCAGTTGTCTCCCTTTTATTCTCCTGTCACCTCAGCTTCCCCCCACTCTCTGGGCCTCATTCTGCCAGGGTTGGATGCTTCCTAGACCATTCATTTGCATTCAGCTCTCAGTGTTTGTGGCCAGAGTTGTAGTGACTGCACACCTGAAGGGGTGCATGTGTACACTGGTTTATTTTCCCTGGCCTTCGCTAGGCCTTCATGGTGATCACTTTGAAACTCTTGTCTTGCTTGGATCAGTTGCACTGGGACCATGCAGTGTTCCCCTGGGGCACTGTGTTAAAAGCTGGACTGGCTTGAAGATGGGCAGCTTCCTCCATATCAGCTTGCAAAGATGGAAGGGCGTAGGAAATCCTATGAATCAGATTGCAGCTGTCAATTATGGGGGAAACTTGCTATAGCCTTCTGATCTTTATCCAGCCCCACTCCCTACAAAACCTTATAAAACATTTGTATTCTGCATACATTTGAACATGCCGTTTGGAGTCTGTTTTTTGTACAGTGGCACATCGATTTTCGAACGTCTCCGTTGACGAACATTTCAGTTTTCGAATGCCGTAAACCCAAACACACCTCGGAAGTCGAACATGCCATGTGGCTTCCGTATTGAGTTTTCCGTATTGAGTTTTCGGTTTTTGAACGTTTCAGAACTCTAACGGTCTTCCAGAACGGATTACATTTCAAAACTGAGGTACAATCATACCTCATGTTGTGTTAGGCTCATGTTGTGTCTTTTTGGCTTGTGAACACTGCAAACCTGGAAGTGTATACTTCTGGGTTTAGCCGTGTGTGCGCAGAAGTGTTCTGTGCACTTCGCACATGCACAGACTTTTAGTTTTAGTTGCAGACTTTTCGGGGTACAAACGGCACCCCAGAACTGATCGTGTCCACAACTAGAGATACCACTGTACCACTGTTGATATATAAATACCATCAATCAATCAATCAGTCAGTCAATCATATTGTATTATTGTAGGTCACAGCTACATCATACATTTAAAGCACTCTTACACCTCTCTAACAGTCATGGCTTCTCCCCCAAAGGATCCTGGGAACTATAGCTTATTAAGGGCACTGACCTCACAGAGCTACAATTCCCAACTATAGTTCTCAGGATTCTTCATGACTGTTAAAGGGGTACAAGAGTGCTTCAAACGTGTGGTGTAGATAGGCTCAAAGCTTTTTAAAAGCATAATTTGAGTTAGAAGATTATGTCCTAGAATGTATATCGAACAGCAGGTCAGACATTTCATTAATAAATATAATCAAGCAAAAACGCTTTGCTTTGCTTAGTTTATAATCTCCCCTCCCCTTTATACTTTGCCAAAAATCTGCAAAGTGTCTGAATAGTGCCAATATTTCCATGATCCCTGCAGACCTGCAAGTCATGACTTGGCATATCTTCTGACAAGGAGTGGTGGGTGGCAAAAAAATAAATGTAAAGTTAGGATGCTACTTAATTACAGAGATCTTAGTCAATTATGCTATGGTTTTTTAATCAATTAAATCCACACAAATTTGCATACAAAAGCAAATGTCTGGACAAAAAGAGCATTCATAATTTTTATATTGCTCATGCACTGCCATACAGGTGCCATCATAGAAGAGGCATCGTGCAAATACCGCTGTGTAGAACTTTGGACCTCCCCAGCGCCTTCATTGAAATTTGTGGGTGCCCAGCCCCCATGGCCCCACAAGGATGACATAGGTGGCAAGGACAGCCATTATAAGCCCCTTTCAGTCCAGTCATATGACCTAGCAAATTTGGTGGAACTTAGTCAGCAAGAATGGTGCTCAGGGTAGCGTAAGTCAAATTCCTACAAATCCTTCCCAAATGGTGCTTGGAAGAAGGGTAACTTGCCTTGTGTAAGTATTGTCTACTTTCTATAGTTAAGATTGCTCTGTTAGTGGACCTGACAAGTAACTCTGCCTGTCTGCCTGTCTCTCTCTTTCTCTCAGTCCTCTCCTCACCCCAACACATGGAAATATGGAGGGTGAGAAGACTGATTTACAATTTGTTGTCGTAAGGATGACAACTGGCTAGATAACGCGTGCGAAACATTATGTACGCTTGAAAGTACCATACAAATATTGATTATTACTGTACATTTAGAATGCTCTCATCAGGTTACCCTGTTCTCAAAGTGGCCAACTACATGCCTATGGGAGCCCCACAAGAAATATTTCTCTGCTACTGTGGCTTCCAGCAACTAGCATTCAGAAGCATATTGTCTCTGACAGTGGAAGCAGAATGTAGCCATCAGGCCTTGTTGTTGTTTAGTCATTTAGTCCTGTCCGACTCTTCGTGACCCCATGGACCAGAGCACGCCAGGCACTCCTGTCTTCGCCATCAGGCCTAGTAGCCATCAATAGCCTGGTCTTCCATGAATTGATCTAATCCTCTTCTAAAGCCATCTAAGCTGCGTGCCATCACTGTGACTGTTTATTGTGAGAGGCTATCCCAACTTTAATTATGAAGATCTGCTTTATGTTGTCCACCATTTAGCTTCATTGGATGTCCCCAAATTCTAGGATTATGAGAAAGGGAGAAAAACTTGCATGATTAATGAATTAATCAGTTAGTTGTATTGATTAATGCTTTCAACCCTAAATATGTACATGATTTAATTTACTATATTAGGGATTACAAGACAGTTGCTTTTAAGAGAGAGAGAGAAATTTCTATATTATATAATTGTGCAATCCCATTGTGTGCTCACTGGAAGGACAGATCCTGAAGCTGAGGCTCCAAGACTTTGGCCACCTCATGAGAAGAGAAGACTCCCTGGAAAAGACCCTGATGTTGGGAAAGATGGAGGGCACAAGGAGAAGGGGACGACAGAGGACGAGATGGTTGGATAGTGTTCTCGAAGCTACCAGCATGAGTTTGACCAAACTGCAGGAGGCAGTGGAAGACAGGAGTGCCTAGCGTGCTCTGGTCCATGGGGTCACAAAGAGTCGGACACGACTAAACAGCAACAACAATTCAAAAGTAAGTACCTGTAAATTAAGTGAGGATTATTCTCAGGCAAGTGAGTATAAGATTTTGGGCTAAGAATTCAACACCTTCCCTGCCACATCCTCAGATACTTTTCAGTGGTAGTCAACAGAGGCATTTTTAAAGGTGAATCAAGCTCAGCTCCCATTTACAGTGACTACCTGTCTGTTTATGTTACCCAGAACGTAATGCCCTGAACCACAGATCCATAAATTGTGTTGATTTCATAGATCTATAGGTAAATGTATAGTTCCAGCATGGCCACTATAAGCAGGGCTGGCTCTTGCCCCAGCTAGGCAGGGATGCTGGGAGGTTTGGTGTACAATGTTGGTACCATTTCAAGGGTCATCCAAATTCAACCCAAATGGGCCTTTTCAGTAGTGGCACCTCAGATGTATGGAATGCCTGTCCCAGGGAA
The DNA here is from genome assembly GCF_964270895.1 of Podarcis filfolensis. Lineage (NCBI taxonomy): Eukaryota > Metazoa > Chordata > Lepidosauria > Squamata > Lacertidae > Podarcis > Podarcis filfolensis. Next base: position 64,092,372 of record NC_139610.1, read on the forward strand.
GTCCACCTGGCACCTACCTTAGTATTTCCTTGCACCAGTCAAATACATCTTTCTGTTCCCAAGCCTTTAAAATTACATTATGGTTTTATCCCATATTAGCTCTGTGGATTTGTTACCTCTGCCTTCTGTTTTAAAGTGATTTCTTGCTGCAAAGTTTCTCTGTCTTTTAAAGCAATTGGTGATTTTTATAATGGGGTTGTGTTGGTCACATTTAGTGGTTTCATTGTAATGCAGTGATCTCTGCTATGAGGATCAGGGTGTTATAAGCATAGCCCAACTTTTGTTAGTGAATTGTTGGGGAGCATTTGATCCCTCCCCCACCATGTAATATGGGGATAATTATTTCTTGCAAGGTTTCTATAAGGACTGCAACATGATCATCTGTGAGAGTGCTGAAAGTGCGAAAGTGCTGCATAAATGCTAAGCTTTGTTATTCAAATGATCAGGCAGAAGTCCAGAAAGCCTGCAGTATGCACATGAACAACTCTTCCAGGCAAGGAAGAGTTTCCTGAAATTAAATTAAATATTAACACCTTCCTCCTTAAGCTTTGTGCTGCAAGCGCAATTCATGTGCGCTGTTAATGAACCGCAATTTATTTACACCTCAAACAAAGAGGGTCCTCGCTGCCTGAAACTAGTTAAATTGCCCTCTTCCTGGTGAAATTTATTGCCATTTAAACATGCCAAAAGGCCATTCTGCCGGTCATTACAATAATCTATCATTTCTGCAACTGCTGGTATCCTGCTCTGTGGTCAAATTCAATCTGAGAAGGGTCAACAGAATTTTTTCCACCAAACGCTTCCCCTCTTGACTGCCATCAATTTACTTTTGTCAACAAAAAGGGCATTACCACCGAACGAAATAGAAGATCTCCCTTAAGACCTCTGGCAAACAACAGGAGCTCCTCTGATGAACAGCACCTCTCTTGCCGCCATGTGCCTGCGTCTCTCGTGCCATGCTGCGCATGCAAGGGGCCATGAGTGCATCAGAAAGGGGAGCCATGAATTTGGCACCATGTCCGTCTCCACACACCCTGGCGAATGAAAGCCATGTATAATTGCAACCGCTGCGATTAATAACCCAGAGCTCCCATTCATCAGCAAAGATGCCATTTTGTGTAGGGATACATTTTTCTTTAGGAGTTTATGATGACCTTCTTTTTTAAAAAATAATGATAATAATAATAATAATTAATGACTCTGACATTCGTTTCTACCCTTTCCTCTGCTTCCTCCCCTACCGTGTTTTGCTCCCCCCCGAACACACTTGTGTTCCTGCATGAGATCCATAGCAGGTCATGTACATTGAGTTATGATGCACTATCAAGGCAGGAAGATACACAGCAAAACGGTAGCCCCAAGGCTTCGAGATGTGGGGGGAAGCTATAAGATAATATCCAGTCCGATGCTCACTGTCAGTTCTCCAGCTGGTTACCTATTTATTTACTGGCATTTATTTATTCTTAGATTTCTTTTCTGGCTTTCATTTTGAATCATCATGGCAAGGGGAGGAGGATTACAAACTAAATTTCCTGCTCGGGTGCAGTGGCCACACACACCCACTAGTCATTTTCTGGTGCTGCCCACCATACTTTCTCAAACTTCCAAAAGGCCTATAATATTGGGTTCCCATACAACCATTTCAATCCATTTCCCCTAGAAAGAAAGCAGCAAAGAGTTGGCTCAGATCCAGTTAAACACTAAAAATGAAGAACCAGTAGGGTGATAATGCTGAAACAGGAAGTAGCTCCTATTGGTGGCTACTATAGCCCCTGTATGGAAGCGAGAGCTGGACCATAAAGAAGGCTGATGGCCGAAGAATTGATGCTTTTGAATTATGGTGCTGGAGGAGACTCTTGAGAGTCCCATGGACTGCAAGAAGATCAAACCTATCCATTCTGAAGGAAATCAGCCCTGAGTGCTCACTGGAAGGACAGACTGTGAAGCTGAGGCTCCAGTACTCTGGCCACCTCATGAGAAGAGAAGACTCCCTGGAAAAGACCCTGATGTTGGGAAATTTTGAGGCACAAGGAGAAGTGGGTGACAGATAATGAGATGGTTGGACAGTGTTCTCAAAGCTACCAGCATGAGTTTGACCAAACTGCGGGAGGCAGTGGAAGACAGGAGTGCCTGGCGTGCTCTGGCCCATGGGGTCATGAAGAGTCGGACACGACTAAACGACTAAGCAACAACAATACAGCCCCTGTTGTAGTAATCCCCTCCTCTGCAGCTGGTAACACTGTGGGTTAGTGATAAACATTCTTGGGGGGCAGGGCGGGGGGGGGGACAGATAGCAGCATTCACTTACATTAGTCTGACACTATAGATTTATTCGGAACGTTTGAATATCCAGTGAGCATCTTACTAGGGTTGCCAGGTCAGGAGCATCCCAGACCTTGAGATTTCATGGACCAGACCTGAGACCTAAGGACTGCCCATGGTGATATCACAGGGGGTGGTCCCTTCATCTGTGCTCCCTCCCACCGCTGAGCCTTGGAGACAGAAGTTAATGTGGAGAAGGGAGCCAAGGATGGCAGAGTATCTTATGCAATGACTTGCAACTGGTTCCTGCCAGGTTGAAGCTTGCAAGCTTCATGAACGATTCTTCTTAATAAAAAACCCCACACATTTTTTTAAAGGCTCTGTTTCCCACCTGGAGATTCCAGCCCTCTCCCTGCCACCTGGAGGGGACAAATGCAAACCTGGAGATTTCAGGTCAGCCCTACATCTGACACAAGAGCAAAGGGTTCTGAGGAGGATTTTTGTGAGCAAGTTATTTTCCAACCACAGGTTCTGCTCACCATTTTCTCTAGTCTGGATGTGGGTCAGGAACAAAGTCCCCTAGAAAGAAGATGTTTTGAAACTGGAGGGGGGGGCAACTCCAAGTTGAAGAGTTGGCTGGCAGAAGTTTAAGGAGTGTTGCTGTTAATGGGACAAGAGATGGGGATGAAATTTGATTCCAATGCATTTAAATGTGAACTTACCCAATTTGCAGTTTCTGAAATGATACACAAACCAAAACACAGCCACTCTTCTAAGATTGAACTTCTCTGAATTTTGCAATGCAGTTCCCTAGCCATGTAACATGTACAAAAATTCACACACAGGGGCAGAGTGTGGATTTAAAAAATCACATATTCCTGAAAATAACATGCAAACATGCATTGTATTGGGGAAAATTGCTTTGCAAATGTGCATTTTTTGCAAAAAAAATCTGCATATTAGGAAAAAAATCATACTAAAATGCTGGTGAATTTTCATGAGGATTTTTTTTTTAATGCAAACTTGCGTGGGAATGTGGAGAACTGAACTTAAGGTTTGAATGATGAAGAACTGAGAGAGACCAACATTGATGGATTCAACTGTTGCTAGCTGTAACTGTGGTTCTGTAGCTCCTCAGCATCTCCTCAGTTGTGGACAAACAGCGTATCATCAAGTTTCCAGCATTCTCTCCTCCATGTTGACCATCTACAGGTGCCCAGGAACTCTGAGAAGAGACAGAATGTTATTATCAAAATTGAGCTGGGATCTAAGGAGTTCCCTTCGTTCATCTCAGTCCACTTGGATTCTGAGCTACTTCATTTTATATTGTAAGCTTGAAAGCAAGGACTCTCTTGTTTTTGTTGAACTGTAAAGTGCTGTAGGAGCCTTATTTTTTTGGCTGAAGAGCAAGGTATATATATATATATATATATATATATATATATATAATCTGAAGAATAAATTTGTTGGTACCCTTGCAGGTGGAAACTATACAGCGGTACCTCTGGATGGGAACAGGATCTGTTCCGGAGCCCCGTTCACATCCTGAAGTGAACGCAACCCGCGTCTTTGTGTTTGCGTGTGCGCGGGTCATGATTCGCCGCTTCCGTGCATGCTCATGATGTCATTTTGAGCATCTGCGCATGCGTGAGTGGTGAAACCTGGAAGTAACGTGCTCCATTACTTCCTGGTCGCCACGGAGCGCAACCCAAAAATATTCATCCCGAAGCTACTTCAACCTGAGGTATGACTGTATTGGTTTGGAAGGCCTTTCTGGGAGAGTTCCACAAGGAGGGCGCCACCAGATGTAAGATTCTGCTCCTAGTCAGCAATATGGCTGTTCATAATGACAAGGGTTAGTGTAGTATCCCCTCAGATGGTTTTAGTGGGAGAGGGGAGCTCATTTGGGCAGTGTTTCTTAAATTCAGCTAGAGCAGAAAACAGACCACAAAACCAGGAAAGCAACATTGGCAGACAAAAAGAGAGAAACTTAAAGCTGGATCCAGGACATTTGGACATAGAGATATTTCACTATAGACCATGAAAAGAACAAAAAGATTAATTGAAGATTTCTCCACATTGCACACACTCAGAAGGAAGTTTTGCTGAGTATGTTCTCTGCCAAGCAAGCTTAATTTTTGTGAGTGACTCTCTGCTAAAGGCTAGGCTGCTGGTGTTTTTTGTGTTTTTTCAAAGGATTTTTAAATGAAAAAAAAACAACAAAACCCAATGCATGTTGCATACAAGCTTTAAAATGTTAACTCTGTGTTCCAGAAAAGCAACTGGTGTATCCAACAGAGAAGGTTCTAGTAATTTTGACAAAGAACCCTTCTGCTGGAAACCAACTTAAAACAAGAGGACATTTTTAAAATTATGTACTTTGCCAACATTTTCTGTCGGAGCTGTCACCATTGTCTGAGGTATAAAGCAAGTACAGATTTTAGGAAGGTGCAATCATTGGATGATGCCTGATTTTGAAACTAGGAAGCAGAGCTTCTGAGGTTGAAGCTATATGTTAAGGTGGCAGACCTGTCTGTCTAAAAACTTGGGCCTTATTCCACAATGTACAAAGAGGTGAAAAAGGGGGCAGGTTTTAATTTTTAGACAAAAAGAGGTGTGTGGTGAAAGGAAGCTGAACCGTCTCCATACTTTCCACTTACCTACTTTTAGCATAGGAGCTGGGGAACCTGTGGCCTTCTAGACGTTGATGGACTCCAACTTCTATCATCCCTCACCACAGGCCCTTGAGGCTGGGGTCAATAGTAGTTGAAGTCCAACAACACCTGGAGACCCACAAGTTACCCAACCCTGTTTTGAATGAATGAGTTTGTCACTATCATATGTAGCTAGAGAACTGGGCTGTTGTGAGAAACCATAGACCTAATAATAATAATAATAATAATAATAATAATAATAATAATAATTCATTATTTGTACCCCACCCATCTGGCTGGGTTTCCCTAGCCACTCTGGGCGGCTTCCACAAAGGCGAAAAATACACTAATAGGTCATACATTAAAAACTTCCCTGAACAGGGCTGCCTTCAGATGTCTTCTAAACGTCAGGTAGTTGTTTATTTCCTTGATGGGAGGGCGTTCCACAGGGCAGGCGCCACTACCAAGAAGGCCCTCTGCCTGGTTCCCTGTAGCTTTGCTTCTCGCAATGAGGGAACCGCCAGAAGGCCCTCGGTGCTGGACCTCAGCGTCTGGGCAGAATGATGGGTGTGGAGACGCTCCTTCAGGTATACTGGGACGAGGCCGTTTAGGCCGTTTAATCCAGCGATAGGAACTTGTGACTCTCCTGTTGTCAGCTACAAACTCCCTGCAGAAGATCTTGGTTCAAAACAGCAACATTTCCTCTTTAAGTCACACAGAATCATGGCTAGATCTTTCCTGGTTGCCCCTTCTGAACACTTTAGGGAGAGACCTGGCTAGTTATATGGATGCATGCCCATCTCACCTGTGCATGTGTCTTTTGCAAAGCAGTTTCTATATCCAAATGCCAAACATCAAGTGAAATTGTTGCTCACAGTGACCTGTGAATGGCCCCAGACAGACAGCAAAAGATGTGTGGTTAAAAGACTTTTAGAGTTCCATGCGCATGGTCTGTGGCACCTCAGGGTTCAAATAGTCTTTGACATCAATTGCAAAGGGAAGAATTTGTTTTTAGGCTGTTTGCAAACTTGGTCAGGATGCAGGCAGACATGAATGCAAATTGGGTGGGTGAGGGAAGTTAAGCAGGAAAATGGCCTCTCCATTGATAGATTAATGCTGTATTGTTTTTAACACTTAATTGGGAGCCACCCAGAGTGGCTGGGGAAACTCAGCCAGATGGGCAGGGTATAAATAATAAATTATTATTATTATTATTATTATTATTATTCCTCTGCCCTTGTTTAAAAAAATACTGTGAATGGGAGTGGTGGCAAGGGAGCCAAACCAATTTCCCCAGCAGTGTTTCTAAAATTTGGGTGCCCAGCTGTTGTTGGACTACAATTCCCATCATCCCTGATCACTGATCCAACAACAGCTGGGGACCCAAGTTTGGGAAACACTTTCCCCTCTCACCACTCTCCTAAATCAAAGGAGTGTCTCCACCCCCATCGTTCTACCCGGACACTGAGGTCCAGCGCCAAGGGCCTTCTGGCGGTTCCCTCACTGCGAGAAGCCAAGTTACAGGGAACCAGGCAGAGGGCCTTCCTGGTAGTGGCGCCCCCCTGTGGAACGCCCTCCCACCAGATGTCAAAGAGAACAACAACTACCAAACTTTTAGAAGACATCTGAAGGCCGCCCTTGTTTAGGGAAGCTTTTAATGTTTGATGCATTACTGTATTTTAATATTTTGTTGGAAGCTGCCCAGAGTGGCTGGGGAAGCCCAGCCAGATGGCCGGGGTATAAATAAATTATTATTATTATTATTATTATTATTAGGCTCATAGATTGGGAACAAGCAAGTCCAGAGTAGCATACAGAGTAGTAACATAAAGAGTTCTCTTGAGGTGGACAATTTGGGCTTACAGGAACCTTCCTTCCTTCCTTCCTTCCTTCCTTCCTTCCTTCCTTCCTTCCTTCCTTCCTTCCTTCCTTCCTGTATGCCAGCACTTCTCTCACAACATACTTGTGACCCAGCACAGAGTTCAGAAATTACTGCAGAGCCAAAGACAGGGACAGCCAACTGATCCTAGTTTAGTCGCCATCCTCTTCCCTGATGTGGTCTACAAAGGCAACACTGAGATGACAAGGAAGGTGACAAGCAGTGCCACTCTATGGGCTGGTTGAAAGCAAGATGGTAGGCAGGTGGGGGCTGGCTGAGGTTGGTGGGTGAAGTCGAGTGTGGATTTCATGCTCTTTATTCAGCTCATAGTAGTGAGGAATGGAAGTTCCCCCAAAATGTCTGCTTTATATACATTATTTACGCAATGGGCCCCACGTGATTGGCTAATTCTGGGATTCTCCTGTAAGCCAATCAGGTTGTGGATTCACTTCCACCCTGAGTTGGATTGGTGGCTGCAGTGGAACAGTTAGACTGCCGCATTCTGAATCCTATTGTTCTAGGACCAATCAGACTGCTGCATTCTGAATCCTATTGTTCTAGGACCAATCAGACTGCTTCATTTTGGATCCTATTCAACTCAGTACATAACACCGGAGCAGTGCACCCTTCACCCTAATGAACCAGCCTCCACCAAGAAGACGTTGGGACCCTGTTTCCTAATGATGGTGCCTGAATTTTCAAAAGAATGATTTCCGTTTGTGTATGTGTGTGGAATAGCTGGTTTTAGTTGAGCCGAGGGCAGATGGGCCATCGCTAATAAATTCTGCCCTTGCGCTCTGTCAATGGGATTGACTTTCTAAAGCCAATGTTTGCATAGTCTATTTTGCCACCTCAGTGCAAAGCATTATTCATTAACTGGATATGATGTGATATCCTTCTTTACTGCCTCTCCACTTCTGGTTGAGTGGCACTGCTGTACTCGGCTCAACAGTTGCTGCAATTTCACTCCACAGATGGCCAAGCTCTTCAGAACTTTTCCAACATAGATCATCAGAGCATTCAACTGTAATAGGAACTGTCTTTTGGTGCTTGCTTAGAATAAGTCTATGATGTTTAGCTGACTAATTGCCCAGATTACTCAATCAAAAACCTTATGATCCGTTAAACAGGGGCCCCTGGTTAACTAAGCAGTGCTTTCTTTTTTAAAATAAATAAAAATAAACTATTTTAAATATAGATATTTGCAAAATCACAGGTGGGAGCTAGTTGTTCAACAGGTGAATGGAGTTTCTGCTTTGAAGGTAAACACCATTTCACATTATTTGGTTGTATTTAGCTAAGTTATATTCAGAATAGATCAATTAAAAATTAATTGACCAAAGTTAATGATGGCCATTCATTTCAGTGGGTTTACTCAGAGTAGGAGCATCTTTGGATACCACCCATATACTGCTCTAATAGCTAAAGTTTGCTGGGCAATTCAGAAATATTTAAATAACAAAACAACACAGTCAGTAAATATAATATAATCCACTATAACAATCCCCAATAAGATGAGAAGGATTCCCTTTTCTTGGTCTTAACTACATGGTTTAGGTCCAAGCTATCTGAAAGACCACAGTCCCTCATATGAACCTGCCCAGGTTTTGAAATCTTCAGGAGAGGCCTGGTGGGAATGCGGGAGAGGGCCTTCTTGGTGGCTGCCCCCAGACTCCCTCTCTAGAGAAGCTAAGCTGGCTCCCTCCTTGCTATTCTTCCCCCAGCAGGTGAAGACTTTTTTTTGTTCCAACAGGCTTTGGGGAATTGATCGCTTTTCATGAAAGGTCTGGTGCCATGCTGTTTTTATTGCAATTATTGGTATGTTTTAAACAGATTTTATATATGTATATAGTTGTAATTCTATCAATGTTCATTTGTATTTTTCATTATTCCTTTTTCTATGTTTTTGTTGGTTCTTGTTTTTATCCGTAAGCTGCCTTGTGTCCTGTCAGGGCAAACAAACAAACAAACAAAACAAACAAACAGCAACTATATTTCAGCAATTTCATTTGAAGCCGTTTTGGGTCCAGAAATAATGGCAAATAAATGTAACAAACAAATATAGAAAAGCTATAAAACTGTTGAAAGCAACAAATCGAAACGAAATATATGTTTCCAGTGAAATGCAACAGTTCTGAAAATGCTGGGGCATTTTTTTAAAAAGGGAATGTTCGAACAAGTCCCTTAAGAAACGATTTTCAAAAGTGTTTATTTAATAACTCGCTAATCTTCCAAAGGTATGTGAACAGGAAAGCTCTGAGAAAAGAACAGTGGTGAATGGAGTCAATTCTCCACAGGCAAGGATTCCCACCCCCCAAGAACAGGGCCTTCTTGACTAAAACTCTAGATGTACAAATTGGTGTTGGTGGTGGGTTGCTCCACAAACGCTTGTGAGGTAATTCAGAGTGTTTTAGTTGCTGTTCGTTCCCTTTGACTGTCAGCAGATTGCCCGCATTCCTTTTTAAAGCAGTTTGCTTCAGACTGTGCAGGATTTTGATAAGGTCACACTTGCCTTGTTGAATAATTTCCTGAGATCCCAGAGAATCAATGCATAAGAGAGACACTTTGTGTAGCGCTCCATAAAGCTATGCTAAGGTTTGTCCGTTTCGTTTTTCCGAGTGAAAGTAGTGCTATCAGGAGGCTGAAAGACGATCCAATTCAGAGGGCCAGCCCTAGTTTAGAGGGTGCAAAAGGGGCAGTAGGGCTGGTCCATCAGGCTGAACAGGGCACTGCCCCCCAACCTTAGCTTGCCCTCAGCAAGGTCCCTCACCCACTTGTTTTCCTACTTACAACCCTTTGGGGGGGGCGCAGTAGGCACATTAGGAATTCTGAGAAAGTGCCATGGGCACCAGTCACAAAATGGCTGTCAAAAGTATGTGGCATAGCACAAAATGGCTGCCGGGATGTGTGTGGCATAACAAAAAAAATGACACTTGTGTGGTCTAAAAGAGTGGGGGGGGGACAGAGACAACAAATGGTTTTGCCACCCCATAACTTCCCCTTCCCTAATTGTGGATTTTTGAGGGAACATTTACTGAAACCTTTTACACATGCCATAGGGAGTACTGGAGGGTGCTGGGTTGGTGACTTCTCCAGTATAAATGCTAAGTGTTATTAAAATTATTCCGATTTTGCACATGCAACATTTGTTTTTATTGTTATTCATTTGTAATGCATGGTGAAAATTAACCAATCAACAACAGGAGCTATGGCACAGGAGACGTTTGAATGTAAAGGTAAAGGTAAAAGGTAAAGGACCCCTGGACGGTTAAGTCCAGTCAAAGGTGACTATGGGGTTGTGGTGCTCATCTTGCTTTCAGGAAGAGGGAGCCAATGTTTGTCCACAGACCGCTTTCTGGGTCATGTGGACAGCATGACTAAACCACGTCTGGTGTGATGGGACACCATGACGGAAACCAGAGTGCATGGAAATGCCGTTTACCTTCCCGCTTCAGCAGTACCTATTTATCTATTTGCGCTGGATATGCTTTCGAACTGCTAGCTTGGCAGGAGCAGGGACCAAGCAACGGGAGCTCACCCCATCACAGGGATTCAAACCACCAACCTTCCGATCGGCAAGCCCAAGAGGCTCAGTGGTTTAGACCACAACGCCACCTGCGTTTGAGTGTATAGTGACTGTCACATGGAATTATTCAGTTCAGCTTCTGCATGTTGACCCTTCGTCAAAGCCCATCCACTAGCCTTCTGGGGCCAGCTGCCACTCAACAATCCCAAACAGCAGCACCAGTCAGCCACCACTGAAATGAGCAGGAGAAAGGGAGGGACGGAGAAGCCTTGCTATTGACTTGCTGGGTCCAAGTGCACTTTTATCGCTTCTGTTGCTAGTACCTGATGGAGATGTAGGAGGGCACCATTTTCCCATCCTTAGCCACAAGCAGCACTGCTTCTTTTCTGTTGCAATTCGTTTCCCACCAAAACCTTGCTATTTGTCTTGCTGTCCGCTGTGGTGAAATTGCACAGTGAATTATGTAAATCATGTTGCTGTTGTGTTAATCCAACCCATTCATTTCAATACAAAGGAAATACAAGGCAATTGAGGTGGGGGATGCAAACAGGTATGTATATCATTTGCAGACTCAAAGCAACAGCAGCAGCGAATACTTACGATGCTCACTGGGTTGACTCGTTTTCTGGATGAATAGCTGAACATTAGCAGTTCCTGCACTTGTTTGCATTTTTGTCGCCTTCCACTTTAGTAACTGAGGGTCGGGGGAGGTTATTCAGACAAGAAAAGTGGGGTATAAATGCAGAAAAGAAAAAGAGCCTACAAATAAATGAAAAGTAGAACCAGTCTGCAGCCTCTAGGAGTTTGCACTGCGTCTCGTTTGATGGAAGGCCATCCCTCTTTCATTGTAGAGCGGTTGCAGAAGTCTGGAGCTAGCCGCTTTTACCTGAGACAACGTGAGTGATTAAAGAAGGATCTTTTGTGTCTGTATGTGTGCATAAAATCGCAATTTCCCTGCATCCTAATTTACGCAGGCTTTGGGCCTTCTGTGGAGCTTCCAGCGACGCGTCGCAAGGAAAGGGAGCGGGACGGGAACGCGTTACAGCTGGCATGTTATTCCATTAGTCATGTAGCTTTGTGGTGGATTCTACTTGAGAATCCATCAGAAGCAGAAGATTAAAAAGAATTAAAATTAAGAAAGAATGCAGTAGAAGCTGTCCGTGTGTGGAATGTGGATCAAGCCACTTACCTTCCCTGTTTGCTCTAGTCCCTTTCTGCAGATTTTACAAAGACAATTTTAAGAGACTGCATTTGGGCCACGGATGGACCCCCTTCTAATAAGCAGCTGTAGGTGCTCTCGACACTCTCTGCTGTCCAGATTCTCCTCCTGAGCAAAGCAACAAGCTACCCTTGATGGCAAACCATGTTTATCACTTGGAGATGCAATAAAAATAACAAATGCCAGGAGTAAACCTAATTCACTGTGCTACTTAGTATTTGAAATACATAAATATGTCAAGCAAAAGACCTCTAATAGACCCTTTTATCCTGGTAATAGTGTACATATAATTTTCCTCTCATTAGTACAAAAACTGCCTTGGGAACCATTGGCCCATCCTTCATCCATTTAATCTGCATTAGTTTACTTTTTGCCTTGTGTTTAATCTGCTTCCCTTCAAGGTATTTTGAATAAATCAATAGGAATACATGATTGTTTAATGATTTTTTTAGAAGAGCTCCCTTCGACCAAGGCTGCATGATTTAGAATGACTAATTCCACTTTTTACAATTGATCCTGCCTAACCGTGGGACCATCCATTCCAGGTACGTTAAGGAAGCTGGAGTGAGTTGATTAATAATCCGTGAGACCTTAAAGGGACCAGCCAGGATATTTAAAGGACATACCACATTGGATGTCTTTCAGCAATTCGCTGTGACAATTCAACTCCAGGTAAACAACACAGGACCAGTTTTGACTCTGCACGGATCTTCGGGAGACAAATCTCAGCACTGGAGAGCCAGCTGGTTAAGAGTTAAGACTCGTAATCTGGTGAACCGGGTTCGCGTCTCTGCTCCTCCACATGCAGCTGCTGGGTGACCTTGGGCTAGTCACACTTCTCTGAAGTCTCTCAGCCCCACTCACTTCACAGAGTGTTTGTTGTGGGGGAGGAAGGGAAAGGAGATTGCTAGCCGCTTTGAGACTCCTTCGGGTAGTGATAAAGCGGGATATCAAATTCAAACTCCTTCTTCTTCTTCTTCTTCTTCTTTTTCTTCTTCTTCTTCTTCTTCTTCTTCTTCTTCTTCTTCTTCTTCGTCTTCTTCTTCTTCTTCAGCAGATCTTCCCAATGGTGGGGTACTGTAGGTGGTGCTTTTCACATACAGATAACAAGTCATCTCCCCCATCCCTGGTGCTATTTTCCATGCTTCCCTTCTGACGATATGCTCAGTGGCAGCTGGTGTCCATTGAGACTGGTAGGGCAGTGCATTACCTGCAAGCTAAGTTAAGGTGCAGTAAGAATGCGGGTGGCACTGTGGTTTAAACCTTCACCACTTGGACTTGCCAATTCGAAGGTTGGCGGTTTGAGGCCCCCCGACGGGTGAGCTCCCGTTGCTCGGTCCCAGCTCCTGCCAACCTAGCAGTTCAAAAGTGCAAGTAGATAAATAGGTACCGCTCCAGAGGGAAGGTAAACGGTGTTTCTGTGCGCTGCTCTGGCTTCGCCAGAAGCAGCTTAGTCATGCTGACCTGGAAAAACTGTGGAAGTGGACAAACGCCGGCTCCCTAGGCCTCTAATGCGAGATGAGTGCCGCAACCCCAGAGTCGTTCGCGACTGGACTTAACTGTCAGGGGTACCTTTACCTTTAAGTGAAGGTGCAAGGATTGGTGAGAGTCAACTGATGTCCGCAGGGCTTGTCTAATACATTTTTGCTGGTCACCAGCCAGCCACTTGGCTCCCCTCCTCTCTAGCCTCTTCTGCCTCTGGTTCTGGACTTCTCCCTTCCAAAGACTCTTCCTGCTCACTAAACTTAAGCTCATGGACACTTAAGGCCCATGAATAACCATAGTTTAGAGGTCCCAGGCCCTAAGGAAGTCAGACTATCCTCCACCAGGGCCAGGGCCTTTTCAGTGATGGCTCCAACCTGGTGGAATGCTCTGTCCCATGAGACTTAGGGCCCTTTAGGATTTAGCCTCCTTCCGTCGGGCCTGTAAGACAGAGCTATTCCGTCTGGCCTTTAATTTGAATTCAGCCTGATCTTTTATTTCCCTTCTCTTCCCTCTCCCTCCTCTGTTATGAAGATGACCCGCTCTGAGACCCCACGGCTAATTCTCCCCTGGCCTCCTCGCTGGGCCAAGTAGGACTAATTCAGCCAGCTAGCCCTGGTGATTATCTAATGCATATTAGATGGATTTCCCCTAAATTGATCTCTGAACTTTGAATTTTATTGTTATTCATGTTTTTATACTGTATTTTATGCTGCTTTTACAATCCAGTGTTTTAAATTTGTTGTTAGCCGCCCTGAGCCTGGTTTTTGAACCGGAAGAGCGGGGTATAAATAAAAAATTATTATTATTATTATTATTAGTCTGTTACCTCTTCAGCTTCTGACATCACCCCTCCCATTCTGCTCCCTCTTCTCACTCTGACCACTCATTGATGTCCCACCGCCAATCCCTTAGCTCCGAGTCTTCTTCCCTTGGGGGTTCCCCAGCTGCTGCCTCCCAACACTCCTCTGCATGCAGCCAGTCCATGACAAAGTGCTATTCTCCTTCTTCTTTGTTGAAGAGCTATCCTGTCCCCCTCTTTCAGTATTTAGCTGCTCCCAATTACCCCCTCTGTGCACACCCATGAAAGCCAACCAGGTGGGCAAATGCCAACAGAATTGCAGCATCCACTGTGCCTCAAGCCAGCAAGCAAGCTAGTATGTACAGCCTAAGCCTAGCCACATAATACATGCACTGCCACTACTCCTCAGCCATAGCACCTACTGCTTGAGGCGGTTGCTTCCTTCTGCCTAATGGCTGGGCCGGCCCCGATTGCGCAGAGGTGTAGTGGGAGAGAAGCAGACCTCCATCGTTCTGCCCGGACACTGAGGTCCACCGCTGAGGGCCTTCTGGCGGTTCCCTCGCTGCGAGAAGCCAAGTTACAGGGAACCAGGCAGAGGGCCTTCTCGGTAGTGGCACCCGCCCTGTGGAACGCCCTCCCACCAGATGTCAAAGAGAAAAATAATTACCAGACTTTTAGAAGACATCTGAAGGCAGCCCTGTTTAGGGAAGCTTTTAATGTTTAATAGGTTACTGTATTTTACTGTTTTGTTGGAAGCCACCCAGAGTGGCTGGGGAAACCCAGCCAGATGGGCGGGGTATAAATAATAAATTATTATTATTATTATTACTACTACTACTATCATCAAAGTAAAAAATTCCCAATCTTGGGACAGCCATCGTTTGTCAAGGGTATACAGAGTTCTGAAGTGGGCTGTTCTTCATTATTTCTTCCCACTGTTTATAGGCATTCAGAACAGAAACCTTTGAGTATCTAATTATCTGCCTGTGGTGCCCTGACAACTTTGATGGAATGATATAAGCAGTGCGGTGACAAACTATGTGGAAGAAATGGAGCTAATTCTTGACAGCGTCCCCACCCACCACGGCTTGCTTAGGACATCATGTTATTAGGCAGGATTGGGCTTTGACCTTGAGAATCTTGCTGTCCCATCTTAAACAAGGTCTCCATAACTTCTCAGGGGTGAGTGGGTGGGGGAACCAGCCTTTGAGTGTGCCCGGAAACCAGGGCAGCCCAGAAATCCAATTAAGCAGTTTATTTAAGTGGGGTATAAAAAGAAAGAGGGTGAGGGAGAGAGAAACAGTGAGCATGCAGAATCAAAATGGAAATAAGACACTATACCAGAATGTTGGTCTAACTGCTCCTACACTAGGCAAAACTGACATAGCGAAATATGCTCTTAAAGGTCACCTCTAGCATCAGTTGTAGAGTAAGGGATAGGGATAAATTCGATTCAGTTTGCATTTAAAGGGAAATCTACCTAATTTTCACTTTTCGAAACAATATGAGGACCGAAACATGGCAATTCTTCTAAAATAGATCTTGTCTGAATTTTGCAGTGCATGTGACTAGTCATAGAATCATAGATTTGGAATGGAACCAAGGATCAGTCGAACCAGCTGCAATGCATGAAATTTCATCTGCCCTGTACAGGGAGCAAGCGTGATGCTCAAGCATTGTGCTTCACGAAAACTTTCCTCCAGAAAAACAAAGCCCTTTACAATGAGTACCTTCCTGTGCAGTAGAGGCAGTAATTGTGGAACAGAATTAGTAGAGCCATGATTGCAACTCTTTGCCCAGATGGGAGTGGCGGAGAAATCTGTTTCATTCACATTGTAATGCAAACTTGAGGTCCCATAAATCAATCTTCTAAAACCATACACAGACTGTAATGAAGCGCTCTCTTTGAAATTTGCACATCTCCGAATTTTGCAGTGTTGTTCTCCAGCCGAAGAACACATACAAAAGTGTTGCTGGAAATAATGAACAAAAAATGCATTCTGCTGATGGGGAAATGCTTGCAAAAATGTTTATACTACGCAAAAGCTGTGCATGAGAAAATTCATATATTATTAGAAAATGTGTACAAAACTTTATGTGGACCTTTTGCTTGCAGGTGTGGGGGAAATGACAATGGGAAGAACTTAAAATTGGGAAAATGAAAAATAGAGAGAAACTAATATAGGCAGATTCATCCATTCCTAGCCTTACAAGTAAGCCTTATTGAACTCAATGGGACTTACTTCTGAAGAAGCATTTATAGGTTTGCACAGATCACCTTGCCCCCATATCTGCTGTAGTCGACTGGAATTTTATTCTGTTGAATCCGTTATGCCTCAGATCGGCCTCTGTATAAATGACACATGGTATTCATAATATTAAATGGCTCTTATTTCAATGTCACTGAGCAAGATGCTGTAGAAGCACACAGTGGCAAACATGCCACCGTCATATCAGCACTCAGAGCTGACACTGCTGCAGCACTAAAGGAAAAAATATTGGCAGTTAGCTCCCATAAATCAGAAATGCTCCCTAGTCAAAACGCTAAAAATGTCGAAGAGGCAGGCGGTGTAAAGCTTCTCGTGAAAACGCCAAATGACTGAAGACATCACAGCTAAGAGTCAGAGTAATCTACGACTTTCCCCAAACTTGGGTCTCCAGCTGTTTTTGGCCTACAACTCCCATCGTCCCAAGTGAGCAGGACCAGTAGTCAGGGATGATGGGAACTGTAGGCCCAAAATAGCTGGAGACCCAAGTTTGGGAAACCCTGCTCCAGAGCAAAAGTGGAGAACCTTCTTTGCAGCTGACTGCAGGGTGACTCCAGTGGCTGGCTCCTTCTCCACCTCCTCCTGCTGTGGAGGGGAAGGAGGGTTGAGGAGGTGGAGGAAGAGCCACCTGTCATTGAAGGTGCACGGCCGCTATGGTCGGCTCTGCCCCTGGCTCCTCCCAACATCTTGGCCCATGAGGGTGAGCTGGAGCAACCATCTCAAACCTCTTCATACGCTGAGCTTTTCATATGCTGAGACAAAGGCTTGATTACCTAGTTCCTCCCAAGGTGAGGAGAAGTGGACATAGCTAAGCCTGGCAGGACATCTTACTCCATGGTATTAACTAGACTTAAGGATGTCGTTTATATGAGGCTGATTATCCCACAGAAGGGAATGTGACCTTTGGGCTTAAAACATATCCCTACCTTAGAGCCTACATCACAGGGGAGTGGTGTGGGGGGGGGACGATGACAAGCTTCTCAGATATTGTTGTTGTTTAGTCATGTCTGACCATGGACCAGAGCACACCAGGCACTCCTGTCTTCCACTGCCTCCCGCAGTTTGGTCAAACTCATGTTTGTAGCTTCGAGAACACTGTCCAACCATCTCGTCCTCTGTCGTCCCCTTCTCCTTGTGCCCTCAATCTTCCCCAACATCAGGGTCTTTTACAAGAGTCTTCTCTTCTCATGAGGTGGCCAAAGTATTGGAGCCTCAGCTTCAGGATCTGTCCTTCCAGTGAGCTTCTCAGATAGATAGATAGATGATAGATAGATAGATGATGATGATAATAATAGATAGATGATAGATAGATAGATTAGATAGATAGATGATAGATAGATAGATGATAGATAGATAGATGATAGATGATAGATGATAGATAGATAGATGATAGATATAGATAGATAGATAGATAGATAGATAGATAGATAGATAGATGATAGAGATATAGATAGATATATTTCAGTGGATGATGAGTTTGACAAAGTAAGACCAAAAAAGGGAGGGAGGGAGGGAGGGAAGGAGAGAGAGAGAGAGAGAGAGAGAGAGAGAGAGAGAGAGAGAAAGGAGGAGAGGCCCTGACATAAAGTGTTTTAGCCGTCACATTTCTTAGCTAAAAATTAGAAAACCTGCCAGAAACACAATCAAGGTAACAGATCAAGTTTTTGCTATTCAACTGAGCTTGGCCAGGCAATGGAAACCTCAGCCCAAGGCCTGCTAGTTTCCTGTCCATAAATACGTCTAAGACACTTAATCTGCAAATTACGCTGTAAAATGGAACCATTCTATGTGGTTTAATCACCCTTTCCCGAGGCTTCATCAATAGCTTTTTCAGTTATAATAAGCCCGCCTAATTGAGGCTTCAGCATTAGCATGGTTCATAGGTGGATTGTTTGGCTAGATCAGGGATAAGGGAATCTGTGGCCCTCCAGTTGTTGGTGGAATAACAACTGCTGCAATTACTGATCACTAGCCATGCTGGCTGGGGCTGATGGAGGTGGTTGTCCAACTACATCTGCAGGGCCACAGGTTCTCCTCCTCTGGACTAGATTATACAGTGAGTTCCTAAGGTGAGGAGATAGAAATAAGGGGTTTGGTGTTTGCAATCCTGAATAGCTATGAAGCTCACTGGCTGGCCTTGGGCGAACCCACTCCACAGAGTCATAGTGAGGATGTTCACACTGTATACTAAATATGTCAGATATTGGTCCATCTTCCCCAGTCTTATCAACTCTGACTAGCAGTGTCTCTTCAGAGTCTCAGGCAAGAGTCTTTCCATCATCTGCTACTGGATTCCTTAACTAGAGATCCCTGAGATGGAACCTGGAACCTTTTACCTGCAAAGCCTCTACTCTATCACTGAGATCTGGTCCCTCCCCAATCACTTGAGCTCTTCAGTAGAAGAATAGGATAGAAATGCAATGGAAAATGGAAGCATTGCCAAGCTGCCCAAGCTTAAGTTTTGGGACAACAGTCTATTGAGTGCTGCATCTGAGGAGCCAACTTTGAAATGAATGGAAATGGCAGGTGTTGGGCATATCCACACTGGAAACATATGTTGGCTTTACACCAGTCTTCTTCTTACGAAGCATCTTGTGAATGCTAGTTTGGCGAGCATGCAAAAGATTCGGTCAGAGTTCTCTAGCCAACCTCATGGGACTATAGTTCCCAGAGGTCTCTGGAGAGAGGGGAAGACAGTTAACCCTGTACATCTGCAGCTCTGATTGTCCTTGTCTATGGCTCATGTAACCATTCTGTAGGAACTAGGAAGAGGATATACTGGAGCTTGGTTTAAATTTCTGAGAAAATAGTTTTCCAATGCATTTTTAGAAAATAGCTAAAAGTAAAGAGAAAAGTATTTGCCTGTTGCCAGAATTAATGCTGATAAGATATTTTGGACTGCTCTAACCCCATAGCACCGTGAGAAGGATTAACAACAACAACAACATTTATACCTTGCCCATCTGGCTGGGTTGCCCCAGCCACTCTGGGTGGCTTCCAACACATCTGAAAACATAACAAAACATCAAATATTAAAAACTTAAGTCAGGGCTTCATGAGAAGGTGAAATATAAATTCAAAATTCAGTTTCATTCAGATTTTTCATGAATTTTTCATGATTTTGTTTTCCTGATTTACGTAGAGACTCACAAGGAGACCTGCACTTTGAACTCAGGGAAGTTACTTTGCATGAGGTCAACATGCCATTGAAATGCAAAACGAAGGTGTTGTGCTCCCAGATGGTGTCCTGAGAGCCATTAATCCCATTAATTGTATATAAAAGCCCCTTGCAGCAATCCTTCAAATGAGTAAACACAGAGATAAAAGTGTAATTGTACTAGCACAGCAAATTGGATTCAGGTTCTCATTGAGCAATCCTGTTTCATTCCAGCAATTTTATTACCACTGTTACTGGAACAAATCACTTTATTCAACAGGAAAAGTGGGGGTTAGTTAAAGAATCTTTTTCTTGTGGGCAGTATCTCAAAGCTCTGTAACACTAACCCGGCAATTACGATTGTCAGGGGTTCGCTTTAAGCAATTCAGCTAATGGCCTGTGACAGGTAAAAAAACTCAAAACGTTCATTCAGACCATGTCTTCTGAAATATAGATATAACTCCTGTTTGGATTCAAAAACCCCTTTTAGTGGAATGAATGTTTTTGGCAGTGGTCCTGCTATGGATTTGCAGAAAGGAGGTTTGCCTCAGATAGATGCCCGAGAAGCTGCCTTATAGTGAGGCAGACCACCAGCGCATCTAACTCACAGCTGTCAACTTTTCCCTTTTCTTGCAAGGAATCCTATTCGGAATAAGGGAATTTCCCTTAAAAATAGGGAAACGTTGACAGCTATGATCTAACTCAGCACTGACTGGCCGGGTCTGTCCAGGATTACAGACAGGAGTCTCTCATAGTCCTACCTGGAGATGCCAGGGATCAAACTTAGGACCTTCTGTATGCAAAGCAGATGCTCTACCACAGGGCTATGGCTCTTTCCCTAATAAGATAGCTCTATGTATGTGTTGGGGACACGGGTGGCCCTGTGGGTTAAACCACAGAGCCTAGGGCTTGCCGATCAGAAGATCAGCGGTTCGAATCCCCGCGACGGGGTGAGCTTCTGTTGCTCGGTCCCTGCTCCTGCCAACCTAGCAGTTCGAAAGCACGTCAAAGTGCAAGTCGATAAATAGGTACCGCTCCAGTGGGAAGGTAAACGGCGTTTCCGTGCGCTGCTCTGGTTTGCCAGAAGCGGCTTAGTCATGCTGGCCACATGACCTGGAAGCTGTACACGCCGGCTCCCTCGGCCAATAAAATGAGATGAGCGCCGCAACCCCAGAGTCAGCCACAACTGGACCTAATGGTCAGGGGTCCCTTTACCTTTACCTTATGTATGTGCTGAGGTTCCTGCATTGCAGGGGGATGGACTAGATGGCCTTGGGGGGATCCCTTCCAACTTTACAATCCAATGATTCTATTCACTAGGACTGTGCACTGGGTTACTTTCACCACTACATGTATTTTTATGCACATCTTACCCCAGTAATACGCTGCTTTGTACACATTGCTTGGCTGGAGGACTGCATTGCAAAATTCGGAGAAATGTAGATTTCAAAGGACAGCTGTGTTTCGGTTTGCTTATTGTTTCAGAAAGTGCAAATTAGGTGGGTTCACATTTAAGTGCCAACTGAATCAAGCTGCTACCTGCTAGCTCTGCCCCCTTCTGCCACCCCCTCCCCATGAGTTGAAACATAACATGTGATAAACTGACCAGTGTTAGAAACATATAATTGTAGACTTGGAAGGAACACCATGGGGTTATCTAGTTTAACTCCCTGCAATGCAGGAATATGTATTGGTATTATTAGCACCATGCTCAAACCAACCACCCCCATCGCTCAACCCGGACACTGAGGTCCAGCTCCGAGGGCCTTCTGGCGGTTCCCTCACTGCGAGAAACGAAGTTACAGGGAACCAGGCAGAGAAGAAGAAGAAAAAGAGTTTGGATTTGATATCCCGCTTTATCACTACCCAAAGGAGTCTCAAAGTGGCTAACATTCTCCTTTCCCTTCCTCCCCCACAACAAACACTCTGTGAGGTGAGTGGGGCTGAGAGACTTCAAAGAAGTGTGACTAGCCCAAGGTCACCCAGCAGCTGCATGTGGAGGAGCGGAGACGCGAACCCGGTTCCCCAGATTATGAGACTACCGCTCTTAACCACTACACCACACTGGCTCTCTCACAGAGGTCCTTCTTGGTAGTGGTGCCTGCCCTGTGGAACACCATCCCATCAGAGGTCAAGGAAATAAACAACTATCTGATGTTCAGAAGACATCTGAAGGCAACCCTATTTAGGGAAGTTTCTAATGACTGATGTTTTAATGTATTTTTAATCTTTTGTTGGAAGCTGCCCAGAGTGGCTGGGGAAACCCAGCCAGATGAGCGGGGTAGAAATAAATTGTTGTTGTTGTTATCTAAACTGGGGACGGGGGCTCCTGTGCTTGTGGATTGAGTATTTTAGAACTCTGGGAAAATCAGGGTTCTAAAACATGTGGCGATCAGACATGAACAGCTCAGTCCCCTCTACAAGTTACCCTCCAACTTGTGCATTGGGAGAGGGACTGATGCTTTCCTGCCTACTCTCCCTTCCCCTTGCATGTCCATTCATACCACTTACAAACTCTTGAACAGAGCCATTATATTATACGGTGGCATTTGAGAGTTGATGCCTAACCAAGCCAACCCAACAAGCGGTGCTCCAAAATCCACAGCGCCCATTTTCTTTTTGGAAAGTCAAATGTTCATAACCATTGTGTTTCAACATTAAATAAGAAAGAGCTGCGGCTGTGATTGAAATCATCCACAGCACTCCTTCCAACTTATTCACTCACCCACTTTCACAGGGATGGGGCAAGATTTGGTTGAAAACGCTTCTTCGGACGCTACTTTCCCATCAGGTTGGAATCCTCAAATTATTTACTGTGGAGGACCATGGCCCAACTGAGCTAAGCCAACACAATTGTTGTCAGGTGTCTGGAATGGGATTTCCCAACATGCCTTATTTTTCTAAACTGTTGGCTTTGTTTGTAGCACCTCGCTCGGAGATTCTCTTTTGTGCGTGTCATGAAGTAAAACTTTCAGGAGGAGTTAATAGAAATCCTTACATTCCTATTCTCTGTGTAAATGGCCTAGTTTGTGTAAACACCCGCTGGCTTCAGATAAAGGGTCTCTTGCCCTTCTCCAGTTTGATGATCTGCATATACAGCTCCATTCAGTGCCTCTTGCTTCCCAGCTATCCCTGAGGCGTTTCATTCCGAAGGCAAATCCTTCTCTTTCTGTCTGTCCGTCTCTCTCTCTCCTTAAAGCCATCTCTTCACACAAACCCCTCCACCACCTCCCCAAACATACTCACAAACTCTTCTTCAAAAGGAAAAGCCTAGCTCAGGCCTGTTGACTTAGAGCTCAAACAGATTCGAGTCAGTGATGTCAGATTAAAGAAAGAAAAGGCAGGGAAGAAAGAAGAAATCAAAGCCTCTAAACGGCTCATAAAAGGCCGTGGCTGGCAACCAATCTGTTCGACTTCCAACCCTTTTAGACTTTATGAATAAAGGTCAATCTGGTATTGGCCACCAAATGTTAATGTTCTTATGAGGGTTTAAGCTGCTTTAACAGCTGAATAAGTGACAGTAAGCCACCAGGCCACACCTAATCTTGTAAAGATCGGGGCAGGGGAAGAAGCTCTTTCGGCCTCCCACAACAGGGATGCCGAAGAGGCACCGCAAGAGCAAATCATTTACCAATTGTGTAAAGAACACTTCACGATAAATAGTTTCCTCTCACTCCTACCACCTTCCTTTTTATTATTCCATCTGTTCTGCCGGCTGCTGGGATCGACGTGGTTTACAGCAACCTATCTCATGTTTGGGTCTTTTGCCCTCCTTTCCCCTCACATCCCACATCCTAGCAGTCCTTTTGTGAAGATCACCCTCTGTTTTCTAAAACTTGGGTGGAAAACAACTAAGGATGCCTTCCGTCCTCAACACCACCACAGAAAGGAGGATGTGTAAGGACGATTTTTGATGATTCTGACCTGATAATACCAAGTTAGGGCATTTTATTATTAACTTTATTGATTTAAATTACTTATAAACTGCCCATCTTTGGTCACATAACCCCAGAGACAATATTAAGACAATGAAACAACAGAACTCAAATCTAAAAATGGACAGAATGCTACCAACACAAATGTGTCAGCCAAATGAGGCGACACCACTTTCATTTAGATGGAGTATTGCAAGGGATGGAGTATAAATTTAATTCAGGTCACATTGAAAAGTGACCACACATAATTCTTGCATTCTAAGACAATGCCTGAACTGAAACACGGCTACTCTTGGAAATTTGCACTTCTCCAAATTTTGCAACGTAGTCCTCTAGCCAGGTAATGTACACAACAGTATCTAATCCCTACAAATGCACATTTTAGGGGAAACAACATAAAAATGTATTACATTAGGGAAAAATGCTTTGCAAAAATTAGTATTTCATGAGGACTTAAAAACAAATCTGCAAATTGATATGGAAATATGCAGTACTGAATTTTAAGTTTGAAAATAAAAACAAGAAGAAAGAGAAGCTGAGAGGAGCCATAATTGATAAAGTCACTCACCCCCATTAGTCATATTTTTACCTGGCATCAAAAGTTCACCAGCACTGATGTCACCTGAAAGCAGAGTGCATTCCAGAGGAATAACATGAAATTTTGCACATATTCAAAATTTAGCAAGATTTCCAAATCTGAAATTTAGAAAGGTTCACACTGTGGTTTCCAAGAATGATTTTGTGAGATACTTAAAAACAACAACCCACCAACCTAAACATTAAGGCTGCTAATCCTAAACATATTTATCTGGAAATAAGTCTCAGTGAACTCAAAAGGACTTATTGCATATGAATGCAGAGGGCTGAGCTATAAATCTCACCAATACATTTCAAGGAAACAACATTAGGTATCAATTTACAAAATTCATTATTTTGTTTTTTGCATTTCACTCCAAATGTTGACAGCAGGTTGAGTAAATATACTTCTGTAACTATCTCTTTTTCAAATTCCCTATTGCAGCAGCGCACCAGAACCATTTACTCTTCCCAATAAGGCAACTTTGCTCTTGCCTTATACAATTGCCTCGAAACTGATTAATCAGCAAATGGTTTAAGTGCGTAGCTCATCAATTAGACCAATGGAATATTACGGCCCTAGTCATATTTAAATAATCTGATGTTGGAGTAATCCCAATGACATCAGCACACTGCTTAAAAGGAATGGAACTATTACAAAAAATAAAATAAAATCTGCATTGTAGATAATATGCATGACATATGTGACCTTTTAGAAACCTGTTCAAAATGAAAAGTGCCTGGGATGGTTTTGAGTCTTCCTAGATTGTATCTTTCAGTGAAGCCTGGGCATGGACAGAGGTTAACATCTGCCCCCCCCATAAAAAAGTAGCAACAGTGTCAATACTTGGAATATGATTTCAAAAAGTCAGGGAACAGGCATTCTGCAGAAGTAATTCATGTCTGGCATTTACAAACAGTAACTTGATCTTTTCAGCGGAGGCCTTGCCAAGTCAAGCAGGGTTTTCTTAAAATTAATTTCCCCCCAAAAGGTGAATTTAGTGCTAATGAAACTGAAAGAGCAATCGAACTAACCAGAGGCTGGAGGCAGTGCATGGATTGACTTTGTGAGGAACACGTGTCATTCTTCTGCTGATAAGAAAAGTCCCCTCTCTTTTCTGAGCTTAGTTACTGTACATGATTGTGGATCACCAAAGGTAGGTATTTGGAGAGGGGGTGATAAAGAACTTATGCAATTGCACAAAAAAGAATGTCAATGTGTATGTCAAATTGGCCATATTGTAGCCCACTTCTCTCTCTTCTCTCTCTCTCGCTCTCTCTCTCTCTCTCTCTCACACACACACACACACACA
Organism: Podarcis filfolensis; assembly: GCF_964270895.1. Taxonomy (NCBI): domain Eukaryota; kingdom Metazoa; phylum Chordata; class Lepidosauria; order Squamata; family Lacertidae; genus Podarcis; species Podarcis filfolensis. The sequence goes on from NC_139610.1 coordinate 64,117,444, forward strand.
CACAATCTCAAGCAATATGTGTACTATAGATGGGAGAATCTGTCAATTTTAGCTTCTCATTTTCCCACTTAAGTTGAGTCCTCCACATGTCCACATCAGTTTGCATTAAATAATTTAAAAAGTCCTAATGAAAATTCATCAGCATCTAAGTGAATTTTTCTACAATTGTACACATTTTTGTATACAATTTTACCTAATGTACACAGTTTTGAAAGGAAATTCTTGAAATGAAATGCCTTTTGGTATGCTATCATATGCATTTCTATGCACACCTTACCCCAGTAAATGCATTTGTGTACACGTTACCTAACTGGAGAACTGCACTGCAAAATTCAGAGAAATACGAATGCAAAATTTAGAGAAATGCAAATTTCGAAGGATGACTATGTTTTATTATTATTTTTGAAAATGCTGATTAAGTACATTCTCCCTTAAATGCAAACTGAAACAAATTTCTCTCCCGTCTTTAATGCACACTAGGAAGAATAGGAAAGGAAATGACTTTATACCAGGTCAGAGTCCTGGGCTACCTTGCCCTTTATTTGTCTACTCTGACTGACAGTCTTGCTAGGTTTCAGGCAGAGATTTCCCCCCACCAATGGCTGATTAGGTATTTTAACTGGAGAAGCCAGTGATGAACCTAGAATTGTCTGCATGCAAAGTGATTCCATCAGGTCCCCTCTCCTTCAACTATCATCTGGGAGCGCCCATTCCAGCAGACTGCTGCAGGGATGAGAAGAAAGGCTCAATCAATAATAATAATAATAATAATAATAATAATAATAATAATAATAATATTTATACCCCGCCCATCTGGCTGGCTTTCCCCAGCAACTCTGGGCGGTTTCCAACAAATCAACAACAATGATTCATCAGATATTAAAAGCTTCCCTAAACAAGGCTGCCTTCAGATGTCTTCTAAAAGTCAAATAGTTGTTAATTTCTTTGACACCTGATGGGAGGGCGTTCCACAGGGCAGGCACCACCACCGAGAAGGCCCTCTGCCTGGTTCCCTGTAGCTTTGCTTCTCGCAGTGAGGGAACCACCAGAAGGCCCTTGGCGCTGGACCTCAGTGTCTTGGCAGAAAGATGGGGGTGGAGACGCTCCTTCAAGCATACTGGGCTGAGGCAGTTTAGGCTTTAAAGGTCAGCACCAACACTTTGAATTGTGCCTGGAAACATACTGGGAGCCAGTGTAGGTCTTTCAAGACCGGTGTTATGTGGTCTCGGCAGCCGCTCCCAGTCACCAGTCTAGCTGCCACATTCTGGATTAGTTTCAGTTTCCTGGTCACCTTCAAAAGTAGTTCTACATACAGTATGCTGCAGTAGTCCAAGCGGGAGATAACTAGAGCATGCACCACTCTGGTGAGACAGTCTGCGGGCAAATAGGGTCTCAGCCTGCATACCAGATGGAGCTAGTAGACAGCTGCCCTGGACACAGAGTTGACCTGCGCCTCCATGGGCAGCCGTGAGTCCAAAATGAACTGTTCATCAGTTCTGCTGAAAGACCTATTCCTTTAGGCATACCCTGCCTCTGAGCTTTTTCCATTCCAGCTGGACATTGTTAAGAACTAGTGTTAATTTCTAAGGGGTCTTACTAATTAATGCATTTCCTCTTTCAATTTAGAGTCTTCTGGAGATATACATTTTAAAAATACCGAATAACTGATACCTCTTTGTCTTAACTACCTAATGGGCTCCTTTGGGAGGAAAGGTAGAACACAAATATATAAAATTTTATAAATTGAAAAATAGCTTCCTTTTTTTTTGTTAAATGAGAATTTTCATCATTTTATCTAAATATTGAACAGCAGTTACTGAAGTATTGGGGGAAGATATATTTGGTACCCTGTTAAACCGTGAATCCTCTAAAAAGTATAGAGGGGAAAGAAGCAAAGATCTACATCCGTGTAGCCAAACCCCATTGAAAATATGGTGCATATGTTTCACTCAGTATTCAGTGGAATTAGCATGTCCTTGATTGTGGATGGTACACAAACCACAAATGCACAAGGGAGGTCTTCTGTATACATGACAGGCCAAGGAAGTGCAGGAGAGCTTTGCAAGTTGAACAACTCTTTCGCTCCTTCCTTGGTGAACTGCACAACAATATATGCACCACCAAATGTGGAGTTTTTGTCATGTCCTAAACAGGGAGACAGTCTTCTGTCTCATGAAGGTATTGGCACAAGTCTCTGTCTTCTGTTTTCCACCCTAATTCCAATACTGTTGATTAAGCAGGTAATAAAACTTTTCACCGTTTAAAGCCTTACGTTGGTAAAATGACTCGCCAGTCGTAAAAAAAAAAAATGCAGGAAAGAAATTGCAAGTGTAGCTAGTCCTGTTTTATGTTTAAAATGTGGAGGAAATTCCACCCCCCCCCCCAATATATTCTTGTCTTGCAGGGCTGGCTAAGAGGCTTTAAATCCCCACCATTTACCAAATTAAACTAATTGAAAGAACGTCCAAAACCCACATCTGTAGGCTGACGTTTGTCCCTGCCTTTCACTTTAGACTCAGGGAAACTGTTCCCCATCTCCATTGATCCCTGAATAGTCATGCCTGTCAGGAAGCCATATCAACCATTATCATTCTAATTTTACTGCCTTTCCTGGTCCCTAATCTAATTTGCAATGATGCTTAAGCATTTCGCAAGGCCGCAGCACTTTCTTCAGAATTTCAACAAGAGCATTAAACCCCCAATTTACATTAATGAAGTGCACATTTAATTAGGGGAGAGGGTAAATGGAGGGCTCTTCAAGAACAGTTTGTGTGATATGATAGGCACTTGGGGAAGGGGGGGGGGAAATCCTAAGATGTACCTGATAAAAGATTCACCATGCAGCCATCTTGTTTGATCAGGTTTCTTATACTCCTTCCTATTCCTCCATTCTTCTCCATCATTCTACTTAGCATGACCTCCCAAAGCAGTGAAATCATATTATTATTATTATTATTATTATTATTATTATTATTATTCTATTCACAAGCAGATAAAACATGATCATAAGATCAAGGGAAGCTTAAAATCTATGCCCCTTTTTCTTGCCTCTCCTTGCAGTCACCAAATATTACCCCTCTCACCCCATGGAATTTCAAATAAAGGGCAGAACCCTACATAAAACAACATGACAATTTGATATGATGAACACCATATACAGTAGTCCTTTGAGGAGCAATTAGGAAAGAAGGAATGTTTTACAGGTGTTGTGAGAGTTCACAGGAACATGTGGGATTTGCAATAAGATTATGCAATGTGGAGTGTTCCCTGTCGAGGAAATGGGGGTTTGTTACTTCAGTTATATTTTACAATGGGACGTTGCAAATAAATCTGATCTGATCTGACTGGATGGTCCCTTTTGTGCATGGTGCTGTTTGGGCAACATAAGCAGCAGCACTCACACGCAGAACATCAGAAACAGAGAGAATGACAGGCAATAATATAATAATAATAATAATAATAATAATAATAATAATAATAATAATAATTTATTATTTATACCCCTCCCATCTGGCTGAGTTTCCCCAGCCACTCTGGGTGGCTTCCAATCAAGTGTTAAAAACAATACAGCATTAAATATTAAAAACTTCCCTAAACAGGGCTGCCTTCAGATGTCTTCTAAAAGTCTGGTAGTTGTTTGTTTCCTTGACATCTGGTGGGAGGGCGTTCCACAAGGCGGGTGCCACTACCGAGAGGGCCCTCTGCCTGGTTCCCTGTAACCTCACTTCTCGCAATGAGGGAACCGCCAGAAGGCCCTCAGCGCTGGACCTCAGTGTCTGGGCTGAACGATGGGGGTGGAGACGCTCCTTCAGGTATACAATTCATATTTTATCATGTTTCTTTAGATTTCTCCTCTCTTGTCTGTAAAAAAATAATAATGCTAAAAGTAATTTCCTTCACAGTAAACATCATCACAAAATAATAGGCACATCATTAATCATCATTATTATCCAGGGTTGACTTATTTTAAAAAGTGAAAATCTGGACAAAGTTTTTTGGGCAAAGTTGTTGAGCTTCCTTCCCTTTCCTTTCCTTTGTTGAAGTTATTAAGGTTTTTTGGTTTTTTTGTGTGTGTTTTAAGGAAGTAGCCAGAAAGCAACACTTCCAATATGGGCTGCCATACACCCAGCTTTTCCTGGACATTTTAGCCGATTTTCTAAAATTCCACCCAGTTGCCATTTTTGAATGGCAAATCCTGGCTATTTCCAGGAAATTCTGGATGCATGGCTGCCCTATTATTATCCGACTGAGCTGGCCTTATGGACAGATTCCTCTAGGGTTGCGTTCATGGCTGAAGAAAGTCCTAGGATGATGCCACCAACAGCATCATTTGTAAGTCCACCAATATTTACCATGCCCTTGCCTGAGCCACTTACAATAGTTTTGAAGTAGTGGATCCTATTGCTGGGCTATATCCCCATGCCTCAATTAGCGATGTGGGGGAATCCATCAATTTCAGTTCCCCTCTGTTTACCATTTTCCTAATCTTATATTCAGTTCCCCACATTTCTGCATCAATTTGCAATCTTAAAAAAAAAAAAGTTCATGTGAAAACAAACCTTTATTTTTGTGTGAATTTATCCTACTGCACACATTTGTAATTTTGTCAAACATTCACATTTTTTGCAAATTTACCCTAATATAATGCATTTTATATGATATTTCCACTAATATATGTATCTATATACACACTTGAAGAACCAGGTGAGCATCCTGTGAGTCATTTTGGACTCACAGCTGTCCATGGAGTCACAGGTTAATTCTATGTCCAGGGCGGCTGCCTGCACGCTTTCTCACCAGAGTGGTACATGCACTGGTTATCTCCTGCTTGGACTACTGCAACACGCTCTACGTGGGGCTACCTTTGAAGGTGACTTGGAAAATACAATTAATCCGGAATGTGGTGGCTAGACTGGTGACTGGGAGCAGCTGCTGAGATTACACAACACTGGTTCCTGAAAAGACCTACATTGGCTCCCAGTATGTTTCCGAGCACAATTCAAAGTGCTGGTGCTGACCTTTAAAGTCCTAAAAGGCCCTTGGCCCTGCATACCTGAAGGAGTGTCTCCACCTCCATCGTTCAGCCTGGACACTGAGATCCAGCACCAAGGGCCTTCTGGTGGTTCCCTCACTGCGAGAAGCGAAGTTACAGGGAACCAGGCAGAGGGCCTTCTTGGTAATGGCACCCACCCTGTGGAATGCTTTCCCATCAGATGTTAAGGAGATGAGTAATTATATAACATTTAGGAAACATCTGAAGGCAGCCCTCTATAGGAGAGCTTTTTAAGATTTAATGTTCTATGTTTTTACATATGCTGGTATCTGCCCAGAGTGGGCAGATGGGCAATGTACAAATAAAAATTATTCTTATTCTTATTACTTCACAATATTATATACATTTTTGTACACATTACTTGGCTGGGGAACTGCATTGCATAATCTGGGGAACTGAGAATTTCAAAGGATAGTTGTGTTTCGGCTCACACATCCTTTTGGAAAGTAAGAATTTGGCAAGTTTGCCTTTAAATGCGACCTGAATCAAATTTTCCCACCACCATCTCTAGTCCCAATGCAGCTCAACTGCATTGCATGGACACATTGCATGGGCATTGCATGGACACATTGTGACTTGGCCAGAAGGGCAGAGAATGGGGATGAACAGCTATCTGATTAGTCAATAAGCAAATTGGATAAAGGCAGTGCTTTTTTTCTTTTAAAAAAATGCTTAAGGATACTCTCATTTTCTTACTCGTATTGAAATACTGCCCCCCCCTCAAGGAGGCCAAACTTAGATTCACAAAATGTTTAGGGGTATGCGTACCCCTGCGTACCCCCAGAAAAAAGCACTGGATAAAGGAGCAACAGTCATACCTCATGTTACGTCTGCTTCATGTTACCTTCTTTCAGGTTACATCCTGCGGTGACCCGGAAGTACCGGAAAGGGTTACTTCTGGGTTTCACCGCTCGCGCATGTGCAGAAGTGCAAAAATGACGTCACGCGCATGCGTGTGTGCAGATGCGCTGCTGCGGGTTGCGCTCTTTTTATGTTGCGAACAGGCCTCCGAACGGATCCCGTTCGCAACCAGAGGTACCACTGTAATTAGAAGATCACTACAGGAGGGAAAAGGTTGATAGGTCTGCTATAAATGTTACTAAGTAAAAGTCTCAGGTTTAAAGCAGAGATAGAGAACTTGTGGCATACCAGATGTTGCTAGACCACAATTCCCACCACCCTTGACCAATGGCCATTCTGGCTGGGGGTTATGTGAGTTGGAGTCCAGCAACCATAGGGATGGCCACAGGTTTCCCATCCTTGCATCAAAGTGCATGGGGCTTTCAGGCAGACAGAGAGAACGAAAAGCGAATTAGTTGAGGTCAAATGCCATCTTCCCAAGCTCACTATCCCATTTCCAGGCTACAAACTGGGGGAAGGCCCATTGGGCAATTTAGTCGTGATGCAAATGGGATGTTTCTTTTTAAATTATATGCTCAGTATATTGTTTGGCAAATGCTGGTGACTGCTGCTGATTACAGAAGCAAACTTGTCAGGTTGTGTATAGATGAGATATTAAGAAACTTACAGAGGGTCAAAGAGAACAGACTTTGAGAAACTTGTGCACCGAAAGCCAGTTCCCAAAAGGCCAAATGTTCACTCTTAAGGCCAAATATTTCTCCTTAACTGGCTTCTGTTAATTCAGGAGGGGGGAACCTTAGACCTGGCATCTGAAAGTGGCCCTCCAAGCCTCTCTATTTGGTCCTCTATTTGGTTCCCCACCCCTATGCAAATTAAAATGAGCAAATTTGGACCATGTCCAGCTAAAGCCAACCTGGAAGTTCCAATGAGTGTATGAGAAACGCCATCTGTTGCACATGGTGTGGATGCCTCAGATCAGTGGCTTTCAACCAGTGTGCACACTGGGATACCTTGAATGATGGTCAGGCTACTGCTGGCAACACTGGCCTCTGTCCCTCTTTTCCTTCCCTCCCTCCTCTGATGCCCTCTCATGTCTCTGCCTCGCAAAGGCTTGCACAGCTGTTTATTGCAGCAGCCCTGGCTACAAGCTCTCCAGGTGAATGGTACCTCTGCGAGGCACCTCTCTTTGGGGCAGGGGGGGCAGTGTCAGGAGCTCAGCCTACACTCGAGTAGGACCCTGGCAGAGACACATCCCTGACTGGCATGTTCTCTTCCTCCTGGTTAATCGTTTGGGAGCTTCAAAAGCTTTCTTCAGCCTTAACATCACAGCGACCGATGCCAACCCACACCAGCACACTTAGGGATCTGCAGAGATTGTGCATCATGTGTAACAGACCTCAGCAACTCAGCATTTTGGCTAATCTAGTTTATTTACATACAAACACACACGGAGCACTGCAACATGGTTCCCTCTCTCTCTAGCAGCAGACAGCAAAGAGAAAAAGAACAAAGGACAATAGTCCCACTTCACAGAACACAGTAACCAAAACATCCTGTCTCCATCACTTCCCACTCTGTGGAGTCAAAACATACATCGTCATGTGATAAACAACAGTCCCATGACTGCAGTCATGGAGCAGGAATTCTAATAGGCAGCTCAGAGACCAGGGGTGATAGCAGCTGCCTGGAGGACTCCCAAGGAGAGGGGAGAGGAGGCTGGGGGAACTCTCCAATGGGAGGGTGTTTGAAAAAGGGTGAGAGGCTTTCAGCTCTGCAGGCAAGGGGTGACATAACTGGGCTCTTGAGCCCCGCAGGAGTGCCACAGAAACAGTGTAGTTGGTTAAGGGAGCCATGGACTCAAAAAGGTTGAAAATCTTTGCCTTAGATCATGGGCAGCCAACATAGTGGTCTCCAGATGTTGGATTCCAACTATCCTCAGCCCCAAGGGAGGCGATGATGGGAGTTGCAGTCTAAAACTTTCCTGAATAAGGGGAGACGGTTGGGCTGCATGATTGCTTGCACCCATGGCCATAATATATCATTCTAACCTCTCCAAGCACTTTTCAGTGTGAGCAAGACCTGACTGAACATGCATTTCACGGAGCAAACCTATTAAGCTTTCACTTTTGGAAGAGAAAAAAGAAGTAGTAGATGACTTTAATAGGTTTGTGTTTCTCTGTTTGTCCCATTGCTGACGCTTGGAAACATTAAAAAGCACTGGATTCATTTTCCCTCTCATTTAGTCCACAGTGGCATATCTTTCCCAGAGGAGGATTACAACGCTTTACTGTATTATTTTTTTGCCACACAGATTGTGATCCTAATTACCATGTCTGCCTGGAAGACTCAGGTGTATGAATGAGTTTGTTTGCCAGAGTTATTCTCCGGTGATTGCTTCTGGGCAAGATATTCATAAGGCTTATTGAAGCCGTACCAGAGGGAAATGAGAGCTCCGAGAGCCCAGGCTAAGTGACAATTTCTTCCCTCAATGAGCTAAAGGAGCCAGGTTACTCTTAATTATTTACGACTCCAACCTGTGGAATACCTTTTCCGTTATTACCGATGTACAATGTAGCGTTACTGCCACAAGGCTAGCACAGGTACCTTAGATTCTAAGCCTGGGGGAGGTGCATGTCTTTTTAATATCATGTACAGCCACCATTTGTTGTAGGTGCTTTACAAAACAACAACAAAACACCACCATCACCCCCACAGAACAGTAGCCGGGTCAACAAATGGCCAGCCTTTATTTTCATGGCTGCTCCTCTTTAAAGCCTCTGTTCAATAGACCTCCACATGGTGAACACTGGCTGGTTTCATATGAAAAACAAAGCATGGTTTGTACAGTTGTACCTCGCGTTACAGGCGCTTCAGGTTACAGGAGCTTCAGGTTACAGACTCCGCTAACCCAGAAATGGTACCTCGGGTTAAGAACTTTGCTTCAGGATGAGAACAGAATTCACACAGCGGCAGCACAGCAGCAGCGGGAGGCCCCATTAGCTAAAGTGGTGCTTCAGGTTAAGAACAGTTTCAGGTTAAGAACGAATTAAGTTCTTAACCCGAGGTACCACTGTACATAGTTTGTAGTGAATGAGAAGTGCTGGTACATGCTGCTCATTCATTTCCATCTCCTCTGCTACACGTGGAGAAAACAAACCATAAAGCAGGTTTATCGTTCCACATCAACCAGCACTCAGAGTCAGGGGTGGCCGGGCCCATCCCATTTTGTCACTTGGGGCCAACCTCTGCCCACCAACCACTTCTGCTGCCGGCAGAATGCTCCTTCTCACCAAAACTTGGTGAAGCGGGGTGTTCTGCAAGGCCCTGCCACTTGTCTTCTCTGCCCCAGGGATGGAAAAGAGGAATGACAACACCTCAAGCCAGAATGACCCCCTCTTACTGAACTTGGGGAGGCAGGGCATCCCACAAGGCCTTGCCACTTGTCTTCTGTGGCCGCAGGTGGTGGCATCCCCCTAGGACGCTTGCCGCGGGTGCCGTCACCCTTGTGCTCGCCGCGCTGCCCCCCTAGGACACTGGCCACAGGTGGGGGCGCCTGTCAGGAGTTCAGCCTACACTTGAGTAGGACCCTGGCAGAGACACATGCCCAACTGGCATGTTCCCTCCCTCCTGGTTGATTGTTCGGGAGCTTCATAAGCTTTCCTCAGCCTGAACATCACAGCGACCGATGCCAACCGACACCAGCACACTTAGGGATCCGCAGAGTTTGCGCATCATGCGTGTGACAGACCTCAGCAACTCAGCATTTTGGCTAATCTACTTTATTTACGTATAAACACACACGGAGCTCTGCAACATGGCTCCCTCTCTCTCTAGCATCAGACAGCAAAGAGAAGAAGAAAAACCAAAGGACAATAGTCCTACTTCATGGAACACAGTAACACAAACATCCTGTCTCCGTCACTTCCCACTCTGTGGAGTCAAAACATACACCATCATGTGAAAGACAACAATCCCATGACTGCAATCATGGAGCAGGAATTCTAACAGCGCCCACCAGGGACACTGGCCGTGGGTGGCAACACCCCCATGGGCGGATCACCCCACCCCTGTGGGTGGATCACCCCACCCCCAGGTGCATCACTCCGGATGCCGAAACAGCTAGCTCTGCCTCTGGTTGGCCTTGAATATTGCCTGTACTTATTCTTATTCCTTCTTCTTTCCAGTCATCCCTGCTCCAGTGCTGGATGCTTCCTGAAAGAACCAGAACAGGACTCTATGGATCCTAGATGTAGCAATGCAAATTTAACCTGGGGAAAATCCTCTGAATTGCATGAAAGGTTGGGCAGTGATGTAGATTGCTCAAAGGATTTATGGAATCTCCTTCTTTGAGGTTTTACAAAGAAGACTGGGCAATTTTTTCTTTGTTGGAAGTGCCACCAAATTATCTTTGAGTTTTCTCCAAGATTTATAGACCAGTTCATATGTTCAGCAGCCCCAACATGATGATTGTCCACAAATCATTTAAAGCCACTTACAAGCACTGCAAGGAGGTGATGATTTATGAATAAAAATCTTGACATGGGTCCTCGTTGTGTGGTCACCTCACCTTACTTACAAATCCCAGCAGCTTATGAAAGCTTCCGTTTCTCACAACAGAAACAACACCATTCTTGTGTTAGTAGTAGGTACCTTCTAATTTCATGATGTTAGATGATTTTCAGTTATATTACAATGACTCATATGCACATGCATTGAATGAGCACTGATGTTGCACAGTTCCCTGCAAACGGAAACAATTATGTCCATGCAACTCAGCTTTACAAATTAATTTGAACTATTTTTGTGCTCTTTTTTTCAGTGGCTGAGTAGATTCCTTGGAGCAGTCACACCTCTCAAACCTACCATCCCAGATGTTTGTGTAGGTTACCTGCCTAAATCCAGCCAAACAGACCTTCCTCAGAGATTGCTAAAACATAGCAAAGAAGTCACCTGTTGTTTCAGCCAGATATAGCAGGCAGTTTGTCCCTTCCCAACAACGCCAAGAATTCAGGACTTGAGAAGCAAACTGCCTCACTGCTTCGCTGGAGAAGTGAATTTCCCTGAACTCTCTGGCTCCAAAGTGATCTCAGCATAAAAGACAATGCGGCAATCAATGTTTGCCTAATTAGATGAGGCTTGGCAGCTTTATTTATTTACAGTGACAGTGAATATGATTAAACGAGGGAGTCCATGTTAAATCCCACTATTACTGTTTAGAAAACAGGCTTTCTTTTTGTAAGCCATGGAAACAGAATGGATCACGTTGGCCAAGATGCAAGCGTCATGATGACAACTATCCTATTAGTTTTAGTGACTAGGGCAGTTATAGCTTGAGTGAAAAAGCAATCTATATTCTAGGTCAAGAGAATCCCAGCTGTTTGCTATAATAAATAAAATTTGCAAATTAACAAAATGCATGCTATTTTGTTTGGGTCATAGCCAACTCAGAGTAGACCTACTGAAATTAACGAGACTAAGTTAGTTGTGCCTATTAATTCCAATGACTCTACTCTGAGTAGGAATAGCACTCATACGTTTGCTTTATTATGAATTTGGGGCTTGCATGATTCATTGAGCCTTGAGAAGGGCCGGCCCACTCATGAGACAATGTGAGGCGACTGTCTCAGGCGGCTGGATCCAAGGGGCAGCAAATCCTGATATAGATCTTCACTCATCCCTTCTTCCATGCCAGGGAGTGGGATGCAATTGTGTGGTTTGCCTCGGGTGCCAAAATTTATTGGGCTGTCCTCAGCCTTGAGACTTGAAATGCCCAAAGAGTTGAAAGAGGAAGTGGGAAAGAGACCTCACTCTCAACTTTCTCCTATCTTCAAAAGTATGTAGTGCTGAAGAGAAAGCTAACCATCTGCACCACCTGATAACCAATGGGGCAGTGAGTGAGGAGGATGGCTCACAGGCTTTGTGATTGTATGGGAAAGACTTCAAGGTGCCATTGTTCCCATGGGCGCCACACTCGCCAACTCAAAGTTAGCTCATTTCCCTTCATTTCTATTGATCATTATTTCCCACTAGTTCAAGAGTCATCAGGCCTGGCAGTTGAGGTTGACCGCTGTAAAAACATAGGACGTTTATTAGTTTATTTATATTTTAGTTTTCTGAACCTGTATTTACTATGAAGGGTGAAGGGTTTTTTTGATTGAATAAACGCTACTGTAAGAATAGTCTAGGGACATGGGTGGCGCTGTGGTCTAAACCACTGAGCCTAGGGCTTGCTGATCAGAAGATCAGCAGTTCGAATCCCCGCGACGGGGTGAGCTCCCATTGCTTGGTCCCAGCTCCTGCCCACCTAGCAGTTTGAAAGCATGTTAAAGTGCAAGTAGATAAATAGGTACCACTCCGGCGGGAAGGTAAACGACGTTTCCGTGCACTTCTCTGGTTCGCCAGAAGTGGCTTAGTCATGCTGGCCACATGACCTGGAAAAACTGTCTGCAGACAAACGTCTGCTCCCTCGGCCTATAGAACGAGATGAGCACGCAACCCCAGAGTCGTCCGTGACTGGACCTAATGGTCAGGGGTACCTTTACCTTTAAGAATAGTCTCCCTGCCCTTCAGATCTGTGATTAAACAAGTCCTGGAGGATTTTGTACTGCTTCAAAAACCTGGCAAACCTGTTTGATAAGTGGTGATAATGGAAGCGAATAATGGATGGTCTGTTTTGTGGGCAGCAGCGGGGTCTTACCACAGCAGCCTTCAAGGTTCTGATAAGTTATTGCAGCACAATAAGGTATGGCGGCACGAAGAACAACAAAATCATGCCGTTATATAACTGGGATATTCTGGACACAGAGACGCACATTGTGTTTCTTTAAATAAAGTCTACGCATCTTCTCCACTTGTGGCAAACCTTTTCCCTTGAATCTGCTTTTGAGATGTGCACAAGATGTATTCTAGCTCGTGAAAAGAAAAGCGACGGGAGAGAGGGAGAGAGAGAGGGGTTGGCAGTTTGGGTGGCATTAAAAAGAAAGTATTCAAGCAGAGCGGAGTGAGAATAGAACTTTGGAACCATTGCCCCGAAGGAAGAGTCTCCGGAGAAACAATGGGAACGGGATAAATAAAAAGAAAGTTATAAATTCATCTATTTGCTCTTCTTTGACCCTTGCTTTTAGTCCACTTCACAGCAACCACCCTGGGAAAGGGACAATGCTTTGCCCTGTCACAATATTGAGAAAAATTGAAACGGGGAAGAAAGACCACCAGATGCCTTTTTGTCTTAGACGTTTCCACATAATTAGCTGGGAATAAAGCTCCTCTGCATGGTTTCATTGCCTTGAATGAACTTGGATATTGCTACACAGTAGTGTGTTTTATGATTCATGCTCTGTTATCCAGTGCCTTTTCGAAAAATGCCAGCTACTTTATCATTGCCGGCCAAGCCTGGGCCCACAACTTAAAATGCAGCAATGGAAAGTTAACTGTGCGTGACAGATGTCCATGAAATTGTTTAACACCCACACGCACACACTCACTCCGAGACAAAAGCCACCTCTTCTGGCTTCTCTTTGCAGCCCTCTCTCTCTCTCTCCTCTCAGTGTTTGTGGCTGCCGCAGGTTCAATGTTGTTATTAAACGCAAATGAAAACCAGAACGGCGAGAAGGAATTCTTTTCCTCCAAGGCTAGGGGAACTAGCCAACGCTTAAAATGTGGGTGGGAGGAGAGAAAATTGCAGAGGCCAGGAAAGCTCACTCCGTTTGAAAGCCTAGAAATTTGTAGTTGTTAATTTTTCCCCACTCTCCACCCTCCCACAAAAAAATCCCTTTAAAGAAGAGTCATTGCTTTTGTCTCCCCAGTCTGTATTCTTATCACATGACTGGATTGTGAATAAGATTGAGGGGCCTATGTTTCCATGGATGCAAACTCAGAAGTAAGCCTCATCAGTGGGGTTTATTCCTAAGTAAATGTGCATAGGATTCTGCAGCTTATAGTCTAAATCCCCAGTTTCCTTTCTCTAGAGTTGGCCCACTTAATAGAGTTTGATGTCAGGGCTGTTGATCTGACCTATGAGAACCATTCTAAGCAGAAACCTGCGAATTCTGGTTTTCATGTTGTTGTTTTTAAAAAACGAGTGTGTTTGCAGCCCCACCTGGTTAATAGGGTAGCTGTTTATACACCACCAAAGCAAAGTAAATGCATCGCCAGTTTGCGTTTGATTTGTATATGCTAATTTATGCACGTTAGAGATAATTGCTCTAAGTAGAAATTGTGTGGGAGCCAGCATGGCGTAGTGGTTAAGAGCGGTGGACTCGCAATCTGGTGAATTGGGTTCGCTTCTCTGCTCCTCCACATGCAGCTGCTGGGTGACCTTGGGCCAGTCACACTTCTCTGAAGTCTCTCAGCCTCACTCACCTCACAGAGTGTTTGTTGTAGGGGAGGAAGGGAAAGGAGATTGTTGGCTGCTTTGAGACTCCGCCAAACATGGCCCTTCAGATGTTTTGGAAGTACAATTCCCATCATCCCTGACCACTGGTCCTGTTAGCTAGGGATGATGGGAGTTGTAGTCCCAAAACATCTGGAGGGCCAAGTTTGGCCATGCCTGCCTTAAGGGGAGTGAAAGGTGGGATATCAAGTCCAAACTCCTCCTCCTCCTCCTCCTCCTCCTCCTCCTCCTCCTCCTCCTCCTCCTCTTCTTCAGTGAGGAAGACTGTGCCCTAGGTGACCTGCCTGCCTCCTCAAGTCTGCTGACCAGGTGTTCACCGCTGATGGGCAACTTCAGGCCTCCTCCTGCTTTCTCTTCTTAGGGTCATTTATCATTAAACTTGACCTGAATCAGACAGCCCTTCAGATAGAGGAATCTCCTCTGCAAACCAGGACACTGCAGTGGTTAAAATCCTATGAAAAATGCCCCATTGATTAAGTGCATCGAGGGAGTTCTAAACCAGTGTTCATCAACCTAGGGTTCCCAGATATTGGATGGCAACTTCCATCACCCTCAGCCAGCTTAGTCAGTAGTGTGGGAATGCTGGGAATCATAGTCCATCAACTTCTGAGGACCCATGGCACTTAAAAAAAAATACGTTAGAAAAACAATTACAGGAATCTGTCCCTTTCTATTTTATTGCAATACTGAACCCATGTTACTTGAGAACACAAAGGCACGGACCAAATCAGGCAGGTATTCATTATACTTTCCAAAAGCAAGGTCCTTTTTAAATGCTTGTGAGGAGCTGGCTCAAAGATATAGAAGTTTTAACAACTCCCAAAAAAGGAGAATCACAGAACAAATGCACCATGTGTGCCAGCTCTGGAATGGCATGTGAATTAATTACAAGATGCTAAAGTATGAGTTGTAAGTCATTTTTCCAGACTGGCTGTTGAGGAAGCTGTACACATGCTTACTTTTTAAGGGAAATAAAACTGTGAATTATGAACAATCTAATCGAAAAGTCCCTAAATGGTGTACATAAAACAATACAAAACAAGTATCAATAATATACAAATAAAATCAGGAATATTTAAAATAAAGGATACGTAATATGTCCTGATAGGATTGCTGAAACAAACAGGCAGGGAGCCATAAAGTTCAGCTGCTGTCACAGTGAAAGTTGAACTCCTCCTCAATATGGTGCAAACATAATATGCTATCTGTAAAAATGCAACTTTCATAGATTTAAGGGATCGAGTAGGTGAATAGATGAGAAAGCAATTCTCCAGGTAACAACATTTCCCATCTTAAATTCACATTTTCACATCAGTTTGAATTATTATTTTTAGATGAGAAAAAGACCCAATGAAAATTCACCAGTTCACATTTCTCCCAACATACACATTTTAGCAAGCATTTCCCCCCATTTCCCATTTTGTTTCCAGTAATGGATAGTTCTGTGCACACTTCCCCCCAATTTAGACTTGTTTAAAAAAAATTGCAAAATTCAGGAAACTGCGAATTTCAAAGTATAAAGCTATGCATATTGTTTCGGCAAAAGACGAATTTGGTTGATTCGCATTAACATGTGAACCGCACTGGATCCCTGCCCCCCATCCCTGGTGGGGTAGGTGGCCTGTGGGTGGCCCAGCTCAACATTTCACTGAACGTTTCATTCCCACCCCTTTGACGACGACCCCCGGTCAGGCCACTTTTATGCCAGTGACAGCTTCATGAAGCACAAAACATGGAGCGATACATGGCATGAAATTGGCAACAAAGCTGAGCAAAAGGAGGAACAATCCTCTGGCAGGATGCGATGACAATATGGCTGATTAGATCTGGAAGCAGATGCCAGCAGAGAGCATTGTCCCGGTGACTGAAAAGACATGACCTCCGAGGTGCAGGAGACAACGAGGCCCTCCTCGTGAACCAAAAGGGGAGGGAAGGAGAGGTGAAACCAATGAATAAATCACGCACTGAATAATAATAATTTAAAAAAAAGGAGGAGGAGGAGAAGACGGGAGAGAGAAAACGAAAAATGCTAAAGAGGAACTTTTTAAAAAGAGAGAGAGAGAAAAAAGGGGTGGAATGGGAAGGGGAGGGGAGGGCGGTTCAGAATGTGGCTGCTCTGGCCTCCTCTCCCCAACCCACAAACTCCCGGCTAGCTGACACTCTGTCAGACAATGGCTTTTTAACAGATGGGAACCCGAATGAAAGGGGGCCAAGTTGTGCGCAGTCGAGAAGGCCTGTTTGTTTAGTCTGTGGCTTGGGCAGGTGTCCGCAGAAAGGCAATCCAGCCGGTTAACTGTCTCGGGGTAGCTCTGTTTAAATGCAGCCTTCGCAGCCAGTGTTCTCTGCCTTTGCTAGCAGAGGGTCCCGAGTTGGCCCATATTGTTTGTGAAGAAACCTAGAGGTGCGGTAGAGTAGGGTTTGGGTGGAGGTAGGGGAGTAGAGCTCCCAGATCTTTTTTATAAAGTCAGATGGCTGCTGTTCAGCTGCTTGCCAAGCCGCAAGGCTGGCATCAAGTATGGGGATGTTAACTAGCCCCTCGCTGTGGTCCAGAAGGGGTGACCAGGCCAAAGACCGCCGGGGTGTGTACTCTTTTCAATGCTTGCTAAAAGAGCATTTTTTTGTTTAGAGGTTTAGAAGGTTGACGCGAGTTTTCATCTGTTTTTAGTCCATAGTTATTTTAACTTTTTGAAAGTCTTAAATCCTTGCTAATTTTTCTTATGGCTACTTTTTTTTGTTTTAACCCCCCCCCCCCGAAGCATTCAAAATAATTTCTTTAAAAACAACAATACGTCAATGTAGCGGTATATAAATTTTATGAAATGAAATAAATAATCCAACATGTTTCAGACTTTTATTTTGCATTTTTGTGAAGAGTTTCTAATCAAGTATTTTGTAAATACATTAACAGAAAAAGAACCAGGCATAAGGCAATGACAGTTGCTATATTATTATATAAAGGATCGGTATGATTAAGTTGACAAGTAAGAAGTTGGGAGCCAGAGGAAGGGGAATGTTTCAGAGCTGTCAGGCCCTCCCTCTGAGAATTTTGTACACCACACAGAAACATATTACAAAATTACATCTATATAAATCCATAAAACTCCACATAGATTACATTTATATAACTTCACAGATTTTAAAAAATACAATTCAAAGAAGCAAAAATGTAGCCAATATGAATGTACACATGCTTATCAAATTCATGTCAATATATTAATTTCATGAAAGCAGCATACCCACAATTTCAAAAATAGATTACTTACACAAATACAGAATGAAAAAGTGAATCACTTACTCAAAATACAGAAGCTCAGCCTTTTCTTCTGCTGCCCCCACTCCCTTCTTACTGTACTATACCACATCTATTATTGTATGTAAATGCAACGTATACAAAATTTTATGGATTTCTATATGCAATTTTGTAGTTATAAAAATGTATTTCTATTTATAGAATTCCCTGATGAAAGACTTGATAGGTTGATAAAAAAAAGGATCATAAACTTTTGCAGATTAAATGGATTCTTTTACCCACTTTGCGTCACAAAATGGCACCTCCCACTAGGGAAGAAGAGGGGATTGAAGCTCTGTATCAGGAACAAGTGTGTGTGGAGAGTGAAGATCTACATGGGATGCTTTCCTTGGAGGCCAGATCTGCTACCTCTATGGGTCCTGCCACCTGAGGCAGTGACCTCACCTTGCCTCATGTGTGGGCCGGCCCTGATAAAAACTCAGCATCTGGTCTGACTCAGCATCCTGTATTCCTGCATTTCAGGCCAACGCCTGTTCCGCCTCACTTTTTAAAAAGCTATTCTGTCTCTTCTTGGCACTCCTTTCTACTTAGCACACAGCTTCTCCTGAGCTATAAAGTTTCTTCAGTGTCTCTCCTCTCTAGTTAGTCTTTTCTTCTTTGACTTCCTTGACTCCTCTGCCCTTTTCAAGCCTCATTCTCCACCCAACCCACCTTTCAGTTGCCTGTTCTGCTCCTTTTCCTCAGTCTGGGCCCACTGTCCCTCACTGACCTTTTGCAGCCTTTAGCTTACCTTTGTGTTCAGTTTTAAATTCCCTTGAAAGAGCCACACTGTGTCAGAGCAAACTGCAAATTAGGCCACATTCACATTGTACAAGGACCCTCCAAGTGTCCCTATTTTCCATGGACAGTCCCAAATTTTAACAACAACAACAACAATTTATTTATTTATTATTTATACCCCGCCCATCTGGCTGGGTTTCCCCAGCTACTCTGGCCGGCTCCCAACCGAATATTAAAAACACAATACAGCATTAAACATTAAAAACTTCCCTAAATAGGGCTGCCTTCAGAAGTCTTGTAAAAGTCAGATAGTTGTTTATTTCTTTGACATCTGATGGGAGGGCGTTCCACAGGGCGGGCACCACTATCGAGAAGGCCCTCTGCCTGGTTCCCTGTAACCTCGCTTCTTGCAGTGAGGGAACCACCAGAAGGCCTTTGGCGCTGGATCTTAGTGTTCAGGCTGAACGTCCCGGTTTCTGATTTGATCCCGGAATGTCTCACTTTTCCTTAGGACGTCCCTATTTCCTTCGGCAAAACGTTGGAGGGTATGGAATTATCAGACTCCTGATTCATCAGAAGGCAGTCCTGTATAGGGAAGGTTTTTTAAATGTTTAATGTTTTATTATGTTTTTATATATGTTGGAAGCTGCCCAGAGTGGCTGGGGCAACCAAGCCAGATGGGTGGGATATAAATAGCATAATAATTATTACTAATATTATTATGGAAGAAAGGTAAAGGACCCCTGACAGTTAAGTCCAGTTGCGAATGACTCGGGGGTTGCGGTGCTCATCTCGCTTTACTGACCGAGCTGGGACCGGACAATGGGAGCTGACCCCGTTGCGGGGATTCGAACCGCCAACCTTCTGATTGGCAAGCAATAATAATAATAATAATAATAATAATAATTTATTATTTATACCTCACCCATCTGGCTTGGTTTCCCCAGCCATGCTTGGTGGCTTCCAACAAAATATTAAAATACAGTAATGCATCAAACATTAAAAGCTTCCCTAAACAGGGCTGCCTTCAGATGTCTTCTAAAAGTCTGGTAGTTGTTTGTTTCCTTGACATCTGGTGGGAGGGCATTCCACAAGGCGGGTGCCACTACCGAGAGGGCCCTCTGCCTGGTTCCCTGTAACCTCACTTCTCGCAGTGAGGGAACCGCCAGAAGGCCCTCGGTGCTGGACGTCAGTGTCTGGGTAGAACGATGGGGTTGGAGACGCTCCTTCAGATATACTGGACCGAGGCCGGTTGTTAGGAAAGAATTCCCAGAGGTCCCTGTGGAAAAGGATTGATTGTTAAGCCAATAGCTTTGAGAGGGGAACTGGAGTCTCCTAATATCTCTCAGCAAACTTTGAGGAGAGCTGTAGTGTGACTAAACCTCTGATTTTCACATGTCTGGAACATATCCTACTGCACCAAGCTAACAGCCGCATCCTTTTCTCCACCCAATTTTTCCCCTGACTCCTCCTACCACATGGCCCCCAGAAACTTCCTTACAAGGAAATGCGGCCCTTGGGCTGGAAAATGTTCCCTGCCCCTAGTTATAACTCACCCGCTGCACCCTTGATGTAAATTTAAAGAACCGAGAAGACTGTGCAAGACGTTTCCAAGCCTATTGAGCGAGCAGAAGGTCCAAAAATTCCGCACAACTCCACCAGGAGAGAGAAAGCTTTAAGCAAGCAAGGAAGCTTTTCTTTTTAATGTCATAACATGCTAGTTCCTCACCAGGGACTGTGGTGATTAACAGTATCCATCCTTCATGGTGGCTTAGCCAGCCCCCACCTCTCCGGGCCGCCTTTCTCCCTTCCTCCCCTTGACTAACCTTTAATGTATTCATTGCCTAATTTTCATACATGCTGATTGAATAGCGATTTATTCCACAAGTGCTCGGGTAGCCGCCCTCCCCCCCCACTCCCTCCCCGCCAAAGCTAAATGCAAAAATCTTTATTCCGACCAATGTCTAAATCATTGTTTTCTGGCGGCGCAGATCATGTGGCACACGTTATTAATAGCTCTGGTCTTTCCACCACTTGACACACCGCTCTAGCTGTCATTCTGCTCTCTGGCTCGTATGATTCTTGCACTGGTGAAGTGCCAGCCCCAGGCCTCTCCCATCAGTCACTGTCACCCACCAACCAGTGATGAATAGCTTTGCCGTCGCCGTGGCGAGGCTCGGGCTCTGATTCGTATGCGCCTGACTTTTACCAACTTGAGCACACCAGCTGAGGCCTCCATCCCAGCTGAGAGAGGCCTCAGTGACCTGGAAAAGACCACTGCCTCTTCTTCCCTCCTGCTCTCTCTCTCTCTCTCTCTCTCTCACACACACACACACACACAGAGGATTAGTTAAAAACTGAAACAAATCCTAATGCGATCATGTCACTAATTATACGTTTAATTCAGTTATAAGCAGCTAATGGCTCCCACAGTGACAGCTTTTACTGCTAAAAGGCAATTCATTCCTGAAACAGAGAAATCTAATTACACAAAATGCTCCGTCCTAATCCTTTCAAAGAATAATCTTATTTGTAGACATTAACATCCCAGATGCTGCTGCTGTTTGTCCATTATGACAGTGTTTGTCCTGAATAATGTATAAATAGCTCTTTCTGGACAGTTGCATGTCACTAAATCAATACAATTTGCTGCCTTCTGCTACATTAAGTCAGTCCCGGCAAGCTGGAGAAAATTAACCTTTTGTTTCCCACTCAAAGGCCCCTCGGAATTAGAAAAGAGAAAAGAGGGCAGGGGGGAACGGGACTTTCATTTCTTTTTTTGTGTGTGGTGGGTTTTTGTTTTTTTGCAAGAGCCTCAAAATATGTAGCAGATGATCAGAAGCGACAGATATTTCCATGGAACCAGCAGCAAAAGGCGACCGTACAAAAGGGCATAAGGAAGAAGACCCACATATGGTTTGATGCTCTCTCTAAATGTCTAGAACATCTTCAGTCAAAGTGGTTTCTAATTACTGCGCTCTCTGCACAGAAGGCTTTGTTTCTTATCTGACGGCACCTGAACTTTGTACCTAGACAGGGCCGCTGAAAGGATCCTCTGGAATTCACGCAAAAAATGAGAGGTCCTCAACTCCCAGCTCAGGGTTAGCTCAGAGATATTTTGGTGCCTGAGGCAGGGCAGCAAATGCCATCACCAACCCAAGTCACGTTTGAAGAACCCCAGGAACTGTACTTTCCACTCCCAAAGTTACAGTTTGCAGCACGCTTAGCAAACTAAGGTTCCTAGGATTCTTGAGAGGAAGGCATGTGCTTGGCATAGGCAGCCAAGGGGCACTGTTCCCGTGGAAAGCCAAGTTCTTTTTGGCACCTGTGGCAGAAAATGCCGCACCTCTCTTCCTGATTGTTAGATCCAGCGTCAAGGGCCTTCTGGCACTTCCCTCATTGCGGGAAGTGAGGTTACAGGGAACCAGGCACAGGGCCTTCTCGGTAGTGGTGCCTGCCCTGTGGAATGCCCTCCCATCAGATGTCAAGGAAATAAGCAGCTATCCTATTTTTAAGAGACATCTGAAGGCAGCCCTGTTTAGGGAAGTTTTTAATATTTAATGCTGTATTGTTTTTAATACTCGATTGGGAGCCACCCAGAGTTGCTGGTGAAACTCAGCCAGATGGGCGGGGTATAAATAAATAATAATAATAATAATAATAATTATTATTTAGTAAAAAATTAAAAACAGCAAATAAGTTCCCAGTAGTGATGTATGGAAGTGAGCGCTGGACCATAAAGAAGGCTGGTCGCCGAAGAATTGATTCTTTTGAATTATGGTGCTGGAGGAGACTCTTGAGAGTCCCATGGACTGCAAGAAGATCAAACGTATCCATTCTGAAGGAAATCAGCCCTGAGTGCTCACTGGAAGGACAGATCCTGAAGCTGAGGCTCCAATACTTTGGCCACCTCATGAGAAGAGAAGACTCCCTGGAAAAGACCCTGATGTTGGGATAGATGGAGGGCACAAGGAGAAGGGGACGGCAGAGGACGAGATGGTTGGACAGTGTTCTCGAAGTTACCAGCATGAGTATGACCAAACTGCGGGAGGCAGTGGAAGACAGGAGTGCCTGGCGTGCTCTGGTCCATGGGGTCACAAAGAGTCGGACACGACTAAACGACTAAACAACAACTACTCAAGATTGCAGGGGGTGTGTGTGAATGTGATTTGTGAATGTTTAAAAAAAAGTATGAAACAACAAACCAGAGTACAAGGCATCAAAGAAGAGAGGCTCTGGTCCAAACCTCTCTTAACGTATGTGACCAATGAAAAATGCTGTTCTTTCTTCCCTGCTGCTTGAAGTGGTTAAGGATTCTACCATTCTTTAGATTCCCCCTTTTGAAGTGGAGAGACATCTTCATACCAATCTAGCTCACAATAGCATTGAGAGATCCTCATGGACGCACAAATCTGTATCTCAGATGCTGGATCATTTCAGCGCCTCAAAAGCAGTGATCAGGGGCATTCTGGATCTGAGTATACAGCCCCCTAAATGGTCAACAAATGGGCTCTGAGGGAAGCAAATCACTTACGTGAGCAGGTGTCTTGAGCAGCTTAGAGCCAGTTCAGATGTACCTTATTAGAACAGGCGTTGCCAACCTGGTGCCTTTCAAATATGTTGGATCCAGTACAGTTTGGCAAAGCCTGTATTTGCACCAGCTGATAAGCACAAACAGCAGCTTAAGGAAGGGTTGTTTCTACATCAATATCCCACAAAAAATTGGACTATAAACCAGAAAAAAAATGTCACCCATGATAATTACACAGCACACCAGGCTGTTGAGTTTTGCCAATTCGTCCTTGCACATAACTGTTTGAGATTTGGGGACATCTTGTTCGAAAAAATTAAACTTTAAAGGTGGCTAGCAAAAAGCCTCCTGAATAAATCTGTCTGAAATATGGTAGGGTTAATCCCCTCTTGGGACACTGTCGTGCCTCCAAATTTCATGCACCTATGTGAACAATATTGTGGCCATTTTGGTTTCCCATGTGCAAAACTAGAATTCTCAGAGTTTCATGGGAAGAGGAATTGACTGTTAAACCACTCTGAGAATTACACCTCTGTGAGGGGAATAGGGGTGTCATAACACCCTCCCAGTTCCCAGGATTGTCTGGAAGAAGCCAGGGCTTTTTCAAGTGGCATGAAACTGCTTTAAATGTGCAGTGCAGATGGGGACTGGGAAAAAATGAGATGTCCCATAGCAGGCCGATTTCTGTGGTTGTTTTCCCACTCATCCTGCTATGATTTGAAAGCCATGTCATTTGCCTCCATTCCCATTTCAGTAGCATTTTTCTCCCTCTCCCCCACAAAAAGCCCCAGCAAAACAAAACACACCGTGACTCTGTTACTGGTTGTTGTCTTAAATGACTGTCTCAAAAGCCATGCTTTTTCCTGTCGTAACTGCACTGCACGACTCCAGCGCATGCCTTTATTTATGCTTTCAAGGGGGTTGACTGATGGCAGACACTTTGCTTAATTGAATCTCCTGCAGGGTTGTCTGAGAAGTGAAGGCCACAACATTTCTCTGGCCAAGACAATGAAACACACACAAAGGTGTTTAACTAGCTGGTTTCAGCGGTCTCTCTTTTTTAAACCAGTTTACACCAGCTAGGCAAACTAGCACCTCTGAACAGCAAAACAGAAAACCTCATGTTACTTCTTTGCAAGTCAGTTGAAAGTCCGAGTTTAAGCGCTGATCTTTCTCACAGCCATTTGTGACATGGAAAGAGTGGACTCATGCGTTTTGCTTCTTGCAAACTGGAGCAGAACTCAGATGGACAGATGAAGAGAAGGGAAGGGAGAACACTGAGAAGGAAAGTGGAAAGGTATAGTTTTTAAGTTAAAAGCAGGGGAAAAGTTTTTGGGGACATCTGAAAGGGGAAGTAGAAACAGTCAGTTTAGAACTAATCAGTGCTCTTTTCCCCCCTAAAAATTTTTTTAGGGGTACTCTCATTTTGACTCAAGAAAATCACCATTTTATAGTTCAAATTGGGAAAATAAATACAGTAAATGGACAAAAGTAGAAAGATTCACAAAATGTTTAGGGTTATGCATCCCCCCAGGAAAAAAGCACTGGAACTAATACTTATTTTAGGGTTGCCATATTTCAAAAAGCGAATATGTCCAGATTTTCCAGGACATTACAGTGATTTCCACCCAGACACTGTTTTCGACTGCCATATTCTGGCTATGTCTGGGAAATTCCGGACAAATGGCAACGCTAACTTATTTGCTGCCACAAGAATATGCAAGCCACCCAGAGTGGCTGTGACAACCCAGTCAGATGGGCTGGGTACAAATAATAATTGTTGTTGTTATTAGCAGAAATATGGAAATCTACACAAATTCCAAAAACCACAAATTAGCTAAAAAAGGAAAGGGGGATATTACTTTGCTCATGAAATTAATTATATTTTTCTAGATGCTATTAAAAGAAACCAAACTAATGGATTTATCAGAAATGATCTTTCTAGTAACAATTACCAATATAAAATGGCCTTGTGTGTTACTTCTCTTTAGTAATATTTGTTTAGTTGCATTATATCTTTATTATGCTCCCAAATTTAATTTACTATGCATTCCTATTGCACACCCATTCAGGAACGGCATCACTTTGAACCAACCTCTTGACTTCCTTGGTTGATCAAATATGGTGTATAACTTCACACACGAGCCAGCAGGATGTAACGTCTATCCCTTGCAAGGGAAAGGTGAACATGAAGGCACATAGCCTTTGGGTCATGCATTGTATTCTGCATGCTGCGAAGAACTGTGCAAGCCAGAGACTCACACCCATGTCCCATCACATAGAGAGGCCCCACGCTGTGAGACGAGGCCCTTCGTTGACTGTGGATCAATGTTGAGTTGAGGTTGACTTAACCAGCACATGACCTTCACACTCTTGACTGAAAACATCAGGGAAGAAATGGTAGGCACCGCTGGAAGCCCTGTTTGCACAAGTCACGTTGCACCGCTTTGAACAGGGGCAAACGTTCCAAATAAAACTTCGCAAGAACTCTGTCAAAATTGCCAGCTGCTCTGTGGGTGATTGGTGGCCTGCAGGCAGTGCCAACGACTGCAGTGCCAGAAGACTTGGGGATATTTGGATAGCTATATGTGTGTCTGAATTTATTGGGCTACTTCCCTTGACATATTATGTCATTCTCTTGCGCAGGCTTGGGAAAAGTTGAGCTTGTAAGGGATGCTCAATATTTTAAAGGTGTATTCCCTTGACCCAGAATTCAGAGAATCTGGCATTTAGGTTCTATTTAAGAACAGCTATGTCAACATAAAAAAGGGACGCGGGTGGCGCTGTGGGTTAAACCACAGAGCCTAGGACTTGCTGATCAGAAGGTCGGTGGTTCGAATCCCCGTGACGGGGTGAGCTCCCGTTGCTCGGTCCCTGCTCCTGCCAACCTAGCAGTTCGAAAGCACGTCAAAGTGCAAGTAGATAAATAGGTACTGCTCCGGCGGGAAGGTAAACGGCGTTTCCGTGCGCTGCTCTGGTTTGCCAGAAGCGGCTTAGTCATGCTGGCCACATGACCAGGAAACTGTACGCCGGCTCCCTCGGCCAATAAAGCGAGATGAGCGCCGCAACCCCAGAGTCGGTCACGACTGGACCTAATGGTCAGGGGTCCCTTTAACCTTTAGCTATGTCAACATAAACCACAAATAAAGAGTCCAGAAATTCAGGTTTTTTTAAAAAAAATCTGTTGGTGTAATTTGGAAAAATGGCTCAAATTGCACTAAGTGCTTGGTCCATTTCCTGAGCAGCAAGGAAAGCTAGGCCACTACAATAAATCATAATGGAGAATTTGCTGAGAGGCAAAGCTTGCTTTAGATGTGAATAGATCACTGATTTGAATAAATTTCTCTGAAGCTGAAATATTTGAAAAATGCTGGTCGGAATAGTTCAATGGTAGGGTAGGCTTGCATGGCATACAAAAAGTCATATATTTGGTTCCAAGTGTCAGGGTCAGGTAGCAAGCAGGTGATGGCAAAAGACTTCCACCTGAGACCACTGCCTGTCAAAGTAGACAGTTCTTAAGAAGATATAACAATAGCCTGACGTTGTGTAATGCACTGTCCTCTGCTTCTACTTTAATAGGGAACACACAATTAAGCAACCCAAAAAACCTGCTCTCATTTTTCTTTAATAATGAATCTTGCTTGTTATTAATATTGTTCTGCATGTTTTACTTTTATGCACCTTAAACTTGATGTAAAAACTTAATAAAAATAAAAGTTATTTAAAAATTGAAGAAAAGGAACCATACAGAAAATAATAACGATGAATTTCATAGTCCTTATGAGAGACATGAAAAATGTGCCAGTGCTGCCTGAAAAAAGTCTGAAACCAGAGAGGGTCTAAGTTACATTCCCAGGGTTGCAAAGATGGAACTTCCGGACTCTACAGATACCATTGCCTCTCCTCCTAACTAGCGATGGATGAACCTGTCAATTTTGCTTTCTCTCAGTCTCATTTTTCCAAATTTAAATTCAGTTCTCCAGACTTCCACGTAAGTGTGTGTGCTTTTAAAATCCTTGCCAAGAAATGGTCATGGTTTTAGAACACGTTTTGCCCAAAAAAGACATTTTTAAATGAAAAATATGCATTTTTGCAAATAATTTCGTATGTTATTTTCATTAACGCAAGCATTTTTGTACACACCTTCTCCGTAACACACACATTTCTGTACGGATTGTTGGGAGGGGTGTGCAAAGGTTAACCGTTTCAGTTTGTGTGCTGTTGTTTCAGGGACTACAAAAGGTTTACATCAACATGTAAAATGCAACAAATTTCTTCCTCATTGCTACACCTGGTGGGCTCAAACAAAACAATCTATGCAAATAAGCATATCTATTCAAATTCATAATTCGGCTTTTCTCGCAGCAGAAGGGTTGGTTTGGCTCACAATTTTGATTTTTTAAAAATTAACAGAGAGCACACACAAACCCTGGTGGTGGGCTTCCAAGTTAAACCTAGACCCAGCCATCATGTTTGCTGTGTGTTGGCTAAGCTGGCCTGTTCTTCTGCCCTCAATTGCCTTCCTTCCAGCTGCTTTCATCCTTGTGCCACTAGCAGACCAGGAAAGCAACCTTCCACATGGCCTGCTGATTTTGTCTCCCTTGGGTGGTTGTTGCTGTTATTGTTGTTGCTGCTTTGCATTTGCCCGAGAGCACATGTCTCGGTGTGTGATTTCTCAGTATGTTTTGTGGAGCTGTACAAATGATACAATTGTACAAAAATCATCATATATGGTCATTAGGACCAGATGATGTGAAAAACAGGAGGTTGCAAACAATGCCCTCTCTAAAAAATTAAATGCACAAAATACACACTAAGGGTGAAATTAACACATTTTTAAAGAAGGAAGAGAAAGCCGGGGTAACTTTGGGGAAAATTTATCATGTTTTATTGGTTACTGCCAGAGTAAAACAAATACACACAAATATTCAGTAATGTTTTATGTTAGTTTTATTCGATGTACTACATTGTATGCAGCAGCAATAAGGCAAAATATTTATAATTCATTCAAATTTAAGAAATAAGTTCATTAATTCATTTCTTTGTTCCTTCCTTGATATATCCTTTATATATACAAAGGATTTTACTGTAATATAATTTTCTGTTTCTGTAATTCCAGTTGTCCAGTCTGTTCTGCTTATTTTTACTATCTTTTAAAAATAATATATTTATACCCATAATTTTAAAAAGAACCTAGTGAGGAGAGACCAAAGGCACTAAGTATAACTTATTGCTCCCATCTTGGAAGAAAGGATGGTTGGGGAAGGGCCAAGGCTCAATGGCAAGGCATATCCAGGTTCAATCCCTGGCATTTCCAGGTTGGGATGGGAATGCTGCCCCTATGAAACCCTGGAGAGCTAAAATCTTATATTTTATCCTGGGCTTCTTGCCCTGCCAGACAAATTTAGAAATATCTTTCTGCCACTTCTTAAAACAATCCAACTTGTCCACAATTTGTAATGTTTGAAACAAAAATAGCATTTTAGGCAATACATTCATCTTTATAACTGCTATTCGACCCATCAAGGAAAGCTTCAAATTTGACCATATTTCGAGATCTTTTTTCACTTCTGACCAACATTTCTCATAATTATTTTTAAATAAGTTCCCATTTTTTGAAGTCATATTGATCCCCAGATATTTCACTTTCTTCACCACAGTCAAACCTGTTTCATTCTGAAATTTCTCTTTTTCAAACAATGTCAAATTTTTCTCTAAAACCTTAGTTTTGGTCTTATTCAGTTTAAATCCTGCCACCTGACCAAATTCTTGAATTAATTCTAAAACTCTTTTAGTACTAGATTCTGGCTCCTGTAACGTCAAAACTAGGTCATCTGCAAATGCTCTCAATTTATACTGTTTGGCTCTGACCTGTATGCCTTTAACCAACCGGTCCCTTCTAATCATATTCAGCAAAACCTCCAGGACCGATATAAAAAGTAAAGGGGAAATTGGGCACCCTTGTCGTGTCCCTTTTTCAATCTTAAATTGCTCCGTAACTACATTATTTATGATTAATTTAGCCTTTTGTTCAGAATATATTGCACTTATACCATTTTCAAAACCTTGGCCTACCCCCATACCCTGTAAGTTCTTTTTCATAAAACTCCAAGAAATGTTGTCAAAGGCTTTCTCCGCGTCCACAAATATCAGAACAGCTTTAGTATTTATGTTCACATCTAACTTTTCCAAAATATCAATTACATTCCTCAAGTTGTCTGATATGTGTCTTCCCGGCAGAAAGCCCGCTTGGTCCTTATGTATCTCTTCAATCAATACTCTTTTCAGTCTCTTGGCCAAAATATCAGCAAAGATTTTGTAATCCACATTTAATAAGGATATGGGACGGTAGTTTTTAAGTTGGGTCTTTCCAGTCTCTATTTTCGGTATAAGTGTAATGTAGGCCTCTTTCCACGATTCTGGTGCCCTTTTCCCTTCTAGAATCTCGTTGCAGACTTCCTTCAGAGGTTGAATTAACCAGTTCTTCAGAGATCTATAGTATCTGGAAGTCAACCCATCCGGTCCCGGAGATTTGCCCAATTGCATATTTAAAATGGGACCTTCTATCTCCTGATCTGTTATTTTACAGTTCAACAATATTTTACTTTCCTGTGAAATTTTTTGTAATCCATTTGTTTTCAAAAATCCATCAATGTCCCTTTCGTTCTGTGGCCCTTGTGTGTATAGTTGCTTGAAATACTTCTGGAAACAGTTTCTGATCTCATTTGGATAATTTATGTCTTTCCCTTCTACTTCCAGGTTTGTAATTGTATTTAATTTTTGTCTTTTTTTCAGTTGCCAAGCCAGTAACTTCCCACATTTATCCGCCGATTCAAATGTCTTCTGTCTCATTTGTTTAATTTTCCATTCTATTTCCTGATTCATCAGTTCCATATATTGTATTTGATAGACCTTTATTTCTCTCAAAATCTCTTGTGACTTTGGCTTGGCTCTCAATTTTTTCTCACCTTCTTTAATTTTCTCCAAAATTTTATCTTTTTTCTCATTTTGCCTTCTCTTTTTTAATGCATTCTGTTGTATTAAAAACCCTCTCATCACGGCTTTACTAGCATCCCAGATTACTCTTTTTTCCACATTTGTTGGCAAATTTAATTCAAAGTAGTCTTTTAGAGTCTTTTGGGCCTTGTTATATACTTCTTCATCTCTAAGTAAGGTGTCATTCATCCTCCATCTGAAGGTGCCGGTTGTTGTTGGCTTCATCTCCATCTTTACAGCATTATGGTCAGAGCAAGTTTTAGGGCAGATCTCTACTTTTTTTTATCTTTGGTGCCATTCCTCTAGTGCAGACTACACTAAGCTAGATGGACCAATCATCCAAATCAATATAAGATGGTGTCAGGAACGTGCTCTCCCCAGAACACCAGGAAAGTGAGCCTCGGAATTTGAGCTGAGTGAGGAATAGGTTGGCCCTGTAGATGAGAACTGTCTGTCTGATTTTAGAGAGAACAGCCCGGGGCCCTCCCTTCCAGGGAAGAAGCAGTTAGTTTCCAAGGGGAGGAAGAGTTGGACGTTGGCCAAGGCGTTGCCAGGCAACCTGCAGATAAGATGGTGTCAGAGGCTGAGTTTTTTGAGGAAGAGGTAGCTCAGCCCTGCAGTCCTAAAATGAGGAGATTGGGAGAGACCCAGAGAGCAACGGAAGGGAAGGCGACGAAGGGCGGGATTTTGGTGTTCCTCCTGTTGTGGGAGGAACGATGAGTCAGACTGAGCAACTAGATGGATGAGAGCAGGCAGATTGCCATGCTCTGAATGTGTTTTTCTTTTAAATAAACTTGTATAAAACTGACAGAGAGTCTTTGCTGTTTTATCAGGCTGCTTGCCTGCCAGAGATCATTATAGGTGGTTTCCTATGTCCTTCTTTAATGAATTGAATATGAAAAGTAATTAAGAGGGTGTTCAGGACAGACCTGAAGAACTGTGAGGGGATATTGAATTTTATTTTCCAACGTGTGTTCCGTCATGGAATAATAAAGGTAAAGGGACCCCTGACCATTAGGTCCAGTCGTGGCCGACTCTGGGGTTGCGGTGCTCATCTCACTTTATTGGCCAAGGGAGCTGGCGTACAGCTTCCAGGTCATGTGGCCAGCATGACTAAGCCGCTTCTGGTGAATCAGAGCAGCGCATGGAAACGCCGTTTACCTTCCTGCCAGAGCGGTACCTATTTATCTACTTGCGCTTTGACGTGCTTTCGAACTGCTAGGTTGGCAGGAGCAGGGACCGAGCAACGGGAGCTCACCCCGTTGCAGGGATTCGAACCGCCGACCTTCTGATCGGCAAGTCCTAGGCTCTGCGGTTTAACCCACAGCGCCACCTGCGTCCCTTCATGGAATAATACAACATAATAAAAACAATATAATAACACTTCTGCCGTGGAACCCCAAGCAATATACATGCTGTTCCCAGGCAACATATATGTGGCTCCCACATGGCAATTGACCCATTACCAGGGACAGTCTTTTGTTTCTGGTATGCATCTCAAGCGACCACTTCAGAAACTGGGTTCACCTGTCGTAGCAAACCAGACAGCCTCTATGCGAAAGAATAAACAGAACTCAAATCTGACATCAGAAATAGAAGCATTCTATGAGCAAAATAATAATACCCCTCAATCTCTTTCCCTCCTCTTTCTTTTTCCTCTCTCTCTCTCTCTCTCCCCAGTTGCAAGATGTCTAGGACAAAAGTGTCTATCGCAAAGTGTAAATGAACTGTGAAAAAGACTCTATTAATTGAAAGTGGAGACAATAGATGTACCTGTTTATCTGTTTGCTTTGTGACACAAAAATCTTAATAAAAACTAATTAAAAAAAGAAAAGAAATAGCAAAATTCTAGAACCATGGAAAAAGCATTTCATAGAATGATGTAAGTTCTTGGGAGTCTTCCAGGATCTACAATGCAAGATGCAACGACAGCATTATTGACAGATGACTGTCCAGCCTCCCCTTAAATTACCTCTGGTGATGGAGAACCCGCCGTCACCCTGGGCAGCCTGTTCCACTACTGAGCAGGTACTACCATCCAGCTACTACCATCCTGGAAATCAAGGGGGCATTGACCTAGTTCAAGGGCACATTTTAGCCCAGGTAAAGCACTTAAGGAGTGTGTGGAGCAGGGTCAGAGAGATGAATGGTGTGGGAAGAAAGCTGTGTTTCCTGGGGGGAGAGCATGGCCTACAGAGAGTCTTGCACAGCTGTCAGACTCATCCCAGAATTACAGAAGCCATCCCTGCTTCTGATTGGTTCCCAAGATATCCCATTTTGGCTCCCACGAGACTGCAGCCCCCAAAGATGTCCCCATTTTGGGTGACCATGCTTTTGCACGAGTCACCTGGCTTTGGCGAGAGCATGGCCCCGCCAAAGACGTGCATTTTGGGGGACCATGCTCTCGCACGAGTCACGTGACTCACTCGGGAGCACAGCCCTGAAAACGCACGATTTTCCTGTACAGCATGTTGGAGAGTATGATATTGAGGGCCAGACAAGGAGGGTTGGGGGGCACACGCACCCCCTGAGGCTGAGATTCCCCACACCCTGCCTTAAATCCACAGCAGACACGGAGGCAGCGAAACAGCACAGTTTAGCTTTGAATTGCCCTCAGCTGAAGTGCGGACAAGCTCTCTTAGCTCTGCTTCAGTGCTCAGCTTATTGCAAAGTTTGTGTCTCCAAGCAGGTTGACGTGGTCAGGCAGAAAACCCAAGTGCTTGCCACTCCTCCATCACTGTCAATAAGCAAGATGGAAGATCTTTACATCATTTCATTTACTATTTCAATGATTACATAGCTCATTGCCTTCCCATTGTTTCAGTGATGGATTTAATTAACTTCCAATTAATCACAGGGGGTGATATTTAATGCTCAGCCCGGCACCAAGCATGGTGTCACAGACCAAAGAATATATTTTGAAGGCTTTGGTAATCAAGAGGTCATAGAAGATAGATGCTCCCCACTGAAAGGCAGAGGAAGAAGATAAATTTGTGCATCCACTCCAGTCTGGCTAACTGTTTTAGGATAATTGTTTCGCATCCAGATTATAACTTTGCAGAAAAGGTCCACAGCAAGACAAAGAGAGAGACTGAAGGTGATAAATAACCAGGCTCTGCTAAAAGAGACTTCACCTGGTCATAATTCCTATCTGAAGCCAGCCGTGATGAACTCATCAGGGCATTCTGTTTGCAGGCCCTGATCAGTGGGCATAATGAAATCTCTACCAAAGAAAATTTTCACTTAAACAGAAGGACAGCTGGGAGGAAGAAGAAAAAATGCTAAGAGGGAATTTCATTATATTGTCATGATTACAAACATCCCAGAGATTAGAGAAGGTCTCCAGCTAAACCTCAGAATCCAAATAGCCTCTTCTGAGCTTAAGAGATGGGTATGGAATCTCTTCACCTTTTTATTGGCTGGTCAGACGCAAAAGAGGACAGCAGCCTTAAAGTTTAAGAGTTGTGTACAAGACAGAGTTTCAGCAGAGGCGCTATATAGAGGAAGCCAGGAGAACAGAACCACTCCTCTCTCTCTCACACACACACTTACTGATTCAAACGAAAAACCCGATGCAATGTTCCTCAGAAGTACCCACACCCCTGGTTATTAAGAGGTGTTAAATTGTAAAAACAACACCACCACTCTGGAACGTGTTTCATTTTTTGCAGTTTTCAGCAGGACCTCAAACTTGGCTATGCTTTTGACTGTTATTGGTTCTTCTAGTAAAGCTCTTTTCCTTATATTGCCTTCAAATTTTGTTTCGATGGATCAGCAAAGAAACTTTTGCTTTCTGTATGACTCAAGCAGCAACGTGTCACAAATTTTTAACTTGCTCCACCTTCCTTAATCGCGGGCGATTAAGGAACCCGGCGATCGCGGGGGCAGCGAGAAGGCCCCCGCCGCCCAGGGGAGGCTCCAGGGCCCCCGGAGGCCCGATTAGGCCGCGGAACGCGGCGGAGCCCCCCCGAGGCCCAGTAAGGCCTCCCAAAATGCGGCGGGCCTCCCTAAAAAGGCCGTTTGGAGGCCTCCGAGGTCCTGGGGGTGACTGGGGACCCCCCGCCACCACCCGCCGCACCCCAGGGCCGCCAGGCCTGGCGGTGGAAGGGAAGGGCTGCGTGTGGCATTCCCTCCCCCCCGCGGCCCACACGCCCCCGCAGGCATGGAGGGGGCAGCCAGAGGGGCCCCCGTGCCACCACCCAACACCCCGGGGCATCAGGGCCCGCCTAGGGAAAAGGATCCCCTTTTAAAAGGGTATCCTGAAATCCATTATCCCCCCGCTATCCTTTGGGAACCCTGTCGCGGGGGGGGGGAGGCCAAAGGCCCCAGGCTTACCTTTTGGAGCGAGGAAGTCCAGCGACGTCCTTCCCGAAGAAGCTCTGGAGCCAAGTGAGGATTCCCAGGTAAGATCCTCCCTCTATTGTGTGGGCAGGTAATCCCTCCCCTACCTGGCCTGGTCTCCTTGGCAACGCTTTCCCCAGGTGGGATTGGACAACTGACTGAGGTAGGCGGAGACCTCCAGGTATCCCACCTGAGGGAAGGCAAAGCCAAGCCTATGCTGATGGGGCCGCTCCAGATCTAGGGCTGCGCGCGTCCACGCAAAGGGCGCCCCCCGTTTTAAGCAGGGAGCGGTCATTCCTTATATTGCCTTCAAATTTTGTTTTGATGGATCAGCAAAGAAACTTTTGCTTTCTGTATGACTCAAGCAGCAACTTGTCACAAATTTTTAACTTGCTCCACCTTCCTTAATTTATTTTCTCTTCAGAGAGCTTTCCCCCAGCCATGCTTTAACAAGCATTTATTTAGTGGGTGTGTGCAGATCAGTTTATGCAATCAATGGAATCAAATGATGGAATTTACCATGGACCATGCCACTTCTGGCTGCAGGGAAGGGGAGATTGCATGCTCTGCATCTCCTCAGTCAAGACACCTACCCCTTCCCTGCATGGAAAAAATAATATATCCAAAGTGGTGATGGATCTCCTTGGCAGAACACCTGCTTTGTACGCAGGTCCAAACTTCAAGCCCTGGCATCTCCAGTTAGAAAGGATCATGTAGGGGATGATAGGGGCAACCTGTGCAGGCAGGTTGAATTCCCAGCTTCTCCATGTATGCCTGGGAAAGACCCTCTTCCTGAAACCCTGGAGAGCTGCTGCCAACCAGGTCCGTATAGTTAAAGCTATGGTTTTCCCAGTAGTGATGTATGGAAGTGAGAGCTGGACCATCAAGAAGGCTGATCGCCGAAGAATTGATGCTTTTGAATTATGGTGCTGGAGGAGACTCTTGAGAGTCCCATGGACTGCAAGAAGATCAAACCGATCCATTCTGAAGGAAATCAGCCCTGAGTGCTCACTGGAAGGACAGATCCTGAAGCTGAGGCTCCAATACTTTGGCCACCTCATGAGAAGAGAACACGCCCTGGAAAAGACCCTGATATTGGGGAAGATGGAGGGCACAAGGAGAAGGGGACGGCAGAGGACGAGATGGTTGGACAGTGTTCTCGAAGCTACCAGCATGAGTTTGACCAAACTGCAGGAGGCAGTGGAAGACAGGAGTGCCTGGCGTGCTCTGGTCCATGGGGTCACGAAGAGTCGGACTCGACTAAACGACTAAACAACAACAAGATGGTCCAATGCTCTCAATCACGATGAGGCAGCTTCCTCTGTTCCTCTTTCTCTGTTGACTCTGAGCAGCCTGAGAGTCACTGCTAGTCAAGAGTGGGCCACCTTGGGGTAGGTGGATGAGTAGCTTGACCTGTGATCATCTGCCTCACTCCTTTCCCAAGGAGGTTTTAACTTTTTCCGAAAGCCCTTGGAGTTTTCTCTCTGAATCCATAACCGTGCAATATGGCAACTGGCTCCACATAAATCAGCGTTTGTGTATGAGCGGAACCAAGCAAAGAAGCACCATCCTCATGAAGTCAGGGGATAATGCCTTTCTTTCCTGTGGCTAATCTGTGAGTACAAAGTAATTATCTTCCCAGTGACTTTAAATCTCTCTCTGTGGTATATTTTTTTCGCCCGTCCAACATGTCTTTACGACTCCTTCATCTGGCACACAGCTGGCATGCCTCACGGCCGATCTCTCTAAAGAGTGATTTAAAGTTGCTTTCCATCAATATTCAAACTAATGAACAAGAGGGATTGCGCCGGAACAAGAAACATCTTGACACATTGCACGGGAAGGAACACACTTGGTCAGCTGTGCCTTACAACTCTCCAACTGTTCCATCGCAGCCATCAGCAGCAGCTCAGAAGCCCCAAGAAGCTTGTTAATTTCTTGTCTCTTACCCAGGTGTCTTTTTTTCAGGAGTATGCGA
This sequence comes from Podarcis filfolensis, assembly GCF_964270895.1. NCBI lineage: Eukaryota > Metazoa > Chordata > Lepidosauria > Squamata > Lacertidae > Podarcis > Podarcis filfolensis. The sequence continues at coordinate 64,153,626 of NC_139610.1, forward strand.
CACTCTCTTAATAAATGCTTTCCCTTTTAATGGTTTCTTCATCGGCACGAGGGGTGTTGGAATGGTGTTTCCGAGAGCTCATCAAAGATTATCAGGTGTTCTTCAACGAGAAGAATAAAAAATGGCGGGCAGGCTTTTCTGGAACACTGCTTGCACACTGCTTTCTGGTTTCCCGGGGAGGACCTTACCATTGGGTAGAGGAAGGGCACTGTCTCAGCAGCGGTGGCTGGTACCAGTTGGGAATGGAAGGGCAGAAGGCAGGGAGGTCAACAGGAGGTGAACACTGACCCAATGATGGGCAGAGCCAATTAATTTTAGGTCGGTCCTCCTCTTCTTCCTTCTTGCTAAGTTTCTCAAGGGCAATGTTGAGGCTAACGAGAAGAAGCTGATAGTCCAGGGTTGCCATATATCAAAAAGTGAGCTTTTTCTTTGCAAAATCTTTTTAAAAAAGGTTTTCTGAGCTATTTTTTAATGTAAATGCCAAAATCAACACTTTGGACATGGGCTGCCGTACATCCAGATTTTCCCAGACATTTCAGCGATTTCCACCTGGACGCTGTTTGCAAGGACCAAATGCCAGCTATGTCTGGGAAATTCCAGATATATGGCAACTCTGTGATAGCCAGTGCAATCCCATGGACTAGTTGTGAGTAAGTGGCAGCCTGCAGTAAACCACATGAAATAATGGGAGTTAATAGCAACTTTTCATCGGTAGGTCTTGCCTCTATGAAGCAGTTGCAGAGACTGATACGATACGATAATCTTTATTGTCATTGTCCCATACAGAACAACGAAATTGAAAAATCTACATAAGACATTCAAAACCCAACAAGCCTGCTATCCCAGCTATCCCAACCTGGTCAGCCCCCTAAAAACTCTGATACCCCATTTTTAAATACAATATACTCCCATACAGACTCCTTAAAGGTAAAGGGGAGCCCTGACCATTAGGTCCAGATGTGGCCGACTCTGGGGTTGTGGCGCTCATCTCGCTGTATTGGCCAAGGGAGCCAGCGTACATGTGGCCAGCATGACTAATTCACTTCTGGCGAACCAGAGCAGCACACGGAAACACCGTTTACCTTCCCGCCGGAGCGATATCTATTTATCTACTTGCACTTTGACATGCTTTCAAACTGCTAGGTTGGCAGGAGCAGGGACCGAGCAACAGGAGCTCACCCGGTCGTGGGGATTCAAACCGCTGACCTTCTGATCAGCAAGTCCTAGGCTCTGTGGTTTAACCCACAGCGCCACCCACGTCCCTTACAGACTCCTTACAACGCATTTTAAACCAAAATCACATTTGGGTAGAAACTGTTTCTCAGATGGCTAGTCTTAGTCTTTATAACCCTCTACCTTCTTCCAGAAGGCAGAAGCTGAAAGAGATCATTTCCGGGGTGTGCAGTATCCTGCGCTATCCCTCTGAAGGTCCTTGCCTTTCACAGTTGCCCAAGTCCCCTGCTCTCCCTGGTTTGCCCCATGCAACCTGAGACTTTATGCAAAAACTGTCATTACCTGTGAGAAACACCCTTCCTTTTCCTGGCAATTTAGGGTTTGTGTGTCTGTGAACAGGGGGAAAAATGTCCATCCATTCAGAGTGTGGGCAGGAAGCAATATCCCCATTCTGAACTGACTTTGTGAAATCATCACCTAGACAATCCTGTTGGCCACGTGACATCTTCATATAATCATGTTGGCTGCATGATCCCTGATTGGCGAGGAACACTTCCTCAAAAAAACTCCAACATCCAGTTTTCAAATAAATAATGGCACAACAGATGCATCTGTTGATTGGGCAGCAAACAGCTTTGTGAATAAGAATGAAAATAGTAAGCGGGGCACTAGGGGACATTTGGCCACCCCCCAAGCAGTGAAAATAGTCGCATGCAAGCGTTAACTATAGACTACATGGCTGTCCCAGTCAGTGGAATATTTTACACAATGCCGTGGCGTTTGTGGAGCAGGAGCCCAAACCAGGTTCATTTCCTAAAGCAGATGAAAAGGACTCTTCTCTGATTAACTATCTCTTTCTTTGACCAGGAGACCAGAACAGTGCGCAAGGATAAATCCAGGTCATGCTCTTTGAAGTCAGATCAATAACTCAATCAGAAACAGGTAAGGCCTGAGTTCAACTCACATGTTGTCAGTCATGGAGTTTTCAGATCAAGCAGGTGTGATCAAATCCAGTCAATCTAAGGATGGGGGAGATGTGGAAAACAGGCATTGATCTCGACCCTCATTACAGTCAAAGGGATTCTTGCAAACACCTCGGAAAGGTCCCAAGACAGATGAGGAGCATGGAGATAATGTGGAATGGAAGACAGACAGCTATCTGGCAAATTGGGACGTTTCTCTACAGTGAAATAAGTATAGGGTACTACATCTTTAAGGTCTTATTATTTACACCTTCTATTCCATTTGTAGCTGAATCTAGGTGTCAGGGCTACCCTAGGTCCCAGCTCACAAAGGACCAACGCTGCTTCGTTGTTAAGTATAAAAGCCTTTATTGAAGTTCAGTTTCACTTCCAGAGCCGCAGCGCGCAGCCCCACGTCTAAAGTGTCAGACCACTGATGCTCCGTCTGAGTCTCCTCCCCCTTGACACCAATTTAAGAGTCTAGCCTTGCTCCACCTTCTCCGCTGCTCCTTCCTCCTCTGGGTCCGCCTGCCCGCCGGGGTTCCGCCCTTTCTAGCCTCTTCTCCCGCTGATTCCCCTGAGCCTTCTCCCTCCCTCCGGCGGGCTTTAGGAGCTGGTTCCCCATCCGGGTCTCCTGCTGTTCCGCGCGCCTGCACATTTGAACTTGGCGCGCGCGCCCAGCCAGCAACTTTCCTCCTGACCGTTCCACTGCTGCTGTCACTGCTTCCCCCATCGGGGGGGCTAGCTGCAACTGACCTCCCCTCCGTTGGAGGCGTGGTCAGCCCTGACTCCCTCTCTGGAGGAGACACTGCTCCTGACACATGTGACTCCTCCCCCCCACTACGCTCTGGTGGGGAAACTGGTCCTGATCCTCCACTGCTGCTTTGGGGTTCCCCTCTGGCTCCTTGTTTCTGGTGCGTCCCCCCTGGGACCCCCCTTGCCCTGACCATCGGCGCCCCCTTCTGGGAATCTTCTGATTCGCTGGAGAAGCTCATGGAATCTCTCGGGCCACTGTCATACTCCCCTACGCTGCCCTCGGATTCTTCCCCTTCGCTCTCCCAATCCTCTCTCCCCAGTGCTCCTGCTCCTGATTCCCTGACATCCATCCCCCCCTCGAAGCCCCCCCTTCCCCCCTCCCCCTCTTCGGGTGTGGGTTCCGGGTGCTCCAGTCCAGTGGGTGTGAGTGCGGGATACCATTCTTCCCCCCTGGTGTGTAGCCGGTCCACTGGATCCGGCCCAACCGCAACGGGCTCGTCGACGTCGATTTCCTCTGCTTCCATCTCTCTGCTGATGTGCTCGAATCCAGGATCCTCCCCCAACACGTCCATGTCCTCCCCTCCCCCGGGTACCTCTGGTGAGACAGCTTGCAAAGGTCCCCGCAGCAGCTCCCTGCGCCACCCCACCTCCGGTTGAGTGTCCCACCAATAGGAGCGGTCTGTGGCAAACCCCGAGAGAGACCCCTCCGAGGAGCTAGTGTCTGGCGTCGTCTCTTCAGCTGATGAAAAACCCTGGAACGTACTGGCTGACAGTGTGGGCGTGAAGAGCCAGTCGTCGAAATACTCTGCCGGCATAGGTCTGTGTGGGAAGAGTGCATGGAACTCGTCTTTAAGATAGTGCTCCTCCACGGCATAGCACGGTACCCACCTGTTGGCACTGGCTGGGGTACCTTCCCTGGCGAGGAGGTATTCCACCCCCTCTTCCCCCCACCTCGAGTCCAAAATCTCCGTGACCTCGTTGAGTGGCGTCGCCCTCCGTGACCCCTCCCTCTTCGGAGATTCACTAAGTGTGTCTGGCGCGTTCCCTGTCGCCTGAAACCTGTGGGGTTCTCTGTAGGGTGTGAGCACTGACCTATGAAAGACTGGGTGCATTCTGGAGCCCTCCGGGAGTGTCAACCGGAAGGCCACTGGATTGATTTGCGCCGCGACCTGGTAAGGTCCCAGCTGCTTGTGCTTGAGCTTCCTCTTAGCTAGCGTCCTGGCCGGCACTGCCTGGGCTGCTAACCAGACCCAGTCCCCCACCTGGATGTCCTCCCCGACCCTCCTGTGCTTGTCTGCCTGCATTTTGTAGGCGTGTTTCGCCAGTTCCAATTGCCTGCGGAGTTGCTCGTGGACCTCCTGTAACTCTGCTGCTAAGTGCTCTGCTCCCCTTGGCTCCCCCTCCCCCTTCGTCTCTAACCCTGGGAAAGTTCTGGGATGCCGCCCATTATTGGCGAAGAACGGTGTCACTCCCGTAGACCCGTGCTTCGTGTTGTTGTAGGCAAACTCGGCCAGCGGTAGGTAGTCCACCCAGGTCGAGGGTTGTTGATTGGCGTAGCATCGCAGGTACTGCTGCATGATGGCGTTGACCCTCTCCGCTTGTCCGTTGGTCTGCGGGTGTCGTGCCGACGCTAAGTTGATCTTGACGTTCAGGATGCCCAGCAGCTTCTGCCAGAAGCTCGAGACGAATTGGCGACCCCGGTCGGACAGGATGGACCGCGGCAAGCCGTGAGCTTTGAACACGTGGTCTATGAACAGCTTGGCGGTCTGTTCCGCTGTGGCCACCTTCGCGCACGGAATAAAGTGTGCCATCTTGGTGAACATGTCTACGACCACGAGCACCGCTGTTTTGCCTCGCGAGCTGGGCAGATCTGTGACAAAGTCCAGGGCCACTCTCTCCCACGGTTCGAGCGGCGTCTGTAGGGGTTCTAGTAGACCCGCTGGCTTCCTGTGTACTGGCTTGGCCCTTTGGCAGGTGTCACACCTGGAGACGTAATCCGCGACTTCTCCCCTCACCTTGGGCCACCAAAAGTCTCTGGTTACTAATTCCGCCGTTTTGTCCTTGCCGAAGTGCCCAGCGCTGGGCGCGTCGTGTAGCTGCTGCAAGACTTTCGCGCGGAGGTCGTCTCCGGGCACGTAGAGAGCCCCTTTGCGGATGAGCAGTCCGTCTCGTATCTGGAACTCGTCGTCCTTCGCTGTGCCTCTTCGCACCTCCTCCATCTTGGATTGTGCGAACGAATCCGTCTGCAGCGCTCGACGCACCGCGTCCAGGTCCACGGCAGCTGAAGCGCACGCCCACGCTTTCGGTGCGAAAATGTGCTTGGCCGCCACCGGCGCCGCTTCCTCGAGATACTGCGGCTTCCTGGATAGTGCATCCGCCATGACGTTGTTGTCTCCCGGGATGTATTCTATCCGGAAATCGAAATCCGCAAAGAACTCCGCCCAGCGGATGTGTCTCTGGTTCAGGAACCGCGCCGTGCGCCAGTACTCCAGGTTCTTATGGTCCGTGCGGACTTGCACTGTGTGTCTGGCTCCAACGAGGAAGTGCCGCCACGCCCTGAAAGCTGCATGAATGGCCAGCAACTCCCTGTCCCAGATGGTGTAGTTCTGTTCCGCCTTGCTGAGTTTCCTGGAGTAGAATGCGCACGGCCTCCATTCCCCTTGCGGATCTTGCTGCAACAGGACGGCCCCCACTGCTCTGTCTGAGGCGTCCGTCTCAACCCTCATTGGTCTGCTGGGGTTTACATGTAGCAGCTGTTCTTCGGACGCGAAGAGACGCTTGAGTCTCCGAAAGGACTGCTCCGCCTGGTCCGTCCAGGTGAACTTCTTCTTCTTGGAGCTGAGGGTGTCCGTGATGGCCGCCGTCTCCTTCGCGAACCCTTTGATGAACTTGCGATAAAAGTTGGCGAAGCCGACGAACCTCTGGACCTCCTTCCGATTGCGCGGGCTCTTCCAGTCCAACACCGCGCGGACCTTGGCGCTGTCCATGGCGAGTCCCTTGTCGGACAGCTTGTAGCCCAGAAAATCCACCTCCGTCATGTCGAACTGGCACTTCTCTAATTTGGCGTAAAGTCTGTGCTCCCGTAGCCTCTGCAGGACCTCCTTGACGTCCCTCTCGTGAGCCTCCTGCGATTCCGAGAAGATCAGGATATCGTCCAGGAAGCAGACGCACTTCTTGTAGAGGAGTCCCGCTAACACGTGATGCATGAAAGCTTGGAAGGTATGGGAGCCATTTTGCAGACCAAAAGGCATTACGCGATATTCATAGGTGCCTAAAGGTGTAAACATGGCTGTCTTCCACTCATCGCCCTCCCGCATGCGTATAAGGTTGTACGCCCCTCGTAGATCCAACTTGGTGAAGATCCGTCCCTTCCTCACCGTCGCGAGCAGGTCGTCGATCTTGGGCATGGGGAATGCTGCGGGCTTTGTTTTGGAATTTATGGTCCTAAAATCAACTATGAGTCTCCGTTGGGGCGTGTCCTTCTTCTTCACGAAAAACACGGGACTGCCCCCCACTGCTTTAGATTCTTGGATGAACCCCCGCTTCAAGTTGTGATCTATGAACTCCCTGAGTTCTTGCAGTTCATCTTCAGACATGGAATACAGTTTCCCAGTCGGCAGCGTCGCTCCCGGCAGGAGGTCAATCTTGCAGTCGTAAGGCCTGTGGGGAGGCAGCTTATCCGCTTCCCTCTCGCAGAAGACCTCCAAAAACTCCTTGTACTTGTTGGGTACCGCTTGCACCATGCCTAGGTGTAGCTGCGGTTCATCCTCTTGCCCCTCCTCCTCCTGGCGGGTCTGGATGCAGTGTTCTGCGCAGTAGGAGGAACAGAAGGTCAACTGCCGCTGGTACCATGCCAATGCCGGGCTGTGCCTATCCAGCCAACTCATACCCAACACTATGGGCGTGTCCGACAGGTGGGTGACGTTGAAGCTGATGACTTCGCGGTGGTTTCCAATTTGCATCACCATCGGTGGTGTTTGCTGTACCACCTCTCCTCCCAGTAGCTTCCTGCCATCGACCGTGACGACGTTTAGGGGCATCGTGGCTGGCATGAGTGCTATGCGATGTTGCTTGATAAAGTCCACTCCAATAAAGTCTGCGTTGCTCCCAGAGTCAATGGTTATTGGTACTTGCATGGTGTGCCCATTGGGCAACTGGAGCGATGCGGTGAGTTGCACCACTGGTTTGGGTGGGAGGGGGTCTGTGGGCTGTAAAATCTCTGGGGACTGCTTCACTGACTTGCCTGGTTGGGCCCCAGTGGCTCTGTTTCCAACCAGGCTTCTTCTTCCCCCTGCAGCTGTTTCAGCTGCTCACCTGTTCCCTTTACTGTTGCTGAGGCTGCAGTGTGCTTCTGGAGCCTCTGGGGACACTCTTTGGCCATGTGCTGTGCACTGTCGCAGATGTAACACTTCCTGGTCCCTCTAGGAGCCTTCCCCTTGACTGCTCCCGGTGTTTGGGCTCTGCTGGCAGTCTGAGCCCTTGCACCACCAATCTCCATCGGCTCTTCTCCCCTTCCCAAAGGAGGCATGGACAGCGCCCGCCCCGCCTCTCTGGGAAAGAAAGGGGTTGTCCTGGCTGGGGTGCTTCCCTTACGTCCTTCCAGGCGCACACCAATTGCCAACGCTCTTTGGGCAACTTCTTGGGTATTTTGGGGTCTTTCTCCTCTTGCCAGTTCATCTTTCACCTCTCCACTTAGCCCCTCCCAGAACAGGTCTCTGACAGCAATGGAGTCCTTCTCCCAGCCCAGCACGTTCAGTAAGGCAAAAAAGCGCGAGTGATACTGCCTCACCGTCGCTTTCCCTTGCTGTAGTCCATGCATTTCCCTCCGAGCAATATCTACATCTACCGTAGATTTAAAGCAAGCGTCCATAGCTTTGATAAATGCATCGGAATCTTTGAGGGCAGGGTCTTTTTCGCGCCACAAATTCCGCAGCCACGCTTTTGCTTCCCCATGCAAATGAGTGATTATGAAGCCCACCTTCTCTTCCTCATCTCTAAAGTCTTTCCGAAGCAAATTGAGCGCGTAAACCACGTCAGCTCTGAAGTTAGGGTATTGCTGCAGGTTCCCATCAAAGTGCGCCACCAGGCTGCCCCCCCTCTTCCCGAGGCCAACTCCCTCCGGTTTGGGTCCTGGCAGCCCCTCTTTCCCCCAACGGTCCCACCTGGCTTGCAGATCCCGGCAGAGCGCTACTGCTTCTTCTTCTCTTTTCCTGGATGCTGCTACTTCCGCGTAAAGCGTCGTGACTGCTTCTTGCAGTTCTTTCACCTGGCTCTCTGTAGTCATCTTTGCCTATCTTCGTGAGCTCGCAAAACACCAAGTCTTGCCCCTCGCTGCACCAACTCACGCTGCGAGGTTTTTATGAGGGACGGAGCATACTGTCAGGGCTACCCTAGGTCCCAGCTCACAAAGGACCAACGCTGCTTCGTTGTTAAGTATAAAAGCCTTTATTGAAGTTCAGTTTCACTTCCAGAGCCGCAGCGCGCAGCCCCACGTCTAAAGTGTCAGACCACTGATGCTCCGTCTGAGTCTCCTCCCCCTTGACACCAATTTAAGAGTCTAGCCTTGCTCCACCTTCTCCGCTGCTCCTTCCTCCTCTGGGTCCGCCTGCCCGCCGGGGTTCCGCCCTTTCTAGCCTCTTCTCCCGCTGATTCCCCTGAGCCTTCTCCCTCCCTCCGGCGGGCTTTAGGAGCTGGTTCCCCATCCGGGTCTCCTGCTGTTCCGCGCGCCTGCACATTTGAACTTGGCGCGCGCGCCCAGCCAGCAACTTTCCTCCTGACCGTTCCACTGCTGCTGTCACTGCTTCCCCCATCGGGGGGGCTAGCTGCAACTGACCTCCCCTCCGTTGGAGGCGTGGTCAGCCCTGACTCCCTCTCTGGAGGAGACACTGCTCCTGACACATGTGACTCCTCCCCCCCCACTACGCTCTGGTGGGGAAACTGGTCCTGATCCTCCACTGCTGCTTTGGGGTTCCCCTCTGGCTCCTTGTTTCTGGTGCGTCCCCCCTGGGACCCCCCTTGCCCTGACCATCGGCGCCCCCTTCTGGGAATCTTCTGATTCGCTGGAGAAGCTCATGGAATCTCTCGGGCCACTGTCATACTCCCCTACGCTGCCCTCGGATTCTTCCCCTTCGCTCTCCCAATCCTCTCTCCCCAGTGCTCCTGCTCCTGATTCCCTGACACTAGGTTTTCCTGATTCAAGTCCAACACTCGCATAGGTAAAGTAGTCAGGTACGCTCATGTAAGAACGTAGGAAGAGCCCTGCTGGATCATGTGAAAGGCCTGAACATCCTTTTTGTCACAGCAGCCAAGCAGGGCTGCCTTCAGATGTCTTCTAGCTGTTGTAAAGTTACTTATTTACTTGCGACGGCAGCAGCAAGAGTTCTGATCATGGCAAAACGGAAGAGTAATGAAATTCCCTCTATACAAGATTGGATCCAAAAGCTGACAGAATATGCTGAATTAGACGGTCAATCAGAAAAAATAAAGAATAAATCAAAACAGAAATTTGTTTCAAAATGGGAGGTTTTCAAAGAATATTTGAAAAATAAATATAGTTGTTTAAATTCTGTTGCAGCATTCGAGGAACTTCAGTAATAGTTGCAAGGTAGATATAAGAAATTAGATATATTAAGAAAAAGTTTAATTATGAAAAAAGTGTGTATTGGCAATAAGTAATATGAAATCGAAATATGGAATAGACGGGAGGTTGGGTCTTTAGTGTTAAGACCAATATATGTTTTATTGTTTGTTAAGAAAATTATGTGTCTATGGTTATTACTGTGTGTAACTTGGTATTTGTGTTCTTTCTTTTTTCTTGTGTAGCAATAATTTTTTTAAAAAAAGTAAAGTTACTTATTTCCTTGGCTCGGGGGGGGGGTCACATAACTCCATACCCTCCAGCATTTCTGAATAGGGACGTTCAAAGGAAAAGCAGGACATTCTGGGATCAAATCAGAAACCAGGACAGCTTCTGCAAATCCGGAACCGTTCTTGGAAAATAGGGACACTTGGAAGGTCTGTCTATGATCTCCAAGGTCTCATTCCATTGGTCACTTGATACCATGTCAGACCACACTAGCTTATTTGTGATTTATTTTTATCCCCTCCCCCACCATGTATGATTTGGCTTAAGCATTTTTGAAGCTGAAATGACAAGCAAGGCTGAATCTTGCTTCATGGTGTTGTTCTGAGACTCACATGAGGAAACCGATTTAGAATGAACAGATTTTGAATGGTTCACTCCAAAAATACATGAGAACGAACAGCGAAGGGAAGGGTGACTCTGAGCATGTGCTGAGTGCTTTACCCTCATGGCTGAGTAACCACTGCCAGGCCTTAGGATTTCAAGGTCAGAGGCGGAGTCTGCCTGCTTGCCTCAGCCCTTGACACTTTCCATTTGGGGCCTTTCTGCTACTGCTTGATGCGAGTGTCTCTTCCATTCTCGCATACCGCAAGACAAGAGTTGTTAAATGACCGGTGTCATTTTGTTCCTGTCAAACACGAAAGCCTGTCAAGGTGGACAACATGTTGAGACTGTAAAGAGAGCTGGAGCTCCAATAAAGAGGCCTTGTCAAATTTGTGGGGAAAGTGAACAAATCACTGTTTCCTCTGACAGTTGCGGGCATCTAGGAATTTTATACTTTTCAGAGTAGCTTTGCTACAGAACACAATTTCCTCTTTCTCCCAGAAATATCAAGGCCAGAAAGACACAGTGATACAACTCTTCCCCCCCCCTCTCTCTCTGGGTCTTGTTGTTGTTGTTTAGTCGTTTAGTTGTGTCCGACTCTTCGTGACCCCATGGACCAGAGCACGCCAGGCACTTCTGTCCTCCACTGCCTCCCGCAGTTTGGACAGACTCATGCTGGTAGCTTCAAGAATACCATCCAACCATCTCATCCTCTGTCGTCCCCTTCTCCTTGTGCCTTCCATTTTTCCCAACATCAGGGTCTTTTCCAGGGAGTCTTCTCTTCTCATGAGGTGACCAAAGTATTGGAGCCTCAGCTTCAGGATCTGTCCTTCCAGTGAGCACTCAGGGCTGATTTCCTTAAGAATGGATAGGTTTGATCTTCTTGCAGTCCATGGGACTCTCAAGAGTCTCCTCCAGCACCATAATTCAAAAGCATCAATTCTTCGGCAATCAGCCTTCTTTATGGTCCAGCTCTCACTTCCATACATCACTACTGGGAAAACCATAGCTTTTACTATATGGACCTTTGTTGGCAAGGTGATGTCTCTACTTTTTAGGATGCTGTCTAGGTTTGTCATTGCTTTTCTCCCAAGAAGCAGGCGTCTTTTAATTTCGTGACTGCTGTCACCATCTGCAGTGATCTCTGGGTCTAGAACCTGCCAGATTCCTTTTGTGGTTGCTCCATGTGGAGAACCATGGAACTGCAAGTGAAGAACCACAGAACTTCTTAGTGAAGAACCTCAGAGGACTTTTTCATGCACCGGTGAAAAAGAATTGTGTGGCCAAGGAGATAATGCTGTAGCTGAACATAAACGATATGGGCCAAAATTTACTTCTGGACATAGGAAACTGCCTTGTACTACGTCAGACTATTGGCCTAGCTCAATATTGCCTAGGCTCACTGACAACAGGTCTCTTTCCAAGTCCTACCTAGAGATGCCAAGGTTGAACCAGAGACCTTTTACATTGGATGTGCTCTACTATAGCCAATCATCTGCAACTGTGGAAAGTGCCCATCACTGTCCTGAAATTTGAAGAACCACCCAAAATTGATTTTTAAATTGATCCTGTAATTTCTGGTTTTGGCATCGTCTGCACACCAAACCAACCTGACCTGGGGAACGCTTGATCTAGTCCTGAATCAATTTAGGGAGGAGCAGCTAATGTTTAATTAGGGTTTATTTGGTCCCCCATCTTGATTCAACGTGGTATCTGACATCCAAATGCAGACAAAGACCGCCTTCTCCACATTCACCTCAGGAAGCCTCATGAGCAACAATATTTTCAGAGGCATCCACATGGTTAGACCATGGTGCTGATAACGCCAAGGTTGCAGGTTCGATTCCTGTATGGACCAGCTGCATATTCCTGCATTGCAGGGGGTTGGACTAGATGATCCTCAGGGTCCCTTCCAACTCTACAGTGCTATGCTATGATTCTGCTTGGACCCCATACTGCCAAGTCATGCCCAAGTCATGTTTTGGTTCACCATTTTGATTCAAGATGGCACCTGGTATCCAAACACAGAAAATGATCACCCCCTACCTCTCAGGAACCCTCATGCTGAGTTGGGCAATATCTTGAAAAACGTCCTATAGAGAACTGAAGGAGAGGAGACAAACCATTTTCCAAAATATATTGTTAATAATAATAATAATAATTAATGAATGAACTTTATTACAGTCACAGACCAGGATAAAAAAACAAACAAACAGATAAATAAAATAGCAGTTAGGATTTTTTAAACTGATAAATGTTGGAGCAGATAATAATAATAATAATAATAATAATAATAATAATAATAATAATAATAAATTTATTACTTATGCCCCACTCACCTGGCTGGGTTTCCCCAGCCACTCTGGGTGGCTTCCAACAGGATATTAAAAACACAAGAAAACAGCAAACATCAAAAACTTCCCTAAACAGGGCTGCCTTCAGATGTCTTCTAAAAGTCAGATAGTTGTTTGTTTTCTTGGCATCTGGTGGGAGGGCGTTCCACAGGGTGGGCGCCGCTACCAAGTAGGCCCTCTGCCTGGTTCCCTGTAACCTCACATATCGCAGTGAGGGAACCACCAGAAGGCCCTTGGAGCTGGACCCCAGTATCTGGGCAGAACGATGGAGGTGGAGACGCTCCTTCAGGTTCAGATGAACCATGGACCTCCTAAAACACCTATCAGCAGTGGTGGACTTTGGTGTCTGAAATTTTAGTGGTGCCCTCTGCCTGGCTCCCTGTAACCTCACTTCTCGCAGTGAGGGAACCACCAGAAGGCCCTCAGAGCTGGACCTCAGTGTCCAGGCAGAATGATGGGGGTGGAGACGCTCCTTTAGGTTCAGATGAACCATGGACCTCCTCAAATGCCTATCAGCAGTGGTGTACTTTGGTGTCTGAAATTTTAGTGGTGCCCTGTGTGATGCCAAAATCCCCCCTCACCTCTCACTTTCCATTGGATGTCATAGTTGTCCTGCTGCAGCATCTGAGAAGCCCCATGCCCAGAGCGACCAAACCAGTCGAGCTCCGCTAGATCTATTAGCTATTAGCCCCAGCTGACTAATGATGGGAGTTGTAGTTCAAAACATCTGGAGGGCACCAGGTTGGAGAAGGCTGGTGTAACTCATAAAAACCTTCATCAACTCTCAACCATCCAGCACCTTCTCTCCACACACAGAGAAAGGGAAACTTGTGCCAGGGTGGGGGGCGGATTTAATTTCCAGCAGTTCAGCTCCATTCCCCCGAGTCTTTAAAATTCTCAGATTGAAATGGATGAATATGCAAGTGCTACTTATTGATGCCCTCCCATAAGCGGGGGGAACTCCTTTGAAATCATTGTGGAGGTAATTGTAAAGGAAGGGATATGCATAAAATTACTGCTGTGGTGCAATAAGGCTCATAAATCAGCTCACAACCAATCCATCTGCAACAACTGCAGCCCAGCTGATTCAAATACGTTTTTAAAAAGGAAATCACACTTAAACACAAACAGCTCACCCTCCCGTGTTTGTCTGGGCGTGTTACTTCACATGAAAAAAAAACCACAACGTGTTTGTGTATCTATTATGGTAAAAAGGGTGATTTAGAGCCCAGTTGGGTAGAGCGTGGTGCTGATAATGCCAAGGTTGCAGGTTTGATTCCCATATGGGACGGCTTCATATCCCTGCATTTCAAGTCCAATCTACAATTCTATAATTCAAACTGTAGTCCTATGTTTACCTTTAAGCAGTGGTGTTGTAGTCCACGGTTGCAGGGTTATCAAGGACCCACTATTATTTCTGCAGAAGGGTCCCTGTCTCCAACATATTAGAGCAGAGGTCAGCAAACCTTTTCAGCAGGGGGCCGTTCCACTGTCCCCTCAGACTTGTGGGGGGCCAGACTATATTTTTTTGGGGGGGATGAATGAATTCCTATGCCTCACAAATAACCCAGAGATGCATTTTAAATACAGTGGTACCTCGGGTTACAGACGCTTCAGGTTACAGACTCCGCTAATCCAGAAATAGTACCTCGGGTTAAGAACTTTGCTTCAGGATGAGAACAGAAATCACGTGGCGGCAGCGGGAGGCCCCATTAGCTAAAGTGGTACCTCAGGTTAAGAACAGTTTCAGGTTAAGAATGGACCTCCAGAATGAATTAAATTCTTAACCCAAGGTACCACTGTAAAAGGATACATTCTACTCATGTAAAAACACGCTGATTCCCGGACCGTCCGTGGGCTGGATTTAGAAGGCGACTGGGCTGGATCTGGCCCCCGGGCCTTAGTTTGCCTACCATGTTCTAGAGCTTCCCAGTCAACCCAGAAGGTTAGCTTTTCAACCACTGAATGTGCCAAAGCTGAGCATTTAGTAGGGCTGCCATACGCCCAGATTTCCCCAGACATTACTGGGATTTCAAAGGTGGAATTGACATCCGGGGAAATTTCCAAAAGGTGGAGCTTTGTCCTGGATCTTAGGCAAGTCAAGAGAAATATCTGAGCTTCAAGAAAATGGTGTGCAGCTTCTGTCATGATGAGTTTGCAGAAAGCACAACGTAAGTCACTCCAAAAAAATTGATATGGGAGCACTCCAAATCATTTCCCAAGTATATGTACAGAAAATAGCAGATCTCTCTGAAAGGCAGCATAAGGAGATTTGCATTGATTCTTGCAATAGACCCATAATTATTATTGTTATTGTATATTTGAAAAATTATTGTATAATCTTAGAAGGGAGCATGGCAGGCTGTGCTAGGATAGGACCCTATGTTTCTGAATGGGCCACTACACTGATGCCTTTAAGGTCCTTTATGGTCAGGGACTAGGATGCTTGAGGAAACCACTTCCTACAGACTTCTTCCTCCCCAAGCCACATTGCCTTGTGAGGAGCCTTTCAGAGGCTGCCTGTCAGTTGTGAGTGTGTTCCCCATACCTGATATATAGCTTCATGGCTTTTAAAGATCTGTCACTGAGAATCTTCAGGCCGTCCTAGCATCTATTTGACAAGTGCCCACCAAGGTTTAAATGAAGATGCAGTGCAACAGATCTGTGACTTTTCTCTTTTCCAGCAGGCAATAAAAAAACCTGTTTTATTTAGGTGTGATTGTTTGCTGCGATTAG
This sequence comes from Podarcis filfolensis, assembly GCF_964270895.1. Classification (NCBI taxonomy): domain Eukaryota; kingdom Metazoa; phylum Chordata; class Lepidosauria; order Squamata; family Lacertidae; genus Podarcis; species Podarcis filfolensis. The sequence continues at coordinate 64,168,793 of NC_139610.1, forward strand.
CGTCTTGACGGCGTGGCTTTTTGATCTGCCTCTCGGCTTGTGTGCACACCCAACTTTTCGTCATGCGAAAGGACCACAGACACAGAAATTGAACAAATCACGCTTCCGCAATCATTTCTGCACATATGATTCTGCCTTCTCCAGCATCCTCTCCGCCTTTGCCACCTGCTTGCTCAGGGTATACGAGATCCTGCATGGAACACAGGAGGCCACTGTCCCTTGTCAGAAGTATTTCAAGCAAGGTGGTATGAATAGCTGTGTAAATGGAGGGAAAGGACATGAGAGTCCCATGGACTGCAAGAAGATCAAACCTATCCATTCTTAAGGAAATCAGCTCTGAGTGCTCACTGGAAGGACAGATCCTGAAGCTGAGGCTCCAATACTTTGGCCACCTCATGAGAAGAGAAGACTCCCTGGAAAAGACCCTGATGCTGGGAAAGATGGAGGGCACAAGGAGAAGGGGATGACAGAGGACAAGATGGTTGGACAGTGTTCTCGAAGCTACAAACATGAGTTTGACCAAACTGCAGGAGGCAGTGGAAGACAGGAGTGCCTGGCGTGCTCTGGTCCATGGGGTCACAAAGAGTCGGACACGGCTAAACGACTAAACAACAACAACATAGTGGGCATTGTCCTCTAGATGTCATTGGACCTCAGTTCTCATAAGTCCCAAGCTGCATGTTCAATAGTCAGGGATGATGGGTGCTCCTGTATTCCAGGGCTTTTGGAGCCTCAAAGGTTCCCTGTCTCTACATGGTTCAGGAAAGATCACTTTTGTGTGTTGGTGTTAAAGCAACAACCAGCATGATGGACAGCATGATGGCATCCGTCTGTCTCAGGACACAGTGGAAGATTGCACCTTTGCAGGTGAAGTCAAACTGCTGGAGAATTACAGCGCCTGCTGTGGCTGTCGCAGGGCCAGATTTAGGTTTGATGAGGCCCTAAGCTACTGAAGGTAATTGGGTCCTTTATATGTCCAGCTGTCCTTTGTCAACAACAAAATTGTCACTGTTTTTTTGTGTTGAATATATGCTATATGGTAATTTATGGACCTAATGGGTATCTAGAGCCATTTGCATGCAACCAGTCCATGCAGAATGTAGGCACACTAAGTATAGAAATGAGCAATCCAGTGATATTTTAGGGAGCAGGTTACCAGGCAGGGTCCATTACAGTGGTACCTTGGGTTACAAACACATCGGGTTACAAACACCTCAGGTTACAAACTCCACTAACCCGGAAATAGTACCTCAGGTTAAGAACTTTACCTCAGGATGAGAACAGAAATCGTGCGGCAGCGGCACGGCGGCAGCAGGAAGCCCCTTTAGCTAAAGTGGTACCTCAGGTTAAGAATGGTTTCAGGTTAAGAACGGACCTCCAGAACAAATTAAATTCATAACCAGAGGTACCACTGTACATCATAGGAGCCTACACAACACAAAACACTGTTGCTGTATGTAGGTTTTATTTTATTTTTATTTTTATCTTATATTTTGGAAATGTACATCCAGGTGTTTTTTCCTTTAAATTTTTTTTTTGGCTCCCGAAGAGAGTGGGGCCCTAAGCTATAGCTTGTTTAGCTTCTATGTAAATCCGGCACTGGGCTGTAGAGCATAGCTGTCAAGTGTCCCTTATTTGAAGGAACAGTCCCTTATTCCAGGGCCATGTCCCGCTGCTGTCCCTTATTGATGGATGTCCCTTAAATGTCCCTTAAATGATGTCCCTTAAATTTCAAAGGAAGCAGCTCCTCTCCCTCCCTCCCTGCCGACCAGCAACTGTGTTGCTTGGCTGTGTTGCTCACCCAATAAGAAGTCTAAGAACGACTGGAGGGTGGAGCTTGCATGCCTTGTGTGTGGCTAGTTAATGCAAGCTGAGGGGTTTTTTGAATGCTGGACGCCATTTTGTTGCACGTGCTGCTGCAAACTTTGCAGTGCAAAGCCAGGCCGGGGAGCCATCTTAAGTTGAGGCTGCATAGGCCTTGTGGTGCATGTGATTTAGATTCTATTCAGTTGAACCTCTGGTTACAAAGTTGGTTGGACAGTGTTCTCGAAGCTACCAGAATGAGTTTGACCCGACTGCAGGAGGACAGGAAGACTGGAGAGCCTGGAACAGGTGAGGCTGCAGGTCCCTTATTTTGGCTGCTGGTCCCTTATTTTCAAGGCTGCTGGTCCCTTATTTTCAAATCTGCAAGTTGACAGCTATGCTGTAGAGACCAATACAGGAGAGACATGTTTTGTTAATTTTATAATGAATGATTTTAGAGTGTTGTGTTGTGTTGTACTGTTGTACTGTTTTATTGTTGTTAGCCGCCCTGAGCCCGGCTTCAGCTGGGGAGGGAGGGATATAAATAAATTTTATTATTATTATTATTATTATTATTATTATTATTATTATTATTATGTTGAAGGTGGGGCAGATGAAGGCATCCAGTTGTGCTGATCAAGGTGTGCCTTAGTGTTTCTTCTCTCTGTGCTCCTCCCAGGGATCATTCCTCTTCTGGGCTCTGCTGTGGATACACAACCTGTCTGTCTGTCTCCAGGCAATGCAGTCGTCTGCAAGAAATTCCCACATGGAAGGGTTGACGTTGCTAGACTTCATGCCACGTTAGCAGACATCTTTGTAACACAGAGCTGGTGTGCCAACAGGCCTGGTGCCTGAAGCCAGCTCCCCATAGAGCAGGTCCGTGTGGATCTTGCCATCTTCCATTCTGTGGGCATCACCAAGCCAGCAAAGTCATTGCTGAGACCAGCACTATTTTTCTAGAAAAAGAGGTGCTGGAACTTACCTTCGTCCTCTTATAATGGCAGTGGCACCCACCTGAGAGCTGGGGGGGAGGGGGAGGGAAAGCCCTGGCTGAGACAGAAGTGGACGGTTAACACAAAGATTAAATGGTATCTTACCCTACATTGTGCAAATCCCCCCCCCCCTCTTTTAGGGAAATTAGTGTTTAAATAGTAAATGAAGGCAGGAAGATCTTTGACCCCCTGATGGGAGCAGCCCTTCAATTCCTGCATCTTCCCTTGGTAAAGAATTTGGCAAGGTAATTAATGGGCTTTTGTGGAGGCAAAATTACAATCTCTAATAATAAAAATCCCATGGACATGGAAGGCGATCAAGTCTTGCTGCCCAGGCTACATTTCAATTACTTTCTATCTATCCTTAATTTATTTCTTGCTCCGTTATTTATCCCATACCCATGCCCAGACTCTTGTGAAGTGTCCTGTCTAACTACCAGGACACTGAGAGTTGATACAGTTGTTTCGGCCCATGATTATTATTATCATTATTTGTATGGGAATGAATGGGTCAACCAGAAACTGAAGTAAGCTGAAAGTGAGGGAAAGAACCGTCGGGGAACTGGGAGGGCTATTGGTTTATCTTTAAAGACAAAGGGAAGAAAGGAAGGCCCTTACAGCTGTGAAGCTACCTGCTCTGGTGCTGGGAGTGGCGTACATCCGGGGGTGTGGCTGGCACGCTTCCCAGGGGGTGTGGTGCGCCGCACGTGTGGGGTGTGGGGAGCATCGGGGGGTGTGCGCAGCGAGCAGTGAGCGTCCTAGGGTCAGGGGCATCCGCAATGTCACCCCCCGGATGGCACCCAGGGCAGACTGCCCTTCGCCCCCTTATACTGGCTGTTAAACAATCTGGCATTTTAAATGTGTCTTTGGGGTGGGGGTCATTGCTTTTACAGTGGTACCTCAGGTTAAGTACTTAATTCGTTCCGGAGGTCCGTTCTTAACCTGAAACTGTTCTTAACCTGAGGTACCACCCCAGCTAATGGGGCCTCCTGCTGCTGCCGCACTGCCGGAGCACAATTTCTGTTCTCGTCCTGAAGCAAAGTTCTTAACCCGAGGTAATATTTCTGGGTTAGTGGAGTCTGTAACCTGAAGTGTCTGTAACCTGAAGTGTCTGTAACCTGAAGCATATGTAACCTGAGGTACCACTGTATTGTTATGTTAAGCATTTCGTGGTTTTGTGTTGCAAGCTGCCCTGTGACCTTTGGATGAAGGACAGGGTATAAATAATAATAATAATAATAATAATAATAATAATAATAATCTTGTCCACAATAGCTGCATGCAGCTGTCCAGAGTTTCACGAAGACCTCTGTCTTAGCTCTACCTGGAGATATTGGGGACTGAACCAGCAGAGATGCTCTCACTCTCACCTACGTCTGTTCCCAAAGATACCACGCTATAAACAACACAACCACTACCTTAGCTTCACAAAAGTACCGGTAGGTGTTGACTTCCAAGTTTGCTGAAAGTTCACAGTGACACAGAAGAGGTCAGACCCAGTACCCAAATTCACACCCCGCAACCTGCCATGCATGCATTGTTCATTTCTATAAAACAGGGGTCAGGTACCTTTGGCCCATGGGCCAAATTTGGCTAGCCAGGAGGTTTTCTTCAAACCATGCCCACCTGCCTCATCATTTGTGACATCAGATGCAGGCCAGGTAGAGATGCAGCTGGCTCAGCTGCTCACCAAGCTGATCCCTGGAGAAAGCAAGTTTGAACTCCCTGCCCATCAGCCGATGGGGAGCAGATCGATTATGTTTGGTTTGGAGGTGCAAGTGGACTCCAAATGGAAAATTGCTGAAAAAAGCAGGAGGTTCAGTCTTGCTCATTTACTATCCCTGGTCCTACCTACCAGTCCAAGTTGGCCCATGTGGATGGGGTGGCCCAAAAAGCTATAGACACTTACTGGGGAGAAAGCCCTGCATGGCTTACTTCTGAAGAGACATGTGTTGCTGCTAACGTATTGCTGGTGTTTAAGAAGTTGTGTGGGAGAGTATTCTGGGCCATTTGTCAAACAGATGGGGAGAGCTCTGTATAAACTATTATAACATGACATAAGATCAACATGTTGAAACACACACTTTATACAATATAACTTACGTTGCATGTCTTTCTCCTAAACCTCAAGAAAAGTAACACTGGGGGGCAGGGTGGCGAAGGCACAGATTAAGAACAATTATAAATATTAGCAGGACAACCAGTTAAGTATTTGCTGTAATTTTTTCTTAAAAGAAAATATTCAGAAGTGGTTGTAGACATTTTCCCCCAAATAAAGCCAGCTGCTGAAGTTTTGAGCATTGATCATTTCTTTCCAATGGAAAAGGCTAAATGCGAATGAAGCAGTGATGTTGCCGTGATCCTAGTGATCCTAGAGTTCAGGTTGATGATGAGATTTTTTTAGAAAACTCCATCCTTAGTGCCTTCTTCGCAGCCTCATGGAATTCAAGAATTTTCTTTGAAGTCACAAGGAAGAAGCTCAGGATTGTGGCCTGAATGTTGCATTCTATTTACATCCTGTTAATGAAATAGCTGTGTGCTTTTAACGCTAGATGTATTACAAAACAAAGTCCAAGAGCAGAGCTAACATTATGATAAACGATCTCGGTTTCGATTCTTCTAGAGCGTCCTGCTGTAATTGACCCGACCCGTATTATTTCGGCTGAGATATGCACACAGTGAGACTGAGTCATAATGTAATTAATTAATACACTAGGCACACAAGAAACAGGGAAAGTGTTGCAAGGCACGATGTAAAATAGTTAAATGAATCACGTTGACATGGATGTATGGAAATGGGATGGGTAATGAAATATAAAGAAGGACATGTGTTGAACAAAAGCATTTTATTTCAAATATTTGAATCAAGACTACCTTTGCCTACCTGGAAAAAGGAGTGATTCCTGCCCTCTGTGGATGACAGCCTTGAATTCGAAACACATACACATAATTATGAGGGCCAGCAAACTAATGTGGGTTTCTGGATTTCATCTCATCCAGTCCCATCGTGAGCCTGGTGATGGGAACGAGCTTGTTATGAAGAAAGCCACTGATAAAAACAAACATATAGAAATCACTGGTAAGACTGTTCCAAGCTATTCTCCCATGACTTGGGAATTGATGTTTGTGGATCTCTCTCTTTGACCTCTGCCTTTGCCTCAAAGTGGAAGCAAACATTTGTTTTGCTTGCCCCCTCCGTGTGTCTGTTTATGTAACTTCTTAATCATAGTAATCTGTGGCTGTATGGTCCACTGCAAGGCAACTAATGAGTGGTTAGCCATAGGGTAGAAATTATGGGTCAGACAGGGCCTCCAGTGTAGTTCCTTGGCAACCGGACAAATTGTGCTAGCTTGTCTTGCAGAAAATGGGTCTGTACTTCATTGCCTAAGTCATTGGAACGGTCTTCTCTCCATGTTTTCTTGTTGTTGTTGTTGTTTAGTCGTTTAGTCGTGTCCGACTCTTCGTGACCCCATGGACCAGAGCACGCCAGGCACTCCTGTCTTCCACTGCCTCCTGCAGTTTGGTCAAACTCATGCTGGTAGCTTCAAGAACACTGTCCAACCATCTCATCCTCTGTTGTTCCCTTCTCCTTGTGCCCTCAATCTTTCCCAACATCAGGGTCTTTCCCAGGGAGTCTTCTCTTCTCATGAGGTGGCCAAAGTATTGGAGCCTCAGCTTTAGGATCTGTCCTTCCAGTGAGCCCTCAGTGCTGATTTCCTTAAGAATGGATAGGTTTGATCTTCTTGCTGTCCATGGGACTCTCAAGAGTCTCCTCCAGCACCATAATTCAAAAGCATCAATTCTTTGGCACTCAGCCTTCTTTATGGTCCAGCTCTAACCACCTGTTTTCCTGAACCCTAACCCAAGACTGATTCACACATGCAATCACACCACTTGATGGCTCAGCTTTCTTTGTCATCCCTACACTGGTGATTGGACATTGATATCTCAGGGAACATCAGCAGCCAACAGCCAGTGTCTCTCTCTGTATGATATTCCTTAATTTCCACTATAAGATAAATAGCTTTAAAATTCTACATACATATAGTGCAGCTGCTCCATCCAACTTTAAGTAAGTCACTTCATCCAACTCCCCTACTCCCAATATAGGTTTTACATTCACATTACAAATCCGGCTGAGGCAAGAGCCAGCCGAAGCCTCAAATGCCCTTCGAGAGCAATTTCCCTAACCCACCCAGTCGCAGAGAAAATGCTGACCCAGTCTGGGATGCAAGTCCTATTCTAACAGCTCAGCTGAATAAATACCAGCAAGCATATCGATATTTTCCCAGGAACTGAATAAACAGCCACTTCCTTTTTTCTTTTCTCCTTTTTAAAAAAGTGTCTCTTTTTAAAGCAAAAGTTCCACACCCAGCAAATCATCACTATAAAAAATTTCAATTTCGAAACAAAACAAAAACAAACAGCCGGGTGTTCTTTCTCGTCTCTCTGCTTTATTCCACAAAGTCCTTGCGGTCCCATTGAGTTGAGATTTTAAGAGCAGTAAATAAATAAACCACTTTGCCAAAAAGAATTGCTTTTTTATTTTGTTCCCTTCCCTGCAAGATGCCTCCTTACTGCACAGGGAGACTTGATTTTTTATGTGAAAATCCCAAGCGGTGATGGCGCATTCCAATCAAGGCCGGCATCAGCAGGCAGAATCCTCAGGCACTTGGTGATGATGTCACTGTCCTCCACCCATGGCCTGCTCCTTGTCTGAAGTCACTAAGGAGCACATTCCCTGCTGGTGCAGTGGTTAGAGTGTTGGACTAGGACCTGGGAGAACAGGGCTGTAACCCTCACTCGAACATAAAGCTCAATGGGTGACCTTGAGCCAGTCACAGTTGCTCAACCTAACCTATCACACAGGTCACATTTGCGAGGAAAAAGTAAAGGAGAAAGCACTGAGCTTCTTGGAAAGATGAAATATAAATGTAATAATAAATGAATAATTTAAAAAAGCATGCAAGTAGAAAAATTATCTTGTTTCCAGTTTTAGTGGCTGTCTTTCTGCTGCTGTTGCTGTTTGGAAAGCTATCTAGGAACTCTGCTAAGGTAAAGGTAACGGTACCTCTGACCGTTAGGTCCAGTCGCGGACGACTCTGGGGTTGCGTGCTCATCTTGCTCTATAGGCCAAGGGAGCTGGCGTTTGTCCACAGACAGCTTCTGGGTCATGTGGCCAGCATGACTAAGCTGCTTCTGGCGAACCAGAGCAGCGCATGGAAACGCTGTTTACCTTCCCGCCAGAGTGGTACCTATTTATCTACTTGCACTTTGACGTGCTTTCGAACTGCTAGGTGGGCTCAAGCTGGGACTGAACAATGGGAGCTCACCCTGTCATGGGGATTCGAACCGCCAACCTTCTGATCGGCAAGTCCTAGGCTCTGTGGTTTAACCCACAATGCCACCCGCGTCCCTTTTAGGAACTCAGCTACACAGTTGTAACTATAACGTTGTAAGTGCGTTATAAAAATGGGGCACGAGATGGCGCAGTAGAGCTAAATGGCAAATTGCACATATATTTTTATAACTTTTTTTCATAGCATTTTCATAGTGTTTTTTATATCTATGTAGATCCAGTCTGGAAGCAACCCTACCTTCACCCCACCTTTTTCCCTAATGGTACTCAATGCAACTTACAGATAAAAGCTACTAAAAACATAGAAAACAATTAAACACCAACACAATTTAAACGATATGCGTATATAAAATCTACAAACATAAAATATGAAAACAATGACAGTAAAAACAGCACAGCACCAGCCCTTTCATTAAAAGCAGTTAGTTCCCAAAAGCCTTTTGGAACAAGAAAGTCTGCATCTGCTGGCAGAAGGACAAGGAGGAAGGCAGTCTAGCTTTTCTAGGGAGGGAGTTTCAAAGTATGGGAGCAGCCACTGAAAAGGCCCTGTCCAAGCATGACCATGAGGGAGGAGGGATAGAGAGAAGAGCCTCCTGTGAAGATATCAAAACCAATGATATGTCTCAAACATTGTTTTGTGGAGCACAGAGGACACTGTGAACACCCAAACTGTAATTGTAAACTGCACAAGTTGCTTTTATTTATGGTAATAAGCATGCACCGATAAATACAGTGGTACCTCGGCTTAAGTACTTAATTCGTTCTGGAGGTCCGTACTTAACCTGAAACTGTTCTTAACCTGAAGCACCACTTTAGCTAATGGGACCTCCTGCTGCTGCCATGCCACCGGAGCATGATTTCTGTTCTCATCCTGAAGCAAAGTTCTTAACTTGAAGCACTATTTCTGGGTTAGCAGAGTCTGTAACCTGAAGCGTATGTAACCTGAAGCGTATGTAACCCCAGGTACCACTGTACTTGAGTTACAAGTTTATTTGAGTTACAAACAAGATGAATTTTAACAGGGAGAAATGTAAAGTATTGCACTTGGGCAAAAAAAATGAGAGGCACAAATACAAGATGGGTGACACCTGGCTTGAGAGCAGTACATGTGAAAAGGATCTAGGAGTCTTGGTTGACCACAAACTTGACATGAGCCAACAGTGTGACGCGGCAGCTAAAAAACCCAATGCAATTCTGGGTTGCATCAATAGGAGTATAGCATCTAGATCAAGGGAAGTAATAGTGCCACTGTATTCTGCTCTGGTCAGACCTCACCTGGAGTACTGTGTCCAGTTCTGGGCACCACAGTTCAAGAAGGACACTGACAAACTGGAACGTGTCCAGAGGAGGGCAAACCAAAAGGCCTGGAAATGATGCCTTATGAGGAACGGCTAAGGGAGCTGGGCATGTTTAGTCTGGAGAAGAGGAGGTTAAGGGGTGATATGATAGCCATGTTCAAATATATAAAAGGATGTCACATAGAGGAGGGAGAAAGGTTGTTTTCTGCTGCACCAGAGAAGCGGACACGGAGCAATGGATCCAAACTACAAGAAAGAAGATTCCACCTAAACATTAGGAAGAACTTCCTGACAGTAAGAGCTGTTCGACAGTGGAATTTGCTGCCAAGGAATGTGGTGGAGTCTGCTTCTTTGGAGGTCTTTAAGCAGAGGCTTGACAACCCTATGTCAGGAGTGCTCTGATGGTGTTTCCTGCTTGGCAGGGGGTTGGACTCGATGGCCCTTGTGGTCTCTTCCAACTCTATGATTCTATGATTCTATTCTATGATTCTATTCTTATAAAGATTCTGATAAAATACACTGTTTGAGCCTTTGATGGGTCTGCAAACTTTTCACACCAACTTCATTATTAGTCATACACACAAACAAACATATATACAATATATATACACAAACATATATGGATAATGATGTCGACCTTGACTTAAATTAACCCCACTCCCTCTTCATGAAGAGCTGGTTGAAGATGCACATGTGAAACCACAGCATGGCCAGGTCACAACTTTGTGCTTTGAAAAAGAATGTTTTTAAATAAGGGCCCCTTTTGCTCTCTGTCTGAAACTTGGCACATTGGACTGTTTGAGGTGATAGTAGAATGAAAACTCAGAAGTTACAAGCAGCAGAAGAGCAGGTTTGGCTCCCATTGAACGCAAAGGGAAACAGAAGTGAATATGCATGTTAATGAAAATAACAGTGGGTTGACTAACTGACTGACTGAATAACTAAATGAGGTTTTAACAGAGAAAACAATTGAAGCAAGTAAAGGAAAATAATAATTCTTGCACACTCCTAGAATTCTTGCACACTTAAACAGCTCAGAATTACATTCAGTGCATCAGTCCACAAATAGAACACAAGGCACCCTAATACAACAGAAGAGGCCGAGGAAAAGAGATTTTGTCCCTCAAATAGACCTGAGGCTCATAGGAGTCTCAATTTCTTAAGAGGAGATAGGTAAAGTAGATATGAAAGCCATTGCTTTACAGTGTTTTGCCCTTTTCTTGGGATTTTACATCTGAGATGTGGAGCCTCTGGAACAGCGACCTCCAGAAGAGACTCACACCATCAGTTTTGTTTTGAGAGCCAAATATACTGACCCACTAAACCACAGGGCCATTTTCGGATGCCACTAAAAACATACTTTATTCCCCACAAGAAGCTCAGGATTTAGAGTTTAGGCAGAGGGTTGTGTACATAAGGCAAAACCAGTGTTCTCTCAAATAAGGTTTTGCTTTCATGCTTTGGGCGCCATTAAGATATTTCCCCCTGATCTGATTACCCCAAAGATTGTCCTCACCTTCTTACATAGCATGTAGTACCATCTACTTTCTCAAGCCGTATGGAGCCATGTTGAACATGCTTGGGAACATGCTTGTTTTCTAATGCTTCAAATTACAAGAGATTCCAACTAAACATTTGGAAAAAACTTTCTGACAGTAAGAGCTGTTCAGTAGTGGATCAGACTCCCACAAGAGATGGTGGACTCTCCTTCCTTGGAAGTTTTTTGTCACGGCTAAAATGGCCGCTGTTTCTTTAATGCGAATAAAGCTGGGTCAGCATGACTCAGCGGTCTGCACCAAGTTGTACATATAAGTGAGAAATGTTAGTTTGTTGCTGGGGCTGGTGTTTGGGTTGGTTGGTTGGTTAGTGCTGGTGTGTATAGTTATTCAGTCGTGTTTTGCACAAAGACTTTTAAGAATAAAACTCTGCAAGGATATTCTCGTGGACTCTTTTATGCAGACAAGGGTCCGAGGACCAGGGTGAAGAGACAAAGGGAGGTCAGAACCCTTTCCTTCTTTTTTTTGTTTTTTACAAACACTGACATTTTTAAGCAGAGGTTGGATGGTCACCTCTCAGGGATGCTTTAGCTGAGATTCCTGCATTGCAAAGGGTTGGACTACATGACACTTGGAGTCCCTTCCAACCCTCATACCTACGGGACCGCCTCTCCCGGTATGCCCCACAGAGGACCTTAAGGTCCGTAAGTAGTAACACCCTAGAGGTCCCCGGCCCAATGGATGTCAGATTAGCCTCAACCAGGGCCAGGGCCTTTTCAACACTGGCTCCAGCCTGGTGGAACACTCTGTCTCATGAGACCAGGGCCCTGCAGGATCTGATTTCTTTCCGCAGGGCCTATAAGACAGAGTTGTTCTGCCTGGCCTTTGACTTGGAATCAACTTGATCCCCTCCCCCTCTTTCCTTTTTTCCTTTCTTGTTCTGTGATGGAACTCCTATTTGGGGACTTCCCTGGCTTTTTTTCTGGCCCACTTAGGACCAGTCTGGATGGACTATGCAGAATTGGACAAAATGCAGAATTGGACAAAATGACAGGAAGGATTCGAAACCTGCAGGACCAGAGATTTACAGAAGATTGGAAGAAGTATATGAATTATTTGAAAAGCAACTGTAATCAACAAATTACGCTAGTAGGACTACAAGAAGTTTTGTAAGGAGAAATATACAAAGTGTTACAAAGTAGAAAAAGACAGAGATATTGGTTATGAGTTTGAAATGTAATAGGGAAAATGAGAAATGCATACTAAGAGATTAGACTGGGAAATTTTCAGACAGGACTGATGGAAGTCAAAAAAATGGAATAAGATGTTAAAGTATGTTTAATTACTGTTGAAAATGATATGTTAAAAAACTAATAAAAATGTATATATTAAAAAAAATAAGGAAATGCCTGGAACTGGTAAGAAGAGAGGATGAGTGAGAAAACCCTCTCCAGGCTTGACTACGACGATGTGTTGCGTGTGGGGCTGCCTTTGAAGTCTTCTCAGAAATGCCAGCCCATCCTTTAGGCTGCTGAGTGTCGCAAGTTATTCAGGACATGTCTTGCCAGTTCTGAAACAACTTTATTGGCTTCTCATGCAAATTTGGGCACCATTCAAAATGCCTGTGCTGAGCCCTAAAGCAAGGATGCCCAACGTGGTGCCCTCTAGAGGTTGTTGGATTACAACTCCCATCAGCCCCAGCCAGCATGGTCAATGCACAGGGATGATGGGAGTTGTAGTTCAGCAACACCTGGAGAGCACCACATTGGCTGCACCTGCGATGAAGCCTTATATGGCTTTGACACACATACACCACCATCGCCACATCTGCAGGCTGAAATATCATACGCACAATCCAGAATATAACTACCTAATTCTGCAGAACTTGGAGAAGAGTTTTAAAACATATCCTTAAACGGTATCAAGGTGGTAGTGTTTACCTTTGCCATCCTAAATTGCATGGGATCCAAATGCTTGATAAAGCCATATCTCCTGTACCCACCTCCCTGTGCATCAGGATCATCAGATGACACCCTATTCCAAATTTCACTTGCAGGAGAGGTGTATTATACATCCACAAAGCAGAGGGCCTTTTCAGTTGTGGCCCCACAGCTTTGGAAAACTCTCCCTAAGGACTGGCATTGACACTGTATTCCTTTTTAGGCATCAACTTAATGCCTTTTTATTTGCCCATGCTTCATGAACTGGTTTTTTTAAAAAATATAAATTTTTATTAGTTTTTTAACATATCATTTTCAACAGGAATTAAACATACTTTTACATCTTATTCCATTTTTTTGACTTCCATCCGTCCTGTCTGAAAATTTCCCAATCTAATCTCTTAGTATGCATTTCTTATTTTCCCTATTACATTTCAAACTCATAACCAACATCTCTATCTTTTTCTACTTTGTAACACTTTGTCTATTTCTCCTTACAAAACTTCTTGTAGTCCTACTAGCATAATTTGTTGATTACAGTTGCTCTTTGTATACTTCTTCCAATCTTCAGTAAATCTCTGGTCCTGCAGGTTTCAAATCCTTCCTGTCATTTTGTCCAATTCTGCATAGTCCATTAATTTCATCTGCCATTCTTCTTTCATCGGAATTTCTTCTTGCTTCAATTTCTGGGCTAACAATACTCTTGCCTCTTCATGAACTGTTTTAGCTGGTTCAATAAATTGTAATTTATTATTCCTCCATTGTTATTATGTGGTATTTATTTTTGTTTCAAAATTGGATTGGCATGTGTGTGAATTTTTGTATGTGTGTATGCAGTCATATAATCTGTTTGGATGAAAGCAATGTTTAGAAAATATCCAAAATATATTGATAGCTGAGACACACTTGGAATGATCGTGTGGGAAAATAGTCAAGGAAAACGGGAATGATGGTGCCTTGCTCAGCAGTGTGGGCTGGAGGGAGGTCAGTGAGTGATTATAAAAAGCAAGAAAAGTCAATGTGCAAGTACAGTTTGTGGCTAAGCCGATTCCCAATTTCTTGGCATGTGACAAACATACGTAGATTCTTTCCCAGGGGAAACTAACCAACAGGCAAACTAAGAAAAGACAGTTCCCATCTGATTCAGCTTCCTCCGACTTATTCCAAAGTAGTGTAAGATCTTGGCAAGTGTTGCTTCTTTATATTGTAATCAGCATTCCTGGATAGAAATAGATTGCTGAGTTTTGTTTTTACAGTGTTCCAACTGTTGCATGTATTCATCTGTTCTGAAAGAAATGGGAAGGGATCGAATTAGATCTGAATTATGGGGGAAATTGAGCCAAAGTCAAAACACGGTTGAATCCCAGTTATGTCAGTGAGAGAGATTTACAGCACAGTCCTGTATATGTACCTGCACAGGAGCAACCCTCACTGAAAGCAATAGGATTTATTTATCTGAAGCATTTTTATCCTGCTCTTCAGCCAAAATGGGCTCCCAGAGTAGTTTGCAAAGGTCAGGAATAAGGCAAGTCCCTGCTTGTAGGTTACAAGCTAAAAGAGACAGCACAAAAGGAAAGGGGATGGTGAGGAAGGAGGAAAAAAGCAAACCCAGGCACTTCTTCTTAATTACTATTACGCACAACCTTGATGGCAGAAAGTGAGGAGGAATTAAAGAACCTTTTAATGAGGGTGAAAGAGGAGAGCGCAAAATATGGTCTGAAGCTCAACATCAAAAAAACTAAGATCATGGCCACTGGGCCCATCACCTCCTGGCAAATAGAAGGGGAAGAAATGGAGGTAGTGAGAGATTTGACTTTCTTGGGCTCCATGATCACTGCAGACGGTGATAGCAGTCACGAAATTAAAAGACGCCTGCTTCTTGGGAGAAAAGCAATGACAAACCTATATAGCATCTTAAAAAGCAGAGACATCACCTTGTTGACAAAGGTCCGTATAGTTAAAGCTATGGTTTTCCCTGTAGTGATGTATGGAAGTGAGAGCTGGACCATAAAGAAGGCTGATCGCTGAAGAATGGATGCTTTTGAATTATGGTGCTGGAGGAGACTCTTGAGAGTCCCATGGACTGCAAGAAAATCAAACCTATCCATTCTGAATGAAATCAGCCCTGAGTGCTCACTGGAAGGTCAGATCCTGAAGCTGAGACACCAAGACTTTGGCCACCTCATGGGAAGAGAAGACTCCCTGGAAAAGACCCTGATGTTGGGAAAGATGGAGGGCACAAGGAGAAGGGGACGACAGAGGACGAGATGCTTGGACAGTGTTCTCGAAGCTACCAGCATGAGTTTGACCAAACTGCTGGAGGCAGTGGAGGACAGGAGTGCCTGGCGTCCTCTGGTCCATGGGGTCACGAAGAGTCGGACGTGACTAAACGACTAAACAGCAACTACTACTACTACTACTAATTGTAACGATAATAATACCACACTGTTTCTTCATAGAGAAGAATGTCAGTGTTGAAAACATGACACGAAATTTGGAGGTGAGTCAGGGACAGAGAATCTGCAATGCTCCAGATGCTGGTGGATTCCAACTTCCAACAGCTCCAGCCAGCATGGCTAGTGGTCAGGGACAATGGGAGTCCCAGAGCTTCTGGAGGGCAGGTTTTGCCTTTTCTTTTCTTCTTGACAACCTTTTTGGGCTAGTGGACACAGCTGTAGTTTTGGGAAAGTGGGCACCAGTCACAAAGCAACTGCCCCATCTATAAGAGCAGGAGAGAAGACGATGTCCACAAAACGGTGCAAGCATGTACCCTCTTCCAATAAAAGGGAGCAACGACACACAAGCCATTGCCATGCTCGCTCGCAGAGAGAAGCTTTTAGCACCTCTTCTCTGTTCAGAATGGGGCAGATATTGAGCCTCCATTCCCTGGCATCCCGTGGAACGTGGGCATGTTTAATGCAGGGCAGAGAGGAGGAAAACCGGTGCAAACAGGAACTGAGCAGGGAGAGCAAGCAGTCTCTTGTGCATTATGTATTTTTTCAGGCATATTCACTGAGACATGTCACGGGTGCCATAGGAGGTACTGCAGAGCACATGGGCAGCTGTGAGCGCCATGTTGGCAACTTCTGCTACATCGGGTGGTCCTTTTCGTAGAAAGAGTCCTCTGCTGCGAGCGTTTACACCACAATAGCACAAAATAAATAAATTCAGTTGAGTAAAGGTCAAGTCAAAGACTACTCTGAGCCTTTCAGATGCTTGGAGTTGCGATATTTGCTCTCCTTGTTTTTTGGAAAGCGTTATTATATAGTTTAGCTTAAGGTGATACGCTTCCAGTTATTTTGTAAAAAACACCTCTGTGTCATTGCTCTTGACAGCCTTATGATTATGTTTAATGTGGATGCGACCCAGAATAACCCTTTGATACAGGATCATGATGCTGCAGTGTTTATTTATTTATTCTTCCTCCTTTGAAGTGGTGAAGATGATTAATGCCGCTACCTTTACAGTTTGACCCCTTCTCTCTGAGGGCTGTTCTTCAAGGACATCTATTCCTTTACAAAATGCTGATAAATCTAATCTTTCCTCTCTGCCCTATGCAAATGAAGCACACGGTTGGGACCCATCAGCTCCCGTTTCGTAAAGGCAAAGAGAAATTTGAGTCTGCAATCGATACATCAGTTATGCCCCATCCACCCCAAATCTGGCCCCCAATTTAGGTCCTGATGATTTTCATAGGGGGCAGAATTCTGAGCGTGCTACTACCTCCATTGACACTTACGAGACTTCCTAGTGCTTCACTTTGGGATAGGGAATAGCATGGAGAAGGAGCCTGTAACCCTCCAGAAAATCATTGGATTTCAGCTTCACTTAGCACTTGGAAGCATGGCCAATGATCAAGGCTGATGTGAGCTGTAGTCTAGCAAAAGCAGAAGGACCACAGGTTCCCCAATCCTGAGATACATGAAACTCAGATGAAGCTGCATAGAGGGACTGAGCCCATTAAGGCTCATCTGTGGGTGCTTCTTCTTCTTCTTTGGCGATCACTCGTAGCCGAGTAAGATTGTCTTCCATAAACACGGCTTTAACAATGAGTCCGTAAGTGACTGTGGAGGCCAATTCTGGATCCACACGTCTTTCCACAGTGGGGACATAGGTTTCTGGGTGGGAGTTGATCACAGTGTGGATTTGCCAAACCTGCCTTCCTCTTAGCACGTTTTTCCCTTGCACATAGCTGTCAACGTTTCCCTTTTTAAAAGGGAAATTCCCTTATTCCGAATAGGATTCCTCGCAAGAAAAGGGAAAAGTTGACAGCTATGCCCTTGCATCCTGAGTTCGAGTGTCTTCAAAGCCCATGACACCTTTGGTAAAGGCTGTTCTCCAACTGGAGCGTTCGCAGGCAAGTGTTTCCCAGTTGTTGGTGTTTATATTACATTTTTTAAAGATTTGCCTTGAGACAGTCTTTAAACCTCTTTTGCTGACCACCAGCATTATGCTTTCCATTTTTAAGTTCGGAATAGAGTAGTTGCTTTGGAAGATGATAACCAGGCATCCGCACAACATGACCAATCCAACGAAGCTGATGTTGAAAAATCATTGCTTCAACACCGGGTGCACACAGAATGCCACTACCCTCTGTTATAAAGGGGGCAGCAAGGGCCCAATTTACTCTGTGCCTGGGTTGGTTCTCTCTACACATACAACAGCCCCTTGAATTTCCCTAGAGAAAGCATATCTGCCCATGCTAACATGGTGACTTAGTTGTCCTGCAATGAGCCATCACAATGCACCTCTATGTGAGGTTACCTGAGCTTTCTCCCTTGTGAATCTGCAGTGGTGATCTGCAGGTGATCTTAGACTCTGAACAATGCCCCCCCCCATGTGGAGGCTACGTAGAACATAGTGTTTATTACTTGTCAAAATGTGAAAACCTTAAATGTGGCAACATAAATACAACTTTTAAAGTATTATTATTATTATTATTATTATTATTATTATTATTACTGCATGTACTTTCATGGACTACAGTCAACTTCATCAGATGCATGAAGTGTTATCCTGAATTACATGAACATGGTTTGGAGGAGATTGTAAACAGTGAGATTAGATGGAAACTGGGTTGCATAAAAAAAAAAGCACCAATTGTGTAGAAGCTCACATGAACTTTCCTACCATGGAAAATGCCTTTTCACAGCTGTTGCACCTTCAGTGAGCTATCCCCTATGGCCCCAAGCTCTCATTCCTGGTCAGTCACTGCCAGATGACCCCATGAGCATATATTTGAAATGAAAATTTATTTTTTTTCTTCACACACATCACTTTACATTTGTTTATATTGAACTGGATTTGCCATTTTACCTCCCCTTCACTCAATTTAGAGAGGTCGTTTTGGAACCCTTCACAATCCTCTTTTGTTTTAACAAGGCCAGACAATTTAGTATTATCAGCAAATTTGGCTGCCTCGCCGATCGCCCCTAACTCTAGGTTCTCACACAGTATGGTGCGCCAGGAGAGGATGGCAAGCGTGGCAGGACAATTCAAGGACAATCAAGGAAGCATTTAAACATTTCAGTTTAGTTTAGTACAGTATCAAAATAATTTCTTTATTTGTAGAATATGGGTAGATATCTTTTCAAAGTGAGAGCAAGAGCGTCAAATGATACTGAGGACAACCTTAGTTGTGATCCAGAATCGCCGTTTGAACAGAGTGCTGGAGAAGACTCGTTCATAATAATATTTTGGGAATGGTTCATGTTCTTATATAGCTGCATTGTTTTATATTTTCTGAATGTCCCATGATCATATCGCAAAGCAGTTGTGTTCTGTGTTATAAATCAAACACTGAGTTGTTTCTTTTTGTTTTCCAATGTATTTCTTGCATCTTTTCCCAGGACTGCTAAGCTTACTCAGAAGTATACCCAGAGGTACTTTGTAAAAAGCTTTCTGAAAGTCCAAGTACCCTATTTCAACTGGATCGCCACTTTCCTCTTTTGAAATCAAATGTTACCATGCTGTATTTTCTCAGCAATTGGCCATTTACATATACTATATTTAATTTAACAGCACTGTGGTCCCTGCTCCCAAATGGCTCAACAACACTTGCGTCTCACACCAGATCCTGGGCAACACTTAAGTTTAAGTCCAGGGTCACCATCCTGCAAATCACTTCCATAACCAACTGTTCGAGGGCACAGTTATTTAGGGTGCCTAGAAACACTACCTCTGTTGTGACTGGAACACCAATGAGATGCAATGGGTCAGTGTGTTAAGCAGAAGGTTGGCTGTTCAAACCCGCTCAAAGAAGGCTGTGGGCAGGAATCTGGCATTGCAGTGAGTTGGACTAGAAGACCCTTAGGGTTCCTTCCAGTTCTACAGTACTATGATTCTATGTGAGGGTAATTGAAGTCACCCATTACTACAACATTTTTTTCCTTTTGGATGCTTCCTTGATTTCACTTCTTATCTCAGGTTCTGCCCAAGAGCACATTCCCAGTACTGAATTACTCTTGGGGCCTGGTAAAGGTAAAAGACCCCTGGATAGTTAAGTCCAGTCAAAGGCGACTATGGGGTTGTGGCGCTCATCTCACTTTCAGGCCGAGGGATCCGGCGTTTGTCCACAGACAGCTTTCTGAGTCATGTGGCCAGCATGACTAAACCGCTGCTGGCACAACGGGACGGAAACAAGAGCACACGGAAACGCCGTTTACCTTCCCGCCACAGCAGTACCTATTTATCTACTTGCACTGGTGTGCTTTCAAACTGCTAGGTTGGCAGGAGCTGGGACAGAGCAACGGGAGCTCACCCCGTTGCGGGGATTTGAACCACCGACCTTCTGATCAGCAAGCCTAAGAGGCTCAGTGGTTTAGACCACAGCACCACCCACATCCCTTGGAATAATCCTACTGAATTACTCTTGGGGCCTGGTATCACCACCCACCATGATTCTGTGGAGGAGCCCACTCCTTTGGGGATTTCTAGCTTGCTGGTCTCAATGACATCTTTGATATGCAAGGCCTGAGGAGGTGGGGCAACTGCTTGCTAAGAAGGTGTGAAGGCCCTGACCTGCCACAGGAGAAAGCATCTATTTAATGTCACCCCCTGAATCCCTGAAGGTAGAAAGCTAACCTCACAATTTGACCACCAATTCCAGGAGTGAGTGGACAGACCCATTCCCTGTGTGTTGCGGTTTGCTGCCGAATTCTGGCAGCGTCGAATGCAGATCCTAGGATACCTTCCTCCCAGGCTCACAGCATGACGTTATCCTTCCCTTCGCTTGGCACTCTTTCTTCATGGTTTATTATTCTAGTAGAAAACGTTGACCTTTTGATGCCTTACCTTGTAATTTGGCAGGATGAAAATTAACTTTGTGGGGATGCACGCCATCTAGGCTCACTTTTGCATCAGGACTGTTTTAAATACTTACTAGATTATTAAAAGCTATCCTTCAGGGATATTTCAGGAATCATGTTGTTGCCCTCTAGCCTAACACTGAAATCTTTCCAGCAAGCACGCCAGCATTATCCTTCAGGAATGCTTCTGAAATAGCTTCACTCACTTTATTGTCCTCTTTCATTACTATTGAAATCCTTCCAGAATGCCTAAATTAACCTTCACAAAGATGCCAGAATAACTCTAACGTCTCTGGAAGGGTTTCAATGATGATTTAAAGGATATCAAAATGTTGAGTGTGCCTGTGTGTGTGTGGATTAAAGAAATCTGAGTTGATTAATCAACAGAGATTACATTATTACAAGGATAGAATAAAACAGTCCTTAAAACTGATCACACAGAGAAGGGAATAATATGGATTCTGAAAAACAGCACCATCCACAAACTGTCTGCACAAATTCTTTCTAAAACAAGAAGGGCTCTTATGAGTTTCTGGAAGGTCTCAAGCAAGCTAATGGTACAGGCTTCCCTTGGAATGGAATTCAACAGGGAGGGTGCCACCATGAAAAAGACCCTGCTGCTGACTACCTTTAACCTTTCCTGAAATGGTGATGGCACTAAGCGCAGGGGAATTTTTAGCAGATCTTTGAGTACAGGGACATTCAAGACAAAGTGTTTCCTGAAGCACGGGTCCTGATTCCCCAGCAGGTATGTTGAACATAAAAAGAGCCTGCAGGATCAGGCCTGTGTCCTATCTCAAGGTCCCAGGGAAACCTCAATGCCTCAGAATCTTTTGAAAGATTTAAAAATAAGGCCTTTCCCTGTTTAAATTTCTTCATCTCCCTAGGAACGTACGAAGAAAAAAGAGGAAAGAAGGGAAAGGATTTCCACCCCCCCAAAGAAAAACATGCAAAATGAGCAAGCCAAAGCCAACCTCTCAAGCCTTCCCTTACACTTCGAAACTCCCCTTCTTTTCCAGCTCACGGTGCCAGCTCTGACTTGTCAGAGAGAAACATTTATTTTAGCAAAATATTATTTTAAAGCCATGCTAACAATAATTAGGGGCAAATTGAGTTTTATCAAGTAACACAAACTGTGGGATTTCAGGGCTGGATTTCTGCTGGTATTTTAATGAAGTGTGTGTTAACGGCGCAAAATCTTCTTGTCACGCCAGCAGCTGAGTTTCATATACAGAGCTTTGATAGAGGAACCATGTGTTAACACTCAGGGCCCTCAATCACATGGCCCTCGCACACCAGCTCTCCGGCGATCCATCACTAGGCCACACGCCTCCCTCACCATCGCTGGCCAAACTCTGGTTGCACGGGCACTCACTCCTTCCAGGGCTTTCATGAAACGCTGGTTGCACAAAGAAGCCTTTTCTCCTCCCCGACGGCCAGTTGTATACTCAGCTTAGCCTCTGACGCTTTCTATAGGGGATGCATCTGTGCCAAGCCTGAGTTACAGTAGCTCAGGCTTGCACATAAATTCCCCCTTGTTCTCACTGTTCTTCTCAAAGCTATCTCATAGGAACATAGCAAGCTGCCTTATACTGAATCAGAACATTACTCCATCCAGTTCAGCACTGTGCACATGCACTAGCAGTGGCCCTCAAAGGTATCAGGCAGGAGTAAGGTGTACCATTTTAGGGGGTGAAACTTTATTTTTGCAGATCCCCGGGCCCTTCAAGTGTCCCTGTTTTCCAGGGACAGTTCCAGATTTACAGAAGCCATCCTGGTTTCAGATTGGATCCCAGAATGCCCTGCTTTTCCTTAGGACGTCCCCATTTTCATCAGAGAAATGTTGAAGGGTAGGCAGTTATGCAACCCCCAAGTCAAGGAGATAAGTAACTATACAACTATACAGTCATACCTCGGGTTAAAGATGCTTCAGGTTGAGCATTTTCAGGTTGAGTCCCATGGCAACCCGGAAGTAACGGGTGCATGCGCAGAAGTGGCGAATCGCAACCCATGCACGCGCAGACGCGGGTTGCGTTCTGCTCAGGTTGTGAATGGGGCTCCGGAACAGATCCCGTTGGCAACCAGAGGTACCACTGTACAACTTTTAGAAGACATCTGAAGGCAGCCCTGTACAGTGGTACCTTGGGTTACAGACGCTTCAGGTTACAGACTCCGCTAACCCAGAAATAGTATCTCGAGTTAAGAACTTTGCTTCAGGATGAGAACAGAAATCGCACAGCGGCAGCGGGAGGCCCCATTAGCTAAAGTGGTGCTTCAGGTTAAGAACAGTTTCAGGTTAAGAACGGACCTCCGGAACGAATTAGGTACGTAACCAGAGGTACCACTGTATAGCAAAGTCTTTTTTAATGTTTAAAGTTTTTATATATGTTGGAAGCCACCCAGAGTGGCTGGGGCAACGCAGTCAGATGAGTGATGTATAAATAATAACATTATTATTATTATTATTATTATTATTATTATTATTATTATTATTGAATAGGATATTCCTATTTTCTTTGGAGAAATGTTGGAGGGTATGAATCTTTTCAGCGAGGGGTCTTAAGAATATGTTTTTGGCTGTGAGGAATTCAAATCTGCTATTATTTTTGTGATTGGACAACATGTAGCTTGGTAAATCTATGATTGATTAAAAAGCATGTAAACCGCTCCTGGAAAACCAAAGAATTTTAATTTTACCTTCTGAAAATGTCAGGTAGTGCTATAAAAATTTCAGTTTCTCTGCATAAAGCATATCCCACCAAGCATACCTTATAATCTTAAAACGACATTAGAAAGTATTGACATCAGTGAATAAGAAATTTAAGCAATAAGTTTCTTCAAGTTCAGCTTTGATTCACTCTTGGACATTGGCCGCCAGCTTCCTTATTGGCCTCTGATGTAACCCTCAAGTTTCTCATTGGGGAGGAGAGCCAGCAAGACTGGAACTGACCTGCAGCTGGATAACAAGGGTAACCTCTGACTCCTCTCTGAGAAGAAGAAGAGTTTGGATTTAATATCCCGCTTTATCACTACCCTAAGGAGTCTCAAAGCGGCTAACATTCTCCTTTCCCTTCCTCCCCCACAACAAACACTCTGTGAGGTGAGTGAGGCTGAGAGACTTCAGAGAAGTGTGACTGGCCCAAGATCACCCAGCAGCTGCATGTGGAGGAGCGGAGAAGCGAACCCGGTTCCCCAGATTACGAGTCCACTGCTCTTAACCACTACACCACACTGGCTCTCACTGAGTCTGCACTCACAGTACAACTCTCAGCCTCTAACCCTGTCCTGGAAGGTCCTCCTTCTTCTGACCTCCTGCTTGTAGCACCTCCCAGCTCATCCCTTGCCCAGATTGATTTTCAGTGTCCCAACACCACGATCCAGGGTCTAAGTCATCTGCTTCCATGTCCTCCCTGGGGGGCTCTTGAGCAGTTGGCGCCCACCACTCTTCCTCATCCAGCCAGTCCCCGACACCCGGTCTTCTCGAACTCCATTTGCATCTGGCCTGCCCATGTTCACCACTAATCAAAGAAGGCACCTATGTTCTGCAAGTTTAATAAAGACAAGTCTTTTCAGCTCCCATAGTTGACTTCAGGAGCTTTGTGGACTTGATTGTGAAGATGAACTGCCAGGCTCATTGGTACAACAATTTGATTAACTTTGAATTCATTATCTGTGGGTATTGCTATTTGAATAATTATAAATTATGCCAGAGGAAAGCAAGATGACTTTGCTCAACTTTAAGCCCTGTGCATTGCAGATGGGAGATGGGTGATGAAGATGAGCTACTTACTCTAATGATACTGTAATCCGATTAGTCTGGAATCCAGGCCTGAGGTAGCTGCTTTCTGACTAATCATAAATTATATGAAAATAAAATTCCCTTTAAATTTGCCGTAATGCCTAATGGACAACTTTGCCTGGTTTTAAGCTCTTTAGGGTGCTTTTCACTAAACCCCGTCCTGATCAAAGTTCTGAACGATACTCGGGTGTAATTTATTTTCAAAAAGAGGACATTATCCAATGGGAATGTTCTCCTGTGCAAGGTTCTTTGTAAAGAACGGGAGACACAACCCTGCAATTCCCATTCATTGTAACAATAGTTCTTCAGGATAACTCCCTGGTGAATTAGGCTTATAGATGTTGCTTTCAACCTAATTGTGAAACTATGCTAAGAAGGGCTGTACCTCTGAATACATCTGCCAGATGGGCAACCAATGAGAGGGGCCACTGGGGTTCCCCAAAGCATTGTGGGAATATCCATGCTGGGTGAAAGCTTTGATCTGCCTACGCTTGCCTGATGCCTTTTGATATACCTGAAGCAGCGTCTCCACCCCCATCATTCTGCCCAGACACTAAGGTCCAGCGCCGAGGGCCTTCTGGCGGTTCCCTCACTGCGAGAAGCCAAGTTGCAGGGAACCAGGCAGAGGGCCTTCTTGGTAGTGGCACCCGCCCTGTGGAACGCCCTCCCATCAGATGTCACAGAGGAAAACAACTACCAGACTTTTAGAAGACATCTGAAGGTGGCCCTGTTTAGGGAAGCTTTTAATGTTTAATAGATTATTGTATTTTAATATTCTGTTGGAAGCCGCCCAGAGTGGCTGGGGAAACCCAGCCAGATGGGCGGGGTATAAATAAATTATTATTATTATTATTATTATTATTATTATTATTATTATTATTAGAGGCTACTTCTTTAGCACCACACAGCAATGGCCTGCTTTGCAAAGCAAACCTTGGCTTAGCAAGACCGCAAGAGTGGGCAAGCTCCCAGAGAGAAACTTGCAGCGGCTTTCCTCATTGCCAGCCAATTCTGCAGCCGCACTGCATAGGGGTGAACAAATCTGTCAGTTTGGGTTTCTCTTAGGCTGGATCTACACTGATCTGGAAAACACTATAAAAATATAGTTCTCAATGCAATTTTTCATTGGCAACCGATCACTGTTCTACAGCACTCTCTGGTGTCACATTTTAATAATGCATTTTTAACAAGATAACTTACCAGTTATAGATTAGTCCTCAGTTTCTTATTTTCCCACTCTTCAGCTCAGATCTCCACATAATAATAATAATAATGTCCACAACATGTTCACAACATTTTGATATTATATATATAATTTTGATATAGATAGAATATATATATATATATATATATATATATATATATATATATATATATATATATGATTAGATATTAGATTAGACATTATATATTTGATTAGAGAGAGAGAGAGAGATTATATCTTATACAGTGGTACCTCGGGTTAAGAACTTAATTTGTTCTGGAGGTCCATTCTTAACCTGAAACTGTTCTTAACCTGAGGTACCACTTTAGCTAATAGGGCCTCCTGCTGCCGCCGCATGATTTCTGTTCTCATCCTGAAGCAAAGTTCTTAACTCGAGGTACTATTTCTGGGTTAGCGGAGTCAGTAACCTGAAACGTCTGTAAGCCGAGGTACCACTGTATATATAATTATTGCACACACACACACACACACACACACACACATATATACATGAAAAATAATCATGCAAATTAGTCTTGGAGGTGCAGAACAGGAGACTCCATATTGAAATTCCCAGAGATCAACTTCCTCAAGCTCCTTACGTGCCCCTATTGTCCTCACCATTCCCACATGCAGTTCTGCTATTAGGGGCGAAAGCTTTAATCTGATTGATAGATCAATCAACAAAAGCGTTCAATGATTAATAGCAGGAACCAACTGTCATCAATTAGTCTTGTGAGTAAAGGGCACACTTGCTTATTTATTGAAGTTATTTTGGTGCCGGGAATCATCCTGTCTTGAAAATTAAAAATGACCTTTCCTACTAAAAAAATGACTGTTTATTAAAAATGACGTTTCCTTCTTAAAACGAACAGGGGCTTTTATTTGGGGAAACGGTGAGTTTTCTGACTCTGCCTTCAACAGTTTGAAAAGGCGCTTCTATCGAGGTTTCGGCAACAGGCAAATTATGTAAATGTAATTGGTTAATTAATCAAAATCTCAGCTGAAAGGCAGGTGATAATCAATTAAAATTGTTTAGGCAGCCGACAGCTCTGTTTATAATGTAATTAGATAGGTTCTCCTTCACGCATAAGATATCATACAATGCATGCGGATACACAGATTGTAGCCAATTATGGCACACTTGTAAGGAATGCAGAAATTGTACAATCTCTGCTTCTAGCAGAGGGTACATCTGTTATTACTTTCTGGAGTAGTAGGGTAGGTGAGTTGGAAGGGACCCCCAGGGGTCATCTATTCCATCCCCCCTGCAATGTAGGAATCTCCACTATAGCACCCATGACAGATAGCTATCCAACTTCTGCTTAAAAAGAGAGCCCATCACCTCTTGTGGTTCCACTGTTGAACAGCTCCTACCAAAGCTGTAGACTGGTTCAAAAAGAATTCGGAAGGAAAGGGTGAACTTCTCAGAAATCAACATAAACCTCTGTTTGATTATACCTGATGGTTTAGTACGGTGGGGACATTATTATTATTATTATTATTTCTTTGTCTCTTTTATCCCATTGAACCCCCAGCCCTGTCTTCAAATTACAGTCATATCTCAGGTTACAGATGCTTCAGGTTGTGTTTTTTCGGGTTGTGGACCACCGAAACCCAGAACTACCGGAATGGGTTACTTCCGGGTTTCGGTGATCATGCATGCACAGAAGCGCCGAATCGCAACATGCGCATGTGCAGACGCAACGCTGTGGGTTGCGGATGCTGCGGGTTGCGAACGTGCATCCTGCACGGATCACGTTCGCAACCCGAGTGTCCACTGTATAGGGGGAAATGTATAGGGGCCAAATTGTAGACTAGGGAGCTGCCTCAAAGGTAAGGGGGGGGTCCTCTGCTCCCCCTATGAACTATGCATCACCCAAGCTTCACATTTTATTTTATTTTATTTTATTTTTACATTAAAAAATTCTTTATTGAAATGCATTAATATCATTACAGATTTAACTTCACACAGTCACACACATACATACAAAAAAAGAGAATATTCTTAAATTATTTTACCATAAGATATTAATTTAAACTTCTAATTCCGCTTCGATTTCAACTTTGCATTGAAAATTCATTTGGTGCAGCGGGGCGGGGGGGGGGGAATGCAAATCTTGAATGATGTCCCTAAGCGTTTAAAAGAAGCGCAACTTTATTCCGGCACATAAGTTGGAGTGGGTCTTGGTACGTGTGCAGAGTTCACTCACCTCAGAATATACCCCAGACTTTATTTTGATTTCTGTGCAAGTCTGGGGAAGGTCTAGCTCTTCTCACAGCAGTGCACTAGAGAGTGGAATCTCGCCTTGTGAGCGTTACGCCGCAGACAGTGAAATCATCTTTGCTGACTTGTCACCGATCCCAGTGGAAACACTCCTGCCAATTAAATTAAGTAATTGTCTTGACTATCAGAGACTTGCGGGAGTCCATCACGCTGGGGCACAGTCACTTTGGTTTCATGAATTGCTTTAAGTGGGCACCGCATACAAGCATCGCTGCTTGGAAATGCCAAAAGTCGGCGAGTCCGACTACTGTCAGCAGCTGTGATCAAGCAGGGAGACTGACTGAGGGAGACAGAGGACCACAGAGAGAGGAACCGATGCCACTGAATACCAATTAACAAGAGTTAATATGGCTGTATTTAAAGGGAGTTGAAGCAGCCACCTTCTCCAAGTCCAGAAATGTTCCCACTTGGCCAGGTGCCGATATTATTTGAACATCCCCTGACGTGTAACCTAATTCCCTAAGACCTGTTGGTGGTGCCATCATTCATGGTAACAGCTGTTTGACAATGGAACAGACTATCTCAGAAGGTGATGGCCTCTCCTTCTTCTTAGAGGTTTTAGACAGAGGCTGGATGGCCACCTGTCAGTGATTCTTTAGCTTTGACTACTGCATTGCAGAGGGACGCAGGTGGCGCTGTGGGTTAAACCACAGACTTGCCGATCAGAAGGTCGGCGGTTCGAATTCCCGCAACGGGGTGAGCTCCCATTGCTTGGTCCCTGCTCCTGCCAACAGAGCAGTTTTAAAGCATGTCAAAGTGCAAGTAGATAAATAGGTACCGCTCCAGTGGGAAGGTAAATGGCATTTCCGTGTGCTGCTCTGGTTCGCCAGAAGCGGCTTAGTCATGCTGGCCACATGACCCGGAAGGTGTACGCCGGCTCCCTCGGCCAATAAAGTGAGATGAGCGCCGCAACCCCAGAGTCGGTCACGACTGGACCTAATGGTCAGGGGTCCCTTTACCTTTGTCAATGTATATCGAAGCATCACTCAGGTGAAAACCGTAGGCTTCATCTGGCTCAGCAGATTTCCACAGAGGACCCTGGAACCTGCACACTTTTGTGGTTGCAGCCACAAATCTCTTCAGCGAAAACCCTTAGCACCTTGCGTCAAACTACGACTCCCAGGATTCTTTGGGGGGGATGTCATGCCCAATATTAAATCGGAGCAGGCGTACTGCTAGGCAGTTCATTTCCTCCCTTTGCTTTGGCTGAGCTTCAGCGCCAGACCCCTTTAAATGTGCCCAGAGACGAATGAGTGTACTTATGAAAATAGACAGCCACTATCCTCCCAAGATATATGCTCAGCCTCTGCACGGCACCCTGGCTGTTGCGCCCTTTTCTCTTACCCTCACTGCAAACAGATAAGGAAAAGGAGGCAAGGACAAGGCTTCACTCTCTGCTTCTGCGGATGGAACTGCTGCAGCCAGCGAAATATTTCACTCCAGCAGCTGAAAGCCAGAGGCTGCGGCTCATTGGAACTCCTCTTCCTATATGCTCAAGCCTCTCCTGAGAATTTGGAAAGCTGAGCATGAATATGTAGAGCTGGAGGGGATAAACAGGGCAGATGTTGAGCCGATCTCTTCAGGGCATCTTACATCACAGAAGCTAACATATGACTCCCTCCCTCCCTCCTTTCTCCCCCTCCTTGCCTGCTAGTTTAATTCTCGTTCCCCTCCCCTTTCCTGAAACCGTACAACGCCTGCTTTCACATGCTGCTGTGCAAGGGAGAGATGCAATAGCCTGCTGCACCAAATACAGTGGTACCTCAGGTTACATACACTTCAGGTTACATACACTTCAGGTTACAGACTCCGCTAACCCAGAAATAGTACCTCAGGTTAAGAACTTTGCTTCAGGATGAGAACAGAAATCGTGCTACGGTGGCACGGCAGCAGCAGAAGGCCCCATTAGCTAAAGGGGTGCTTCAGGTTAAGAACAGTTTCAGGTTAAGAACAGACCTCCGGAACAAATTATGTACTTAACCCGAGGTACCACTGTATATGGCAAGAAGTAAGGTTAAAGCTTTCCTTTACAACCTGGTGGTCTGCCTGTTGTGTCAGTGCAGTAGAAATTGTAGTGTTGCAAGGTTGCATCCTAACATAACAGCATTAGAAGAACCTTGCTGAATCAAGCCAGTGGTCTGTCCAGTTCAGGATCTAGAATCATAGGTTCCACTGTCGAACGGCTCTTACCATCAGAAAGTTCTTCCCCATGTTTAGTCGGAATCTCCCTTCTTGTGACTTGAAGCCATTGGTTCGAGTCCTAGCCTGTCATACACCTTGTCCCCATGGTGGCCAAACAGAGGCCCTTGGGAAGACTGCAAGGAGAGCCAAAGGGCAACAGCATTCTCCTCACTTGTGATCCCCAGCACCTGGAATTCAGAGGCATACTGCCTCCAAAATGGCGGAGCTTCATGCTCCGGCATCGGGGGGGGGAGAGCAGGTGGGGGTGGGGTTGGTCACATCCTGGGGGTGTGGCGCCCTGCCCACAGGGGCGTGGCATGCATCCTGGGGCAGGGCATGTTGCCTGCATGGGCGTGGCACCCAGTGCGGGCAGGGGGGCAGTCGCGATGGCACCCCACTGGGATTGCGCTCCCCCCGCACTCCTCTTCCTCCGCCAGTGTGCCTCCGCCAATGGGAGCAAGGCACAGCGATTGTGGCTGGTAGCCAAGGAAACCTTTACATCCTCTTTTATTTTATTTTATATTCATTTTCCTTTTTCATTCATCACATACATCTCATATTCATAACATTTACTATGCATTCCTTCCTCCTCCCCCCCCCCACCCTGGGCTTCCCCCAACTTCCGCTTCTGAGTTGTTTTTACTTTCACCTTCTTTGCTCCCTCCTAAAAGAGAAAACTACAGTGCTACCTCAGGTTTCATACGCTTCAGGTTACAGACTCCGCTAACCCAGAAATAGTACCTCGGGTTAAGAACTTTGCTTCAGGATGAGAACAGAAATCGTGCTCCGGCGGCACGGCGGCAGCGGGAGGCCCCATTAGCTAAAGTGGTGTTTCAGGTTAAGAACAGTTTCAGGTGAAGAACGGACCTCCAGAACGAATTAAGTTCTTAACCCGAGGTTGTTGTTGTTTAGTCGTGTCCGACTCTTCGTGACCCCATGCACCAGAGCACGCCAGGCACTTCTGTCTTCCACTGCCTCCCGCAGTTTGGTCAAACTCATGCTGGTAGCTTCGAGAACACTGTCCAACCATCTCATCCTCTGTCGTCCCCTTCTCCTTGTGCCCTCCATCTTTCCCAACATCAGGGTCTTTTCCAGGGAGTCTTCTCTTCTCATGAGGTGGCCAAAGTATTGGAGCCTCATCTTCAGGATCTGTCCTTCCAGTGAGCACTCAGGGCTGATTTCCTTCAGAATGGATGCGTTTGATCTTCTTGCAGTCCATGGGACATTCAAGAATCTCCTCCAGCACCATAATTCAAAAGCATCAATTCTTCGGCGATCAGCTTTCTTTATGGTCCAGCTCTCACTTCCATACATCACTACTGGGAAAACCATAGCTAATCCGAGGTACCACTGTACTAATAACATATATATACAATAACATCAAACATAAAAACATAAAAATAACAATGAATACACCATATTATTTCTCTTTCTTCTACACATTTTCTAATACTAATAATGTGGATGTTTGTTTAAATCCTGCCATCAAGTCTATAGACTTGTTTCTGCAAGTATAATATAAATGGTTCCCATTCTTTTTCAAAGTCACTGTTGTCTTTTTCTCTTAGTTTGTCTGTCATTTTTGCCAGTTCTGCATAGTTCATCAACTTCTCCTGCCGTTGTTCTTTAGTTGGTATTTCTCCAAGCTTTACATCCTCTTTTAAAGCCATCGAAGCCATTCCTACAACTTGTGCCACACAATTCCGTGGTAACTATGCACTGTGGGGAGAATTCAGCCCTGAATCTTCCAAAATTCAGCTTCATTTGACAGCCCTGAGTGTTATGGGAAAGGGATTTTACACACCTTTATCATGTCCCCTCTTACTTAACTTTTCCTCAAAAGGAAAAAAGCCCCAAATGTTGTCACCTTTCCTCAAAGGGAAATTCCTCCACCCCTTGCTAAGGAAGGACCAATCCTGTTCAGTATCGAAAGCCTTTTGCCTGACCTTGCCTAAGGCCCCTCAAGGGACCTAAAGGACACAACTGCTTCGATCTGAAGAACTGGTGCCACACAATACTCATTCTGCAGTTCAAAGATATCCAACTTTTGGTGTGGTGGCACTATGGAACTCCCTGCCTATTGAAAGCCTAGAAGCAGGAGCTGAGTACAACCGCAACTCTCCCCAGTTGCGATTCCCAGCAAGTGGTGTTCAAAAAATATGACTAGCCCTAAATGTTGGTCCTCAATGGAGGGGCTGAATGAGGAATGGAGCTATAGGGCCAGGACCAAGGGTATCTGCCAGAATTCACAACACCACCACCTGTATATAGAGCAACAAGGTGGGTTAAACCACAGAGCCTAGGACTTGCTGATCAGAAGGTTGGCGGTTCGAATCCCCGCGACGGGGTGAGCTCCCGTTGCTCGGTCCCTGCTCCTGCCAACCTAGCAGTTCGAAAGCACATCAAAATGCAAGTAGATAAATAGGTTCCGCTCCAGTGGGAAGGTAAACGGCGCTTCCGTACGCTGCTCTGGTTCACCAGAAGCAGCTTAGTCATGCTGGCCACATGACCCGGAAGCTATATGCCGGCTCCCTTGGCCAATAAAGCGAGATGAACGCCACAACCCAGAGTTGGCCACGACTGGACCTAATGGTCACGGGTCCCTTTACCTTTACATAAGCAACAAAGAAGCCGGTGGAACAAATGGGAAAAGCAACCTTGGAGCAATTTCAAAAGCCTCCGAACATCTCTTTATAATTAGGCCCTTCAAATAACAAAGAGATAAGGTGGTGTTTTCCCCTCTGACAATGTTAGAACCAGGAGAAGAAAAACTTGAGGAAGAAGTCGCTGTCTGTGACCCACATAGGCTATCCTGGGGAAGAATAAACGATGTGCTCATGCAGATGTTTGAAGGAGAAAGCGGCTGTATTTTCTCCAGGCAAGAAGAAGGAAGTGACAGGCATTGAGATTTAAATGGCAGCGGGTGACATTAGGAGCCTCAATTAAACGTCGTTAGGGCCTTCACAGCAACAAATTATTGTTGCATGCCCACTCATCAGGAAAGCATTAACAAGCCCACAGATAGACAAACAGCTTGATCCGTGGGAAAAAAAACATACAAAAGGGGGGATTTTAAAAGTGCAACTGGAGGCAGAGCTAGCTCCAGGGGATGGCTTGCTTGGGCGTTTGACAGCGCCCCAAGCAGTGGAGGCTGGCTGGTACATTAGGGCGAATGGGACACTGCCCCACCAACTGTAGTCAGCTCTGAGTAATAGAATAATAGTGTTGGAAGGGACCCGCAAGGATCATCTATTCCAACCCCCTGCAATGCAGGAATCTCAGCTAAAGCATCCATGACAGATGGCCACCCAACCTCTGCTTAGAAACCTCCAAGGAAGGAGAGTCCACCACATCCTGAGGAAGACCGTTCCACTGTCAGACAGCTCTTACCGTCAGAAAATTATTCCTGATGCTTAGTCGGAATCGTCCTTCTTGTAACCTTGAAACCATTGGTTTGAGTCCTACCTTCCAGAGCAGGAGAAAGCAAGCTTGTTCTCTCTTCCATGTGGCAGTCCTTGAGATATTTGAAGATGGCTATCATATCTCCTCCCAGTCTCCTCTGCACACACTGAGAGCCAGTGTGGTGTAGTGGTTCAGAGCGGTAGACTCGTAATCTGGTGAACTGGGTTCGATTCCCCGCTCCTCCACATGCAGCTGCTGGGTGACCTTGGGCCAGTCACACTTCTTTGAAGTCTCTCAGCCCCACTCACCTCACAGAGTGTTTCTTGTGGGGGAGGAAGGGAAAGGAGAATGTTAGCGCTTTGAGACTCCTTTGGGTAGTGATAAAGCGGGATATCAAATCCAAACTCTTCTTCTTCTTCTTCTTCTCTTTTCCAGGGTACCCATCTCCCTCAACCATTCATCATAAGGCCTGATTTCCAGACCCTTGATCACCTTGGTTGCCCTCCTCTGCACACATTCCAGCTTCTCAACATCCTTCTTAAATTGTGGTGCCCAGAACTGGACACAGTATTCCAGGTGTGGTCTGACCAAGGCAGAATAGAGTGGTACTATTACTTCCCTTGATCTGGACACTGTACATCTGTTGATGCAGCCAAGAATAGCATTAGCTTTTCTTTGCTGCTGCATCACACTGTTGCCTCTTGTTAAGCTTGTGGTCCACCAAGACCTGTATATCCTTTTTACACATACTACAAGTAAGCCACGTGTCCCACCCTATCTTATATTTGTGCATCTGGTTCTTCCTGCCTAAGTGCAGAACCTTACATTTGTCCCTACTGAAATTCATTTTGTTAGCCTGGGCCCAGTTCCCCAATCTGTTCAGCTCATTTTGAATTCTGATTCTGTCTTCTGCAGCATTAGCTACCCCTCCTAATTTCATGTCACCTGCAAATTTGATGAGCATCCCCTCAATTCCTTCATCCAAGACTTCTCTCCTACTTGCCTTCCTTCTTCCTTAAAACTAGACCAGGAAGTGAGCATGGCTGCCAGCTTCCTCCTTCTCTTCAATGTTGTCCTTGTAGAACTCAGGGAGGCAAAACTAAAATTAGTTGTCTCCGCCTGCCATTGGCTCTGGTGCCACCTGCTGGTGACCTCCCAGACTTCTGCCCTACCAATCCCAATGGGCAACATCTGTCACTGGGGTATGGTGGAGATGTTTGCTTAAGTAATTCTTCATTTCCCTTCAATTGAAGAAATTCCCTTTCAATTGCAGTACAGTGGTACCTCTGGATTCGAACGGGATCCATTCCGGAGCCCCATTCACATCCTGAAGCAAACACAACCCGCGTCTGCTCGTCTGCGTCTGAGCGGGTCATGATTCACTGCTTCCGCGCATGCGTGTGATGTCATTTCAAGCGTCTGCGCATGCGTGGGCGGTGAAACCCGGAAGTAACGCGTTCCGTTACTTCTGGGTCACCACGAAGCACAACCTGAAAATGCTCAACCCGAAGGTATCATATTTTTCACTCTATAAGACGCACCAGACCACAAGACGCACCTAGTTTTTGGAGGAGGAAAACAAGAAAAAAAATATTCTGAATCTCAGAAGCCAGAACAGCAAGAGGGATTGCTACGCAGTGAAAGCAGCAATTCCTCTTGCTGTTCTAGCTTCTGGGATAGCTGCGCAGCCTGCATTCGCTCCATAAGACTCACACACATTTCCCCTTACTTTTTATGGGGGGGGGGGAGTGAGTCTTATAGACAAAAAAATACGGTACTTCAACCCGAGGTATGATGACCGTAGAGATTATGCTATATTGCTCTCTAAATGTATTGCATGGCATGAACTGGGGTTCAGTGTGTTATTTAGAACTGGGAGGCTATGCTCCTTTGCTCACGAACCAGCTAACCCATAACACAGTAAAAGGAGCTGGAAGCAAGGAGGGGGGAAGAGAAGGGAGCAAAGGAAGAAAAGAGAAGGAAATTGCCCTGGCATTTTCTCCTTGGCTGGAATCACAAGGCATGAACACAATGAGAAAGAGGGGAAAGATTCAAGGTTATAGGAAATCAAGCACATATGCTCTTAACCTCTAGCCCTCCCTCAAAACCAATATGCTGTGGGTTGTATGTAATCCAGTTGCCAACAATTCCTTCATTGTTCCCTGCGCCTCTCACTCCTATCCCACCCCGCCTCCCCTCAGCAGCAAAAGAGAAGCGCATTATGTGCTTTATTCATTTAAATGTGCCCCGCACCACCGAATGATAGATTCTCCGCTAATATCATTAGCTGCACACGCTGTTAATTGTAGCGGCTGCTAATCCATCTGAGCAGCCAAAATGATATTAGCTTTCAATAGGATTTACATATATTCAGTCGTGTTTTCTGCACCAGCTAGCAATTAAAGTTTAAACTGTTGAACATGCGGTTTGCTGGAGGCTAAGTAATATTTAATAGCATTAACAATGCGCTCCCCCTCCCCGCCAGCCTCTGAATCTCTTTACAGGCTCATCAATTCACCGGCTTTGCTGGGTGGCACAGTGCACAATGGCAGCAGCCCTCCTCCTCACGGCACAGGAAATAAAGACGTATGATGTCATGCCAGGTAGAACAGTGTGCCAGAGCAGAGGGCCCTGTCCCTATCATAGGAATGGGAAGCAAGGAGAGGTGGGCTTGCCAAAACCGGGACTCTGCAGTCTCCATAATAGCAATTGCCTGGAAGGAAACAGCCGGGGGCATACGGAAATGACAGCTATTAACAAAAAGCCCGTAAAATGATGGATTAACCATTTCTGGATCCTAATTGCATGGATGGGAAGCCTGTGAGGACTACAGTTCCCACCATCCCTGGTCCTAATGGCTTGGGAGTTGTAGGTCAGGGACACCCAGAGCGCCACAGGTCCCCAATCTGTGTTAAGAGGTATTCCTTCCACAAAACATTATCCGATCTTTTGCATCTGTGAAGTAGCCTAAGCGTTAACTTGAGCTGAGTGGAAATGGCATCCAGTTCTTCGCAAACATTATTGTTATTACAGTGGTACCTCGCGTTAAGAACTTAATTCGTTCTGGAGGTCCGTTCTTAACCTGAAACTGTTCTTAACCTGAAGCACCACTTTAGCTAATGGGGCCTCCCGCTGCCACCGCACAATTTCTGTTCTGTTCTTAACCCAAGGTACTATTTCTGGGTTAGCGGAGTCTGTAACCTGAAGCATCTGCAACCCAAGGTACCACTGTACTAAAAAGGCCTTTCATTTAGGTTATCCCCCAATGCATTTTTTAAAAAGCCTTATTCCTTTACTTGTCTTCGCTTTCATTTGCACTCGCTTGCCCTCAGTGATGTCACGATGTTGTAAAATCTGATTCGTTGTGCAGCGTTGCAACACCACCTTTATTTAGATTGGGTGGAGATCCTCCATGTGGCTCATCTAAGAAGCAGAAAGAAGCAGCAGTCAGGAGAAAGAGAGATGTAGGGAGAAAATTGGCAGGGGAGAAAATGGGCAAAATCTGAAAGTTTTCTTGGGAAAAATTTCTACCCCACTCCAATCGTTGGTCCCTGAAACTTATTCAGTCCTTTGGTTTTAAGCCTGACACAAAAAGAATTAGGAGCTGCTGGGTCTGTAGGCAATGCCCCCATGTGGCGAACCTTTGAAGTTGCAGGGGGCAGTTTCTCAGTGAAGTTCCTTCAGGCCCTGGACTGACTCCACTCACCCCGATTTGTTCTTCGGTCTTGAGTGCTGGACAGCCCCGTTCCTCCTGGTTTCAGGCTCCTGACTCCTGGACAGTCCTGACAGGAAGGAAAACTAAAGAACCACAAACATTTGACACCGGGGAATCTTGTTGTCCAGCTCTCATGAATCGAAGAAAAGGCCAAAGGTCCATCCCTTTCAGCATCCTGTTTTCACAGTGGCCAAACAGGAAAGATGGAGGGCACAAGGAGAAGGGGACAACAGAGGACGAGATGGTTGGACAGTGTTTTTGAGGCTACCAGCATGAGTTTGACTGAGCTGCGGGAGGTGGTGGAGGACAGGGGTGCCTGGCGTGCTCTGGTCCATGGGGTCACGAAGAGTCGGACACGACTAAACAACTAAACAACAACAACAAACAGATGCCTTTGAGAAGCCTACAAGCAAGACCAGAGTGAAACAGCACTTTCCTCACCTGTGTTGGGCTGCTTCAGGATTATGTCCACGACCTGTCGTTGCTCAACATCTTTATAAACAACTTGGATGAAGGAATCGAGGGGATGCTCATCAAATTTGCAGATGGAACCAAACTGAGAAGCGTAGCTAATGCCACAGAAGACAGAATTGGGATTCAGGATGACTGTAACGGATTGGAGATCTGGGTCCAACAGAACAAAATGAATTGCAGTAGGGACAAATGTAAGACTCTATTCTTAGGCAGAAAAAGCCAGCTGTAGAAATATAAGATGGGAGGATGGACACCTGGCTTACTAGCCGTACATGTGAAAAGGATCCAGGGGTCTGAGTAGACCACAAACTGAACATGAGTCAACAGTGTGATGCAGCAGCAAAAAAGGCTAATGCTCTTCTGGGCTGCATCAACAGAAATCTAGTATCCGGATCAAGAGAAGTCATAGTACCACTCCATTTTGCCTTGGTTAGACCACACCTGGAATACTGTGTCCAGTTCTGGACACTACAATTTAGGGAGGAGGTTGACAAACTGGGATGTGTGCAGAGGAGGGTAACCAAGATGATCACAGGTCTAGAAACCAAGCCTTATAAGGAATGGTTGAGGGAGCTGGGTATGTTTATTTATTTATTTATTTTTATAAATTTTTATTGGTTTTTCAACACATATTAAAAGACAAAACAACACAATACATAAACAAACAAACAAACATATAAACACGTATAGTTTCTTGACCATTTTTTACTTAAACCTTCTTTCAGCGACTTCCCCATACCTCCCCTTTCTGCATCCCTGTTTTAAATCAATCCA
The DNA here is from genome assembly GCF_964270895.1 of Podarcis filfolensis. NCBI lineage: Eukaryota > Metazoa > Chordata > Lepidosauria > Squamata > Lacertidae > Podarcis > Podarcis filfolensis. The sequence goes on from NC_139610.1 coordinate 64,206,824, forward strand.
GCAACCCCTAATTTCAATTTCTTATAGCACTTTCTTTAAATCTTTTTTCTCATATCCAATTGTTTGTCACTGCAATTCTATTTTGCATTACCCAAGACATTTTAACATTCATTAATTTTACAACAATTCTTAAGATAAACTTTAAATTTCTTCCAATCTTCTTCCACCGTCTCTTTCCCTTGGTCACGGATTCTGCCAGTCATCTCCGCCAGTCCCATATAGTCAATCACCTTCGTCTGCCACTCTTCCAGCGTGGGTAGTTCTTGTGTCTTCCAATACTTTGCTAAGAGTACTCTTGCTGCTGTTGTAGCATACATAAAAAACGTCCTATCTTTCCTTGACACCAATTGACCTACCATGCCCAGGAGGAAAGCTTCTGGTTTCTTCACGAAAGTGCATTTAAGCACCTTTTTCATTTCATTATAAATCATTTCCCAGAAGACCTTAATCCTAGGGCACGTCCACCAGGGAGCTGGGTATGTTTATCCTGGAAAAGAGGAGACTGTGAGAAGATATTATAGGCATCATCAAATATCTCAAGGGCTGTCACATGGAGAATGGAGCAAGCTTATTTTCTCCTGCTCTGGAGGGTAGGACTCAAACCAGTGGCTTCAAGTTACAAGAAGGGAGATTCTGACTGAATATTGGGAAGCACTTTCAGACAGTAAGAGTTGTTTGATAGTGAAACAGACTCCCTTGGAAGGTCTTAGACTCTCCTTCCTTTAGCTGGGATTCCTGTTTTGCACAGTTATGTGTAGGTTTCCATTTCCCAGACACTTTCTTTCCACCTAGGACGTTCCACCAGCTCTGGTTAAGCACAAGAATGGCTGCAACAGATTTCATTGAAGAGGTCTGATTGAATATATTTTCCAAATTCTTCCTACAGTGCTCACTCATCTCTATCAAATAGTTATTCTAATCACTTTGAGGGTGTCACACCGTCGCTCACATGTTAATGTGCTCGTCTATTATTCTATCATTTGCTCTCTATTTTAATTGCCTTGGCAACAAGGAGCAAGTCTTTTCTTATCCTTACACATATTAGCATTTAAAATATTAGAGAATAAATGCCAAGTTCAGGATAATTTCTTGGAGCTGACCTTCCTTTATGTCGGTGGTTTTCAAATGGTGTTTCTGGGGGTTCCTGGGGACCCTCACTAGCCTTCAGGAGTCCCTCATTAAGAAGAACAATAATAGATGTCTCTGAAAACCAGATCGCTACAACCAATCTTCACCACATGCTTCGTATGCAGAAGGCCCCAAATCTGCCATCCCCCTTTGTTATGTGTTTATTTCATTTATGAATCTCTTCCTGTGAAATATCTTGAAGTGATTTAACAATAAAAACACCAATAGCATACCCTCCAACATTTCTCTGATGAAAATAGGAATGAAATATGAAAATTATAACGATAATTTTACTACTACTACTACTACTACTACTACTACTACTACTACTAATTTATTATTTATACCCCGCCCATCTGGCTGGGTTTCCCCAGCCACTCAGGGCGGCTCCCAACAGAATATTAACAACACAATAAAACACCAAACATTAAAAAAACTTCCCTAAACAGGGCTGCCTTCAGATGTCTTTTAAAAGTCAGATAGTTGTTTATTTCCATTACATCTGCTGGGAGGGCGTCCCACAGGGCAGGCACCACTACCGAGAAGGCCCTCTGCCTGGTCCCCGTAACCTCACAGCAGTGGCGTAGCGTGGGGGGTGCAGGGGGGGCCGGCCGCACCGGGCGCAACATCTGGGGTTAGGGCAAATCCACAGGTTAGGGGGCGCAAATCCACGGGTTAGGGGGCGCAAATTACTTGCCTTGCCCCGGGTGCTGACAACCCACGCTACGCCACTGCCTCACAGTGAGGGAACCACCAGAAGGCCCTTGGAGCTGGACCTCAGTGTCCAGTCTGAATGATGGGAGTGGAGACCCTACATCTTACTGGGTTGCCCCAGCCACTCTGGGCAGCTTCCAACATATATAAAAACAAAATAAAACATCAAACATTTTAAAAACCCACCTTCCCTATACATGATTGCCTTCAGACGGCTCGGGGGTCGGATAACTCCATACCCGCCAACATTTCTCCAATGAAAATGGGGACATCCTAAGAAAAAGTGGGACATTCTGGGATCAAATCAGAAACTGGGACTGCTTCTCTAAATCAGGGACATCCCTGGAAAATAGGGACACTTGGAGGGTCTTTAATAGTATACACATCCAGTGGCGTAGCGTGGGGGTGCAGGGGGGGCCGGCCGCACCAGGCACAACATCTGGGGGTTAGGGTTAGGGGGCGCAAATCCACGGGTTAGGGGTGCAAATTACTTGCCTTGCCCCGGGTTCTGACAACCCACGCTACGCCACTGTACACATCCACCTATTTCAGAGATAAAACCAGTGAAAGCAATGGCCCCACCTACAGCTATACTACTTTAACAGTCATTGCTTCCTTCAGAGTATCCTGGGAACTATAGTTTGTTATGGGTGCTGACAGTTGTTAGGAGACCCCTAGTCCATGCGCAGAGCCATAATTCCCAGACTTCCTTAGGACAAGGGATTGAGGGTGAAACCACTCTTAGAACTGTAGCTCATGTGAGCGGAAAAGGGACCTCCTGTCAACTCTCAGCACACTTAACAAACTACAGTTCTCTGGAGTCTTCGGGGGAAACTATGGACTCAGCTGTAGAGCTTCAAATAAAACATTTTAAGTGTGTTAAGTGAAATATACAATGTGACACTCGATGGCGATAGTGAGCCTCATGGAAAATTCAATGTATTTTTAAAAACGCTTTTTTAAAAAAGCATTTTCGCAATGTTTTTAATATGTGGGTAGATTCCATCCTATGACTGCTTCAAGTGGTCTGAGACTGCTTTAAATGTATAGCATGCATGAGGCCTTAGTTTCAACATCCCTGGGGCCTTGAATCACTCCATTTTTTTTTGTTTGTTTAAAAAATCAGCAATTACTGATGTAGTCTGTTGCCAGGAGGCGAAGTGTTTGTTTATTTATTTATTTAGTAATTGAAATAAAAAGGCCACATTGAAAAGGATACCCGGCTGTGGTTACTCGTTGCAAAATTACTGGAACGCAATGTCCCTTTCGTAACAGGGTGCCTTTGATGAAATAAAGCATATGCTCACCCCCCCTTATTTTTTCTTTTTGAAAAAGCCTTCTGGGAACCTGCTGATTTCCTGCACTATAAACTTTCCATGACCATAATCAGTGTGGAAGCTGTGATGTTCTGACAAGGTGGGTGCCCTATGCCTCGCTCAGTCTGAGCCACACAGAAGTTCTGTGTCTCATCAATACATTGTGTTAATCCATCTTGTGAGATTCGAGGGGTTCCAGGCACTTTACCCAGAGTCCATGTTACCTTTGGGAAAGGAGGGCACAACAGAGACTGCGGCGTCTTTATACTATATGGTTTATTTACAGATATACAACCTGAGATGGGACGCGGGTGGTGCTGTGGGTTAAACCACAGAGCCTAGGACTTGCCGATCAGAAGGTTGGCGGTTCAAATCCCCATGACGGGGTGAGCTCCCGTTGCTTGGTCCCTGCTCCTGCCAACCTAGCAATTCGAAAGCACATCAAAGTGCAAGTAGATAAATAGGTACCACTCTGGCGGGAAGGTAAACGGCGTTTCCATGCGCTGCTCTGGTTCTCCAGAAGTGGCTTAGTCATGCTGGCCACATGACCCAGAAGCAGTACACCGGCTCCCTCGGCAATAAAGCGAGATGAGCGCTGCAACCCCAGAGTCGGTCACGACTGGACCTAACAGTCAGGGGTCCCTTTACCTTTACCTTTACAACCTGAGATGGAGGGTTTCACAGCACTGACACTCCAAAAAAGACCTTGCTTCAACCCCTTAGGTACAGATTTGGATTCGAATAGACATCAAACATCTCCACAGAGCACTCTGTTTACTCGCATTGAGAAACAATGGGACTTCTTGTGGCTGGGAAAGCATTGGAAGCGCATCAAACGACTAATAAGCACCCTGCAAGTAAATCAGGATGAATGCACCTTGGTGCATAACCTCTGCCAGACAAATCGGAACAAATGCTCTGTAGGTTAGACTGGCATTTGTAGGTTAGACTGGCATAGACAGGGGTGTAGAAACGGATGGAGGTGGGGGTGCAATCTGCCCTGGGTGTCATCCTTGAGGGGGAGTGGAAAAATGGCACACCGTGGGGGGGGGGCACTTACCGTGGGGCCTGGCCTGCAGCGCGCCCGAGCCACGCGTCTCCCCTGGGAGTCATGCTGTGGCTCAGGGCCCTGTGCTGCCCGAAACGGTAGCATGGGGCTTGCATCTTCCAGACGGACTCCGTGGGCAGCTCACCGCATGAGTGGATCGCCGTGGCGCCTCCAAGCGGGTCGCCCCACCCTGTGGGCAGATTGTCCCACCCCCGCAGCTAGCTACCCCCTGCCTAGTCTAACAAGCAAATCAGTGCAAGCAAATTGTGCAAGCAGATCAGTATGGCGGCTCAGTGAGGAGGTCTTCTGGAGGAGCCCTGCCTATGGTAATAATAATAATAATAATAATAATAATAATAATAATAATAATAATTTATTTATTATTTATACCCCGCCCATCTGGCTGGGTTTCCCCAGCCACTCTGGGCGGCTTTCAACAGAATATTAAAGTGCAATAGTCTATTAAACATTAAAAGCTTCCCTAAACAGGGCTGCCTTCAGATGTCTTCTAAAAGTCTGGTAGTTGTTCTTCTCTTTGACATCTGGTGGGAGGGCATTCCACAGGGCGGGTGCCACTACCAAGAAGGCCCTCTGCCTGGTTCCCTCTAATTTGGCTTCTTGCAGTGAGGGAACCGCCAGAAGGCCCTCGGCGCTGGACCTCAGTGTCCAGGTAGAACAATGGGGGTAGAGACGCTCCTTCTGATATACTGGACCGAGGCCGTTTAGGATGCACCATTAATAAAACCCTAATCCAGAGAGCCATAGTGGGGAAAAACAAGGGAGGGCTGTCTGCTTATCTGTAACAGGAGATCGGTTGTTTTGAGTAAATTCATATGCATTTGCTGCATATCTGCCCTTAGTATTTCTCAATGTAGCAGTCACTTCACTTCCATTTATCTCCCACGAGGCTTTCTGTGTCAAGAAGCTTTAGCATGAAAACATGTCGTGTGTAGTGGCCTTGTTTGAGTCGATCGCCCCCTTCCCTGTTCTCTCCAGATAACATTGTTCAAGCCGAACATTTCCAGCCCTTGATGATGAATGACACGGTCATTGTGCAAAGATATGTTTAATGCTATCAACGGTCCCAAATAATTAACATGGACAAAATCCTCTTCTTACCCAAGGGAGCCTGGGAATGGGATTTGGGGTGGAGGGCATCCAGGGGGGGCTCTCTGCCAGCTATACCTCTGGCATAAGGAGACTTCCTTCTATCATACAGCGGCACTGCCCAGTGTATGCAAATCAATAGAATTAGCTCCACATTGCGAGTCCTTATTTTCCTCGGAGAAATTTTGGAGGGTATGGAGTTATGTGAACCCCTGAGCCAAGGAAATAAGTAACTATACAACCATTAGAAGACATCTGAAGGCAGCCCTGTAAAGGAAAGGTTTTTTTAATGTTTAATGTTTGCTTATGTCTTTCATAAACAGTGGTACCACAGGTTACATACGCTTCGGGTTACAGACGCTTCAGGTTACAGACTCCGCTAACCCAGAAATATTACCTCGGGTTAAGAACTTTGCTTCAGGATGAGAACAGAAATCGTGCTCTGGCAGCGTGGCGGCAGCAGGAGGCCCCATTAAGTAAAGTGGTGCTTCAGGTTAAGAACAGTTTCAGGTTAAGAACAGACCTCCAGAACAAATTACACTTAACCCAAGGTAATATTTCTTCTTAACCCGAGGTAATATTTCTGGGTTTGCGGAGTCTGTAACCTGAAGCGTACGTAACCCAAAGCGTATGTAACCCGACGTACTGCTGTAAGTACTTAACCTGAGGTACCTGTATGTTGGAAGCAGTCCAGAGTGGCTGGGGCAACCCAGTCAGATGGGTAGGGTATAAATAATAAAATTATTATTATGGAATAGGACGTTCCTATTTTCACCAGAGAAATGCTGGAGGGTATGAGGTAAGGGGCAGGCTAGAACTGCTGGGGCTTAAGGTGACCACAGAAGTGTCAGGAGGTCCCTCTGCTTGCCACAGTCACCCTTCAAAATGTACACTTCCCCAAAATTTGCGGTACTGCCAGTGCCTTTCCATGAGCGTGCCAAACTCATCCCTGCCTCACCTCTACCTCTCCCAGTAAGCTGCAGCGGTGTGACCAACTGGAGGTCAGATTACCAGCTCTGCCCCACACCACTGCCTGCTCCTGCACATGAATAAGTTTAGATGACTGGCAACACAATGCATGGACTTATTCCACTGAGAAGCATTGCAATTTGCAGTGCCATTAAGCGATACAAAAACTCTATTCGTGTTCTTAGATCGAGGATATTGATGTTTGCAGCCAACACCTGGTGAACATGTATGTATGAACCAGCTCTTAAAATAGCATTAAGATTACACTTTAGGCTGCTTAAGAGCCTACTCCATAAACCAATTTAGACATAGTATGAAGATCTAATCCTGCTGTAACCAATGGAGCTAGAGTACCAGTTAGTTTGTGGATAAGGCTGCAAATCCCATTGATTGAATGTGAGTGTGATTATTTAAGTAGTTTGTGTATCACGTTCTAAATCCGGCTTGATGGGCATTACTGAATCAGCCTGAATACTTTCAGAAGCAAACTTCGTTTTGCCATCTGATGGCGAAACAGGGGAACTGCTAGACAGAGCTGTGACGATGGCAATTGTTTGAAGCCAAGGATAGCCGGTCACTGGTCTGTGGGTTGGCTGAGCTTTGGCCTCCAAAACAACCCTGACTGTTCCCTATCACGTTGAAATCATGGCAGAAGGTGTAAACATAGTTGTGTTTGCGTCAAGGAAAAGTTATTTGGATCAGTGCTAAATCTGGAACGTTGTGCAGGATGCAAAATGGTGGCAAGGTAGCCACAACAGCAACATAAGAAGGTGTCGTTTTCTATCTTGCCTGTTCACATCACACGCTGCACTGTTTCTGTTCCTCTGCAGTTTGTCATCCACCCAAAACTGCATTATTTGCCCACTGACAAATTATGCATAATGAAATGCATAAATTAGATAAATTACATTACCATTACATTATTCTACCCCATTCATTTCAACAGAAAGCAAATAGAAAGGAGATGGGGAAAACACAATCGCATATCACTTGTGGACTAAAAGCAACAACAGCAGTAAATGCTGATCATAATCACTGGGTTAATTTCTTCTCCAGAGATAAGCAAATGTCGGCAAATTCTACTCCCGTTTTTGTTTTCGTTGGAATATCCCATGGCTGCTGCAAAACACACACACACCTCTTGAGGGATAAGGAAATAAGATGTGCCACTGTCACTTCTAGTGCTATCTCCACCCCTGAGAGACTGTTGGAGCATTTCTCCTTCCCCTAGAGAATATCGGTGAAATGGTCCCCTCAATTTCTCTGCCCACAAACAGGGTGGAGAATGTGAAGAGGCCACTTGCATACAGCTCTCGTTTGAAACAATTTGGGGGCATTTAAAGAAAGCAGGCTGACTTATTTGTGCAGAGCTACAATGCCCCTGAGTGATCGTCTTGAGCAATTGAACACACAAAAGCCACACAGTCACTCTGATCTCATTTGGAATGTGACAAACTCAGGTAAGGCTTAGCGCTGAGCAGACATTGTCTGTTCGGAAAACAATCACCTCCATGGCTTGTTGGGATATTTTGAGCTGCTGGTTCCATGCGTCTTGTTCCTTGCTTGCTTTTTTGCCAACACACCCTGGTAGAAGACTCAGGAGACAGTACTGGTGGAGAAGTCGTATTTATTAAATACAGTGGTACCTTGGGTTACAAACGCTTCAGGTTACAGACGCTTCAGGTCACAGATTCAGCTAGCCTGGAAGTAGTACCTCGGGTTAAGAACTTTACTTCAGGATGAGAACAAAAATCACGTGGCGGCAGCGGGAGGCCCCATTAGCTAAAGTGGTGCTTCAGGTTAAGAACAGTTTCAGATTAAGAACGGACCTCCGGAACAAATTAAGTTCTTAACCAGAGGTACCACTGTATAACAAAGAGAAGGTGTGCAGCCAATCACTAAGTGTGGGCAGGTGGAACTGAATTAGCTTTGGTGAGAGAAGCACCCCTCCGACACCCCTGGCCATGTAAACAGTCACATCCCATGGCTTCCCAGCAAAGGAATGGGAAAAATTCTCTCCTTGCTAAGTGAGCCTTGGGTAAGTGTAAACTCAGGTCCTGCTATCCAACCTTCACTAGGATCTGCACACCGAGCAAAGAGGACACCCCAAATGACCCCACAAGCCAGAGTTACCGGCCAATCATGGGGTTCCCCCCAAAATTTCTACTCTGCCCACAGAAAGGGCAACTAGTAAAACCTGAACTGGAATGGGAAGGGTAGGCTTTGAAAAGAGGAAGAAGAGGAGGGGCAGAACTGTCTTAAGTCAGTGGTTTAGCGTGAGGGGTGCCACAGAGGCAGCTGTCCCAGGCGCAAAATAACTAGGGGTGAAAATTTCAAAAGAAAAAAAAAGCATACCCTCTCGTTCAGCCTCTCTCAAAAGGCAGGGAGCACCTCAAATCCCACCCACCCCGGTCCCACGATTGTGCTCCCGTGCTCCCTTTCCCCTCCCAAAGCCTTCGCTTCTTCCATCAGGTGAAAGGCACATATTGGGGGGGGGGGACTGTTTATATTATTACTATTTTAATGTTCATTCCCCCCCCCCCGCTGGTGGCTGTGATCTGCATTGAACTGAAGTTGTAAAGGGAGAAATGGGTAGCAGGAGCCGATGGAGGAGTTGGGTAGGCTGCAGTTGCCACACTGGTGCTGTCACGGGTTAGGAGGCACAATACTTGTCTTGCCCCGGACTCTGGCAATCCATGCTACGCCACTGTCTTAAATAGCCACAGTCTCCTCTCCCATTGATTGGGCACTCATGCCTTCATGATCTATGGAGCCCTTTCCTTGGGGGGCTTTAAGCAGAGGCTGGATGGCCATCTGCCATGTATGATCTAGTTGAGGTTCTGGAATTGCAGGGGGTTGGAGCAGATGGCACTCAGGGTCCCTTCAAACTCCACAAGTCGATGATTCTGCCAGGGACTGGCAGGATGATTTGCTCCCCTGGGCATAAACCTGGGTCCAACCTGGCGAACTCCTAGGTATGTGTGAATATGTGTGGTTGTCAAATGCAAATCATTGGAGTTTGGTTGTTGTTGTTGTAAAATGTGTTAGGCACAACAGGCAGGCATAAATTTAGGTTGCAATTTATATATAGAAAGATGACTTACACTGAGTAAGAACATTGGTCCATTATCTCAGTATTGTCTATGCCAATTGGCAGCAGATCTCTCAGGCAGATGCCCTGGATGCCAACTTTCCTCTGCTCTAGCCATCATGGTCAAGAGCCCAGAATGTAAGGTTGCTCAGGGTTTCATATAGAAGCTTTTATTAAGCCCCACTTGGAGACACTTAGTACTGATTCTGGTACCTTCTGTATGCAAAGCATGTATTCTACCACAGAGCCATAGCCCTCACTTTAACAGCTCTTCCCAAACTCCTAACTGCTACAGACATAAATGTACACGTTGGCAAATTTGGGAGTCTGAACATTCAAACATCCCTCCTTCTTCCTTCAAGAGGTGTGGCTAGGCTTCCCGGCTTGCATCACTATTTATTAACAGAGGCATGTGCTTCCCTGCCATCGAGCAGAAATAATGTACGTCTTGATTGCCTCAATATCACACCATTTATGACGGCCAGTTTTGTTGCATAGCAGTTTATAGTGACATAACTCGCCATCATTTACGCATTACCGTTCCAATAAAAAGTAGTCTGCGCCGTACTTCTCAAGTACACAGCAATATAATGTCATCATCATAACAGTCAACCCATTATGTAGACCTGCCAGAATCTTTTGCTTACAATCTGCAAGCCTAAATTTAAATCCCTTAATTGGTTTAATTTAGCTTTCTGATTCCACATTTGAAGGAGGGAGGAAAGGGGTGGTTTCCTATTCTTGCTGGGAGCTGCTTCGCAGCCTCCTTCACAGTCTTCTCCTTCTGTTCTATGGAAAAGGTGGAATTAGAGGTACCCCCTTGCAATAGGAGATCTATAACAAGGTTGGGGAACCATTTTCAGCCTGGGCAAACTTCGCTTCTGGGCAAACTTCGGGAGACCATGTGTTGGTGGTAAGTGAAACCAGAGGCAAAGGTTGGCATGGTCATCATCATATTTCTATTTCTATTATTTCTATTTCTATTTCTATTTCTATTTCTATTAATTCTAATTCTAATTCTAATTTCTATTTATTTATACCCCACCCATCTGGCTCGGTTAATTGCAGGTGGAGCAATTAACACAAAGTTTCCTTTTGTACACTAAAGTACAGACATAACTCTTCCCTGTTCTTCATCTGGGTAAGCAAGAAGCATTACTGCACTTCACAAACATATTCCAGCCAGCAAAAAATGCATTCAAGGTGGGTACAAAACCCCCTGTAGAGAGGGGTGCAGCATGAAAAAAATGGATGTGGCTGGGCTATGGGTGTGGCTTAGAGAGAGTATTGGGGGCCAGATGAAAGAGGCCTGAAGGGCCATGTTCAGCTTCTGAGCCTGAGATTCCCCCATCCCTGATCTAGAACTTTGGGAGTGATGTTCCATTCCACACCAGCAGTGCTTAACTGACCCCTCCTCTCCATCATTGTTAACTACCAGGACGGGGGAGGTGGCAGCAAAGTGGTTGTGGTGCAAATGCATTGGCAGGAATGCTGCATTGGTTCTGATGGTGTGTTTGCACCATTCTGACCTTGCTACTTCCCCCCTCCCTCTTAGTAAGCTGCAGCAACACCGGTGGCAGGAGGTCAGTTAAACACTCCTGTCTCACCAACCACTACTGGATAAACCAGGAGGAAGAGCTGTGGAAAAACCTGGGAACTGGAACTTGTGTGCAGGAGGTCCTGGAGTCAATCCCCGCCATCTTCAGGTAGAGCTGGGAAAGATCCTCGTTTGAAATCCAGTCCAGTATTGTGCAGACCAGGCATGTCCAAAGTCCGTTTCAGGGGCCTAATCCGGCACTCCGGTCAGTTTAAAAAAGGTCAACAACTTTGGTTGGCCCTTTGGTCGGCCTCCACAGCCCTTCACTTCATCAAATCTGGCCCTCTTTGAACAAAGTTTGGACACTACTGGTGTAGACAATACTGGACAGGATGGACCAAGTTTTCTTTGTTTCTTGTTGCTTATAATGTTTCTAATGATCTAGATAGGTTTTCCCAAACTTGGGTTTCTAGCTGTTTTTGGACTACAACTCCCATCATCCCTAGCTAGTAGGACCAGTAGTCAGGGATGGTGGGAATTGTAGTTCAAAAACAGCTGGAGAGCCAAGTTTAGGAAACACTGCCCTAGAGCAACCATTTTCTTTCATTTAGTAGTTTCAGAGATTTTGACTCAGAGGGTAGACAGTTAACAAGCTGAGGTGTTCGAGGGAGAAAGTCGCTTCGGTTTTCTTTGTGCAATTTTTATTGGAAGGTTCTTGGACTTCTTGGACTAAGAGAGGCAGGATGCGAATGTGTGGCTCCTTTTCTGAAACCACTAGAAGAAAGAGAGAATGACAGCCACACAAACAGTCCTGCGCCCGTTGCCTGTCTTTGTAGGAGAAATGTTATATGGAACATTAACTTTATAGAACCCTGACGGATGCTCTGCTTAAAGACGTCCTGCTGATCCTGAAACTGGGAACATTTGAGTTAATGGCAAGTAGTTAACACCGAGGCCTGATAGAGTGAAGATGACACTTTGAGTTCTACCTCTACCTTTCTGCCACCTCTTTAGATGAATCTGGCACTACTCTCTTTCAGACCATTATGCTGACAACGGGGTAGAATAATGTAAAAGCCAAGGCTGCAGTCTCTGGGGTAATGTCTATGCACACGTGCTACACATTCTGGTTTTACACCAGCTGAACCACCATGGTTTTCCTCATATGGCACAGTTTTCGGAGACCTATCTGCACTATACATTTAAAACAGTTTCATACCGCTTCAAAGAGTCATGGCTTTCCCTCAATGAATCCTGGGAAGTGTAGTTTGCTGGGCATACTGGGAGTTGTTAGGAGACCTCTGTATCCCTCACAGAGCTACAAATCTGCAGAGTGGTTTAAAAATAAATCCCTCCTCCCAGGCAACTCTGAGAGCTATAGTTCTTGCTCAGAGCACACCCCTCTTCCACATATTCAGCTGAGTGCTGACAAGCTTCTTGCCATACTTTACAGAGGACATGGCCCTCTGTTTGAAGGGAGGGCCAGTGAAAGTCCTGTTAATGATAAAGAACCGTAAGCAATGAAAGAACAGCCTTGCAGGTGTCCATAAATGATCAGAACCTGGACAGTAGGTGGGGCGAACATATTGACCTGGTCATGGTCTTCCCCACTTTGGTAAGATGTACTGCATTCCGCCTGACTTTCAATTTGAACTTAGCCTGATCTTTTATTCCCCTTCCTTCCCTCCCCCTCCCCTTTTTATGAAAATTACCCACTCTGGGATCCCACAGCTAATTCTCCCCTGGTCTCCTCACAGGCCCAAATAGGACTAATTTAGCCAGCTAGCCCTGGTGATCATCTAATGTTTATTGGATGGATTTCCCCCCTATATTGATTTTTGAATTCTGAATTTATTGTTGTTCATGTTTTATACTGTATTGTATGCTGTTTTTTGTTGCATCAATTAAGTTTTTTAAATTGGTTGTTAGCCACCCTGAGCCCGGTTTTCTGAACCAGGAAAGGCGGGGTATAAATAAATAATAATAATAATAATAATAATAATAATAATAATAATAATTAAAATGATGTCAATTGTTTCCAAACACACCTCTATACATATAAAGTAGCACTGGAGAATTTTCTGCAATTTGGCGACTGTTCTAAATGCTGCTATCTTTAGGCTGGACTTGGGCTAGACAGCCTTTCCAACAGAGGACTGCCCTTGGTAAAATAGGTCACTTGACCACCCTAAATGCTGTTCTTGTCATTTCTCTTCCCTTTCCTAGGCTAGACTTAAAATGTCCTAGTGCCTTTAATAGTCTGCTCCATGTTTTATAGAATACAGTGTCATTATAATGAAATGAGATCTGTAATAATAATAATAATAAAAATAAAAACCAAACAAAAGAGCAGTCATGGGATATGATTTTTGTTTCTTAAAAAAAACTCCAAAAAACAAAACTGGAAGGCACAACAGTCACAATGTCCTTTCGGAATAAAGACTCTCATCATAAATTCCCTTTTCCACACACACAAACACACACAAGAGAACAGAGATCAGAGGAATTATTTAACGCTGCTCCTGCCATGCCAAGAAAACAGAAAATGAAACTAAATCAACAGGGGAAATGATGTTGGCCAAGCTGAGTCTGTTTCAGAGTCTCAATGTCTGAAGACACACAAAAATGAGACAGTTATGACAACCCATAATGGGGCATTAAATTGTCAAGAATGTCAACAGAAAATAAAATTACTACTGCATGTGAGTTACGTTCAAGACCCTGAAGAAGAAGAAGAAAAAGACTCAAACCAGTGGAGACTTAAACATGGTGACAAGACAATTTAAAGAATAAAGACGGAAGCAAAAGCAACATGGAAGAATTCTTGTCTTCTTTATTGGCTACTTTAAGGTAAAGGGACCCCTGACCATTAGGTCCAGTCGTGACTGACTCTGGGGTTGTGGCGTTCATCTCGCTTTACTGGCTGAGGGAGCCGGCGTACAGCTTCCGGGTCATGTGGCCAGCATGACTAAGCCGCTTCTGGCGAACCAGAGCAGTGCATGGAAACGCCGTTTACCTTTCTGCCATAGCAGCCATAGCACCTATTTATCTACTTGCACTTTGACGTGCTTTCAAACTGCTAGGTTGGCAGGAGCAGGGACCGAGCAATGGGAGCTCACCCTGTTGCGGGGATTCGAACCGTCGACCTTCTGATCGGCAAGTCCTAGGCTCTGTGGTTTAACTCACAGCGCCACCCGTGTCCCTATTGGCTACTTTAGTAGCCTTCAAAAGCTCTGCAAAATAAAGTAGTTACAACTAAGGCTGTGCCCAATCCAAATGAGGCCTGATCTGGCAACTTGATTTGAAGCCAGCTCAGCCCAGATCCCTGAATCAAGCCAAACTTTGCTTTGAAACTTGACGAATTGCTTTGCTAGTACAGCTTTTTATACAAGTTTTGTGCAAATCTGTGCTTGAACTATGCAATGATAAAGCTGATGGTACTTAAACGCAGGAAGCCTGAGGCGATGCAGACGTCACCTGTTGACAGCAACAAAGCCAGGATTTCCAATTATCACAAATTGATTACAAACACTCTGTATATCAGGACAGACTCATAAACTGCAGTAATAAAATTTGATGTCCACCCATAAGGAAGAGTTCCAGCAGGCTGCCAAAGGTGGCAGTTTAACAGTTACGATCTCAAAGCATTATGAGTTAATCCATTCAAATTGTCATCGAGGTGAAGGCATCAACCTTCCTGGTACAGCAGCTGGCGGGTCTCTGTAGAATGCAATGCAATCTGATCACGTTAAGCAAGACATCATACATACACAATTTCTCAGTGTGTTAAGGCCTGGATGTCATGGACTGGCTGGATGCAGAGGAAGCACAAACTGAGGAACCCCATGGGAACCCCCAAACAAAGAAGGCTCAGAGCCAGGAGATTAGTGGGGGTACGACAACAAGTGGTCAGAGTTTGAAGAGGGAGGTGGTGATGTCAGAAGCTGAAGAAGAAGAATTTGGATTTGATATCCCGCTTTATCACTACCCGAAGGCGTCTCAAAGTGGCTAACATTCTCCTTTCCCTTCCTCCCCCACAACAAACACTCTGTGAGGTGAATGGGGCTGAGAGACTTCAAAGAAGTGTGACTAGCCCAAGGTCACCTAGCAGCTGAATGTGGAGGAGCGGGGAAGCGAACCCGGTTCTCCAGATTACGAGTCTACCGCTCTTAACCACTACACCACACTGGCTCTGAAGAGGCAACAGAGTTGGGGAGCAGGAAGAGGCTGTGTCAGAGGACATGCCAAACTCAAGAGGCAGAAACAGAGAGGGGGTGCAAGTGACAGAGGTGATAATAATAATAATAATAATAATAATAATAATAATAATAATTTATTACTTATACCCCTACCCAGTCACTCACGGCAGCTCCCAACAGAATATAAAAAACACGATAAAACATCAAACATCAAAAACTTCCCTAAACAGGGCTGCCTTCAGATGTCTTCTAAAAGTCAGACAGTTGTTTATTTCCTTGACATCTGATGGTAGGGCGTTCCACAGGGTGGGCGCCACTACCAAGAAGGCCCTCTGCCTGGTACCCTGTAACCTCACTTCTCGCAGTGAAGGAACTGCCAGAAGGCCCTCGGCGCTGGACCTCAGTGTCCGGGCTGAACGATGGGGGTGGAGACGCTCCTTCAGGTATACTGGACCGAGGTCATTTAGGGCTTTAAAGGTCAGCACCAACACTTTGAATTGTGCTCAGAAACGTACTGGGAGCCAATGAAGGGCAGGCTGCTGAAGAATCCGTATTACCAAGGTCCACCCCTGTCTTACATCTGGGGTTGCAAAATCCTGTCAGTTCCTGACAGGACCAAGGGACCCATTACATTTACTTGCTAGCAGTCTGAAAGAGGTGGGGACGGCACTGGGAGGATGGGTACAAAACTAGAATTATTTGTTTCTGCCAGTCATGGGCTCTGCCAACTGCTGCCCCTCTCTCAACAACACCCTCCTTACCAGTCCTAACTAACACCAGTCACCACCGGAGATTTGACCAAGATTCCTCTCCTGTTTGGGTATATGTCACCAAGGCATTGCTAACAGGCATTATTATTAACGGGAACGATCATTTAAGAGAAAACCCTACATAATGGATGTTTAAAAGAGAGCGTAGGCCGTTTTAGGCGCCTGAAGTTCTTAATAATGACAAGCCAAAGAGTGAATTCTTGTTAACCAACATCAAGGTCAGATTCTTGCGGAATAAATTTCATCTCCAGCGAATCACTCACGTCGGGGCGACTGCATGTTTAGCATCAAATCCTGGCAAAGGATTGTTTGCTTAATGACTATTCTCTCCTTTGTTTTTTTCCCCCCTTCGAAGGCCAACCACCTTTGACTGAAGAGAGCTCGTTAAAAGAGCTCGATGTCATTGAAAAAGAGGGCCGTTAATCCTACTCATCAACAGATGTTAACCGTGAAGTGATAATAAAGGGTGGGGGGTTTGAGAGAATGAGGCAGTTCCAATTGGGATTCATCTTGGTAAACCAAGAGACCCCCAAGACTCCCATCCCAGCCGGCACTCATACTGCGTATCCAAATATCTGTCACCCTGCTCGCTCCCCTTTGATGTTCACTCCCAGACAGATACCCTGTACTTTCCCCTCTGCCTGTGCAAATAAAGCGAGACATTGGGAGTTTTCTCAGCAAATACGGTCAGATGTTTTATGTACGGCAATGAAAATTAAGTCAATCTTTGATACTGCAGTCCTTTCTCACTTGGAACAAGGGCCAAGCGACTACTGGACCCTGAGCTAAAACAACAGTCCATGATTCCCTAAGAAAGGGGAGGGGGTGGAAGGAAAAGGCAGCCACCCAAGAGCTAATAATAATAATAATAATAATAATAATAATAATAATAATAATTTATTATTTGTACCCCGCCCATCTGACTGGGTTTCCCCAGCCACTCTGGGCGGCTTCCAACAAAGACCAAAAATACACTAAAATGTCACACATTAAAAACTTCCCTGAACAAGGCTGCCTTCAGATGTCTTCTGAATGTCAGGTAGTTGTTTGTCTCTTTGACATCTGATGGGAGGGCGTTCCACAGGGCGGGTGCCACTACCGAGAAGGCCCTCTGCCTGGTTCCCTGTAGGTTTGCTTCTCGCAATGAGGGAACCGCCAGAAGGCCCTCGGCGCTGGACCTCAGTGTCTGGGCAGAACGATGGGGGTGGAGATGCTCCTTCAGGTATACTGGGCCGAGGCCGTTTAGGGCTTTCAAGTTCAACACCAACACTTTGAATTGTGCTCTGAAACATCCTGGGAGCCAATGTAGGTCTTTCAAGACCAGTGTTATGTGGTCTCGGCGGCCGCTCACTTTGAAAGGGCGCAAATAGGACTTTGCCATGGGTATAGATTGGCTAAAGCAGGCACCCCCAACCTTCGGCCCTCCAGATGTTTTGGACTACAATTCCCATCATCCCTGACCACTGTTAGCTAGGGATCATGGGAGTTGTAGGCCAAAACATCTGGAGGGTCGCAGGTTGGGGATGCCTGGGCTAAAGGGTTAAGCCTCCTTCTGAAATTAGACTCCATTCCAAGCCTTATCTGGTTGGTGGTCCAGGTCCTTATCTCTCTTATTCTTCATGGGCCAAATCTGATTAGAGGACAGACCACTCACCTGTCTGATGTCACAATGATGGCCAGGTGAACTGTGCAGGGCTTGCAAAGGGCCCTACAGAATGCTTTGAAGCAGCTGCAAAATAGTTCAGTCGATAGAGCATGAGTCTCTTAATCTCAGAGTCATGGGTTTGAATCCCATGTTGGGCAAAAGATTCCTGAATTGCTAGTTATTGGACTAGACGCCTCTCCTGGTCCCTTCCAACTCTACAGTTCTATTATTCCTCTTGGGATTGAAGTTTGGAACAGCTATTGTTTAATCCACTGGGAAGGCTTTTCTTTAATCCAACCAACACAACTTGCACAGCAGTGGGTAAAGAAATTATGCAATTACAGTATTGGGAAATATAATGTGTATTGTTTCACTTTTTTCTTCTTCCTTTTCTTTGTAGTTCTGCTGTAATATTAATAAACTGATATTATGCAGTAGCAAATTGAAGTAAAATTTGAATACAAGGTTAAAGTAAAAAGACAATGAAAGGAAATACAGTCTGTCTACAAGAAGGACAACATTTTGTACCCTTATGATAACAAAATATTCTTATTCACCTCCAGAAGTGGATCATGGATCAGTTAAGTTATTATTGTTGATATATTTTATGAAATCCCACCAGACTGCACAAAAATACAGAGGTTGTGCCTTGCCTTAAATTAATTTTAAACTAAATGCACACCCACCCACCCACCCCGGAAATAACAATATTCCACATATTTTTATACCACAACCACATTGTATGGTTAAGCTTTCCAGTGTTGAGCAATAGACTGCCTTGCTGCAATCAGTAGAAAGGCGGCAAATTCTTTAGATCTTAAACCTTTATTTGTACTTTGAAACATTGGTAAAATAAAACACAGCAGCTATTTGTTGTATCATCTGTAAGTTTTGCATAACATCCCCTTCAGCTTGCAGTGCCACGCCTTCTGTTTTGACTAGGGACTGCCATAAAACTGTTCTGAGGCATTTCTTTTTTTTTTAACGTGGGGGTATCATTTTCCTTATGTGACTTGAAATTCATTTCCAGGCTGTGATCTAATGGCAGTAATTACCTCAGAAGTGTGTACTGTACCGGTTCAGTTTGTTTTCTTTTCAACCAAGGCAAACGATTGCAGGTCTTGGCCTCACTTCAGGGATCAGCTCTGATGTGAGAGCCAAAAACAACAGCTACCTTTGCCGTCTTGCTAGCCAAGACCACATTACCTTGGAAGAATGCTTAATTTCATGACACAAAGGGAAGGGTCCCTTGAGTCTGGCGATCACCACCAGGCCTCAGAAGGTATGGATCTACTTGCACGGTCAAGTGCTTACGTAGTGACCCACTCACATTCATCTACTGCCACATCAGAATTGGAACTTTTCTTTTTCATTTGACAAACTGCAAATCGTAGAATCTTAGAATTGTAGAATTAGAAGGACACGGGTGGCGCTGTGGTCTAAACCATTGAGCCTCTTGCGCTTGCCGATAGGAAGGTCGGCGGTTCAAAGCCTCACAATGGAGTGAGCTCCCGTTGCTCTGCTCCAGCTCCTGCCAACCTAGCAGTTTGAAAGCACACCAGTGCAAGTAGATAAATAGGTTCTGCTGTGGCGGGAAGGTAAATGGCATTTCCGTGCACTCTGGTTTCCGTCACTGGTCTGTTGCGACAGCAGCGGTTTAGTCATGCTGGCCACATGACCCGGAAACCTGTCTGTGGACAAACACCGGCTCACTCAGACTGAAAGTGAGATGAACGCTTCAACCCCATAGTCACCTTTGACTGGACTTAACCATCCAGGGGTCCTTTACCTTTACCTTTATTTTAGAGATAGAAGGGCCCTGAGGATAATCTAGTCCAGGGTTTCCCAAACTTGGGTTTCCTCAGGGATGATGGGAACTGTAGTCCAAAAACAGTTGGAGACTGTGATGGGATGGTGAGCTGCTTGTGCGTAAAATCCTGATCCCTCAGAGTTTGGCTAAGTTCCCAAACCTCTGTCTGTGATGGAGCTCCTTAAGCATGGCTCCATCAATCGCTCGTTGAATCGGACAGTGGGCGTTTACGGAACTTCTTCCAGCATAAAAGCTCCTTAACGGAAACGCGTCTTCTGGACTCTCGGCGTGACAGTTTCCGCCGAGGAGTGGGTGTCCCTACGGGAGGTCCTGAAACCTCCCCACTGTTCTCGCTTGAAGTGTCTCTGAGCCCTCCCTCCGACTCACTTTCCCTTGGAACTCCACTTCTCCCCCTGCTGGTCCCCTCCTCCGCTGAGTGGTCTCTCTCACCCTCCATGAGCCCTTTCACCTCCTTCGTCTCAGATGACAGTTCCCTGACATCCACCTCCCCTCCAGGGCCCCCTTCACCCCCTTCCCTCCCCTCCTCTGCGGGAGGCGAGGGAGCAAAACCCCTGAAGGAACCTCCCTCATCTTCCGAAGTTTCGAACACTTCCCTCCACCTTTTGCTGTTTCCGGTTTCCAAGTACTCCTCCTCCTCGGAGTCTGTACCTCCTTCCAACTCCGATTCCCTGAATCCCTCCAGTTCCTCCTCATCGTCGGTGGTGCCAAAGTACTCCCTCTGGAACCTCGCTACTGGCTGAGGTTTCCTGGGGAACCTTTGGTGGAACGTTTCGATCAAGATCTCGTCATGGACCTCCTCTGCCTTCACCCAGGTGTTTTCCGACTCCGGTTCCCCTTCCCACGCGACCAAATACTCCACCTGATTACCCTTCCACCTGGAGTCGATGATTTCCGCCACATAGTTGCGGCTTTCCCTTTCTTCTATGGCTGGCCCCCGTGTGGATACCCCTTCACCTTCCCCCCTGTATGGTGACAGTAATGACCTGTGGAATACTGGGTGCAGTTTCATGTGGTTCGGTAACCGGAGTCTGAAAGCCACTGGGTTGACCTGTTGGATGACCTCAAATGGTCCCAATCTTTTGGGTCTCAATTTCTTGCAACCCCCCTTGAACGGCAATCCTTGGGTTGATAGCCAGACCCGACTCCCCACCCTAATTGTTTCACCTTCCCTTCTGCTCTTGTCTGCCTGCCTCTTATATTCTTCTTTGGCCCTTTCTAAGTTGTGTTGGAGTTGACGATGGATCGCTTCCATTTCTTCTACAAAAAGTTCAGCGGCCGGAACACTCCATCTCTCTCCTCCTTCCCCTGGAAACGCCCTGGGGTGGCACCCATAATTAGCCAAAAAGGGGCTCATCCCGGTGGACACATTCTCTGCATTATTGTAAGCAAATTCCGCTAGTGCCAACTTTTCGACCCAATCGTTTTCTCTGTCATTGACATAACACCTCAGGTATTGTTGAAGGATACCGTTTGCTCTCTCCGCCTGCCCATTGGTCTCAGGGTGCCTGGCAGTCGAAAAGTTGACCTCTACGTGCAACAAGCTCATAAGCTTCCTCCAGAATCTGGACGTGAACTGTTTCCCTCTGTCGGAAACCAGCCTCAAGGGGGCGCCATGCAGCCTAAAAATATGTTCTACAAACAATTTCGCTGTCTCTTCCGCCGTGACTGCATGTGAGCAAGCTACAAAGTGACCCATCTTAGTTAACAGGTCTACTACGACTAGTATGGCGGTTTTCCCCTGGGATTTGGGCAGATCAGTCATAAAATCTATCGACACCGCCTCCCACGGTCGTTCTGGTGTGGGTAACGGTTCTAATAACCCCGCTGGTGCCCGCCTTTCTCCTTTGGCTCTCTGGCATTGGTCACACCTTCTCACATACTCCCGTACATCCTCCCTCACCTTGGGCCACCAAAACTCCCTGGTCACCAACCACATGGTCTTGTGTTGCCCAAAATGCCCCGCTGTGGGATTGTCGTGCAGCTGTTTGAGTACTCTCCCCCTCAATTCCCCTTCGGGTATATATAGCGCCCCTTTGTAATACAATGCCCCGTTTCTTTCTTCAAAACCTCCGGGGTTTTCTCCCTCTCTCCTTAAACCTCTGAGCTTATCCTGGGCGTACTCATCATTTACCGTTCCCTCTACCAGTTCTCTTTGCCCCACCCAGGCCGCACCACACACCCAGTGGTCCTCTGGGATAATATGTCTCTCTTCTGGCGCTCCCTCCCCCTCCAAATATTCAGGTTTGCGAGAGAGAGCGTCCGCTCTGATGTTTTCTGGACCTGGCACATAGCAGATTTCAAAATGGAATTTGGAAAACTCCTGGGCCCATCTCACTTGTCGTTGGTTGAGCACTCGTGCCGTTCTCCAATACTCCAAATTCTTGTGGTCCGTACACACTTGCACCTTATGCTGTGCGCCAATTAGTAAGTGTCTCCATCTCCGGAACGCTTCGTGAATGGCGAGTAGTTCTCGGTCATATACCGTGTAGTTCCTCTCGGATTTGTTCAGCTTACGCGAAAAGAAGGCACACGGTCTCCATTCCGACTTATCGCTCCCTGGCTGAAGCAGCACCGCCCCCACCGCCCGGTCTGAGGCATCAGTTTCCACTCTCATGGGTTTTTGTAAATCCACATGCAGGAGCTGTTCTTCCGAAGCGAATGCCTTTTTCAATTCCTCAAAAGCGTGCTCCGCCTCCGCCGTCCAAACGAATTTCTTCTTGCTGCTTAGACAGTCCGTGATGGGAGCCGTTAAGTGGGCAAAGTTCTTGATGAATTTACGGTAAAAGTTCCCAAACCCTAAGAACCTTTGCACATCTTTTTTCGTTTTCGGTGTCTTCCATTCCAGCACCGCCTGGACCTTGCCTGGATCCATGGCTAATCCCTTGTCTGATAAGCGGTACCCCAGGAATTCCACCTCCTTGGTGTGGAACTGACACTTCTCCAATTTCACCCACAACTGGTTTGCTTGCAGCTGGCTCAGCACTTCCCTGACATCCTTTACATGCTGCTCCTCATTCTCTGAATATATCAGCACGTCATCGAGGAAGGCCACGCAATTCTTGTAGAGCAAAGGTCCCAGTACATGGTTCATGAGCGATTGAAAACAGGCGGAGCCTGCTTGTAATCCAAAGGGCATAACGAGATATTCGAAAGCCCCTAGGGGGGTGAACATCGTTGTCTTCCATTCATCCCCCTTCTTTATTCGTATCAGGTTGTATGCTCCTCTCAGGTCCAGTTTCGTGAATATCTTTCCCTTCCTCACCCTGGTCAAAATGTCATCAATCCTGGGCATGGGGAAAGTCACTGGTTCTGACACGGCATTTAGCCGCCGGTAGTCCACGACCAATCTCGGTTTATCCGTGTTTTTTTTGTCCACAAAAAACACTGGGCTGCCCCCCACCGCTCTGGACTCTCTGATGAAACCTCTCTTCAGGTTTTTGTCAATAAACTCCCTCAACTCCTGCATTTCCCTGTCTGACATGGCGTACAGCTTGCCCACGGGGAGCTGGGCCCCAGGGACCAGGTTAATTTGGCAGTCAAAGTCTCTATGCGGTGGTAGTTTATCTGCTTCCCTTTCGCTGAAGACCTTGCTCAGCTCAGCGTATTGTTTGGGCACCTTCCCTTTGTCCGCCACTTCCGTCCCTGCTAGGGAGGCTTTTGCCCCTTCTGGCACCTTTCCCTCTTTGCAGTGTTCCAGGCAATGTGCTGACCCAAAGGAGACCACTCTCTGATGCCAGCCCACTAGCGGGTCATGCAACGCTAGCCAGCTCATTCCCAAAATGACTGGCGCCCCTCCCAGGGTGGCTACATTGAACGCTATCCTTTCGGTGTGCCTTGCCACCCTCATAACCATTGGGACGGTCTGTAGGCTAACTTCTCCCCCCAACAGCTCCCTCCCATCGATCGTGGTGACCTGCAGGGGGTTGCTTAAAGGGAGTGTCTGTATCTGGTGTTCAGCTGCAAACTCTTTGCTCATAAAATTACAGGAGCTGCCTGAGTCCAACAGCGCCTTGGTCTTTAGTGGGTATCCGTTTGCCAGCTCTAGCAACACCTCTATTACTAGGGCTGGTCTTGGAGGTTCCGGAGTGGGCACTTTTACTGCTCCTTGGCCTGTCTGCAGTGCCCTGACAGTGGCAGACAGGCGTTGGCTTTTACTGGCTCCTGGACTTCCTCCTCCTTCCCCCCAACAGCTCCCGCCATCCCTTGCCATTCCTTTCTTTGCGGGCAGACTCTGGCAAAGTGACCTGGCTGCTGGCAGAGATAACATTTCTTGGCGCTCTTTCCCTCCTTCTTCCTCCCTTCACTGGGATCTGAAACTGCGCGCGCGCGCGCTGTTCCAACTTCCATCGGCTCTCCGGGCGGGAAACTTGGTTCTGGAATCTCTGGAATGCGGAACTCCCTCCAACGCTCTCCTTTCCCCTCCCGCTTCTCCAAGGCTCTTGCCTCCTGGCGCGCTCCAATGGTCAGCGCTGATTTGGTCAGCTGGTCCATAGACTCCGCCCTGGGCGCCCGGGAAAGTTCGTCTTTCACCGCCGAAGAAAGCCCCTCTTCAAAGAGCATTTGAATGGGTTCCGCCGATAGGTCCCACCCCAATTTATGTATCAACATTGTAAACTCAGTCCAGTACTCACGAACCGATCGGCTCCCCTGTTTGCAAGCCATCAATTGTCTGCGCACCAGTCCCTGTTCAATCTCGCTGGAAAACATCAAATCCATGGCGCGAAAAAACTTCCTCGCGTCCTTCAGCATGTCACTATTCCCTGCCATCAGGGGCCTGACCCAGTCTCTCGCCCCTCCTTCGAGATGGCCAATCACAAACGCCACTCGCGATGCCTCATCGGGAAAGTCGTTAAACTGCAGTTCGAGAGCATACTGCATCTCTGTCCTAAAGGCTTGGTAGTTCCTGGGGTCCCCCCCAAACTTCTGCACCATTCCTGGCATCTTTCTTGCTAGTGTAGCGCCTTTTGCCTTTTCTGCATCCTGCGCCCTCCTTTCTTCTAGCCTCGCCGTTTGCATTGCTAGCTGGAGTTCCAACACTCTGTACCTTTCTTCCAGACTTGGACTTTCTCCAGCTCCTGCTGCTCCTCCGGCTCCGGCTGGGTTACTCATGATGCCTCTCTGCACAAGCTGCTTTCAGGGACTGTCCGATTGCTGTGATGGGATGGTGAGCTGCTTGTGCGTAAAATCCTGATCCCTCAGAGTTTGGCTAAGTTCCCAAACCTCTGTCTGTGATGGAGCTCCTTAAGCATGGCTCCATCAATCGCTCGTTGAATCGGACAGTGGGCGTTTACGGAACTTCTTCCAGCATAAAAGCTCCTTAACGGAAACGCGTCTTCTGGACTCTCGGCGTGACAGTTTCCG
The DNA here is from genome assembly GCF_964270895.1 of Podarcis filfolensis. Lineage (NCBI taxonomy): Eukaryota > Metazoa > Chordata > Lepidosauria > Squamata > Lacertidae > Podarcis > Podarcis filfolensis. The sequence continues at coordinate 64,231,540 of NC_139610.1, forward strand.
CCGAGGAGTGGGTGTCCCTACGGGAGGTCCTGAAACCTCCCCACTGTTCTCGCTTGAAGTGTCTCTGAGCCCTCCCTCCGACTCACTTTCCCTTGGAACTCCACTTCTCCCCCTGCTGGTCCCCTCCTCCGCTGAGTGGTCTCTCTCACCCTCCATGAGCCCTTTCACCTCCTTCGTCTCAGATGACAGTTCCCTGACAGAGACCCAAGTAATAATAATAATAGTCCAACCCCGTTCAATGCAGCCATATATGCAGCTGTCCTAGACAGGAATTGAACCTGTGACCTTGGCATTATCAGACCACATTCTACCCAACTATGTTGTGGCTCTCAGTTTTCGGTGTCGCCTCAGGCAACTTTCAGTTTTAAAATCTGTTTTTAATCTGGCATGTCTGTGCATATATTTGCTGCATATGCTTTGTTGCACATACTTACTTTTGCTTCTATCACTTTTGCTTTTATCATTTATCATTTTTGTGTTATAGGGCAACATAAAAATGCTCCAAATAAATAAATAACTGTGATACAATTGACAATCTTTTAAAAATGGTAGCTGCTCAAGCTGTAGCTAAAATTAATGTGGATAGAGTTTACCCACAACCACGAATTTGGAAGATAAGCCAAACCTTGAGGTCCTCTACACATTCATGCAGTTCTAAAGCCGCAGTTTGGGTTTCCATAGAAGGTTGATTCAGTTCACGTTCAAAGGCGGGCTTACCTGATTTGCACTTTCTGAAACTATACATGAACCAAAACACAGCTCTCCTTCAGAAGTCACACCTCTCCAAATTTTGCACAGCCAAGTAAGGTGTACAAAGTGTATATACTAGAGCAAATACAGTTTTTGAAATCCGCTTTGAGGTTTTTCATACAAGCAGGTGGTATATAAATTTGATGAAAGAAATAAAGAAATGAACTGTGGATTAAAAATGGTCAAAAAATGGACATGTGATAAGAAATTTGCAGTGCAATGCTGACGAATTTTCATGAGGACTTTTACTTTTGACTTTTTTAAAAAAAAAACAACCACAGTTGACAAATTCAGCCATCCCTCCATGTGAACTGGGTCAATGTGATATTGGATGTCCATTCTGCATCCTTGTTCAGGTTACAACAGGGTAATAGGCAGAGGCACCAGCTCTCGGGGGCCAAAGCTCTTTAGGCTCCCTCAATCTTATTTTTGAGGGGGCCGGAAACCCCCCCCCCCATTGTTCAGGCCAAACACAGAGCTGGACACAGAGAGATGTCAGGACATCATGTGACATCAGCACTTCACATGGGGGGCCCTCAAAGTTCTTCAGAAGATGGCACCTCTGGTAGTAGGTGACCCCTGCTATTCGCGTTACTGGTAGTGGGTCACCACCTTCTTCTCCAAGTCCACTGACCTTCGAGATTGCTTTGGTTTTGCTTATTTCATTTGGCAGAATTTGCTCACACGAGACCCTCCTTAGTAACCTCCTCCAGCCCGCTCCATTCTTCTTGTTACATGAAGGTGGAAATGCTTTTTGAATACAACAACAGCAATTTACTACTTATACCCCACCCATCTGGCCGGGCCTCTCCAGCCACTCTGGGCGGCTCCCAACAGAAAATTAAAAACACGATAAAACATAAAACATTAAAAACATCTCTAAACCGGGCTGCCTTCAGATGTTTTCTAAAAGTCAGATAGTTGTTTATTTCCTTGACATCTGATGGGAGGGCGTTCTACTAGCAAGAAGGCCCTCTGCCTGGTTCCCTGTAACCTCACTTCTCACAGTGAAGGAACTGCCAGAAGGCCCTCGGCGCTGGACCTCAGTGTCCAGGCTGAACAATGGGGGTGGAGATGCTCCTTCAGGTATACTGGGCCAACTCTTCTTATGTTATTTTGAGTAGACTTTCCACAACCAAGTCCACAATGGAATTGTGGAAGGTACCATATTGTTTTCAACGTCCTTCTAACTAATCCTATGATTTTGTGAGCAATGGGAAGTTCTTCGCCATTGCTATTTTGGCTGTCCCGCTTTTTGTGAGTTTTTAAAAAATACATGTATTTTGCCTCATATGGCTTCCGTCATCTGGGAAGTGAATGCTTTGATGGTGTTCTGAATTTTCACCAGTGAAAATGGCGATCAAAGCCAGAGCCCATGAATGAGAAACAGTCTTTTAATAATTTTGTAGTGTCTGGCTTCTTCACTTGACTTCACAATCTAATTTCTCTGCTGACACAGGTCTTATCGCTCACATCTACATTTAAAATTTAAAAGCAATATATATTTAAATGTAAAAACAATGTGTGTGAGTGAGCATGGGTGTGTGTGTGTGTGTGTGTAGGACTACGCATATGTATTTTATGCGCCTGTGCCTAGATGTGGGGGGAAATGGAACCAGAAAATGGTGAAATGATATATAATTGGTTTCGTTTCCAAGATAGTTTCTCAGCCATGTTGCAGGGCTGGAGTTTCCTAAAATCATACAAAATGACTGAACTATTTAACCTTTCATTTTTACTCTTTTTCTAGATTAGGTGCTGAAATTCTGATAGACAGCTTCTCCAGCCTGTAATCCATTCTCAGCCTACCCTCAGCTGGTCAAAATAGTATCTAGTACCCAAATACTTCCTTGTTTGATCTCAAGCCCTGGGAATATCTTATTAGTAGCAGCTGGGGGAATATCTATCTATACAGTGGTACCTCTGGTTGCGAACGGGATCTGTTCCAGAGGCTTGTGAGCAACATGAAAAGAGTGCAACCCACAGTGGCACGTCTGTGCATGCACGGGTTGCGATTCACCACTTCTGCACATGCGTGTGACGTCATTTTGTGCTTCTGCGCATGCGCGAGCGGCAAAACCCAGAAGTAACCCTTTCTGGTCTTTCCGGGTCGCCGCGGGACGTAACCTGAAAGAACGTAACATGAAGCGGATGTAACATGAGGTATAACTGTACTACAAACAAGTGCTGACTTTACATTAGTTACTGTCATCCCTTCCCACGAAGGATCCTGAGAACTATAGTTTCATGAGGGTGCTGAGGATGAGGAGATTTCACCCCTCCCATATCCAAGAATCTGCTGGTGTTCTCTGCTGATTCTCCAGAGAGGAGGGGGCGGTTTCTGCTCTCTACTTATTCCGCTCCAGCCCCACATCAAAGAGAGAGAGAGGGGAGTGAAGGCCCAGAAAAAGCTCAATATGGAGGCCAAATGGCCGAAATATTGGGAGATTTTGGAACAAGAAGGAGATAAACTGAAATTGCAGAATTTTGAGAAATTAAAAGACAAAGTGCGAGATTGGCTTCATTATTATCAAATAAGGGAGGCCTATAATTTAGACAAGAAAATTGGCTTCCAGGTGGAAAAATCAAAATTGGAAACAGAACTGTTAGATCCCAAAACTAAGACACTATCAAGAATGTATAACTTGCTGTTGAAATGGAATACTCAGGATGAAACGGTGAAATCTGCTATGATAAAATGGGCACAAGATGTTGGACATAACATTATGTTGGCTGACTGGGAACAGTTATGGACCACAGGTGTGAAATTTACGGCATGTAATGCCTTAAGAGAGAATATTATGAAAATGATATACAGGTGGTACATGACACCAGTCAAGCTTGCAAAAATTTACCATTTGCCCGATAATAAATGTTGGAAATGTAAAGAAAATGAAGATACATTCTTTCACCTTTGGTGGACATGCCCAAGGATTAAGGCTTTCTGGGAGATGATATATAATGAAATGAAAAGGGTATTGAAATATACCTTCCTGAAGAAACCAAAGGCCTTTCTCCTGGGCATGGTCGGCCAATTGGTGTTAAAGAAGGATAGAACTTTTTTTATGTATGCCACAACAGCAGCAAGAATACTCATTGCAAAGTATTGGAAGACACAAGATCTACGCACCTTGGAAGAATGGCAGATGAAAGTTATGGACTATATGGAACTGGCGGAAATGACTGGCAGAATCCGAGACCAGGGAGAAGAGTTGGTGGAAGAAGATTGGAAGAAATTTAAAGACTACTTAGATAAATACTGTAAAATTAAGGAATGTTAGAATGATGTCGGAATGAAGTTAAGTGGTTTTGGCAGTAATGTTATAAAAGAGTATGTAAAAATGGATTGTTATTAGGCGAGAAGGTAAAGTTACAATACATTAAGGTAAAGGATTAAGATAAAAACAAAGAGGGAAAGGATTTGCTGAATTAACTAATTGAACTGGAATACAAAAAAGGGAGGCGTGAGGAGGTCAGGGAAACAAGTAAATGAAATATAAGATATGAAAAGATTGATTTGTTTTTAACTGTTTTCTATTTTTTTGTATTTTGTATTTTTTCTTTGTATTTTTGTACTTTTTTATTTTTCTTTTTTCTTCTTTTTTACTTTGTAACCTCTTTCTTTTTGTAAAAGTTTAATAAATATCTTTTTTTAAAAAGAGAGAGAGAGAGAGACTGAGTGTTAGAGAGAGATCATGTGTATAGATAAGGTTGCTGCTAAGAGCAGCTGCAGACACTCAGTGCAGTTCAGCATTTTCGTTTAGACCTCATTTAGCTCTGTACATAGTTGTGTATTATAGTTGTAGATAGAATAAAAAAAGATATTCTACAGAGCTGCTCTCCGAGTCGTTTATGCTCTGCTATACTCTGCTGTACTCTGCTGTACGACGACTGTCTTCTTGTTGGAGTGAATCCGGTACTCACAACTCTAAGCTGTGAGTCCACAGCACTTTGACCTGTTCCTGTGCAGAAGGTGGTCTCTGGAAGTGCTACCCAGCTTGCCTAGCCCAGTCGGGGCTGAAGTGTATGAGTCCAGACTTCCTGGAGGCGGCGCCTCCGACAATGGCGGATTCCCTCTAACTCAGAGGGAGACAGCTCCGTGGAAATCGGGTCCTACCGCTGCAGCGAAGCGGGGACCCTTTAAAAACCGCAGGCGGAAGAAGCCTGCGGACCTGGGACTCGGCGGGCACCGTTTGCGCCCCCCCCCCCGTTTGGCAAAGGAACCCTATAAAGGGCTCCGGAGGAGACGGGGGTTGGTGTGGTGCTGAGAGTCAATCGCTAACTCTGCGGAGCGATGCTGCACAGCTGTTGTTGGAGAGCGTTCTCCTTCTTCCTATGACAATTCGGATTCTAAACAACAACCCGTGAGTAGGACAATTGAAAATTTTGCATGAAAATACAGCCTGGAATTTGACCTGAAACGGGAAGGTGTAAAAAGGAAGTCCACCTCCCGTCCTTTGTATAAAGATCAAAGCAAAGATTTTACAAGCTAAAAGCCGGGAAAACAGATAGCCTGAAGGTTCCTGCATTTTTAACCATCAAAACCCCCCTTGACAGCAGGAGGAAAGGGGGGAAAATTTGACTTTTTAAGCCTGCAGAGAGAAATTTAAGAAAATAAGTTTCCACTGTCCCTAACCTGGGGACGGAATGGCAGGAAAGAAGGAAAGAAACGGTCGGTGATATTTACAAATTGAAAATAGAAAAATTGATATACAGAATTGGAAAAGGGAAAAATAATTCCAAAGCCGCTTTCTGCCTGTTTGTTTTATATTGAAAGGAAATAAAGTATCTGGAAACCGAAAGGAATTTTTCCTTGTTGGATACAATTTAAAGATGGATGCCAAAAAGTAACTACACCCCCTAGAGGAAGCCAGCCAGTGTGCCTGTTTTTCAGTTATAAAGAGAACATTGTATCAGGGAAAACTAGAGCGTGGGACCAGCTCCCTGACCTTGACAGAAATGAATAGAGAGGAAGTCTTATCTGCTCTGAACAAAATATATGATGGGCTGCGACAGCTGGAGGAGAAAATGATATTGATGAATCAAAAGAGGGACAATACAGCTAAAGTCAGTAAAGAGGTGCCAATGGAAGATGCCACAGAAATTGTACAACAATCTATGCAGGAGACAGATTTAACAGGGCAACTGCAAGGTCAGAGAAAGATGGAGATACAGAGGATGGATTTTGGAGGACACTGGCCAAACTTTGGATTTAAGAAAATTTTTATCTTTGGTGGGACTGTGAAACGAGTGGAATAATTTTTTTGGAACAATTACTTCTTGGATTACAAACTAAACACTGGGGAGTGCAACACCGGGGAATTGGACAATTGGAGAAAAGGAAAGGAAGAATGTTACTGTACGGAATCACCCGGTGATTGGACTCCCAAGGAGAAAGAGAAGGAAAGGCGAAAGAACTCAACAGGGATCAAGGATGTATGTAACTACAAACAGGAACAAGAAAACTCGCAGAAGGGGCTTGGATATGATTTGAGAGCCTCGGATATTAGAACACCTGACTGATATGGATATGATGATATATGGACTGACATTGCCGTGAACCAGGAAAAGGGGCGCTGGACTAATCTAGAATGAGAAATGTCTTGTGTAATTAATCTATATCTATGGAATTAGTTTAATACTAAGGAAATATTAAAAGATGTTGGAAAGGATGTAATTGGCTCTAGCAAAATTTAGTCTAAATTTTGAAAGTTTAATGATTTGAGGACAAGATAAAATTAATGAAATTAATGAAATTATTGTAAAAAAGAAGTGGTTTGAGAAATAAGGTGAAATAAGGATTGGCAAAAACGGTTTGATTAAAAATGAAAATATGAGGATATTATATGGGGATATATAATCAAGGGTAAGATAAGAGGTATGAATTTGCTGAACATATCGTTAATTGGAATACAAAGAGGGAGGTGGGAGGGAGTCAGGAAAATAAGTTAAAAAGGGAAAAATGGTGAGAAATTGAAAAGAGAGATTTTTGATTTTCTTGTTTTTTCTTTTCTTTTTTTTGTTTTTCTTCTCTATGTTTTTTCTATGTTTTTTGTGTTGAATTTATTGTTTAAGATTTTGTAAACTTTTTTTCTGTTTTGTTAAAATCCAATAAAATATCATTATAAAAAAAAAAATGAAGTGTATGAGTCCAGTTAGTGGCACTGGCTCAAGGGCGATGCTGACAGAGAAGTCACTCTTTCAGCACAGTCCTATACATCAAGGGCTCACCCAGATTTCCTTTTGTGCCATGATTTCCAGGCACAAGTCTGTGCATTCCAGGTGCTGAAAAGACTACCTTGAAGGTGCCTGCCTGGTGTCAGGTAGGTAAGGTAAAGGTAAAGAACCCCTGGGCGCAGTCAAAAGCGACTACGGGGTTGTGGTGCTTATCTCGCTTTCAGGCCAAGGGAACCAGCATTTGTCCGCAGACAGCTTTCCGGGTGATGTGGCCAGCATGACTAAACCGTTTCTGGTGCAACGGAACACCGTAACAGAAACCAGAGCGCACGGAAACACCATTTACCTTCCTGCCACAGCAGTACCTATTTATCTACTTGCACTGGTGTGCTTTCAAACTGCTAAGTTGGCAGGAGCTGGGACAAAGCAACGGTAGCTCACTCCGTTGCGGGGATTCGAACCGCCGACCTTCTGATCAGCAAGCCCAAGAGGCTCAGTGGTTCAGACCACAGCGCCACCCACATCCCTATGCCTGGTGTCAATAGGCAGGGGGTTCCAAAGTATGGGTGCTGCCACACTAAAAGGCAGATTTCATAGTATTATGCCATACCTGTAACAGCACCTGTTCTGCTGATTGAAGCATTCAAGTAGGCATTTAGGGTTAAGTCGATCTCACAAGCAAATGGTTCCAAGTTTTGTGTGCTAATAGTAACACCTTGAGCTTTGTGGGAATCAATAAAACTTTATTTTGGGAGGCTGGGATTATAAACTTTTGCGATCAGTTGATTATCAGAGGTCATGTGCATGTATTAATTAATACCAAGGACAGGAGGGTGAGGAGATGTCTCATAAGGAGGGAGCCATCATTCTCAAAGAGAAGGAGTGGATTTTGCAAATAAAAGGAAGAGCCTGTGGAGTTGTCACAGGGCTTGGATCTGCACTGCGTTCCAGCACCGACCTTCCTACCTTGCTGGAAGCTGCCAGGTGCGCCAGTCCCCTGGGGTGCTTCAAGGTCCTTTGTTAGACTCACTGCCGTTGACCCAGTGACAATGACATGATGCCTTTAACTTCTGATCCAGGGAACAGTCATTCAGCGAACAGGAGCTCTGGCAGCCCATTAACTACAGCAGAGATTGTGGCTGCTGCTACAATTTGAGACCTGTTTAAAAATAGATTAGAACCTCGGAAAATATGCCAGCCTGTTCTCCTTGGAAGACAATTTACCAAACCAAGGCCGGCGTCAGTTCTCAACTGACGATCTGGTTCTCAACTTCATTATAACAACATTAGCCAGTGGTGAGGAACTTATTAAATAAATGGCATTTTACTTGCAGTGCATCTACCTAGGTCATTGTTTCAGGTTACAAGTATTGGGGTGGGGGGAGAATAGTATCCTGGAGACGCATAATCTGACCACTGTTTCTTTTCATCCACTAAAAAAAGAGGGTGGTGGTGGAGGGAGATAGAGACAGACAGACCTTGGCCGTAATTCGCACCATAAATGCAAAGCACCGTGATATTGCTTTAAAAGGAAATGGCTTTCTCCAAAGAACTCTGGGAGCTGTAGTTTGTTAAGGGCCATCTTAAGCATATGCAGTGCCGGGGTGCAAAGATCTACCTGGCGCCCCCCCCCCGGGTTGCTAAGAGTTGTCAACCTTTTTTTAGGGGACTACCCCAAAGTTGTTTACCTTTTTAGCATGGACCCACAAGGCGCACACAGCACAGCTGGCCTGGCCGGCCCCCTCACCTGCAACAGAGGAGCCTGAGGCAGCGGCAGTGGCATCAGAGCAAAGCTGGGGCCAGATGTCGGGAGGGGGGCAAGCGGAGCCCAGCGCAACAACAGTCGAGCCTGAGGCTCGTGTGAGCAGCACACGAGCTGGTGTGCTCTTGATGACCCGCTAATCCCAGGCATGCAGGAGGGCAGAGCTGGCTGGCTTCCTCAGCAGCTCGGTTGCCCGCAGCAGAAGAGCTGAGGTGCTCCGATAGGCTCTGCTCTGCTTAGCAGTGGCTGTCAGCTCTTCCCAGTCCCCAGACTCCAAGTCTTAGCCCTAGACTCTCAGCCTGGCGCCCCTGAGAGCCTGGTACCTGGGTGCCCCACACCCCTAGCACCTATGGGTAAGACGGCCCTGACTGTAGCTCTGTGAAGGAAATGGGGCCTCCTAACAACTCTCAACGGGACACGGGTGGCGCTGTGGGTTAAACCACAGAGCCTAGGGCTTGCTGATCAGAAGGTCGGCGGTTTGAATCCCCGCGACGGGGTGAGCTCCCGTTGTTCGGTCCCTGCTCCTGCCAACCTAGCAGTTCAAAAGCACCTCAAAGTGCAAGTAGATAAATAGGTACCGCTCCGGCGGGAAGGTAAACGGCGTTTCCGTGCACTGCTCTGGTTTGCCAGAAGTGGCTTAGTCATGCTGGCCACATGACCCGGAAGCTGTACGCCGGCTCCCTCGGCCAATAAAGCGAGATGAGCGCCGCAACCCCAGAGTCGGCCACGACTGGACCTAATGGTCAGGGGTCTCTTTACCTTTACCTTTAACAACTCTCAGCATCTGAAACAAACTACAGCTCCCAGAGTTCTTTGGGGAAAGCCATGAATATTTAAAGTGGTATCATAGTGCTTTAAATGTATGGTGCAGCTAAATGTACTCTTTACGTAAAACTGCTACGTACTCTTCCTCAGGCAGATGCCGTCTGTATTGCTGAAAACAGGTTCCAAACACTGTAGGATAATCTACACCTCGACTGGGAGGATTTTAGAATCTGTTTTGTTTTTGACTAGAACCCTAAGACCCACTAACTGTTTACTCAGAAGTAGACATGGGGGGAGTAAATAGATTCAGTTTGCATTTAAACCTGAATCTATCCAATACTCACTTTCTGAAATAGCACAAGTAATGAAACACAGCCACGCTTCATTATTCCCACTTCACTGAATTTTGCAGTGCAGTTCTCTAACCACATTTTACACAAACATCTATATTAGGGGGAACTGTGCATTAAAATGACTGCATTCGCAAGAGATAGAAAAATGCATTATATTAGGAGGAATTTGGTGCAAAAACATGTCAGTTGCACAAAAATGCTAAAGAATCATCCACAGAAATGCAGAGAAGTGAATTTAAGATTGGGAAAAGAAGAAACAGAGAGAACCAAAATTGATTGGCACTTCTATCCCTACTCAGAAATAAACATGTTTCCTTAATTTAACACACAAATTAAATTTCCACATGGCAAATACAAAGCAACAAATTAAAAAAGGAACAGAAAACACACTTTACTACTACAGTTGCATCTTTCACATTTGCAATTTCACTCTTTTTCATCTTGTTTGTTTAACGTGTAATTCTTCTTAGTACAGGGGAAGCCTGAATGTTCTAGGTTTCCAGTCACTGAAGCTCTGCATAGATTTGTCCAAATCTGCAACCCATTATCAGTCCTAAACATTTCTGAAGAACATCAAAGGTGAAGGAGGGGAGCAGGGAGTGAGTTACAGTTCTTTTCTTTTTAAGATTTTTTTTTAAACGGTCATTTAAAATAGTCTGGTGTTCACTTTGATGTGCATCCCCCTATAATGACATAACCCCACAAGTCCATTTCCTGCCCTGGGAATTTTTCTGCAGCGCTGGCTATATTATTACAAACATGTTTATTTACCACCTTACATCATTTTTAGCCAAAGCAGGTCACCCGCCAAACCTACGCCTCTCCAAACAACCTTTTCTATCACCCTATGACCAAACTTTAAAAGCAGCCGTGAATTTATCGCTTGATGCAACCATATATTCCCTCTATTTTTCTTTTTCTTTTGGGTACAAAGCAAATAAAAGATTCGCCCTTAGCCTCACAGTTCATCGCTCTGCAACAAAAAACTACACGGAGGTAACATTCCCCTTCTTCCCCACCCCCTTCAGTCTCCACTCCATCACCTTTCTTAAAAATTTGTTCTCCTACAGCTCCTCCTCCTACATCTTTCCCACTTTATCTCCCAGCCCCCTCCCCCCTTTTTTCCTTTCTATTAGTTGAGTTTCCTGTTTGTCTTGCTAGAAAACTCAAAGGAGGCTCCATTATACGGGTAGGTCAAAGAGAAAGCAAATTACAAACAAACAACTTTTGGATTTCGACAGCCAGACAAAGTTAATGTTGACTGTGTGTGAGCGAGAAGAGCGGAGGGGGTGGAGAGAGAGAGAGAGACAGAAAGAAAGAAAGGAAGAGATAGAGAGAAAAGGAATTGGGGGAAATGGCCTAATGGAAAGAAAGACCCAGCTGAGGGGGATTTAGATGGCAGCCTCTGAAGGGGCCAAGCTGTGGCTGTTTGATGTGGGAGGTCTTGAAGACACCTGCTGGCAGCTCCTTAGGGCATCTCATTAACCGTGTCATCAAAGCCCCCCTGAGGTCCAGCGAATCATAACATTATCTCTGACATTACCACACAGATACAAGGTTCCTCAGGCAGTCTATAAACATGCCTGTACTAACCAATTCATTGTGCCTTGACACCCCAGCAAGGGCTCAGTGCCCTTTCGTGAGCTGCGTGAATTGCCCCAGTCATTCATCAAAGTTTCTCAGAGTGCATTTCACACAGCATTAAATTTAATTAAAGCAACATTGACTGCATTGTAATCCTCCGGGAGAGCTTTTTGTCAAGACGCTGGGAGTCTTTTCTTGCTTAATATCTATTGTTTCGGCCAGGGCATCGCTGGAGTTCGAAAGCCTGATCCCATTCTGAAGGGTTTTGCTTCTGTCCCCTATCTCTCTCACACCACATCATCTGAAAGAAAACTCGAGAAACTATGAGGATGCAATTATCTTCTATTTTGTTGTTGTTGCAAAAATATTTTCTTTTTTATTGTGAACCGCCCTGAGACCTGCAGGTATAGGGCGGTATATAAATTCCATAAATGAATGAATGAATGAATGAATGAATGTATGAATGAATGAAAAATAGCTAAGTGTGAGGGACATTGCCATTAACCATAATAGTGTTCCATCAATCCTGACTTCACTGTGTAAACTAATATAGACAGTCAATATATCCAAATAGGTTTCCAAATGAGATTGACGATTATAAGCTACACATTCAAATGTACAAAGGGTTGTGACAACTTCAGAGCATTGAATGGTAGGTGGTTGGTGTTTATCCACAGCTTGACTCCCTCCTCTGGCAATCTTCACAGAACTTTAGCCTAATGGTTGCCATCAATTTGAGTTGAATTAATTTTATAATGAAATGATTTTAGAATGTTGTACTATTTTATTGTTGTTAGCCACCCTGAGCCCGGCTTCGGCTGGGGAGGGCGGGATATAAATAATTTTTTTATTATTATTATTATTATTATTATTATTATTATTATTATTATTCCTCCAGCCTTGCAGTAAAAGTCTATGCAACCATAAGAACTTGCAGGACCACTTTCATTGTGCATCTGTTACTCACCACTCTACAGGAATATAACTCACAACTGCATTAACATCTGAAAGTGTTGAGGGTTTTTCTATAAAGCAAAGGTCTTATGAACAACCATTTCTGACCAGAAAGAAGACACACCACCAAATAACTCTAACCTGCAAAAAAAAAAAAAAAGGCATGCGGTCCTCTATTTCTTTCTGCTAGAATAAATAAAGTCAGGGAAGCAAATGGGTTTTGGAGAAAAACTGATGTATATGAAAACAACTCATTTTCATACCTGTAAAATTCTACACCAGAATGCAGCCGAAACCCAACATCTTTCCCCTTCCTCCTCCCCTCTCCTTGATATCATATATTTATTTCATTTCATTTCATTTAACAAGATTTATAAACCGCTTAACAACCGAAACCTCCAAGCAGTTTACTGGTACATAAAATATAGTACCTACATAAAAGTCAGATAGTCACTAGTGTTGAATCTCCCATGATTCAGCCTCAATGGATGATCCCATGTTCTAGTATTGAGGCAGCATGCAAACACATATGTGCTAAAATGTACTTTGTGGTGGGATCAGGTTTCCAAAGGATATCTCAAATATTGTTCATCGATTAGAAAAAAAAAGCTCTTTGGTTTCTGTTGTCACTCAGGGCTCCTTTGGAAGGCAGGGTGGGGAAAATACAATAAAAATTATAATATAAATCAGTATAAGTGTAGTCTTAATTATATATACCAATTTAAGGCATGTAAAGCTGCCCTTAAGCGCACCATCCAAAGCCTGCTCTCCCTTTACCAGTGAAGTCCCGTTAATTTCATTAGGGTTACTCAAAGAAAATGGATTCATTTGTATTCCAAAGACATTTTGTGTCCTGGGCGGGGGGTGGAATCCCTCCTATAAGGACGTCCAACTGCACCAAATTTAGTTAAAATGTTAGACACTTCCCAACCACCCAAGCCCACTCCAGCCAAGCCCAAATGTTATACAGCTGCAGTAGCATCATTACATCCCAGCTCATTGTAAGTGCCTTGACTATGCAAACAGGAAGACGGATGGTTACTCAGGCAAACTTGAGCCATCGTGATGGGAAAGGTGCAGAGGGAAAACATTATAACCAGTGTTCCTTTGAAAGAACCTGACAGTTGACGGATGACCATCCATAAAAAATCACAAAGGCCTGCCTGTGTAAAGCCCCTTGCTGCCACCGCCTTCTCCCTGGGAAACTATTTGCCTTGATCCGCGAGCAAAAATATTATTTTCGGGTAATTATTTTCCCTACTTTGAATAGGAAAAGTGATCATTAAAAAGATTTCCTTCTCGGCCTCTCCTTCTGTTTTAGAGCCCAGGTTAAAAATGCAAATGGTTTCGACAGAGAGCACTTCCCAGAAGCTCTAAATCAGGGGTCAGCAAACTTTTTAAGCAGGGGGCCAGTCCACTGTCCCTCAGACCTTGTGGGGGGCCAGACTATATTGGGGGGGAGAATAAATTCCTATGCCCCACAAATAACCCAGAGATGCATTTTAAATAAAAGCATACATTCTACTCATGCAAAAACACCAGGCAGGCCCCACAAATAACCCAGAGGTGCATTTTAAATACAGTGGTACCTCAGGTTACAGACGCTTCAGGTTACAGACTCTGCTAACCCAGAAATAGTACCTCGGGTTAAGAATTTTACCTCAGGATGAGAACAGAAATCGCACTGTGGCAGTGGGAAGCCCCATTAGCTAAAGTGGTACCTCAGGTAAAGAACAGTTTCAGGTTAAGAACGGACCTCTGGAACGAATTAAGTTCTTAACCAGAGGTATCACTGTAAAAGGACACATTCTACTTATGTAAAAACGTGCTGATTCCCAGACTGTCCGCGGGCTGGATTTAGAAGGCGATTGAGCCAGATCTGACCCCCTGGCCTTAGTTTGCCTACCCATGCTCTAAATTATGGGAAAGAGTCTCTTCTCCTTCGCTCTCCAGTGGCCTGGGCAGTTCACTGAAAGCTTTACAGGAGGATGTCTTCCCTTTGAGACATTACAGCACCAGAGACTGAGGTCTTCTCCCTCCCCAATCTCACGCACATATTTGTGCAGAGGTTATATGGGGTCACCTTCAGGTGGTTTGTAGACTTCACTTTCCACAGTCGTGTCCCACTGACCCACACACCCACTTCCTTCAAGGCCTTCTTCTTGAGTGAAGGACATCTGCTGGCATGTATGAGAGTTCCAAGTGAAAGTGGGACAATCTGGAGATGCCTTCTCATCCCTCTGTGGTCATGCTTATCCCCCTATGCATGGAGGCAGACATGGGAAGAGACCTGCTGGATCAGGTCAAAGGTCCATCCAACATGAGTCCTGCTCAGAGTAAACCCAATGTAATGAATGAACATGAGCAAGCCAGGTCTATTAATCTCTTGGTCTCGTGTGAGAAGAGCTCATTTGAATGCAACCCAATCAAGATAATGTAAACAGAAATGCATCACACCATTGCTGGGAAGGTAGTGTGTGTGCCTCTTCAGTCTGATCTTGAGGTGCTGATGGGAGACCTCGAGCGCCTTGCTCTCTCTTAGAGGTTTTAATCTTTAAGATGGGCTTGACCCAGACGGCTCTTCAAAGAAAGGATGTTGGACACATGGCCACCCTATTGACAGTTCAACTACAAAATCTAAGAGGCTGGTAATGTCACTAAGAAACAGGTGAGATCAGAGAGAAGCTTCTGAAAATGATACCGTTCAGAAATACCATTCAGCTCTCTTAACGCCCCTTGCTAGATGTGAGAGCCAATGATCTCACAAGTGCTGCATTACGGCATAGGTTGTTGTTTACCTCTTTCCTCTGGGTAGCCTTCACAGTAAATATTTCCACATAATGGAGACAAAAGCATCTCTCTCCTTTTTCCTGCCTAATTTCAGCACACTGGTGACTTTTCAATGTTACAATGGATGAAAAAGATCCTTATTTCTTCTTGCAATGCTCAGTTCAGCTCAATTCAGAACAACAAGAGCATGAAAGGATTTCTGTAATTTCTCACTCACCATCATGGACATTATTTTATTGTTGAAAAAGGGATGTCCACTAGTCTAATCCAGACTGAGTTCGGACCAGCTCCAGAGGTCAATATAGTGACATTGGTAACTCCTGGCCACTCAACAAGCAGTTGAGCAAGCAAACAGGCGGCAGCTATAAGGAGCAACAGCCAATGAGCGGAGCACTTAAAGTACTTCTTCACACAGCACATATTCAGACTATAGAATTTGCTCCTGTAAGAAGCAGTGATGGCCACCAATGAGGCTGGCTTCAAAGAGGATTAGACAAATTCATGGAGGATGAGAATATCAATGCAGGCTGTCGAGAAAGACAAAATGTTGGGGCTAAACAAATCATGGTCTCTGATTCTGATATATATCCTAAACCAGAGACTATGGTTTGTTTCTCCTGAGTGCTGGTGGGGAGGAGCAAACTGGTTGTGATCAGTTCGTGCATGGTAAGCTATAGTTCATAGTTTACTGGGATGTGCAAATGTGTCCACCATAAAACTGCCTTTTCCTGGATCATACAATATGCCCAGGTTTTATTGGGTTACCTACTCTCAAGCATCTCAGGCACATGATCCTTCACATCACCTGCTACCTAACCTAGCGTTGCCATATTTCACAAAGTGAAAATCTGGACACAAAGCTTTTGAGTTTTGCCATATATCAGGATTTTTCCAGACGTTACAGCACTGTTTCCAAAGGCCCAATTCCAGTTATGTCCGGGAGATTATGGACATATGGTAAGCCTAACCTAACCTTTCTAACTGAGGATGCCAGAGAACTGGAATTCTTCTGATTCCTGGAAGGACTTTGTGCGTGCAGAGCTTCTGCCAGTGAACTATGGTGCCTCCATTGGCCTGAATGATTCCTTGGAGACCAGGTGGCTCAGCGGTTGAGCATCTGCTTTGCATGCAGAAGGTCCCAGGTTCAATCCCCATAGCATCTCCCAGGTAGGGCTAGGAGAGACTTCTGGCTGAAACCCTGAAGAACCACTGCTGAGCTAGATGAACCAATGGACTGAGTTGGTGTCAGGCAGCTTCCTGTGTTCCTAGGGAACAGTGAGCTATGGAAGCCAATGGAGTTGTTGTTGTTGTTTAGTCAAATAGTCGTGTCTGACTCTTCGTGACCCCATGGACCAGAGCACGCCAGGCACTCCTGTCTTCCACTGCCTCCCGCAGTTTGGTCAAACTCATGCTGGTAGCTTCGAGAACACTGTCCAACCATCTCGTCCCCTTCTCCTTGTGCCCTCCATCTTTTCCAACATCAGGGTCTTTTCCAGGGAGTCTTCTCTTTTCAGGAGGTGGCCAAAGTATTGGAGCCTCAGCTTCACGATCTGTCCTTCCAGTGAGCACTCAGGGCTGATTTCCTTAAGAATGGATAGGTTTGATCTTCTCGCAGTCCATGGGAATCTCAAAAGTCTCCCCCAGCACCATAATTCAAAAGCATCAATTCTTCAGTGATCAGCCTTCTTTATGGTCCAGCTTGGAATTCATATATTGACTTGGAACTAGCCATCCAGATATTGGGCTGCACTGCTCTAGTATCACGAAATCCTCTCTGGGGTTAACGGTGGCGTGTCTCCCCCCCCCCCTTTCCCCAGGCTTGAGCATCCTTTCCTCTTCGCCCTTCCACAGAAATTGGACGGAAATGCTGGTGGATGTCAGCCGCTGAAAGGCGAGATCGCCGGCTGCAGTGGAGGTGGCAAGGCTCTGAGCCATGCCAGGAGCAACTGATGCATAAAATCATTCAACGTGAAGGGCCGGGCAACAGTGCCTAGACTTATCTGGGAGTTTAATCAGAGAGAATAATTGCAAAAGAAAAGGATGGAGACGGCAGAAGGCTGCAAAGTTATGTGTTTGACCTTTTTATAACTCACCCTCCCCCGCTTGCTCCATCTCTTCCCCCTGACCGGATTAAACAAAAGAGAGAGGAGAGGCAATTTCAGTGCATCAATGCAGCTGCTATCAAATGAGTATACACTTATTCCTCCCTAGCCTTACTTTATTTTCTTTTTAAAAGGCATGCAGATGAAGTCAGAGGAGCTGATGGACACAAACCTGACACTTAAATGGGATTCCTATTCCAGACAGCTGCCTGTCCCTTAGGACTTAGAAAAAAGAGAAGTGTTGCTAGACTGCAGGAGAATTCTGGCTATCCAGTAGTCAGTTGAACTTCTTCTCCATCTTCTCAATTTATTTGCCACACCTTCAAACCAATAGCCTAAGCCTTTTCAGATTTAGGACCCACCTTTAGCCCAAATCAGTGGTGTAGCGTGGGTTGTCAGCACCCGGGGCAAGGCAAGTAATTTGCGCCCCCTAACCCGTGGATTTGCGCCCCCTAACCCATGGATTTGCCCTAACCCCAGATGTTGCGCCCGGTGCGGCCCGCCCCCCCTGCACCCCCCACGCTACGCCACTGGCCCAAATGTGCAATTAATATGATCTGCATGGGTCATTATTTCACCATATATTTGTGTGGTGATTAACTGCTGCTGGAACATTCACCAGGGGTTTCTGGGACATATTAATTTATACCCCGCCCATCTGGCTGGGTATAATACTGTATAATGTATACATATAATATAATAAAACATCAAACATTAAAAACTTCCCTAAACAGGGCTGCCTTCAGATGTCTTCTAAAAGTCAGATAGTTGTTTATTTCCTTGACTTCTGATGGGAGGGCGTTCCACAGGGCGGGCACCACTACCGAGAAGCTCCTCTGCCTGGTTCCCTGTAACCTCACTTTCCGCAGAAGGACCCACCAGAAGGCTCTTGGAACTGGACCTCAGTGTCTGGCCTGAACAATGGGGGTGGAGATGCTCCTTCAGGTATACTGGGCCGAGGCCATTCAGGGCTTTAAAGGTCAGCACCAACACTTTGAAATGGGCCCAGAAATGTACTGGCAGCCAATGTAGGTCTTTCAGGACCGGTGTTATATGGCCTCAGAGGCCACTCCCAGTCTCCAGTCTAGTTGTAGTTTCCAAGTCACCTTCAAAGGTAGCATTGCAGTAGTCCAAGCTACCAGAGCATGCACCACTCTAGAGAGACAGTCTGCGAGCAGGTAGGGTCTCAGCCTGCATACCAGGTGGAGCTGGTAGACAGCTACCCTGGACATAGAATTAACATGTGCCTCCATGGACAGCTGCAGGTCCAAAATGACTCCCAGGCTGTGCTCCTGGTCCTTCAGGGGCACAGTTACCCCATTCAGGACCAGGAAGTCCCTCACACCTGCCCACCCCCAAAACAGTACTTCTGTCTTGTCAGGATTCAACCTCAATCCATTAGCCACCATCCATCCTCCAACCACCTCCAGACACTCACACAGGACATTCACTGCCTTCACTGGTTCTGATTTAAAAGAGAGGCAGTGACCATTTTGTGCAGAGGTTCTGTTTCTGACCACGGAGTGCATTGGTGCCTGCGCCACCCCAGTCCAGCTCACTCAGAGTGCTGGACCAAAAAATAGGACATTCTGGGATCCAATCAGAAGCCGGGATTGCTTCTGTCATTCTGGGGTTTCTGCTTAAAATGGGATGGTTTACTTCAAAAAGTAAAAACCAAGACACCTCAAAGGTTGTTGAGCTCTTTTCTTCACAAAAACGCCAAAAAGGGGGGGGGGGTCGGTTGTCTTGTCTAAGATCCAGTGCCGCCTTTCGGAAATTCCCCCGGACGTCAATTCCGCCTTTGAAATGCCAGTAATGTCTGGGAAAATCCAAACATACGACAGCCCTATGGTTGAGAGGTACAGCATTGTTAGAAACTCAGGTGGTGGCCATCGCTAGCATTGGGCAGAGTGAAGTAGCCATCTCAGGTAGCGGATGCTGAAGGATGGTCATGTGGTCAGATCTGTGCCCCTTAGGAGAGCATGCTGTCCTCGGGTTCAGTGGAGAGCACTGACCCTTTGCTAGTAAGAGTCAATTGCCAGTCTGGATTCACACCTAAAATGGTGTGGTGAGGAGGCAGTCTCTTGTCCTTAGTCACAAATAGCAAAATGTATTGGGTCAATCCTGTTACCATACCCAGAATCCCAGCACTGACTGGAGGGCCAATATATATAAATATATTTTTGAAGAGGGGTCCAGAGCAGGTGTCGGTAGTTGACCCTGCTGGGGTACCAGGACATTAGCAGCTGCCCAACGATGCCCAGGTCTGAGTATTGCACTAGTTGCCTAGTAACAGCCACCCACTTTCTGACCGTGCTTCTCGTCTTCTAAAGAGTGGTCCGCAAATCTTTACAGATTAATATTTTCCTTGCTAAATCCGGGACCATATATTATTCCACCAAATCAAAAACAGTACGTTCCAAAACCCATTTAAAGGGTGACGAGCCCCTGGGCTTGATCGAAGCCAGGCAATTTCTGGGGAAGGTTTTCACCTGGCTGAAGATTCTGCCATTAATAGAGAAGTTAATGAAAACAAGGCCAAAAAAATAGGCCTGAGCCGTGAGTCAGCGTCAGAGAGCTTTGTACGCTGAATAATTGATCGCTTTCATCAGTCTGGGGGCATGCAAGAGAAAACACTTTAGATAACAAAAATGCATTTATTTATTTGTGTCTAAGAAGAACATTTACACAAAGTATGGGCATGAAAATAGGAACCAGGTATTTGGAATGTGGTGAAAGCTAAGAGGGAAGGAAATTTAACATGTTATCAGCTGAATACTGAGTTGCACCTGACAGACCCATCCACCACTTGCTTGCTGGGAGATTATATTTATTCATTTAAATAATTGTGACCACATACTAGTGCTAGTTTTGTAGAAGGCCCTGGCATCCATATTAAAAAGGATCAGGTAGCAGGTTGTGTAAATGTCTTATGTCCTAGAGACCCAGTGCCGGCCAGAGTATTCGCAATATTAAGCTAGCTAGTAAGAAAGCATCTTAAAAAGCAGAGACATCACCTTGCCAACAAAGGTCCGTATAGTTAAAGCTATGGTTTTCCCAGTAGTGATGTATGGAAGTGAGAGCTGGACCATAAAGAAGGCTGTTCGCCGAAGAATGGATGCTTTTGAACTATGGTGCTGGAGGAGACTCTTGAGAGTCCCATGGACCGCAAGAAGATCAAACCTATCCATTCTGAAGGAAATAAGCCCTGAGTGCACACTGGATGGACAGATCCTGAAGCTGAGGCTCCAATACTTTTGCCACCTCATGAGAAGAGAAGACTCCCTGGAAAAGACCCTGATGTTGGGAAAGATTGAGGGCACAAGGAGAAGGGGACGACAGAGGATGAGATGGTTGGACAGTGTTATCGAAGCTACTAACATGAGTTTGACCAAACTGTGGGAGGCAGTGGAGGACAGGAGTGCCTGGCGTGCTCTGGTCCATGGGGTCACGAATAGTGGGACACGACTAAATGACTAAACAACAACAAAGTAAAAAAGCAGTCCTCTGTTTGAAGGGCTGACTAGTCTGGTTTAAACGTAAATATAA
Organism: Podarcis filfolensis; assembly: GCF_964270895.1. Taxonomy (NCBI): domain Eukaryota; kingdom Metazoa; phylum Chordata; class Lepidosauria; order Squamata; family Lacertidae; genus Podarcis; species Podarcis filfolensis. Next base: position 64,252,326 of record NC_139610.1, read on the forward strand.
AGCATCCTAAGAAGGGGAGAGCAGAGCAGGGGCCTTGAAGATGCACATCAGCAGTTAGCAGCTGGACAGCAGACTCACCTGCTCCAAGTCTTCCCTAGAGCACAGAAGCAGCTCTCCAGGTAAGGTGGGTCACAGTTGCTTACCGGGAGGGAAAGGCTGGAACGATGCAAGAGAGATGGATTTGCTGTGCCATTGTATCTGCAGTGTACAGGGCTCTCTGCTGCCTTGCCCTAACAACACCCAGGCCTTAACAAACTACATTTCCCATGATTCTTTGGGGGAAGCCATGGCTGTCCAAAGTGGTATGATACTTCTGTAAGTGTATAGTGCAGATGGGGCCTATAGCTGTATAAAAACCAAACATTTTAAGTATAGGACTTCTAAAAATAAAAACAATCCTGGGAACTGTAGTTTATTAACAGTTTTGATAACTGTAGCTATGTGAAGGGTAAACTGCAGTTTCCAGGAATCTTTGGAAGAAAGTCACTTGCTTTAAATGCCTGGTGTGTTGCAACCTAAGTATATATTGTATATAGATGTCTTTTCTTATAAATTTAATTGCATTTATAGAGATTCCACTGAGCTTTTTTGTACAAAGTTCAATAGATCACCTACTACCTCTTATTAGCTTATTATCCAAGAACCTTTAAAATATTATTTATTGAATTTTGTAAAATAAAATAAAATAAAATCACATTTATTGAAATTTATTTCCTTCCTTCTCCCTTTCTCTTTCTCTGTCTTTCTCTGTAACAACTTTGAAAGAGAAAAGGGGAGAAAGGAATGCTTGGAGGAATGATTAAATGCCTCTAGATTTACACAGTGAAATATGGACAGTTTAAATGTCTGAGCTATTTGCTTCTTTTCATCCCCTGGACATTTTCAAACACCCCATGCTGCTCTAAGATTAATGGAGTACCGAATGCTTTTAGCTTGCTCAGAGTACCAAGGAGAGCGTACCGCCACCGAATCTGTATTTGCCAAAGCAAAGTGAATATCTCATTAATGTATGATTAATAGCCATTTGCGAAGTGATTAATTAGTCATTTTGACAGTAAATTTAGCCATAGAACATGCCTTTGCCAGGCTACCGATTCGCATTTAAAGGTAGGTTGGTGAAATGGGGGGGGGGGAGGAGTAAGAGTAAGGAAATTCCCCAATCAAGGAAAAAAAGAGAAGTCTTTACATATTCTGGTCTTGTTTGATTTCATCTGGCTTGCCTTAAAGAACAAGTCTCCAGAATGGAAGCTCTCTTTGATGATTGATGGCATCTCTTTCTATCTGCAAGCTACAAATACAGAACAGGATATTTTCTTTTCTCCTTAGGCCTTATTGGTACAAGAGTTATTTCCACTTTGCCGCCGAATTGATTTGCAACACAGGCATATGAGTTTGTATATATTGCTCATCCTCCCATCACGAAGTATAAGTCAGCAAGTCTCCTGGAGAGTGATGGATGTGGGGAGGGGTGGAGAAAGCCCATTGTCTGTTATCATTGGCTGGCATAATGGCCATTATCTTTTGAAAATAGAGAAGAGTGTCAGGTTCAGCCAATTGTCTGTTATTGTTGTTGTTTAGTCGTTTAGTCGTGTCCGACTCTTTGTGACCCCATGGACCAGAGCACGCCAGGCACTCCTGTCTTCCACTGTCTCCCGTAGTTTGGTCAAACTCATGTTGTTAGCAGTTCAAAAGCACGTCAAAGTGCAAGTAGATAAATAGGTACTGCTCTGGCAGGAAGGTAAATGGCATTTACATGCACCGCTCTGGTTTCCCCAGAAGCGGCTTAGTCATGCTGGCCACATGACCCGGAAAAACTGTCTGTGGACAAGCGCTGGCTCCCTCGGCCTGTAAAGCGAGATGAGCACCGCAACCCCAGAGTCGTCTGTGACTGGACTTAACTGTCAGGGGTCCTTTACCTTCAATATTGTCTAAAGGTAAAATTTGCATGTGTGTTTCTGCCCAATTTTGTCATCTGCACCCACCACCACTGATATGTTTCATCCCACTAAAGTTCGCCCAGATGGGAATGTGGTCCCTAGACCGAAAGTGGGCAGCAGTGATACTTTCTAGTAATTTTCAAGGAATCAATTTTTAATAGTGGCTGGGGAAACCCAGCCAGGTGGGCGGGGTATAAATAAATTATTATTATTATTATTATTATTATTATTATTATTATTATTATTATTATTTTCCCACTTTGAATGGATGGGCAGAGCCCCCCATGGCTCCGTGGAGAAAACTCAAATATACTGCTCGAGCTCCACTTTCCAAATTTATCCTTGCCCCTAATAACACCATGAGTTATAAATAATATGTTAATTTTGCTTAAATATCACATCCCTTACCTACTGGCTTCAAATGCTTTTTTCTCAGAGGAAAAATATATCCAGCTGGATCACGTTTCAATATTTCAAAAGAAGCAGGTTCCCCACCCCCGCCCGAAAGCATATTTGGCTAAGAATGGCACAAGGCAGACAGAGCTGTGTTTCCAACGTTTGAAGTATTCCATAATATTTATCTCAGTTGGCAGTCCTCTGGGGCACTCGGGTTGCTGTATTTCTTTTAATACACTGCAAATGGTTTATATCGGATTTCCATATTACAATATCTGCAAAGATCCTGTTGAGCCCAACATGAAAACAAGCAGTTGCAGTTAATAGAGTCATAGCAGTGGTGGATGGGAAAGGCTTGGGGGGGGCAAGAGAACCCCGTCACTCTCATGAAATGCTCCCTATTTTGTTTTCTGAATACTCTATACTTTATTTATTTAGCTAGGGCACAAGCCAGCCAAAGCTGAGCACTCTGAAGTTTCGTTGATTTCAACTGCAGGATTGGAAGGATGTGATAGGTACTAGCAATAGGATATCTTAATTTTATTTTATCCTCTGCAGATCCATGAACGTGGGTTAACACAAAGTAAAACTGTTTGTGCCTGTCTTTAAAGCTCTTGCACATAAAGAGCCCCAGCAAAAGAGTTTAAATCCCATTGTTAGGCGGGTTTAACTGAAGCATAGGAATCTTCTTTTTAATACAATGCATCTCCTTAAGCTGGCCCCCTTTCCCCTCTTTTCAATAAAACAGACAACAGGCTGTAAGGTAAGTTTAAATGCTTTACTTACAGTTTCTAGGTCTCAGAGTTGCATTTTCCTTAGTAGGCATGGCAAACTGCAGGTAAATGTTCTAAGTTGTAAAAATACACAGCAAGGCTGCCTCAGGTACATATCTGAGGCAGAGAGCTAAGTGGAATCACGACTGCCTCCATCTCTTGCAGTGCGAGAGCAGGAGACAGAAAGAGAAAGAGAAAGAGAAAGGGGGGCAGGAAACAAATCTTACTTCCTCCCTCCTTGGGGAAGAGGGGATGTGACATCACAGAGCCTAGGGTCACAGAGCCTAGAACACTGCAGTCCTTAACTCCTTCACATACTAACTATCATTATTACATTTGACTGCGAATCTCCCATAAGATGTGCTTCATTCTCTCACTAGTGGAACACCCTCACACCAGATGTCAAAGAGGACAACAACTACTAGACTTTTAGAAGACATCTGAAGGCAGCCCTGTTTAGGGAAGCTTTTAATATCTGAAGGATTTTAATATTTTGTTGGAAGCTGGGGAACCCAGCCAGATGGGCGTGGTATAAAGAAATTATTATTATTATTATTATTATTATTATTATTATTATTATTACTGAAGTCAATAGGTGTTTTAATTTATAGCAGGTGCAGGGAGTTTGTATCCATTCCAGGTGAGACGTCGTCCTAATCAGTGCAATCTTTCCCAAAATCAGCACCAATGACAGTGCCATTTCTCTACTCATGTTGGATGTGGCAAGGTGCATGGTGGTGGCAGAGCAAGTGGTGGCGGGAGCAGTGGCAGGGCAAAGCAGCACTTCCTGTTTCACCCCAAGTAGCCCTGTTGACAAGCACCCTTGTGAAAAGTCAGTTGTCTTGTGAGTGCTCTGGGGAATCTGGGACCTGAATGCTCACTTTCTGACTTAGAACTGGGTAGCCTCCATTGTCTCATAGGAAGGAGAATGCTTTGCTTCCATGGCCAAAGGGAGTAATACTCCTGAACACCAGTTGCTGGAAAGAATAAGAATAAGAATAAGAATAAGAATAAGAATAAGAATAAGAATAAGAATGGGGCCACTAGGTGGCGCATCGGAAGATGGCTGACAATAACATCTCTCCGACCCACACGAGGTAATTTGGAGGCTATGATGGGGGTAATTAGCCTCCTTAACCCCCCCAGGATTGTGGGGGGGACGGCCCTTGCCTGCTGTGCCCTATACCACCCCCGAATTTGTGGGGGTGGGGGCACTAGGCACAAAGCCCTCCTGTGGGATTCCGGCACTCCTCGACGCCGTCCCTGATTCGCGCCGCTAGTTGCAAGCATCTTCAAAAGAAACAATTTGGACGAGATAAATTGCACATGCTTCAAGGAAAAAGGGGAGTAAAGACTGCTGACAGAAGAGATCTCTGATAACAAGACAAGAATAAAATATGAGAAGATACGTCAAGATACGGTATGACTGAGGGGGGAGGGGGGAAAAACCTGCCTTCCTTTTTCTTATGTGATTTAACAAGAATCCCCTCCCCTAATGAGTCAGAAACTAAGGACTTAAGCTGTGGATTTAAGGCTGTGTGGAGATAAACTTCCGAACCAAAGCAATGTTTCAAGATGAAGCTGGAAAGCTAAGAGTTTTGGAATGACGCAGTTAAAAATGCCGTCGCCATTTTGGGAGGCATTGTTGGAGCTCTTGGGTCTGGGAGGAGAAAGAGAGAAATAGAGTTGTTTACATATCGTGGATCAACTTCTCGGTGGGACTTAAGAGCGACAAATGCCAAATTTATGATGGAAAGAGCGATGTTATCTACGAAGGAGATATATGGAAACCATCTGGACTTAGTGGAGGAATGGGAAATCCACACAGGATTATTATTTTGCTTATCGGCTTAAGGAGACTAACAGAAGAGATCGTAAAGGAAAAATAGAAATTATATGAACAAGATATGATGTGGAAACACCAAGATAAGACTGGATAGAATTATGAATTTTGTTTGGACTGATTGGGACTGATTTGGACATTAACGCAGTAATAAGAAGATGATCTGAATCCCCCTTTGGATCTTGAAGTATGGGTTCCCCCAACAAAATTTAAAAATTTGGCTTTGTAATTTGGAATTTATGTGATGTGATTTAATTTGATGTGATTGGCCAGTTAATAAAAATTATTTTTTTAAAAAAGAATAAGAATAAGAATAAGAATTTATTATTTATACCCCACCATCTGGCTGGGTTTCCCCAGCCACTCTGAGCAGTTTCCAACATAATATTAAAATACAGTAATGTACCAAACATTAAAAGCTTCCCTAAACAGGGCTGCCTTCAGATGTCTTCTAAAAGTCTGGTAGTTGTTTTTCTCTTTGACATCTGGTGGGAGGGCGTTCCACAGGGCGGGTGCCACTACCGAGAAGGCCCTCTGCCTGGTTCCCTGTAACCTCACTTCTCGCAGTGAGGCCCTCGGCGCTGGACCTCAGTGTCCGGGCTGAACGATGGGGGTGGAGACGCTCCTTCAGATATACAGGACTGAGGCTGTTTAGGGCTTTAAAGGTCAGCACCAACACTTTGAATTGTGCTTGGAAACGTACTGGAAGCCAATGTAGGTCTTTCAAGACCGGTGTTATGTGGTCTCAGCAGCCGCTCCCAGTCAAACCACAGGTTGGGTGAGGGCTCTTGTGTTTAGGTCCTGTTTGCCGATTTCCTACGATTGGCCACTATAAGAACAAGATGCTGGACTAGATGGGCCCTTGGTCTGATCCAGCAGCCTCTTCTTATATTGTTAGGAGATTCGTAAGCATTTAACTTGACACATAATTTAATTTGACACATTTCCATCTTCACAGAAGCCTGGTTTTGCTCCAGCTCATTGAAGCCAGCCGGATTCCATGCACACACACACACCACCCCTCGTCCAATTTTCCCTATTCAAAGAGTAGCTGAGTGGGAAATTTATGGAACACTCTTAGAATGTTTTTCTTCATCATAATTAAAATGCATCACTAACTCTTAGCCAGCCTTCAGGGAATTTGAAGAATTAAACGCCATATTTTTACTTTCTCAAGGCAGTAAACATTATATGAATTAGTACATTGTCTCAGCAGTTGGCAACGTTTTGCAAAGTTCACCCTTAAAGTCCATTAATTTTTCAAATATATAATATAAGCCCCCAAATCTTAGCATATGCACCTAACTCATACATATGCGTAGGAAAATGTGATCAATAAAATCCAACGTTTGTAGCCAACTAAGTTCTACTCAGAGTAAACCCACTGAAATTAATGAAGCTAAGTTAAGCATGCTTATTAATTACAATGGGTTTACTCTGAGTATGACTAGCATTGGATACAACCCCAAATATTGCCAGCCCCATACACTTAAAGCAGCCACTCAAATTCATAGTGGCAAATCCTTCAACTTATCAGTCCAGATCTTTAGGGTGCAAAGTGAAAAGCTCTGCAAAAAATGAGGGGTCCCAAAAACGTTGGTAGGGTGGGAGCTTAAGGTGGACTAATATTAAATTTCAAAGTATTTGTTGGTTTATGGCATTGATCCTCTGCTCTTTATTGAAAAAGGCTCTCAGTGAGACTTAATAGTATCCGTATCAAGATTGTCCCTGCCCTCAGACTTCGTATCTAGAAATACATGGCATGCAAGGAAAAAGGAATGTGAGGGAGGAGGAAAAAGCAAGCTCAGGCTCTTAAAGTTACAGTTCTTACTATAATGCAGTTAAGAGCAGCAATATTCCAAAGGGTACTAACCGTACTAGCCAGAAAGTTGATGGATGTCACAGATCAATGGTGGATGTTGAACCAGGCTGACCCAAGACATTTTGGCACCTGAGGTGAACCACAAAATGACGCTCCCACCCGGCCACCAGGGAAGAAGGGCTGAGTGAAGACTTACACCAGGAACATGCAGCAAATGAAGATCTACTTTGGGAACAAGGAGGGAGTGCAGCAGCAGCAACAGTGGGTGATACATTCCTTAGAGGCAGGATCTGCTGTCCATGTAGATCCTGCCGCCTGAGGCGGTCACCTCACTTTGCCTCATGGGTGGGCCAGCCCTGATGTCAAAAAATTGTATGTCAAAGAATGGATGCCATAGAATGGTAGAAGTCTTCCACCTGCGACACTGTCTCCCGATCTCTCTCCCCCTCTGCTCATTAAGCTCAACTTGGTTCCTTCATGACAAAACTCTGCTCCCAAGCCATAGCAAACAAGAAGGTAGAAACGGGTGGAGTTGAACATAAGCTTGGAAAAATGAGAAACTGAGAAGAACCAAAATCATCCATCTCTAGGTGGGACTGTTCACCTTTCCCCTACCAATCTGAAGGCTGCTCGGGCTCCCCCTCAACTGCTATTTGCTTAACAACAACAAAACAGGCGTGTTAACTGCATTTGTGTAATTATTGCCACATCAATGGTCAATTATGCAGCAGCTTCTATATACACTACTGAGCTAGTAGAATGCACCAAGGGTGGACTGCAATAATGCAAACAGGCAATGTTAAAACGAGCTAAGACAATTTACAATTGGAAGAACTTGGTGGGTCCTAAAATGTATGTATCTCAGGTGTCAAAGGTTCAGGTTAAAGCGGCGCATTTTAAGCACTCAGCAAAACTTACACAATAAAGGTGCTAAGCGCATCTCAGCAGGGAGGGAATTCCACAGTTTAGGGGCTTCTGCAGTCAGTTGAATGTCCTGTCCTAGGCCACCACCTATTGAATTTCTGAGAGCGGTGGAGATACCAGGAGGTTCACACCCAAGAGGGTCTACAACTCTACATGGAAGAAGGTGGCCTTTCATGTTTTTTGGGAGCCAAGCCAAGCCATTTAGGGCTTTAAGCACAAATGTGAGCCCTTTGCATGGGGCCAAGAAATGAACTGGCAACTGCTGGAGCTGCCTTATGTGGATTCTCAATGGCTGCTGTGTTTTGGACCATCTGAAGTAACTCTGAAAGCTGCTTAAACAAACCCAGTAGGGAAATGACACAACTGGTGGAGAGAAGCAAAAGAAGATTGGAGCGTTATATGTCTCACGGCTGCCTTTGTTTTCTATCTCAATTCTCCTTCCAGAGCCATGTGAGATTAGAAGTAGAAGCTGTGGCAGGAAGCTGTCAGCTAGCAAGGAAAGACATCTCTGTGCAACTGAAGGTTTCACAGAGACATTTGAGATGGGTTTCAAGAACTGGGATAAGATAGAATGAGACATCTGAGACTGAACTCCTCTGAGCTGTCTCATTACTTCTGCAATAACTTGCTGGCTTCACTTCAGAATCCCTCTAGCTGGGAGCAGACTCTGTTATATCCTTCAAGTACTACCACTATATAAATGGAATAGCATTATAAAAGTACAGACAGATAACTACACCTGTGCATATTAATGAAGTGTTAACATTCCCTAGCAGTTCTGAATGCAAAATAAGCATTCTTGACTGTTCAGAGGCTGCATAATGTTGCAACTGAGGGATATTCAGATTTACCTTGAAGTTAAGCCCTAAAAAATAAACCCACAGTATCCCAGCTGCAAAACAAATCCATGAAGTTCTAAAGAAGGCAGTTGGTTTTCATTTAACTTTCACATCGCTAGGCACAGCTGCATCCCCTTCTTATCCTATGCGGATAGGAAAATGTTCAATATTGAGTTCAATCTACAATTAACTACATGCTAATCTAAGAGCTAAGAGCAAATCCATAATTCAGCACACTTGGGAATTAGGAGTCAGTGAACCCTGCGTGGCATGATTTTGTCTTGCAAGTTCAAGAACAGGTATGAAATAAAATCTAAAACATTCTGTGTTCCTAATTTTTTGTGAGTATCTATGTTTTGTGAATTGAGCCCTTTCTGTGCAGACATTTCTTTTATGCAAGCAGATAGAAGTCAAAGTCAAACTGAGATTCCACATGGTATGTGGAAGTATGATAGGTTGTTTTTTTTCCAGCCAGAACTCAGTTGGTTCCAGCCAGAACTCAGTTCTGGCACCTCTCAGGTGGGCACCATTGCCATTCTAAGAGAACGAAGGAGGTGTTCATTGTGAGTTCTGGCACATTTTTTTCTAGAAAAATAGCACTGACTATAGTCTACATAAAAATCCAGCAGTGCCCATTATCACTGGGATCATCCTTAATATATTTATTCAGAAGTAAGTTCTATTGAATTCCAAAACACAAAGGTCTCCCATTTGAAATTGGCCTTTTAATTCCCATCATTTCCTGTTCCCTTTGGACCATGTCATTATTGAAATTGGCCCTTTGATCATTCTTTTCCTGTTTCCTGCTGGCCACTGACCTTTTCCTTGCTTGTTTCCTCATTGCAGTCAAAACAACCATTCATTTATTGCATTGTATTTAAAAAATGGGACGCGGGTGGCGCTGTGGGTAAAACCTCAGCGCCTAGGGCTTGCCGATCGCATGGTCGGCAGTTCGAATCCCCGCGGCGGGGTGAGCTCCCGTCTTTCGGTCCCAGCTCCTGCCCACCTAGCAGTTCGAAAGCACCCTTAAGTGCAAGTAGATAAATAGGTACCGCTTTATAGCGGGAAGGTAAACGGCGTTTCCGTGTGCTTCCGTGTCTCCGGACAGCACTAGCCCCCGGCCTCTTAAGTGAGATGGGAGCACAACCCTAGAGTCGGACACGACTGGCCCGTACGGGCAGGGGTACCTTTATCTTTACCTTTTTTATTTAAAAAATACAATGTAATACAGTCATGGCTTACCTGACTATTTCCATTTCTGCATCCAAAATTTAACACAAAAAATAAATGAGATTATTAAAGGGAGTGGGACTGACTATAGGGTAAGGGATGGAGATATGGCAATTGCTCGTTCACCCAGGGAATGAAGGGCAAGAAATGCAGGAGGTTAACAGGGCATCACTGCACAGATTATACTTCCCATGAGGTGCATCAGTAGAACTTTGTCAGTCAGCATGAGAAAAGCTGCCACAACAATTCCATGCAAAGTCAGATAAATCACCCCAAACCCTCCCCACCAAACCCCAGGCCTTAAGCTCCTTCAGATCTTGTTGGATTTCAATGTCCATCAGTCCCAGCTAGCATGATCAATGGTTAGAGCAATGGAAGTTGTACATCAACAACATCTGGAGGGCCACAGGTTCTCCATCTTTGCCCTAAAGCAGCCTTTCTCAACCTGTGGGTCCCCAGATGTTGTTGAACTACAACTCCCATCACCCCTAGCTAGCAAGGCCAGAGCTCAGGGATGCTGGGAGTTGTAGTCCAACAACAAACATCTGGGGACCCACAGATTGAGAACCGCTGCCTAAAGGAAGCAGTGGGTTGGCAGCAATGTCACCTGGATTCTCTGCAATAACTAAGTGAGCAAATTACATCAGTTCCAAAGCAAAAGGTGAGTGTTCCTGCAGCATTCATTGGGCACATCCATCCTTGTCATCTAGGCCAGTGTTTCCCAAACTTGGGTCTCCTGCTGTTTTTGGACTACAACTCCCATCATCCCTAGCTAGCAGGACCAAAAGTCAGGGATGATGGGAAATGTAGTTGAAAAACAGCTGGAGACCCAAGTTTGGGAAGCACTGATATAGACTGAGTGCCTTAACAGGGAAAGCTGCAAATATGCTCTGCACATGCTCTCTGGCACTTTTTTCCCAGGTCTCCTCCCAGCCCCAGAGAAGAAAAGCATTCCCCTCAGAGGCAAACGATGTCTACAGATGTTCAGAGGTACTGAGTCCAAGGTGCCAGCATTTTTGTAAAGACAGGGAGGAAAACCTTTAACTGCAAATAAGTGCAATCATTACCCAGAATCCCTGGCAACTTTGACCTGGGATAATTTTTTTTTTTTGCTTAAGACAATGATCATTTGCGCCTTGAGCATGGGAAAAAGAGAACCATCAGAAAAGCCCCCAAGATGTGCAGGATGTCCATTCGTTGAAAACCTGCAAGAAATACTGCAATCTATTCTCGATGGGAAGATTTACTGGATTGCTGCAGTGACAGCACAATAGAGTCTTTCAGTTCAAATGCAAATAATTTTGGAACAACACTATTCAGATAAAGGGCATCTCTGTATTATAAATGCAGCCATGCCAGAGGGAGATCATGTTACAACATGATTAAATTGCTTGTGCAGCTTGAGGACATTCCTCCTTCAAATGAATGTTTGCTTAATATATATTTTGAAATTCATTTAGAATTCTTACTTTTGAGGAATGAGAGAAACAACACATCGCTTAAAGATTTTGGCCAGAGTAAGGTGACCTGAAACCCATTTATTTTAATGGTGTTAACAACACCTAGTTACATTCTGAATTATGGTCAATGCTTTTTTTCTGGGAGCACTCAAGGGTACACAGTAATGGAAACATTTTTTCCAGAAGAAAATTACTGGTTAAAAATGTGGCACTTGGTTTAACAACTTCATGGTGAGTGCTGGCACCTCTTTTTCTAGAAGAAAAGCACTGATTATGATCATTGTGCACCAGAGAGCAAAATATCTTGGGCCTGGCCAGAGGGTTACCTTAGTGGTTTACCGGCGGCACTGCTCCAACGCCATACAAACAGTGCCGGGATCCTCTGTGCGCGGCTGTAGCGGCAATGGAGGGATCCCAGTGTTGGGATCTCCGCTCAGCCAAGCTCATAAAGCTCATTTTCTTCCCCCGAGTCTTTGGAATCGCCTCCCGACATATAACGACCTGAGCCTTTGGTAAGGCTCCAAGGAACGTTCCATTCAGCAGAGTTTCCAGCTCAGGAAAGAGACAAGAGGTTTGGGCTACATTGTAAAGAGTTTATTTCTAAGCTACGCAGACAGAAGAGACATCCTCTCTCTATGAAAGCAGAGAGCAACCGAACAAAGGAACAAAGGAACAAAGGAAACAGGAAACCACTAATGTCACATCCCGTCACCCCTCCCGTGAGACTTCCAATAGCCTGGAAGGTCTCTGGAATGTAAATAGAGTCCTGTGACTCCAAGCAGCTGCACAGTGATAAGAACAGAAACTAACACCCAGCACCGTCCGTACGGTGCTGGAGTGCCACCACCAGCAAACCGGTATACAGCGCATGTGCAGCGGCGCTACGTACAGCGCATGCGTGCGATGCCGCACATGTGTTGTACTTAGCGGTTTGCAGCTGGCGCCAGGATCCTCTGCTTGCGGCTGCAGCCACGAACGGAGGATCCTCCACATGCGGCTATGGCGGCGCGATGGCTGCTCGCTCCGCCACGAGCCCCTGTGGGGTGACTTCTTGTCACCCCCGCAGACATGGAACCCGGGGCGCACCCCCCCTGCCCCCCCCTGTTGCAACACCACTGTATCTGTGCCAATGATGTCTGATGATACTGAGCACCGTGTCCCAGAAACTCTGTACTTTCTGCATGCACTCCTGCGGCAAAGGAAATAATGTTCTGGGGTGAGTACAAAGGTGGTTTCTGACATTAAATCATGCAAGAGAACCAGAAGCCCAAATGGTATATTTCCTGATGAAGTGCACAAGCTGTCCCCACATTGGGAATGTCCTACTGCAGTGAGAGAGATGTAGAGATGGCTATGGACATTTCAAACAAGCATACAAACATAAGAAGGTAAGTAAGAGGCTGCTGGATTAAGCCAATGGCCCATCTAGTCCAGCATGCTGTTCAAGCACTGCCAGGAGTAGTTTCTTTTTGCTTTCCAATGTATTTCTTACGAATAAAAATAAAACCAGTGTGGTGCAGGCAAATTTTTATTCTGAAAGTTCGAGAACATGAGCTGAACCTGTCACCTTGGCCTGCTGACCATGAAGAGACATTTGCAGCCATAATAATAATAATAATAATAATAATAATAATAATAAGTTTACTTATACCCTGCCCATCTGGCTGGGCTTCCCCAGCCACTCTGGGCGGCTTCCAACAAAATATTAAAATACCGTAATGCATCAAACGTTAAAAGCTTCCCTAAACAGGGCTGCCTTCAGATGTCTTCTAAAAGTCCACCCAGGCCCCATTAATCCTATCCAACTTTCCCTGCCCTGAGTATATAGTGGAAATGAAAGGAGGCTCTGCCTTCTTGCAGAAAACAGATTGCCACATTCATTCAACATTTAGCGAAGGGCCGTATCGTCTGACCAGTGATGCTTTTCTTAAAGAGAACCTTGTGGTTATAAATACAGGCCCGCGATGCAGCTTGTTCACGAAAAAACATTACACAGCAGCAAGTTCTTTTCCAGCGTAATAAGCCGTGTCTTAACCAGGTCCCTGAACTGTGCCGAAAGCCTGGACACATCCAGTAGACTTCTGGGTAGAAGCTTAAAAGAATCCTCAATAGGCAGGAATAAAACCCTGCCTGCCTGAGATTGCATGCATCCTCGCAGCATCAGCAGCTGCTTTCTTCTTCAGATGGCAAAACAGTACATCTGGGACAGCTGCTCTCCATGCACAGTGCAAAGAGGAAGGGGCTATGCTCGAAAATGCAAGGCGAAAAGTCAGGTGCTGACCAGCGGCAAATTACCATCCACCTCCAAATGTTACATCAGTATCATTCCTCTTATTATTGTAAAATAAATCAGCTGTCCTGTCCCCCCCTCCCCCTGCCATGTGTTGTTTGGAAAAGATGGACATGAACTGACAGGAGGTCCCAGGTTCAATCCCTGACATCTCCAGATACAAGAGATGGTCATCTTAAACAGTGGACAGCTGAGCCGATCAGTGAAGAACAGCGTTTCCCAAACTTGGGTCTCCAGCTGGTTTTGGACTACACTTCCCATCACCCCTGACCACTGGTCCTGGTAGCTAGGGATGATGGGAGTTGTAGGCCAAAAGCAGCTGGAGACCCAAGTTTGGGAAACCCTGGTATAAGCAGTACAATGGTACCTCGGGTTACATACGCTTCAGGTTACAGACTCTGCTAACCCAGAAATAGTACCTCAGGTTAAGAACTTTGCTTCAGGATAAGAACAGAAATCGTGCTCCGGCGGCACGGCAGCAGCGGGAGGCCCCATTAGCTAAAGTGGTGCTTCAGATTAAGAACAGTTTCAGGTTAAGAACGGACCTCCAGAACGAATTAAGTACTTAACCCGAGGTACCACTGTACTGAGCTTGATGGACCAGTGGTATGATTCAGGGATGCTGTACATCTTTCGTTGCAGATCCTGCATTGAAGAAGGAGGTCAACTGGATTACCTCCAAGTTCCCTTCCAGCTCCATGATGCTGTAGCTAAAGGAGGCCCTCTAACTAGATATGCCATTACTTGGGACTCGCTTGCCATGTTCATAACTTGATCTTCGTTCCTGAGCTGCAGCTTGGTCAGGGTGAGGGCCAACAGACATGTCCCCAATTACCCATCTCCCCTCATACATTCATTTATACCAAAATCAAAGCGGATCTAGGGGACTGTGACCGGTGCAGTTGAACTTTTGGGGCATCACCAGCTAACACCAAAAGTATGACTTCCAACAGAAGGTGAAAGGTGGGGGTGCCAGATGTTGGTGTCACACAGGGTGCCACTGAAATTTGAGACACCAAGGTCTACCACTGCCTAAATGAACGCATGAAAAGTATCATTATAGCAGACCTTCCAAGCATCCCTATTTTCCAGGGACAGTCCTGGATTTATAGAAACTGTCCCGGTTTCTGATTTGATCCCGGAATATCCCACTTTTCCTTGGAATGCCCCCATTTTCATTGGAGAAATGTTGGAGGGTGTGGAGTTCTGCAACCCCGAGCCAAGGAGATAAGGAACTATACAAGCTTTAGAAGACATCTGAAGGCAGCCCTGTATAGGGAAGTTTTTTAATATTTAATGTTTTGTTGTGTTTTTATATACGTTGGAAGTTGCCCGGTGTGGTTCGGGCAACCTAATCAGATGGGCAGGGTATAAGTAATAAAATTATTATTCTTATTATGGAATAGGATGTTCCTATTTTCATTGGAGAATTGGTGGAGGGCATATTATAGGGGTGCTGAACTTCAGGCTGGGGACCTCAGAAAAGAAGAAGAGTTTGGATTTGATATCTCGCTTTATCACTACCCAAAGGAGTCTCAAAGCGGCTAACATTCTCCTTTCCCTTCCTCCCCCACAAGAAACACTCTGTGAGGTGAGTGGGGCTGAGAGACTTCAGAGAAGTGTGACTGGCTCAAGGTCACCCAGCAGCTGCATGTGGAGGAGCAGGGAATCGAACCCAGTTCACCAGATTACGAGTCCACCGCTCTTAACCACTACACCACAATGTAGCATCTGGGTCTCCCTATTCAGCCTTCCCTTGACCAGGCCCCTCCGAGTCACACCCCTCAGTGACCCTGCTCCACACCCTCTTGAGTGTTTTTGCCTAGCTGGATTATGTCTTTGCACTGGGACCATCGCTCTTGTTTACCAGAATGGAGGCTGCAAAGCATTGTGCATAGAAACCTCTGACTTTTGCAGGACTGGAATGTAGCCTACTGAAGAAAAGTAGAGTAGCCCCACCCACTGCCCCACCCATTATTATTTTTTTACCTATAGCCCCCTGCCCATCAGTGGCCTGCAGACCCCGGAAGACTCCTCATGAGAGAATGTAGCTCTCAGTGTGTAAAAGTTCCCCCACTCCTGTTCTTAAAAAGTTTTCATTCTATTCTGCCTTGGTCAGACCATTCCTGGAGTACTGTGTTCAGTTCTGGGCGCCACAATTGGATATTGAATATTGACACGCTGGAACCTGAGCAGAGGATGGTGACCAAGATGATCAAGGGTCTGGAAACCAAGCCTTATGAGGAATGGTTGAAGGAATTGGATATCTTTAGCCTGGAAAAGAGAGGAGGTGAGAGGAGATATGATAGCCATCTTCAAATAGTTAAGGACTGTCACATGGAGGATGGAGCAAGCATGTTTTCTCCTGCTCTGGAAGGTGGTACTCAAATCAATGGATTCAAGTTACAAGAAAGGAGATTCTTTCTTTCTTTCTTTCTTTCTTTCTTTCTTTCTTTCTTTCTTTCTTTCTTTCTTTTTTGTCTTTAAGCCTCTACAAAAATTCTTTATTGCTTTTAAACTAATTTTCATATATATATATATATATATATATATATATATATATATATATATAAATTTGTATTAGTTTTTAACATAACATTTTCAACATTAATTAAACATACTTTTACATCTTATACAATTTTTTGACTTCCATCAAATACATCTGAAAATTTTCCAATCTATTCACTTAATATACATATCTTACTTTCGCTATTACATTTAAACTCCTAACTAATATCTCTAGTCTTTCTCTACTTTGCAATGTTTCATAAATTTCTCCTTACAAAACTTCTTGTAGTCCTACTAGCGTAATTTGTTGATTACTGTTGCTCTTCAAATAGTTCTTATATTTCTTCCAATCTTCTGTGAATCTCTGGTCCCGCAGGTTTCGAATCCTTCCTGTCATTTTATCTAATTCTGTGTAGTCCATTAATTCTGTCTGCCATTCTTCTTTCGTCGGAATTTCTTTTTGCTTCCATTTCCAAGAAAGGAGATTCTGACTAAAGAAGAAGAATAACTGTCTGACGGTAAGAGTTGTTTGACGGTGGAACGGACTCCCTCAGGAGGTTGTGGATTCCCCTTCATTGGAGGTTTTTAAGCAGACGGATGGCCATCTGTCATGGATGCTTTAGCTGAGATTCCTGTATCGCAGGGGGTTGGACTAGATGACTCTCGGGTTTCCTTCCAGCTCTACAATTCTATGATTCTATGACTTTGCACAACTCAGTTCCTGGCAAGACCAGAGTTCTACTCCACCGTTCCCTGTCAGATATTCCCATTGACATTCATCCCGCTCCGCGATCATGACATATATCTTTCCAGATGTTTAGGTTTTATCTTGCTCCTTTTAGCCATTTTTATCAGGGTCCATTGTCACAAACAGCGTCATAAATCCTCTGCCTTCTCTGCATCCAGCATCACTGAAGAAGCTCTGATAAGCGTAACGCTCAAGATATATTAAGCCAGCCAAATAAATGCAACCAGAGCCCTTTTTTAACTCCTCGCCGCTTGTAGGGGAGGCGCTATTATTTTTAATCCTGTGATTAATATGAGCCGGCACTACTGTATGGATTTATTATTGACCATATGCTCATTAATTGCCATTGCTTTCCCCCAAGTTACCACCCTGAACATCTGCAGCCTGCGCGTGTGGCTCCTTCTTCCGTTGGCTTCGGGACGCCACACTAACCGCCTCTCCGATGGACACCGTGTCGGAGAGATGGCTGCAGAAACGTTCTCTCCAAAGGGCGATTAAAGGAAAACAAGGGGGAAAGGCATGTTCCAAACCCAAACAAGGGAGAGGGAATCGTAATCCACGATGTTTCTCATCTGTTCCAGCTGGAGTGATTTTTTAATTGCAGGCTGCTACCGAGGCACCTCAAAAACAGCAGCTGTTGACAAAGGTCTAGGAGAGAGAGGGAGAGGCAGGATTAACTGTTAGGTTTCGGTACGCCGTAGAGCCAGTAGACAATCCTGAAAACTATGGGGAGAAGGGCAGTGAGGCTAAACTGAGCTTCTCAGAGGGGATTTTGGCCAGTATAGCTTGTCATGTCGTAAGTGTTATAGGGGTGAAAACAGGCGACTTCTCTTCTCAAAACCCTTAAAGATACAGGACCGTTCTCTAAGGAGAGATAATTTTTTGTTGTTGTTGTTGTTAATACCTTACCAATCTGGCTGGGTTTCCCCAGCTACTCTGGGCGGTTCCCAACAGAATATTACAAAACATGATAAAATATCAAACATTAAAAACTTCCCTAAACAGGGCTGCCTTCAAATGTCTTCTAAAAGTCAGAAGGAAGTTATTTCCTTGACATCTGATGGGAGGGTGTTCCACAGGGTGGTGCCACTACCAAGAAGGCCCTGGTTCCCTGTAACCTCACTTCTTGCCGTGAGGAAACCACCAGAAGGCCCTCGGAGCTGAACCTCAGTGTCCGGACTGAACGATGGGGGTGGAGACGCTCCTTCAGGTATACTAAGCCGAGGTCATTGAGGGCTTTAAAGCTCAGCACCAACAGAGAAAGCAGCCTTGCTTTCTGTATGGCAGATGCAGAATGTGGAGACCTTGCATATGAGTGTCCCCAGCCCTACCATTAGGTAATGTGAGAGGGCCACCTCAGATGGTGGGTGGTAGGAGGGGCAGTGGCACAGCTCCTTGGCAATCCCCGGACAGCTGCTTCCAGCTGGTGTACCCAGCCCAACTCCATCCATATAAGTTGCAGGAACACTTGTGTGTATTTGGTGGCTCCACACACCACCACCAGCTACTGCTTTTCTGGATCTCTGCTTTAAATTGTGACCCCCCTCCCAGATTTTTAGTAAGTGTTTGCTTCCACCCCTTGGAATTTGATCTTGCACTTTGTGAGCCTGATTGGCCCCCTGATATACGCCAGAGCTTAGGGCGAGGAAGCAATCTGGGAGATGGCTTGAACACAAGGTGAGGAAAGATCTGAATGAATGCAACCGAACATTGGTAAGGGCTCCTTACTGAGCCTACCTAGTGGCAGTGAAGGCAGCAAAGAAGGCATACTGTACTTTGCTGCCTCCATTGCATCCTCATTTTGTTGTCCAGCAGAGCTTTCCTGGTGTTCTGTACTGAGTTAAATAGGATCCAAAATGCAGCAGTCTGATTGGTCCTAGAACAATAGGATTCAGAATGCAGCAGTCTGATTGGTCCTAGAACATTAGGATTCAGAATGCAGCAGTCTGATTGGTCCTAGAACAGTAGGACCCAGAATGCAGCAGTCTGATTGGTCCACAGGAGCCACCCAATCCAGCTCCAGGTGGAAGTGAATCCGCAACCTGATTGGCCTACAGGAGAATCCCGGAAATAGCGTGGGGCCCATTGTGTAAGTAATGTATAGAAAGCAGACATTCTGGGGGAACTTCCATTCCTCCTCACCACTATGAGCTGAATAAAGAGCACGAAATCCACTCTCGACTCCGAGTATATTTCACCTGGGTTGTACAGGGCCTTTTACACGCTGGCCCAAAGGAAGTGATAGAACCAACAGTAGCTCGCTGTGACTTGTTTGCAAAGCATTATGAGGATAAAGCCACTCCTGACATAAGGGGGGGTTGCGGGCTCACGCCCACCATCCTCAGGCCGCGTCATCCCCTGGGCCAGCCTGGGCTGGCTGCAGGGGCGGGGATAGGGTCGTTTAAGGACGGCGCAGCCTGAGATCAGCCCTTTCCTTCCCCGTTCCAGCTGTGGTTTCCCACCCACCCTCCCTCTAGGTTTCCCCCTCGGACTTTGCTATGGACCTCGGTTGGTTGCCGCAAGGGGCCTGGTAGGAGTTTTTCCACTTGGCTAACTGGCATTGATTTAAAGCCATTTGGTTTTTTCGCCTACCTCGTAGCAAAACGCCGCAACGCCTTTGGTTCTGGCGGTTAGGCATCGGTAGGGGTATTATTATGCAGCGCCATCACCTCCCCCAAATATTTAAGGGTAGTCTGATAAAGGATTCCGGGGGGCGTTGCCTCATCCGAAACCTATGGAGGCTAGGGCCTAAAGCGCGCTCCAGAGCGGTGACCCCTCGGGGAGCGCCTAGGCATGTGCATCTCAGGGGCTCCCCCTGTTGGTGTTAACCCTTTCCGGTTCTATGCCGGATAGTCTGATAGGACCAATGCCTAAAGCCAATACCGCTCTTACCTGTAACCAATAAAGTTGTGGCCATTTTTCGCCCATTAACCTAAAATTCTGGTGTCCTGTGTCTTTATTTATTCCAATGGGGGGTGGCCGGGAATCGCCACGCAAAAGTGCTTTCATCCACCAAGAACTTGACTCCACTCTTATAGCAGATAAATCTCATGGGGTGTCCAGAGCACAGTCTAGTCCTGTTGTGTTGGATGAGTTTCAATTGGTAAGGCACAAGGTGCTCAGATCAGTCAGGGCGACCACTTGCGCTCTAGAGCCTTGCCCCTCTTGGCTGATAAAAACCAGCAGGAAGAGAACAGCTGTTTTTATTTTTCTTAAGTATTTTGTGGTTTTATGTTGTTGTTTAGTCGTTTAGTCATGTCCGACTCTTCGTGACCCCATGGACCAGAGCACGCCAGGCACTCCTGTCTTCCACTGCCTCCCGCAGTTTGGTCAAACTCATGCTGGTAGCTTTGAGAACACTGTCCAACCATCTCATCCTCTGTCGTCCCCTTCTCCTTGTGCCCTCCATCTTTCCCAACATCAGGGTCTTTTCCAGGGAGTCTTCTCTTCTCATGAGGTGGCCAAAGTATTGGAGCCTCAGCTTTAGGATCTGTCCTCCCAGTGTGCACTCAGGGCTGATTTCCTTAAGAATGGATAGGTTTGATCTTCTTGCAGTCCATGGGACTCTCAAGAGTCTCCTCCAGCACCATAATTCAAAAGCATCAATTCTTTGGCGATCAGCCTTCCTTATGGTCCAGCTTTCACTTCCATACTTGATTTTATTCTGTGAACTGCCCTGAGACCCCCTGGTATAGGGCGGTATATAAATCAATCAAACCCAATCAAATAAATAAATAAATAAAGTGGACTCCATCTCAGGTCCTAGGCTTGTTCCCCACAGAGAGTTGAAAATGAAGCAATCAGTTAATGGAAGAATGAACAAGAAAGGGCAAAAATTGAAAGGAAGGAAGGAAGAATCATTGTTTATTATATTTTTCTTTTAAAAATTTCTTGAGCTGGATTACTTTTTAAAAATAAAGACCCAGATAAAAAGTTCAGACACTCCTTGACTTTGATTTTTGGCAACTATTCAGATGGTAACAAAGAGTGAGATTCAACTAAGTTTCCCTCAGAGTAAAACCATTGAAATGAATGGGCCTAAGTCCATTAATCATGTTCATTAATTTCAGCAGGTCTACTCCTGAGCACAACTTCGTTGAACAACACCCACTGTTCTGCTTAAAAACAAAAAAACAAAAAAACCCTCTAGTAAGTAGAAGCTCTATGTGACAAGGAGGGTGGTAATTTTATATGCAGATGAGATTAATAAATTAAAGACATTTGCCTGCATATAAATGAGAAGACAGCCAATTTATATCCCTAATCATAACTTTGATCTTCTTCTCCCCACAAACTTTTGCTAGGAATATTTTTCATGCAGACAGGTTTCCTCCCCAAAAGCCTGCTTTAAAAAAAAGGGGGGGAGAATATAGATGCTTTGAATATTCGTCACCCAATTATTTATAGCCATTGTCTTAAAAAAGGGCTAATCTTTTCATGCTGTCAATGAGTGGGGAGGAAAGGCTTGGTATATATACCTCTCTCCAGCTGTATTTGTTTAGCTTAACAAAAGTGGAGGTGGCGGCTTGAGGGTGGGCCAAGAAGATATTAGAATTTATGAGGTTAAAAAGGAAAGTAATCTAAAGGGAATCGGAGGTGAGAATATCTGCTCCAAGTGGGGATATCTGGGTGGTAACGGTGATGGCAAGAATGATTTAACTTTGACATATCAATGAACAAAGCTGAATTTCCCGGGTTTTTCCTCTTTTTCTATTCCCCCACCGCCTGCCAGGCTGCTGGTTTGGTTCAATTTTTGAATGAATTAACTTTAATTGTGTTTTTACAGGGATAGATTTGCATCCTAATCACACATTTTCCAGCCACTCGAAAGGGTGTTATGGTGGGAGAGTGGCCTTTATAAGTACATAAAAATATAAAATATATGAAAGACACATGAATATGTCATAGAATCATAGAATTGGAAGGGACCCCGGGGTCATCTAGTCCAACCCCTGAAATGCAGAAAAAGCATCTATGGCAATGACCTGCACATGTTTGGGGGAAAGGTAGATACCGTCAAGAAATCTCTTCACATTTTCTAATTCCTAACCAATAAAAACACTTAGCGCTGCGCAATCCTGTGCCTGCATACTTAGAAGCTGTGTGCTCCTTGAATAGATATTATATGCTGACTGGCTTTGTGCCATATTAGATTAAATGACTTTTATTGTCTTATAGTTCCCTTTTTTGTAAGCCATACCAACAGCCTTTTCTTATTGGGTGGCACATCATCCAATCAATCCATAAATACTGCCTCTGCTTAATGATAATATTAAGTAGATATTTAATTATTTCCACCACTGTGAGAAACAGGTTGATGGACTAGATGGGCCTTTGGCCAGATTCAGTAGGTCTCTTTCTTATTTATATATATATTTTTAAGTTCTTATTATTTATCTGATTTCTTGATCTACACCACAAATCTAAATTTCATTTCAAGTCAGTTAATTGAAATTGAATTGAAATACTTTATTGTCACCTGTACAACTTGTATACAGTGAGATTACACGAGCATCCCCCCCCCCACTCAGCTCTCTTAGTCTTAATTCCCCTCATTTACTGACACCCACACCCACCAAACCCAAAAGTCAGTTGCCCTGTTGTTATCTTTTCATTCAGCAGCCTAACAGCCCATGGATAGAAGCTGCTCTTTACCCTGTTGGTGCGACTAATCATGCTTCTATAGCTTCTGCCTGAGGGCAGGAGATCAAGAAAGTGCCGGCCAGGGTGTGAATCATCCCTGAGAATTTTCCTCACTCTCCTGAGGCAACATTCTTCCACTATTTCATCCAGCGGATTCACGGGACAGCCCATAATATCTTGTGCTGTATTCACCACCCTCTGTAGGCACTTCCTATCAGTTGATGTCAAACCAGCGTGCCACACTGCTATGCAGTATGAAAGGACACTTTTTTATTGTGGACCTTTTAATGCATTGTAGTTTCATGGAAGAAACCCTGGGCATGGTGACTTTGTGGAAGTTGTGCATCAGAGATGCCTACACCTTCCTTGCTCTCCATTTTTTGGTTATATTTTCCATTTTTGCTCTCAGGCAAAAATTCTTGAAGCGGATAGAAAAAGAGCAACACAACAAAGTCCACGATGAAATTTAAAAGAGAATGAAAAGCTGCAAAGAGACAAAGCAATATTTTCTCTTTTGTACAGACAGGCACCCAATAAACACACCATATAGCTATGGGAAAATAAAGGGAAGCTTCAGTTCTTTGGTGAAATTTGACTGGCAATGTCAGGAATGAAAGGCCTTTGGTCTAGACCAGCACCATCATTTTTCTGTGCTTACGGCTCACTTTCAACAGACATTTGAGCACAGCCTGCCTCCTGGCCAGACTCGTTGCATATCTGTGCTGGAAGATGCCCAAAATGATAATAAACCATTAGCCACATGTCTTCCAAATCAGAGTCACGCAGATTAATGGGATCACTCACCCTTCTTTCTTGCTTTTAATATCCTGTTCCTGTCCTTTACAGATGACTTTTAGACTCCCTCTGTATTATGTTATCTTGTGTTAATACGATAGAGCTCACCGGGATTTTGTCTCTCCCTCTTTCCCTCTAGCATTTGCAAGCAGAGACACTGAAAACACTGTGCTTCAAGGCATAGGAAACCAACACTTCACATTTCAAAGGGAAATGTAGCATGCACCACTAGCTGGGTAGTGCAGACCTTGGCAAAGAATGGGCCCAAATCCATGCAAAGTTTATACCTTCAAGCCCCACTGCTTGCAAGGGGATGGGAGTTATCATTTGCATAGCCTTAACTCTCTCTGTGAAACCGATGGAAGTTAGCGTAAACATCAGGCAGTGTGGAAACTACCAGTCCTAGAGGCTCCTTGCACCTGGGATGCGGCGCATGCTGATGACAACATCTCAGATGCATGAAGCCACAGGCCAGGTAGTCCCCAGTGCATCTTGGGGACAATGCTACTGAAGCTCTCACCCTGGGCCAGCAGGGGGATACTGCAGATAGTTTTCACTCAGGTCCACATATGCAAATAAGGGATTGAAAGTTACGTTCACTGATTGAATAGTTACAGAAAATGATTACTGTTGCGTTCTAGTGTAGCTCTATATAAGCAGGCTGGCTGAACCCTTCAGTTCAGTTCTGTTCTGGCCTGTGAATAAACAAGAGTTTTTGAAGAATCGCTGTGTTGTCTGATATGTTCACCCACAACTTAACAGCTAAGGCCTTGGCTACCCCCAGAAAATGACGTTTCCCAGAGTTCTTGATTTTGGGGATTTGAGGCACCAGCAAGGAATGCTTAAAATCGAACAGAGAATAACGTTTTGGGAGAAATGGGGCTCAGATCATAATATGACTGAGCATCACAAAATGAGCAAGTTCTGTTCAGAGCCAGTTATGCGCCATCCCAATCTCTGAGTGGTGAGAGACAACGGGGGATACAAGTGCTTTTCTCATGGTTTGGTTTCCTTGGATTGAAGGTCAGTGGAATATAGTTTTATTTACACATACTGTAGGTACAACCTGGGCATAGGGACACAGGTGGCGCTGTGGTCTAAGCCACTGAGCCTAGGGCTTCCCGATCGGAAGGTCGGCGGTTCGAGTCCCCGCGACGGGGTGAGCTCCCGTTGCTCGGTCCCAGCTCCTGCCAACCTAGCACAAAAGCACACCAAAGTGCAAGTACAGTGATACCTTGGGTTAAGAACTTAATTTGTTCTGGAGGTCCGTTCTTAACCTGAAACTCTTCTTAACCTGAGATACCACTTTAGCTAATGGGGCCTCCCACTGCCATCGTGCCACTGCCACACGATTTCTGTTCTCATCCTGAGGTAAAGTTCTTAACCCGAGGTACTATTTCCGGGTTAGCGAAGTCTGTAACCTGAAGCGTCTGTAACCCAAGATACTACTGTAGATAAATAGGTACCGCTCCAGCAGGAAGGTAAATGATGTTTCCGTGCGCTGCTCTGGTTTCGCCAGAAGTGGCTTAGTCATGCTGGCCACATGACCCAGAAAAACTGTCTGTGGACAAACGTCGGCTCCCTCGGCCAGTAAAGCGAGATGAGCGCCACAACCCCAGAGTCGTTCGCGACTGGACTTAACTGTCAGGGGTCCTTTACCTTTACCTTTTACAACCTGGGCATAAGGTGGAGGGGCACACAGCATTAACACCTCAATAGAACTTGCTTCTCTGTTAGGTTTCCAGAGAAGCCTCCAAATCACACCTTTGGATCCAGTGCAGAAGAAGACATGTCTCTTGTCTCCAGCTTCCAACATCAGCCAACTTACACAAACATTATGCTACTGTTCTTCTACCTACCAGCCAGGTGAGGGGGTGAGGGAAAGGTCCATCCATTTGTTTCTATGGCAATGGAGTGCGTTCTTTTAAGATGCAGGTGTTGGATACATAACTGAGTGACTAAGGGCATTGCCTTGAGAAGGATATTAGTTTGACCAGGTTCCCTCTTATACATTCCAGCCTCACAGAAACAGGATTGCAGGTTTGGAAGGGGCCCAGGGTTTCATCCAGACTGATCCCCCACAAATGCATAGCAATCCTGACATCAGTGATAATCGTATGCGTAATTGAAACAGAGACACTCCTGTTCTTATAAACCTCTGTTCTCAAACTAACAGGGAAGGGAAGTTTTTAATGTCTGATGTTTTATTGTATTTTTTATATTATGTTGGGAGCCGCCCAGAGTGGCTGGGGAAACCCAGCCAGATGGGCAGCGTATAAATAAATTATTATTATTATTATTATTATTATTATTATTATTATTATTATTATTATTACTACTACTACTACTATTATAACATGCCACCCTACAACTATTTCAGATTGTTAAAGGCTCCAGGAAGATTCAGGACAGACAAAAAGAAAAGGTTTCCCCCCCAAAAAAAGTACGTCATTATACTATGGATTTTCTATCACAAGGTGTAATGCTAGCCACTAACTGTTAAGTGTAATTGTTTAATTGTACATTAAACATTGAAATGGAAAATAACTCTGTATTACTGCTAAATGCATAGCATGGAAACTTTCAGTGAAGCTAAACAAAGGAGTTGGAGAGAGCTTAACAGACTGGCAATTAACTTAGAATGTATCTCTGCTATTCTGTCACAAGGTGTTTAACTTTAGATCACAAGGGGAGTATTCAGTTGCAAATCTCCATTTTGTGTGAGCAGGTCTGTGTTCTCTCTCAAGCACCATAAAAGAAAGGTGTGCTAATGATCTCTCTCTCCAGGAGAAAACGCAGCCTCAGGCTGTTAGTAAAGCTTTTGAACCATATTTTTGGACTGGGCAATTTTTATTTCAATAAGACTCAGTTTTTTTGTCCATCCTATTGCTTCCAAACATGCAATGTTAATAACTGGCATACTAACTTGGGTGGTTTTTAAAGAGGCTTACACAGATTCATGGAGGATAGGGCAATGAATGGCAACTAGCCACTATGACCATTCCAGACCCACAGTTGGAGGCAGTAAGCTTCTGAATACCAGTTGTTGGTGTTAAGTTGTGGGTGAAAATATCAGACGACACAGCGATTCTTCAAACAGCTCTTCTTTATTCAGAGGCCAGAACAGAACTGAACTGAAGGGCTCAGTCAGCCTGCTTATATAGAGCTCCAATACCTTGTTACTGTAACCACTTTCTAAAACTATCCAATCACTGAACGTCACTTTCGATCCTTCATTTGCATAACTATCTACAGTATCCCCCTGCTGGCCCAGGGTGAGAACTTCAGTACATAACAGTTGGGGATTCCAACTTTGGAGAATGCTATTGTACTCGGGTCTCACTTGCAGGATTCCCACAGATATCTGGATGGCCACTGTGAGAAGGAGGGTGTTGGATTAAATGAATCTTCGGCTCAATCCAGTGGGTTCTTATTGAGTGGGTTCTCAATCCCAGGTTCTTATTTGATGAGCGAATTTATTCCATGTTCTAAGAAACAAAAGAACAATGCAGGCAGTTAACCGTGCTGGCAGCACGACAAGATCTCCCCCGATAATTTTCATTTCCTAAGCTCTTTTGGAGCTTGAGCAATTTTTGTAACTTCATAGACTTTTGCCATTTGTCTGAAGCTATTATCTCACCTTCATGTTTCCAAAAGGGGCTTTGGAGCAAAGCAAAACAGGAGGGGGAAAGAAGCCAGTAAGATCTAATCAGAATTTATTGCCATAGATATAGAATGCTCACGCATTCCTCCCTCCTCCATTCTTTTTTTATTAAATTTAAAAACTTGAGCGGTACAATGGAGATCAAAAGGTGGTCTGTTAGCAGACTGCTGCGCCATAGTTCTCATATGATAAAAAGCCTTTCCTACTAATTTGTTGGGAAAATGGGTGGCTCTTCATGGCTGAAGCAGGGCAAGAAAACTTTTCTTAATATTACACTTAGGACTGTTAATCTCTTTACACGGAAGAGCGGGGAGCGTCAAGCTGTGTACCTGAACCTCAGCCCCAGGCATATTGCAATCTCATTCTCTCTGCCAGAGTAATCCCATCGCTCTCACAAAGGGCAGGACTGTAAGACTGCCTAGTCAGCAGAAAGCCCAAAGTTTTTGAGGATTTCATTTGACTAGCAGGGAAAATACCAGCGGAACAACCAACCTCACAGCCCCAGGGAGGAGCTCGCTTGAGATCAGTACAGTGGTACCTCGGGTTAAGTATTTAATTCATTCCAGGAGGTCCGTTCTTAACCTGAAACTTTTCTTAACCTGAAGCACCACTTTAGCTAATGGGGCCTCCTGCTCCTGCTGCGCCACCGGAGCACGATTTCTGTTCTCATCCTGAAGCAAAGTTCTTAACCAGAAGTACTATTTCTGGGTTAGTGGAGTCTGTAACCTGAAGCGTCTGTAATCTGAAGTGTATGTAACCCGAGGTACCACTGTATCTGGGAGGCCTGCCTCCTGCTGGAGCCCCGAGGCAACTGACCTGACTCCACCCCACTTATGAGTCACAAGAAAGGGAACGAATCACACCCAAACATGAGGACGACAAAATAAGGCATAAATTTGCAAAAATAAAATAAAATGCTAATTTATGTTGATAAATGCAAATTTAGACATAATAGCTGTGATTTAAATAGAAACAAAATACATCTCACCAGTGCTTTTTTCTGGGGGGATGCAGGGGTACATGTACCCCTAAACATTTTGTGAATCTAAGTTTGGCCTCATTGAGGGGCAGTATTTCAATATCAGTAGGAAAATGAGAGTACCCCTAAACATTGTTTTAGGGGGGAAAGCACAGCATCTCACCATAGTAGGGTAGATTGGGACCAGGTGGGTGAAGCTGGATAGCTCAGTTGGGAGAACATTATTATTATTATTATTATTATTATTATTATTATTATTAATACCCCGCCCATCTGGCTGGCTTTCCCCAGCCACTCTGGTTGGCTTACAGCACATAAAAAATTGAAAAACAAGAACATGAGACTCTTGATCCCAGGGTTGTGGATTTCAGTCCTATGTTGGGTGAAAAATTTCTGCATTGCAACGGGCTGGACTAGATGACCGTAGTGACCCCTTCCAATCAATTCCATGATTTGTGTGGCATGCCCAGTCTGCAGTCCAGGCACTAACTACTTATACACAACCTCCAGGCTCTTCTCCTGAACTCCTTTCTTAGCATGGTGTAGTGGTTAAGAGCAGTAGACTCGTAATCTGGGGAACCGGGTTCGTGTCTCCGCTCCTCCACATGCAGCTGCTGGGTGACCTTGGGCTAGTCACACTTCTCTGAAGTCTCTCAGCCCCACTCACCTCACAGTTTGTTGTGGGGGAGGAAGGGAAAGGAGAATGTTAGCTGCTTTGAGACTCCTTAAGGTAGTGATAAAGCGGGATATCAAATCCAAACTCTTCTTCTTCTTCTTTAAACCAGACTTTCACTGGGCAGCCATTCAAATGGAGAACACCTTAAAAAGAGGATTGTCTTCCAAACCATCAAACACAGGAGTGTCCTCTGTAAAGTAAGACACATGGCTACACTACCCATCACCTACCATAGGGACATGGGTGGCGCTGTGATCTAAACCACTGAGTCTCTTGGGCTTGCCAATTGGAAGGTTGGCAGTTCGAATCCCTACGAAGGGGTGAGCTCCTGTTGCTCTGCCCCAGCTCCTGCCAACCTAGCAGTTTGAAAGCATATCATTGCAAGTAGATAAATAGGTACTGCTGTGATGGGAAGGTAAACGGCATTTGCGTCCACTCTGGCACTCATCATGGTGTCCCATTGCACCAGAAGCGGTTTAGTCCTACTGGCCACATGACCCAGAAAGCTTTCTGTGGACAAACGCTGGCTCCCTCAGCTTGAAGCAAGATGAGTGCTGCAACCCCATAGTTGCCTTTGACTGGACTTTAACTGCCCAGGGGTCCTTTACCTTTTACCTTTTACCTTTTACCTTTTACCTTTTACCTTTTACCTACCATAGTCATATTCATTATAAACTGCTTTGACTCTCTTTGTGGAAATAAGGGGTTTACAAAAATCCCTTTGTTAAATGTGGTGGAACTTGCTTCCAGGTAAACATGTAAGGAATTCAGCTGAGACAGAAGGATCTGCCCATGTTAGTTCTCTGAGCTTCTCATTTTTCTATGGCTGCTTTTTCGTTCTCCTATTATTATACCTTTGGCTTGAAATGTGACTGGAATGGGATTTCTCTCTCATCTTTAAGGCCAGATGCCTCTATATGAACACATGCAGCCAGTCTTGAAAGGAGTAGATATGTCCTAATGTGCATTTCGGCAGACAGCAGAAAGTGAGGTGCATTATGGGATAATAAAGCTCACCTTGGAGGGAGCTAATGCTTAATTAAAAGGCCAAAAACTGCAATAAATGCACTAATGAGATGAATTCTCTCTAATTTCTAAACCTTATGGAGCCAAAGTGTCGGGCTGAGTTTTAATTAATAGAGTTCTATATGGGTTTCTCAGAAATAACAATAAAACATTCAAGAAATAAATCTTGTCATTTTGAATAAAATTTGTCCCACCTATATCTTGACTCCTACCTTTATTAATAAAAGTGTTTCATTGTTTGTGGCTATAAGTTGCGCTCTTTCAAGGAGAAAAATATATTCCTGCCATTGCTGCACTCCTTGTTTTACATCACTTTTTAATTATTATTATTCAATTATTATTCATTATTATTATTATTCAATTATCAATAATAATTATTATTATGCAATTAAGTGATATGGGGGGATACGCATACGCAAGCTGGTGGCAGCAAGAAATTTAAGCTGCAGTCCTCAAATCAGTTAATGTGAAGTTGTGACACTGAAACCAATGAGATGGCAGTGCTTATAAATGGGAACTAAAACAAAATGTTTCATCGTAGTCTCAGCAAATGGCAGTTCATTGTTCCTACCAGCCATTCATATCTACAGTGATACATGCCGAAATTACATCCCATTTGGATCACTGTGACGCACTCTACGTGGGGCCGCCTTTGAAAAGTGCTCAGAAACTCCAAGTGGGTTATAGGGAGCTTATGACTTCCTTGTTACAACACCTTCACTCACTACTGGTCTGTTTCTGGGCCCAATTCAAAGTGCTAGTTGTGACCTATGAAGCCCTACATGGCTTAGATCCAAGCTATCAGAAAGACTGCAGTTCCTCATATAAACTTGCCCAGAGTTTGAGATCTTAAGAAGAGGCCCTTCTCACGGTCCTGACATGCTTGGCAGGGACTTGGTAGATGGCCTTCTTGGTGGCTGCTCCCAGACTTTGGAACTCCAACCCTGGAGAAGTTAGACTGGCTCCCTCCTTGGGGTCCTTCTGCCGGCAGATTGGGACCTTGTGAGAACCGACTGCTTTTAATGAGGGGACTAGTGCTGCTTTTGTTTTGATTGCCTGTATGTTTTTAATAAATCTTAAATATAGACAAATAGATCAATATAGTAGATAGATAGATGATAGATGATAGATGATAGATGATAGATGATAGATGATAGATAGATAGATAGATAGATAGATGATAGATGATAGATAGATAGATAGATAGATAGATAGATAGATAGATAGACAGATAGATATAGATAGATAGATGAGAGATAGATAGATGAGAGATAGATAGATAGATGATAGATGATAGATAGATAGATAGATAGATAGATAGATAGATGATAAATAGATAGATAGATAGATAGATAGATAGATAGATAGATAGATAGATAGATAGATGATATAGATAGATAGATGATAGATAGATAGATAGATAGATAGATAGATAGATAGATAGATGATAGATAGATGATAGCTAGATATAGATGATAGATGATAGATAGATAGATGATAGCTAGATATAGATGATAGATGATAGATAGATATAGATAGATAGATAGATAGATAGATAGATAGATAGATAGATGATAGATAGATAGATAGATAGATAGATAGATAGATAGATGATAGATGATAGATCGATAGATAGATAGATAGATAGATAGATGATAGATGATAGATGATAGATAGATAGATAGATGATAGATGATAGATAGATAGATAGATGATAGATGATAGATAGATAGATAGATGATAGATGATAGATAGATGATAGATAGATGATAGATAGAGTTGTACCTTGGTTCTTCAACTTAATCCTTTCTGGGAGTCCGTTCGACTCCCAAAATGGTTCAAAAACCAAGACATGGCTTCCGATTAGCTGCAGGAGCTTCCTGCACTCAATTGGAAGCCACAGAAGCCACATCAGACATTCAGCTTCCAAAAATCATTCACAAACCGGAACACTCACTTTGAGTACTTTGTTCGAGTACCTATTTACTGGCACTTCCTAGCCTGCTTTGCTGCTTCTGCTCTCATGTGTCTTTGTCACATGACATTTACCATTGTATACATATTATATTAATGTTTAATTGCTTTGTCTCAGGCAGCAGGTGTATGCTAGGACAGTAGCAACAGCAGAACAACCCCAAAAGTAAGGGAGCAGCGAGGACAGGGGAGCCATCTCACCCTCAGGATTGTGGGTTCCCACCGCCGTAACGCGGACGTGCAAAGTCATACACACACTCCTGTGCGTTTTGGGAGGGGGGCTTCTCCAAAAATGCTACACGATGTTGCATGTTGTGTGAGTGACATCACACGCACCATGTGCATGTGACGTCTGGCTCTGCGTGCAAGCCC
Organism: Podarcis filfolensis; assembly: GCF_964270895.1. NCBI lineage: Eukaryota > Metazoa > Chordata > Lepidosauria > Squamata > Lacertidae > Podarcis > Podarcis filfolensis. The sequence continues at coordinate 64,284,225 of NC_139610.1, forward strand.
CCCCCGCCCCCACAAACCGGAAAAGGGTGCCTCGCTGGTTGACTGCAGAGGGAGGAGCTGAACTGCTTCTCTCTCAGAGGCAGCGCCGCAGAAGCTGGCTGGTTGCCTCTCTCCAGCTTTGCTCGTTGACTTTCCACAATTATATTATAAGCACCCACAGCCCTCTGGAGTTGGCTCCTATGCAGGGGCGGAGGAAGGGCTGCAGTGGGGGCGGTCCACCCCGGGTGTCACCACTGAGGGGGGTGACAAAATGCTGGGCGGCACCCACCGCAGGGCCTGCAGCCCGCCTGAGTCACATGTCTCTCCTGGGAGTGACGTGGTGGCTTGGGTGCCTGCAGGCTCTGCGCTGCCCCAAACGGCCCACCCGCCTCCTCCCCCTCAGCTGTAGGGCAGCTGAGTGGGAGGAGGCAGACAGAATCCTTGGAGGCCCCACGGAGCATCCTGCCCCGGCTCAACTCACCCCCATGGGAGGCTGGCCCCGCCCCTGGTCCCAGGGTACTCGCGCCACCCCAGGCACCCAATCGGCTTCCTCCACTGCTGCTCCTATGGAGGAAGAAGGGGCACTAAAACCCAGAGTGGTTTAACTAGTGCTTTTTTTATTAAAAAAATGTTTAGGGGTGCTCTCATTTCCCTACTCATATTGAAATACTGCCCCTCAATGAGGCCAAACTGAGATTCACAAAATGTTTAGGGGTATGCGTACCTCTGCGTCCCCCCCCCCCGAAAAACCCCACTGGGTTTAACAATCAATCCTTTCTGGGGGACTCTGGGAATTGCAGCTCTCAGGGGATAATAATGGCCTCCCAATGACTCTTGGGAGGACCCTTAAGAAGCTACAGTTCCCAGGATTCTTTGGGAGAAGCCAGTTGAAAGTGGTATAAAGGTAAAGGGACCCCTGACCATTAGGTCCAGTTGCGGACGACTCTGGGGTTGTGGCGCTCATCTCGCTTTATTGACTGAGGGAGTCGTAGTACAGCTTCCGGGTCATGTGGCCAGCATGACTAAGCTGCTTCTGGCGAACCAGAGCAGCGCACAGAAACACCGTTCACCTTCCCGCCGGAGTGGTACCTATTTATCTACTTGCACTTTGACGTGCTTTCGAACTGCTAGGTTGGCAGGAGCTGGGACAGAGCAACGGGAGCTCACCCCGTCGCAGGGATTCGAACCGCTGACCTTCTGATCGGCAAGTCCTAGGCTCTGTGGTTTAACCCACAGCGCCACCCGCGTCCCTTTTGAAAATGGTATAATAGTGCTTTAAACAGAAGATGCAGGTATGGCCTCCATGCCCATTCACTGAGCACAGAGTCCTTATTAGGGGGTTCACTGCCCAGGGCTTGTTTCCTAAAGAAACGTTTGCAGACCTTGATGTTTCCCTTGGCTTGCTGTTGAGACTTCCCTCTTCTGAATGGGTGGTGACAGTTTGACTTCATATTTGTCGGCACCCACAGCCTGGACCCTGGAAACAGGGAGTGATTGAGATGATCAAACTCAGCTAAGGTCTGTTGCCACCAGCCAGCCTGAATATTTTGTCCCCCATGCCCATCGCTCTTTGTGTGTTCAGCACAGCAGTCTTCAGTCACTTACAGCTAGCGTGATAAGGCAGGTGCTTATGCTGTTTGGCTTTTTTTCTTCCCTTTTTTTTGCAGTCCAGCCAAATCAAATGCGCCCAGACACCGCTTCCTCGGATGCCCACGTCCCATTTAAACTGGGAGAAAGCAAAGAAACCGGGATATTGTCTCATCATGCATTCTAAATCAGCCCGTGTAGAAAATAATGGGGAGTTAATCAGATCACTGAAACTCTAATTCACTCGGTATTGATTGGGCCGATTCCTAATGGGACGGCAGACCAATTTCAAATTACAGTAAGCCTACTTATCCTAGAATACCAATGACCAGCCTTGAAGAAGAGCTGGAGCAGATCATGAGGTCTGCTCGCATTAGAGAGCTGCCTCGATAGAATGCCGGGGTGCATAATATGATGCGGCATTTAGCTAATTAATAGGAGATTGATGAAAGGTGCCATTTGGAGGCTGCAATCTCCTTTGAACAAAGCATGGACGTGGGGGGGATCGGTGCACGCGTCAGAAACACAGGAGAGGCTTAGGGCAGGAAAAAAGAAAGAAAATACAGTGGAAGCTAATGGAAGGTAATGCAATTAAATGGGGCTTTTAATTATATTAATCAGAGGCTTCATCACCCAACTCTAATGCATGAAGCATTTAACTCCTTTCATTTGAACCTTCCCCCACGGTCTCTCTCCTTCTCTGTCTGCAGGTTTTTCGTTTGGCAGCAGAAGAAATAAATTGGACCATTTTATTAGTGGTGGAGGCAATCTATACAAATTCTTTTTCTTATTTGTGCTAAGATAGGAAAATAAAAGGCCAGTGGTGAGGGAGCAGTATAAAGAGGGTTTACTGGCCTCTTCCCAAAGCAGTCTGGCAGGATTAGAGCATCGACTATCCAGATCCCTCACATACCTTCTGGAATGGCAGTAGGCCAGCAAGGGCCAGCCTATATAGCCCTAGGGGTGCCCACAGCCCTTGACCCAGTATTTTTGTGATTCGCAAGGGGTGGAAAACTCAATCCACATTGGGCTGCAGCCCAGCCCCCCAAAAGGTAACCTTGGAAGGGATGTGGCAATAAATGTAGTCCACCCCTTTCCTAGGAGTTGATCCAAAATCTGTTCCAAATTCTGAACACCAAGTTATGGAATTCTTACTAACGTTTGAATAGCAGTTCTGATGTATACTCAGAATCAACAATGATGTACAGTGGTACCTCTAGTTTAATCCATTTTGGGGTGCTGTTCGCACCCCAAAAAGTCCACAACTAGAGCATCTCTTCTGCACATGTGCGCGGCGCAATTGAGTGCTTCTGCCCGTGCGCAAAGCACGCAGATAGCTTCTGCACATGTGTGGGTGGCAAACCTGGAAGTAAACACTTCCAAGTTTGACACGTTCGTAAGCTGAAAGTCCATAACAAGAGCAGAAAGCGACATGAAGTATGACTGTATAGGCTGTGATACACATGCAAGGGACTTACGTCATGAGATTTTCACTCCTATCTGTTCTGTCTATCTATCTATCATCTATCTATCTATCATCTATCCTCTATCATCTATCTATCATCTATCTATCATCTATCTATCATTTATGATCTATCTATCTATGATCTATCTATCTATCTATGTAGATACAAACCATGCAAATTTTTAAAAAAGAAACAAATGCAAATTGCCTGATGTACGTCATCTGGACATTGTCCAGGCAAAATTAAGCATACCAGTCTTTCTGTCGACTTCAACAGAAGTTATTTAAGCAAATGCTTGATGCAATCCATGGGAAACTAAATGTGTTCAGCTTTGGCTTTATCACGCCCTTGCCATTTTCATAGTACTTCAAAATGCTTCACCAGGAGTGGATGAAAGGGGGTGTGGTGAGGATGGTCCGCCCCGGGTGTCACTACTGAAGGGGGTGACAAAATGCCAGGTGGCACTCACCGCGGGGGTCTGCATTGAGCCCGAGCCACGCATCTCTCCACAGGCCCCAAACGGTCCGTCCGCTGCCTCCTCCCCAGCTGTAGGGCAGCTAAGTGGGAGGAGCCAGGCAGACTCCGGAGGCCTGCATAGCATCCTGCCCCAGCTGGCCCCGCCCCTGTGGGCAGCTGGCACCGCCCCATGTGCCTGATTGGCTTGCTCCGCCACTGTGCTTCACATACACTTGTAAACGAGGGTGCAATGAGATTAAGGGCCACTATCTGAACGATAATCTTGGCCATTTGATTGCCCCTTTTACCCATTGCTGTCTTTTTTATTTGTATATATTTTATTTGTATATATTGCTTGTTTTATGGCGCTATGGCCTTTGGCTAATGTGGATAAAGTTTATCTTATCTATCTTACACTTGTAAAGTGAATCACCACAATGGATAAAAAAATATTATACCACATATGCCAATTGACCTGCTGGTGCCAGGATGCCATCTCAGGATGTTATCAACACAGCTGCATTTTGAGAATAGCCGCTGTTAATCATATAATTATCACTGCCTGGACTTTTCTGCACTTCTTTTGCTCATTATTTGCAATCTTCCTACCAAACCGTGTGTGCTTGCATATATCTATACATCTACACATGCCTTAACACTTAACGCCTCTGATGAAGTAGACTGCAGTCCATGAAAAAGCTTGTGTCATAATAAATGTGGCATGTAAGGTGCCCCAAGTCTTTTTAGGTTTATTTCCTGAAAGAGATGGATGCAGCTACCTCTTAGGAAACAGATGCAGACCAGTAATTCTTGCAACAACTTGAATGACAGGCCATGTTTGGAGGTGGGGGCGAGGGATAAAGCAGAAAAGAATGTAGCTCAGTAGACGTTTGAACAGGGGACTCCCAGCACATGTCTCCTTATCCAGTGAGTTAAGTGCTGGAACGCATGCCTGCTAAATATGGAATGAATAGCTGAGTTTGTTTTGAATGTAATTGCAGATGGCTTAGTCATGGTGAAGAAAGCAAATGGCATCAGACAGGAAGATTGCTGAAACACCACAAGTGCAAAGGGCACAGGTAATGTTGTGCTACGATAAGTTTCCTGCACAGCGGAGAGACTGAAGAGACTTCCCAGTGATTTGCTCGCCCAGAGAAAAGATCTGATTGCTTCTGGCATAGTGGCAGGTGCCAAACACGCTTGGGAAGCAATGTTAATGGGGAGGCCACGTTCACAATAGCAGGCCGCAATTAGCGCATTTGCATGTATTACTGGGATGGCGAGTCATCGGCGAATGCACTGACAGAACACATTGCAAGATCACTTGCAAAATCTTTAAGTACCGGTTGGGTAATTCCTTGGCAATCCTGAGTAATCCTGGTGGTCTATCAATTCCCTTCCCCCACCCTTTTAGAGGACATTGTCATGGGTAGTCTCAGTCCTATTCTCTAGTTTGTACCATATGCAGAAAGACACATAGGCCTCCTTGACACACCTGCAGAAAAGTAAAAAAAAACAAAAACTGCTGTGTGTGGAAGCTTATGCCTCGTGGTTGAAGCAAAGGCAGGGGCAGAGGAAGGGGGTTGCAGTGGGGGCGCTATGCCCTGGGTGTCTTCGCTGAGGGGGGTGACATTTGGCGCGCCGCCCACCCACCTGCGACTCTGAAGCCTACCTCGAGCCGTCCGGGGAAGGGGGGAGCTGCGCTGCTTTGCCAGCGGCATCCCCCCCTTCCCCCTCCATTCAAAGTGTTGGTGTTGACCTTTAAAGCCCTAAATGGCCTCGGTCCAGTATACCTGAAGGAGCGTCTCTACCTCCATCGTTCTGTCTGGACACTGAGGTCCAGCGCTGAGGGCCTTCTGGCAGTTCCCTCACTGCGAGAAGCAAAGCTACAGGGAACCAGGCAGAGGGCCTTCTCGGTAGTGGCACCCGCCCTGTGGAACACCCTCCCACCAGATGTCAAAGAGATAAACAATTACCTGAAGGCAGCCTTGTTCAGGGAAGTTTTTAATGTGTGACATTTTAATGTATTTTTAATCTTTGTTGGAAGCCGCCCAGAGTGGCTGGGGAAACTCAGCCAGATGGGCGGGGTACAAATAAATTATTATTATTATTATTATTATTATTATTATTATTATTATTATTAGACAGCTGGGGGAGGCTTGGGAGTCATGGGCGGGCGGTGCGCCGAATGTCTGCCACCGGCGGCTCACTCTGCTCCCTGGCTGCAGGGCACTCATGGAGCCAGTGTGGTGAAGTGGTTAAGAGCGGTAGCCTCGTAATCTGGGGAACCGGGTTCGTGTCTCCGCTCCTCCACATGCATCTGCTGGGTGACCTTGGGCCAGTCACACTTCTTTGAAGTCTCTCAGCCCCACTCACCTCACAGAGTGTTTGTTGTGGGGGAGGAAGGGAAAGGAGAATGTTAGCCGCTTTGAGATTCCTGAAGGGGAGTGAAAGGCGGGATATCAAATCCAAACTCTTCTTCTTCTTCTGTGTACCTGAGCGTCTATCCCACGCTTGGGAGGGCACCCTCCGCACCCCGAACCCCTTGGGAGCGCACCAGCCCTGGGCAGCACGGGCATTTGCTCCTCCACTGAGCAAAGGCACAGCAAAATGTTCTTCCACATGCATCATTGGCATGAGAAAGGTGGGGAGGGCATTTCTGAATGATGCACACATCCCTGGCTCACATCCCTGACTGGCTACAGATTCACTTCCATTCTGCCCCACACCTCCTGAAACACTTGGCCTGACTGTTATGGGCAGCTGAGCTGTGATATTGTCTCTTGCTTGCCTATATGTGTTTTTTCAAGCCTCTATCCCCACCCCCACCCCCAATGGCTGGAATGTCATTTAAGAAAGAAGAAGAAAGAGTGACATCTGTTGCCCTGCCCACTTTTCCCCTCAGCCCCACCCACTCCAAGCATGAAGTCTTCAGAAGGCTGTTCACTAGGGATTGTGGATCTCGAGCTGAAAAAGGTATCCTGTCTTATATGGAATTTGCATTGTGCATGCAAATAGTGCTTCAAAGTTGTAAACTTGAGGTGCGTTTTTTAAAAAAGGAATTCAAAAGGTATTTGAGCAAATGGAGGTGGTCTCTGAAGAGCAAATGAGAAGGCAAAGGTTCAAAATGGTACTCAGAGATAAATCTTTATCAGAGTCTTACAGTAGCCCTTGTGAAACAATAAAATTCCCAACACATTTCATGCCTATCAAGGAGATAACCTTGTGCCCCCATGAAAGGTTGTCATCAGTCAAAATGCATCATGTATTGTATTGTTTCACAATGACTTTACTATTGATATTTATCTTTTAGTATCATGTTGAAGCTTTGTTTGGTTTGGGGGGGTTGGTTTTGGTTTTGGTTTTTTTTACTGTCTCTTCCCTGCCTGCCTGCTAGCTAGGGATTGCGGGTGATGGGGCCAAGATGAAGATTCGATCTCATCCACATTTTAATGCAAACCTACTTTGCAAATTTTGTGATGAAATCTTCCATTTTTTTTAATAATAACAAACAAATTAAAGTGTGCATGACAATATACAGTGTTACCTCAGGTTAAGAACTTTATTCGTTCTGGATGTCCGTTCTTAACCTGAAACTGTTCTTAACCTGAAGCACCACTTTAGCTAATGGGGTCTCCTGCTGCTGTCGCGCCACCAGAACATGATTTCTGTTCTCAACCTGAAGCAAAGTTCTTAACCTGAAGCACAATTTCTGGGTTAGCGGAGTCTGTAACCTGAAGTGTCTGTAACCCGAGGTTCCACTGTACTAGAGAAAATAATTGGGGGAAAATGCATTATATTGGGGAAAACAGTTTGCAACAATGTGCATATCAGGCAAAATTGCCTACAAGAATGTGTTTATTGGGAAATCAGAAAATGAAATTGACAGACTCACTTGCCAAAGGCACGCTTCACTGGAGAGTCATTTTTCTAGGGTAAGTTTTTTTTGTTTTTTAAAAAATAATTTTTATTAAATTTTCCATTTTAACAATCCAATCAAATCACCTTAAGAATTCCAAATAATACAAATACATATCATATAGTCCAAATATTCTGCCAAATTATAAATTTTTGTTGGGGCTTCCCATGCTTCAAGTTCAGTGGGGTTCCAATCATCTGATGTTTCTACTGCCTTGAGTTTCCAATAGTTCCTTCTTTAAATCTTCCTGTTGTTATCCTTCCTCTTTCGTGGCCTCTGAGTTGTTTCCACAGGCGAGTTGAAATAAACAATAATGTGCTTCTGTGTAAAATTTGTATGACTCTCCTCCCCCCCCCCCCAGCTGGTAAGTCTGTTGTTTGCAGAATGTCCTCACATGCTGGTGTTTATGCCAAATCAATCCAAAAGTCCTTCTCTGGTGGCAGACGCCATCTTCACTCAGTTCCAATAAAATAAAATCTGGGTGTTTGCTCATTAATTTTCTCAGACAGGTTGCATCAAACATTAGTCTTTCTAGGGGAGATTTGGCAAATCGGCCTTGAAGTACAGATATAATAACAAATTAAGAGCTCATCTCCCCCAAGACTGTTTATCTCGGCAACTCATTCTTATCCCGTAATGGCGGATCCCAATTAAAGAATGCGTCACATCACCCTTCTCAGAATCCGTCCAAAGTTTTTTGGTGTCTCTCCAGCAGCTAACAAGATCCTGCTTCTTTCTAATATAAATATTTGGAGAGTCTTTTATCTTCTTCGAAACGTTTCAAAAATCAAAAGCTTTAGTTATATAGTTTTTCTATGGTAAGGTTACCAGATTTTTTTCAATGAATCCGGGGACACTTTTCAACTTCAATGGATTTTGTATGGGGACTGATCTGTAAATCCGGAGACTCTCCCCGGGAAACAAGGACATCTGGTAACCTTAGTCTAGGGCTGGCTCTGGGTGGGGAAAGAAGCGGTTGTCCATGGAGCTCTGCCCTCTTTTTAATCCATCTATGAGTCTCCCTTGCCAATGGTTTTTAGGAAACAATCCATGTACCTCCTCCACAGTGGCCACCCAAGAACTGGTCTTCTCAGTGGTGGCTCCCTGTTTATGGAATGGCATATCCTCCAATTTCCTGCTGATCAAAATCAGGACACTTGTCTTTTCATCTGGTGTGAACTGGCTGATTTGTGCGAGAGTGTGAGAGCAAAAAACTGGGACATCCTGGGATTCGGTTAAAGCTGGGGTGCCTTCTGTAATTCCAGGATGTCCCACTCAAATTGGGACAGGTGAGGGATCTGGAATATTCTTGTCAGGGAAGGACGCTGGCACCATCAGCTGAAACATCTCTGTTTTTCCAGGCCTTTGACAATTAATCTGGAGGGAAGTGAGCTATGGTTGGGGGGCCTGCTTGAGTGCCCATCTTTCTGTGGGGCTTTTATAAATATTATCGGATGACCATATTTGCAAGTCAACAGGTGAAAAGAGACACAGCCCAGCGCAACTGACACAGGAGCATAAATCGCTGCTGCAGACCTAGGAGCTACACCCACACGCACGTACATCCAAGTTATTGATTTCCAGAACTCCTCTGAAGGGATGCCAAAAAAGAAGCAAAACATACTGAGGAAAAACCACTTTTCCTTATGTATTAAATTATCTTTCTATGAAGTTAGAACAAATAGTGAGGTATATAGTGGGCAATAGAGACATAAATCTTCAGTCGCACAAATCGATTGCTGCCTTGTTCTTCTATTTCCAGTAAATAACGGTCTTGAGATCTTTTTTGTGGTGGCACTACAGTACAGTCTGCTAAGGGAACACTGGCGGTGCTTTGTTTCGTTTCCCCCCGATACGATCAATAGTGCTGCCATTCTTGAAATCATTGCACCCAGCTTATTTCCTATAGCTGAGTGGCAACTGGTAGGATCAAAGGAAATTTGTGGATGGTGTCCCCCACTCAGAACCTCCATCCAAGCATATATATGATCAGTAACAAGACGTGAAGGCTGGCAACCTCAACCCTGCCATGTGGGAATGCCTTGCAGATGATCGCAGTGCCTGGAGACTGACAGTTAGATCATGTATCCACAGCAGTGGCCAGAGGAGGAATGACCACTGGGAGAAGCACAGAGGGAAGAAACGCCATGGTGCATCTGCAGCAGCACAACCGGATGCTTTCATTTGCCCCAGCTGCAACAGAACATGTCTCTCCCATATCAGTCTCTACAGCCACAGCAGGTGCTGCAACTCTCCCCCACAAAGGCACATCCATTGTCTCCCTTAACTGAAGATGCTGGAGGCTGACTGGGAAACTTCTGAACTGTTCTGCTATTTTTTGAGTAGCCTAGTTTACAGAGGACTGCCCTCCATCTAGACAGCATCTTAAAAAGCAGAGACATCACCTTGCCAACAAAGGTCCGTATAGTTAAAGCTATGGTTTTCCCAGTAGTGATGTATGGAAGTGAGAACTGGACCATAAAGAAGGCTGATCACCAAAGAATTGATGCTTTTGAATTATGGTGCTGGAAGAGACTCTTGAGAGTCCCATGGACTGCAAGAAGATCAAACCTCTCCATACTTAAGGAAACCAGCCCTGAGTGCTCACTGGAAGGACAGATCCTGAAGCTGAGGATCCAGTGCTCTGGCCACCTCATGAGAAGAGAAGACTCCCTGGAAAAGACCCTGATGTTGGGAAAGATGGAGGGCACAAGGAGAAGGGGATGACAGAGGACGAGATGGTTGGACAGTGTTCTCGAAGCTACCAGCATGAGTTTGCAGGAGGCAGTGGAAGACAGGAGTGCCTGGCATGCAATGGTCCATGGGGTCATGAAGAATCAGACACGACTAAACGACTAAACAATAACAAAGTTTACAGAGGACTGCCCTCCATTTGAAAATGCCTTCAATTGTTGTTGTTGTTAATTTGATTGTACGAAGAAACCTCAAAGCAATTGAAAGCACACACACCAAGAAACCTGAGAACTGTAGTTTGCCCCTTCACAGAGCTACAATTCACAATAGCCTTAATAAACTAAAGTTCCCAGGATTCTTGGGGGCGGGGGGGGGGGTTGCGTTAAATTATGGTGTATCCACAGCCCAAATTTCCACCTAAATATATAAATCAGCATTTGCAGATTTTATGCGACATCAGCGTATTTGTTCATCCTCTGTTATAATGATACATTCCACCCCCCTCCTTTTTGGTGATGCCTAAGTGGTCAGCCTTGTTGCTGTTTTCCTATATTTTACTGTTTCTAGGGACTTTGGTGATTGGCTTCTTATGACGCAGTCATGGCATTTCCTCCTCTCCAGATTCAGCAACAGGTGACTTTGCAAGGGAGATGACATCAGTGGCAATTCGATTTGTTTCCCTCAAGAATTTGCAAATGCGGGCAATAGTGACTCGGAATGATGCATGCCGAATGCAACTTTTGCATTAAGGGAAAGAGAACTTTATTAGATTAGCATTGTAGAGACAGACCCACTAAAAACTAAAAGTGCCATGTTAGCTAATCATTACCCTGACAATAATTGTCACAAACAGAATTTCTTTATAGATTTTGGATGTTTCTTTTCAAACAAAAAGGCTTAGCAATTGTGAGCTAAAAGGATTTAAAAATTTAATCTTAAGGAGGAGATGTCCCCGAGTTCTGGGCTAAACAGCTTATAAAGGTCATAAAGAATTAACTTATCTTGCTGAATAAAGCCATTTTAATGCACTCTAAGCTACAAAGGAATCACTGCAGAAACCTTTAGGCCAGTGGTCCACTATATTTTTCTCTCATTAGTAAGGGCAGCAAATTTCTACATTTGGATTTTAACACTACAATTGTCTCTGATTCATTATTCTTCATGATTAAATAGAACGAGAGCACGGAGCCAGCTGGGCAAGAATATTCTGTCCTTATTTCATTGAGTCACTTTGCAACTAAAATAGGAATGTGGAATGTGGAGAGCAGGAATAGAGATGTTACTTCAAGCAATTCCACTGAGGAGGTGGTCAGGGGACGGTGGGACGGGGACCAAGCTGGCTCCAGGCCACAGGACTGGATTAACCCTTAGACTAAGTGCACCACAGTACTTAGCACAGTCTTGCCCAGTTCTCCTACCTGAGATCTTATTTAATGGCAAAAGTGAGCGCCAGGGCATCCCATCTTATACCAGGGCAGTTCTTGTGAGGCAATACTTCTTCCTCAAGTGGAAGAGTAGTGTTGGCAGCATATTTATGCAGGTAACTCCTGTTCGTCCAGGGTGATCCTGTGTCCTGCTTTACAGAGTCTTCTGTTTGAAGGCATCCTCTGTTTGAAGGACTACCTGCTCCGAGATAGCTCAGTTGGTTTGAGCGTGGCACTGATAACGCCAAGTTCACAGCTTCGATCCCCGCATAGGACAGCTGCATATTCCTGCATTTCAGTGGACTAGATGATATAGGAAGCGGATGGCGCTGTGGTCTAAACCACTGAGCCTCTAGGGCTTGCTGATCAGAAGGTCAGCGGTTCGAATCCCCGCAACGGGATGAGCTCCCACTGCTCCTGCCAAACTAACAGTTTGAAAGCATACCAGTGCAAGTAGATAAATAGGTACCACTGCGGCGGGAAGGTAAACGTGTTTCCGTGCGCTCTGGCTTTCCGTTGCGCTAGTTCTGCTGGCCATATGACCTGGAAAGCTATCTGTGGACAAATGTCGGCTCCCTCAGTCTGAAAGCGAGATAAGCGCCGCAACCCCATAGTCTCCTTTGACGGGACTTAACTGTCCAGGGGTCCTTTACCTTACCTACTAGGATGATCCTCAGATACCCTTCCAACTCTATGATTCTGTTATAAGGAAGCCTAAGAATGGAGAGCAGAGCAGGGGCCTTGAAGCACCTGAATAGCAGACTGAGCAGACTCAGTGATAATAATAATAATAATAATAATAATAATAATAATAATAATAATAATAATAATTTATTTATACCCCGCCCATCTGGCTGGGCCTCCCCAGCCACTCTGGGCGGCTTCCATAGAAAACCAAAAATACACTAAAATATCACACGTTAAAAACTTCCCTGAACAGGGCTGCCTTAAGATGTCTTCTGAATGTCAGGTAGTTGTTTATCGCTTTGACATCTGCTGGAAGGGCGTTCCACAGGGCGGGCGCCACTACCGAGAAGGCCCTCTGCCTGGTTCCCTGTAGCTTTGCTTCTCGCAATGAGGGAACCGCCAGAAGGCCCTCGGCGCTGGACCTCAGCGTCCGGGCAGAATGATGGGGATGGAGACGCTCCTTCAGGTATACTGGACCGAGGCCGTTTAGGGCTTTAAAGGTCAGCACCAACACTTTGAATTGTGCTCGGAAACGTACTGGGAGCCAATGTAGGTCTTTCAAGACCGGTGTTATATGGTCTCGGCGGCCGCCCCCAGTCACCAGTCTAGCTGCCGCATTCTGGATTAGTTGTAGTGAGCATCTAAGTGATGGTAGGATTTTTTAATTTTGCCCAAATGTTCACCACTGTACATTTGCGGGTGCTGATGTTCTTCCTTGAGAGCAAGAGGAGGAGCCTCCCAGTGGCCTTAGTGTTGGCATGTAGAGGGTCGCAAGGCCAGCTGGCTAGCCCCAGCTGGGTCGTCTCCTTCCAGCTGTCCTGCTGTGAAGACCCATCAGCCTCTGCTCCAATGTACATCAGCGACCCGGGCTTCAAAGCTATTTCAGCAGAGCAAACTGCGCACACAGAATAGGCGTGAGGCTTGTGGAAGCATACTACAACTACGGATTTATTAATCATAAATCAGGACCAAGAAACATGCCGTCTCTCTCTTTTTCTTCTCAGAGAGAAGCAAAAGCAATAGACAACAGAAGTTCCCAGCAAGCTGTGCTGGAATGTAAACAAACATGTGACACGCAACAGTTCCATGTCTGCCCCTTAAGGTAGAATGGAAATCTCAACACTTAGATCACCTGGCGTATGACATTGGCCAGAGTGTGTTTCTGTTCAGCTCTTGCATCCCAAGTAATGGGCAGTTGGAGCAAAATATTATTTCATGCAGGGAAGGGAGAAGCAAGCTGCCTACGGTTCCTCCTTACCTAGCCAAAGGATGGAGCCAGGTTGGACTTTCAATTGTCATTATTTTCTTTCTGGGGGATGTGGGGCAGCATCCTAGTGGTCCTTGGTATCTCGGTCAGCAGCAGAGCTAGTGTAGGGCTCCCAGTTAGTATATGCTTCCCAGTTAGAGCAAAGATTACTGTTCTTTGTATTTGGCCACTGAAAGGCTGCTCTCCCTGCTTCCCAGGCAAATGAGAGACCAGCCTAACCAGTAAAGAAAAGTAACATTTGCTTTCTTCTTTCCTCCTCATACTTTTCTTCTTTTTATATTGTATTATCGTAGGGTGTGGAGTTGGGCTTTTTTCCTTACTACTAAAGGGTGGAACATCAATGTGTAAAATAAACTATAATACTCTGAAACAAGCAACAAACACAGAAAAAGGAAGAACTGAAGGGCGGGGGAAGCAGGGGGGATAGTATCTGAGCTTCCATTGCCTGGAACAAAACTGCTTTTGAAACTGAAGGCAAATGTTAGAATTCCAAAACATTCAATGTTAGATTTGGGTGGGTGGGTGACTCACTGCATTGACAAAAAGTTTTTTTCTGAGTTTACCAACTTAGTGAAAAGTTATTCCACATGTTAAAGATTGCTTTTTAAAATCCAAATATGTTCAGGAAATTTTATTATTAAGAGGAGGTTCGAAGTAAATTGCATTATTCCTACTTAGTATTCCTGGTATAAGAAAAGGCTTACAGCACTGGATAGCAGATTAAAACAAAAAGAAAGAGAGGAAACTTTGGGATAGATATATCCTCTTATGGTTGCAATTTTCCCCCATTTTGATTAGAACAGCCTCAGACCAACCATATTATTTATTGCAGATTAAATCAAGGGGGGGTCATCCTTCATGTCCTCTTTTAATCACAATGATGACAATATGAATTTGACATGGTGCTGATCTCCATGCAATGGAATCTTTGATCAAGCTTTAATTTCCTAAGATCTGGACATTTTAATCTCCATCTTTAAAACATGTCATTAAGACCTAAAATGAAAGGGGCAATGCAACCTTAGAGGTGGAAACTCAATAAGTAGCACCTTAGGGCTGGCCCACACACTTTTCCTAGGGGGGAAGTGCCACCAAAATTGCACAAATTGCTGTCAGTCATCTTTTTGGCCATCCAGCTCATGAGTCAGGCTAGCCCAGGCATAGGCAAACTCAGCCCTCCAGATGTTTTGGGACTACAGCTCCCATCATCCCTAGCTAACAGGACCAGTGGTCAGGGCACCACACACACACAACACAACACAACCACCTACCACAACCTAGTATCTCAGCTACAATCAAATGCTTTATTTGAGCCTAATTCCAGTGAGGGAGGGGATCCTGTGTGCACCATGCAACAGGCACATTTATACCCATGGGCACCACACATTGGTGACCTCTGGCATAGCCTCCCTCTCCAAAGATCTACACCACAACCATTTCTTGTAGGCAACAGAGCCTTGAAATAACTAAGTGGGGTGGAAGCTCATAAAGGTTCCCTTCAGGAGCCAACATGTGGTGACCTCTTATGCAAATACCCAAGAAGCAATAGACAGGGCCAGGCTAAGGTATTTTGCTGTCTGAGATGAAGGGCAGGATGATGCTCTCCCCCCATTCCATATGCAGAAGCCAAACAGACTGGAAATGGACTCTTACCTCAGTCATGGCAACAGGACAACGTCCTCCACCCCACTAGGGGGCATCAGGCAAAGGTGAATGTTGAATACAAAGCTCTGTCCCCCAGTACGTCTCTACTGATCCCCACCAACAGCACCTGCTGTTTTACTCTGCCTAATGGTAGGGCCATCCCTGGTGCTTGGTACCCAAATCTGCATGTTTCTTGGTTCTACTTTTTAGTATTTATTTCCCATATGGCCTAAGATACAATAAAAAACTGGGGTGAAGAATCTCAGCCTGCCTCTAGGCTTCTCTATCTGGTCTCAGGACTCTGCCCACGCCATGCCCCATCGCTAGGTCATACCCCTCAATGGTCAGACTCTGCACCCTACTTTCTTGATTGGAATGTGATTGCAATGTGTCCTTGAGCTGCAATAATATATCTTGCTTGCCAAGATGGAGGATAGATGGTTGCGTGTTTGACCTCTGGAAGACTAGCCATGAGGAAGTGTGAAAAGTCAACAAGAGCCTTCCTCATATCTCCAGAAAACATAGAACAAAATATATTAAATTATCTAGGAACATGGAATTCCAGTGTGAATCAGGTCCCGACCCCAATAAACCTGTTGTCCCTTTTCCTAACCTAAAAATACTGTCATCCTTGCAGTAGCCTAAATCTTATGCATGATTACTCTGAAGTAAGCCCCATTTAGTGGGACTTACACAAGCAAGCATGCACAGAATTGAAGCCTTTCCCCTGCCTTCCAATAAGATGCAGTTACCGGCTTTCCAGGCTGGTAAAAGTAAAGGTAAAGGGACGCCTGACCATTAGGTCCAGTCATGGCCGACTCTGGGGTTGCGGCGCTTTACTGGCATCTCACTTTACTGGCCAAGGGAGCCAGAGTACAGCTTCCAGGTCATGTGGCCAGCATGACTAAGCCGCTTCTGGTGAACCAGAGCAGTGCACGGAAACGCTGTTTACCTTCCCACCGGAGCGGTACCTATTTATCTACTTGCACTTTGACATGCTTTCGAACTGCTAGGTTGGCAGGAGCAGGGACCGGGCAATGGGAGCTCACCCCGTCACGGGAATTCGAACCGCCGACCTTCTGATAGGCAAGTCCTAGGCTCTGTGGTTTAACCCACAGTGCCACCCGCGTAGTTGTAACCAAATCAGAGCGCTCAGCTGATTGCCAGAAGCAGCAAAATGATGCAAATAAATGGATCTTAAGGTATCATAGATCTGACCATTGCATTATTTCATCGCCGTATCTTAATATATGTTTCCAAAACCAGACGGTAAGTCGACAATGACCGTTCTGTTCTCCCAAGTTGGCATCAATTAATGAAGTCAATGAATGCATGGATTCAAAGGGAAATGGCGCTTAAAGTGAATTCCATGTGACTCGGCCTGTAATGCACACACACAAATACTTTCATCCAGATACCCACATGTGCTCATATGCACTCATGAATCTCTCTTGCATGCTCACATTGCAAGTAAATAGGGGGACCATTCTGGGGGCTGGCAAATTCTGTATACATTCCTGAGATCCCATACCTTGAACGGATTAAAGTGTTGTGGTGAAAATGTTTGTTTTTCAAACAGCGATCCCATATCTCAAGTTCATCTTGCAGAATATTAACATAAATATTATGCTAAAAATAACACTGGGCAGTACAGTGAGTGGTTAGCTAATGAATTCGTAACCCGTAGCAAAACATCATTTAAAAATACTATGAGTAATACTTAACATGAATCCTTTCCAGAACCATTTGCAAGATATGAACAATTTTCTAAAATAATGGTAGAACTGGCTGGTTTCCAGATTGTACATCTGTTCCAAGATTTAAAAGGAAATAGGTTTTGTAGCGCAGAGAAAGCTGAATTCATTTTGTAGGGATAATATAGAGTATTTTTCAGATAACCTGAGAAATAATTCATATGTAAAGAAGCTGAAGAACCTTCCCAGTGATTCAAGCGCCCCATGAAATTTTGCAGGAAGATTAGCAGAATTGAGGTGTCTTTTTATTTTTAGTTAAATATTTATAAACCACGCTCTCACAGGAAAATATAACAAGCTGGTGTGCAATACTACAATAACAACAGTAAAAGAAACATCAAAAACATACAGTATCCATAAAAAAATGGGTGGTGGAAAATAGCACATTCCAAAGGCCTGGCTGAACAATACAGTTTTTAAAAGCTGTCTAAGAGAAAGCAGGGGTGACTTCTGCTATTGGCAAGGAGCAGGGATGACTTCCATTGGCAAGGAGTTCCACGAGATTGGAGCTACCTCACTAAATCCCCAGTCCCTGGTAACCAAAGCTCAGGAACACAAGGGATCCTCAAAAGAGCCCAGTCAGAAGTTCTCAGTGATCTAGATGATGATGATGATATTTATTTATATCCTACCTTCTTCCCAGACAGGGACTGAAGGCAGCTTACAGATAAAAATGTTGTTGTTTAGTCGTTTAGTCGTGTCCGACTCTTCGTGACCCCATGGACCAGAGCACGCCAGGCACTTCTGTCTTCCACTGCTTCCCGCAGTTTGGTCAAACTCATGCTGGTAGCTTCGAGAACACTGTCCAACCATCTCGTCCTCTGGCATCCACTTCTCCTTGTGCCCTCAATCTTTCCCAACATCAGGGTCTTTTCCAGGGAGTCTTCTCTTCTCATGAGGTGGCCAAAGTACTGGAGCCTCAGCTTCAGGATCTGTCCTTCAGGGCTGATTTCCTTCAGAATGGATAGGTTTGATCTTCTTGCAGTCCATGGGACTCTCAAGAGTCTCCTCCAGCACCATAATTCAAAACCATCAGTTGTTCAGCCATCAGCCTTCTTTATGGTCCAGCTCTCACTTCCATACAGATAAAAATAAGAATGGCTTAAAACATAGGGGGAAAAACAATTATTAAAGTAAACAATTAAATGCTGGAAGAATTAGTAATGCCTTGGATTAAGGGAGAAGACAAGAAGCAGGAAGGAGGAAGTGCAGCAGATAACATGCCATCTAGCACTGGAGTGAGGGAAATCAGAAAACAACCTTGATGGAGGCTGCGCTCCCTTTCACTTGCGCCTCACCCCCCCCCTCAGCTCCCTCCCTCCCTTCCTTGCACCTTCACCCACTGCTTTCAGCCACTGCTGCTGCAGCCTCCACCACAGTTGCCAACGTACTTCCAGAAGCTGGCCCCACTTCCAGAAGTGCAGTGCCAGCTTCTGGAAGTATGCCAGTGTGCTGTAGTGGTTAAGAGCAGTGGACTCGTAATCTGGTGAACCGGGTTCAATTCCCTGCTCCTCCACATGCAGCTGCTGGGTGACCTTGGGCTAGTCACACTTCTCTGAAGTCTCTCAGCCCCACTCACCTCACAGAGTGTTTGTTGTGGAGGAGGAAGGGAAAGGAGAATGTTAGCCGCTTTGAGACTCCTTCGGGTAGTGATAAAGCAGGATATCAAATCCAAACTCTTCTTCTTCTTCAGCTAGAAAGCCACAATGGAATTTGGAAGAAGAGTGGCAACACACGGAGCAAGTTAAGTTTCACTTCCATTTTTTGTTTCTGCGCTCTGCTGTGAGCCAACTAACTCACTCCACAGGGCAAGATGAAAAAACGCATGTCTTTTGGCCAGAGCACAGGGGCCAAAATGGGGTTGGGATCAGAAGCCAGGGCAGCTTCTGTAAATCCAGGATGTCCTGCTTAAAACGGGGCAGTTGCCCGGTATGAGATAAAGGGTCTTCCTGCTGTGTCCATTAGCACCTCATTTCCCCAGACCCTTCTCTCCTTTTACCACAAGAAGACATCTTCGCAGTGTTTCAAAGATGACAGGAGAACAGCATTTAAAAATTCGGAGATGTGCAAATTTCAAAGGCTGGTTGTGTTTCGGTGCACATCTTGTTTCATAAAGTGTGAATTCGGCGGCTCTGCTGTGAAATGTGAACTGAATTCAATTTCCCCCATCCCTACCTGTCTGTGTGCCTGCTCAGTCTGCTCTCCAGGTAAAATCTGTCAAAGGGCATCTTCCAAACCTCTGTTACTCTCCCTTGTTAGGCTTCCTCCATGCTTTTCTTTTTCTGGGGGCACCTTTTTTTCTACAAGAAAAGCACTGGTTAAACATGTGGCACTTACTGTAACAACTTCATGATGTTACAGCTTGGGCCGGGGAGGGCGGGATACAAATAAAAATTTAGTAGTAGTACAGTGGTACCTCGGGTTACATACGCTTCAGGTTACAGACTCCTCTAACCCAGAAATAGTACCTCGGGTTAAGAACTTTGCTTCAGAATGAGAACAGAAATCGTGCTCTGGCAGTGCGGCGGCAGCGGGAGGCCCCATTAGCTGAAGTGGTGCTTCAGGTTAAAAACAGTTTCAGGTTAAGAACAGACCTCTGGAACGAATTAAGTACTTAACCCGAGGGACCACTGTAGTAGTAGTAGTACCAGCACCATTTTTTCTAGAACAAAAGCACTGGGCTTTCTTATCTTCAAACCAAACTTGGGTCAGCCCATCAAACAGGGGACTGTCCTCTTTAAAGTAATAATAATAATAATAATAATAATAATAATAATAATAATAATAATTTATTATTTGTACCCCGCCCATCTGGCTGGGTTTCCCCAGCCACTCTGAGCGACTTCCAACAAAGATGAAAGATACACTAAAATGTCACACATTAAAAACTTCCCTGAACAGGGCTGCCTTCAGATGTCTTCTGAATGCCAGGTAGATGTTTATCGCTTTGACATCTGATGGGAGGGCGTTCCACAGGGCGGGCGCCACTACCGAGAAGGCCCTCTGCCTGGTTCCCTGTAACTTGGCCTCTCGCAGTGAGGGAACCGCCAGAAGGCCCTCGGAGCTGGACCTCAGTGTCCGGGCAGAACGATGGGGGAGGAGACGCTCCTTCAGATATACTGGACCGAGGCCGTTTAGGGCTTTAAAGGTCAGCACCAACACTTTGAATTGTGCTCGGAAATGTACTGGGAGCCAATGTAGGTCTTTCAAGACCGGTGTTATATGGTCTCGGCGGCCGCTCCCAGTCACCAGTCTAGCTGCCGCATTCTGGATTAGTTGTAGTTTCCGAGTCACCTTCAAAGGTAGCCCCACGTAGAGCGCATTGCAGTAGTCCAAGCGGGAGATAACCAGAGCATGTACCACTCTGGCGAGACAGTCTGCAGGCAGATAGGGTCTCAGCCTACGTACCAGATGGAGCTGGTAAACAGCTGCCCTGGATACAGATTTGACCTGTGCCTCCATGGACAGCTGTGAGTCCAAAATGACTCCCAGGCTGCGCACCTGGTCCTTCAGGGGCACAGTTACCCCACTCAGGACCAGGGAATCCTCCACACCTGCCCGCCTCCTGTCCCCCAAAAACAGTACTTCTGTCTTGTCAGGATTCAACCTCAATCTGTTAGCCGCCATCCATCCTCCAACCGCTTCCAGACACTCACACAGGACCTTCACCGCCTTCACTGGTTCTGATTTAAAAGAGAGGTAGAGCTGGGTATCATCCGCATACTGATGAACACCCAGCCCAAACCTCTTGATGATCTCTCCCAGTGGCTGCATGTAAATGTCGAAAAGCATGGGGGAGAGGACAGAACCGTGAGACACCCCACAAGTGAGAGCCCAGGGGTCTGAACGCTCATCCCCCACCACCACTTTCTGAACACGGCCCAGGAGGAAGGAGCGGAACCACTGTATGACAGTGCCCCCAGCTCCCAGCCCCTCAAGTAGGACACAGCACGCACACACGCACGCACACACGCACACACCCTGTTTCCAGCAGCTTCTTAAAAGTCACTTTTTAGATTTGCCTGCCCTGCTCCAAATAAGCCTGCCACCTCCGAGGCAAAGCACCTCTGAGCGAAACCACTTAATCTTTTCAAATGAATTTCTCTGATCAGATCCTCTGTGCTTGGTGGGAGGCTCCCTCCACCCCCCCCCCCATTTTATTTAAATTATCGTATAGGCCATGCTATAGCTCTGCTGTGTAAACAGGAGAAACAATTCTTTCTCAGCTCCCCTTAAGAGACACCAGTATATAAATAGTACCGGTGTTGGGCACCAGGTTTTTTTCTTCTTCTTCTTCCCCCTCCTCAGAATACAAGAAGGTCAGGGAAAACATTTTCCTTTGAAATGAAAAAGGAGGCCAAAACAAGAATTTTAATAACAGACTTGACACAAGAGCAGCGTAATACCGGCATGAATTACACTTGGTACTAAGCTTTTATTGGCAGCCTTAGATTGCTTTGTTCCTGTCCCTGACATAATATTCAAGGCAGGGTTTATGTTTGCCCAGAACTGGGTTGTTCACCAGAGTCCATGCAAATCAAACACTTGATTTATGCACCGTTCCATTGGAGGGTGTAACATTAAATTTAATTTTGTAAGGGATGCCTGAGGCTCCACAATGCCCCGGGCTGACATTGTGAACTAGGCAGAGAGGTGCAGAGGAATTCATTACTGTTTCCAATATGCGAAAATGCTGCATTTGAATGAAACATTTGTCTCTTGTCAGAAGGGAGTAATGTCTGTTCTTTGTGCGCACACATGCGCACGCACACTCACAAAACTTCTCTCACTTCCACTTTTGGCTTTATTGCTAGTTCAGCAAACTGGGGACTGGGATGATGGGTGAAGCTTCTTGGGGAAATGAAGAAAGGGTTATATAATCTTCTTAAGGGTGGTTTGGCAACTTGGAATGTGGCTCTCTGGAATACAGGTGTATGGGACAGCCTGGTATTCAGGGCTGGCTCCAGTGGGCGCCATTTTGGGCATTTGCCAGACCAACACAGACTCACTACCCTAAGAGGGCTACCACATCTTTTCCACTTTAAAGTCCTCTGTTAATCCAAGTTGAAGTTAAAGCTAAGCAACCCTAAGAAGATGGGATGCAGGTGGTGCTGTGGGTTAAACCACAGAGCCTAGGACTTGCCGATCAGAAGGTCAGCGGTTCAAATCCCCGCGACAGGGTGAGCTCCCGTTGCTCGGTCCCTGCTCCTGCCAACCTAGCAGTTCGAAAGCACATCAAAGTGCAAGTAAATAAATAGGTATTGCTCCGGTGGGAAGGTAAATGGCGTTTCCTTGCACTGCTCTGGTTCGCCAGAAGCGGCTTAGTCATGCTGTCCACATGACCCAAAAGATGTACTCCAGCTCCCTCGGCCTATAAAGCGAGATGAGCGCCGCAACCCCAGAGTCAGCCATGACAGGACCTAATGGTCAGGGGTCCCTTTACCTTTACCTAACCCTAAGAAGGGAGAGCAGAAGGGGGCTGAAAGTTGCCTATCAACAGTGAGCACCTAAGCAGGAGACTAAGCAGGCACACGGAGGTAACCTGGCCAGTCTTCCCCAATATGGCATGGAATGTAATATTTCTATTTAAGTTACAGCAACTATTTCTCCAATCGCAACTATGCATTTGAATTAGCACGTGCACATTTTACGCAGATCGGTGTCTTGGTCTCCGTTTCGGTAAAGCCATTTCCCATTCCCGGGAAGATGTCATCGCGGGCTGGGAGCAAGCCCTCCCCACGCACGCAGGGCAGGATCGCCCCAGCGCCATTAAATGGTCCTCAGCCACCTCACCCTTAGGCCGTCCAATTCGGATGGTCCGGGGGCGTGGCACAGGCTATTTAAACTGCCCACGGCCGAGGACTCGCCCCTGTTTTTCTCCCTGTTCGGCGACCCTGGGGGAGTCCCTAGTTGATGTGCATCAGCAGGGCTTCCCCTAATGGTGGTTAACCCTTCCAAGACTCCTGCAGATGGGCAGGAGTCAGATATAGTCAGGTGGTTTCCAATGCCTAAGCCAATAGCAGTCACATTCTGTAACCAATAAAGTTGTGGCCTTTTTCGCCCATTAACCAAAAATACTGTTTCGTGTGGCTTCATTCCACTCCCCGGGAGGGTTTGAGACTTTGCCACACAATGTAAGTGTAAAGGTAAAGGTAAAGGGACCCCTGACCATTAGGTCCAGTCACGGATGACTCTGGGGTTGCAGCGCTCATCTCGCTTTACTGCCTGAGGGAGCTGGCGTACAGCTTTCTGGTCATGTGGCCAGCATGACTAAGCCACATGACTAAGTGCACAGAAACGCCATTTACCTTCCCGCCGAAGTGGTACCTATTTATCTACTTGCACTTTGACGTGCTTTCGAACTGCTAGCTTGGCAGGAGCAGGGACCAAGCAATGGGAGATCACCCCGTCGCGGTGATTCGAACTGCTGACCTTCTGATCGGCAAGTCCTAGGCTCTGTGGTTTAACCCACAATGCCACCCGCGTCCCTCAGTGTAAGCGTATGCAATGCCAATTTGATATTTGGCCATCTAAGAAGGCTTTGGGTTGTTCTGTCTCCCCAGATGAGCATTGGAAATATATAAATACTGCAAGAAGGCAGGACCTGGCCACCCTGTTGCAGAATTTCACAACCCCCTGGAGAATCACAAAAAACACAACTTTAACAGAAGGGTATCAAGGTCACTCTGGAGTATAGACTCCCACGAAGCAGCCTAATAATGCACTTCAAATCTGAGCCTTTTGTCTTGCCAAACCCTGATAGACTCTTGATCTGAAATGTTGAAGCTATTTTCTTTGTTCAGCTAATGAATGGTATGGTGATGAATACACATAAGGTAAAATTGATCCACTTAATTCATCATTTGTACATATGTATGGATCCGAGCCCTTATAAATGGATCCTGGGATTAAAGACCCACGTCTGCTCTCCTGAGCTGCTCAGGAAAAACGTAAATGCACTGTGGGGAATTGTGTCCCTTGGCTGTCTTAATTTTAAAAGATTGACCTGTACCTTGTGTTCTTTTTGGAAGAGGGGAAAAAAAGAGGCAAGAGGTGCCTACGTACACACACACAGCCTGTTCACACTATGTTTTAGGTCAGTGGTTCTCAAACAGTGTGAAACACACATTGGTGTGACAGGAGAGGATGGCAAGTGTGGCAGGAAGATTCAAGGACAATCAAAGAAACATTTAAACATTTCATTATTATTATTAGTGGTAATAGTAGTAGTAGTATTAGCTAGTACTATACTAGTACTATACTAGTACTATACTAGTACTATACTAGTACTATACTAGTACTATACTAGTAGTATTAGCTGCCCATTTGACTGGGTTGCCCCATCCACTTTGGGTGACTTCCAACAAAATATTAACACACAAAAGACTTCAAACATTAAAAACCTCCCTATACAGGGCTGCCTTCAGATGTCTTCTAAAAGTCAGATAGATGTTTATTTCCTTGACATCTGATGGGATAGTATGGTATTTTATAGTATTTTTTTTTAATTTGCAGAATATGGATAGGTATAGAGTTTGTTTGCCTCAAATTAGACCTAATATAAATGAGATTATCTGGTAAAAGCAAGCTCACACTTCTCATTGAGGTTTTTATACATACTTAAGAGGCTCATTTATAATTATATTTTGGGAATGATTCATGTTCTTACATAGCTGCATTGTTTTACAATTTCTGGATGTCTCGTGATCATATTATAAAGTAGTTGTGTTCTATGTTATAGATCAAGCACTACTAGGTGTTGTTACTTTTCCAAAGTCTTGCTTATCATTAAAAAAAAAATGGTGCGGTGTGAGCAAATTTTTATTCTGAAAGTGTGGCCCAGAGGGAAAAAAGTTTGAGGTGTTTTAGGTGCATGGCTGTGATATTACTACAAGAAGAAGACATGCCATTTACATGGGGTTTATTTAGGCTTATTAAGAAGGCATCTTTCTATAATAGTTAGCTGATTTTAACATTTTTATATGGTTTTTACTGTATGTTTTTTTAAAAAAACACTCGTGTGTGTATGTGAGTCCGTGTGTGTGATCAGATCCACGTGTGCAAATTTTCCCTCTTAAATGACAGAGGCAAATAAATCATGCCAATTGTACACCGAAGTCATGAAAAGGACTACAGTGCTTTATTTATTTATTTAAAGTTTGACATATGGAAGGAAACGAGATTTGGTCTTGATCCAGCTCAACTACCTTCTCCTTTTGCTTCCTCCCCCCCAAAAAATCACTCCATCACGTTTGCCATACACTTTGCCATATATGCAAAGGCCCTTCATTCATATCATTAGCTAGGATCCTTAATGACAGAGCTGACTTTTCTCCACATCGCTCCTCTCATAATCTAATCCATTTACATCTTGCCTGCCTAATCCATATTTCCTGTCCAAATATTCAGTTTTCTCAGAGCTTAAGGCACCATCTAATCAAAGACACACACACACACCCCACAGCCTCTTTAAAATGCATAGGGTGAAGGGACTGAGCACTAAAGGTTCCAGAACATCCTTGACTTTGAATCATCTGGCTTCCCCAGGTCTATCACAGACCTTTTACACTTCCATTAACATAGCACAACCCCCACTTCTTCCTCTCCCACCTCGACCCCCTCTTTGAATTCACGGCAAATACATGGGTCACAACTGCTTCAAACCTCATTATATAAATATTGATTTCAATAAGGAAATCAATAGGCTCACAGAAGCAGCATTTCTTAAAAATGTTTTTAAAAGCTCTATATTTCACAGCTGCTTTTGAGCTTTTTTTTAAAGAGGGGGGCAGCTCGAACTCCCGTGCAATGTAGTGCAGTTTAATAGCAATGGCAGCAATTGTGAGTCTGTGGCCTTCAATGGAGTTTGCTAGCCCATGGGTTTTATGGGAGAGAGTTTTAAGCATATATTTGTCACTAGGGGTGGGGGTTTTTTTGGGGGGAGAAATTCAATTCAGTTCACATTTAAAGGCAAACCTACCCAATCTGAGAACCGAAAAACAGCCATCCTTCAAAATTCACCACTCTCTGAATTTTGCGAGGCAATTCTCCAGCCAAATTTCATGCGCAAAAATGTAGACGTGAGGGTTACATGTGCATGTAGATTCATATATGGATGAAAATAACACCCAAAAATGCATTTGACCAAGAGGGGGAACGGCTTTGCAAAAATCAGTGTATTGGGCAAAATTGCATACGAAGAAAAAAGGCTCTTAGGAGAAATTCACACTAAAATCTTGCTGAATTTTCCTGAGATCTTCTTTAAAAAGATTGCAGGTTAATGTGGAGAACTGAACTTTGACAGGGATTATAGCATCCTCCTTCGGAGTCTGAGTGTAGCTCTTGTAGTACTCAGCAGGGAGGAAGCTGCAGATAATGTTAGCATAAGTTGGCTCTGCCTTTCATTGTCTCTGCCTCCACATGACTATTGGGCTCTCAGTGGGCACCAGTCGCCGCTTGACTCTATTAATACTGTCTTTTGAGACACCTACAACAGTCACATCCACACATCAAGAATATTTTTTTTAAAAAACCCCACACTTTCGTGGTGCCAAACGCCTTTCGTTTCCTTTCCATGCTTTAATTGCATTACATAAACTTAAACCATGTTCTCAATTTTCATTCTCTGATTATTATGCACGCTGCCTCTGGCACAGAGCTGAGCAGGAAGAGGCAGTAAATCTCTGCAGCTGAAACTTGGTTGAAAATGCACATAATTACACATATTAAAACAAAACCTAAGTCGTTCCCAGCGTCTGCTCCGTACATCCTCCTCCGTTGGCTACCCTGAGGCAATGGTGGCCAGAAAAACACTGCATAGGAAGAAACAAACTTCTTCTAAATATAGGGCATCTCGTAAAACAGCCACACAAGTAGTTTGATGAACAGCACTTGAAAGCCACAAGTGTGGTGTGCTGCTAGGGTACCAATGGCTGTTGTATGCCAACACAAGTTCAGATCCTTGCAGTAAAACAATGGGCCACATCTAACAGGAGCAAGGTCCATCAGTGACTCTGTGCCAAGGGCGCACTCAAGATTTATGCCAACCTTTGACTGGATGAAGCCTGACTAGATTTTGGAAGTAGCTGGCGCTGTGGGTTAAACCACAGCCTAGGACTTGCCGATCAGAAGGTCTGTGGTTTGAATCCCCGTGACGGGGTGAGCTCCCGTTGCTCAGTCCCTGCTCCTGCCAATCTAGCAGTTCGAAAGC
Source organism: Podarcis filfolensis (assembly GCF_964270895.1). NCBI lineage: Eukaryota > Metazoa > Chordata > Lepidosauria > Squamata > Lacertidae > Podarcis > Podarcis filfolensis. Next base: position 64,311,312 of record NC_139610.1, read on the forward strand.
ACGTCAAAGTGCAAGTAGATAAATAGGTACCGCTCCGGCGGGAAGGTAAACGGCATTTCCGTGCGCTGCTCTGGTTTGCCAGAAGTGGCATAGTCATGCTGTCCACATGACCTGGAAGCTGTACGCCAGCTCCCTTGGCCAATAAAGCAAGATGAGTGCCGCAACCCCAGAGTCGGTCACAACTGGACCTAATGGTCAGGGTCCCCATTACGCTTACCTTTATCACACACGCAGGGCCTCTCCACTAAGTGTTGAGATGCACAAAGGATGGTCGTGGATGGTGGGAGGTGGAGTCCAACAACTTTTGTAGGGCAACAGACTCCCCAGCCCCAATCCAACCCATTAGACATCTTCCTCTGAAGATCCAATACAGTGGTACCTCGGTTTTCGAACGTAATCCATTCCAGAAGTCCGTTCGAGTTCCAAAATGTTCAAAAACTGAAAACTGTAAGCGGATGCCTCAAAACGGAAGCCTCAATAGAGAAGCCATGTTTCCTGTTCGACTTCCAAGGCGCATTCGAAAACTGAGGCATTTACTTCCGGGTTTTTGGCATTTGAGTTCTGAAGCGTTCGACTACGGAGGCATTCGAAACCTGAGGTACTACTGTACAGTCATACCTCGGGTTGAAGTAGCTTCGGGATGAATATTTTTGCATTGCGCTCCGCGGCGACCCAGAAGTAATGGAGCGCATTACTTCCGAGTTTCGCTGCTCACACATGCGCAGAAGCTCAAAATGGCATCATGCACATGCGCAGAAGCGGCAAAACACGACCCGCGCATGCGCAGACACACAGTCACGTATTATGTTTACTTTGGGATGCAAACAGGGCTCTGGAACAGATCCCGTTCGTATCCAGAGGTACCACTGTATTCCTTTTCCTCTGTTGACCATAAGCTTATCTGCCACTAGGGATGGGTGAAGCTGTCAGTCCTGGTTTCTCTCAGTTTCTCATTTTTCCAAGTTCAGACACTGGCCATGGAATGCTGGCCCCATTTGGGGGAAGGGGGGATTGAAAACCAGGGAGGGATGAGATAGAGTGTGATGGAAGAGTTGTGACTGGATGACTGGAAACATGAGCTGGAATACTAGAAACCTACACCACAGTCCCTCTTGTTATTCCTGCTGGTAAATGTATATAGTACAGTGGTACCTTGGGTTACGGACATTTCAGGTTACAGACGCTTCAGGTTACAGACTCTGCTAACCCAGAAATAGTACCTCAGGTTAAGAACTTTGCTTCAGGATGAGAACAGAAATTGTGCAGCAGGAGGCCCCATTAGCTAAAGTGGTACCTCAGGTTAAGAACAGTTTCAGGTTAAGAACGGACCTCCAGAACGAATTAAGCTCTTAACCCAAGGTACCACTGTAGTGGGGTCAGTTTTACACCCAGAGAGACGCATCAGTCCACACAATGAGAGAAAGATCACACTGCAGAACAGCCTTCCAAGCAGAACTTCATGCTTTTTGCTGTAGAAGGCTGACATCTACCATTGTTTTGTGGAGAGGACCAGTATTAAAACTCTCTGCGTGTACCATCTGGAACCTACCCCAATAGTGGAATGCAATGCTCCATTAACAAAGTTCCCAGTTCCTTCCAGTGTAAATATACTGGAATGTTTCTTCAAAACTAGCATTTTTCCTGCTGCTCTCTCAAACAGAATTATAATGAAAACACAGGCGTCTTGCCGACAGTTCCAGCCAGAAAACAATGAGAACTGAGCTTATTCTTTCAGATTTATGGAAGACCTAGCTGCCTTCTTACATTCGTTGGACAGACATTTGCAACAGATTTATTTGAAAGGCCATCTTCTTTGCACTGAAAGAGCAGTGTGTGTTAGCCTGGTCCAAGGTCATTTGTTACATTACAAGCTTGGTCACTTTCAGCCTGAATCCCATCTTATTGGTGCCGCATGTTTACCAACAATAACCACTTAAGTGTGGTAGAAGCTCTCAGGGCCGCCACATCAACTTTAGTGTTACAATGTGCTCTACAAGGGGGAAGAGAGGGCTATTGATGGCTACTAGCTATGACCTGCTTCCATGGTTGGAAGCTATAAAGCTTCTGAATACCAGTTTCTGGAAATCACAGGATGGGAAACCCTCTTTGCTCAGGTCCTGGTGGAGGGTTTCCCACAGGTATCTGGTTGTCCTATGTGAGAACAGGGTGCTGGACTGGGTGGGCCCTTGGCCTGACCCAACAGGTTCTACTTAGGTTTTTAGCTATAGGGGTGTGGGTGGCACTGTGGTTTAAACCGCAAGGCCTAGCACTTGCCGATCAGAAGGTCGGTGGTTCGAAACCCCGCGACGGGGTGAGCTACCATTGCTCAGTCCCAGCTCCTGCCAACCTAGCAATTCAAAAGCACGTCAAAGTGCAAGTAGATAAATAGGTACCACTCTGGGGGGAAGGTAAACAACGTTTCCGTATGCTGCTCTGGTTTCGCCAGAAGCGGCCTAGTCATACTGGCCACATGACCTGGAAGCTGTACACTGGCTCCCTCAGCCAGTAAAGTGAGATGAGCACCACAACCCCAGCGTCGTCCGTGACTGGACCTAATGGTCAGGAGTCCCTTTACCTTTACTGTTGGACTCAATCCTTTAATAAAGCGATGCCATTTTCCTTAGCTCAAGTTTGGGGAAAACCGTTTCAACTCTTCGGAGAAACTTTCTGGGGCCCACATGCTAGTAGTAGGTGGGCCAAAAGAGCAACAAATGGTGATTTTTCCATTATGCAGTAGTTTCTGCACACACACATACACACCTCTGTTCTTCATCCAGGCAAGCAAGAAGCTAATTAGAGATCAACTAGACATTCCAGCCAGGCAAAAACACTCAAGGAGATGACAGGTTAGGGCTGGTGAGAAATATGGCCTGGGGAGAGAGAGGTTGTGGTTGGGAAGAGTCCTGAAGGCCAGAGAGGTCAGCTCCCTGGAAGGCCATATTTGATCCCTGGGCCTGAAGTTCTCCATCCTTGTTCCAGCACCTTAATACAGCTGGATTCTCATGGCAAGCTGTTCCCCACTGCATGGACCTTCTGCTTAGGACTCCCGCCGTTCCTAATTTGCTTTTGGGGAAGCTTGTTTCCGTAATCCCCTTGGACTGGCCTCCAGAGCCTGTTTGGAGCAATGCTGTGAGGCAAAATGACCAGACATAATGACTTTCCAAGGTCCTTGTGATACCTTATTAACATTCTGTTAGCATAAGTCCTGACTTTATTATTGACTACATTGAATACACAATGCACTGACCTCTGCCTCCTGCAACTAAATCTCTTCCTGCAGATCTATCAAACTGATTTCATACCCAGAGGAAGTGGGGTGGATGGAGGAGGAGGAGGAGGGAAAGAACCAGTGCTAACTGGCCATTATTTGGTCCTGGGAAACTTTGAGCACTCGATGGGAAAGGTTGCCTGTTCATTTGATGCTAATTAGCATTATCAGGAGGACATTATTATACTGCAATTTCAAATGCTGAGATGTAGCCCTAAGGAAACGGAACATGTTGAAACTAAAAGCAACATAATTTTTAAAAGGAACATAATAAAAGCCTTGCTAGATCAGATCAAAGGTCCATCTAACCCAACTTTCTAGTAGCAAGGCAGATGTTCAGAAGCAGAATTTGCAGACAATAGCCTTCCATGGGCGTAGCCAGGATTTTTGTTGGGGCTGGGACAGAACCTCAGTTAGCAGACGAACCTCAGTTAGAACCTTTACACCACCAAAATCTCAAGAAATAGGAATGGATTCATTTGTAAAGTACTAATATTCTGGCTAATTCCAAAGCGATAGCCATGTTCCTCTGTTGCAGCAAACACAACCACAATCTGTTGGTTGCTTAAAGTAGCCTTCATGAACCTGATGACCTCCAAATATCTTGAACTACAATTCCCATCAGCCTCCATGATTATAGCCGTATGATGCAAGACCTGATGGGAGAAGTGTCTGTAGCTAATGGCAGTTGCTGTCCGAAACATCTGGAAGGTACCAGGTTGGCAAAGGCTGCTCTACCACTACACCACACTGCTTCTAGCAAGGCATAAAATTGGCTGCTCATTCCCTAAGAACATGCCAAAGAGAAGCAGAACGCTTTGCACCTATAGCAGCATCCCCCAACCTGGTTCCTTATGTTTTAGACTGCAACTTCCATCATCACCAGTAAGCAGGAGGGCACCAGGTTAGACAAGTCTGTCTTAAGACTATTAAATATAATGTGGCATTTGTTTTCATAGTGCCCACTTTATCAGATGCAAGGTGTGATCTTCAGCTGGGACATATGTGCTTACACGGGAACATACAGAAAATCGGGAGGGGGGATATTATTACAAAGTGAGGCTAGAAGACCCAGCAGCCTTGTAGCAATATTAAAATAAAGCCATTTATCAAGGTTTGCTGTTCAACTACCCTCGTTCCAATAGTTCTTGAGCAAGAGCTTCTGATGAACAGCACCCAAGTGCAGGAACTTAATTTTGGCTTTAAGTCCTCTCCATTTTTGGTTTACATAGGTGTCTCTCTCATTCTTACGAACTTTTTATTTAAAACAGAATAATTAAAAGCGTACCTTTCACCATCTCCATTAACTCCCCATGGGGGGGGGAGGGGAAAGTAAGAACTTGTATTTCATTGACTGTAGTTTATGCAAATGAGGTCAGAGGAATTAACATATTGGAAGGAGCTGACATTTGTCCTGATATATTGAATCGTTAGCATGACAGAATCACTTAAGCTGGATCCACTAACATCAGGTTTCCTCTCATTATTGACCCCTGCAGAGTGGGCCTGACAAGTAGAACTGCCACAAAGTTCATTAATAATGTGAAATAAATCAGCCGTTCGGGAAATACTGAAAACAGATGACACCGAACTCACACTTTTTGCAACTTCAGCACAAATTGTTCTTCGCCAAGGACACTGGTGGGCAACGCTGTCCTTTCCTGACCTAGATTCAGGTGCAACACTTATTAGCAGGTGCCTCTGGAGGAGGTGGTTTCAGCTGTTGAGACGTTTTTTCTCCCTCTCTCATAACAGTAGAACTTGGGATATCCAAGGAAGCTAAATGCTGGAAGACTCGGGACAACGGAAAGTACTTCTTCACACACGATGGTTCATAGTTAAACTACAGAATTCACATCCTCAAGAGGTAGTAATGACACCAATTTGGATAGCTTTATAAAAGGATTGGACAAATTAATGGAGGGTAAGGTTATCAGTGGTTACTAGCCATGTTCTGCTTCCGCTGTTGTGCCTTGAACTACTGCAATGCGCTCCACGTGGGGCTCTACATGAGGCTACCTTTGAAGGTGACCCAGAAACTGCAACTAATCCAGAATGCGGCAGAGAGACTGGTGACTGGGAGTGGCCGCTGAGACCATATAAATATAGACTCTTATAAAACTGCAGGTTATTACAATAACCCTGCCAGTGTTCTTACCTATTTACAGTTTGTTTATAAATATTCAATAAACCATTTCCATTATTATATATATATTAAAAAATTATCTTGATTTCTTAATTTTCTGGTAAGTTTTGCAATGAGACAGATTTTCTAGAACCATATCCATAGGGATTCAGGCCTGGTTTTGGTTTGGAAACTGTTTTGGTCATAAAAGAAGAAGCATGTGTGACTCTATTGATCTCTCAGCAACTTTTGATACCATTGACTATGGTATCCTTCTGAGGTGATTGTCTGAGTTGGACATGGTGGGCCCTGCATTGCTGATTCCCTGATACCTGAGCAGGTATAGAATTAACAGAAATGGGAGAGAGTTCAGTTTTAGCTGAAGTAGCAAACTCCAGAGATAGTTTTACCAGCTCAGCGAGAACTGGCCAGGCCCTGTGGCAGCACTTGGCATACTCGGGCAACAATTGGGAGCATGTAACCCAGAAGAGTAAACTAGGGCTCATGTTTACCTCAGTAACCATTGAGCCCTTGCCTGGCAAAGTTGCTTCCACTGCCATCTGCTACCACCTCAGGTCTCCAGCAACACTGCAGCTGCAACTCTGCAGTTTATAACAAATTGAAAAAAATGTTTAAAATAACCTTTGTTTAAAAACCGAAGCATTTTTAATAGGTATAATTGGAACAGATATACCGAAAGAATATAAAAGTTTATTTATGTATGCAACAACAGCTGCATGGACATTGATAGCCCAACAGTGGAAAGAAGAACGAGTCCCAACTAAAGAAGGTTGGCAACGTAAATTAATGGAATATGCTGATATGGCCAAATTAACTGGAAGACTAAGAAATCAAGAGGACAGCAAATATATTAAAAAAATGGAAAATGTTTATTGAATATTTACAAAAGCACTGTAAAGAACTTAACACAATGGCAGGGTTTTAAAAAAACACTTGTAATATTGAGGACACTTGTAATATTGGGGGAAGGAATGGAGGGAAGTCAAGGGATTGGAGGAATCCCAAAATATGGATTTAATATGGTATTAAAATGTTTCAATTTTTATTTATTTTAATTGCATTTTTATTAAGGTATGTGAAGATAATGTTTAATTGTGAAAAATAATTTTAAAAAACTATTTTAAAAAAACACTGCAGCTGCTGCTCCCCTCCCAGAAGCTTACCCAGTGTGGAGTGGGGTAGCAGTTCTTTTTGATGGGGGTCAAGCAGTTGCTCAGATTTGGCCTGGGTCAGGTGGCCCTGCCACAGGTGAACATGCTTGGGAGGGGCATTAACTGTCAGCTGCAGTGCCATTGGGGGGGTGTGGAGTGGCTGCTATGGTCAGCAGAAGCCCAGCAGTAGTGCCACCCTAACAGGAACAGGGTCGGTCAGTAGCTCTATGCCAAGGCCTCATTCATGCTTAATGGCAGCCTGCAACTGGGCCGAAGCCTAGCTAGATTTTGAAGGCGGTTACCAGCCACTAATGCTTGAAAAGACACCCTCCCTCTCGCTTCGTGCGGAGAAAATGCTAGAAGGGATTTCTGGCCCTTTCCTGTTTAACCTTACCACTTTGCAAGGTTTAAAATATTGATCGTGTTATTTTGGCGCTTAAGCTCTCACAGGCCATTTCCCCTCAAAACAATAATTAGGACACCGCCTGTTGCGGCGGTTGTTGTGTTCCCTGCAGCGGCCTTTCAGGCAGACTCATTTCATTGGTTCATCATTCTTTGCTCTATTGATTACCGCTGTCAACATCTCTACTCCAGATTGTAGAGGCTTGATGAGGACAGGTACCTAGCAAACACTGCACTGCAGAGTCAGCTGTTTGCTTGCAGATCTGAAAGGCAAAGTGTTCCAGAAAGGTGCATTGAGTGCTCAGCCAAGTGCATAATCTTTGCCAGTATATGATATAGAGCACACTGAACTATCTTATATCCCTCGTGGCAAACAGGGCTGTGAAATCCAGCTGAAATCTTTGCCTGGTTCTTCTCCTCATGGGCTCACAGAATACAGTGGTACCTCGGGTTACATATGCTTCAGGTTACAGACGCTTCAGGTTACAGACTCCGCTAACCCAGAAATATTACCTCGGGTTAAGAACTTTGCTTCAGGATGAGAACAGAAATCGTGCAGCGGTTAGCTAAAGTGGTGCTTCAGGTTAAGAACAGTTTCAGGTTAAGAACAGACCTCCAGAACAAATTAAGTTCTTAACCCAAGGTACTACTGTACAAGACTCGACATAGGGAAATCCCTAGACCAGATTTAGGGCTGTAGGTGGGGAGAGTAAGTTCCATTCATCTGTATCCTGTTTCAGGTTTGGTACCAAGGAGGTGAGTTAGCTAAACTCAGGAGGAGTTCAAGCAAAATAGCAGGAGATCAGGACCACGGTCAGCTCACTGTGGTTACAAAGGTTACAGGGCAAACCAACAAGCAAAGAGCTCAGAATGTTGCTCCAGCAATAGCCCGGACCCACCTGCAAGCTTAAGCAGTTCTGCAGTGAGGTGGGTATTATGACCCTGACCTCTTTTAGGAAAAGTGCTTTGACTGAAAGAAGCCATGTACAAACCCACAGGTTTTGGTTCTGATGGGCCTGAGGATCCTCTTACTGCCCTGGATTTGACCTGAGCGGGCTGGTGCTCTCCCATAGCTTGCCTCATTTGTTCTGCCTTGTATTTTTTGCATTCTGATGGACCTTTTTCAAATGGACTCCTCTGGAGGAAGGCCAAGTAGGGTGGAACTCAACTACGTTTTATTCAGAGCACACCCATTGAAATTAATGAACAGAACTAAGTGAGATCCATTAATTTCAATAGGTCTACTCTTAGTTTGGGGACGCGGGTGGTGCTGTGGTCTAAACCACAGAGCCTAGGGCTTGCTGATCAGAAGGTTGGTGGTTCGAATCCCCATGACGGGGTGAGCTCCCGTTGCTCGGTCCCAGCTCCTGCCAACCTAGCAGTTTGAAAGCATGTCAAAGTGCAAGTAGATAAATAGGTACCTCTCTGGGGGGAAGGTAAACGGTGTTTCTGTGCGCTCCTCTGGTTTGTCAGAAGCGGCTTTGTCATGTTGGACACATGACCTGGAAGTTGTCTGTGGACAAACACCAGCTCCCTTGGCCAGTAAAGCGAGATGAGCACCGCAACCCCAGAGTCGTCCGCGACTGGACCTAACGGTCAGGGGTCCCTTTACCTTTACCTTTACTTAGTTTATCAATAGAATTTACCTTAATATAGACTAGCATTAATGTTACAGGTGAAATATTCTCTAGTCACTAGAGACTATTTTACCTGTGACATTTATGCCGGACTGTATTAGAGTAAATTCTGTTTGCATTTCCACTCATCTCCACTTGGGCATGGCTAAAACTTACATGCTTATTTAGCATTGTTCGTTGAGGGCTTTTGCTGCTAATTGTGGAGCTGCTTGTGGGCTTGGGCTTTGTGACTGTTTGTTTAACTTTGCTTTAATGTTGCCTGTTCACCGAGAAGCTGAAGTTTGTTCAGGTTTTTTGGCTGTTCACTGGCAAGCTGCAGGATTTATTTAAGGCAGGATTTATTTAAGGCAGAGTTTTAATTTATTGTAGCTTATTGTGTTTACCTGCCAGTTTTGGCTGTGTTTGTGTGTTTTAATCTTGTCTGTGCACTGAAAAGCTGCAATATTATTATTATTTTAAGCTGTTCACTGGGAAGCTGCAGGATCATCATTCTTTTAGGCATATTCTATTAAAGAACTTAATTTATCTAGTTGACTCTCTGTAAGCCCTTCTCACTTAGCTGAACCCACTTAGTCTATGGGCCCTGCCAATTTGGCTCTTGGAAGGGTGACCAGGTATGAATAAGACCCTTGGCTTGAAAGAGATTTCCCACCCTGTTCTAGACCATCAAAGATTATGCTCAGATAAACCTGTAAGGTGCCCAAAGACTCTTTGCTGGCTTTGCTACAACAAACTAAAAATCACATTTCACATTTTGAGATAGGTAGGCTTATGTGTTACACAGCAGCAGTGGGGAGAAAGAAGATTTTGGTCTACTGGTGGACCACTGAACCAGTTTGTAGTGCAGTTCTTGCACAGAATGCTAGCCTAGGTGGAATTTGGACTGATCTAGTAATGTGTCTTTCAGGCTCTTAAGCAAGACTCGGAATCATGATGACACTCTGGATTTTGTCATGGCCAGTATGAAAGAACGATGGCTTCTATTTCCAAATCAGATGGAAGTTGGTTTAAGGGAAAGCACATCAAATAGGAGTATTTTTTAAGAAGCTACATGAGACCTTGTGTACACAGCTTCAAACACCAGCAGTCACAGCACACTGGAGCCAGAGTAAGTGGTAAGATGTACACAGCCCAATATTCTTGGCAACTTAAAATGGGTTAGTTATGTCTTAACTGTTAAGAGATACAGACTATGGAGTCTTGCTTTGTAAAAACTACATCAGACGATCATGGAGATTATGGGAGGAGGCCAGACCACCACGAGAGAAGACAGCTCTGCTTTAAAGCACAATACGTATAATGCACAGCTGAATCTTGTGTGTTGAAAACTGCCTGCCATGTCTTTAGGAACGCAGCCAGACTATGTCATCACCTCACCCTCACTGTTGCTGGGGTATTTTGTTCCTGCATTGTTTCATTCAATTTGGCCTGTTGTTAATGCCTTTTTCTGCTGGTATCCCTGAACACACCATTTAACAGGCTGCAGCTGGCATAAAATGTTGCTACTGGGAGATTTTCGCTGGCAACAGATGGCATCAACATATAACTCCTGCTCTGTTTCAGTTGCATGGTTAGTGGGGTTCTTATTTATTAATTTATCATTACCAGCCCTCCTTTTTTTAGGGCAAGGCCCTTACAAGGCAGCTTACGTAAAAAGCAACCATTACCAGAACACACAAAATCCTAGCTCAATATATAAACAAAAAAGTCATTTAAAACAACAGTCTAAAACACAGCACAGGCTAGCAAAATTGCATTATAAATGAAATGCAAACAAATTAAACAAATCAACGTTGCTGTACATATTTGTGTATTTGGCTAGCTAGCTGTGTTTTTATACTACCTTTCCTCAAAATTGAATTTAGGTCAATGAGTAAAATGAAAACACTTAACCATCCAATAGGCACACACACACACACACACACACACACACACACACACACACACACTCTACCCATAGGTGTCTGCAGGGAGGAGCAAGGGACATTTGTTCACTGCAGACCCCTGGTTATACCACAATTCCCAGATTTCATTTTATTTAAAAGAAGTTTCTAGCACTTGTAGAACCATTTGTAGCAAAATGAATAGCCACTATTTTTTTCACATGTTTTGTGTGAGAAACTTGTCTGCTCCCTACTCACATTGACTAAGTTTGCATTCCTCCTGCCCCAGAAAAATTATTGTGGGTGCCTATGCACTTACTTAAAACAAAACCAGCAAATTAAAAAAAAAAAATCTTAGTCACAGCCATTGATGCTCTAAGCATGAAAATATATTCGCCCTCCATGCACTTGGGTAAACAAATGCATTTTCAATTGGCACCTGAATATCAAAAGCCACCTCAAATGAATGAGTTTTCAAAGCTTATTTTAGAGGCTACCCTATACTCTCTGGGAGTGCAGCTAACAGGATGTAAGATGCTGTGTAACTCCTGCTCCATGATCAAAGGAGGAGGTCTGTGATCAGAGAAGGAGGTCCACAGTTGGCGGTCTCATCCTCGTTTGTGGCTCTGCTGCCATAGCTCTTCCACTGCTAGTAGAGCTCAGATGCTGGTGGAGCTCAACTTCGTTGGACTGGTCATGTTGTTCAGATGCCTGATTATCATCTTCCAAAGCAACTACTATATTCCGAACTTAAAAATGGAAAGCTTAATGCTAAAAAGGTAAAGGTAAAGGTACCCCTGCCCGTACGGGCCAGTCTTGCCAGACTCTAGGGTTGTGCGCTCATCTCACTCTAGAGGCCGGGAGCCAGCGCTGTCCGCAGACACTTCCGGGTCACGTGGCCAGCGTGACGAAGGTGCTCTGGTGAGCCAGCACCAGCGCAGCACACGGAAACGCCGTTTACCTTCCCGCTATAAAGCGGTACCTATTTATCTACTTGCACCCGGGGGTGCTTTCAAACTGCCGAACTTAAAAATAGAAAGCTTAATGCTGGTGTCCAACAAAAGAGGTTAGAAGACTTTCTCAAGGCAAATCTAAAAAAATGTAGTATAAATATCAACAACTGGAAAACACTAGCCTGCGAGCGCTCCAATTGGAGAACAGTCTTTACCAAAGGTGTCATGGGCTTTGAATTCAGGTAGGTAGCCGTGTTGGTCTGATGCAGTCGAAATACATTTTAAAAAAATGTCCAGTAGCACCTTAGAGGCCAACTAAGTTTGTTCTTGGTATAAGCTTCCGTGTGCATGCACACTTCTTCAGATACACTGAGGAAGACGCTCAAACTCAGGGCGCAAGGGAGAAACGTGCTAAGAGGAAGGCATCCTTGGCAAACCCTCACCATGTTCAACTCGTGCCCAGAAACCTATGTCCCCAGTGTGGAAGGATGTGTGGATCCAGAACTGGCCTCCGCAGTCACTTACGGACTCACTGTTAAAACCGTGTTTATAGAATACAGTCTTACTCGGCTACGAGTGATCGCCAAAGGAAAGAAGACTGGGGAGAGTGTTCCAAACCATGTTAGCTTCAAGACATTGCTATGATCCAAAAAGCACCAAGCAGGTGCATATGGAAATCATGTTGAGATTCACAATTGTCTTCTAGATTATGACAGTACTGAGAGCTGGTGAAGTCTATTAGGAGTGAGAGCAAGTTAGTGCAATGATGACATTACTGGGGCTGTTGAAGTCTGTTTGGAGTGAGAGCAAGTCAAGTGCAACATATTCCAGGAGAATCCTCACTATAATGTGAGAGCAAGAAATTACTTTATACATGGATTAAAAGCTCAGGTGAATCCACTGCATTTTAAGCATAATTCAATTTGGCTGAATCTATAATGAAATCTGGGTTTTCACTCAAAACTCATTTTGTTATCTCAAAAAACAAAACGAAAAACCACCATCTGCTTCTACTTTGGGGAGGTTGCTTGTGCATCACCAGGGAAGGAAGGCAAAAGAGGACACCGATTTTCATTACATTTGTACATGCACATTTAGATAACTAGACCCAAATCGAGAAACAATTGTAATTCAAATGGAAAGTCTGTCTCCCTATACAGAGAAACAAGACTATGGCCAAATGATTGTTGTGCCTGCTTGGTCTGCTATCTAGGTAGTAACTGCTTTGATGCAATTTGAGACCCCTGTTCCCCCTTCTTAGAGTTCTTTATCTTTTTTTTAATGAAATCATTTTTATTGGTTTTACAAATCCAAAGTACAAATAAACACAAACTAGTAAAAACATATCTGTATAAAGAGATTCTCCGAATCTCGAGACTTTCCCCCATCCCTTCCATGGCGTCTTCTTTTAAACATCTATAACTGCATATTCATCTGTATTCCTATTCTTATATCAAACCATATTGTCTATAGTAATTTATACACTACAAGTGAATCTAAATCTTGCTCTTGTTTCCATCTGTTTACAGTGGTCTAGAGTTCTTTATCTTTAAACAGGACTTGGACCAGACAGACCTTCACACAGAAACTGTTCTCTGATAATCTGTCAAGGGTTTGTCTCTTGCGAAGCAGGAGAAATGGCCAACCTACTCTAATTTTCATTTTAATCATCAGTGTATGCTTGAGATTCCAGGCTATCATTTCCACACTCCAGGAGGTTTCATTTCGCCATCAGCTCCTTTCCACTGTTCTGTTTAAGGAAATTTTACTTTCACACACACAAAGCTACCAGCTCATTGTTGTCTGGCAAGACTGTCCTATTGGTAAAAACCCAAATAACAAATCCATTCTTTGTGCCTCTACAATAGACTTGTCATCTAGTTTCACAGCTGATTAGCTCTTTAGCAAAAGATGTCAGGAGTCATAGGTCACCCAATAGCTGATTCTGCTAAATTGACCATAAATATATCCTTCCATTTGCATTCAGTTTCCAGAGGCCACTAACTGATGCCTTCTCAATGAGTGGTGGATGTTTTGATTAGTTCCACAGGCGTGAGAGGGGAAATTGCATTGTGCTTCAAGCTGATAATTTGCCATATTCCCCCCCCCCACACTGCGGAAGCACACAAGCATTTTTGTGTATAAAGCACTCTGAAAACAGCCTTTCTTTGACTATTGAATTTCTGTATTCCTCTTTTAAAAGCTTAGCAGCTATGTACTAGACAAAAACAAGTGGAGGCTGCAACAAAATGTTGCAGTGTAGAGTGTTCTGTTTTGGTGTTTCAGTCAGCTTGTCCACCATTCACAATTCTCCATTCCATTCTGCCCAGTTTTGTTGGATATAGACAAGCTTGCATCCTTCAGGTCAGTAGAGTACAGGGTTGAGACAAATAGGTTTCCCACTAAACACTTTCCTCCTGCTGCCTGCCTGCCTGTCTGTCTGCCTGTCTGTCCACCCTTTCCTTCTGCACAAAACAGCCATGAAAACCTCTCACAATGTAGACTTAGAATCCAGGCACGTAAGAGGCATTATCAGATTTCCAGGACATATTCCAGCTAGGCAAAAACAATCAAGGTGCAGAGCAGAGACACTGAAGCGTGGGTTTACCTGAGGAGAAGGGGTGTAGTTTGGGGAGAGGGCTAGACAGACTGCTCACAGCTGCAAGGCAGGCAGAAATCCAACAGGTGAGGTTCCCATCTCCGTGCTGGTGGAAACTGCACCAGCTGAATTTCTGCCCATCACTCAACTTGTTAAAAGCTGTCAGGAAAAAGAAGGGGGCAACCATGTTAGTTATTTACCTCACCGTTTCTCCCCACCCCACCCCACCCCCACCCCAAGCTAACATTCAACTTTGGTGTATCATGTCGAGAAGGAAAACAACCCTCTCCGTTGACTCAGGGGAAGCCGATAAGTCTGTGAAGCTGGTAGCTTGCATTCTGTTTCCACAAGCTGCTGTGTGTGTGCTGAGCAGAAGTTTTCGTTTAATCAAATGTTGCTGTCATCTCCAAAAGCCCCAGCTGCAGCTGGGGCCCAGCGAAGAACCAGGCTCTCCTGGGAGGCTTTTACTGATGTTGTGTACTCCAGTGGAAACATCAGAAATGCATCTGGGTCGTTTGCCAAGGTGCTGTACCTGGAATTTTCTCGGAGCAATATGGAGGCATGAACTGCGGAGAATGAAGAAACACAGAAAGAGGGATGCACTGGACTAAACATGCACCACTCGGGGAATTCTAGCTAGCGGCAAATAAATTGCAAACACCCGCTTCCTGCTAATGAAAAATTAGTATGAGACCGTGAAATGACAGGGCGAGGGAAAGGAGCATAAAGAAAGTACGAGCACTGCAAAGCTATGCAGCAGGAAGCAGGAACCCACAGCCCTTCAGATGCTGTTAGACTCCAAATCCCATCAGCTCCAATTAGCACAGCCAATGGTTATGGATGATGGGAGCTATCATGTCACATCAGATTCCCCATTCCTGCTATATAGGGGGGAAACCAGGGAGGCAACCCTTGTACAGTGGGCATTAGTTACACAACAGAGTTAAACCAGTTTCAAACTGGTTTATTTATTTATTAGTTATTTATTGAATTCATACACTGCCCATTATAGATCGCAGGGTGGTTCGCAGCATAAAAATATACAAAATGGAAACACAAAATACCGTATTTTTTGCTCTATAAGACTCACTTTTTCCCTCCTAAAAAGTAAGGGGAAATGTGTGTGCGTCTTATGGAGTGAATGCAGGCTGCGCAGCTATCCCAGAAGCCAGAACAGCAAGAGGGATTGCTGCTTTCACTGCGCAGCGATCCCTCTTGCTGTTCTGGCTTCTGAGATTCAGAATATTTTTTTTCTTGTTTTCCTCCTCCAAAAATTAGGTGCGTCTTGTGGTCTGGTGCGTCTTATAGAGCGAGAAATACGGTATGTAAGAAAACATAAGCTAAGCGAACCAACAATCCCTCTTCCCACAAGCACATTTTAAAGCACATGGAACGTTAGCCAAGGAGGAAAGTTTTCCCTAAAGATATGCAATGAAGGTGCCAGGCCAGGTGAGCCTTCCTTGGGAGAGCGTTGCACAAATGGGGACCCACCACCGAAAAGGCCCATTCTCATGTTGCTGCCCTCTAGACGTCTTGTGGAGATGCAAACGAAGAAGGGCCTCGAATGATGATCATAGGATCCAGGGTCTGAGGTTCCCTACCCCAGATCTTATGTTGACATGCAGGTGAGAAATCAGATAGATAGACAGATAGGATTATTTGCAAGTATCCAGTAGTAGAGCTGGAAGGGACTTTGAAAGTAATCTGGTTTTGAACAGTGACTTCTCTCTGTTTGTCGGGTTTAACCTGCTTTGCATTGATGCCCTCCTTTTCAATAATAATAATAATAATAATAATAATAATAATAATAATAATAGTAATTTATTATTTATACCCCGCCCATCTGGCTGGGTCCCCCCAGCCACTCTGGGCAGCTTCCAACAAAACACTAAAATACAATAACCTATTAAATATTTAAAGCTTCCCTAAGCAGGGCTGCCTTTAGATGTCTTCTAAAAGTTTGGTAGTTATTTTTCTCTTTGACATCTGGTGGGTGGGCGTTCCACAGGGCAGGCGCCACTACCAAGAAGGCCCTCTCCCTGGTTCCCTGTAACTTGGCTTCTTGCAGCGAGGGAACCACCAGAAGGCCCTCGGAGCTGGACCTCAGTGTCTGGGCTGAGCAATGGGGGTGGAGATGCTCCTGCAGGTATACTGGACCGAGGCCGTTTAGGGCTTTTAAGGTCAGCACCAACACTTTGAATTGTGCTTGGAAGCGTACTAGTTATATTTATATCACACCTTCCTTGCTTGCTTCACAGAAGTCAAAGCAGACTCCGTAGGGTTTCCAAAGGGTTCTCCCATCCTGCACTAAACAGATCCAGACACGCTTAGTGTCATAGAAGCATGCCAGTCAGTAACTACACAGTTCTAAATTCAGGTAGGTAGCCGTGTTGGTCTGACGCAGTCAAAATAAATAAAAAAATTGCCCAGTAGCACCTTAGAGACCAACTTAGTATGTTCTGGGCATAAGCTTTCGTGTGCATGCACACATCAGAACATACTTAGTTGGTCTCTAAGGTGCTAATGGACAATTTTTTTATTTATTTCGGGGTAGCGTGCATGCACACGAAAGCTTATACCCAGAACATACTTAGCTGGTCTCTAAGGTGCTACTGGACATTTTTTTTTATTTATTACACAGATCTAAGATGGAGTGAGAGATTTTACAGTCTTGGGCTCCATGATCACTGCAGATGGTGACAGCAGCCATGAAATTAAAAGACGCCTGCTTCTTGGGAGAAAAGCAATGACAAACCAAGACAGCATCTTAAAAAGCAGAGACATCACTTTGCTAACAAAGGCCCGTATAGTTAAAGCTATGGTTTTCCCAGTAGTGATGTATGGAAGTGAGAGCTGGACCATAAAGAATGCTGGTCGCCGAAGAATTGATGCTTTTGAATTATGGTGCTGGAGGAGACTCTTGAGAGTCCCATGGACTGCAAGAAGATCAGACCTATCAATTCTGAAGGAAATCAGCCCTGAAGGACAGATCCTGAAGCTGAGGCTCCAATACTTTGGCCACCTCATGAGAAGAGAAGACTCCCTGGAAAAGACCCTGATGTTGGGAAAGATTGAGGCCACAAGGAGAAGGGGACAACAGAGGACGAGATGGTTAGACAGTGTTCTCGAAGCTGCCAGCATGAGTTTGACCAAACTGCGGGAGGCAGTGGAAGACAGGAGAGCCTGGTGTGCTCTGGTCCATGGGGTCACGAAGAGTCGGACACGACTAAACAACAACAAAGATGGAGTTAACTCTTTATTAGCCAAAACACAAATTCCACAGACTTGGTGGTCTAATAAGCAGAGCACCTCATTCCCGGTGGTCTTCCTCCACGAAAACCAGTTACCCACCACCACTGCCTGGTCTCTGAGCCTTCTTCTCTTGGTAGTTCCCCAGCTGGTTCCTCCCACTATACCTCTGCGGCCAACCAGTCCATCACATCTAGCATCCTCAAGGCTGCTGCATCACGGATCCTCATACCGTGCTCAGACTCCTCCTGACAATCAGTTCATTGTGTGTCCAAAAATACACAGTCTCGCCCATTTGGAGGGAAAGCTGCTACACCTAGGTGTTGTAAAGCTAAACCTGGGCAGGAGGTGGTGTGGGCTTCTGTTTTTATAAGCAGCATAAGAGAACGGCATCTGCTTTCTCTGCGCCGCCAGCCCTGCTGGGCTTCATTTGTGTATATACGGCGGTGGGGAGGGGAAGGGATGGGAGAGAGAAGCTTCGGGCATTTTTGACATTTCAACCAGCAGTGGCTTGGCTGTGCTATCAAAGCCAGCCTGGCAGATACACAGGATGGAGGGTCCAAGACCCACCACAGCCATTGCCTGTCCAAATGATCTAATAGGGCAGACACTGCTGGGCCGCAGCAAGGAGGCCAGGGGAAAAATAAAATCCCATGGAGACGGGGCTAGGCCAGGGCTATAAAGAATCTGCTTTTCTTAGCAGGTGCTTTAAGTTCCAACATCTGCTGGCTGTTTAAATCAAAGCAGCTGCGAGGGCCTTTTACGCAAATGAATGACGTTAACATATAAATACACTGTTAAAGATTTTTTTCCCCTTTTCCCCCTTCCTGACTACTATTCTTGGCTTCAGCGTAGATAGAAGGCTCAATTTATAAAAAATAATAATAAAAGTCGAGTATGTCGAGGAAATAGAGGAGGGAGGTACAAAGTCTAACAATTCAGAGTTTCTTTTCTTACCTTGTTTTGTTCTGTAGATAATTCCAGGCATCTATTTCTCTATAAAGACTCTTAAAAAATTGCTCTGAAGTTTTTAAACCCAAGAAATCTCAGAGCAGTTAACACAAACTGTGGTTGCTCAGGAGTTGATGCATTGCATCTCACCCTTATTTGCATACCAAGGGACGCGGGTGGCGCTCTGGTCTAAACCACCGAGCCTCTTGGCTTGCTGATCGGAAGGTCAGCAGTTCAAATCCCTGCGACAGGTTGAGCTCCCGTTGCTCTGTCCCAACTCCTGCCAACCTAGCAGTTTGAAAGCACGCCAGCGCAAGTAGATAAATAGGTACCGCTGTGGTGGGAAGGTAAATGGTGTTTCCGTGTGCTCTGGCTTCTGTCATGGTGCCAGAAGCAGTTCAGTCCTGTTAGCCACATGACCCAGAAAGCTGTCTGTGGACAAATGTCGGCTCCCTCAGCCTGAAGTGAGATGAACTCCACACTCCATAGTCACCCTTGACTGGACACAACCATCCAGGGGTCCTTTGCTTTTTACCTTTTACCTTATATTCCACTATAGTTCCAGAATTGGCTTTTACATCATGTGAAATATCAAACATAATGTGGAAATTGACAGTTAGGGAAATATCATGAAAATTGAATAAACTACTGAAAACTTCTTATGGACTTTCTGCGTGAAAGAGAAAATGAACTTGTAATATCTGGATTTGAAGATTGACAAAATACTGGTTTATAGAATAGCTGGGTGCCAGTTTGAGTGAATACTTGCAACAAGTTATTATATTTAGCTGGCAGGCAGAGAACTGGGAGTCTTTTTTTTCCCCTTTTTCCTTTTTCTTGTGTTTCTTTTTTTTTTTTTCTTCCTTCTCTTTGCTCCTGTTTTGCAACTGCTAAGGAGCATGTGGGCAATACATGGGAGAAATTGGAACAGACTCCCCCAAGCTGGTGGCTTTCCACTGTTTTGGATGACAACTCCAAGCTGGCACCTCTCACCCAAACTGTTCCCCTGCAAAAAAAATGTCCCTGCATGCCACTGCAAACTTAGATTGCATAAGCAAGAGTTTAAATGCTGGTGGCAGTTTGCCACCACAAGCAACCTAGCCTCTGCCTTCTGCACTAGCTGCAGCCTCTGGAGTAACCTCAAGAGTAGCACCACACAGAGAGAATTAGAGAGAGATAGAGAAACAGGAGTCCTGGAATAAATAGGCTAATATATTCACACTTTGCTTTGACTCTTAAGTGTGTACAAGTACAATTCCATCTTCCCACATCATGATTTCTGCTGTTGATTGTAGACTCTGCTTTCAGCTACCAAATAGCCTTTCTCTTGACATAGGTAAAGGGACCCCTGATCATTAGGTCCAGTTGTGTCCAACTCTGGGGTTGCGGCGCTCATCTCGCTTTATTGGCCGAGGGAGCCGGCGTACAGCTTCCGGGTCATGTGGCCAGCATGACTAAACCACTTCTGGTGAACCAGAGCAGTGCACGGAAACACCATTTACCTTCCCGCCAGAGCAGTACCTATTTATCTACTTGCACTTTGACATGTTTTCGAACTGCTAGGTTGGCAGGAGCAGGGACCAAGCAACGGGAGCTCACCCCGTTGCGGGGATTCGAACCGCCGACCTTCTGATCGGCAAGTCCTAGGCTCTGTGGTTTAACCACAGTGCCACCCGTGTCCCCTCTCTTGACATAGCTCACAGTGATTCCCTTTCCAATGTACCTTGGCATCAAAAGCTCACAGTCCTGGAATTAAGGCTTATCTCTGGCTTTGAAAGATGCCCTCCATGTGTCTCCAGCCGCCACCCGCTCCGCAGCCTTGACTCCCATTTGACATGCACAACAGCATTTTACACCCGAGTCCTTTCCCTGAGCCATAAGGCTGTGGTTGACAGCCTGCCCCAGACTCAAAGCTACAGTAAGCTGCTCACTTAAGCTCTCGATTCCAGCCAATAAGCTCGTCCAAGTTCACATGATTCTGGCTGTTTGCTCTTGAGCTATTATGTCCAGCAGAGAGGCTGCTTACCCAGCGAACACCAAGCCTTTGTGTCAGATTCTGCTGCTCCTTTGCCAGAGGAACTCCTTCTCCAGCTGAAGTCAGCACAGGAGTAAACGAAATGCCGCTTCTTAAGCAGCGAATGCATGCTAATAATAAGCATTTGAAGGACAGAGGCCGGTTCTGATCTGGGTCCAACTTCTAGATCACCAAGGGTGGCCCTACTGTAAGGCAGAGTGAAGTGGACACTTACAGACTGCCAAAAATGAAAGAAGAAGAAAGAAATGCATTGCAAAAAAGAAGGGTAGCAAAAGAGTGTCCTAGGAGATTGCATGGGAAGTGGCTCCTGGGTGAGGGTCACTGCTTACTTGGGAGTAAATGCCGTTGAACTTAATGGGACTTATATCTGAGTAGACGTGCAAAGGATTATGATTATATTTCTTAAATTTGTACACTGCCATACACTGGCAGGTATACAACATAAAAATTACAATATAAAAACACAAAATACATTTCCTTTTTTTATTTATTAAAGAATTTCTTGATTTACAAAGAAAACAAAAAAAAAAGAAAACGATGATGAACCACGTATGAATTATGTAATTCATTCAGTCAGAACTGAAGATAAACAGTGTTGGATTATCTCCGTTTTAAAGTAATCTGCAAAGACTAAATAACTTCTCCGTAGATATTTACATCAGATTTAAGATTTGACTCTTTTACGCAAATCGAAAAAGCTTTCCCCCCCACCCCACTAATGAATGAATGAATAAATAACAAAAATAATTGTAATAAAACAGAAAATATATAACAACAATAATAACAACCCAATAAACTCCCCCTTCCCAACACATTTCAAAAGGGCATTGGATGTCAGTCAACCCAAGGCCTGGTTAAAGAGGAATGTTTTTGCCTGGCATCTAAAGGTGTATTATGAACGCACTAGCTGAACCTCCCTGGGGAGAGCATTCCACAAACAGGGAGCCACCACAGGAAAGGCCTGTTCTTACACTTAGGACTCATATAACATACTGAAGAACCAGTGTGGTGTAATGGTTAGAGTGTTGGACTAGGACCTAGGAAACAAGGGTTCAAATCCCCATTCAGCCATGAAGCATATTGGGTGACTGTTATGTACTGAAATTCTCACCCTGGGCCAGCAGCAGGGGGATACTGTAGACAGTTTTCACTCAGGTCCACATATGCAAATAAGGGATTGAAAGTGGCGTTCAGTGATTGGATAGTTACAGAAAATAGTTACTGTTGCATTCTAGTGGAGCTCTATATAAGCAGGCTGGCTGAACCCTTCAGTTCAGTTCTGTTCTGGCCTGTGAATAAACAAGAGCTGTTTGAATAATCACTGTGTCATCTGATATGTTCTCCCATAACTTAACAGTGACCTTGGGCCAGTCACTGTCTCATAGCCTAACCTACCTCACAGGGTTGTTGTGAGGATAAAATAGGGAGCAGAGAACCATTTTTACTGCTCCGAGCTTCTTGCAGGAAAAGGTGGTGTAAATGAAATCAGCTAATACAATAAATAAATAAACCTGGCGCCCTCCTGATGTTTTGGACTACAACTTCCTTCCACCCCAGTCAGCACAGCTGTACCTGATGGGATCTATAGTCTTGAGGGCACTAGGTTGGCAAAAGATGGTGTGACACTTCAGAAATGTCCAAAAGCATTTGGACATTGGGCTTGTCCACGCTTCCTCCTGCCCTGCTGATTCTCCCCAGGGGAAAACACTCTTTAGTCTCAGCCGGAGGAAACGGCAATTTGGGTTTTCTCTGGATTGACGTTTGCTCCCAGGTTTTCCCTGGGAAACGAGCAGTGCAAGGGGGAAAGTGCTTGAACCCATAACTGGAAAGTGTGGGTCAAGCAGAAAACCACTCGGACCCACGGAAGTGTGGAGGAGCCCGTTGTCTCCATACTCCTCGTGAAAACCATGCTGCTCTTTTTAGAGCGCAGTGAAGGACGGAGTGGGGGCGATTTTTACGATATATACGATATATGATATACGATATCTTTATTGTCATTGTCCCATGCAGAACAATGAAACTGAAAAACTACATAAAACATTCAAAAACCCCTAAAAACTCTGAAACCCCATTTTAAAATACACTATACTATAAAGACCCCTTATGCTGCATTTAGAACCAGAATTGCATTTGCATAGAAACTGTTTCTCAGGTGGCTAGTCCTGGTCTTTATAATCCTGTACCTTTTTTCAGAAGGCAGAAGCTGAAAGAGATCATTTGCCCATCTTGTGTCCTCACCACACAAGTGGGACAGCCTCTCTGTCCCAGAGATACTCCACAACATTTATGAAGACCTGCGGTGCCTACTTTAGTCTTTGTGCCCTTGAAGAAACTCTACCCATTTCCTAGCTTTGAACTTCGCTCTTTTTTCCCTTTCTATTTTGGGGCCTGCCAGGGATCCTGTCTGCTAATTCACAGTTCTGCCTCTTTGAAGTGCCATTGATATCCCAAACTTGTGAAGTCTCCCAAACGAAATGGAGCCCTCCAGTGCGGCTGGAGCTATACTACAAATAAACTTGCTCTGGTGAACCTGCCCAGTTTCCCTTCAGTACAGTAACGTCAGCCTATCTCTGAGAAAAGGCCTTCTGAGGGATAAGCATTGCGAAGGAAAATAAAATCCACAGCAGGTCACCCTAGCAAAGAAAAACAGTGAGATATTTAAACCTCTCCTTTTTTTTCCTTCTCAAATGCTTGGGTGTTCTTCGTAGAGCCAGCTTCTCCCTCCCTTCGTCTCCCCGATCGGTAGTGTCCAAAGTGTTACTCATATTGTTGACAGAGCTTTGATGTTTGCCTCCAAGAGTTTTCGTTCAGCCGTCAGGAATGCGGAGGTCAGATCGTTCTCCCTCACAGATGAAACCAATGCTGCAAAATTTAATACTGAAGTTTATTCAGAGCAAGGGAAGTCCATCCAGTCATTTTGTGATTAAGACAAAGCTGTGAAGAGTCAAAAACGTTGCGGCGATCGGATGGCTTTTGTTTTCCTTCTCGTCTGCACGTCCCCCCCTTGAGGTGCATTTGCTCACTGGGTGGCACATGTCTGCTTCTGAGCAACTTTTTTGGGGTGTGAATTATGCTTTATTGGGTTTCAGAAAATACACAGGACAAACAAAAGGTAAATTGGTCCAGTGCTTGATATGGTATTGCTATCACTCGGAAAAGATAGGTGGGTATCAACAGTTGTGAACTGTTGGGCCTATGGAGGAATAAAACAGTTCGGGGGAAATTAACGGTGCAAGCCTAACTATGTCTGCTCAGAAGTCCTATGGAGCTTACTTCTAAGTAAGTGGGGCTAGGATCACAGCCATGGCCTGATTGTTTCACTCACCCTCTTCATAAAAAGATATGTTGAATTGGAGAAGGGGAGCAAACTGGCATGGTCCTAGCTCTACCTCTCTTTTAAATCAGAACCGGTGAAGGTCCTGTGTGAGTGCCTGGAGGCGGTTGGAGGATGGATGGTGGCTAACAGATTGAGGTTGAATCCTGACAAGACAGAAGTACTGTTTTGGGGGGACAGGGGGCGGGCGGGTACGGAGGACTCCCTGGTCCTGAATGGGGTAACTGTGCCCCTGAAGGACCAGGTGCGCAGCCTGGGAGTCATTTTGGACTTACAGTTGTCCATGGAGGCGCAGGTTAATTCTGTGTCCAGGGTGGCTGTCTACCAGCTCCACCTGGTACGCAGGCTAAGACCCTACCTGCCCGCAGACTGTCTCGCCGGAGTGGTGCATGCTCTAGTTATCTCCCGCTTGGACTACTGCAATGCGCTCTACGTGGGGCTACCTTTGAAGGTGACCCGGAAACTACAATTAATCCAGAATGCGGCAGCTAGACTGGTGACTGGGAGTGGCCACCGGGACCACATAACACCAGTCCTGAGAGATTGGCTCCCAGTACGTTTCCAAGCACAATTCAAAGTGTTGGTGCTGACCTTTAAAGCCCTAAACGGCCTCGGTCCTGTATACCTGAAGGAGCGTCTCCACCCCCATCGTTCAGACTGGACACTGAGATCCAGCTCCGAGGGCCTTCTGGCAGTTCCCTCATTGTGAGAAGTGAGGTTACAGGGAACCAGACAGAGGGCCTTCTCAGTAGTGGCGCCCACCCTTCAGATGTGAAGGAAATAAGCAGCTATCCTATTTTTCAAAGACACCTGAAGGCAGCCCTGTTTAGGGAAGTTTTTAATATTTAATGCTGTATTGTTTTTAACACTCGATTGGGAGCCACCCAGAGTGGCTGGGGAAACTCAGCCAGATGGGTGGGGTATAAATAATAAATTATTATTATTATTATTGCTAGATGAAAGGAAGAGGATCCAAACAAATTAGATGTTCAGAATTGATTATGTTTGAACATCTTTTTAAAACACATACACTCACAAACTACGATTTTAAAATGTTTGAATCAAGAACTATTGATTCAAAAAGTCTGAGAGTGGTGTCTTCTTAAGACAGGATTAAAATTGGCAGCTGTTCAATGAATTTATAGATAATGAAGAATCTGCATTCTAGCTGATGAATTACTCAATCACAGCAACTGTCAGGTGATGGGCAGTCTATATTTAATAAATGAGAATAATACAACAGGGGTAGAGAATCTCCAGCACACAGGCCAAATCAGTCCTGGCAAACCTCTGCATTTTGCCCATGAGACTTTTTTTTTCCCCCAACATGCCAGCCTATACTTAGGAGGGTGAGGAAAATTTGAATCAGTTCACATTTAAAGGCAAATCTAATTCACCCTTTCTGAAACAATACTCAAAATCAACACTGAGACCTCCGGGTACAGGGTGGCATATAAATTCAACAAATAATAATAATAATCCCAGACCCTCCAAGTGTCCCTATTTTCCAGGGACGTCCCTGATTTAGCAAAGCAGTCCTGGTTTCTGATTTGATCCCCAAATGTCCCACTTTTCCTTAGGGTGTCCCTATTTTCATTGTAGAAATGTTGGAGGGTATGGAGTTATCCGATCCCTGAACTGTCTGAAGGCAATCCTATATAGGGAATTTTTTTTAATGTTTAATTTTTTATGTTTTTATATCTGTTGGAAGCTGCCCAGAGAGACTGGGGCAACCCAGTAAGATGTGTGGGGTATAAATAGTAAAATCATCATTATGGACTAGGACTTCCCTATTTTCATCGGAGAAGTGTTGGAGACTATGAATTTTGCAGGGCATTTTTTCTGCCAAGTAATATATACCAAAATGCATATACTGGGTCAAAGGATTGCACTGTAAATATAAATGCAGTTTTATAATGTTTTAATGTTTAATTTTTTATGTTTTTATATCTGTTGGAAGCTGCCCAGAGAGACTGGGGCAACCCAGTAAGATGTGTGTGGTATAAATAGTAAAATCATCATTATGGACTAGGACTTCCCTATTTTCATCGGAGAAGTGTTGGAGACTATGAATTTTGCAGGGCATTTTTTCTGCCAAATAATATATACCAAAATGCATATACTGGGTCAAAGGATTGCACTGTAAATATAAATGCAGTTTTATACCATCCAAACCTATAGGTGCCTTTTCTTTCTTCTTCTTCTTTTGGAAACGTAAAGAAGTGCAAAAACATATCCTGATCTTTAAAAAAATAAATTAATAAATCTACTGCTCATTGCTAAAAGGAAAGACTATCTTGATTTTATTTTTTACCAT
This sequence comes from Podarcis filfolensis, assembly GCF_964270895.1. Classification (NCBI taxonomy): domain Eukaryota; kingdom Metazoa; phylum Chordata; class Lepidosauria; order Squamata; family Lacertidae; genus Podarcis; species Podarcis filfolensis. The sequence goes on from NC_139610.1 coordinate 64,337,237, forward strand.
CACACATTAGAACAAAACAATGCTAAAACAAAAAACCAAGTCTGACATTAATTCTCTAGGCCCAATTAAAATTGCCTCATTGGCTTCCAATTGTCGTCCCCCCCCCGCCCCCGACGCTTCAGCCGATTAATTTTCCGATTGAAAATTTGCAGCCCTAGTCAGGAACTGTTACGGAAAAAGGAGCAAGCATCAAAGCACCGTGCTTAATGCTAAGCAAAGTAGCGAGTTGAGAAAATTCCCCGCCTGACAGTGCTAGGCATCAAAATTGATCTTCCTGATGAGCTGCCTTTTTGAGCGTGTTTTGTAAAGCCCTCGGAATCTGTGCCAAGTCTCATTTGGCAGTGACTTCAGATCATATGAAGTTAAATACCCTGTTCATGACAAGTTTAAATAATGCAGTAAAAACAAATGTGGTGTAATAGTCAGATGCTATAAATTCAAGGTGAACTTTGAGAGACGCCTTGTATATCCAAGCTCATTAAAACTGATGGCAGTGGAGACGTACGGTTCTCCCTCCTGGTATATTCTCAATAATAACATACAATGGGGTGGATAACTGCTGGCCCTCTAGATATTGCTACACACCATCTCCCAGCATCGCTGACAATTGGACATGTTGGCTGGGGCTGCTGGGAGTCAGAGTCCAACAACTAATGGAAGACCACAGGTTCCCCACCCCTGGCATGCAGAAAAAGTGTGCCTCTGCTCCCCCATGATTTCCCCATGAAAACAGCAGGAAATGACTGTAGTAAAAGGTAAAGGGACCCCTGACCATTAGATCCAGTCATGACCGACTCTGGGGTTGCAGCACTCATCTTGCTTTATTGGCCGATGGAGCCGGCGTACAGCTTCCAGGTCATGTGGCCAGGATGACTAAGCCACTTCTGGTGAACCAGAGCAGTGCAAGGAAACGTCGTTTACCTTCCCGCTGGAGCGGTACCTATTTATCTACTTGCACTTTGACGTGCTTTCAAACTGCTAGGTTGGCAGGAGCAGGGACCGAGCAACGGGAGCTCACCCCGTCACGGGGATTCGAACTGCCGACCTTCTGATCGGCAAGTCCTAGGCTCTGTGGTTTAACCCACAGCACCACCCGCGTCCCCATGAAAACAGCAGGAAATGACTGTAGTATACCACCCCAAATCCATGCATGCGAGTTATTCAGTGCTCTATTATGTTAGTTTTCCAAAAGTGGTTGTTTACGTTGTGTGAAAGCTCAAATACCTCTTTCCGCAGGGCCTGCAAGACAGAGCTGTTCCACCAGGCCATTGGCCAAGGCACAGTCTGACCCCCTCCTTTGGTAATCCTCACCGAACTCTAGCCCAATGGTTGCCATTAATTTGATTCTGAATCGATTTTAGAATGAAATGACTTTAGAATGTATTTAAATTAATTGATTGTGATTTTATGTAAACTGTGTTACTGTTACTGTTGTTAGCCGCTCTGAGTCCGGCTTTGGCTGGGTAGGGCAGGATATAAATACATTTTATATTTTTTTATTATTATACGATGCTGAAATCAACACTGAGAAAATTGAAGAAACTTCTGTGTGGATGCAGTCCCCATCTCTCAAAGCACTAGAACCCAATGAAGGTGATCAGGAGGAGTTTCAGGACAGGCAAAAGCAGGTGTGCCAATTCCAGGGGGCCAAAGCCCCTCAATGTTTGTTGGGAAGGGGCCAGGCCCCCTCAATGTTGAGGGGGCAGAGGACACTGAGTGCGGAGCCAAGCATGGAACAGTTTCAGTGGTCATGCACACCTGTATCGCAGTGTGTGTGTGTGTGTGTGTGTGTGTCATTGCGCACATGTGCTGTGCCCCAAGCCCCCTGAGTCTTGGGGACAACTTAGAATCATAGAAACTTAGAGTTGGAAGGTACCCAAGGGTCATCTAGTCCAACCCCCTGCAACACACCTCTGGGCACCTCTGGGCAAAAGGAAGTCTTTTTCCCTCACAGCACACGGGTAAACTTGAGAAATCACTGCCACAAGATGCAGTGATGGCAAATCAGACAGCTGTAAAAGAGGGTTAGATGCATTTCATGGAGGTTTGTTTTTTTCACATGTTGACCTTTTTATTTTTTATTTTATTATTATTATTTTTATTATTATTATTTATTTTCCCATTCTTTATGATCACACTTTCATCTAGGGATGTCGAATAACTTACAAAAAGAAAATCATTCATTCGAAAATCTAACAATAACATGCATCAAAACCATCCTCCTATTAGTTATACATGACAGTATATACTTTTGTCCCTACTTATTTATCCCTTTCCTCCCTCCCCTTTAACCCCTCCTCCCAAAACTTGTTCTCTCTTCAGATCTTTAACCATATGCACAGATTATTCATTCTAATTTGGATGCTTGGGTTGGCTTCCCCCCTTGCTATCCAATTCCTATAACTTGTCCATTTATTCAAAATCTTTTGACATTTGTTTTCCCATGTATCTTCCGTCCTTACCTGTTCAAATATATCAGATTGTATATATTCAAAAACATAGTCATTCCATTTTTTCATTGTCCATTTATCCTTTTCTTTCCATCCTAATGCAATAACAAGTATACCAGCTAAGATCATAATTTTATACCAATCTTGCTCTTTTCCTTCTATTTTACTATTCCCCAATATTCCTGAGATAAGCATTTCTCTATTGACTTCTATCTTAACCTGAAATACATCAGAAATAACCTTTATAATCTTTTGCCAATATTCCTTTACACAAATGCACTCCCACCACATATGTGCATATTCCCCTAACTCTTGACCACAATGCCAACACTTAGGACTCAATCCTTTAACTATATATACCAGTTGCACTGGGGTTCTATATCATGGAGGATAAGCTATCAGTAGCTACTGGATATGGTAAGTCTATGCTATCTTCAATTGCAGAAGGTGATATTCAACTCTGTTTGACTCAGAGAAGTAAAGATAAGAGAAATCAATGAACATGATTAAGTGGAGTCCGTTAATTTCAATGGGTCTAACTTGGAGTAAAACTTACTTGAAAAACAGTTGCAGGGGATCGCAAACAGCAGCGATCTATTACAGCCCTGCTGTTGAGCTTCCCAACAAGCAACTCATTGGCCACTGTGGGAGGGTCAGTGCTGGACTCAAAATGCCTTCATTTGATCCCGCTGGAATCCTTGTTGGTTCTTATTTAAGACAGCTGCTGTGCTGCTTTCTTGACTTCATGCTGACTCTCAGAAAGACTCCCTGGATTACCCCACAGTGTCGGACCTCACAGTTACAGCATCTTATTATCTGCAGAGAAACCAACGCCTGTGTACTAAAATACTGTTTTAGGATCTCCTATAAACATTTCAAAGTCAGCCGAAAAGACACATTTCCCCAGCTGGAAAAAAAGATAGCTTTGTGAAAGTGCGTCTGCTGGACAATTTCGGTGAAGATTCCAACTTAGGATATTGCAGAAGAGTCTCCTGGAAGCCTCTGAGAATTGTAATATAATAAAGCCTTTTGAAGTCGCCGTGACACCTCGGCGCTGAATCCCATATGGAACATGAATTGCCAGTCTTATAAATGTACAACATAAAATCAATTACAATATGTCACAAGCGGTTAGCTTGTTTTTTTCTCCCAGCCAAACCTCTACATCTTGTGGAAATAAAGGCTTTTCCACTCCAGCTGTAGCCAAATGTGAGTCTAATGGATATTGCTTTTTAAGACACTAAAATCAGTTTTATCTCTTGTTCTCTGACAGTACAAGGTAGCCCGTCATTAATCTGGCACGATTTCCCCCACCCTTGATACTTTTTTCTTCCCCCACCGTCAGAAATACCCTACCAGCAATTTCAACCCCTGGTGATTCCAAATCAAGGAATTCATCTTACATATGAATAGGGAGAGTCGGGATTATTATTTAAAATTCAGTATTATTTTCAGTATTTGCATAGTGATCCAATCTCAATGGTATTTAAATGGTTAACCTGGTGGGCTTCTTTTTTGCAACACATGCTGGCAGTTTTCATATAATTATTTCCTAGAAGTCCAGATACAGCAGTTTAAAGGGGTGGTAAGGAGATCTGTAGGGACGCGGGTGGCGCTGTGGGTTAAACCACAGAGCCTAGGACTTGCCGATCAGAAGGTCGGCAGTTCAAATCCCCGTGACGGGGTGAGCTCCCGTTGCTCGGTCCCTGCTCCTGCCAACCTAGCAGTTCGAAAGCACGTCAAACTGCAAGTAGATAAATAGGTACCACTCCGGCGGGAAGGTAAACAGCGTTTCCGTGCGCTGCTCTGGTTCACCAGAAGCGGCTTAGTCATGCTGGCCACATGACCCGGAAGCTGTACGCCGGCTCCATCGGCCAATAAGGCGAGATGAGCGCCGCAACCCCAGAGTCGGCCATGAGTGGACCTAATGGTCAGGGGTCCCTTTACCTTAAGGAGATCTGTAGGGAGCAGTTGTGCAACAGGTACCAGCAAGGCTAATCTCCGTGGGAGCTTATAGAAAGAAGTGTGCCTATGTTTTTACCCCGGCATTCAGAACGGACTATCAATTTTAGCCTAGGTCACTGCCACACGGGCACAGCGAGCTTCTTTTTCAACCTTGGGTTTTTGGGCACCTTGCCAGTAATGAAGATGTATTAATGCTTAATGCAGCTTAATGTAATAGGTGTCATGTTCATAATTTACAGAGGCTCTTTCTAAAGCATTAAATTCATTTATACTCCTTAAAAGCTACTCAATCCTGAGCGCTAAGTTAGTTTGGTTGTGCGGGGGGGGCTGGAGGAGGAAGAGGAGGGCTTCTTTGTAGGATCAAAATGATATATAAATTGTTAACATATCCAAACTCATCCATTAGTGCATGTGAAAGCGATAAATGTGCCAAAGCAGCAATAAGATGATCGAGGAAAGTCATTGTGGTCATTAGGGCTGAAAGGGTTTCATTTATGGCCCCGGCAAAGAGAAGGAAAGCTATAAAATTGTCTTCCACCTATGCCTCCCCTTGCCCATCACTTGCCCACCCCCTAAAAAATGCTCTGCAAAACTTAAACCTATAGTAAGGGGCATTGATTATTTTAATAGTCATGTTTTTGAGCCGCACAGTCAAGATGGGTGCAATCGGTTGCGAAAAATGGTTGGGTCTCTTTGCTGACTATTACCTCCAGGTAAGTTGGGCATATGGCAAGGGATGAACATTAGGCTTACGTCACATCTGTGCAGAAACAGCCTGCCCAACACATTTTGTTCTTTGTTTAGTTTTGGGAAATGATTTCATTTATAGTTTTCAATTTTACAACAAATACATAATTAATTAAATCATCTCGTTATCCACGACTTCCCTTCCCCACCTTCTGTGGTTCATTAAAATTAGGCCCTTTTATTTTCACCTTCTGCCTCATTTCATTGTATTAAACTTTCTCTGCTCTGATTATTCTAGGCCTGCTAGCGTTTTGTTTGCAATAGTTTTTCACGTATTTTCACACATGGAACTCTGTTTACCAGCATGCAGTCCTATTTTTGTAGAAAAAGAGGTGCCGGAACTCACCATGAACTCACCTTGTCTCTAAGAATGGCAATGGCACTCACCTGAGAGGTGCCAGAACTGAGTTCTGGTGAGTTCCAGATGAAAAAAAAAGCCCTGCCAGCATGGATTATCTCATTCACTCTGCATGCATGTAGACTTAGGTGCATGCATAGAACATTCGGTCCATTATACCTAAAGGAGCCTCTCCACCTCCATCGTTCTGCCCGGACACTGAGGTCCAGCGCCGAGGGCCTTCTGGTGGTTCCCTCACTGTGAGAAGCCAAATTACACGGAACCAGACAGAGGGCCTTCTCGGTAGTGGCACCCGCCCTGTGGAACGCCCTACCACCAGATGTCAAAGAGAAAAATAACTACCAAACTTTTAGAAGACATCTGAAGGCAGCCCTGTTTAGGGAAGCTTTTAATGTTTAATAGGCTATTGTATTTTAGTGTCCTGTTGGAAGCCGCCCAGAGTGGCTGGGGAAACCCAGCCAGATGGGCGGGGTATAAATAAATTATTATTATTATTATTATTATTATTATTATTATTATTATTATTATTCAACGGCACTGATGCAACAAAGCTCTTGTTCATAGCTTCATGCACATCAGGGTTTGGGGTCTTGGCCAAGACCTGAAACATAACCAATGAAAGCAAGGCTACATGGCACACAGGATAATATAAAAGGATTTCAAAACACTGTATTTCCACCCCTCCCTTTCTTATTTAGAAGTTGGTCAAGCAAAGCCATCTGATCTGAGGAGGAAACTGGGTCCTTTGCATTTACGTTGATTGTTACAAAAATCAGGTTGACCTTCATGCTAGGTTAAATAGATCAGCACGCATGGCACTGAAGCACACATCGCTCACATTCTCCAGAAACTGTAACATCCACCCAGATCCCATCCCTGAAAGATCAGGGAGTAAGTGTATCTAACAACCTGTAATTAAGTCATGTCATGTAGCCCGATTCAACTTGGAGGGTTGAGGTGGGGGGGGGGGCGAGATGGAGAAATGCCTACAGTAATTGCATTTAGTTCATCTTGTATCGTGCTCCCAATCATAACCGCTAATTCAATTGTGCACTCGTTCTGCCAGCTCATTGCCATTAAGCACACATTTAATTACTTCAATAAAGGATTAATATGCAGCGCACAAAAGGAAGGACATTGCGCCGTGCCAAAGCACACAGCTGCCCGGCCATTTAGCTTGCAGATAAAGAAAGAATATCGTCGGGCAGCAAATCCTGTTACAAATACATCATTATTAGATGAACATTTGAGACTTTTATTTTCGTGCTCAGCACACATATATTTCCCTGGCTAGCGCCAGAAAGAGCTGTAGCGAGCGATTGACAGCTCTGCCATTGTTATCTCAATAATACCACTAACCAGGCTGGGGGGGGGTCAGGCCTCATTACTCCCCTCCCCAATCTTTGTAAGGTTCCTCTTATCTTGCTCCCAGGCAAGAGCCTGCAGCTTGCTACATTACAACATCCTGAGATAAGGAGCCTGTCCTGACATTATTCCAGCTTCTGCTGCAAGCCTCTGACAAGCATAGCAAGTGTAAGTTTAAAAAAAAGGAGGGCGAGAGAGAGAGAAAAGACAATAAAGCCATTGTGCCCCCCCCAGCGCTGCCGCCCCAGTCCCTTCTAGCCTCCAAAGACAGCCCATCAATTCTCGAGGTTGTACACAATCATTATTGCAAGGGAAACAAAGGCCCGTGTCAATTGTGCAGTGTTAGAAAGCAGTCCCTCAAATTAAAACCATGTACCTAACTGGATCTGATGGCAGAAGCTATTTAGCAGTGATATTTTACGGAAGGGCAATGAAAAGCAATAACGGCTTTATTTAATGTATCTGTTCAATCCAGCTGCCTCGCGCGGGCCTTAATAGAAGCTGTCGATCAATGTCGGCGCCTTTGAAATAACTATGGCAGACTGCAATAAACACAAAGGGAAAGATAACTAAAACTACTGATCAGCCCCTCGTTACTTTCTCGCGCTCCCGAGATTTGTCACTTGTTTGTGCTGCTATAATAGCGGCGGGCGATGCTTATCGTGGCAGGAGTGTGCGAAGCCGCAGGCAAGGGGAGGCACAGATTGGCACTTGGGGCACATAATCCGTGCGGAGGAGAACAAAGTGGAGCAAATCAGTCTCGGAGATCCCAGAGATGGCCTCAGACAAACCTTTGTTAATATTCATGTCTCCTCTTGCTGGCTTGTCTAGCCCATCTCTCTCTTCTAGCTGACTAGTGCAGCAGGGGTAGTCAACAACATGGCACCCTCCCGATGTGGCCAGACTACAGCTCCCATCACCCCTGACCATTGGTCATGATGCCTGGGGCTGATGGGAGTTGGAGTCCAGCAACATCTCTGGAAGTTCACTATCTGCATTAGAAGTACAGTGGTACCTCAGGTTAAGTACTTAATTCGTTCCAGAGGTCCATACTTAACCTGAAACTGTTCTTAACCTGAGGTACCACTTTAGCTAATGGGGCCTCCCGCTGCCACCGAGCCGCTGGAGCACGATTTCTGTTCTTATCCTGAAGCAAAGTTCTTAACCTGAAGCACTATTTTTGGGTTAGCAGAGTCTGTAACCTGAAGTGTATGTAACCTGAGGTACCACTGGACAGGCATACCTCGGGTTAAAGATGCTTTGGGTTAAATCTTTTCAGCGACCCAGAAGTACCAGAAAGGGCTACTTCCGGGTTTCACTGCTCGCACATGCACAGACACTCAAAATGATGCCACGTGCATGCGCAGAAGCGGCGAATCTCGACCTGCGCATGCGCAGACACGCAGACGTAGGTTACGTTCTGCTCATGTTGAGAACGGGGCTCCGGAAAGAATCCCGTTTGCAACCAGAGGTACCACTATAAATGGAAGAAGGCATGGTTGAAGGTTTCTTGTGATACTCCACTGCTGGTAAGCTGCGAGTAAGGTCTAGCACAGAGGTGGGCAACCCTTTCCAGCCACATTCCCTCATGGGCGGGGCCAGAAGCAACAGTGTGCAGAGAAATAGGTCTGACTCTTTTGTACAACATGCTACATTCAAGGCCTACAAAGGTCAGAGGTTTCTGCACTCATTCACACACACATACACATGCATACACTGCCAGTGCTTTTCTTTTTATTCTTAAAAAATGTTTAGGGGTGCTCTCATTCTGACTCAAGAAAGCCGCCATTTTATAGTTCAAATCAGGGAAAATAAATACAGTAAATGGACAAAAGTACGAAGAACATGCATTACACATATTGAAATAATTCCCCCCAATGAGGCCAAACTTTCATCAGTAAAACACCACACATCCACATTCCACACTGCTTCACACATTAAACGCTCGCTTCTGCCTGAGACTCAGGAAACACCATGACAGGAAATGAAGCCGCCATCGGAGGTGGTAACAACGAAACTGACGATTCACCATGCTAGAGAAGAAACTAAAAAAATTAATACTTTTAGTTTCTTCTCCCGTTAGATTCACAAAATGTTTAGGGGTATGCGTACCCCTGCCCCCCCAAAAAAACACTGCACATGGCTTTAAATCCTCCTTCCCGGCAAGCAAGAGACATTATAACAGTTGTTGTTGTTGTTAGCCTACCTTTTTCCCTGACAGGGACTCAAGGTGCTTATAAATAAAACAGGAACAGCTAGTGTGGTGTAGTGGTTAAGAGCGGTAGTCTCGTTATCTGGTGAACTGGGTTCGCGTCTCCGCTCCTCCACATGCAGCTGCTGGGTGACCTCGGGCCAGTCACACTTCTTTGAAGTCTCTCAGCCCCACTCACCTCACATAGTGTTTGTTGTAGAGGAGGAAGGGAAAGGAGAATGTTAGCCACTTTGAGACTCCTTAAAAAGGAGTGAAAGGTGGGATATCAAATCCAAACTCTTCTTCTTCTTCTAAAAACATTGGGCGGTAGGAACAATCATTAGAAAACAATTAAACAGTAATATAATTAAAGCTATATATAAATATGAAAGAATCATTAAAAACCTACAGATAATAAAATAAAAAAACTAAGTTCAGTGCTGATACTGCAAAATATAAACTGATCCATATTCTTTATTTTATCTATTTACCTACCTATCTCCTTTCGTATAAATTTCATTGTGCTTTGCAACCATACAATACCACCATTAGAAACAGAGTGTGCTTTTTTTTAAAAAAGACAACATACATAAATATCCAAGTAAGAGAATTAAAAAGAAATGTTGGAACAAGAACATCTTGAAATAACAGTTGCCTGTCATATCTCAACAGAGATGTTATTCCAATGAAAACAAGGGCAGCAGCCTGAAAGCCCTGATCGGATTTGCATCTGACATTTTAGGAGCCGTGATGAGAGACTCTTCTGTAAAACTAAGTGATCTACTGGGCGTGGAAAGGTAAGGCAGTCTCTCAGGTAACCCAATCCCAAGGCTCTTATATGTTAGTACCAAAACCTTGAACTTAGCCTAGGAGCACATTATTAGTAGTGCATTAAAATCCACAGATGAAATCCCATTTCTAGTTCTCTTTTCTGAGTCCCAGCCAGCTGGTTTTCTGTGGAATATCTACATGTGCCCTTGCGGGAAGGGGGTGCCTTTGTACTGCTGTTCCTTCAATATTGTAAATTGCTTGCTTCATTAAATACCTTGTATGCGTTTGTAGATATGCATGCTTCTTTATCAGGGTCTGGAATCAGTACGCTAGGGTACCTGCCGAAGTCCAGCAGGGGATGCACTGCTTGTCCCCAGATCCCTCTGGCCCTGTCTATTGCACCTAGTTCAGCTGCCTTTTCTTGAGTGCATGAGCATCAGTTAAGGAAAAGCAGCAAACTCTTACCGTGGTTCCTCATTCTGGGCAGTCGTGCAGATTGGGCACAGAAGTAGTGCAGGAGAGGACAATGAATGGACTGTGTCCCCAGTAGAGTAGCAAGAAGGTGAGCCTCACAAGGGGCATATTGCCTTGGGGCCCTGCAAAATCTGGAGTCGACTCTGTACTTTCTTACTTGCACTGCAATATGGGTTTTGTAGTCTTGAGGCTGCCCAAACAGGTACAGTCTTACTTTGGTTTTCGAACAGCTTTGTTCTCGAACGTTTTGGCTCCTGAACGCTACAGACCCAGAATTGAGTGTTCTGGTTTGCGAACTATTTTTGGAAGCCGAACATCCGACAGGGCTTCCTTGGCTCCCAATTGGCTGCAGGAGCTTCCTGCCGCCAATCAGAAGCCACGCTTTGGTTTTCGAACATTTTGGAAGTCGAACGGACTTCCGGAATGGATTCTGTTCAACTTCCAAGGTACGACTGTAGTCTTGTGCATGTTCATTCTGCTCACAAGGATGATATAATTTGGTGTGAAATAGCAGAAGAACACAGAGAGGTGTTAAGAAACTGAATATGAAAATGTGTGGTGGTTGTTTGGACAAGCATGTAGGTTACCAGCATTTTTGAACCAGATATCAGCAGTGATGGATCTGTGCTACGTTGCTCAGAACTGGGATGCTGCAAATATGAAACAACAAGTGGTTATTTGTTATGTTTGTGTTCTGACTTTCTTCCAGCTTGCTCAGAGCAAGTTACATGGGATTGTCCCATTTTATCCTCACGGCAACTCTGAGAGGTCACTTAGGCTGAGAGACGGCAACCAATGAAAGACTACCTGCTGTGCTTTGCACTAGGTGGGGGAACTGAACCCATATCTCCCTGATCCAAGTCTCACCTGCCATCCATGATGGCTGTACCACAGTGAGAGCAAAGTCATCTTTTGCTTGGGCAATGAAATGGTACCACTGTCCGACATCACAGTGCATATCCCTACCTGTTACCTAAAGCTCTTCGGAGACCCATCACACTTTTGATTTTGTGCTGGTCCCGTGGGTTAACCGTGAGGCAAGGTCTGAGTCCAGTCCGAGGTCAAGGGTGCAGTATGGAGGCAATCCATCAAAGCTGAAGCTGGGTCCAAGGCATGGAGTCAGGTGAGGTCGGGAGCTCCAGCAGGACAGGGTGCAGGCAGGAACAGGCTACCAACAACGTTGCTCCCGCAACTTGGGACTGGGGCTGGCTGGCTTTTATCTGCCCCGAGGCATAGGGTGGCCCCGGTCCACAGGTGACTCGCCTCTCCTGGCCTGGAGGCGAGCACTCCTCCTGCGGGAACTTAGTTCCCTCCGCCTCTCTGCCCTGAGCCTCTGCAGCTCAGGAGAGGCTGGAGGGTTACCGGGCCCAGAGGCAACCTCAGCTTCCCCTGACGGGGCTGAGAGTGGAGCACCTGCAGGCAATGGGTCCTCCATCACTTCAGGAGCCAGAGCAGACTCAGCTGGTGCCTGCACCTGAGGATCCAGCACAGGTGAGGACCCTTCAGGCTCAAGCCCCAGCCCCGGCTCAGCTGGTTCTGGAGGCAGAGAATCCTGTGCAGGCTGGGATTCCTCAGGTTCAGCCTCCGAGTCCGAATCCCAGGCCATCACAGATTTCTTATAGAGACATGCATTTCCATCCGTAGGAATCGGCGGCTCTTACATGTGATTAACCCGACTGTGACTAGAGGTAGATCAGGACCTTTGCCCCTGCTCATTCGTGTCTGTTGATTTGTATCGAAGACATCTTTTGCATTTCAGTGAAAGCGCCCACCTTTCTATTCCCAAATCTCTTTTCGAGTATCATGCCTTCTCATGAAGCCTTTTAGTAGCAATCCATCATTTGCAGAAGCGTTATCACTTAATGCTCGGCCGAGGACAGAAAATTCACACTTCGGGCCGGCATGGCACCAAGTCAGCGATTGTGCCCGCGGCATACTTGATCACCTTCGGCAAGTACTGACTTTTTAATGTTGCAATATTAATCAGTGTTATTATTTTAATTGCGCAGAGCGCCCTCTGATCAATAGAGGCAGGCTTTTATCTTCATAATTGATCCCTTATTCATAACTATGCAGATTTTCAACCTCATGCTTGTATGTTTTCCCCCAACCGAATAGAAAAGAAATACAGTTATTTCACCATACCTAAGGCTGAGACGACATTTATTCTATTGCTATTACTAGAATACTGTTGTTTGTACTTATGGAAGATAGCAGGAGGCAAGGTCATGTGTCCTGTTTTGCAGAGGACAAAGGACTCTGTTTGAAGACCTGCCCTAGTCCAGTTTAAGAGCCGTTCTGCACTTAACTTTTATACTGGAATAGTTGCCAGTGGGTGGGTTGGGGTGAGATTTTTTGGCAAGTTGCCAACAATTTGAGCATCATTTTTCTTGTTTATTTGTTTATGTTATTTATTTTGTTTCCTAAAACCAATGCACCGCTTGATTGTAAAATCGAAACAAGAAACCTCAGAGCAGTTTACCTAAATATTAATATTATTATTAATAATAATAATCCATAGGAAAATTTAACAACAGTACACACACACACACACACACAAACACACACACACCCCAATTAAATGGGAGTTACATTTGGGGACCCCACACACATAAACAAAAAGCGTGTAAAAGTGGGGAGCTCCCTCTAAGCACCCTTTAAATGCCCACTCTGCCACTCTCTCTCCTATCCATACCAAAAATACTGTGTCCAAAAATATCCACAACTAGAATTGAAGCTCTGGGGCTGGCAGGAGGCTGGAGGATGTGTGGTAATGTGGCTGCACTACCACGAGCCTCAGCTGTTAGGTGGGGAGGCTGAGCAGTGTCAATAAAGGTCCGCTGTTCCTCCAGTCCTTTGGAGGCTCCCTCTGCCCTCACTGATGTCCTCTTCGGGCTCCAAGGAGGGTCTCCTCACAAGCCACAAGGACTCTCCAGCTCTCTCCCGCCATTAAATTCTTTATCTATTTCCTGGTGCCACACATATACGCGGCCATGCACAAGTCGGTCTCATGCAAGTGGGGAGATGCCTGTTATCTGAGACTTTAGAAAAGTTCAAGTAGCAATAGATTAAAAACAGATTAAATCTCGCATCAACTTCTGGGTAGGCTTGTCTAAACATACAAACAAACAAAATTCAGCAGGTGCTGAAAAGAGTACAGTGCCCGATATTAATAGGCAAGGAGTCCCAAAGTCTTATGATTATTATGGGGCACCTGTATCACTGCCACTTCTGCCAGCCTAAGTGGTTGAGTGAGTGTACATGCAAGTAAGGCCATCTCGTAGGTAAATCATTTGGCTAGTATTCCAAAATAATGTACAGTCATACCTCGGGTTACAGAAGCTTCAGGTTGCATTTTTTCAGGTTACGGACCGCTGAAACCCGGAAGTACCGGAACGGGTTACTTCCGGGTTTCGGCAGTCACGCATGCACAGAAGCGCTAAATCAAGCTTTGTGCATGTGCAGAAGCACCGAATCGCAACCTGCACGTGCGCAGACGTGCAGACACGGGTTGCGGACGCTGCAGGTTTTAAACGTGCATCCTGCACAGATCATGTTCGCAACCCGAGTGTCCATTGTACTCAAATAACTTGCTTTCCTTATACCACAAAAAAATCCAACTTTTGTAATTGATCCAGAATGGATCTTCAATGTTTTCCAGCATGTGTACCAGCATCCAACCTCTTCCCAGATAGAGGGGGGTCCATGTTGCTGGGCATGGTTTGGGAACCATGTGCACCACCACCTTCTGACCGGCACATACCGTCAGTTCACAAGCTCAGTTCAGAGGAGAGATATGGCAGACAGAGACTATGGAACTGAGTCAAAGCCCTGCCCATGACAGCAATCATTACCTGCATATAAAATTTTATGAGAAGAACGAGGTTGTTGAGGTCGGCCATAGCTCAGGAAGACACACGGTTCCCCTTCTAATTTCCTATATTCTCTCAAGATTAGTATTCCGGAATACTAGGCATTAAATACATATATTTTGAAAACTCTGGAAGGGCTTTCCCCATTCTCACGCACAGAACTTTGACATTTACTGGCTGGGGGAATGTGAAGGTCTTTTAGTGCTGTGACCTCAGCCATGGAACTTTTCTCAATTTGGGCACAGCCCACCATTAGCATGGAGAGGAAAAACCCCACAATCACGCTCTAAGAATTAGCAACATGTGAGCAAAGGTGCAGAAAGCTACAAATTTGCTCTTAAAAACACCGACTCAAACAGAAACTAAAGGTAAAGGGAACCCTGACCATTAGGTCCAGTCGTGACCGACTCTGGGGTTGTGGCGTTCATCTCACTTTATTGGCCGAGGGAGCTGGCGTACAGCTTCCGGGTCATGTGGCCAGCATGAGTAAGCCACTTCTGGCAAACCAGAGCAGTGCACGGAAACGCCATTTACCTTCCCGCCAGAGCGGTACCTATTTATCTACTTGCACTTTGTCATGCTTTCAAACTGCTAGGTTGGCAGGAGCAGGGACCGAGCAACGGGAGCTCACCCCGTCGCAGGGATTCAAACCGCCGACCTTCTGATCGGCAAGCCCTAGGCTCTGTGGTTTAACCCACAGCACCACCCGTGTCCTCTCCAAACAGAAACTAGGGCACTATAAATGGTAAGCATGGGAAATCCCTAATTTGTTTTTGTTTTGTTTTTTAGCAGCAGGGCCTTGAAATAACTTGAAATAGAGTTAGCAGCACACTATCCAAGCACCTTCAAGGACAGTGCCTGGTTTATCTCCAGCAAAAGATCCCTTCTCCTCGCTAGGAGGTGTGTGTAAATAAGGCCCGTAGGTGGCAGGTCCACACTGGCCTCCACTGGGAGGGAGGGCCATCAAATGAGGCCCACAATACTGAGTGCATGGCTTGGGGTAAAAAGAAGGTGTGCATTTAAGCTGTGGGGGACCACAAAAGTTACTTCTCCAAAGACCTCTGTGGTCAGGCAGGGATATAAGGAATTAGGTGGTCCAGGAGGTATCCTGAACCCAAGGAGTAAATGAATGCAAGAACCTTGAACCTCGTCATGAGGGCATAAAGCTTGCAGCCACTGCTCATCGACTAAGTTTAGCCAGTCGCACCTGGAATACTGTGTCCAGTTCTGGACAACACAATTTATGGCAGGCAATGACAAACTGGAATGTGTACAGAGGAGGGTAACCAAGATGATCAAAGGTCTGGAGAGAATGAAGAATGTTTGAAAGAGCTGGGTATGTTTAGCCTGGAAAAGAGTAGACAAAGAGGAGATATGATAGCCATCTTCAAATATCTCAAGGGTTGTCACATGGAACAAGGAACAAGCTTGTCTCCTCCTGCTCTGGAGGGTATGACTCAAACTAATGGCTTCAAGAAAGGAGATTGCAACAAAACATCAAGAAGAACTTTCTGAGAGTGAGAGCTGTTTGACGGAGGAATGGACTTGTGCACTCTCCATCCTTGGAGGCTTTTTAGCAGAGGTTGGATGGCCATTTGCCATGGATGCTGTAGCTGAGGTTCTTGCACTGCAGAGGTTCCTTCCAACTCCATAATTCTGTGATTCTATGACCAATCCAGAAGAGCCTTGCTAAAGCTGGTGCGCTCAAGATGTTTCCAACCACAACTCCATCATAAAAGGACTGTAGCTCAGTGGCAGAGGATCTGCTCTGAATACAAAAGGTCACAGATTTAATTCCTGGCCCTGGTCTTTCCAGAGAGGGTATGGAATGTCCTCTGTTTGATACCCTTGAGGGCTACTGTATTGCCAGCCAGTGTAGACAAGACTGAGCTAGATGGACCAATGGACAATGGATAAGGTAGCTTTCTGTGTTCCTATCCTCCCTGTCCGTATAGTAAAAGCTATGGTTTTCCCAGTAGTGATGTATGGAAGTGAGAGCTGGACCATAAAGAAGGCTGATCACCAAAGAATTGATGCTTTTGAATTCTGGTGCTGGAGGAGACTCTTGAGAGTCCCATGGACTGCAAGAAGATCAAACCTATCCATTCTGAAGGAAATCAGCCCTGAGTGCTCACTGGAAGGACAGATCGTGAACCTGAGGCTCCAAGACTTTGGCCACCTCATAAGAAGAGAAGACTCCCTGGAAAAGACCCTGATGTTGGGAAAGATGGAGGGCACAAGGAGAAGGGGACGACAGAGGACGAGATGGTTGGATAGTGTTCTCGAAGCTACCAGCATGAGTTTGACCAAACTGCGGGAGACAGTGGAAGACAGGAGTGCCTGGTGTGCTCTGGTCCATGGGGTCACGAAGAGTCAGACACGACTAAACGACTAAACAACAACAACATCCTCCCTGACCATTGGCTGTGCTGGGATACATCTGGAGGGCACCAGATTGGTGGACGCTGCTCGAGACAAACATCTTCAGCAGGCAAACTCCTCCACAAATTTAATGTTGTTTGAGGCACGGCAGGGAAACCTCTCTGAAGCAAATCATTGGTCTGCCCTCCTGGGGTCCTATATTTCCTGCCCTGCTGGGGCATTTCAGTTGTCCCCATGGTGCTGAACCACTAAGGAGGTTATATGCCGGGAGGACAATGTAGCAGGCAAGCCAGGGCTCGGGTTAAGTGGTGCGTTAGGTCATCAGCATTTGTGGTCATTTGGATGATCTTCCAGGCCACTGTATACTCTTGGGGTGCGGGGAGAGTTTACATTTTAATGGAATCAAAGGGGCAGGGAAGGAGCAATTTAACACAGCGGCAAACACTTCCCTCTAGGCGGGACTGCTCTCTGCTTTCTTGCTGAAGGACAATGTGCTCCTGCTAAGTAGCTAATGAAAGGGAAAGCTCCAGGAAGAGTGGATGGCAGCAGCAGGTGGATGCAGAAGAAAAACAAAGAAGCCTGACCAAGAAGGAGACATCAAGCAGTACCATAAAGGTGAGATTGTGAGATTTAAGAAGCCCCATAGAAGAACAGTGAAAAGAGGATGGCACATTGAGCTATTATTGTTGCTGATGCCATTATTATTATTATTATTATTATTATTATTATTATTATTATTACTATTATTACTATTATTACTATTATTATTATTATTATCTCAGAAATTCATTTTTAAGCAACTCTCTTCTTTATGAGTAAAAGCTCTCATTACTTCCCTTAACTGGGGAAACATTGTAGTTGTGCTGGGCCCGGGGGTTAACCCGAGCAACACGGTCCAGGTCTGGTCCCGAATCCAAGGATTCCACGAGGAGTCAGTCCAATAGGACCAAGGCAGGAAACCAGGCTAGGTCTGGCACAGGGTAACAGGCAGGTTCCAGCAAGCAGCAATGTTGCTCCCGCAACCTGGGGCAGGGTCCGGCAGCCTTTTATCTCTGTTGGGGTAACGGCCAGTCCTGATCCCCCTTTGACTCACCTCCCTGTCTCGCCCGACGGCGAGCACCCCTCCTGCGAGTACTCAGGTCTCTTCTTCTCTCAGGCCTGAGTCTCTGCAGCTCGGGAGATGTCGGTGGGTTACTAGACCCAGAAGACACCTCAGCCTCTCCTGACCCAACTGGTAGTGGAGCAGCTGCACGTGATTGCCCAGCAGAGGGCAACAAGGTAATCCCCGCATCTGGAGCCAGGGCAGGCTCAGGCCCCTGACTTGGCTCAGCTGGTGTTTGTTGCAGGGGAACCTGTGCAGACTGGGGCTCTTCAGAATCAGGCCCCAGACTCAGTTCAGATGCCACCTGAGGCAGAGGATCCGGTGAGGACCGAGACTCCTCCGGTTCCGAGTCCAAGTCCCAGGCCATCACACCAGTCAATGACATTTTTATTCCAGGTATTTCTAGTAACAGATTCACAGAGACATCGATAAGGCAGGTTTTACGTATTTGTTTTCCAGGCCATAAATCAAATATCTGCTTGTCTTCCATCCATCCTCTTTACTTCCCTGATTCCAGGGTTGGTACCTGCAGCCAGCCTCTTTGGGGGCACTTCATCCAGGGTCCATTCAACCCAGGAGATGGTCCTCCCTGGTTCCTTGTCACTTAAGAACGCATCACCGTTTTTCGTGCTGATTCACACTTGGCCACACTCCACTTAGGGCGAAAGCCTAGCCCTAACCACTCCCTAGCAGAGTTTAGCAGAGTGGTGGGCCCACTGCCAAGCATACCAACTGGAAAACGGGGGGGGGGCAGCCAAATTGCTGCATGTCATCAGTGAAGCTGGCTCAGGATCTAACACAGGCTTCCTCAACCTTGGCCCTCCAGCTGTTTTTGGCCTACAACTCCCATCATCCCTAGCTAGCAGGACCAGTGGTCAAGGATGATGGGAACTGTAGTCTCAAAACATCTGAAGGGCCGAGGTTGAGGGAGCCTGATCTAACAGATTCCTGCTTAGATCAACCTAGAATTTCAGGGCTTTGTGCTGTTAAATCTTTAAAATATCCCCTTCTAATCCCCCCCCAAAGTTCCCCACTTCCCCTAGAACAGAACGAGACTGCATGTTTGGTAAGTTAAACATGGTTTACTTACAAACTCTTCAAAGGATTCGTATGCTTTTCCATACAGTAGTAAGAAAACACAGGCAGTAACATTTAGATCCCAAAATGGTGAGAGCTTTGAAATTATTTGTATAGAAACACAAAGATGGCTTGCTTAAGCCACACGGTCTAAAAAGATGCTGCAAGTGATTTGATTAATTAATAAATCAGCAGCAGCATCTTATTCTTATTACCCACCACACATCAAAAGGTCCTAGAGTGGATCACAGCAATTTAAAATACAACATTAAACACTGTTTAAATGAATTACGGTGGTGAAAGAGAGACAGAGGCCAGGGTAAAAAAGGTGTGTGATGCCAATGAAATCAGGTGACCTAGTTCCCAAGCAATGCAGACATAAAAGGTAAAGAGACTCCTGACCATTAGGTCCAGTCGCGACCGACTCTGGGGTTGCGGCGCTCATCTCGCTTTATTGGCTGAGGGAGCCGGCGTACAGCTTCCGGGTCATGTGGCCAGCATGACTAAGCCGCTTCTGGCGAACCAGAGCAGTGCACGGAAACACCGTTTACCTTCCCGCCGGAGCGGTACCTATTTATCTACTTGCACTTTGATGTGCTTTCGAACTGCTAGGTTGGCAGGAGCTGGGACCGAGCAACGGGAGCTCACTCCATCACGGGGATTCGAACCGCCTACCTTCTGATTGGCAAGTCCTAGGCTCTGTGGTTTAACCCACAGCGCCACCCGCGTCCCTAATGCAGACATATACTGCATCAATTATTTTTAAAAGCATTTCCATACACAACGTTCCAGAAATTGTCTCAACAACAACTCTTCATTTCAAGCCTACACCCAATTCAGCTCTGACAGATCTTCTTTTCTTTTTTTAAAGATCTTTTACACATTATGTGAATATGAACAAACAATAGATTTATATAGTCACACTGATATTCTGCCATGGCTTTCTCCATCTCCCCTTTAATAGTTCTTAATGCTGTTTGCCTTGCTACTACGCTGAACTCAGCTGACATCCTCAGTGAACTGTCCGCATTGACTGCAAAATTCTTTTCCTTGGTGGCAAAAACCAATTTAGAACTGTAAACACAGACTTCACTCGGTTTACCTTTCTTTAATAGTTGCTTTCTCCTGTTAATACAGGGGATGCTAAAATAGGAAATCGGCATGATACTTAAATCTCCCACCCTCAGTATATTTACTTTAAACTAAATCTTGTGGAATACGGTTTAGTTTGATGTTTGTGAGGTAAATAAATGTCTCGTTTTATTACTATAATGATGCCAATCCAGACTAAAGCTCCATCTGTACTCTACATTTAAGGCAGTATCATAGAATCATAGAATTGTAGTTAGAAGGGACCCCAAGGGACATCTATTCCAACCCCCTGAAATGCAGGAATCTCAGCTAAAGCATCCATGACAGATGGGTGAAAGGTGAGTTTGTGAGTAAAAGAAATAAATGCAGTGGTACCTTGGTTCTCAAACTTAATCCGTTCCAGAAGTCCGTTCCAAAACCAAAGCGTTCCAAAACCAAGGAGTGCTTTCCCATAGAAAGTAATGCAAAACAGATTAATCCATTCCAGACTTTCAAAAACAACCCCTAAAACAACAATTTAACATGGATTTTACTATCGAACGAGACCAACTGATCCATAAAATGAAAGCAACAATCAATGTACTATACTATAAAATAAATAAGACAGTATTGTAAATGATAAAAATTAAAATTATTATTTTTTCTTATCTGCACTGATGGTAGTCACTGTTTGGATGGGGGGGGGGGCTTTTATCCCTTTCCGCAGTCACACAATCAATCAAGCAGTCAGTCAGTCAGTCAGTCAGTAGCTGAACTGGGTTCCACAGTCACAAAAACAAATTAACTGAAAAAAGCCTCAGAAACAAAAATGCAAAATAAATAGCAGAAACAAAAGCGCCAAACTTAATCTGTTCCGGAAGTCTGTTTGAAAACCAAGGCGCAGCTTCTGATTGGTGCAGGTGCCCCAGAAACAATAGCCGACAACCGCATTGGATGTTCGGCTTCTGAGAATAGTTCAGAAACCAGAAAACTTATTCCGGGTTTTTGGCATTTGAGAAGCAAAGCGTTTGAGAACCAAGGCACCACTGTAAAACAAATACCTGCCCATTAGCTATTACACAATCAGCTATTCTCAGGTGAGAAAAAATATGCCCACTGGATATGAATGCTATTCAAATTCAGAATGCTGTTTTCCTATGTTTCAGATGGTGTCAGGAATTTGGGAATCTACAGCCTTCATTAGGCCTAGTTTTCTTCTTTAAAAGGTAAAGGTAAAGGACCCCTGTCAGTTAAGCCCAGTCGTAGACGACTCTGGGGTTGCAGCACTCATCTTGCTTTATAGGCCATGGGAGCCAGCGTTCGTTTTTCTGGCGCAACGGAACACCGAAACCAGAGCAGCACACGGAAACACCATTTACCTTCCCGCCGGAGCGGTACCTATTTATCTACTTGCACTTTTTGGCATGCTTTCGAACTGCTAGGTTGGCAGGAGCTGGGAACGAGCGATGGGTGCTCACCCTGTCACAGGGATTCGAACCGCCGACCTTCTGATCGGCAAGCCCAAGAGGCTGAGTGGTTTAGACCACAGCGCCACCCGCAATCCTAGTTTTCTACTTACAGCCTTTATATGTCTGAGATCATCCTTCTATGGATCTCTTCACCTAGAGTTAATGGCGAAAGTACTAACAAGAGATGACAAATCAAGAATATTAGACAAGAGATGGTTATATAAATTTACCATGTCTTTGGGCAATGTAAGGAGAGAGTAGTCCCCAGGGAGGAACTATGGATGTTATCAAAGAGCTAAGCTAGTGTTATTGTCTTTAATGGAAAGAAGTGGCATTGATCTCCAAGATCCCCTGCAGCTAATGGCCAAAGTAAATTCTTTTAAAGCCAATGACACGGTCAAAATTGCAGGAACCAATTTAGCAATAGAAAAAGTGCTGGCCACCAGGCTCTGTTATGGTTTGCACCATTCAGTTCTGCTTTGTAGGAACCTGCCCAGGCATTGACATCTGCCTCAAAGGACCAGCTCATGCCTTAGCAGAGAGGCCTGGAGGGACACATTTGGCCTGCAGGCCTGAGTTTCCCCACCCCTATGTTAACCAGAAACCCACACCCAGTCCTACCATGAGGCAGAGTGAATTAGCTGCCTCAGGCAACAAACAATGTGGGCCAAAGCTGAGTGTGCCACATGGTCCACCCTGTAGCCCATGAGTAGGCAAACTAAGGCCCGGGGGCTGGATCTGGCCCAATCGCCTTCTAAATCCGGCCCATGGATGGTCCGGGAATCAGCGAGTTTTTACATGAGTAGAATGTGTGCTTTTATTTCAAAATGCATCTCTGGGTTATTTGTGGGGCATAGGAATTTGTTCATTATTATTATTATTTTCACAATATAGTCCGGCCCCCCACAAGGTCTGAGGAACAGTGGACCAGCCCCCTGCTGAAAAGGTTTGCTATCGTGCTGCCCTCAGGTACCGTGGAGGACGTTCTCCCACAGAATTAAGATTCAGGACAGATTTTCTGCATGGAATTGTGGGTGGGTGAGGCGCCATCTTGTCCTTCGCCTCAGGCAGCAGAATGTCTTGGGCCGGCCCTACAGAGAGACTCCCCAGCTGCAAACTATTCCTTTCCAGCATTTATAATATCTGCTGAATCCCCACTTACCCAATCACCTTGGAAAGCCATTTAACGGCGCACAAAGGAAGTGGGAGCCGGCAGCGCCGCATTATAATCTCTAATACCTTGTCGCCGTGATTCCAGCCTCCCAGGAATGAAGCTGGTGTCAAAGATTTAATGCGTTTTCACATTAGTGATGTCAGCACAAAATGGGCCATCTTCCCTGAATAATTTATCTTCCCTGTGCATAATATTCTAACTTTCTCTCTCCCCCCCCCCCGCCCCTCTGTTCTTTTGGTTTTTCCACTATGCAGTAGCTGGGAGGTAACTGTCTGTTAGACCTCAAAAGGGGGGGGCGGGGAGAAAAACCCTGCAGAGCATCCTTCCCATCAATCAATTAAAAAACACTTACCTTACACTCAACATGATTTATTTTTTGTTAATACAATTGTCTCACTATACTCTTCTATTATTATACCCTTAATTCCATTAGCCGCTTGCTTTAATGCTGTCTTGAAAGTTGACCCCCGAGTAAGAGAAAGGAAGTTGGCTTAAGAGCAAGGGGAAAATGCCAATACTGTTCTGGAAGCACTTATCTTTAAAGACTTGTAGGTCGGTTTTTTAAATCATCATCATCATCATTTATAGCTAATAATAATAATAATAATAATAAAAATAGACAGGCTGCATCCCAGAAAATGTTGCACTTGGGGGGCATGTTTAGATTCCATGCATTTGCCATTAAATATCTTGCTGGCTCCCAGTTGCACGCATTGCCAGATATAATGATCTGTCATTCGACAGGTGAGTGAATCTAACGTTTCCCCGCCAGAACTTGGCAAAGTCGAGGGAGCCTCCTGCCTCCATCCTAACAAATGGAATGTTGATCCGCACCGAGGTGAGCCTAATGCAGGCTCTCATAAGTGCTTTTAATGGATGATGGGAGCTTGATGGCAGCACTCCACCCCGAGCCAAAACCCTCATTAACGTCATTGGGAGATTTGGCTGAGTAAGGCGGTTGGAGCCCAATTCGCAGGTAGCATTAGTGGCGCTTTGCCATATCCAATAACCTTAGAACAAGCAGCAATGAGATTATTAGCAATGAGATTATTAGCAATGAGAGCCAATGTGGTGTAGTGGTTAAGAGCAGTAGACTCGTAATCTGGGGAACCGGGTTCGCGTCTCCGCTCCTCCACATGCAGCTGCTGGGTGACAGTGGAAGACAGGAGTGCCTGGCGTGCTCTGGTCCATGGGGTCACGAAGAGTCAGACACGACTAAACAGCAACAAGGTAAGGTAGGCCTAAAATGTATATTTTTGTAAAAAAAAAAAATGCATTGTATTCAGGGAAATGGTGCTGCAAAAAAATTGTATATTGGGACAAATTCACCCTAAAATGCTGGTGAATGTTCACTATTACTTTAATAAATAAATAAATAGAATTGCAAACTAACATGGAAATGTGAAGAACTCTACTTAAGATTGGGAAAATGAGAAACTGAGAGGAACCAACTTTGACAGATACACTCATCCCTTGATGCACCGCAACATTTTGTTGTCAAATACCTTTTTCCTGAAAGAAATGTGGTAGCTCCTCCCCAGGTAAGACATCTGAAGAATTTCAGGGAAAGGGGAAAAATAAAGTTTTGATAGGACTAGTCAGATGTCTTGTGGGAAAGATGGGTTTCCACTAAAGAGGCCAAATTGGTGCTTCTTCCTCCAGTAAAACATTTGAAAACTTTTTAAGGGAGGTCGGGGAGAGAGGGGGAGAGAGATTTAATAAAAGTTGCAAGATGGCAGGCACATCCCTAATTAACAACACATGTATTCTAGAAAGCACCCTCTACAGAGCGCAGTTAGGAGAGGAGGTGTTTAATTTCCCAGCATGCCTCTAGACGTTTTCCAGGTGGTCCTACCTTCTAGCGTGACTTAGGGTGTCATGGAGTTTACAACAATACTTTGTGCTGTGTCGTATTTACACAGATTGTAACCAGCTCCTTGAAGCCGACAGAGCCAGGCCTGTCCACATGGTTCACTTGCCATTACAAAGCCGCTTGAAATCTGAACAGAGAGCATTAGCAATGTCTGCATCCAAGTATCCCTGGCAGGCCTTGAGAAACATTTTGCTCGGCTTAGCTGGCAATCGGCTCAGCAGCAAGTGTGTCCACTAAAAGAAACGGCATTCCAATTTGCTATTGATTTACTTTCAAATGGTATATATAAATGGCCCTTTGCAAAGATAATTACCAACATTTCTGTCCAAATAAAACCCCGGCACTTCATAAATATCAAATTGTCCTAGATCTACATATGTACCGCTTGCCCTGGCTTTTATAAATATTATACCTTGAAGACTGAATCTTCTGTTAGCGAATGCGTTTCGTGGCCCTACCCAGATGTCTGGTTTTCAACATCAATCTTTCCTGCTAAGAGTAATTCAAACAAACTTCCCTCTTACTCTTGGCCCCACGCATAAACAAAGCCGTGCCACACGCAGTCTCCAAGGAACCAGGGGAAATGTCGAAACCAAAGATGGAAAAGGCCTTTCGTTTGGTACGCAATCAAATGTCAGTCCCTAAACTGGAGAAGAGAAGGTGACGCGTTGCCATCAGTGGTGCATCTCTCCCCAAACCACTTGTGTATTGTTAGTTATGTCTATCAGCGGTACAGTGGTACCTTGGTTTTCAAACTTAATCCGTTCCAGAAGTCCTTTCCTAAACCAAAGTGTTCCAAAACCAAGGCGCGCTTTCCCATAGAAAGTAATGCAAAATGGATTAATCCGTTCCAGACTTTTAAAAACATCCCCTAAAACAGCAATTTAACATGAATTTTACTATCTAACAAGACCATTGATCCATAAAATGAAAGCAATAAACAATGTACTGCAGTCACACAATCAATCAATCAGTAACTGAACTGCGTTCCACACAGTCACGAAAAAAGAGCCGCAAAAACAAAAATGCAAAATAAACAGCAAAAACAGACAGACCTCAGCGTAACACTCAAAACAGAAGTGTGGCACTCAAATTGGAAGCGTGACACTCAAAATGGAAGTGTAACTCTTAAAACAGAGCATGTTTGGCTTCTGAAAAAAGTTCACAAACCAGAACACTTACTTCTGGGTTTGCAGTGTTTGGATTCCAAGTTGTTTGAGTACCAAGGCATTTGAGAACCAAAGTACCACTGTACAGAGTTTCAGTTTTTAATGGGGAAACAGGACATATGAGATCTCTTTGGCTAAGGATGCTGGAAGCTGAACTTCTTGTCCAAGCAAAGGAAGTACTCTGCCACTGACCTGCAGCCTCTTTTCCCAAAAGTTGGCCTTGCTGATTATGGGTGCAGGAACAGCCTTTCACAAAGTCAGACTTTTGGTCCATCAAGCCCAAGGTTTCCTCGGCCCTTCCAAAGAGGTGCTGTTCAGCCATTGCTGCCACTTCTTCCTTGCAGTTACTACAGTATCCTATCCTGAACCAACATCTGTTCCAGCTTCGAGCTTGGCACTTGGTTTAATTATATAGATTTGCTGCTGGTATTGCATATTGCTTTAAATTACATTGTGAACTGCCTGGAGGCAGGTGTGAAGGACCAAAAGGCAGGAAGCAAATATTGTGAATAAATAAATGAGGCAGGGAACGGAAGTCTTTGCCTTCCATATTTTGTCAAAGAATTTCATACATCCCTACTTCGAACAATGATTGTTGGTAGCAAGAATGATAAAGTTACCAGTAGTGGCATTTGCAGGCAGGAAAAACGCAATGGCTGAACCAAAATGGGACTCAAATATCTTATTTCTGATTGTTTATGTCTCTCCTCTATGCCACCACACACCGCAATCCCTCTAGCAGAAACAAAGCTGTTTCGATCGTCTTTTATCTCCCTATTTCATTTTATTTTCAAAGGAACCTTCGCTAAGTAACCTAACAGCTCTTCCATGCTAATAAATGCAGAGACCAAAAATGATTTTTACTTTATTTCTTTTACCTCAGGCTGCATGGAGGGGGGGCACTTTATGACTCTGACCTATTTTCACAGTAGGAGAAAAATGTCTTAGATGGACAGATGTGTTTTTTCGAAGGGGGAAAAAATAGAGGAGGAGGACGGGAAGAAAAAGTAAGAGAGAGAAATAGAGAGAGAGAGTGTGTGTAGCATTTTCTTCCACACCCTAGGACTCTTCTGGTGCAACCTCAGCTGAATGAAAAGGCATTTCTTCTGCTGCTGATCAGTCATAACATTGAAGCCAAGGGGCTAGCCATGAAATTGTATGCATCATTTAGGGCTTTGATGCTGAACTGACTTAATAGTAAAAAATGTCTTGGCCAGGCTGTAGCCCCTGCTGTCAGAATGGAATACTGATTAAAAGGTCTCTTTCAAGGGAACTTCTCCTTGTTCACTTTTACAAAGCTGGGCAAAGATCACCCTGAGTTTTAAAAAGAAAGGGAAGAAGTAGGACTAAATATTCCTATTATGTGGTCAAAGCATCCCACCTCCAGAATCCCAGCAAAGTGTCGCCATTTCTTCCCAGTCGCTGATGCTTACAATGGTTCATCTATGTATGCAGTCCATAAAGCCTTCCCTTCATGCTGACAGCGCTTACTCCTTTTCGATATGGCCGAAAATTCAGCTTGCAGTGCCAAAGATTGGGGGGAGCATTAAAAAGAGAGAGAGAGACTTGCGATATGTATTTTATGAAGACTGCACCTGTTTATATAGGGAGTCCCTTGATCTGTCGACAGAACTCTCCGGTTTTCATTGCAGTGTTATCCTGATGGGGATTGGTTTATTGTGTGTTTTGATTATGGATGCTTATATCTATATTTATAATATTTATTTATTACCTGCCCTTCACTCTAAGGTCCCAGGGTGGGTTACGGTATTAAAACACAATATTTAAAGCAATCATAAACATAAGGTGGGTCCTTAAAACATACACCTCAAGTGTCAAGACATTAATGTTTGTTGGTTTTTATGTACAGTAGTACCTTCGGTTACGTAACCCTCTGGTTACGTAAACTTTGGGATGTGAAAGCGGCAAACCCGGAAGTATTTTACAGGGTTTTGCCACATGTGCATGCGCAGAAGCGGTCCTCAGGTTGCGGAAACCTTGGGATCCGACTGGACCTCTGGAACGGATCCTGTCTGCAACCGGAGGTAACGCTGTACTTTATAAGCCACTGCTTTGTAAGCCCATTTCGACATTAATCAGTAGATGATGATGAAGAAGAATGTACAGTAGAACCTCATGTTACGGATGGGATCCGTCCCAGAGGCCTGTCCGTAACACGGAACTGAAGCAAGCCGAAGTGTCATGTCTGTGTACGCGCACGGCGCAATTTAGTGCTTCTGTGCATGCGTGAGCAGCGAAACCCAGAAGTAACCCGTTCCAGTACTTCCGGGTTGCTGTGGGACGCAACACGAAAACATGTAACCTGAAGCGGACACAACATGAGGCATGACTGTATTATATTTATGTATATCCTACCTTTCACAATTGCCTTAAGGATGCTAACAACAGACACACATGCATTGCAAAAAAACCAAGCCTATTTAGGTGCTCTAAATCATAAGATTATTATCATGCGGGGCAAGAGGGTGGACAACAACTACTGGCCTCACATCCCAAGTGACCATGCTATTTGCACATTGAGGGGGAAGGTCTGAACAGTGAAGGCCTGTCCTACAGGCTTCTCCTGTGATTAAGAACCACCTGTGATAGGCTCCCTGCTTCATCCCACCCCCTAACTCATGTGCAGCAGTAGTGGAGCTGGCAGGGGACATATGGCTGGGGTCATTGGGATGGCCTTACTTTCCTACTCCATGTGATGTTAATTGTGTGGTTTAGGCTGTCTGGACAGGGCAAATAAAATGAGCGTAATATCAAGCTATCAACTGCAAATTTGAAAGGCAGCAGTCAAAAGAAAGGAACAGATTCCAGAGAGGGCGTATAATGCCATTATAAGGCCATGAGTGATATATTCTGCTTTCTCATAAACTGCTGGTCTCCACGCTTAAGCTCCATCATTGGACCCACCTGGGCACCGGAATTTTTTTATCTCAAGTGTTCGCAACCCTGATTTAGTACAGTGTGCATTATCTGCCATTCCCGATCCATTAATGAAAGAGAAAATTCTGCTTAAGGAATGGAACTTCCCCATTTTCTCCTCTTTCCTGGAGCCTCTTTCTTGCCCTCAAAAAGAGGAATTAGAAGCAGATTTGCGGGGGAGTTCAGAGGAAAGTGAGGAAGGGGGAATCCAGTTGCGCGAGCAGAAATATCACCCACTGTTTCAGAATTTTGTGAGTTGCAAACCACAGACCTAGAGTCAACCCCTGTGAGTATCATCTGGCTGCTGGCTCCAACACAGGGATCATTGCAGCAGTGGTTCGGGACTTCGAAGATGATTTAGAGTTGCATAAGATTCCCTAATCTATAGCATAACCAGAATCTCCCACGAGACAATTTTGGCAGTGCTGGGGCTCCAGCCAATCTATCTCGTGTTGAGTTGTCAGTCTAGAGAAGGAGGAGAAATTTGATCAGCTTGGATTTAAAGGCAAACTCACATTTCCCAAAACAATGCATAAATATAAACATAGCCATTGTTCAAAATTTGCACTTCTCTGAATTTTGCAATGCAGTTCTCCAGCCAAGTAATGTGTACAAAAATGCACACACTGGTGCAAATTGTGCATTTCAATGCATGTATTAGTGGAAATAACATAGATAGATGCATTACATTAGGGGATTTTTTTCCAAAAATGTGTGTATTGGGCAAAATTGCATACAAAAATGAGAATATTGGGAGAAATTCACACTAAAATGATGATGAATTTTCACGAGCCCTTTTCTTAAAGCAAAATGATGTGGCAATGTGACGAATTGAAGACTGGAAAAATGAGGAATGGAGAGCAGCACAAATTGGCATATTCACCCATCCTAGTTGTCACTAGCACAGTGTAAGATTAATTGGCTCAAATCCTCAGCAATAGCCAAACAAATTAAAGCAGTTTAAATCCAAGTAGGTCATCTTAACTCAGGCATGTCCAAAGTCTGTATGTTTCGGGGGCCCAATCCGGCCCACTGGCCTATTTAATCTGGCCCCTGTAGCAGTTTACTTCCTGGGGTAAAATCATAAAAAAGCTTAACAACTTCAATCCTAGAAAAAGGTCAACAACTCTGGTCGGCCCTCATGGGCCTTCACTTCATCAAATCTGGCCCTTTTTGGAAAAAGTTTGAACACCACTGTCTTAACTGATGGACACGGTTCAGATTGCCAACTAGGAAAAGTCTACTAAACATCTAACAGCTCAAACCTATGTATGTCTACTCAGAAGTAAGTCTGGTTCAGTTCAGCAGACTTATTCTCAGGAAATTGTACATAGGGTTGAAGTTCAATCGAACTACCCAGTAGTTATTATAAAAAAAAACAGAAGCTTTTCTTTTGGGAATTATAAGGACAGAACTACCTAAAATGTATAGAAATTTATTCCTGTATGCTACTACAGCAGCAAGAATGTTACTTGCCCCAAAAAATGGAAATATGGATACAAAAACTTACGGAATATGCAGAAAAGGCAAAACTTACCAGAAGAATAAGAAATCAAGATAACTTTTTTTTTTTTACAACAGAATGGAAATGGTTTATTGAATATTTACAGATAAATTATGAGCAGATAAAAACATTGCCAGGATTATTGTAATAACCTGCAGTTTTATAAGAGTATATATTTAAAGAAGATGAGTAAACGAGCAAATTAAGTTAATCTGGATATGCGGAAGATATTAAAAACAAATTTAAGGTACCGTGGGAAGAGGGGGAAGGAAGTCAAGTTCTGATATGTCAAAATGATTGTGAAATTAGTGAAATGTATAAACTTGAAAAGTATAAACAAACAAACAAATAAATCCAAAAGTCAGAACCCAGGTGTTATTTTATTTTCATACTTATCACATCCTTCCTTGGGAACAGCCTTCAAGTGGCTTGCATAGAAATCTCAGAGGTCTCCCATTGAACACGCCCACATCCCTCAACTCAGGGATGGGGAAACTGTGGCCCTGGGCTCCCAGGGCTCCCATCAGCCCCATCCAGCATGGTCGATGATCAGGGATGATGGGACACATAGTCCAGCGACCTCGCAATTCTCCAACCCTCCTGCCTTTCCTCAAGCAGTTTGTGGATCTCAGGTTCTTTAAGGGCAAAAGTGGGTGGGCCAATGAGGGTAAGGGTTGTCTTCGTATGGTGCAACGGTTTCTACACATACCTCCACCCAGGCAAGCAAAGAGATATTTCCAGGGTTTTGTGATAGGTAGATATAGATATAGTCACAGTTGCAGTCGAAATTATTTAACCCCCATTTCAAATCAGGTTTATTATCAAAATTTACAGACTTTCCACAAGGGATTCCACTGCCTCAGTCTGCCTCATGGATGGGCCGGTACTGCTACTGTGGCTTGGGCCTTGGCATGGGACAGGGGTGCACCTTGGCATGGGGGTCTCAAATTTCAGCAGCGCCCTGTGTGATGCCAGAACCCCCACCCCTCTCTCTCTCTCTTGCTTTTTTTAAAAATTGTTATCTTTATTGCAAACCATACAACACAAACAGACAAAAACAATACCACAAAGACTAAACCTTAATTCACTACACATCATCTAACATCACACACATTTTTGACTTCCGATTCACCTCATTGTGCTTTCTAAATATTCTTGGCCCATACGCACTTCCTTTTATATCCATTACATATCAAGAAAAAAAATTTACATTTATAATTTTCTTTAATATTCAAGATTCAATCTATATCTGTCAAAATTGCATTTTCACAATATTGCTTTAATATTCTTTAAATATTGTGCATTCTTTGCTCACTTTCTGATTTGAGTTTCCTCTTATTCTCCCAGTCATTTTTGCAAGTTCCAGGTATTCTATCATCTTCACCTGCCGGTCAAGCTTTGTAGGAATTAAGTCCCCTTTCCAATTTTTTGCTACCAGAATTCTGGCTGCCTTGGTTGCATACATAAATATGGTTCTAAATGTTTTTTTGGATTCCAGTGGACATAACGCCTAACAGAAAGGCTTCTAGGGTTGCTTTTTTAAAAAAAGATAATTTAAAGATCCTTTTGAGTTCTTTGTATATTATGTCCCAAAACTCTCGTATCCTCACACAGTCCCACCACATATGCATTAAGCACCCCCACCTCTCGCCTTCCATCAAAGCTGCAGCGCCCCCTGCAGCACCCCTGAGGCTCCACGCCCAGTGCAAGTAAACCAGTTTCGCTCCCCTAAGTCCGCCTCTGCATGAGCCTAATGATACCGCTGGCCCTAGTCTGTACAAATAAAATGGGGAAGAAGGCCAGAGGGAAGATAATAATAATAATAATAATAATAATAATAATAATAATAATAATAATAATTTATTATTCATACCCCACCCATCTGGCTAGGTTTTCTCAGCCACTCTGGGCAGCTTCCAACTGAATATTAAAAACAATACAGCATCAGACATTAAAAACTTCCCTAAACAGGGCCACCTTCAGATGTCTCTTAAAAGTAAGATAGTTGCTTATTGCCTTGACATCTGCTGGGAGGGTGTTCCACAGTGCAGGCGCCACTACTGAGAAGGCCCTCTGCCTGGTTCCATGTAGCTTAGCTTCTCGCAAGGAGGGAACCGCCAGAAGGATCTCAGCACTGGACCTCAGTGTCTGGGCTGGATGATGGGGGTGGAGACGCTCCTTCAGGTATACAGGACTGAGGCCATTTAGGGCTTTAAAGGTCAACACCAATACTTTGAATTGTGCTTGGAAACATACTGGGAAACTGAGAAAGCACAACAGAGAACCCCAGAGGTGAGAAATCACATGCTGATTTGAAATAAAACAGCCTGGCTTTTACCTCTCCACACACACCCCTCCACCATAGCTGTCAAGTGTCCCTTATTTGAAGGGACAGTCCCTTATTCCAGCGCCATGTCCCGCTGCTGTCCCTTATGATGGGATGGATGTCCCTTAAATGTCCCTTAAATGATGTCCCTTAAATTTCAAAGGAAACAGCTCCTCTCCCTCCCTCCCTCCCTCCCTGCCGGCCAGGGAGGAGGGAGGCTCCAGCTGTGTTACTTGACTGTGTTGCTCACCCAATAAGAAGTCTAAGAACGACTGGGGGGTGGAGCTTGCATGCCTTGTGTGTGGCTAGTTAATGCAAGCTGAGGGAGTTTTTGAATGCTGGACGCCATTTTGTTGCACGTGCTGCTGCAAACTTTGCAGTGCAAAGCCAGGCCGGGGAGCCATCTTAAGCTGAGGCTGCATAGGCCTTGTGGTGCATGTGATTCAGATTCTATTCAGTTGAACCTCTGGTTACAAAGTTGGTTGGACAGTGTTCTCGAAGCTACCAGCATGAGTTTGACCAGACTGCAGGAGGACAGGAAGACTGGAGTGCCTGGAACAGGTGAGGCTGCAGGTCCCTTATTTTGGCTGCTGATCCCTTATTTTCAAGGCTGCTGGTCCCTTATTTTCAAATCTGTAAGTTGACAGCTATGCCCTCCACACACACCAACTTGCTTTTATCCTATGGGGGTTTTTTTGCTTAATGCATCATTTTCTTAGTGGCAGTGAAGTTTAGATTAGATTGAGCTAAAACCTGAGAAGGTCCGCTCATAGGAAACACCCAGACTCTTTGCAGATACTGTCTTGCTTTCTGTTCCCCAAGTCGCTCTGAGCAGTGGGAGCCGCAAGGCAGATTGCATTCGACCACCAGTTTGGCAGGTGCCACAGTGGCCTCTAGTGGCCGTTGGGTGTAAGCGCAGCCCAAAAGAGGTTGGGAGGTACAGATCTCCAATTGTGCCATTGGTGTCTACGGTGCAATGCTCAGGCAGCATATGGGAGCATACATTAGGAAGTTGGCCGCATCCTGTCTCAGCATTTCAGCCCATGCCTTTGTCATTCTCTGTGTACTGATTGGATTTGTTAAGTTACATACCACTTGGTTGCAATAAAACTTCTAAGCAGACATTGTGCATACCCAGGGCCGTCAGAGTGCAAAGATCTGCCCAGTGCCCCAAATTTAGTTTAAAGGTAAAGGTAAAGGGACCCCTGACCATTAGTCCAGTCGTGGCCGACCCTGGGGTTGCGGCACTCATCTCGCCTTATTGGCCGAGGGAGCCGGCGTACAGCTTCCGGGTCATGTGGCCAGCATGACCAAGCCACTTCTGGCAAACCAGAGCAGCGCATGGAAATGCCGTTTACCTTCCTTCTGGAGCGGTACCTATTTATCTACTTGCACTTTAACGTGCTTTCAAACTGCTAGGTTGGCAGGAGCAGGGACCGAGCAACGGGAGCTCACCCCGTCGCGGGGATTCAAACCGCTGACTTCTGATCGGCAAGTCCTACTTTAGTTTAGCTGCCCCCAAATTAACTTTTATTGAGCTTTTTTTTAGGGGGAGCAAACTCAAAGTTTTTGAGCTTTTTTGCGGGGGGAGTTGCTAACCTATAACAACGACTCTTCGGGAGTATTTGACGCTACAGAGTAAAAAAGGAGGAGGGGCGGGGACTTTCGCTCCATTGCTTTTCACATACAGTAGGTATGCATTTGGCGCCCTCCGAAATTTGGCGCCCGGGTGCCCTGCACCCCTTGAACCCCCAAATAAAGACGGCCCTGTGTATATCTCTTGAATTTAAGCCAGCGTGCTTTGCATTTGTGTGCTGCAAGTTACACTTCTTGGATTGGTTATTTGTGCTTCCCTTTCACTCTTCCCCACTGACCATCCCTTTTGAAAACTGACTAGCACATCACTGTGCTGCGGTGCAGCGAATCTGGATTTGTGACACAAGTCTGCACGTTTATTGCTAGGAGAAAACGTGTTTCTTGGCTGACTGAGAGAATGGTATGAATAATGAGTAGAAGGAGTAAGCGCAGTGTCCTTCAAAGATACGAATTTTTAGATTCATCCCCCCCCCATCAAGATGGCTGTATCATGTGGCCACAGACCCTACACTGGGGCAGAGACTAGGTAGTCATGAACTGCTATAAACTCCACCCATTTTGGCTTTGGCTCTGGCTCTGTCCACCATTGGCCGCAGACCTGGGTTGACTTTCCCTGTGGGTCAATGGCCCTTCAGAAGAAAAAGATGCTAAACCTTTCCTGATGTGCTCCCCCAAAACCCTCCCTCCCCAGTCAAGAAACAGGATGTGTTCATCTTTCTCCCTTAAGCAAATGGAGCAGGGATACTATCTTCTGAGAGTATTCTAAATTGATATCTAGTAATTTCTAAGGCAATTCAAAATGCCTAATGAAAAGTCACTTCGGGCCACTGGGAAAAAAATAAATACATTGTTATTGATCATGCAATAAGGTATTAGGCTAATTTAATAAGCCTCTCTTGGAGATGTACTTAATTCACCAATATTGTCATTTCTGTGCAGTGGGAAAGGTTGCTGGTTAAATGGGTGTTCTGGAAGCTGAGTGAAGTGCTTTGTAATTACTGGAGTTCAATACTGCTGCCTAGACATTGCGTTGTTTTCCCTGGCCTTGATTTCCCCCACACCCTATATGGCGTATGCTTAGATTCTTAATACTGCCTGTTTTAAGCTTCATCAATCCTGAAATTACCATTTTCTTCTGTATTCTCCCCCTTAGTCAGAAGAGCACTGCTGTAAAGTTTTTTGAGAGCACATCAGGAAAGGTTTAGCATCGGCATTGGTCAAAGCAGATTGTACTTTGGGGAACTCAACAATATGAAATCGCTCGGCTTTTGTGAATTAGAATACAGATGCAGAATAATCCCGAGGTATCCTTGCAAGAGGGACGCGGGTGGCGCTGTGAGTTAAACCACAGAGCCTAGGACTTGCTGATCAGAAGGTCAGTGGTTCGACTCCCCGCGACGGGGTGAGCTCCCGTTGCTCAGTCCCTGCTCCTGCCAACCTAGCAGTTCGAAAGTACGTCAAAGTGCAAGTAGATAAATAGGTACTGCTCTGGCAGGAAGGTAAATGGCGTTTCCGTGTGCTGCTCTGGTTCGCCAGAAGTGGCTTAGTCATGCTGGTCACATGACCCGGAAGCTGTACGCCGGCTCCCTTGGCCAATAAAGCGAGATGAGCGCCGCAACCCCAGAGTCGGCCACGACTGGACCTAACGGTCAGGGGTCCCTTTACCTTTATCCTTGCAAGAGGCATCAAAGGAACATCATCTCATTATATCCAATAGTGCTTCTAACCCTGATGGATATGTTCTACCTCCCCTGTCAGAGGCAGTAATGCTTCTGAATACCAGTTGCTGGAAACCACAGGACAGGAGAGTACTGCTGTGCTGAGGTCCTGCTTCTGGGTTTCCCACAGGCAACTGGCTAGCCACTGTGAGAACAGGATGGTGGGCTAGATGAGCCATTTGCCTGATCTATCTGACTCTTCTGCTTTTGAATTCTGGTGCTGAGGAGACTCTTGAGAGTCCCATGGACTGCAAGAAGATCAAACCTATCCATTCTGAAGGAAATCCGCCCTGAGTGCTCACTGGAAAGACAGATCCTGAAGCTGAGGCTCCAATATTTTGGCCACCTCATGAGAAGAGAAGACTCCCTGGAAAAGACCCTGATGTTGGGAAAGATTGAGGGCACAAGGAGAAGGGGACGACAGAGGACGAGATGGTTGGACAGTGTTCTCGAAGCTACCAGCATGAGTTTGACCAAACTGCGGGAGGCAGTGGAAGACAGGAGTGCCTGGCGTGCTCTGGTCCATGGGATCACGAAGGGTCGGACACAACTAAATGACTAAACAACAACAAATCAGACTCTTCTTATGTTCTCATGTTCTTGAATTAAAAGGGTTGACGGTCTATTTTTTCCCCAAATTTTTTTATTCATTTTATAACACAAATAAAGGACACAAAAAAACACAATACAAACAAATTCTTGTCATATCCTTATTTTTCTAAATCTTGTCAAGTGGGCTTCCCCAGGTCCCACCTATTTGATTTTCATTTCACTTCATCTTTAGCAGTTTACATATATCATAGTTTCTAACCATCTTTTTTTTAATCACACTTAAAATAACTTCACATTTTCTCACTTACAAATAATACTATTTTAAAACACACTATCTTCTACTTCTAACCCTATGGCCTATATCCACTTCCAAAGCTATTCTAAGATTTAAATATTAACATATTTTTTTCAAATATTCCTTAAACTTCTTCCACTGTCTCTTCTCTTTGGTCTTGGAGTCTCCCGCTCAGTTCGGCAAGTTCTGTATAGTCCATCATCTTCATCTGCCGTTCTTCGATAGGTGGTAAATCTTGTTTCTTCCTATTCTTTGCTAGCAATATTCTCGCAGCTGTTGTGGCATACAGAAAAAAAATAGCATCCTTTTTTGGGATTTCACTCCCCACTATACCAAGTAAAAAGGCTTCTGGTTTTTTAATAAATGTGTTTTTCAACACTTTTTTAAAAGGGTTGACATTCTAAAGGCAGCTGGTCCACGATGTTCTCACGCTGACCCAGCTAACTCTTGCTGGCGTCAGGATTGTGTTGCTGGAACAATGATCCCACTTCTCTTCATCCCCTTCCCATACCAGACAGGGCCACGCCATGCCTAACAACATAAGAAGATCCCTTTTGGATCAGACCAAAGCTCCATCCAGCCCAAGCATCCTGTCTTCAACCAGATGCTTATGGGAAGCCAACAAGCAGGACCTGAGGGCAACAGAGTTCTTCCCAATTCTGATTGTGTGGTGAGTTCCTGCCTCCCCCCGGTGGAAATAAAGACACGTGACACAATCATTTGTGGCCACAACTTTATTGGTTACAGGTAATGAGCGGTATTGGCTTAGGCATTGGTCCTAATTGACTATCCGGCTTCAGCCTGTTTGCTTGAAGTCCGGGAAGGGTTAACCACCAGTAGGGGGAGACCTGCTGGTGCACATCAACTAGGGACTCCCCCGGAGTCACCTCTTGGGGATGTGCCTTGGACCCTTGCCTCCATAGGTTTCGGACAAGGCCATGCCCCCCGGAATCCTTTACCGGACTACCCTTCAACATGCGCTGAGGCAGCAAAAGAAGGCGATCCCCGGCCGCGCCAGTGTATTATAGTATAAGCCACGCCCCCAGGCCAGCTGATTGGCTGGCTTGGGGATGATGCGACCGGGGATTCCCTTAATCCCCTTAGAGCCAGCCCCTGCACACGTGGAGGGGGCGTGAAGCCCACAACTCCACCTCCTCTCAAGTTCGGAAGTGGCTTTACCAGCGACTGTCATTCAGAGAGACCTACTGCCTCTGACATAGAAGGGAGAAATATAGCCCTCATGCCCAGTAGCCACTGATAGCCCTATCCTCCCTGGATTTGTCTAATTCTCTTTAAAGCCATCCAGGTTGGTGGCCATCATCTACAACTTATGGGAGGGAATAAGGACAGAAAAAGAGAACATAAGAAGGTTAAGGGCAAGAATCCCACCCATTCCCATCTGAAAAGCTTGCCAAGTTGGTTGTGTGCCCCCCTTTTAACTTAATTTTTCAGTTTCTAAAAATGCAAGTAGTCCCCAACCCCCTAGAAACATTCCACACATATACAATGCAACTAATACAGTCAAGTATTAAGCAAGTGTGTACATAATTTAGTGTTGATTACATCCGTTGGTTGTCAAGTGTGTACATAATTTGGTGTTGATTACATCAGTTAGTTGCCTTCTATACTTTGTCTTGACCGATGGTCCCAGAGAGAAGCATAGGTAGCTGGTTGTGAAGGTACAACATTGTCCTTTCCAGTTTACTAAATAAATATGTACCATACCGTTTCAATATAATATTTGGTCTTTGTGTTCCTCAGCACTCTAAGATGCTTCGTTAGTTTCTCCATAACAGTCTATCCCACCATGCCTCTGGACTTAAGTTAGTAGCAGTTTTCACAATATTGGGTTAATATATTTCTAGATGCAGACACGCACAAAAAATTGTAAGTCATTACATAGCACCAAACTTGCTGCTGAGTCCTATTGTTGATGGAGTAGGCTGGCACAACTCTGCCCTTCACTGCCTTGCCATTGCTCCCTGCTGCTCATCACCACCTGCTGCCTAAGGCAGCTATCTCACCCTGCCCAATGTTAGGGCTGACCCTTGGCAGAAACACTTCAGGAACTGAATCAGGAGCAATGCAGATCAGGCAGTGGTGGATCAGGTTTTAAGGGTGCGCAGGACTGCAGGAGAGAGGAAAGGAGGGGGAAGTTCTGTTATGCAAGCAGAGATCTGCTTCGTAAGTGTTAGATACATACCGTAGTAAAGGTAAGATAAAGGGACCTCTGACCATTAGGTCCAGTCATGGCTGACTCCCGGGTTGCTCATCTCACTTTATTGGCCAAGGGAGCCAGCGTACAGCTTCCGGGTCATGTAGCCAGCATGAATAAGCCGCTTCTGGCGAACCAGAGCAGCGCACGGAAACGTTGTTTACCTTCCCGCCGGAGTGGTACCTATTTATCTACTTGCACTTTGACGTGCTTTCAAACTGCTAGGTTGGCAGGAGCAAGGACCGAGCAACGGGAGCTCACCCCGTCACGGGGATTCGAATGGCTGACCTTCTGATCAGCAAGTCCTAGGCTCTGTGGTTTAATCCATAGCGCCACCCGCTTCCCACATGTCCCGTAGTAACTCCTTCTAAATGTCCATCTATACATAAATATTAGTACACACACATCTTATGCAAACGAGTGCCTTCTGATTATAATGCAATTTTAGCGACACAGAAGTGGTTATCCTACCTACAGCTCTATCCTCAAAAGGACCCCTCACCATTAGGTCCAGTTGTGGCCGACTCTGGGGTTGCGGCGCTCATCTCACTTTATTGGCCGAGGGAGCCGGCGTACAGCTTCCGGGTCATGTGGCCAGCATGACTAAGCCACTTCTGGCGAACCAGAGCAGCGCACGGAAACACTGTTTACCTTCCCGCTGGAGTGGTACCTATTTATCTACTTGCACTTTGATGTGCTTTCGAATTGCTAGGTTGGCAGGAGCAGAGACCGAGCAACGGGAGCTCACCCCGTCGCGGGGATTCGAACCGCCGACCTTCTGATCGGCAAGTCCTAGGCTCTGTGGTTTAACCCACAGCGCCACCCGAGTCCCTATTCTATCCTCATAGAGAGTTTCTATGAGGAACATAAGAAGATCAATTGCCTATCTAGTCCAGCATCCTGTTCTCACAGTGGCCAAGCAAATGTCTGTGGGAAATCCACAAGCATGATTCAAGCGCAAGACAACTCTCCTCTTCTGAGGGTCTCAACAACTGGTGTTCAGGTTTATCATTGATGTGGATCGAAGAGTTCCTCTGACAGAAGGCACTTTCTGCAAGCAGAATGTGTCTCCTCCATTGGAGGAAGACTTCTTCCACTGGAGGAAACTCCTTCTTCCAGAAGAAAGATTCAATCTTCAGATCCAACCCGTTGTATATTTTCTGTGCCTCTGTCTCTAACTTGGAAATAATGGTGCTGGATTGACCAACAGATAACCCTTCTCCATCATGAGTAACACCGGCGAGTATATCTTTCATGCATTTTTTTGCTTTATTCAACAGTTTTTTGCCAGCGTGACCTTACTCTATTAATGTTAAGTCAAATTAATTAAAGTCATCAGGGCGTTCTTCCCACACTCTTGCTGACACACAGCTTGCATGAAAAACGACTCTCTCATTGATTCATCTTTCATGACCTACAGGATTACATGTTGTCACTTTGTGTTGTTTTTTATGAGCCTTTTTATGTATATTATGAGCCTTTTAAAATATATTTATATATTAAAATATATAAATTTTCACCAACTTTGCAAAAGTGAACAGCTGTTTTGCTTTCCATGCCTAGGTAGGGCTGCTGGCGATTAAAGGGATTCTTGGAGGCAGAGGAGAAATGAACACACAATGGATCCAGAAATTCACCGCTGCAAGAAATTGTGATTGTGATGGCCTGGGAATCTGATTCAGAGGCTGAACCGGAGGAATCCCAGCCTGCACAGGAGTCCCCGCCTCCAGGGCCGGCTGAGCCAGGGCAGGGCCTTGAATCTGAAGCGCCTGCACCTGTGCCGGATCGTCAGCAGCAGACACCAGATGAATCCACTCTGGCTCCGGAGGTGATTGAGGACCCATTGCCGGCAGGTGCGCCTCTCCCAGCCCTGTCAGGGGAAGGTGAGCCTCCCCCTGGGTCCAGTAACCCTCCAGCCTCTCCTGAGCTGCAGAGGCTCAGAGCAGAGAGGCAGAGGGAACTGGGTTCTCTCAGGAGGAGTGCTCGCCTTAAGGCCAGGAGAGGCAGGTCACCTGCAGGCCGGGACTGCCCCTGGCCTCAGAGGAGATAAAGACCAGTCCCAGGTTGCGGGAGCAGTGTCGTTGGAAACCTGTTTCTGCCAGCACCCAGCCCTGCTCTTCCAGAGTTCCCGACCTTGCCCGGCTCCTCGCTTTGGACCCCGCTTCACCCTTGGTGGACAGTCTCCAGACCCTCGACCCAGGACCGGACTCTGACCATGCCTCACGGTAACCTCCCCCCGGGACCAGCACAGTGATGCGGCTACTGCTCTGCAAACTGTTGTACTATAGCTAGTGAGAGACTCTGCACAAAATGGAATTATTACCAGTGCTTTTTTCTGGGGGTACACAGAGGGAAGCACACCTCTAAACATTTTGTGAATCTAAGTTTGGCCTCATTAAGGGGCAGTATTTCAATATGAGTAGGAAAATGAGAGCACCTCTAAACATTTCATTAGAAAAAAACCACTAATTAT
The DNA here is from genome assembly GCF_964270895.1 of Podarcis filfolensis. NCBI lineage: Eukaryota > Metazoa > Chordata > Lepidosauria > Squamata > Lacertidae > Podarcis > Podarcis filfolensis. The sequence goes on from NC_139610.1 coordinate 64,378,363, forward strand.
TACTATTAGTAGTGGTAGTGTTCATTAAATTCATATTCCGCTATTCAATCTAAAGGTTTCCCAGGAAGTACATAACGAAATATGAAATATATGAAATAAAAGCCATAAAACAGTATAAATCAAATGTCAGAAAAAACACTGAAATAGAAAAAAACATTCCTACTTTTTAGCAAAGGGCTACAAAAACAGGATTGTCTAGCAACTGGAGGACCACCACACATGATGAGTATAGCTCAGTGGCAGAGAGCATGCTTTGCACGCAAAAGGTTCCAGGTTTTGTCCTTGGCATCACCAAATGGATAAGGCAGCTGTGGGCATGTTCAGGGAGGCAGGAGAGGATATATTGTTTAATGATATCCTTCCTAACTTGCGTTAGCAAGTTCTGTGTCTTAGCAGAGTTTAAACATCCCCCTTTAAACGCACAGCAGTTTGTTTGTTGCAGGTTCGTCAAAGATTCCTGGTAAGATCCCTTCTTGTGCCTCTTAAAAAGAATATACACGACAATCTTATTAAAGTCAGTAAAAGAAAGTTTACTCGCAGTATCATCCATTCACAGTTAGATCCCTGAAGGCAGACTTAGGTTACAGAAGTATATATACATGTGGAACTATCCCTTAAAATTTGTTGATATTTATAGACTGATTTCACAAAGTTGAGCTAAGCAGATATATAAGATTGAATGTTTAATTATTAAGATACAAAATCACAATCTCAATAATAAAGTTACAAAATAATAACAAGGAAGTCACGCACGGGTGGAGGGAAGACACAGGGCAAGAAATAAGAAATGGATAAATGTTGGTACATAATGAAACGTGAAAATGTGAATTTACAAATATAATGTATATGTATCATTATGTAAAGATTTCATATATGTATTGCAACATAAATAAATAAATAAATAAATAAATAAATAAATAATAAGTAAGTAAGAAAAAACATGTGGAACTATCTCATACGGGAGTTAGTCCCAAGTGACTACAGAGAGGCAGTCACTTCTCCTCACACATAGAGAAAAACAAAATGGAGAAGAGAGGAGCAAAAGAAGATGGGGTGCTCCTCTTCCCCAGATTAGGCCACACACACACACACACACACACACACACACACATCACATGCAGAGGAAGTTTGTCCCAGCTCAGGAGGAAACAGGAAGTTTTCTCCTGGCTGGTACGAAGCATCCCCTAGCATGTCCACTCTAGGAATGTTGGACTTGACTGCTATGTGTTTCACATCCCACAGCAGCAAGTGATGCAAAAGACCTCCCTCTGCTCGACTTTCTGGGAGGCTGCCACCACCCAAGAGCAGACAGCACTGAGCTAGATGGGCAGAAGGTCTGACCTGGCATAAGGCAAGTTCCTCTGACTACTGCTCTGTATTCAGTGATGGGACACTTCATGTGGTACCCTAGGGCAGCATTCTTCCACCTTGAGTCCCCAGATGCCGTCGGACTACAACTCCCATCATCCCCAGCAGTCATGGATGATGGGAGATGTAATCCAACAGTGTTTGGGGATCCAATAACACTGCCCTAGGGAGAGGAACCCCAGCTTAGAGCAAGACCTCCATGTGAGATAACAGATTTGGTGGGTATTGTCTTTTGTTTCTTGAGTGCTCCCTCCAGAAGTTTGCCTAATAAGAGATCTGTGGTTGTTCTTGATGAGCTGGAAGATGGGGAGCCAGAAGCGAAGCAGTTAAAATGGGACAGAGAAAGAGGGAGATACAGGGGCATGTTTACTAAACCATCTGAAGTTGATAGCCCCCATGGCCTGGCTTCTTCTTCTCCTTCTTCTTTTTTATCTTCCTCTATCTTCGTAAACCTCAGTGAATTGATGAAATGACCTGGACTTGATCTTCAGGGCAATATGTCTGATGGCACTGCTGGATTGATAAATTGATTCAAAACTATTACCATGGTGAAAAAGCAATAAGGTCATAAAAATTGCATCAGCTGGCTAAGTAAATCCTGGCATTTCATGACAAGCAATGCAGAAGAATCGCAAGGAGAGCCAGGCATGAGGCTGAATGAGTGAGCGAGAAATGACTTTGAAGAGCTCATCATCTCCGATCTATTCTTCCTGCCAGCGACTCATGCCTTCGCATAGCGCCACTTCATTATGGGGAAATAACTGTACACTTCTAGCATATTCCTGGCCGTCCCTGGCGGCCCCTGGAGGACCCTTAGCTGCTTAATACCTCATCATGGGCTTCATTGAACACTTTAATCTGCACTTGTGTGATCAATAGAATACTGGTGTAAATTAAAAGGACAATTTCGTGTAATCAAGCCTGTTAATGCTCATTTTGAAAACCATTATTTGTGGAAGGCATTTAGAAGAAAATTGCAACACGGCAAGGCTGATGCACTCAGCGATTATTTGAAAGGAAACCGCCTCTCATTTATCTCTCCCACCCTGATTTCTGTGGTTTTTATATGTGCGTATGGTGAAGGGGTCATTAGAAAACACAGGGTGGAGGTGGGAGGGAGGGAGGGAGGGAGGGGGGGGGAGAAGAGCCGAGAAGGGAGTCCAGCAGGAATAGATGTGTCCTCTTTGCCTGCTGAGCTTGCCTCCGTGCTGGGAAGAAAATGAAATTTTCCAGTGTTCTATTTCTGTGGCAAATTCAATTACTGTGGGGACTTGTTCAAAGCGGTGTAACTTCCAAGAGGCAGAAATTGAAAACCTGGCAGCTAATGAAATGGCAAATGACTAGTAAGTTCAGACAAGGGCCGTCAATCGGATCAAACGCCTAGCAAAAAAATAAAAAAAATAAAAAGCAACTTCCCTTCCCTTTCGGCGTAGAAACCTGTGCCAGCATATTCTATTTTTCTCCCTCCTCATCTCTTTGTTGACCTTCTTTTTCCATTTTTTTTCGGTCGGACCGACCTACCCTCGCTCTGTATTTTACTGAAGTTTTGAATATATATCTGTGCTGCTCCATGCCCATTTGCTAGGCCTGATTTATACAGGATGCGGGCCACAGGGAGACCCCATACCCGTGTCACTGTTGCATTTTCACCAGATCATGCTTGCATTTATTTATTTGTCTCCTCATACTTCCATCCACCCTTCCTCCCAACGGGAGTGCAGAGCAGCTAACCAGTGAAATATCACAGGCATCGCAGTCCACAGCCATTAAATATTGCGTGCATCGCTCCATAGCTAGATATAAAAGCAGAGCAAAAAAATCAAAACAGGTAGCAAAAATCAATAAAGGATAGAATCGCTTTTTAAAGAAAAATGTCAATTACATCCCAAAGGCATGGACAAATGCAGTCATACCTCATGTTACGTTTGCTTCATGTTACGTTCTTTCAGGCTACGTCCCGCTGCGACCCGGAAGTACCGGAAAGGGTTACTTCCGGGTTTCGCCACTTGCGCACGCGTAGAAGCGCAAAATGACATCACATGCATGCGCAGAAGTGGTAAATCACAACCCACGCATGCACAGACGCGCCGCTGCAGGTTGCGTTCTTTTCATGTTGCGAACGGGCCTCCAGAACGGATCCCGTTCGCAACCAGAGGTACCACTGTAGAAAGGTTTCACCTGGGCCACAAATGTGGAGGCAGCCAAAGCACTTGTCTCATGCCCTGTCTCATTTGCCTGTTTAGAGTTGCCCTCTCATGTTTCATGGCCTAAGGTTGCATCTCTGGCCCGCTAGGATTACATGTGAACAGGCCTGTGCATGTAGTATTTGTGAATGAGAGACATGGCTGTTCCCCTCACAGGAATGAGATCTTGGGGGTTGTAGTGGATAGTTCTATGAAGATGGTGGCCTAGTGTGTGGCAGATGTGAAAAGAGACAAATACCATGCTGGGGATCATTAGGGGAAGGATTGGGCATCAAACTTCCCATCTGGCAGAAGTGTGTTTCCCTGCTGCTGCTCTCCAAAGGCGATCGAATGAAAACTGGTTGGCTCAGCACACTCATAGAACCATAGAAATGTAGAATTGGAAGAACCCACAATGCTGGGATTAAGAGTCTCATGCTCTACCGATTGAGTTATCCCAGGAATAAATACAGACACACGACTTGGGATCGTGCAATTATTACTGCAAGTACAGTCATACCTCGGGTTGAAGTAGCTTCGGGATAAGTATTTTTGGGTTGCGCGCTGTGGCAACCCAGAAGTAACGGAGCGTGTTACTTCCGGGTTTCGCTGCTCACACATGCACAGATGGTCAAAATGGCGTCACGCACATGCACAGAAGCAGCAAATCATGACTCGTGCATGCGCAGACACAGGTTGTGTTCACTTCTGGATGCGAACGGGGCTCTGGAACGGATCCCGTTCGCATCCAGAGGTACCACTGTATCTGGGAAAGTATGTATATCTGAGGGAGGAAATACAGAGGCATCTTTTTTTTTTCAAATTCCTGAGGATGCCTTCAAGCCTGGTCACGATTTTACTGCTAATTCAGTCCTTCAAGAGTTCCCGGTGTCAAGTTAATGAATTGTTGTTGGCATAATTATAAGATGTGCTCGCTTTTTACAATGAGCATAAAACTCTGAAACATAATTTGACGGCACCTCGCTTTTTAAAGAGCTATTCCTTAACCTTTGAGACTTTTTCTTTTTTGGTGCGGCCCATTAATTTAACATGATCCTCTTTTTTGCATTTCGTGGTGATCACTTGAGCTTCCAGTTGGTTACTGAACTCTTGGATTTCTGCACTCACTGCTTTAGCAAACAGCTACAAAAAAACACTTAACACTGCAAAGGGGAGTACCGGTAGACATATCTCAGACTTGTCGTAGTTTGAGCCGGGGCAACAACATAAAATAAGAAGAATCTGCCAGATCAGGCTACTGGCCCGTCTTGTCCAGCTTCCTGTTCTCACAGTGGCCACAGATGCCTCTGGGAAACATGCAAGCAGGATTCGAACGCAAGACCACTCTCCCCTCCTGTGGTTTCCAGCAACTGGTATTCAGAAGCAGGACAGTGGTACCTCGGGTTAAGAACTTAATTCGTTCTGGAGGTCCGTTCTTAACCTGAAACTGTTCTTAACCTGAAGCACCACTTTAGCTAATGGGGCCTCCCGTTGCCGCCGCGACGCAATTTCTGTTCTCATCCTGAAGCAAAGTTCTTAACCCGAGGTATTATTTCTGGGTTAGCGGAGTCTGTAACCTGAAGCGTCTGTAACCTGAAGTGTCTGTAACCCGAGGCACCACTGTACTGCCTCTAGCTGTGACAGTAGAACACAGTCATCAAGGCAAGTAGCCAATGGATCCTACATATCTGCCTCTCTCTAAGCTGAGAGAGAGAGATCTGCATGTGAGAAGGTCAGCGGTTAGAAACCTCCTCAGGGTAGCTGGAGAAAGGTCCCCTGCCGTTGCAGATCTTCCAGAAATGTACTGATTACAGTAGAATCCGGAATAGGATATTCTGCAGAGGTCAGGAGAATATTGGGGTAGGTTGTGGATCTGCAGTATCCCAGACCACTTTGGTTCCTCGACACACACAAATAGGACGTAGAAATAAGCCATTCCTGAAACTGGTTACAGTGGTACCTCGGGTTACAGACACTTCAGGTTACAGACTCCGCTAACCCAGAAATAGTGCTTCAGGTTAAGAACTTTGCTTCAGGATGAGAACAGAAATCGTGCTCCGACGGCGTGGCAGCAGCGGGAGGCCCCATTAGCTAAAGTGGTACCTCAGGTTAAGAACAGTTTCTGGTTAAGAACGGACCTCTGGAACAAATTAAGTTCTTAACCCGAGGTACCACTGTATTTGATTTTCTCCCATTGCTATCAACGAGAAATAAATTTTACAAGGGGAAGGGAGGGGGGAACCAGATGGAGGAACGTGGGAAAATCCTCCCCCTTCACCTTCTGACCCAACAGCAGTGTGCCAGATTTAATTCATGCAAATTTAATCAATAGAGCAATCAACTAAAACTCATAAGCTTAATCAACTATGATTTCTTATTTAATTAATCGATTTACAGATATACCATTTGTACAAATGATCCCACAGCAGGTTACAAAAATATCGCAATTAAAAATGAATAAAAACGGCATTAAAAGCATAAAATAAAACAACAATAGCAAAAATAACAGCACAGCAGGGCACATCAATTCATGCTTATTTATTGAGAAAATGTATTTATAGTCCAAAAGAACCTTTAACAATGCACAAGAAGAAATAAATAAAATACATTAATGATCAGATTAAAATGCATTTTTTTAAATAAAAATAAAAGTTCCAAAATTAAGGATGGACAGTGCAGGGCACTTCCTCTGGGAAGGCCTGGTGGAATAAAAATGTTACCTGCCGAAACTGGTAAAAGTCACTGAGGATGCCTTGAGCCTCTTGTGGCAAAGATAGATCCAGGTGCATCCCTGGAACTACAAACCTGCTCCTTAAGAGAGAGTGCAACCCCATCTAGGGCAGGTAACCGACCTGTCTCCTGGCCATGGGAACCACTCAGCCCCAGCCACTCCCTCTTACAGAGCTTAAACTCAGATTAATCTGTGGGATGTAATCCATTGGAGCAGACAAATATGACATTCCTTGTTTCCCTAGAGTGGACACAGGCAGGGGGATGTTACTCCAGCCAGTATAACTTCCTGTTACACTGGTCTGGAGCGTCCTCCCCCTGCATGTGACCAGGCAGATGGGCGTGACCCTGGCTGACTCCATAAAAGAGCCAAGTCACGCAGCCATCTCTCTCTTGATGACATTTCCTTCTGTTGATGCTGTTCTTTTAATGTATTTTGCTGTTTGCTGGCTCTCAGCCAGCAGCACATAGGCTCAATCCCCTAAAGAATGAACTCACACTTTGTTCTGTAACTACTAGCTAAAGCCTGCCTTCAGGGATCATACTGTGAACTGAATGTGAGTAAAAGTCTTGTTACTTTTAAGGAAAGACTCTTGTGTCTTTATTCATTTAAGAGGGATCAAAGGGGACTTACCAGGAATAATCCACTTTGGGCAAGCCAGACTGGACTGCTTAACTAAAGAAATTCAAACGAATCTGCAAACTAGCATCCTGCTGTATTGAGAGGAATCTGTTAATCAATATATCCTCTCCTACTATCCTTAACATTCCCACATAATCAAGGGACAGTTTTTACCAGGGGTTCCTAAGAACATTATTAAGAGGGCCCTGCCAATCATGAGAGACTCACTGAGTAGAGCAGAGGTGCTGTGCTAGCTTCCTGGCAGGAACATCACTATTGCTTACCAGACTGGGTTGAAGCGGTGGGAAGGTTGGTGCAGTGCAAACACACCAGCAGGAGCTCTTGATTGGCTCCACCAGTGCATTCGCACTGCGGCAACCTCCGGGCCGCCTCACCCTTCTTCCAGGAAGCAACAGTGACCCACTTGCCAGGAAGATACCCAATGAACAGCTTCTGCCCATCATGTTTGCCTTGGTCCCTTTCTTTAACCTCACCGTCTAACCCATGTGCAAATCCTATTGTTTTCTTCGAAATGAGCACAGCAGCTGGTACACAGGAGCTGCAACTGTGCAAGGCCTTGAGGAGGAGGAGGAGGAGGAGGAGGAGAAGAAGAAGAAGAAGAAGAAGAAGAAGAAGAAGAAGAAGAAGAAGAAGAAGAAGAAGAGTAGTAGTAGTAGTAGTAGTTTGGATTTGATATTCCGCTTTATCACTACCCTAAGGAGTCTCAAAGCAGCTAACATTCTCCTTTCCCTTCCTCCGCCACAACAAACACTCTGTGAGGTGAGTGAGGCTGAGAGACTTCAAAGACGTGTGACTAGCCCAAGGTCACCCAGCAGCTGCATGTGGAGGAGCGGGGAATCGAACCCGGTTCACCAGATTACGAGTCCACCGCTCTTAACCACTACGCTCTTAACCAGCAACGAAGGGCTTTTGTGGATGAGAGAAAGCAAAAGACCCAGTAGCGCCGGGGGTACTCAACCACTTGAGAGAGATGAGCAATATCTGACATTACTTCTCTCCTTTGGTGAGAACCTACAAATTTCCCTTTCATTGACAGGCAAGGAAGCAAGAAAACCACTTATAGGCTCTTAATAAGAAAGTCTTAATGCAGGACCTGCTTCCTCCAAGACAAATCTGTTGAGGGGAGAATACGTTCTGTACAGTAATGAGGAATAATAACGGTCAGCCTGAGGTAGTTCCCACTCACCAGCGTCCACTTCATCTGCGTTTATCAATGAGAACAGAAAGTCACGGGATTCCATTAGCCAGGCGCTATCAAAGTATTGACGAGGCAATGAGAAAACGTTGTCCTTTATCGTCAGCTGTCTAGACCTGCTCTCCCAACTGCGACGGAAGGAAGGTCGAGTTCTGTGCATGTCTAAGTATCATTGGAAGTGGGGGTCTTTAAAAAGGGGGGTGGCATTGAACCAATTTTATCTTTGCAGAGGACAGTATCGTGTGGTTGGAATCGATACGGATCACAAGATACATACCTCGCTGATACAGGGTATGCCCTCTTTAGTAAATCAAGGTACAGTGGTACCTCGGGTTACATACACTTCAGGTTACATACGCTTCAGGTTACAGACTCCGCTAACCCAGAAATATTACCTCGGGTTAAGAACTTTGCTTCAGGATGAGAACAGAAATCGTGCTCCGGTGGCGTGGCAGCAGCAGGAGGCCCCATTAGCTAAAGTGGTGCTTCAGGTTAAGAACAGTTTCAGGTTAAGAACAGACCTCTGGAAAGAATTAAGTACTTAACCCAAGGTACCACTGTATCTTGTGGAAACGGAGAGCATGTTCTTCCTCTAGGGCAGGAGACACATCCCCGACACACACTCTTTTTAAAAAAAAAAAATAATAATATTTATTACTTTTCCAACAATTTAAACACTACAAAAAACAAAAAAAGATGAACAATACAATACAATACAATACAAAAACACTACATAACACTAACACTTAAACCAACGAAACAAAACAAAACAAAGACAATTTAAAACACATCAAACAATTTCAATATCTTATCTTTCATTCACTTATTTCAACGACCTCCTCACACCTCCCTTTTTGTATTCCACTTCTATTAATTGTTTCAGCAATTCCTTCCCATCTTCCTCTGTTTTCTATCCTGTAATTATCTTAACATATTCTAACCTTATTTTTCCTTTAATACTCTAATAATCTATTTATACTTAATTCCTTATAAGATTTCTACTAAAGCCATATAACTTCATTCCCACATTTTTCTAACATTCACTAATTTTACAGTATTTCTGTAAATAATCTTTAAACTTTTTCCAGTCTTCTTCCACCGACTCTTCTCCCTGGTCTCAGATTCTGCCAGTCATTTCCACCAGTTCCATATAGTCCATCAACTTCATCTGCCATTCTTCCCGGGTGGGTAAATCTTGTGTCTTCCAATATTTCACAATAGGTATTCTTGCTGCTGTTGTTGCATACATAAAGAAAGTTTTCTATCCTTCTTTGGCACCAATTGGCCGCCCGACACGCACTCTCTCACACACAATAATGTCTTCAACAAGTTGAGCAGGATATCAGGGATTGCTTCACAACCTTGGATGCTTCTGGAAGTTTTCAACGGGGGACAGGTGTTCAAATCCAGAAGGCACATCTGAAATCCAGAAAGAGCTAGCTGTGCAAGTAGCCAGGATTGCTTTCAAGTAAACAGGGACATAATGGGGTGGGGCAGACTTATGTCTGCTTCATTGACACACATGGGGGTCAGGAACAGAACCCCTGCACAAAATGGTATGTATGTATGGCCAGATTTTTGTATTAAAAGGGGGACTAGCATCAATAGTGATCCCTTTTGAGACCTCAAGTAGCAATCTGATGCTGGACCTGCCACTCCCAGTAGTGACCTTCTGAGTGCTTGAACACTGCTCTTTTTCTGCAGTTTTAGGCGGGTTGCAAAACCGGGGGATTTATCAGCTTGGTGGTCAGGGATGTGCCATTGGGATTTACACCACCAGTTCTACAGAATTTGCACAAAAAGTGGTTTTCAGGTCTCTGCAGAAGGCAGGAAGGTGTCTGTGCTTTACTGGAAAATCAATTCTGTTGTAAGCAGCCCATGCGCATGATGCTCAGCAGAAAAATATGCTAACGTGCAGGTCATTTAATTGGGAAACCCATTTATCTTGTTTTCCAGGGTAGACACCAGAGCTTAGTGCCTCATCATCACAGAGGCTTCTGGACTCCCTTGATCCTTGCTCTGCTAATGACCCCATAAAGACAGCCATTTTGTTTATTGTAGGCCTCCATTGGAGAGATATTCCTGGTTGATTGTAATGTGCGTGTTTTCTGTGGGGAGAAGGTCCTTCTCACTTGAGCTCTGTTATAATTTTATTTATTTATTGAAATTTATAATGGACACTGCTCTGAAAGGTTAGGACATGTAATAATTAAAAGAAGCACAAAGGATAAATGGAGGATGGGCATGGAAAGTCACAATAATATATAATATTTGCACTAGTCTGTCATCTATTCTGGTAGATGATAGATAGATAGAGATGATAGATAGATAGATGATAGATGATAGATAGATGATAGATGATAGATGATAGATAGATAGATAGATAGATAGATAGATAGATAGATAGATAGATATAGATAGATAGATAGATGATAGATAGATAGATAGATAGATGATAGATGATAGATGATAGATGATAGATGATAGATGATAGATGATAGATAGATAGATAGATAGATAGATGATAGATAGATTGATAGATATAGATCATGGGTAGGCAAACTAAGGCCCGGAGGCTGGATCCGGCCCAATCGCCTTCTCAATGCGGCCTGCGGATGGTCCGGGAAGCAGTGTGCTTTTACATGAGTAGAATATGTCCTTTTATTTAAAATGCATCTCTGGGTTATTTGTGGGGCATAGGAATTCGTTCATATATTTTTTTTTCAAAATATAGTCCGGCCCCCCACAAGGTCTGAGGGACAGTGGACCGGCCCCCTGCTGAAAAAGTTTGCTGACCCCTGAGATAGATAATAGATACATATAATTTGTAGTATATAATATTTGTATGAATCTGTCATCTATTCTGGTCCATGTTTCAATACCAGTTCATGCTCCAGGCTCTATTAGTGCAATGTGCTCTAGGCGCATCTATCCTTTGAAGATGACTTGAACTTTTCAGAAAATCCAGAATGCTAATCCTGATGTGTGTTGGGATGTAGACACATAGTCACACTGTTCATTCCAACTCTACTGGTGGTCAATCCACTTCCAGGCCTGATTCAAGGTGCTGGTCAAAGCCTTACACAGCCTCCTAACTTAAGGACCATCTCTCTACCCCATTGCAGTCTAGTCTGCAGACCTTACTGTCTTTATGCCATCTTTGCTGCAGGGTTGAACATGTTAGTTTTATTCAGCTCTGGGCCGTGAGCTGATATGGCTCACCTTGCCTTGAGCCCAACAGAGCATAATCCCATAGTCTGCAAACGAAAGGATGAAGCAGGTATGGCTACATTGCTAATTTTTATTTCTAAGCTATACCGAGAACACACAAATGTACATCTTGCCTCTGTGAGAGCAGAGAGCAACTCCCAACTCAGAACGACAGAACAGAGAAACAGGAAACCAGTGAACGTCACATCCAGTCTCCCTTTCCCGTGAGAATCCAACAGTAACTTGAACTGTGGAATGAAAACATAGTCTTGTGACTACCAGCTGCAGCTCAGTGAGGGAAACAGAAACCAACAGAACAGTGATGGTCAGAAATGGGACAACTGCTTCATATTGTCCAAAGAGATGTGGAAAGCTACCTTCGAGGGGGGGGGATTCCAGAAGGGGTGTAAGACTCTTCTTCCATCAAGCTTTTGGGCTGCATATACCTTCCTGAAGAATCTTGGGAGTTGTAGTTTACCTCTCACAAAGCTACAGTTCCCAGCACTCGTAACAAACTACAGGTATCAATATTTTGGGGGAGGAAGCTTTAAAAGTACTGTATGTTGAGTGTGGAATCAACAAATATTACTTTTGATACAGTTTTCTTTACCCGTATTTGAGTTACATTAATGTGATATTAAAAGTTATGGCGCTGGAAAAAGTTACGACGCTGGAAGATGTGCCCCTCAGGTCAGAAGGCATCCAACATGTTCCTGAGGAACATGTGTATCTGAAGAAGTGTGCATGCACACGAAAGCTCATACCAAGAACTAACTTAGTTGGTCTTTAAGGTGCTACTGGAAGGAGAAAAAAAATTTTGTTTTGACTATGGCAGACCAACACGGCTACCTATCTGTAACTGTTCCTGAGGAAGTGAGAGCTGGACCATAAAGGCTGATCGCTGAAGAATTGATGCTTTTGAATTATGGTGCTGGAGGAGACTCTTGAGAGTCCCATGGACTGCAAGAAGATCAAACCTATCCATTCTTAAGGAAATCAACCCTGAGTGCTCACTGGAAGGACAGATCCTGAAGCTGAGGCTCCAATACTTTGGCCACCTCATGAGAAGAGAAGACTCCCTGGAAAAGAATCTGATGTTGGGAAAGATGGAGGGCACAAGGAGAAGGGGACGACAGAGGACGAGATGCTTGGACAGTGTTCTCGAAGCTACCAACATAAGTTAGACCAAACTGCGGGAGGCAGTGGAAGACAGGAGTGCCTGGCGTGCTCTGGTCCATGAGGTCACGAAGAGTCGGACACGACTAAACGACTAAACAACAACAACAAATGTGATATTGTTCGCTTTTAACTAGTGTGGTTTTCTTCTTCTTCAAACTGTTCATGAAAGCAGTATGCAATTTTTAAAATAAATGAATAGCAAATACACCTTACAGCTTACAGCTGTGCCTGAAAACAGGTTCAGTATATTCCAAACAGTGACGTTTTCGACTGCTTTAATCCAACAGTAGGTCTCTGTAGGCTAAGGCCTGCTTGTCGTTCATACACTTGACTGGCAGGCCGGCATCATCTTCGTCAAAATATTACAGAGGCGAGATAATGACTACTGCCACTTGAGAGAGCCAGGCCAGTCAGCGGGGGTGCGGGAGCGGGGGGGGGGGTAGACAGACTAGCTGCCCTGTCATTTTAGTAGTTGTCAGCCAATGCATTGTTACTCATCCTAATCACAGTAATTGTAAGACGACAACAGGCAGACAGGTTAGGAAGGATTCGAGGAAATGAAAGCTATATCTCCCGGCAGGCATACAACTTCATTTAACCTTAACAGAGCAAAAACTGCTATCATTTCTCCCTGGCCCTGCCAGGGAGGTGTGATTCTTCTGGTGTCAGAAAAGCTTCTCATTTGCAATGTATGACAATTTCCTCACACCTGGAAAAAGAGAGAGAGAGAGAGAGAGAGACTGCCACAAGTCAATAGACTATAAATTGTGCTTGGAAATGGGATCGTCTTAACTAAAGCCAACTTGCTTTCCCCAGGAGGCTCCCCGATGCTTTTTTGCTTACTCGCTTTTCCTTTCCCCTCCTCCTCTTCCTTTTGATAATTTGTAAGTTTAGACATTTGGTCAGTTTAAACTGCACTTGTAACGTCTTATAGCGGACAGCAGCTGTCAGATTCAGACACACAAAAGCATACAGACATATTAAAGGTAAAGGTAAAGCGACCCCTGACCGTTAGGTCCAGTCGTGGCCGACTCTGGGGTTGCGGTGCTCATCTCACTTTATTGGCCAAGGGAGCCTACGTACAGCTTCCTGGTCATGTGGCCAGCATGACTAAGCCGCTTCTGGCGAACCAGAGCAGCGCACGGAAACGCCGTTTACCTTCCCGCCGGAGCGGAACCTATTTATCTACTTGCACTCTGATGTGCTTTCAAACTGCTAGGTGGGCAGGAGCAGGACCGAGCAATGGGAGCTCACCCCGTCACAGAGATTCGAACCGCCGACCTTCTGATCAGCAAGTCCTAGGCTCTGTGGTGTAACCCACAGCGCCACCAGGCTATTGAAACGATGGTGGAGAAAGTAAATTATATTTGCTTTGTGTTTTTCTTTTTTAAAAACTTAAGAGCATAAGAGGCTGGCTGGATCAGGCCAGTGACCCATCTAGCCCAAGCAGATGCCCATAGCAACTCTCCCCACCTGTGATTCCCAGAAGCTAGTATTCAGATGCATATTGCATCTGACAGTTGATGTAGTCATCTTGGTTAGTGGCCATGAATTCATCTAATCCTCTTTGTTGTGGGTCCCCCCACCTACTCTCTGGCCCCTGTGAGGAAGGGAGACCAGGCCAACCCAAGTCTCCCCTCTGTTCGCCTTCATTTCCTATGAACCTTTCACTGCCATCAAATGGCTGCCTCCATCAAACAGCCTGAGCTCAAGAACATCTCTATGTAGAGTGGAGTTTGGCTCTTGACCAAAAGAGACCACATGGCCTTATGAACCAAGGTTAAAAGTTTACTGCAATTAACCTTTGTTGGGGAGGATGCTGGATTAAGAGAAAGTATTGCATTTCGAAATTAACAATTAATAAAAGAAAAGAAAAACCATAGAGTTTGTGGTTAATCTCTCGAGCAGGAGGGTCCTGCAACAGAGAAAGGTTTAGTCTAGACTTCTCCATAACAATAGTCTATTTCTATGGGGGCGGGGGGAGTTCAGCCAAAGGGCCACATTTCCTCCTGGGTAGACTTCTGGGGGCCACAAGCTGATAGGCGGAGGCAAAGGTAAACATGGGCCAGTCAAAGGATGTGACTCTTGCCTGTGTACAATAAGCCACCTTCCAACCATGCAAGAGTCAGGTTTCTACACAAACACCCCTCGTTCCAGACAGACAAGAGGCATTATGGTAGTGCAAGGACATGTTCTAGCCAGGCCAAAGCACTTGAAGAAGACAGGTGCAGGAAATAATGTGGTCTGGGGGAAGTCCCAAAGGCCACATAGAGAGACCTAGAAAGGCACATTCAGCTCCCCAGGCCTCAGGTTCACCACCTCTACTCTAGGCCCAACCACAGCTCCCACAAAGCCCTGGCCCACATCCCTAATCTACAACTGCTGCCCTAGGCTGGAAATAATTGCTGTTGTTGACACATATAATCACTGCTATTTTCTTTTTTTTAAGTGATAGTCCTCACCAGTACAGAATACTGTCTGCTCTCTTTTGGCTACCCATGGCAGCCATTTTGTTTTGGCACCCATGACAATTTTATCAGTATACGAGTACCGGCACCTCACATTTTTCCACATCCACCCACAATTTGCTTTTTAAAAAACTTGTATACCGCTTGATATTTCAACAGAAATCTCTAAGCAGTTAACATAGCCAAACAAAAATAAATACATTTTCGTTTAAGCACGTGGGCCTGAGGTTCCCCATCCCTGTTCTACAGAGAGGGGGCTTCTTCATTTTAACAATCGTCTCCTTCTAGCCCTATTAGGCCACATTCACACCATACATATAAAGCTTTATAATACCACTTTTAGCAATTATGGCTTCCCCCAAACAATTCTGGGAGCTGTGATTTGTTAAGGGTGCTAAGAGGAGGCCCCTAGTTCTCTCACAGAGCTACAATGACCAGAGTTTCCTGTGAAGAGGGATTTACCGTTAAAAGCTTTCTGAGAATCTTAAGCCTGAATACTGTTATCTTTTTGCGCCATCATATTAATGCGCCAGGCCCAAGCAGTTACTGCAACACTAACCTTTTAAAGTGAATTTTTGTGAGGCCCCTGGCGCGCTGTGGCAGATAGATGCCACATAAATAACATTTATTGTTATTATCACTATATGTCGTGTTCACTCTGTTTGGCCGCCATTAATAAACCATTCGGGCAATGTTGTTGCAATGTATAATATTAGCAGCCTGTTCCTCGGGGAAACATATAACTGGGTATTTAATATTCTAGATGTTTCCTGAACCATCTCTCCCAAACGCAAGGCTGCCGAATGGTGTTCAAAGTTCAGTGGGAGTGAGAATGGGGTGGGGAGAGATTGCGCAAGCATGCTCAGGTTTCTTTAACATTACAACACGATCCGCTGTAACTCATGCAATATGTCTAGCTATTAAAATTCTGCTAGTTTGGGTAATATTCGCTAAACTAAATTGCAGATAGTTGAAAGGTTGCCATTTCAAGCTCTTTGGATATTCAGTATAAAAGCTTGCCCCGACGTTCCTTTTCCCCTCTCACAGCTGCAGTTTCAGTGATTGATTTTTTAAAAAGGTTTGCATGTCATCCCCAGAGATTGTTGAGGCAGGCCTCCTTCGCTGAGAGTCAGTACGGTGTTGTGATTGTAACGCTGGTCTGGGGCCTGGGCCCTAGCCACCAGCCAGCCATGGAATTCACTTTGGGTCAGTTGCTATGACTCCACTTAACCCACCGCCACAGGGGTGTCGTGAGGTTAAAGTGTGTGAGAAGGGAGAATTCTGTACACCAAGAGTAAGGGACATTTCCCAGGCTGAGGATCACGTTTTTTCCCATATGTGGACCACTTGCAAGTGGTGGGGAGGGCCAGAGGCAGAGAGGCATGTCCTCCACACACATCAAGGCGGAAAAACAGGAAGCCATCTTCTTGGGCCACACTTCCTCATGAGTCACATGACCCATGCAACATTGTGGCCCTAAAAGACACTCTTTGGGGGGGCTACCACCCCAATATGGGCATGTTTGGGCACAGCACAAGATCATGGCTCTGAAAAAAAAAGCGCCTTTTGGGGTCGAGATTGCATGTGATAGTGGTGCCCAAAATGGCCGCCATGCTCTCGTGCGAAAAAAACCAGGATGTCCCAGTTTTATTGGGTCAGTTGAGGGGTATGGAAAGGGAGTGTTGGTCAAAAGAGCAATGGATACAACTCTTACCTTTGTATAGTTGTCTACATTCCAGCCATGCAAAATTGAGGTTTCTGCAAACACACACACACCCATTTCTCTATTCTCCATCCAGGCAAAGAAGAGGCCTAACCACTCAAAAGCACTCAAAGAGGGCATGGAGCATGGTGCGTGAAGGTTGTGGCCTCAAAATGGAAGACATAAACTATGTACCCATTAGCTGCTTAGAATGCAGTCATGGTGTCTCCCCACACATGCACTGTGTTTCAAGCCCCACTTTTGCACTGCTGTCCACACCAAAGAGGGGTGGCCGTGTTTTTTCTGGGTGCCCTGCAACCCCCCCCAAAAAAAATAAACTTGCCTTCACTGTAGCTACCATCTGCACATGTGCAATGGCTGTATAAAATGTACACACCTCAGCTTAACCGCAGCTTATGTTTTCAAATCAGATGGAAGCTGGTCTGAAGGAAGGCACACCAAATAGGTGTATTTCTCAAGGAACTACAGGATGCCTAGGGATTGTGGCTAATGCCATGTGCAGCTGGCTTCCAACATTAGCAGTTGGAGGTGCTGCAGCTGGTGTAAGCAATAATGTGTACACGGTCATGGTCTATGGTAGGGCCAGAAAAGAGTAGCCAATAAGGTGCCTATGGGTAGTCTGCAGGAAGGCAGGTCCTGTCCTCATCTCTCTCTTTTTGCACAGGGGTCTCTTTTTTCCTAGGTATTATGTAAAATAATAATAAATGTGGAATGACAGCTAAGTTTCAAATCAATCACAGGCATCTGATGGTATTACTAAGCGTCCGTACTCTATTCTCAGGTCTATGGAATCATAATTTGAGCCCCTCAAATTGATTTATACCTCTGTGATAGAGCAGTCCCAATTCATTATTCCATATTTAATTAATATATGCTTCAAAAGGAGTTGTCAAAAGACCAAGTTAATTATAAAAATGGAGGCAAAAGAAAAGGAGAAGCTAAAATCCATTGTGTCACATTTCAGTTCGGTGACAATCACTTCACTCCTGAAAGGATTATGGATGGATTTCTATCATTTGATGTGGCTTTCAGTAAATATTGATTTAAAGAAATAGATCATAGCATGGCTCCTCGAGTCTATGGAGCTGTAAGAAGGAATGGACGAAGAATTTATTTGATCTGCTTTTTGCAATGGGCCATCCAAACGACTGCTCACAAACCTACCTGTGGATGGGAATTTTGCGATAAAATTTTGCGATAAAATTTCATTGTGAAAAAAGTACACACAAAAATGCATATTTTATATTTAATTGTGTGTTTTTAAAGAATCATATTGCTACACCCCTATCTCTGAGCAGTGTAGGATTCCAGTCGTTCCAGGCACTCACCCGGGGTATCTTTGGTCTGTGGTGTCTTTATGATATATGGCTTTATTTACACATATACACAACCTGCACCTAGATGGAGGGGTTGTAGAGCATTCACTTCCTATGAGGATGTGGCTCCCCCCTTAAAAGTTTGCATGAAAAATGTGAATCAACTGCATTTCCCTCTTTTCCCCAAGTACAATGTGGGTCTGTATTATTTTAAGCAGTTCTGAGAACATCTGATCTGTGCTCCTGATTTTGTGTGACACAGGAAAATCACTGGATTGGCAGTTCACATGGGAGAGATGAGAAGGTGTCCTAAATATTAATCCCACCTTGGAAATAGTTTGTATGCTTTATCCTCCCACTGCTAGGGGAACTTCCTAGGGCCAAATTCCCTCCTGTGGAACCTTCTGGGAGCTGTGTGCTAGTTGTGGGTGAGGCCAGAGGCAAAACTGAGTGGAGCAATGGATGCCCCTTTTCTACTGTAGGCTACACAGCACATTCAGAGGTTTCTACTTGCCCTCTCTCTCTCTATCCAGGTGTCATGGACTGGCTAGATGCAGAACTGTAGTGAGGGACACCAGCTGGAGAACCCCCAGGGGAAGAAGGCTCAGAGCCAGGGGATTGGTGGTGGGGCGATGAGGAGTGGTCAGAGGGAGAAGATGGAGCAGATTGGGAGGAGGAGGTGTCCGAAGCTGAAGAGATAACAAGGTTTAGTGAGCAGGAAGAGGCTGTGGTGGCAGAGAGAAGCCAAGAAGCATGAAAGAAAGCCGGCCAAGAGGCAGAGATCAGGCAGGCCACTGAAGCCAAGATGCCCATCCCCTTGCTGTGACCAGCTCCCTTTCCCCCTGGTCTCCCAGCACTCACAGAGGTATGAAATGGGCAGAGTAGAGACAGACAAGGTGAAGAAGTCTCAGGATGCAAGGGAAAGGCCCTGGGGAGGAGGAGACTTAGAGAGCTGTGGGAAGTTGGGGACTCTCAGTCCTTGCAGCTGCCTCATTAGAGCAAGATCAACTGGGAAGAGCTGCTGTGCTCAAAAGGCCTGAGCTGTTTTTGCTTCTTTGAAGAAAGAGTTAACATTACTGACATCTTGTGAGTTTTTGCTGACCTGACCCCAACACCCACCCTGACACCAGGTAAGCAAAATGTATTTTCATAGTTCCAGCCTGCCAAAAAGCACTTTAGGAGGGTGCCAAGCAAGACCAGTGAGAATTGTGGCCCAGAGGAAGGGGTCTGGAGGGCCTCTTACTACTCCTAGGCCTGAGGTTCTCCACTTTTACACTACACCTTTTCCTCCCGGCAGCAATGAGCCTAAGAAGCAAAGCTCTCGCTCGTTCACTCACTCTCTCTCCTCACCTCAACCTCATCCAAGGCTATTTCCCATCTTTAACACTGACCAGAAATGCAAGAAACGCCATACACATCTGGACTTGGGACTCTGGACACATCTGGACTCTGAGACAGTGCTCCTGACCCCCCCAAACTGAAGGTGTGTGTGAATGAATTTTATTATTTCGGTCACAAACCAGTTCCAGCCCACATACAATATCAAGGAAGTCATAAAACATGATAGGGATACATTTGAATTTGCAATTAGGTATAATAGGGACAATACAGATATAGCAACAGTTAAAAAATATATAAATTAAAACTTAGTCACTAACATACAACCTAAAATTATCATTTAAAACCTTAATCATTATGATAGCACAGCTTGTTCCCTAGGTTTTATGGCAATCGCACAGAATTTGACTACCCTTAATGTGATCTCAGGATCCTTGTCCTCTACCTGGGATTTTAGACATCAAAGTTTGGATTCATTTGGAGATTTTTGCATAGCAGGGGTAATAAATACTGACCGTATGTGTGGTAGAGAGCCATTGTAAAATGTTTATACTAGGGATCAGCAACTGAGTCCATACACTCCAGCATTACTCTGACGAAAATCAGGATGCGTGTCTTTTGGTGCTCTTGCAGGAGCCAGCTGAGTCACGCAAGGGCATGTTGTTGTTGTTTAGTCGTTTAGTCGTGTCCAACTCTTCGTGACCCCATGGACCAGAGCACGCCAGGCACTCTTGTCTTCCTTCCTCCTGCAGTTTGGTCAAACTCATGCTGGTAGCTTCAATAACACAGATGTCCAACCATCTTGTCCCTGGTCGTCCCCTTCTCCTTGTGCCCTCAATCTTTTCCAACATCAGGGTTTTTTCCAGAGAGTCTTCTCTTCTCATGAGGTGGCCAAAGTATTGGAGCTTCAGCTTCACGATCTGTCCTTCCAGTGAGAACTCAGGGCTGATTTCCTTAAGAATGGATAGGTTTGATCTTCTTGCAGTCCATGGGACTCTCAAGAGTCTCCTCCAGCACCATAATTCAAAAGCATCAATTCTTCGGCGATCAGCCTTCTTTACGGTCCAGCTCTCACTTCCATACATCACCACTGGGAAAACCATAGCTTTAACTATACCAACCTTTGTTGGCAAGGACATGAGACCACTGCAATCACCAGCGCCAGCTGCAAGCACCGGCACATCCTCTTCCCCAAGCTTGGTGGCAGCAGCGCTGGAGGGGGAAAACAAGGCATTCCGTGATCAAATCAGGATGTCATTCCAGGATGTCCCAGGAAAATCGGGACACTTGAAGGGTACGTGGGTCAAGTCTGGTGACTTGAACAATGATGCTGGGTTTCCTCAACTGCCGAGCCAGAGGCAATATGGGAGTGGTGGCTGCAGGAATGGGAATTGCTGATGGGCCACATTCAGAGGACACTCCCGCCCCCTTCTTAAAGCAGGCCAATCCAGGGGCTGCCCTGGGCTCTTGCCCTGAGCTTTGACCAAGGTGGTTCCTGCATCGACCTTTTGCAAACATAGCTTCATCCTCCTCGGAAAGATGCTCGCTGCGTCTCCCAGGTGCCAGTCACAAACCGCAGCATGTTTGCGAATTTACAGAGGAGTCATGTATGGTTGGAGGGGTGGGACGGAAGGGTGGAAAGAGATGGGAGAAGGAGAAGGTTGAGAACTGCCTGCTTGGGAGTCTATACAAACTAAATCAAAGGTATTGTTCAAAATTTACAGCAGGTCACCTCTTCTTTTTTCCTCCCTCTATTTCTTTTCAATATCGAATGAAGGGCTGACCAGCAAGGTCATCCTTTCCTTATTAATGAGGCATCGCTGGAGCTTTGTCTCATTAGGGCACTCAGAACTGTGCATTTACTGCAATTTCTAGCACTTAATAGAGAGGGGTCAGAGCAGGTCATATTCAATTTCCACTTGGCAGAGGGAGGAAAAATGGAAGCGATTCATTTGCACAAATTTGAATAATTCTTCTCCGTCTCCTTTTCCCGGGCCCGCTCTGCAGATAATTCTTGCATTTGAGCATCGCATCCAAAGCTTCCCTGGCGGCCGACAGTGGGTCCTCTGCAAAAAGCTGTATTGCAGCTGACAGGTTCCAAGAATCCAAGTGTCAAAATACAACTGTTCCTTATCTCCCTAATGCCACCATTGCTATTACCCTGCCTCATCCTCTCCCCTCACAACTGGGAATAGCGACTGCCTCCAGCGAGCTCTTAAACTTATCATAAATGTATCAAGATTGCTGTGGGCCATGAAACAGCTGTAGACAATTAATCTTTCCACAATTCTCCGGCATAAGAATTGCTCTCCCCGCAAAGTAACATCTGCTGCGTCGAGGTGATTATTCATGGGCAGCGGGTGACACCATAGTTTTATGCATAGAGCCATCAGTGGCAATGAAGCAAAATTTATAGTTTTCCCTGGTTCAGTAAGAATAACATTTCGGCTGCATTAAAACATCATCCATCAGCATTGTCCCAAAGCTCAGGGCCTCATCTCATCTGGAGAAATTAAAAAGTATTCATTTTAATGCTAAGTTGTGAAGTCTGCAGTGACATTGCTTTTTATTATTTTGTGGGGGTTTTTTTAAAGCAATATTAGTGAGGATGTTGGAAAGGTGGAGGGGAGGGGAGGTTACACGGTGCAGCGAAGCTGAGGATTAAATGTGCTAGCAGGTAGTAATGATATCCCAATTATTGGGCTGCTGCTTCTTATTTATTCATAACCCTTGAATGCTTAATCAAAAATTCTTGAATCAAATGCAACAGCTAAAGAGGGAAAGTTATTTCACCGAGGCAATGTAATTCTTTGCCTTGGATGAACACAAACAGAGACGGGGAGGCAAAACCTCTCTGCTCCAACCAGTGAGACAAATTCAGTGTTTTAAACATGAAACCAAAACCCGGCAAGAAAAGATATTAGATGGTAGTATAAGATAATGATTTGCTAAGGGTGGGGTGGGAGGGAAGGACCTGTTCCAATTTACTTATTTTAAGCTGATTAACCTCCTCTTTGGCAAGGATCTCGCTTAGGGGAAAACCTGGAAATTGCTTCTTATGTGCATTTAAAATAGCTTGTTTTAAGTGCAAGGTTGTGAAACGTTTGTGCTTTGGTAACAGCCATTTTTAGCTCATGAGCAAAGTTCAAAGCAACACAAGGAAGGTTTCTATGTCACAGGGAAAATTCACTTATTAGTGCCTTTTCGCTGTCGCCCTGCTATAATGCACTTGTCTCCCCCACCAGCCCTACAGCCATGCAGAGTCAGTTTAATATTTTACCCATAGTGATTGGAAATGTTCATCCTGAATCATCAAAACTTGGGCAGGTGACACATCTGTAATCTTCAATGGGAAGGTCATGACTGATGCTCTGCTCTATAGAAGCCACTTCTCATCATAGTTTTGGGTGACAGCCCAGAATCTGCACTGGCAGATTGTCAGATATTACCATTCATTGGTGTCAAAGCTTCCTAAATCACACCTACAAAATGATGATGTATTGGAGCTTCAGGTTGGCCTATTGTTGCACATCTCAACATAACGCATACCCCAGGTACATGCCCATCTTGCATTCTGTGTGCACGCCCAAACTAATATCCCATCATCTCTGTTTGAGAAGGACCTGGTTTCTTGACAGGTTAGCCCAAGCCAGGAAAATTCCAGGGGTGCTTTGTGAAAAGCAAGAATGAATGCTATTGATTTTCTCCTTGAGACAACTAGAGGTGGCCTATATTATATTGGGGGCGATACCATTCTGTCAAGGGGGGAAATGGCTCTGAGGTGGTTTGTATTCAGTTGCTTGGAGAACAGTCTCTAGGCAAGTATTATAGACATGCAGAGATGCCCAGAGAAGTCTATAATCTCTGTGTTAGATCAGCCAGAAAAAAGCAACAATAATGATGCAAAGCCAGGAATCTCACAGGAAATGGAAGGTGGTGGCCCTGATCCGATACTGATACAATTAGCTGTGACTAAGCCCCATTGGAACAGGTTAGTCAAAACTCACATTAGCAGGGCTGGGGCCAATACGTCTAATCTTAAAAGTTCAACTACAAGTGGTGTGCTCAAATGACTTGCTTTTTTGTTTAACAAAATTTATATACCGCTGGATTGTAGTGAAATCTCTAAGCAGCTTTCCGGACATTGTAAAATCTGTTAAATAAAATAAAATTGCCGTTGATCTATGCAATTTTTAGGTAACAAGAAACTCCAAGCAATAAAAATACAACAGCATTTCAATAACGTTTCCTAATAACTTGTTCCTCAGCTCTCCCCAGGCGTGGTTTATTGCCCAGAGCTCCCCAGAAAATGAGATATCTCCTCAGGCTCCGCAGTGCCAGAGAGGACACTCAGGTGCAATGTTGGCGTATTGTTACAACTGCTGAGTGACCATTGCTGGTTAAGAATCCAGTACAGGTGGCGACCATTTTAGGTGTGTCCAGTTGACGCATGATCGCTGATGCACAGGTCCTTTTGGGTTTGGAAGAAGGCAGAACGTGGGCAGAATGGGGTTGAGGCAGAATGGGAGTGGGGTGGAACGGGGGGGCACACATAAATATGCTCCACCGATGCACATGGGGGCTTGGAAGGAACCCCCACGTGAAATGGTAGTCACCTGTATAGTCAGTTGATTTATATCAATGGAAATTGAGAGTTCAAAATTTGTTTCCTGATAGCTGGATGTCTCTTTGTGGTTTTTAATGAGATTCATATCAGAAGCTGAATTCGGGGTTAAAAAAATTCTGGGAAATAATATACAGTGGTACCTTGGGTTACATACGCTTCAGGTTACATACGCTTCAGGTTAAAGACTCCGCTAACCCAGAAATAGTACCTCAGGTTAAGAACTTTGCTTCAGGATGAGTACAGAAATCATGCTCTGGTGGCACGGCAGCAGCAGGAGGCCCCTTTAGCTAAAGTGGTGCTTCAGGTTAAGAACAGTTTCAGGTTAAGAATGGACCTCCTGAACAAATTAAGTACTTAACCTGAGGTACCACTGTACAATGAATTGGGGGGGGGGAATGTTTAAAATAACATTTGTTTAAAAAACCAGAAGATTTTTTGTTGGGTATTTTAGGACAAGAGCTGCCGAAAGAAAAACAGACATTATTCATGTATGCTACAACAGCAGCAAGAATCTTAATAGCGCAAAACCGGAAGACTGGAGAAATACCATCAAAAGAACAATGGCAAGAAAAGTTGAAGAACTATGTGGAGTTAGCAAAACTAATGGACAAGCTGCGTGAAAAGGACAACAGGGACTGTGAAAAAGAATGGGAACCTTTTATAACATATTTTCAGAAACAACAACAAAAATGGAGTCATTGGCAGGATTTAAATAAAGATTTACAACTTTATTGAAAGAGAACAAGAAGTATAACAATGGGACAACATAGTACTAGATACAAACAGCAGATTGTACCATTTGATATAACAAACCAGAAATGAAAGCTGAGGGAAGTCAACAGGGAGGGAGGAAATTGGAAAATGAATGTTTAGTAATGATGATGGATATTTGTTGTAAGAAAGAAAATCAATAAAAATTATTTTAAAAAAGAAGAAGCTGAATTGGGTAGCGCATTTCTAGGTGAGGAGATGGTGCTGAGAGAGATCAGAAATAGCAGCTGACATCTTTGATGGATTTTAATTAATTAATGGATTTTAATTAATTAATTAAGTTTTAGTTTATGTGGTGATTTGATGTATTTTATGTTTTATATTCTTTTTTCTTTTTCTTTTTTTCTTTTCATTTTATTCTTTTTCTTTTACTATTGTTAACTCTTTTTTGTTACGTTTATGTATGAAAAATAATAAATATTATTGTGAAGAAAAAAAGAAATAGCAGCTGACATCTTCAGATGACAGCAATACAAGAGACAGAGTACTGTGAGTTGATTAGGGATGGAGGAGAAATTCCATTCAGCACTCATTCAAAGCCAAAACTATCAAATTTGCACTTTCAGAAATAATATGAAAACTGAAACACAGCTTCCCCCTAAAATTTACACTTTTCTGAATTTTGCATTGCAGTTCTCCAACCAAACATTCTTTACGAAATTCATATAATGGGGGGGCATGCATAAAAATGAAGGTACTAGTGACATACAAACATGCATTATGGATGGGGAAATTGCTTGCAACAATGTGTACATTAGTCAAAAACGCATATAAAAATATGTTTATCGAGAGAAATTTGCAGTAAAATGGTGAATTTTCATGACGATATAAAACAAATCACAAATTGATGCAGAATGTGAAGAACTGAATTTAAGACTGGAATAAGTAGAAGCTAAGAAAACAGAAATGGATGGCTCCTTTCCTCCCTAGAGTTTTTTTTAAGTTTTATTTATGATTTTCAGGTTTATACATTTCAATAATTTCACAGTCATTTTAGCATTTCAAAACTTGACTCCCTTCTCCCTCTTTCTGTGGTTCCTTAAAGTTCTTTTTGATAACTTCTGCATATCCAAATTAACTTAATTTGTTCATTTATTCATCTACTTTAAATATATACTCTTATGAAACTGCAGGTTGTTACCATAATCCTGCCAATGTTTGAATCTTATCTGTTTACAATTTGTCTTTCCTCCCTAGAGTTGACTGACAGTGAAACACTGTGGGGTTCTGGGTGTCTCTCAGAGGATGTTCTGCCATTGAAGCCTCTCCTCTGTACTGCTGAGGTCATCACATAAAACAGAATAGTGACATGCTCATAGCAATCAAGATTAACTGTGGTAGAGGGAGACACTGAGCTTCGAAAGCCTTGGGTTGCCCACTCCCACCCTTCAATAAACACATAAGACGTAACTGGCTGTACGTTTGAATAAATAAAGTATACTATTCATTGTATTAAATTGTAGATTTTAACAGAAGTAGCTCATAAAGTTCAACAAAAAAAGTAGAAGACCCAGTGGATCAGTTTATTCTCTCATCAGTTTACGTGTAAGTGTCTATTCCACCTGTCTGTTCATAGAGTCCCACCCTCCACCAATTCTCCTAAAAGACACTCATCATTGTGCTGCTTCTCAGAATCACAGTTTCTCAGCAGGATGACCTCATCTTGCTTAAGCACTGCAAGTTGTGAGTTAATGCTACAATTCCCCGTCTCTTTAACCTGTTGGGAAGAACTGCACGGTGTGCAGAACTGGAGAAAGCGCACCGTTCCTTCTCAGTTGTTTGCCGCTCTGCAGCAAGTAGAGAAATCACTGTGTGCAAACCATATTCGGCATAGTGATCGTTTTCCATGAGAACAAAACATTTCTGCAACAGCCAACTGGGCCACAGCTCAGTGGAATCCTGGAATATCCAAGCTGAAATATACTCGGAGTCGAGAGTGGATTTCATGCTCTTTATTCAGCTCATAGTGGTGAGGAGGAATGGAAGTTCCCCCAGAATGTCTGCTTTATATACATTATTTACACAATGGGCCCCACGTGATTGGCTAATTCAGGGATTCTCCTGTAGGCCAATCAGGTTGCGGATTCACTTCCACCTGGAGCTGGATTGGGTGGCTCCTGTCGACCAATCAGACTGCTGCATTCTGGATCCTATTGTTCTAGGACCAGACTGCTGCATTTTGGATGCTATTCAACTCAGTACATAACACCAGTGTAGCCAGGAAGGAGCCCTGATTGAAATAACAGAAAGCTGTGTAGGTGTCAGGGGCTGGACTGAGGAGGAATGCTGGGAGCCGCTGCCCTTTTCTCTGCACCTTCCCAAAAAGAGACGGACAGTCTAGATTTAGAACAGTGGTTTGCAGAAGGGCATAGTTCAGAGGCTGCCGAGGGGGAAAGCTGGGACATATTGGAGGAGCAGCAGGACGAAGAAGCACCGGGACAGAGTAAGCTGGCAGACTCAGTGGCTTTGGAGAGCATTCCTGATCCCCACTCTCCAAAAATCAGTTGGGCCGTGAGAATAGCAGAACAGAAATCTCAGACGCAGAAAGCACTGACCAGCCAGTGCAGGGGTGATGTAGATTAGGAGAGACTGAAGGGGTGGGAGTTTACTTGGAGCAACACTATAATTTAATAGAGACAGTGTTCCTTTGTCTCTCTCTGTGAATACTAAATAAATTACATGGTAAGAACTCTTTTCAGTTATCTGCTTTTGGACTGCCACCGGAGGAGGGATCTTAATTCCCTGGAACCTTGGCAGTAAGCCAGCTTCGTCTGACCAGATAGCAACTTTGGACTGCATCTGAAGCTGGGGGAGGCTAGTGTAGAATATACCAAACTAGATAGGCCAACAGCCTAACTTGGGTGGAGAAAGTTTTCTTAACTTTTTCCACCCATGACATTTTTGATCCATTCAATCAGGGATGGAAACTTGTGGCCCTCCAGACATTGCTGAACTATAACTTCCATCATGCCTGGTTTTTTGCCATGCTGGCTAGAGAGGATGGGAGTTATAGTTCATCAACATCTGGAGAACCACATCTGGAGGTTCTCCACCTCTGAATCAAATCTCCCTTGTGGGACCAGGTCCCTATGCTAGCTATTTCCAGGGAGTGCAACCAGTAGAGGGACACAGCTAGTCCACACATATTATGGAAGTATAAATATTTTCATTCATTTGTGCGTATTAGAAATTGAATTCACATTTAAAGGCAAAATTACCTGATTTGGACTTTAGGGGGGGGATACGTTATCTGAAGCACAGTCATCCTTCAAAATCTGTACATGTACAAATTTTGTAATGTGGTCCTCCAAATTATGTGTACGAAAAAGTGTAAGTGTGCATTAAAATGCAACTGCGGGAGACAGTGGAAGACAGAAGTGCCTGGCGTGCTCTGGTCCATGGGGTCACGAAGAGTCGGACACGACTAAACGACTAAACAACAACATCAGTGAAAATGACATACAAAAATGTGCTATATTAGTAGAATTTGGTTTGCAACGATGTTCATATTGGGCAAAAATTGCATACAAAAGTTATATACAGTGGTACCTCGGGTTAAGTACTTAATTCATTCCGGAGGTCCGTACTTAACCTGAAACTGTTCTTAACCTGAAGCACCACTTTAGCTAACGGGGCCTCCTGCTGCTGCTATGCCACCGGAGCCCAATTTCTGTTCTTATCCTGAAGCAAAGTTCTTAACCTGAAGCACTATTTCTGGGTTAGCAGAGTGTGTAACCTGAAGCGTATGTAACCCGAGGTATCACTGTATTAGGAGAAATTCACACTAAGATGATGATATAGTTACCTGAGAATTTTTGAAATAAATTGGCAAACTGATACAGCAATGTAGAGAATTGAATTTAAGATTACAAAAATGAGAAACTAAGAAAAACAAAATAGATGCATTCACTGATTCCCTAGTGTAGATGCAGGGTGGTACGCAGCTACATTCCGCTCACAGAAGACCCATTGAAAGCAATGAATATGACTAACTTAGGTCTGTTCCATTACTTTCAATGGGTCTGTGCCAGGTGGAACTTAGATATAGTCGACAGTGTTGCTGTTTCTCAGGTTGGAAGGATGAGGCTTTTAATATAGGTAGCTAAGGTGAGGAAAGAAATAGATGGCCAAATTTCCAAGCATATTATACCCTTCCTTCTATTTGATTTTTTTTTTTTAATGGTGAAGCACAAATTACCCGAGCCTTAGAACTCCTGGTGTCTTTCCCAGGCCTCTGAAGTCAACAGTTATGGTGCTAAACTTTAATCAATCCCATAAAATGTTACTCAGAAAGTGACCCTGGTGTTATGGCTGAAGTACATCTCCTACATTAAAAAGCACTTTTGTTTCAGCATGGCCAATATTATTGAGAGAGAGAGAGAGAGAGAGAGAGAGAGAGAGAGAGAGAGAGAGATGCTAATAAGTGGTGCCTAAGATAAGCATGCGAGAGGGAAAGAGAGCCAGGACGAAAGGGTGAAAAGAAATAGAACAAAAGCGGGTGGGGTCCCCATTAGGCTAGAGCAGGGGTAGCCAACATGGTGCCCCCTGGTGCTATTGGACTACAACTCCCATCAGCCACAGCTAGTATGGTCAATGGTGAGGGTCGATGGGGGTTGTAGTCCAGCAATATCTGGAAGCAGGGCCAGCCCTCAAGACATTTTGGCACCTGAGGCAAACCACCAAATGATGCCTCTCTCCCTGCCAGGGAAGAAGGGGTGAGTGAAGATCTCTCTCAGGAACAAAGGGGGAAATCTAAAGGTCTGCATTGGTATCTGATGTCCCTATGGATTCTGCTGCCTGAGGCAGTTGCCTCACCTTGCCTCACGGGTGAGCCGGCCTTGTTTGGAGGGCACCATCTTGGGTGGAGTCTATCGAATTGGCAGGGTTGGGTATATGTCGTTCTTCCCTGAAAAAGTGGGATAATGTAAATGTGGTTAAGTAGGAGCCCAGAGAGCACCCAAAATTGGGCACTCAAAGACAGAGGCTCTGAAAACGCTGAAGCCATATTAGACGCCACAGTTTTCCTTTTTTCAAAGCCAATGTTTCTGCAATGAGAATAAAGAGCCACAGGGGAGACTCTCTGTTTGGGATTATTAAAGAGAAATGTGAGTCATGTTCATTAAAGGCAAGCTTGCAGAATGTTTTATATTAGTGGCTGTGTAATGATTAGAGCTTCCTGTAATAATGATAATGAGCATTCAACTATATGAATTGAACATTCTAAGTTAATTCACATCCTTTCAACTAATAAGCCCTTAAGGAATCAGCAGGAGGAAGTGATGGTTTTAGCTCATCATTTGAGTGGGCTGGAGAGAACTGAGTTGACACCTATGTCAGATCTGAAATGGCTCCTAAGCTGTGGGGTTCTCTCTCTTTTGAGATCACGCTCTTCATTTTGAAGGGGAATAAAAAAAAACCTATTTATGGTGGTACATCGGGTCACAGACGCTTCAGGTTACCCAGAAATAGTACCTCAGGTTAAGAACTTTACTTCAGGATGAGAACAGAAATCGTGCGGTGGCAGCAGGAGGCCGGCCCCATTAGCTAAACTGGTACCTCAGGTTAAGAACAGACCTCCAGAACGAATTAAGTTCTTAACCCAAGGTACCACTGTATTTTGTTGTGGCTGTCACAGATTTATTTAAAGGCTGTTTTATCCCTTTTCTTTAGCCAAAGAAAGGCTCCTAGAGAGGCTTGCAGATCACCAAGGAAAACAGTCCCTGACCTCAGGTTTACAATCTAAAAACAGATGATGCAAAAGGAAAATGGACTAGGAGGTAAGAGGAAATCAGCACACTTAAATACAAGTTCATAGAGCGCAATCTAGCGCCATCAACAGCCAACAGTGAAATCAGTGGGCCTGTGGGTTCTCAGTTGTAGTTTGCTTGCAACCAAGATGTTACTTGCAGCAAACCTGAAAAGTTTGGTGCTGGGGTTTTCATCTTTGTGATGTCTTCTTAATTGTTTTTGAGAGGATGCGGGAGACCAAAACCGCTCCATGGTGAAAGGAAAGCCCTTTGTGTATGCTCAGAGGCACCCTACCATATTGCAACCATTATTTCTGCTTTAAAATTATGTGCTATGGATTCACTGGCTCATCTTGGGCCACACATTTATTGCTGTGCCTTAGTGCTCCTCCGAAGGGCGCCTCCGAAAGTTCCCACTTTCTAGATGTGATACATTGGTGCATGGATTGTGTTGCACCCAGCAGGCCATGGGTGCTAGACTCCCTTCTAGCCTCCACCCACCCGCTCATGCGCAAATAATGCATCTGGTTTTCATCAATCAAAGGCAGGAAAGCATGGTACCTATTTGCTGCACAGGCACACGTTTTATTTATTTATTAATAGAAACATTTATGTGCCCCCTTTCAGGTCCCACGATTGATCCTAAGGCAGCTCACAAACCCTGATATGCTAAATACTGAGAACAGTGAAAAGCCTTTCTAGAAACCAACAAAAATGCCTTGATCCCCCACCTGCCCATCAACAAAGGAGCCAGTCGTACCTCTCTTAGGAGAGAGTTCCACACCCAGAATGCTGCCACCTCTATCTGTCAGGCTTCAGGGAATTGGCTTCCTCCTCCATGGCAGTAGATAAGCAGAACAAAGGAGAAGGAGTCTTCTTACCAGTTAGAAACTTTAATAATCACAGCAAGAGAACAAAGAACACATCTCCTAGAATGGCGGTGCTCCCAATAAAGGATTCCACCTCTTTCTGTCCCTATTAGTCTACGTCCCTTCTATGTCTTGTAATCCGAATTTGTACCCTCTGTGCTTTCTGTTCTGACACTTTCTCTGTGACTTTGGGGGGTGAATGCTGTCCAGATACTGTGAATCTGTTAACCCTCTCTCTTCCAGGGCTTCTTCTCTTAGCTGTATCCAGTATTTCCCAGCTTCTGCCTTCTGAACTGTGCCCCTCTGCAAACCACTGTTCCAAATCTACCGTATTTTTCTCCCTATAGGACGCACTTTTTCCCCTCCAAAAATGAAGGGGAAATGTGTGTGCGTCCTATGGTGCGAATGCAGGCTTTCGCTGAAGCCTGGAGAGCGAGAGGCGTCGGTGCGCACCGACACCTCTCGCTCTCCAGGCTCCAGGAAGCTATCCGCAAGCCTTGTGCGCCGGGGGCAGTTCCCCCAGGCGCGCAAGGCTTGCAGGCGGCAGCCTGCAGCGCAGAGCACGGGGCGCCCTCCGGAGGACGCCCCGTGCTTCGCGCAGGTGTCCACAAGCCTTGCGCACCTGGGGGAACTCCCCCTGGGCGCGCAAGGCTTGCGGGCGGCAGCCTGCAGCGCGGAGCACGGGGTGCCCTCCGGAGGACGGCCCGTGCTTCGCGCAGGTGTCCGCAGCCTGCCGCCCGGCGCGTGGGGCACCCCGAAGCAGAGCGCCCCTCGCGCCGGGCAGACATCACCAGCCCCACAAGCTCGGGGGACAGCGGGGAGGCGCAGCGCCGCCATCCCACTGTTCCCTGACCTGGTTTTGGGGGGGAAATAAAGGGGAATTTTTTTCCCTTTATTTCACCCCCAAAAAAGTAGGTGCGTCCTATGGGACAGAGCGTCCTATGGGACGAAAAATACGGTATACTGTCCTCCTGCTCCTGGGAAGATGCAGGAGCAGGGGGAAGCGAAGGCTCCCACCATTCCTCCTCATTGCAGCCCTCCTCAGCACGGTCCCTGACACTAGTCAGTATTCCTTTGATGGTGGAACAAAGAGCAGGACCCATGAGACCCCAGTGGAGGAAGGAGGGTCCATGCAGGAGGAGTTGGGGAAAGCCTTGCCCCAAACACTGTCACTTTGCATCCATTTTTATAAGTAACGGGCCGAAACTTTAATATCAGACTTTTTATGTGGGTGTACTCCCCTGAACATCTGTTTCTGTTATCATGCCTTTCTTACGTGTTCCTAGGAAGAAGCGGGATTTTCAGCTGAGGGAGCAGAATGAAAATGAACTTTGATAAGGTTTTCTGTAAACAAAAATATTGCATCTCTTGAAGTCAGTTACCTGACAGAAGACATTAGAGCAGAGGAACCTGAGATTGTGTTTAGACCTGGACGTGTATTGTTAAATGTGACATGCTCAATTTATCATTAGTTATGAAGTGAAAACGGATGAATACACATTCAATTTAGTTCAGCTGCTTTCTTCATTTATCACACTCTTTCATCATCCATCATTCCCCCCTTCGCACCCCTTTTGATTTAAACAAATAACACACTTTCATAAGTTTAATCTAATTAATCATAATTGTAATGTAATGTTCCCTTAATGAACCATACATTGGGCTTTATAAAGTTTGCTGCAGATTTTAATAAAATCAGCTCCAGATAGAATCTACAACTCGTCTTGTTTTCCCCCAAAACTACCAACCGCTTTTCCTGTTATTGTTTCGGCTGATAATGATGATGACAGATCGGTCACTCGAGCGAATTGTCCTTGTAGAGAGAACAACAGTTCCAATATATTGGAAAGTGTTCATCATTATATGAGACAAGATATATATTTAAGGACAGGTTAATTGAAGCAGAAGCAAATCAGAAAATCAACCCAGTGGGTTTTTCCACTTTATCGCGGCAGAAGAGGCAATACTCCCTATCTCGCTGGGCCATCACAAACACCACTGGCTGGGGAAAGGAAGTGTTAGCTCACTTAAGAAATGGGAGAAGACTGTTCAGATATTCTTCATCATATTTACCTCTTAATTTCTCACATTTCTATTGAATGGGTAGATCTTACCTCCTCAAAGCACAACTCTGTTGAGTTTGTTTCAAGTCACTTCCTAACTCGAAAGGGAAGTTGCATGGCTGTTCTGAGCTCCTAACAGTGCAGCCATTGTATATGGCTGTTTTGGATGAGATGGCCAATCTTGTGAATGGGCACAGGTTGGACATTGCAGCAAGCTTTTGCAAACGTGGCAAGTTGCATTCTCTGGCTGTATAAAACACATTTTCTTCTGGAATCAATGGCAGGTGGGTACTTGTTTTTTTGCTACACAGTTCACACACGATCCGGATCAGCGGCATATTTTTGGACCCCCAAAAAGCGCTTCTGGAGAAATTGGTTTCATTCTGAAAATAAAAACTCATTGCTAGGTGATTCCGCAGCTCCTCACTTGAAAGCAGAAGTAGGTGGTCATAGCAATGAAAGGTGTGGTCACACCTGTCTAATTTTGGGGGCCTCAAAATTTAGAAAATAGGGGGGATTGAGCATTTGGGGAGGATTATTTGGGGGGGTGCCGAAAATCGCTCACCCGCCAGAACGCAGCACACAACCACTCACGTCACTTACAAAAAAAGATTTACATACTGCACTCCCATAAAATATCAGGGTGGTGTACAGCAGTATAAAAACATAAAACCCTTAAAAGCAGTATAGAACTAACATTAAAATAGATGATACACATGATCTCAGTGATCAGGCTGGTATATAGCAGTGCCGGCAGTCCTTAAGGTAGCCTGAGCCCAAGTTGCTCAGGGCTTTGTGCCCATGCTTTAAGATAGTAGGGTTTGAAATCTGTTTTCCTGCCATTCTTGTGATTGCCTTCCCTGCCTTTCTCAATGCAATTGGCTAATTTGCAGTGATGTCAGAGCGAGTCTTGCCAATAAGTGTAAGGTAGCTAAGCCCAATGGGTAGCTTCAGAACTAGAGGTACAAAAGGTCCATTTTTTAAAGAAAATTAATAATACAGTGGTACCTTGGTACTCGAACAGCTTGGCTCCCGAACATATCAGCTCCCAAACGCTGCAAACCCAGAAGCTCCTGCAGCCAATCGGTTTTCGAACGGTTTCAGGAGTCGAACAGACTTCTGGAATGGATTAAGTTTGAGAACCAAGGTACCATTGTAAAATGAACTAAGCCATGTCCTCAGGGCCTGGGCACCACTGATTTTCCAAGGGTGCCTTGCTATTGAGGAGTGCCTGAACAGCTACAAAGCTCTTTGCTGCAAAGGGACACGTGACCTTTTTCTGCTTCTTGTGCAGCTGGTGCTGTTTGCCCCCAACTTCATAAGCTTGCTTGGCTCTTTCCCTCCCTATTCCCCACACTCCCGTTCCTGGCCTTACTTTTGCAGCAGAGAGAGATGTACGTGGTTTGTCTGCGCCTCAATTCTCTCCCAAGTCAGATGCAATCGTGGTTACATGGAGGGGAAGAGAAAAATCACCCCTTCGGAGGTTTCGCCCATCAAGTAGATGATCAGTCAAAGTCCTCCAAACACTTTAGCAGAGGTTGCTGTCACTCTTCCCATTATCCTGACTCTGTGGGCTCCAGTCCCCCTGTCTCCCCCATGCTGCTCTCCCCATCACTTCCGTAATGCCCCTGACAAGCTTTGGCTCTGCAATCTTCTCGGTGACACTTTGCCCCTCGGCTCGTCCTCCGTTTCTCCTTGCGTTTCCTCCGGCACGGCTCCGCTAATGCCCCGAAAGCCGTTACTTGCCATTAGAAAATGGCCAGAAGCACGGCTATCAATTAACGTTAAGTGTGAAGCATGAGCTCTTGTTAATCATTCATTATCCTCATGCTGCAATAGCACAAGTCGCAGGAGTAGCCTGTCCAATAATCCTTACGGCCCCCAAGGTGCCCATCAACTGCAATACTGATTACTAAGATCCTGCATTATCCGGAGGAGATATATATGAACAGAGTCCCGCACAATTTATAGGATGTCACCAGCAGCCGGAGAGTTCGGCCCCAGCGTCCCCTGTGACATTGCAAAGGATCCTGGAGCACACCTCTCAAATCGGGCTGTGTGGCCTTCATGCAGCCTTAGAAAACCGAGAAGCTCAGTGCTACAGCATCTGCTTTGCATGCAGACCCCAGCTACCATCCCTGGCATCTCAAGGCAGAGACGGGAATGTTCTCTGAAGAGCTGGTGGCAGCCAGTGTTGACCATACACAGCTGCAGGGACCAGCTGTGGTTCAGTGGTATCAGCATCTACCTTGCATGGACAAGGTTCCAGGTTCAATCCCCGGAGTCTCCAGATAGGACTGGGAGAGAATTGTGCCTGAAAACAAAGAGCATAGCTGTCAACTTTTCCCTTTTTTTAAGGGAAATTCCCTTATTCCGAATAGGATTCCTCGCAAGGAAAGGGGAAAGTTGACAGCTACACCCATGCAAACGACACTGAGTTAGATGGAGCAACGGTCTGACTCATTCAAAGCTAGCTCCCTATGTCCCCAACAGCAAAACTTGGGCCTGGCCCCCTGGGTGTCATGGCAGGACACTTAAAATGGTAATTCAGTTACAAAGGCATACCTAAGTCTAGCTTAAAATGGTGGCTGAGCTTGGAGCTCAGACAAAGCGGATGTTCACACATTGCTGGCAGAGCAGAAAGAGATGGAAAGAGGAAGGAGATGTGCCCAGGCAGGTAGGAGAATATATATCTATGCCCTCCCCCTGTCAGGGCACAGTGGGAGTGTCTCTCCCAGAGTTCTCTCTAGGAAACTTAAGGGGGAAATCTGTGAGCTTCAGCTCCTATCATGTGCTCATCTAGCAAAACATGAATTGTTGGTTTGGCCGAATTTTAAATATCCTACAGTGCCTCCATGGCAACTACGGTGGCCGAAGAAGGCTAGGTGATGGCTGGCACTCTCAATGACACAGATATGGTGCATGGCAACCAGAGAACAGGCCTTTTCTGCAGTGGCCCCACACATGTAAAATCCTTGGACAACTGACTCTGTGGTCATTATGGGGTCAGTCATTTGAACAGGAGTTTTTACCTCAGCTGTGGTTGTTGTTTTGACTTTGCTTGGTTCAGTTCTTTGTACACAGTATTGCGTTTTGCATTACTGTTTCCTCCTCTTCCTCCACATTGCGTAAGCCACACTGTGGGGAATAAATTTGGAAGGGTGGACTAGATGGGACATTGGTGTTGTTGTTGTTAAAATTTGTATACATCCCTTCATCTGAAGATCACAGGGCGGTTTGCAACCTAAAATTACAAAATGAGGACACAAAGTACCT
Organism: Podarcis filfolensis; assembly: GCF_964270895.1. NCBI lineage: Eukaryota > Metazoa > Chordata > Lepidosauria > Squamata > Lacertidae > Podarcis > Podarcis filfolensis. The sequence goes on from NC_139610.1 coordinate 64,415,069, forward strand.
AACAAAAAAAAAACCTAATAATAATAATAATTTATTTGTATCCCACCCTCCCAGGCCGAGGCCTGGTTCAGAGCGGCTAACACAATAAAACAACACATTATGCATAAAAACATACATCAATCAATTAAAATACATCTTAAAATTAATTCCGACAAGTTAAAATCTGGGCAGGTGGCAATTATCAGGTTGGAATTGAGAGTGGTTAATACTTGCCAGGACCAACTGTTTCCACTGATCATACCTGTGAGCAGGTTGGGGGCCTCCTTCAGGCTTGTTTTATACAAAGGAAAGCAAGTCAAACTGCATCCTGCCCAAAGGCCTGGCAGAACAGCTCTGTCTTGCAGGATGGCAAGATGTCAAATCCTGCAGGGCCCCGGTCTCTTGTGGGAGAGCGTTCCACCTGGCTGGTGCCACAGCCAAAAAGGCCCTGGCTCTAGTCGAGGCCAGTCTAATTTCCTTGGGGCCGTAAGGTCCTCCGTGGGGCATACCAGAAGAGGCGGTCCTGTAGATACGAGGGTCCAAGGCTGTATAGGGCTTTTAACTCTTCTCCCACAAGTACATTGTTCCTATGTTCTTATTGTCTCTGACTCTTGGCCATGCCGGCTGGAGCTGATGGAAGCTGGAGTCCCAACAACATTTGGTAGGCCACAGGTTCCCCACCTTTGGTTTATAGCAAGCAGAGGCGCATTCTAAAACGCACATGTGGCAAAGCATCCTAGGATAGTAAAGAAAATCTGCTTGGCCACTGCCAATTGCTAAATAAGAGCATAATTAATTATTTTTTTCCACCAAATCACCCTGAATCCTACCACAAATCAATGGGCTCTCCTAGCCGAAGATGCACTGACTCTATTTTAGCTCAATGAAAACAAAATCAATGAAGGCCAATTATAGCCCATCTCATTAGAGTATGCAAATAATGGGCCATACAAATCAGAATTCAAATCCCCGCTCCCAGTAGCAGCAAAGAGGAGAGAATCACGTTGGAGGTGATTCAGAGAAATGTGTGTGGTGATGCTGGCCTCTAGCTGTTACATGCTGCAGAATGCCGGCTTGTGTCGTGGGATTTCCTTCTAGCGCATTCAAAAGGAACAGGCAATAGGTTTTCCTTTTGAAGAACATCCATTCTCTGCTTGCAGTTCACTCTGCATTCTGCCTCCCGGTAATCAGGTACCTTGGTCTCCCGAACATATTTCAGCATAGAAATTTCACAGATGGCCTACGCTGCTAGAAAATGCTAATGCATGCATCCGAGAAAATAGGAGATACCTCTTTTTGAAAAAGCTCAACGCTTCCGTAATCTTCATGCTAATACCTGGCGAGAAGCCACTTTCTGGAACATGAGATTGTTCGGCAAGATAGACCAATGACAATTACCTAAATTTCTTGGGAAGCAGCATTATTCTTTCCAGCCACAGATTGCAGCAAAATCTTGTCCAACAGGACACAGGGCAGGGGTGGACCTTGGTAAGATGCCACCCTGTGCTAGGCCATTTGACGCCCTCCCATTGATCCTCATGGCGCCAGCTTAAGCCAGGCTTTGGGGACAAGTTAGGAGGGCTCTAGGAACCTGCCAGAGCCCTCATGCTCCCTGCCCAGAGCAGGGCAAGTGCTTACCGGACTTTGAGAATGAGCCCTTCTCAGCTGTGCACCCGGTGCAACTACGCAGCTCACACTCCCCTAAATTCACCCCTGCACAGAGGTGTGCATAGAAGTGTTGTGAGTTTGGAGAATGAGAGTAGGCTGTAGGCCAGGGCCCTTCTAATGCCTGGATCCAGCAAGTGTAAGCCAGGCTAGCTTCCTAATGAGGCGATCGCCCGGGTGATGGGCCATTAAAGGGGCTCTGTACAAGACAGCATCTTAAAAAGCAGAGACATCACCCTGCCAACAAAGGTCCGTATAGTTAAAGCTATGGTTTTCCCAGTAGTGATGTATGGAAGTGAGAGCTGGACCATAAAGAAGGCTGATAGCAGAAGAATTTATGCTTTTGAATTATGGCGCTGGAGGAAACTCTTGAGAGTCCCATGGACTGCAAGAAGATCATTCTGAAGAAAATCAGCCCTGGGTGCTCACTGGAAGGACAGATCCTGAAGCTGAGGCTCCAATATTCTGGCCACCTCATGAGAAGAGAACACTCCCTGGAAAAGACCCTGATGTTGGGAAAGATTGAGGGCACAAGGAGAAGGGGACGACAGAGGACGAGATGGTTGCTACCAACATGAGTTTGACCAAACTGTGGGAGGCAGTGGAAGACAGGCAGTGGCGTGCTCTGGTCCATGGGGTCACGAAGAGTCGGACACGACTAAACGACTAAACAACAACAACGTGCAAGATGGCCAATGGATGGGCCCTAATTGCGAATCTAACTGCAAATCGTTAGAAAGACACAGCTAGAGTTGAGAGCAGAGAGTTGCAGTGCTGTGAGCTAGAAGCAAATCAGCAAGCTGGAGAGAGAGAGTCGGAGCGATGTTTGATTTTTATTTGAATCCAAGGCTGCAAGATGGGAGAAGCAAGGCCCTCTTGGAGGGCTAATGCAATGCTGCAAATCTCTCCATCATAGGCTCAGGTTGTATATATTTGTCAATAAACCATAGACCGCTGTGCCTCAGTTCCTGGACCCCTGGAATCACACACCACTTGGAGATTGGGGCGGCATGCAACAGTAGTATATGTAGCTAAATCTTAAAATCTTAGAATCATAGAATCGTAGAGTTGGAAGGGACCCCAAGGGTCATTGGGTCCAACCCCCTACAATGCAGGAATCTCATCTAAAGCATCCATGGCAGGTGGCCATCCAACCTTTGCTTAAAAACCACCAAAGAGAGGATTCCAGTGTTGGAAGTAAAGCAACAATACTTGGAATAAGTCACTGAATCAGTGGGGGGAGATAGAAAGGCAACTTATTCTTCTCTCACTGATTCCTTCCTGTGTAACCACTTCTTGTCATGTAGAGCATGTGTCTCCTCATGCTTTACTTCCTTTCTTCCTGCTGCTGCTTCAGTTAGCTAGTGTTAGACCCAAGGCTGGCCTGCTCATGAGGTGGGCTAAGGCATCTGCCTCGGATAGAAACCCAAGAAGCTATGCCCTCACACACACCCCACCCCACTGCTTCTGCTGGGAAAGGGGCATCCCTAATGACAGTGGTTTCTGGTGAGATCTCACAAGACCTTGTTTGCTCTGCAATCTCACCATGACTCCCCACAGTGGCTGCCATTTTGCAGGAGCCGCTACACAACGTAAGTAAAGGAGGCTTCTGGCAGTTCCCTCACTGCAAGAAGTGAAGTTACAGGGAACCAGGCAGAGAGCCTTCTTGATAGAGGCGCCCGCCCTGTGGAATGCCCTCACATCAGATGTCAAAGAGATAAACAATTATACGACCTTCTGTAAACATCTGAAGGCAACCCTGCATCAGGAAGCTTTTAATGTGTGGTGTTCTGTTGTGTTTTTGTATATTCTCTTGGAAGCCACCCAGAGTGGCTGGGGCAACCCGGTCAGATGTGTACACACACACACACACACACACACACACACACACAAATTATTGTTAATAGATTGAGGCAGGCAGGTGTGGGGGACTCCCTGGTCCTGGATGGGGTAACTGTGCCCCTGAAGGACCAGGTGCGCAGCCTGGGAGTCATTTTGAACTCACAGCAGGTCAATTCTGTGTCCAGGGCAGCTGTTTACCAGCTCCATCTGGTATGCAGGCTGAGACCCTATCTACCCGCGGACTGTCTCGCCAGAGTGGTGCATGCTCTGGTTATCTCTCGCTTGGACTACTGCAATGCGCTCTACGTGGGGCTGCTTTTGAAGGTGACCCGGAAACTACAACTAATCCAGAATGCGGTAGCTAGTCTGGTGACTGGGAGTGGCCGCTGAGACCACATAACACCGGTCTTGAGGAGGCACCTTCCCATTTTGCCTCGAGTGGCAAAACATGAAGTGCTGCCCCTGGTTTGACCTTCCTCTTGTTAACTTCTGGTCCCATGTTGGCCACATGTAAGCCTGTGCTCATAATAGTATTTTTTGCCAGGAGTAATAAACCTTAAGTTTCTTTATTCTTTTCACCAGCAGTCTTACCAGACTATTTATTTTTGCGTGGCAAGATATATATGCCAAACTCCCAACATCCGACTGTCCTCTGTGAAGTAGGAAATGTGACTTCAGCCAAATGCCTTTAAGAAACTTCAGAGGAGGGCATCAAAGAAAGAGATCTGCCTGCACAAACAAAAATTATCTGTGTGAGCCTGCACATTGTTTCTTTAAAGTACATTCAAAACACATCCCCCCCCCCCTCAAAGAATTCTGGACAATGTAGTTTTGTTGAGGGTCGCTGGGAATTGTAACTCTGTGAGGGGTAAACTGCAATACCCAGAATTCTTTGAGAGACAGAAAACGCTTTGAATGTACTCTAAGTACAAGCAAACACAAGCAAATTTATCCAAAGGTGAAAACCTCTAGCGGACCAAGCTGGGGATGATACAAACTTTCAAGTATTAGGAATCCATTCTGTACTATACAATTAAGAGTCGCTGGCCCCTCCTGTGTCCTACTTTCCAAGTCTTTCAAGGTGCTTCTAAAAAAATATTTTTTTTATTGCTGTTAGATTAATGGATCCACTTTGACAAGTTCACCATGACCCAGGAAATGGAAGCAGCTAAACACTGGAGTAAGAGAGAAGTTGGTGGAAAACCTAAAAGGAATTTTATGTTCCTTGGGTGGTAATTACTGTATAGCACTATGATATTTTTTAAAATGTAAAAATCGTGCTGAGAGTAGGAAAGCTCCCTGCAGATATTTTATATGCATATGTGAAATCTCAGAGCTGACGCTCTGAATCCGAAAAGCCCCTTCTTTATCCTGGTGTGCTTTTGCCATTTATGTCTGCCCATTTATGTCTGTCCTCTAATATATAAATATATAAAGATGCCTGATTGGAATGATCCCTTCTGGTCTGATCGCAAGCTCTACTGTATAAAGGGGAAGAGAAGGTGAATGCTGAAAAGGTCTTTTGATGTGGGGTCAAAGAAATATTGTATTTCCAAATAACCCCCACGGATGGAGAGGTGCTGTGGCCAGGGATGTTGCAAAACTAGATTTTGAGTTTCCATGAGATGATCTTCATAGCAAACAACTGCAGCTGTGTAGCCAACGTGGTACTCTCTAAAGGCAGTTGCACTACAGCTCCTATCCTACCTGACCATAGGCCATGCTGTCTGAGGCTGATGGGAGTTGGAGTCCGACAACATCCTTCAAAGAACCTGCTGAATCAGGCCAGTGGTCCATCTAAATCCAGCATCCTTTTCCCACAGTGTGCAGCTAGATGCCTATGGGAAGCCCCCAAAGCAGGACGTGAGTGCAACCGTGCTCTCCCTACTTGCGATTTTCAGGGCCGTACATTGGCTCACCCTGAGCTGTGTTACCTGTCAGCAGCCAAAGGCCCCCATACTAAATCTGCCCACTGAGATGTGGTACCCGTTGGGCAAAAGAGCTACAGAGAAGTAGCAGCTGTGGGAAGGAGGTTAGTTGTCAGGTGAGGTTGCTCAATGCCACCCTCAACAGCCCTCACTCCCTTTTCAAAGTGTTCCTTCAGGAACAAAGTAGTTTGTTTTGTTTTGTTTTCAGGTCCTCGCTGGGCACCGCTGGGTTCACCCGCAGCCGTGACTGAGGCGAGTCCAGCTGCCATTTTGGTTTCCCACAATGCCCCAGGACAAGTTTCTGTCAGGGGCATTGTGGGAAATTAAAACAGTGGCTTCCCCGCAGCAGAGCACCACAGACAGGCATCTGCCCAGAGATGCCACTGAGCCTCTTGGGCTTGTTGATCAGAAGGTCAGCGGTTCGAATCCCCACGATGGGGTGAACTCCCGTTGCTCCGACCCAGCTCCTGCCAACCTAGCAGTTCGAAAGCACGCCAGTGCAAGTAGATAAATAGGTACCGCTGTGGTGGGAAGGTTAACAGCGTTTCCATGCGCTCTGTCTTCTGTCACGGTGTTCCATTGCACCAGAAGCGGTTTAGTCCTGCTGGCCACATGTCCCAGAAAACTGTCTGTGGACAAACGCCGGCTCCGTCGGCCTGAAAGCGAGATGAGCGCCGCAACCCCATAGTCGCCTTTGACTAGACTTAACCGTCCAGGGGTCCTTTACCTTTTACCTTACCTAATGCCAGCTCTGTCGGATTGCCTTGAAACTATCCTCATATTAAACGTCTCTCTGGTGGCTTCTTTGAAATGCCAAACGGAAAACAGCTATAAATGTGCTCAGTCTTAACAGAAAACACTCTCAAGAGGTTTGGAGTGGATTTTTTTTCCCTAAAGAAAGAAAGCTTGGTTTAAAACAAAAAACAAAAGAGCCACATACTGAATGCGGAAAATGGACAGAACAACTTGAGAAAACGTTTTATTTTTGGCAACTTCCTCCAGAAAGGAAGAACAAGGAAATTGCAGGGCTAGATCCTATTAGAAGTTTATTAGGGATAAAGAGATAATTATTGCATTACCTGCTGATGGCAGCAAAAACGTTAGCAGTGCAACAGGGGGAAAACAGTTGAAGTACCAAGAGTTTTTTAAAAAAATATATATTTATCATTTTCACTTTTACAAAAAACACAGTAACATTCATCTAAATATAATATACACATTTAGAAGTACCAAGAGTCATTGATTGGGAATAAAGAGTTGCAAATGAATTAAATCTGCAAAATCAACTTATAAAAAATAAGGAGTGGGGATGAAAAGGAGGTTGAATACATTATTTTGAGTTCATTTTTAGATATTATATTAAGGACTCTATTGTAGGTGTGATGAGTTGAATTAGATTATTGACTAAAGCATTTTTAACTAAACCACTTAATATATTTTTTTTAATCGCTAAGTGCTGTACAGAAATGCAACATAAAACAATTCAGCTGTTTTCACGAAAAGAGAGAGAAAAGAGAAAAACCAGCAAAATAGTGCTATAAAAACAGGAGCTCAGTAATAGAGTCCAATCCTATGGCTCAGGGGAAATCTTGGCAAAAAAGAATTAGGAAACTAATTGAAATGTATATAACATGTTAAACCAAGGATTAAAGGCTTAATATATGTAATTACTGATTTAGCATATGTGGAAAAGAAATTATAAAGTAAAGTAATTGGATATGTGTGATTAAGAGGTTGGCATTGTATTCCCTCATATTGATACCTATGCTTTTATTTATAAGTGTGCACTATTTAAATATGAAATAAATTTTACTATTTTTAAAAAAAGTGGCATTTTTTGCAGCTCCCAGGTTTTGGGGAAGCCAGGAGTGTCAGAGGTGCTCAGCTTCTGTGCACAGCAAATCAGCCGATGACATCAAGAAAGGCAGGGCAGAGAGGTGATAGTTCTGCAACACCCAGAGGGCCAAAGAACTCCCACACTTGGTGTAACACTTTGACTGGAGAGCAAGAAGGTAAAATGTCATAGCCAAACTCAGCATAGGTGGCGGCAGAAGGCGGATGAGAAGACCAACCACCCCCTAGAACAGCTTTTCCAACCTGTTGCCCTCCAGATGGACTTTAAGTCTGCCCACCTATCTTCAATACAGTGGTACCTCGGGTTAAGAACTTACCGTATTTTTCGCTCTATAAGACGCACCAGACCACAAGACACACCTAGTTTTTGGAGGAGGAAAACAAGAAAAAATATATTCTGAATCTCAGAAGCCAGAACAGCAAGAGGGATCGCTGCGCAGTGAAAGCAGCAATCCCTCTTGCTGTTCTGGCTTCTGGGATAGCTGCGCAGCCTGCATTCGCTCCATAAGACGCACACACATTTCCCCTTACTTTTTAGAAGGGAAAAAGTGAGTCTTATAGAGCAAAAAATACGGTAATTCGTTCTGGAGTTCCTTGCTTAACCTGAAACTGTTCTTAACCTGAGGTACCACTTTAACTAATGGGGTCTCCCGCCACCGGAGCACAATTTCTGTTCTCATCCTGAAGCAAAGTTCTTAACCTGAGGTACTATTTCTGGGTTAGCGGAGTCTGTAACCTGAAGCATCTGTAACCCGAGGTACCACTGTATCTTTCTTTCTTTCTTTCTTTCTTTCTTTTAATACAGGACAAATACAGGACAAAGCCTTCTCCCTCCACCCCTGGCCAAAAACAGACCCTCCAAGCGTCCCTTTTTCCAGGGATATCCCTGATTTGGAGAAGCCATCCCGATTTCTGATTTGATCCCGCAATGTTCCCCTCTTCCTTAGCACGTCCCTGTTTTCACTGGAGAAATGGTGGAAGGTATGGAATTATCCGACCCCTGAGCTGTCTGAAGGCAATCCTGTATAGGGAAGAGTTTTAAAATGTTTTATGAGGTGCTTTTTTTCTGAGGGGGACACTTACCCCTAAACATTTTGTGAATCTTTGTACTTTTGTCCATTTACTGTATTTATATTTCCCAATTTGAACTATAAAATTGCGTTTTTCTTGAGTCAAAATGAGAGTATCCCTAAACATTTTTTTAGAAAAAAAGCACTGGTTTTATTATGTTTTTATATATGTTGGAAGCCGCCCAGAGCGGCTGGGGCAACCCAGTCAGATGTGTGGGGTATAAATAGTAAAATTATCATTATGGAATGGGACGTCCCTATTTTCATTGGAGAAATGTTGGAGGGTATGCAAGAAACACACTTCTTCCATTCTGTGCTCCCCCCAATATTTCTTTTTCAGACACCACCCCTGAAACTGGAGACAAAATGGGCTTCAGCAGCACACAGTCTTCCTCCAAAAAGAAATGTACAGTGAATTAAACCGCTTCTATGTCTTGTTGGCCACGTGTGCTTCAGCTCCCTTCTCTTCTTTTTAAACCAATTTTTCTTAAGAACCCATTTAAAGAGAGGTCACGCTCACGACGACAGAGCATTGAAGGCTGATATGATGTCTGTTTGTGAGGGAGACGGAGGGAGGGAGCGAGACTGTCTGATTGACTGAATTAGCTCCGTGAGCAGGGAAGTTAGTGTCATTCAAAAACGAGTTCTTACAAGCACCGGCTTCTTCATAAAGTAAATTTACCTTTTCGTTATTATTTACTGAGTACGCCTGGATTTCATTTGTATGGATTTTTATTTGGCAAATAATAAAAAAATGAAATAAAAATAGTACAGACAATCTAATAAGATGGGGATGGCAAACATTATTTGGAGTCTGTATTATGATCCTGAGGTCATGATTCTTTCTTTTCTTTTTCTTCCCCCTTCAGTTTAAAGCTTGCAGTAGATTATGGGTGGAATTCTGCAGGGAGTTCTCTTACGCAAACCCCACAGAATGACTCTTACCTGTGAGTAAACTTGCATCCATGCTGTGGGTAGTAGTCAACTAAGCCTTACTCATACTAGACCCACTGAAATTAATGAACATTGCTACTCTGAGTAGAATTTAGCTGCCAATTAAAAGCATTCTTAAACCACTTTCAACGATCATAGTTCCTCCACAAAGAATTATGGGAACTGTTGTGTGTTTACGGTGCTCTGTAAGGAGTCTCCTTACTAATCACAATAATAATAAAATGACATCCAATTGCATCCAAACATTGACCAAAATCTGCTCCTTATTTTCCTGAACCACCATGCAAAATTCCATTGTAGTATCTTAATGCAGAGCAAATAACTTCCCAAAAATATACAGGAGATGCTGGTAGATTCTTCTTGTTGTCCATTATTATTTTTTGGAAAAAAAATAGCTGATGGTTTATCATTTTCATTGCATTTTTATTCTCTGCTTTGAAAACATGTAGCGCAGAGAAGTAGATCATGTAAACCTTTGTAAATTGTAGGATTGCCTTAATGGTTTTTTAAAACGTTTGAGGTGTTAAAATACCTTTGCATTTGTGCTTTTATGTGAATTCAATTTATTATGCCAAATACATGGTTCTACTTGAATTCAATTTATCACGCCAAATATATGGTTCTAACTGAAAATGTGTGCAAAGATTGTGACAAAGACAAGAAATAAAAGTAGATTACTTACTTAGAAAAGCCATAAATATAGGGAAGGAAGGAGATTTTGAAATAAAATATGATGTAAGAATGGTTGGGACATTTGGGACATGAGATAGTAGTTAGAATCAAGGGGTTCAGTGCATTCATTTCAATGAGAGTGTGAATGAAGACTGTGCCACTGAAATTAGTGGGACTTCAAAGTCCTGGCTGATAGCTGCATCCTCCCAGGTTTTTTAACCATAGATTGCTTTTTAACATTTGCAATGCAGACAGGAGTGTGAGAAGCAAATGGAGGAAACAAAATGGATTTTTCCATAAAATTCCATCGTTTTGTTATTTTCTGCCTAGCACTCGTATATGCATTCAAATCAAAGGTCCTCTGGGTATATACAAAACCACACACTTTGCTTTTGGCTTGGCTCTTGGATAAAACAATTTACAACACTACCACCTTGTGGCAAAAGAACTGCATCTGTTTATTCTGAGTTTCTCTTGGATCTTGCCATGTGTGCATTCAAAGGCATATGCTAGACCCGGTCAGTTTTTCCTACATTAGCTCTATCTAGTGCCATGGTTCCTAATGTGGGGGGAAAGGGGGGCAATTTGAATTTTAAGGGGAGCAATTCGGGAATGTGTTATTAACAGTGAATGGCCTTTTAGGCTTCCTCCACGTGAATAGGAGTTCACTTTTTGAATAATAAGAATTATTTGTCACTTGGGTGGGGAGGAATCAGGATTTTAGAGATGCTTAGGTGGGGCATGGCCAAAAAAAGATTGGGAACCACTGATCTATTGCAACTGATGCCTCAGCTGGTCACCATTCTGCGCAAATGAAACTTACTCATTTCACAACGGCAACAGGCATCTGAGAGATCCGTCTTTGCTAAAAGTCTGCAGGCTCAGAGCTGGCTCAAGTTTTGGGGAAATAGCTCAAGTACAATCAGCGGTGCAGGTGGGTCATTTTAGATAGACTCTGGAGTTAATATTGTTACTGGAGGTGGGGATGTGCTCTTTCAAGCCCGTCTTACCCATAGAGGCTAGGAGTGCGGGACAGCAGGGCACCAAGTTCTGGAGGGCGCCAGGCGAGAGTCTGGGGAACACCGAACGAGTGCGCTGAGTGAGTGAGCGAGGGTGCATGCGCCACTCCTGCCAAGCGTCGGCTCAGTTTTTTCCCTTTTAGCCTGCAGGCGCCGAATTCTGCCGGGCGGCAGAAGGCTGAAAGGGAAAAAGCCGAGCCAACGCTTGGCGGGAGAGGCACACGCGCCCTCACTCACTTGGCACAAGCTGGCTCGCTCGGTGTGCTGCCTGCCGTGGCCACCGTGGCACAAAGCGGCCAGCTGAGCCAGGAGGCACCACGTCCAACCTCCGCCTCTTCCCCGCCGCTGCCCTCCTCCTCCAGCCCTCAAAAAAGGTCAACTCTGGGAAAGGGGGAAAGGGACCAGAGGGATCTTTGCACCACGGCAGCAGATATGCTTAAGACGGCCCTGTGCTCTTTAGATGGCAATTGTAGACTTTTAGAGTTGGAAGGGAAATCTCAACTAAAGCATCCTTGACCATCCAACCCATGGGTAGGCAAACTAAGGCCCGGGGGTCAGATCTGGCCCAATCGCCTTCTAAATTCGGCCCACGGACGGTCCAGGAATCAGTGTGTTTTTACATGAGTAGAATGTGTCCTTTTATTTAAAATGCATCTCTGGGTTATTTGTGGGGCCTGCCTGGTGTTTTTACATGAGTAGAATGTGTGCTTTTATTTATAATGCATCTCTGGGTTATTTGTGGGGCATAGGAATTTGTTCATATTTTTTTTCCAAAATATAGTCCGGCCCCCCACAAGGTCTGAGGGACAGTGGACCGGCCCCCTGCTGAAAAAGTTTGCTGACCCCTGATCCCACCTCTGCTTAAAAACCTCCAGTGAAGGAGAGTCCACAACCTCCTGAGGGAGACCGTTCCACAATGTACGTATTTTATTTGCATAGTAATATAGAAACATAGGAAACTGCTTTATACGAGTCTATCAAGCTCAGAATTGACTACTTTCAGGGGCAGCAGCTCTTCAAGGTTTCAGCCAAGAACTTTTCCCAGCCCTACAAGGAGACACCAGGGATCGAACCTGAGACCTTTGACACACAAGACCATGCACTCTGCCACTGAGCTGTGGTCCTTTGCTTACTTCAAAATGTGTTAAGCCCCTGCTGCTGATCCTAGAGGCCTCACCACAGAGTAGGACCTCAGACTTCTGCCTCAAAGCCCTGCCCTGAAAGCACATCACTATATGTTGGAGTCTTTTCTTTAAACCAGTTTTACATAGTGCCTGCTTTTGCATTAGTAACCCATTAAAACAAGGATGGGAAGGGTGGCAATTGCACACCTCTAGCTAAAGGACTACAATTCCTATCAACGCCAGCTAGCATGGCCACTGCTCAAAGATTAGAAAAGTTTACAAAAGCATTTATACTGCAGTTGATATTTTAAAAATCTCCAAGAATTTTTTCTATTATTTTTTTTAAAACACAAAAATTAAAATAAGGGATGATGGGAATTGTAGTCCAACATCAGATTGATGGGAATTGTAGTCCAACATGCAGTTTCCCCATTCTGGCTTTGTCTGTTATGCTTATTACCAGTGCAGAAACCAGGCAATTGAAAAAGGGGGAAGCCCTTCAGTTCTCCTGCCATTTCACCAATACAGTGGTACCTCAGGTTAAGTACTTAATTCGTTCCTGAGGTCCGTCCTTAACCTGAAACTGTTCTTAACCTGAGGTACCACTTTAGCTAATGGGGCCTCCTGCTGCTGCCGTACCACTGGAGCACGATTTCTTTTCTCATCCTGAAGCAAAGTTCTTAACCCGAGGTAATATTTCTGGGTTAGTAGAGTCTGTAACCTGAAGCGTATGTAACCTGAAGCGTATGTAACCCGAGGTACCACTGTACTTATTTGCAGTTTTTATTTTATTTTTTTTACATTTATATACTGCCTTTATTTCCAAGGATCTCAAAGCGGTGTACATGGTTCTCCTCCTCCTCATTTCACCCTCGTGACAACCCTAGGAGGTAGGTTTAGGCTAAGAGATGGTGACTGGCGAAAGGTCACCCATCAAGCTTCATGGCCGAGTGTGGGGGATTCGAACCCTGGTCTCCCAGGTCCTAGTCCAACACTCTAGCCATTATGCCACACTGGCATAGCACAGGAGGTCAACAGGTATCCCAAAGATATTCCTCACCAAGTTTGAAATGCTGCATGGAAATCAGTCGTCAGTTAAGTGGAATTAAGACCTCAACAGGAAGCTTCTGACTGCACCTGATCCACGCAGGTGGCGCTGTGGTCTAAACCACTGAGCTTCTTGGGCTTGCCAATCGGAAGGTCGGTGGTTCGAATCCCCATGATGGGGAGAGCTCCCGTTGCTCTGTCCCAGCTCCTGCCAACCTAGCAGTTCAAAAGCATGCCAGTGCAAGTAGATAAATAGGTACCACTGCAGTGGAGAGGTAAACGGCGTTTCCATGCGCTCTGGTTTCCATCACGGTGCTCTGTGCTCCAGAAGCTGTTTAGTCATGCTGGCCACATGACCCGGAAAGCTGTCTGTGGACAAACACTGGCTCCCTCGGCCTGAAAGTGAGATGAGCGCCGCAACCCCAGTCACCTTAGGCTGGATTTAACCGTACAGGGGTTATTTACCTTTACCTTTTACCACCTTAACAACATAAGAGCAGCACTGCTTGGATCAGACTCAAAGTCCACCTAGTCCAGCATCCTCTTCTCAGAGTAGCCAATCAGATGCAAACTGGACTCTGTCCACCTGTGTTTGCTAGTAACTGGTAAATGATACCTCGGGTTAATAACTTAATTCCTTCTGGAGGTCCGTTCTTAACCTGAAACTGTTCTTAACCTGAAGCACCACTTTAGCTAATGGGGCCTCCCGCTGCAGCCGCACGATTTCTGTTCTCATCCTGAAGCAAAGTTCTTAACCCGAGGTACTATTTCTGGGTTGACGGAGTCTGTAACCTGAAGCGTCTGTAACCCGAGGTACCACTGTATTTTCAGAAGCATATTGCTCAGCAGTGGAACTAGAACCTAACCATCATGCCTAGTAGTCATTGCTGTCTTCTCCATGAATTTTGTCTATTTCTCCTTTAAAGCCATCTGACAGATCACTGCATTTTGCAGGAGTGCATTCCATATCTTCCAGCCCATGCATCTCCCATGCAGACACTGCCAGGCTTAAGATCTGGATCAGTATCCGTGCCCCATGTCTGCGGAGGCTACATAAGAGATGTGATGGCCCCTGAGATGGTACCTAAGACCGTGGGACGCCCACGCTGAGCCCTGCACTCTGCCAACTGCTCAGCCTCCACAAAGTACAGGCAGGGAATCCCATCCAACTGGCTGGGCTATGATGGATAGCATCTTCCTTTCCCTTGTACTGCATTCTGGAATCCAAGCAGCAAGAGTTCTCCATTCCACCTATGCCCTCCTCGAAAGAGAGAGATACTGCCTGAAGGGTCAATTTACTGGCACATCTACAGCATCAGTACCCTCGCCCCATTTAAGTTGTTCGCAGGTAGCATGTCAAAAAAGGAGAACCTTGCGTCTGTTGGTGAATGGTGGGTGCACATGATTGACGGGTCATCAACACCCACGGGCGTTTCCCATGAGCGGCAGGTGGCAAAACAATCCAATTAAAAGGTCCCACAGCCAGCTCCATATGGAGCTGGCTGACCTCACCGAAAGAATCCGCGACCAGAAAGAAGAGGAACACCAAGAAGACTGGAAGAAATTTAAAGACTATTTGAATAAATATTGTAATATTAAAGATATGTAACCACTTGAAAGAAACAATTAGGCCTAGGATTAAAATGGAATTAAATTTATAAATAAGAAAATGTACGATAAGGAAAGCTTTGTAATATGATTAGGACTGTGATATGGTCTTTTGAAACTGATATTGGAACTGCTACATAGAATTACTAAGAAATTCGGATGGAAGAGATTCGAGGAAGTCAAATATTATGTTTATGAAGATGGATGGTACTTAATTTTAATTAATTAAAGTGGTAATACGTTGTATGCATCTTTTTTCTCTTTTTCTCCTATTTTTTGTTTGTCTTTATTATTGTTAATCTCTTCTTTTTTTACTATGTTTATCTACTGAAAATAATAAATATTATTTTGGGGAGGAAAGGTGCCCACGGCCTCCACAAAAATCTGTTGATCAAATAACTAAGAGCTTTGAAAGGGAGAGCGTGCATTGGTTGCATCACTTCTGTATTGGTTGCACAGCCGGAAGCCACTCTGGGAGATCTTCAAACTGAAATTATGGGGTGGGTGGGAATACAAACATCCAAAATCAAAAATCAAAAAATAAAAACCTGCCTCTGTGATCAGATGTCTCTCCCTGTATTGTGCGTACAGGTCTTCATTTGGGGGGGGGGTGAATGGGAGAAAACAGGGGCACGGAAAATGAGCACAAAACAATGTGCAATCTCGATTACAGAAATCAGCTTCCCATGAAGCTCATCTTCGGTTTTTAAAAAACGGAGATATGCTTGAGAGTGGCAACACAGGGGAAAACTCTCAAAAGCCACAAGGGAAATACAATTGACACTGATAGGGGCTGAGGCTCCAGGAGCTTCTATTAGTTCTCTGGTCTTTCCTGACAAAATTATGTAAAAGGTATTTTAAGTGCATAATTCATACAAGCACATGTTTTGGGCGACCTTGGCCCAGGTTTCTATTTTAAGTGCCAACTATGCACAGCTGTGGGGAATGAGTAAAAAAAAGGGGGGAATGCTAACACTAGTAGAAATATAGAATTTATTTCAATTTACAATAAGGCAACATAACATTTCTCATACAGGAAGTGACAGATACACATATAGGGCTGCTGCCAACACAGACCATGGAAGAAGTGCATTTCATCAGACACTGTTTACCTCCAGTATTTTTTCCCCTTCCGACTTTTTAGCGTTTTATTACAAAGGGAGCAGAGTGATTTTTTAAAAAAAAAATTTTTTTTGAGCGTTTCAACCACTTGCTCTTCTCCATTTCGCGAGGGGTGGGACAGCGGCCCCCCAGACTGCATCAAACATTTTTCCAGACAGTTCTTCTGAAAGATGGAGTGGATTTCTACAAGAAGCAACCTTTTTAAAAGAACAAAAATAAAAACAATGTCTGCAGGCTGTTTTGGTTCCTCACTGCAACTGTCAAGAATAGCCACCAGTCAAGGTTTCATTTTTCTAGTTGTTCATCCTGGTAACACTAAATGACATTCACTTCCTCCCTAAAAACTTATCGGCAACAACAAAAATACACCCATCAAAAACAAGCCATCAAAATGTTAGACCACCTATTCAAACAATCAACACACAGCAATCCATCAGAGTGACCATAGAGGAGTTTTCCAAACTTTCCATAACCACTTAAACAACGTTGACTGTTATTTGTACAAACTACATAACTTGGGCTCGATTTTTATTACTGTTATTATTATAATCATTATCTACAATCCCCCTTGGGCAAACATTCAGAAGTTGCTGCCTGGGATTTTCCCATTCTGCTTCAATCCAGTCCTCTTTTCCCAGACATCAAAAGCAAGAATTCACCAGCGGACAGTGGCAAAACCAACAAGCCACAGCTGAAGGGAAAACAAAGCGGTGCCTTGGCTCTCCCCACACTAGGTGCTTTGATTTCTTCTCTTTTCTAATGGGGGGGAAAACAATCCACACGTTTCTATAGCGATGAGGCATGGAAAGCGTCCGCCAGAAGAGATCAGTCAGAGTCTGCTGGTCGACTCGACAAGGCTCCATTTCCTATTATCATCTTGCTGTAGTTCTTCTGCTCCTCTTCCTTGAAAGTCTCCTTGACTTTGGCTCGTTTCAAACCTCCGTCCCTGAAAAGAACAGGGCAGAAAGGGAAATGTATGAAGTAGGATAAAGATGGCACTCCTAAGAAGGCTGGCTAGCACAAGGATTCCCAACAGGACGTCTCCCTCTTCTCTCCCCAAATCATAGAATTGGAGGGTTGAAGGCCGACCCCCTGCAATGCAGGAATATGCAGCTGTCCCACACAGGGATCGAACCTGCAACCTTGGCATTATCAGCACCATGCTCCAACCAGCTGAGCTATCCAGTTGATATGCTACAAAGGATTGCAGGAAGTTAAAGGGGTATGTGGAGAGAGGTGAAAGGAGAAGGCGGTTGCACAACCAAAAGTCATTGCAATCGCAGATCTGTTCAGCTGGACACTATTGCATTTGTTGGCAGTGCTCAGAGCAGATCAAGACTGCAATCCTAAGTGCCATTTGTGGCGTTTGCCCGTTCGTTTGAACATGTCTGTACAGGGCGAGAGAAAGGGTTAATAGGTAGACCAATAGGAAAGCCGGAGGCGGAGCCTACCTGTTTATAAAAGGGCTTAGCCCGGGGTTTGAATTAGCTAGTTGGTTGGTTTTAATGGGTTGGCTGGTTGGGAAAGGCAGTTGGGAAAGCAGTTGGCAGAGAGTTGGAAATAGAGAGACAGTTAGTGGAGTTGGTTCTTGTGTGAGGGGAGGTAGAAGAGTTAGAGACAGGATAAAAATAAGACTAAGAAGGTAAAGAGTAACAAGGTTTTGAATGCAGTTAAAGTTTATTTGTGTCTGCAATAAACTACACTCTTCTTTGTTAACTTAAGAACCTGACTGAGACTAAGTGATTTACCGGGGAGGACCTGGTTGGTGGCAGCGGATTAGTGGTGTACGGGTCCATAGTCTGTGAGACGACTGGGGGCTCCGTGCGAACGCCACACCATTTACTTGGGAGTAAGCACCATTGAACTGACTAGGGCTTACTTCTGAGCAGACCTGGTTAGGCTTGCACTGTTACTTCTAGAATCATAGAACTGTAGTGCTGGAAGGGACTAGTCCAACTCCCTGCAATGTAGGAATCTCAACTAAAGCATTCAAGACAAATGGCAAACTGAATTCTAGGTCATTACCACCCACTGCTGAAATTTAAGGCACTAAATTTTTGCAGAGTACTCTCTAATTTCTCTCTCTCTCTCTCTCTCTCTCTCTCTCTCTCTCTCTCTCTCTCTCGGACATAGTCTCATTTTTCTCACCAGGGCAATTCTGTAAGTCCTCCTTGACGAGCGATGGCAGACTTCACCCTGTTAGCAAACTGAACGGCATCTTCTCCTTCCTGCAAAGAAAGAAACAGAACGCAGTTGTCTGTAACCCACATATAAATGCAATAAGGAAGTCAACTGCGGACTTCTCAAGTTTAGCCAGGAGAGGGAGAGAAGGGGGTTGACAATCAAAACAGCATCTCTGGTTAAAAGGTAAAGGGACCCCTGACCATTAGGTCCAGTCGTGGCTGACTCTGGGGTTGCGGCGCTCATCTCACTCTACAGGCCAAGGGAGCCGGCATACAGCTTCCACGTCATGTGGCCAGCATGACTAAGCCGCTTCTGGCGAACCAGAGCAGCGCACAGAAACGCTGTTTACCTTCCCGCCGGAGCGGTACCTATTTATCTACTTGCACTTTGACGTGCTTTCGAACTGCTAGGTTGGCAAGAGCAGGGACCGAGCAATGGGAGCTCACCCCGTCACAGGGATTCGAACCGCCGACCTTCTGATCAGCAAGTCCTAGGCTCTGTGGTTTAACCCACAGCGCCATTCGCGTCCCTTGCATCCCTGGTTAGCTTGCCCCCAAAAGTTATAAAGGCACCAATATGGGCCGTTCCTCCTGCTTCTTAAATGGCAGTGTCTGTGCCAACTCGCCAACAATGCAAAAAAGGTCAAATACCTCTCTCGTCACTGGCGGCAGGTACCAGACGTGGCACACAATGGCCCAGCTGGTCATGATTCGCAGAAGGTAGCTGACGATGCCGTGCTTGCTGCTGTTCCAGAAGGCGTCACCAAACTGGGGGTCGTACTACAAGAGGAGGACAGCGTTTGAGAGTCACGCTCACGGCCAACGTGAAAAGGGCCATTTCACAAGCCGTGTTAGAAGGAGCATTTTTGGAAGGGAGCAGAAATTCCCAAATGGTGTAGGGCTGTGAGAAGTTAACCAAGAGTTCAAAGGGTGAGGGGGGGGGCAACCATTAGGCCAGCGGTGAGACAACCTCTCGCCTATGGGCACAATGAGGTCCAGCAGGCTCCCCCCATTTGGCTTGCAAGGTTAGCATTCATGAGTGGTGGGGAGCTGGCAGATGAAGATGATGGAATATATGGAATTTGCTGAACTGACTGGGAGACTCCGAGACCAGAGAGAAGAGACGGTGGAAGAAGACTGGGAAAAGTTTAAAGACTATCTGAAAAAAATATGTTAATACAGTGGTACCTCAGGTTACATACGCTTCAGGTTACAGACTCCGCTAACCCAGAAATAGTGCTTCAGGTTAAGAACTTTGCTTCAGGATAAGAACAGAAATCGTGCTCCAGCGGCGTGGCGGCAGCAGGAGGCCCCATTAGCTAAAGTGGTGCTTCAGGTTAAGAACAGTTTCAGGTTAAGAACGGACCTCCGGAACGAATTAAGTACTTAACCCGAGGTACCACTGTATTTAAATCTTAGAATAGCTTTGGAAGTGGATATAGGCTGTAGAGTTAGAAGTAGAAGATAGTGTATTTTAAAACAGTATTATTTGTAAGTGATAAAATGTGAAGATTTTTATGGTAAAAGTAAGCATGATTAAAAAAATGGTTAAAAATTATGATATATGTAAACTGCTAAAGATGAGGTAAAATGAAAATCAGACAGGGGGACTTGGGGAAGCCCACCTAACAATGTTTAGAAAAAATAAGGATAAGGTAAGAATTTGTTTGTATTGTTTGTTTTTTCTGTTTGTGTTGTTTAGTTGTGTTATAAAATGAATAAAAAATTGGGGGGGGGGGAGTGGTGGGGAGCTGGCTAATTATAGTCAAGCCTCCCTATTGTACTGAGGCTTCCGCTTTCAGTTTTCGGTCTTCAAACGTTTCAGAAGTCAAACGGTCTTCCGGAACGGATTACGTTCGACAACCGAGGTTTGACTGTGGTCTGTAGATAGTTAGTACAGTGGTACCTCGGGTTACAGACGCTTCAGGTTACAGACTCCGCTAACCCAGAAATAGTACCTTGGGTTAAGAACTTTGCTTCAGGATGAGAACAGAAATCGTGCTCCGGCAGCGCGGCAGCAGCGGGAGGCCCCATTAGCTAAAGTGGTGCTTCAGGTTAAGAACAGTTTCAGGTTAAGAACGGACCTCCGGAACGAATTAAGTACTTAACCCGAGGTACCACTGTACTGGACTTGGTGCCATGGGTTTATGGCACACTGCTCCCTGGAAAGAGACAAATCTGCTTTCAGATGTAAGAACAGGAAAAGACTGGTTGCGTTTCATTCATTCCTCTGCCTAGTCCCTTTTTAGCAATGCTCAGGGATGGAGGAAGCTGAGCTTCCTGATGCTGGCTCTCACTTGCATCTTTGTCCAGTTTAATGTATCTGGAACCTGTCTGGAGGCATCTCCAGACTTCCATGCCTGCGTTGGGAGTCCATGAGATCCAGCAGCAGCCACACCTTGCTGGGAAAACATGGAGAAGCTATTGCCGTCCAGATGTTGCTGGTCTCCAGCTCCCAGTGGCCTCAGCCAACATAGCCTGTGATCAGGGCTGATGGGACGTGAAGTTCCACACATGCAGAGAGCACTAGGAATAGCTGTCCTAGGAACCGGCTAGAATTGGCTAGAAAACCTTCTAGAACCTAGAATATTTTTGCGTGTTCTTACCTTGATAGCAACTGGGTAGATTGTGCCACCGATTTCAAAGCTTCCCTTTTTAAACATCATGACCGAGGTGTTGTTTATACAAGTGCCTGGTTTTTTAAAAAGAAATAAGAGACAGAGCAATCAGTAAACACAAACCCAGATGGAGCATTATTCACATTAGGCATTAAAGTCCTGAGTTGCAGAAGGCTGTATTGAACTAAGTTGACCCGATTATGCCAGGACTTCTGATTGCTCAATGGATCTTTATCCTCTCCCTACATCCCTACCACATTTTTTAATATATTTATTTTTGCAGGCTGGGGGTGGGGTGTTGGGGGAAGAAGAGGGAGGGCAAGTTCCATTGTGCAAGCTGGAGTCGTTCCGTGAATGACAAAGGAACACAGGGAGCTGCCTTGTGCAAAGCCAGGCCATGGGTTCACCCAGCTCAATAATGTCTGCACAAGGGGCAGGGCCATCTTTACCCAGGGGTGAGGGGCACCCGGGCGCCCAATTCTGAGGAGAGCCAGGCGCCCGCCTAAGCTCTTATCTACCTGTTATGAAATAACAAATAATTTTGATCAAGCGAGAAAAACAAAATACATATATACCTAGGTATTACTGAAATGTATACCTGCTTCACTAAAGGGCGTGTCCACTAAAGGACACTAGTGGGACGCGGGTGGCGCTGTGGTAAAACCTCAGCGCCTAGGACTTGCCGATCGCATGGTTGGCGGTTCGAATCCCCGCGGCGGGGTGAGCTCCCGTCTTTCGGTCCCAGCTCCTGCCCACCTAGCAGTTCGAAAGCACCCCTAAGTGCAAGTAGATAAATAGGTACCGCTTTATAGCGGGAAGGTAAACGGCGCTTCCGTGTGCTGCGCTGGTGCTGGCTCGCCAGAGCAGCTTCGTCACGCTGGCCACGTGACCCGGAAGTGTCTTCGGACAGCGCTGGCCCCCAGCCTCTTAAGTGAGATGAGTGCACAACCCTAGAGTCGGACACGACTGGCCCGTATGGGCAGGGGTACCTTTACCTTTACCTTATACCTGCTTCACTAAAGGACTTTCGACTTTGTGCACTCATTTACCAAAGGCGCGCCGTGCCAAAGGCAGCGCTTGTCATTTACCACAGTGGCGCTTGTCAGTAAATAAATTAAAAAACAAAGTTTGTTTCTTTTTCCTCCCTTCTTTTGTGAACAAGAGATAAGGCGTAAGCATGGTGTGTGACATAAGCACAATAGTCATACCTCGGATTACAGCCGTTTCAGGTTGCGTCTTTTTGGGTTGTGGACTGCCAAAACCCAGAAGTACCGGAATGGGCTACTTCCGGGTTTCGGCGGTCGTGCATGCACAGAAGCAGTAAGTCGCGCTTTGCGCATGCGCAGAAGCGCTGAATCGCAACCTGTGCATGTGCAGATGCGGGTTGCGAACATGCATCCCGCACGGATCACGTTCCCAACCTGAGCGTCCACTGTAAAAGTTAATTTGGGGCTAAACTAAATTTGGGGGCGCTGGGCGGATTTTTGCACCCCGGCGGCACATACACTAAAGACTCCCCTGACAAGGGGTATATGCTGGATGCCAAGCCACATATCAGGGGGAAGGAAGGGACAAGGGCAGAGAGAAGCTCAGCCACATCGCCTTTATTATTTATGTATTCATCATTATTATTTGTTGAATTGTTTGTCGCATTACCTTGCCCAGGACAACCTAAAGCCACTTACAACCACCCAGACGAAAACACCCCATGCAGACACGTGAAAACCAAGAGAAAATAAGAAATTAACTTATTTCCCTTGGTTTTCATGTATCTGCATGGGATGTCTGTGGCCCGCTGCTAAGTGGCCACAGATAGTTAAATTAGGCCAAAAGCCTGGCTATAATGCTTTTGCCTGGTGCCTAATGAAAGGTGCCAATTGAACCTCCCTGGGGAGAACATGCCACAAATGGGGAGCCACCACAGATAAGGCCTGCTCTTGTGTAGCCATGGAGGAGGCGAACAAAGATGGGCCTCATATTACGATCTCACTGTTTACGGTCATATTCTGCTGTTTTCCTCCATAAGACTGTCACAAGAGAGGATGTTCTCGCAGGAATTTGATGTAACCAACCTGAGGGGAACACCTCACGGCGAGGGAAGAGTCCAGGTGTGACTTAGATAGTATTAACATATGGTCTGCGTGTGTGTGGTTTGGGAGCTGCACGGTCAGGGAAAAAACAATGCTGTCCAGGGTTGTAAAGACTGCGGAGAGAATAATTGGGTGCACTCTTCCCACCTTGGATCAAATCTATGCTTCCAGGTGCTATAAGAAAGCTGCAGAGATAGTGCAGGATAGTGCACACCCCGGAAATGATCTCTTTCAGCTTCTGCCTTCTGGAAGAAGGTTCGGGGTTTTAAAGACTAGGACTAGCCGCCTGAGAAACAGTTTCTATCCAAATACGATTTTGGTTTTAAACACAGTGTAACGTAGTCTCTATGGGAGTATATTGTATTTAATTATGGGGTATCAGAGTTTTTAGGGGGTTAACCAGGCTGGGATAGCTGGGTTAGCAGGCGTGTTGGTTTTTGAATGTCTGATGTAGATTTTTCAATTTCGTTGTTCTGTATGGGACAATGACAATAAAGATTATCGTATCGTATCGTAATTGTTATTAACCCACAAATGAGGGAACAGAAGAGTGTGTTTTACCTTCTGGAAAAATTAAAATGGGCAGCTTCTCCTTATTCGCAACATGTTCCCTCAACCTGAAAGAAAAGGAGAAATATTTCAGTCTTTGCCTCAGTACTCAAGAGGGTCTCTTGGAATTAATCTGTTTCCAATAACTCAGAACATAAGTAGAGGGTTGCTGGATCAGGTCAAAGGTCTAATCCAGCATCCTGTTCTCACAGTGGCCAACCAGATGCCACCATGGGAAGCCCACAAGCAGCAGCCTTTGATGGCAACATCCTCTTTCAAAGCCATCCAAGCCAGAGGCCATTGGCAACACCTTGCAGGAGCAAATTGCACACCTTAGCTCTGTGCTGTGCAGTGAAATATTTAAGAGTCAAGCAGGCCAAGTGGTTCTCAGATCGGGAGGTACCTTTCAAGGTCCTCCTCTTCAAAGCATCGTTTCAGTTTGGTGTGGGTGGGGAAGAAATTTTACCAACAGAAGGAAGGTAAGGTTTTAAATTGCATTTTTACCTGTATTTTAAATTGGGTTTTTTTCCTATTATGTTTTTACTGTAATTTTACTGGTGTTAGCTGCCCTGAGCCCGGCTCTGGCCAGGGAGGGCGGGGTATAAATAAATATTTTTATTTTTATTTATGTTGTTGGCAGTGGCTGCAAAGCAGCTGCATGGACTTGCCAGAGGGGTTTGGCTTAGTAAGCCGGGATATTCAAGGAGCTGCATGTGGGTTTGCAAAGCACTTTTGCAGCTGCTTCACTCCAGCCAGCAGTTGAACAAGCAATAAATAATATTATATTATATATTATTTATACCCTGCCCATCCGACTGGGTTTCCCCAGCCACTCTGAGCGGCTCCCAACCGAATCTTAAAAACACAATATAGCATTAAACATTAAAAACTTTCCTAAACAGGGCTGCCTTCAGATGTCTTTTAAAAGTCAGATAGTTGTTTATTTCCTTGACATCTGATGGGAGGGCATTCCACAGGGTGGGCGCCACTACCAAAAAGGCCCTCTGCCGGGTTCCCTGTAACCTCACTTCTTGGAGGGAGGGAACTTCCAGAAGGCCCTCAGAGGTGGACCTCAGTGTCTGGGCAAAACGGCCAAGGCCGTTTCACCAGTTTTGCCCAGAGATAAGGCAGACCAGGGTGCTTAAAAAACAATGTTTATATATATCAGATTTTTTTTTATTTTTAAAATAAAATCCTTTTGGAGGAAAAATCTTTCTAAATATAATTTTCTATTTAAGTTACATTATAGTCCAAAGGCTATTCATCAGGAAATAAGGATTTGTTTTACGTTTTTCATGTGTTTCAGTTTTAAAAAAAAATTGTTTAACCACATCAGTTAACAAACATGGATACATATGCTATAATGTTATTGTTTTAGTTAAATACATTGTGTAAATTGTTACTAATGATTATTTTTCCCTTTCCAATAAAGTACAGCAGAAAAATTGTCGAAATATAAACAGTTAACTCATTAGACCTCAAAACAATTTCATAATTATCTGTCTATGTATTTCTAATAGTATAACCAAATCAGGAATTTCTGATATAACTGAAAAAACTACTCTGAAAATTTATCATTCCGAAAATGAAACCTTCATCTGGTTGTAAATATTAAGATTATACCAGCAAGAATGAGTCTTTCTGCAAAAAAAAAGAGATTTAAATCAAGTCTTACTGACTAGTGATTTAAATCGTGATGTAAATTGATTTGAGCTAAATCAAATCCACCCTGAGGCAGACTATACCTTTATTTGCATTTGCAAGATTATCAATGGACAGAACCAGTGGCGTAGCGTGGGGGGTGCAGGGGGGGCGGGCCGCACCGGGCGCAACATCTGGGGTTAGGGCAAATCCATGGGTTAGGGGGCGCAAATCCACGGGTTAGGGGGCGCAAATCCACGGGTTAGGGGGCGCAAATTACTTGCCTTGCCCCGGGTGCTGACAACCCACGCTACGCCACTGGACAGAACTAATGCAATGACATATCACAGAGACTACACACCATTAGCCTGATCCTCTTTCGTATCTTACTTTTCTAATCCCCAATGTCAGTTAACACAAGGAGCGCCACTTTACCGTGCAGTAAATAAGAAGCGTACAAATATGTTAGCTTTAAAGCATGGGTAGGCAAACTAAGGCCCGGGGGCCGGATCCAGCCCAATTGCCTTCTCAATCCAGCCCATGGACGGTCCGGGAATCAGCATGTTTTTACATGAGTAGAATGTGTCCTTTTATTTAAAATGCATCTCTGGATTATTTGTGGGGCCTGCCTGGTATTTTTACATGAGTAGAATGTGTGCTTTTATTTAAAATGCATCTCTGGATTATTTGTGGGGCCTGCCTGGTATTTTTACATGAACAGAATGTGTGCTTTTATTTAAAATGCATCTCTGGGTTATTTGTGGGGCCTGCCTGGTGTTTTTACATGAGTAGAATGTGTGCTTTTATTTAATAATAATAATAATAATAATAATTAATAATAATAAAATTTTATTTATATCCCGCCCTCCCCAGCCGAAGCGGGGCTCAGAACGGCTAGCAAGAATAAAATAATACAGCATTCTAAAATCAATTCATTATAAAATCAGTTTAAATCAAATCAATTCAAATTCAAATTCAAATGCATCTCTGGGTTATTTGTGGGGCATAGGAATTCGTTCATTTCCCCCCCCCCAAAAAAAAAAAATATAGTCCGCCCCCCAAGGTCTGAGGGACAGTGGACCGGCCCCCTGCGTAAAAAGTTTGCTGACCCCTGCTTTAGAGCAACCCACAGCCATTTGTCTCTTGGTGTTCGGGTAAAACAACAACAAAGCCCATACCTTTTCGTCACCAGGTGGCGATCTTTCATTTCGGAGCGCTCAAACCAAACATGTGGGCAGGCTTTGACGGTGGCTCTCTGAATCACACCCATTAGGCCCCCATGAGCTTGGCCCACCTGTAAGGTCCCCCCACCAAAAAAAAGACAAAATCAAATCAACAGGGAGTTCCTTCAAAATAGTTGCCTTTTAAAATTATAAAGGAGCCTTGTGAGTGGAGTTGATCGCCCCCCCCTATGCATTGAAAGTGATGTCATTCTTGAAGGACATGATTATGTCATCTTTAAGTGCCCACAATCTGCTTTTTTGAGCTTCCATTACTATCTGTTTGCTGGGAGGTTAACAACGTTGTGTCAGGGAGGTGGTTATCTCACACTTTCTACTGCACGTTACTGTCACTTCCCAGAATCATAGAATTGTAGAGTTGGAAGGGACCCCTTAAGTCATCTAGTCCACCCCCTGCAATGCAAGGATCTAAGCTAAAGCATCCATGACAGATGACCATCCAACCTCTGCTTGAAAACCTCCAAGGAAGGAAAGTCTACAACCTCCTGAGGTAGATCATTCCTCTGCCAAACAGCTCTCACTGTCAAAGTATTTTCTGATGCTTAGTTGGGATATACTTTCTTGTAACCTGAATCCATTGGTTTGGGTCCTGCTCTCCGAACCCAAACATTGTTTTAATGGCATTTAATTGAACATTGTTTTAATGGCAGGGTGCAGATGGGGCCTTTGCCACTTATCTGATATTGACAAAGCCAGGCATGTCCAAAGACCATTTCGGGGGCCCAATTCAGCCCACTGGTTGGTTTAATCTGGCCCCTGTGGCAGTTTATTTCCTGGGGGTAATAGCCTAAAAAAAAGCTCAACAACTTCAAAGGTTAACAACTTTGGTTGGTCGGCCCTCATGGCCCTTCACTTCATCAAATCTGGCCCTCTGTGAAAAAAGTTCGGACACCACTGAACAAAGCCTTCATGGCAGTGAACTGGGCAGGCATGTCAACAATTTGTTTTGCATGAGGAGCTATTTTTCTGGCAACCCTACACACAGATAAGACACAGCCTTTGAATATCTGCCTTGATATAGCACTAAACCTTCCTCATTTTCTTTCCCCATTTACCCTTGCCTCTTCTTTCTCCGTTTCTCGGTGTTAACTGTAAGCTCCTCAGGACAAAGACCTGCTTTCTTAAGCAATGTCAAGTGTTATCCACACCGATAGCACTGACAGGTGAACACTATTAAAAGTGCTTCTGTGCAGCTGCACAGCTAAATCAGTTGCACCAGTTCCTCTTCCTTTTTGCATCAAGAGTTTTCTCAACTCAACACGAAGCAATGGCTTCAATTATTAGCAACTAGGAAGTAGCTACAGTTCAACGCTGGCTTCATGTACAGAGGTCTTTACAACTCTCAGTCCTTGCAATTGCAAAACTCATGAGGCTTAAGACGTACCATTGCGTAACAGCCATCATTGGTCAAGATTATGACGTCTATTGGGGATGTGTGGTTGGCAACACAAATTCCTCCCTTCTTAGGCTTGTTCTCCCTGCAAAATGACAGGAGGACACCACAAGTTTTTCACAACTTTCCAGTAGGGGACGAGCGGCTCCGAGATGCCCATAAACCTGCCGCATGTTACACGTGAGTATTCTTCGCTGTAAAGGCTTAATAAGCAGTGTTGCCATTTAAAATGCATTCTTTGTCAACATTTAAGATTTCTAAGCTGCAATTCTCAGCCACAAGCAAGACATTTAAAGCAGCGCACAGACTTTAAAAAGCATACAGTGGTACCTCGGGTTACATACGCTTCAGGTTACATACTCCGCTAACCCAGAAATAGTGCTTCAGGTTAAGAACTTTGCTTCAGGATGAGAACAGAAATCGTGTTCTGGTGGCGCGGCAGCAGCAGGAGGCTCCATTAGCTAAAGTGGTGCTTCAGGTTAAGAACAGTTTCAGGTTAAGTACGGACCTCCGGAACGAATTAAGTACTTAAACCGAGGTACCACTGTATTCTGAAAGCAATTGGACTTGGCATTTTTTTAATGGTCTTTAACCCCCAGAAGACCCACACACAGGCACTACACAGACAACTTGTGGGACCTTTCAGCTCAAGGAAAAGTCAAGTAAGAGGGGGCATGATAAGACTTGTATAAAATTAAGTATGCTGTGGAGGAAGTAGATAGAGAAAGGTTTTTGTCCCTCTCTCATAATACTCAGGCATCCAGTGAAGCTGAATATTCAGGACAGATAAAAGAAAGCACTTTTTCACACAGTGCATAGTTACAACTATAGGACTCCTACTGGAAGCAGCTATGGCCACCAACTTGGATGGCTTTTAAAGAGGTTTAGACAACTTTGTGGAGAATAAAGTTATTAATAGCTACTGGGTAAGTCTCCCCCCTTGGGAGCATTCCAAAGTCAAGGCATCACCACCAAAAAGGCCCTGCTTCATGTCACTACCCACTGCCCTTTCCAAAGGCCCACAGACTATACTCAGAAGAGGATGTTGACATCCGAGCAGGGAAAGATAAGCCCAGATAAGCCCTGTTCTTCATCATGCAGAGCCCAGAGATGACAGAGTGGACTGTACCACTTGAGACAGCTGGGGGAAGATGAAGTTTCTGAATCCCATCTCACAACAAAACACAACAGGCCCTTCCAAGCGTCCTTTTCACTGTGTATTCATGATGCTTTCGGGGGCAGTTATGTGCAATCCCACTTCGCATACCGTTTGAGCCTGCAAAGATTTTAGGATGGACATAATTTCTTTGTTTCCAATTGGTGGCTGCCCTTTTGCTTCCCACCAAAATTCTGTAACTGTTTAGACCACAAATGTACTGGGGGGAGGGGGGGACAGGTTGTCCCAGATGTGTTGTGCTCCAGCGCAAAAGTACAATAATGCAGTAACGTTGGAGAAGCATTGCAGAAGTGGAAGGAATGTGTGGACAGCCCAGTATTAATCCACCACCATGGGGTCACGAAGAGTCGGACACGACTAAACGACTAAACAACAACAACAACTAGGGAACTACTGATGTACCAAAGACGTAGTACAGAATGTACCTGCAAAAGCAACACACCTGTCTGGAGGGACCCAAACACACACACAAAAAGAACTTACTTTAAGTTAAACAAACAGCACTTCAGCTTAAAAGAGTTGATGCGCCATCCATTCCTTGTGCTAGCAGTTTACTTGCAGGGGTGTTTTGTTTTTTTACACAACAGAATGTTAAAAAGATGTGATCCCAGACTTGCAAACTCTAGTGGTACAATTCATTCTACCACTTGATTCTGCCTGATGTGTACATCAGCAGCAGCAACAAAATACACCTTGATCTACCCAGCACCATCAGAAAAGAACTTATCTAACTTCAGTCCTGGGAAGGGGTCGTGTTTTCTTTCACTCACTTGTTATGGTAATAAATGTTGCCAGAAAGCGCTCTGACAAGGATCCGGGAGCAGGTGAGGTGGACAAGGTCACTCAGCCAGTCTTTGGTTCTGCAAAACAGGAAAAACTGGGTGTAACAGCAGCCTTAGAAATCTAAGTTACGTAGGTCCACATTTCCCGGGATCTCAGAGTTGCAGCACTGGTTATTTACACATCACAACCTAATTTCAACTTCTTGATAGCAAAAGAGGAGTCAGCATTCTAAACAAGCTGCAGAACAAAGAGTTCAGTAGCTCTGTCTATAAAGATACATATTCAGAAAATCGATGATTTGGGAAAAGTGGCCTCCCAAAAATAATGGATACCCTCTTCTCTACAAAACCCAGCAGCCCCCCCACTTAATTCTCAACTCGTCTTGTCCTTTCAGCTGCTTTTGATCATGCTCTCCCCTTATCAATTACTTTTACACCCCAAGTCTATAAGATTGTGTCACCAGCTGGTCCCCATCTCTCTGCTTGTTATTTCAATGTCTCCATAAATGGAAATTCCCCCTTTGCTTTCCCTCTTATAAACACAGTCACGTATGTTTATAAGAACTTTTCTGGCAAAACGGATGGGCCATTAGTTTTACACAGCGAATAATGAAACTTGCTCCTGCAAGATTATAAAGCTTCGCACGATATAACATTACGCTTTGGCAGGTGAATCCCAGCTGTCAATCGGCATTCCAATAATTCCAATAAACAGCTTGCATTGACGCAAGAGGTTGGCCCAAGCCAGAGGTGGAGTTTTGTTTTCTCTTTCATAACCTCTTCTTTTCCCAAAGTTACTGATGCAAAGGAGATCCACTTACTCCCCATTTCGAAGCTGGCCTACCAGCGTGGCGCCGCAAATCATGGAAAGGATCCCAATGTGTGCCAAGGTAACCCTGGGGAGGGAAAACAAAAGGGAAAATCCAAAATGCATTATCCATTCAAGACCATCAGATCCTACTTGGAGCATCTTCAGATAATTTGCAATTGGAAATCCTGACAAACGAGTTTGATCGGAAGAGAAAGGCTTCCTTGAAGTGCATACTTTTGGTCTCCAGATGAGTTTTTAAAATGTAACCATCTCCATAACCATGTAGCATACTTGGATTCACAGGGAAACCCAGCCAGATGGGCAAGGTATAAATAATAAATTCATTACAGTATTATTATTATTATTACTATTATTACAGTGGTACCTCGGGTTACATACGCTTCAGGTTACATACACTTCAGGTTACAGACTCCACTAACCCAGAAATAGTGCTTCAGGTTAAGAACTTTGCTTCAGGATGAGAACAGAAATCGTGCTCCGGCGGCGCAGCGGCAGCGGGAGGCCCCATTAGCTAAAGTGGTGCTTCAGGTTAGGAACAGTTTCAGGTTTAGTACGGACCTCTGGAACGAAGTAAGTACTTAACCCAAGGAACCACTGTATTATTATTATCATCATCATCATCATCATCATCCTTCTCCAATCCAGGCACTGACCACCTTGACTGCAGCAAAGTACTGCATCGTGTGCCTTCAGGCGAGGACTTGGGTCACGTATTGTGGTATGGATTAGTGCTTTTAGAGCACTATTTCCCAAACTCGAGTCTCTAGCTGTTGTTGGACTACAACTCCCATGATCCCTAGCTAGCAGGACCAGTGGTCAGGGATGGTGAAAACTGTAGTCCAAAGAAAAGCTGAAGGCCCAAGTTTGGGAAACACCAAGCGCCAGACTAGGGCTTGGGCAACCAGGGTTCAAATCGCCACTCAGCCATGAAGCTCGCTGGGTGACCTTGGGCCAGTCACTGTGTCTTAGCCTTACCTACCTCACAGGGTTGTTTTGAGGATTAAATGAGGAGGGAAAGGACCATGTTGTCACTTTGAGCTTCTTGGACGCAAGCTGGGATACATACTAGTGGCCAAAATTGTGGGAACCTTTTGGGGAAACTATTTCTAGGTTTGATGGCTCACAAAACCCGATTGACTCTCTAAACACTCATGCTCATTGGTTACATACTGCATATCAACCTAAGCAACTTATGCTTCTTTTTCTGGTTATTTGGCTATAACTTTTGATAGAATACAGATAACTGAGCAAATTTGGTTGCATGACATTCTTCATTAAATTATCTTTCCATTGATATGTAAGTTTATGGTGTTACTCAAAAGAAAAGTGGTGTTGTGAGCCATCAAACCTCAGAAATACACTTTTCCCAAAAGGTTTCCACAATTTTGGCCACTAGTGTAATTAATAATAATACTTAACTCAAGCTTGTATGTTATTTGCAGCATTCCTGCAGAGTCCAAGGGTCCATCTCAGCTCAACCCCAGTGACAGAGAATAGCAAAGGAGAGCATTTGCCGGGCTTCAGAGGCCAGCGGGAGGAATCATCCAGAAAACCAAGGGACAACATAGCGTTATACCACATTGGGCCATTGGTAACACTGACTGGCCACTGCTCTCCATGGTTCCAGCCCAGGCGTTTAACCTGAAACCGCCTGTGTGGAAAACAAAGTGCACTGCCACTGAGCTACCGCCCTTCGCCAAATAGACGTGCCATGTCATTAAGTGGCAGCTAGGCTTGTTAATCCACTCTATTAAAAAAGAAACCGGTGCTGGCTTGCGCATAAACCTTCAGCCTGGCATGCAGTTTCGGCTTGTTCTCAGGGGCTAGTTGAGCAGAGAACAGCGTTTGTGCACCAGGCCCTTGCTCATTTAAAACTGCTAAAGCTCAACTGGTTCCTTCTGAATAGGTAGGAGGTTTTTTCTCTTTCTTTCCTTCCTTTCACACAGGGTGGATAAATATCAACAATTTTAAAAATACATATATCAAAAAAATAGTTTTTTTAAATTTAAATCCGATTTTTTAAAATTAAATGCTTTTGGAGGAAAAATCTTTCTAGTTTTCTAGTTAATTTACATTATAGTCCAAAGGCTATTCATCGGGAAATAAGGGTTTGTTTTTAATTATGTAGCATGAGGCTTTATATGCCATGTTTAATTTTTTTGGTAAATTGATCCATTCATAATGTCATGCTCTTCCAGACGTTTCTGTAAGGTTATTTGGGGCATTTTTCTAACGAGACGATATTATCACAGATGCTTGTTTTTGCAGTTCTCAAAAGTGTGGATTTGTGTCTGCAGAGATAACATGCCTTTCCTTCACAGGAAAAATGTTATAAAATAAACATAACAGAGTTGAGGAAGAACCTTAATCCCATTGTTCCTTTGCAAATTTATATACACAGATTCAATTTTTGTTAAATAAATTGTTTAAATTGTTATTAAGGAAATGAATTTTTTTCTCTCCTTCTAATAAAATACAGCAGAAAAGTTGTCCAAATATAAGCAGTTAATTATGAAATTAGTGTGAGGTTTAATAAGTTATCTGTCTATGTATTTCTTATAGTATAACCAAATCAGTAATTTCTGATATAACTGAAAAAACTACTCTGAAAATTTATTATTCCAAAAATGAGACCTTCACCTTGTTGTAAACATTAAGATTATCCCAGCAAGAATGAGTATTTCTGTAAAAAAAAAAAATTATTTAAATAATAATAATAATAATTTATTATTTATACCCCGCCCATCTGGCTGGGTTTCCCCAGCCACTCTGGGCAGCTTCCAACAAAATATTAAAAATACAATAAAACATCAGTCATTAAAAACTTCCCTAAACGGGGCTGCCTTCAAATGTCTTTTAAAAGTAAGATAGTTGTTGTTCTCTTTGACATCTGGGGGGAGGGCGTTCCACAGGGTGAGTGCCATTACTGAGAAGGCCCTCTGCCTGGTTCCCTGTAACTTGGCTTCTCTTACTGACTAGTGATTTAAACCATTATTTAAATCATGATTTACAGTCATACCTCGGCTTGAAGTAGCTTCGGGTTGAGTGTTTTCAGGTTGCGCTCTGCGGCGACCCGGAAGTAACGGAACGAGTTACTTCCGGGTTTCGCCGCATGCGCAGATGCTCAAAATGACTTCGCGCGCGTGCGCAGAAGCGGCAAATCACAACCTGCGCAGACACAGGTTGCGTTCACTTCAGGATGCGAATGGGGCTCCGAAACGGATCCCGTTCGCATCCAGAGGTACCACTTTAAATTGATTTGATTTAAATCAAATCCACCCTGCTTTCACATTATTCATCTTTCTTTTCTTCCACATTATTTTTTCACTGATTTTTTTAAATTTTAGATAGATAGATAGTCTGGAGAGGTTGCCCACTGGCTACTCAAGGTGTGGACAATGGTGAACGTGATGGGCCCACACCCTGGCTCTGTATAAAGGCAACTTCCTACGTCCACAAACAGAGACAGGCTCACCGAAGAGGCAGCAGGAGACAGTAGCGAACAAAGACGCCAATGACCCACACGATGGTCAGCCGTAAACTGATGTAGTGAAAGTTGACGTTGGTCCTGGTGAGGAGGTTCCAGGAGACCAGCTCCTCCGAGGTGAACCTCTGGGTGACTTCGTCTTCCACAATCGCTTCATACCCCTTTTTGCAGAAGTAAAACACATCGGAGAGCTCAAAGTCCCCATGGCGCAGGCCAGCAATGGCTTTCTCCATGGTGGTCTGGTCCCTCTGTATGATAACTTCAGGTAGGGAATAAAGAAATAAAAAGCACATTACAGCTCAATGAGAAAATGAAGGCGGGCAGTAAGCAGATCAGTTACCTGCAACACAAGTTCCAGGCAACACCTGGTACCATTTCCACAAGGTCAGTTTATACCTGCCATTAAAAGGACCAGGTGGCAACATTTTATCTAGGAGATCAGCAGGAAATAATTTTGCCATTCAAAGTCCCATTAGCCCGGTGACTTCCTGGGCGGGAAAGCCTTGCTCCTCCACATGTGGTTTGGCTGAAACCATTTGGAATTACTTCACCCATAATCAGCTTTCTAAAACACATCTGCTGTACCAGCTTTCAAATAACCAATTGCATAAATTGATTGGGAGTGTGGAAGTGGAGGTGATGCTTTGATCCAACAATAATGACTTGTTCTGTTGAGTGGGGATCGCACTTTCAGTGTGCTTGGCTACCTAAAAGACCACCTGCCCCTCTGTAGACTTGTAAGATTACTTAGACAATCTGGGAAAATTCTACTCATGACACCACACCCTACAGAATATGAGAGGCAGTGAGCTGAAAATGGGCATATTCTGCTGTGGCCCTAATAAATAAATAATAATTATACCTTGCCAACAAAGGTCCATATAGTTAAAGCTATGGTTTTCCCAGTAGTGATGTATGGAAGTGAGAGCTGGACCATAAAGAAGGCTGATCGCTGAAAAATTGATGCTTTTGAATTATGGTGCTGGAGGAGACTCTTGAGAGTCCCATGGACTGCAAGAAGATCAAGACTATCCATTCTGAAGGAAATCAGCCCTGAGTGCTCACTGGAAGGACAGATCGTGAAGCTGAGGCTCCAGTACTTTGGCCACCTCATGAGAAAAGAAGACTCCCTGGAAAAGACCCTGATGTTGGGAAAGATGGTGGGCACAAGGAGAAGGGGACGACAGAGGACGAGATGGTTGGACAGTGTTCTCGAAGCTACCAGCATGAGTTTGACCAAACTGAGGGAGGCAGTGGAAGACAGAAGTGCCTGGCGTGCTCTGGTCCACGGGGTCACGAAGAGTCGGACACGATTAAACAACAACAACAACCATGAGCCAAGATAGAACTTCTTAGGCACCATCCACACTGTATATTTTACGCAGTATCATACCACTTTAAACAGTCATGGCTTCCACTCCAAAAAATCCTCAAAACTGTAGTTTGCTAAGGGTGTTGAAAGTTGTTAGAAGACCACCCCCTAGTCCCCGAACACAGCTACAATTCCCAGAATTCCCTGGGAATAGAAACTGAGCATTAAACTACTGTAGTCTTGCGAGGGGAACAGGAATCTCCTAACAACTTATCAGCCTTAATGAACTACAGTTCCAGAATTTTTTTGGGGGGAAGCCAGGATTGCAAAAGCAGTGTAAGAGTGCTTTAAACATATGGTGTAGGTGTTGCCCTCAATTACCTGTCCGCTGCTTTTCCCCCAGGGCAAAACCATGGCTGCTTCAAGCAGAACCCGCCCACTTCCCCATCTGTTCTTCCACCTGCGGCAATGGGAAAATTCAGCTCAGCAAGTGAAGCTTTTGTTTTTCCTGATAACTACATATTTACTATTTTTCCTGAGCCAGAAGGAAAGGCTGGATGTCTGGCTGCCGCACCATTGCCCAATGCGCTGGAACCCGAACCGGAGGAGAGATGACAGGGCAACTCTGGAACGACCCGAGGTCCCCAATGCAATGAGCGGTGGGGGAAATGAAAGAGTTGTTTCTGTGGTCTCGAGAGAATAATACAATCTTCCAAGCCAACAGCTGGTGAAGGGAAGAGACTCCCCACAGATCTTGTTCCTCGAGGCCCCGGCCTGACAGTGATGAATTATGCAAGCCCAGGGCGGCGTTTTAGCTAACAATGCGCTACAGAAGAAGGAGGTGCGACACTGAGTAAAGCAGGGGTCACATTCGCAGAGAGAACTGGAGCAAGCCTCAAAGGGATGCCAGGGAAGCAGGAACCAGAGACAGCACAGGGGTAAAAGAAACATTCAGAGAAGGCAATCCACCCTCCTTTTACCCTCTTCTGGGTGGGGTAGGGATATCAAGCAGTAACAACAGAAGTCTTCGAAACCTCAAGCTAGTGACTACAAAAGTAGAAGCAGCGTAATTCTTTTTCCCCCGGTCAACCGTGGCCTATTGACAACCGCAGTGCAGTGAAACCACAATTTCAAAATCTTGGTTAAATGGAAGTTGTATTAAGCAACCACCTTAAGTGCAAAGGAATCAAGGGGGGTGGGGGGAAATGTGTTGCAACTAAAGATACCAGAGCAAGTAAAATAAATCGGATAAAGGACAGATTTAACCAACTTATTATGTTGTTGTTTTAAAAAATGCCACCCTCCCGCCAAAGGAGCTTAGGGAATATCTATGGCTCTTCTCTGCCAGACCCATTTTCATTCTCACAACAGCCCTGGGAGGCAGGATAGGCCGAGAAAAGGTGACTGGTGCAAAGCTACACCGCGAGCTTCACAGTCAAGCAGGGATTCAAATCCGCATCTCTCCACTCCTAGTGCAAAACTGTGTTCTGCACCAAACTGACAAACCTGTGGTCTTGGCTTACAGGTAAGAACAAATGATAGTTTGGTCATTTGGAAAAAATAAACTATGGTTTCGGCGTTTCCGTGTGCTGCTCTGGTTCGCCAGAAGTGGCTTAGTCATGCTGGCCACATGACCCGGAAGCTGTCTGCGGACAAACGCCGGCTTCCTGGCCTATAGAGCGAGATGAGCGCCGCAACCCCAGAGTCGGTCACGACTGGACCTAATGGTCAGGGGTACCTTTAAAGGTAAAGGTACCCCTGCCCGTACGGGCCAGTCTTGACAGACTCTAGGGTTGTGCGCTCATCTCACTCTATAGGCCGGGAGCCAGCGCTGTCCGCAGACACTTCCGGGTCACGTGGCTAGCGTGACAAGCTGCATCTGGCGAGCCAGCGCAGCACACGGAACGCCGTTTACCTTCCCGCTGGTAAGCGGTCCCTATTTATCTACTTGCACCCGGGGGTGCTTTTGAACTGCTAGGTTGGCAGGCGCTGGGACCGAACAACGGGAGCGCACCCTGCCGCGGGGATTCGAACCGCCAACCATGCGATCGGCAAGTCCTAGGCGCTGAGGTTTTACCCACAGCGCCACCCGCGTCCCTCAGGGGTACCTTTAGCTTAAACTATGGTTTGCCTCAGACCAAGACTGGGAATTGTACAAGAAGCACACAAATTCTTCAAGGCTAGTCTAAAAAGGTAAAGGGACCCCTGACCATTAGGTCTGGTCGTGGCCGACTCTGGGTTTGCGGCGCTCATCTCCCCCAAGGCTAGTCTATGTAGTGTCAAAATTTGGTATTATGTTTGCTTGAGCCCAACCTTAACATCTACCACACCACTTAATCAACAAAATGTTTGTTTGGTTGATTAATCTCCTAATTAAAGCTACCTGGAACCCAGTGGGTGCTTCTGCATCAGAGGTGGCTAAGCTGTGAGCCTTCCAAATGTTGATGGACTCCAGACTCCCATGAGCCCTAGCCAGCATGCCAAATGGTCAGGGATGAAGCGAGTTGTACTTTCGCAAACCTGACATAGAGGCCTTATTCACTAAAGGGGGCATGAGCTCAGCTTGCAATCCAGCATCACTTTCCAAAATTATAAAAAGGAAAGGCAACTAGTGAACAAAATTTCCACTGTCTTTGGGCAACGTGAACCAAATGGATCTGCACAAGCTTGTAAACAGCTACCTGGGGCAAGAAGTAACCTCCTCTAAGCGTCCAGGAAGGAAAACATTGCAAAAGTTGTTTTACTTAAAAGCCACACTTATGCGTCCCAAATGAGTAACACAGGCAGTTGTGGGTCAGGCATGCAATCAGGGTTCCAGGACTATCACATCAAGACCCCCATACAGAGGACTTGGTTTAACAGCCTCGATGGACCCACATGAGTATCTCCACCATTAGATGACAGCCAAGTATTGTAAGATTTTTACATCAGATTTCAGGACCATTTCCGCCATACACACACCCCTTCCAAACAGCCATTCTTGTTATAATGGTGCAACAGTTCTAATTCTTAAGAAAACCCTTACCATTTGAAGAAGAAAGCCTCTGTGCCTCTCTCTGTTTCTCAATACGCAGCGTGGCCCACTGTTTTGTAAAGAAGAAAAGGGACAGATAAGGCAAATGTGCAGTATTAATTCTGATTTAGTTCATCTTCCTGATCTAAATATTGTTGTTGCAAGAGATGCTCGCAAGAGATCCTTTTATCATTTCTAACATCTTATTGGTACAGTGGTACCTCTGGATGTGAACGGGATCCGTTCCGAAGCCCCATTCTCATCCTGAGCAGAACGCAACCCGTGTCTGCGCGTCTGGATTCACCGCTTCTGCACATGCACGTGACATCATTTTGATGCGCGAGCGGCGAAACCCAGAAGTAACCCGTTCCGTTACTTCCAGGTCGCCGCAGAACGCAACCTGAAAACGCTCAACCTGAAGCTACTTTAACCCGAGGTATGACTGTATGTATGTTTTTATGGTGACTATTATCCATTTAAGAGTTGCCTTAAGAGATATACTTATTTGAATTAATACTGTATTGGTAATGCGCTAATAGCTACCGTACTTGAGCATTCAGTTCCCCATTCTCAAGTTTTCCATACAAAAAAAAAAAAAAAAAACCAGCACCACACCTTCAGTCATATTCTAATTGCTACTGTGCCACAGAATTAAAGAATTGGAGAGAAGTCAAGGACATCTTCTTGGCCGCCGTAAGAACAAAGTGCTGGACTAGATGGGCATTTGCCCCGAACCAGCAGCATTCTTCTGACATTAAGAGCCATTCCCCTCCCACCACCACCCCAGTTAGATATGCCAAGCCAGGTTCATAGGAAACAATTCTTTCAGCCCCAGCTCATGCTCACTGCCTTTTCCTATCTATAGGCTTGTCACCACAGCCCAACTGAAAAGAAACTTCTGCAAGTAGAGCATCGCAGCCACCAGAAATCTGCTTCCCACATAGATCGGTTGGATCACACGCCTGTGACAGCACCATACAACCAATCAAAGTTGTGGCAGCTAGCAACAACCTCCTGTTGGTCCAGGAATTTCTACTGCATCTTCAAAAGGTGGTCCTCTAGCCTCAACTTCAAGCCTTCTAATGAAGAACCTACCCCTCTGCACTAAGCAGTATTTGCTCCAATCACCTATAGGGACAGGGAGTTGCGGCATGGCTGGTTGCAATCCAGGTATGAGCTCTAAGCTACCAGTCCAAGATAAATAGTCTGAAGATGGATCTATAAATGGATTTGAGGAAAGAGCTTGAAAAACAGCCAGCAGCACCTACTCAAGGGTTCTCCCGCTCATGTATGTCAACAATGATATGAAAAATTGAAAGACACACCAACAACTCCCATATGTTCATGTTTTGGGGAGAGGAAGAAGTAGAGCAGGAGGAATAAAGCTGTCCTTGAGAAA
The DNA here is from genome assembly GCF_964270895.1 of Podarcis filfolensis. NCBI lineage: Eukaryota > Metazoa > Chordata > Lepidosauria > Squamata > Lacertidae > Podarcis > Podarcis filfolensis. The sequence continues at coordinate 64,454,670 of NC_139610.1, forward strand.
CCAACACTTCTGCTTGGAATCTCCTTCCTCGCTGGCAGTTTTTAAAGCAAATATCTGGACATCTTTTGATTGCATTTCTCAGTACAAATTAATCTGAAACCTGCATGCAGATTGTAACATGTGATCCTCATCCCTGTTAATTGTATAATATAATTACTGGTTTTAAGGTGTAGTAGTAATATGTAATCTTACTGGTTTTCAAACAATAGACTACTTCAACAAGGTAACACCTAACAATTATAATAACTTAATCCCCACAGAGCAGTGGCGTAGCATGGGTTGTCAGCACCCGGGGCAAGGCAAGTAATTTGCGCCCCCTAACCCGTCGATTTGCCCTAACCCCAGATGTCGCGCCCGGTGCGGCCGGCCCCCCCTGCACCCCCCACGCTACGCCACTGCCACAGAGTACACAGGAACAGATGGTGCAAACCATTTTCAATCAAATAGGTTTCAACAACTCAACTAAAACTGATGTTGCCATTTTGGGGCAAGACGGCTTTAAATTCTTATTTTTCAAATGATTGACTGACTGTGATTACCATTTAAACATCTGGCTAGGCTAGTTCAGATGACAACCTTGAGCTAGGTTAACAGCTTGGAGAACTTAAAAGAAGAAAAGCTACTTGATCCAGGGACAGTCTACATATATATATTGGCCCGTTCTGACCTCTTTTTCTTAATGGTGACTGCTCCTGCTCAGGCTGCACAGAAAAAGCCTTTTTGGATACAGAAATACATTCTGATTGTGCAGATAAAATAGAACTGATAGAATTCTACATGATGGAGTATTAGTGTGTGAAAACAGTCCAGATCCAATGATCCCCAGATGGTGGCGATGTCAGGCGCCATGCTGGTACCCAGGCATCTTCACCTGGCCACAAGCGGTCAAAAGCCAGGTGCAAAATGTGCTTGGCAAATTTTGAACACTGCACAATAGCTAAAGGTAAAGGGACCCCTGACCATTAGGTCCAGTCGTGGCCGACTCTGGGGTTGCAGCACTCATCTCGCTTTATTGGCCGAGGGAGCCAGCATACAGCTTCCGGGTCATGTGGCCAGCATGACTAAGCTGCTTATGGCGAACCAGAGCAGCGCACGGAAAAGCCGTTTACCTTCCCACTGGAGTGGTACCTATTTATCTACTTGCACTTTGATGTGCTTTCAAACTGCTAGGTTGGCAGGAGCTGGGACCGAGCAACGAGAGATCACCCCGTCGCGGGGATTCGAACCACCGACCTTCTGATCGGCAAGTCCTAGGCTCTGGGGTTTAACCCACAGCGCCACCTGCGTCCCGCACAATAGCTACCAAAACCCTTATGGTGGGAAGCCCACAAGCAGTTCCTGAGCACAATAACACTCTCTTCACTTGCAACTCCCAAATGCTGGTATTCCAACGGTGGAGGTACAACACAGTCATCGTGGCTACCCACCATTGTGTGGAGTGATGTTTTGACCCATATTTTTCAGTTCCCATTCCTTTTCAAACCTGTATCCTTGCCTACTCCCACATAGCTATGACAGCAAAGGAGTTAAGGCCTCAGCTATGACTCTTGGGTTTCTAGAGCACCCTCAGGACCTGTTCACAGGAATACAGGAAGCTGGCTTCTACTGAGCTCGACGACCATCCACTGAGCTTTTGTTGTTGTTTAGTCATTTAGTCGTGTCCAACTCTTCGTGACTCCATGGACCAGAGCACGCCAGGCACTCCTGTCTTCCACTGCCTCAAGCAGTTTGGTCAAACTCATGCTGGTAGCTTCAAGAACACTGTCCAACCATCTCATCCTCTGTCGTCCCCTTCTCCTTGTGCCCTCAATCTTTCCCAACATCAGGGTCTTTTCCAGGGAGTCTTCTCTTCTCATGAGGTGGCCAAAGTCTTGGAGCCTCAGCTTCACGATCTGTCCTTCCAGTGAGCACTCAGGGCTGATTTCCTTAAGGATGGATAGGTTTGATCTTCTTGCAGTCCATGGGACTCTCAAGAGTCTCCTCCAGCATCATAATTCAAAAGCATCAATTCTTCGGCGATCTCCATCGAGCTTAGTAGGTAGCATTTCTCCAGGATTTCAGCAGGGGATCTCTTACCTGGAGATGTTAGGGGTTCAACCTGCGAACCTCACCTCTTCTTGGTGAACCAGGAGGCAGCTCTACTAATCAATCACATGCCTCCTATTCTACTGTCCTACAAACCCTGCTTGTTTCCTTCTCCAGAGGCTTCTCCATGGTTATTGGGGAGCAGAAGTCTGGGTTAGTTGGACCTTTGGCATCATCCAGCAAGGATCCTCTCTGCACTGACATGCCCCGTCTCGCCCTCATTCCCAGCTAGCTTGCTTTAGCTGTGTTGAGTCTTGGAATCAAACCAGTATCCGCTACTTTTCTTCCACCAAGGAGCCCAGGGATGCTTATTACAGAGCTATCTAATTTTATCCTCATAGCAACCCCATGAAGAAAGTAAACAGAGACAGCCGATTGTTTTTAAGGCTCTACTATTCACAGTCGACCCTGTGACGAATAGCATCTGGCTAATTCTTGTCACCTCCAACACTATTGTGTATTTTTATGTTGTGAACCGCCCTGTGACCTTGTGATGAAGGGTGGTATACAAAATTAATCATCATCATAATCTTCCTAAGCACACTGACTTGAATGAAAGCCCCACTGATCTCAACAGAACAGTTATGTATGTTTATGTGTCGAAGGCCTGGCTCACAATGTCCCAGCACTAGTCAATAAATGGTTTCAGGGTGTGGAAACTCCAAGTTGTGACAGTGGTTGAATGCATTTAATTATGACTGTTCCATGACAAGGCCTTCAGATCCAGCAATGTCATGATGTTTAGCAATGTTAAGAAGTTTAGTACAGCAGTATGGTCTCTGAAGGGACGCAGGTGGCGCTGTGGGTTAAACCACAGAGCCTAGGACTTGCCGATCAGAAGGTTCGAATCCCCGTGACAGGGTGAGCTCCCGTTGCTCAGTCCCTGCTCCTGCCAACCTAGCAGTTCGAAAGCACGTCAAAGTGCAAGTAGATAAATAGGTACCGCTCCGGCAGGAAGGTAAACGGTGTTTCCATGTGCTGCTCTAGTTCACCAGAAGTGGCTTAGTAATGCTGGCCACATGACCCGGAAGCTGTCTGTGGACAAATGCCAGCTCCCTCGGCCTACAGAGCGAGATGAGCGTGCAACCCCAGAGTCGATCACAACTGGACCTAATGGTCAGGGTTCCCTTTACCTATGGTCTCTGAACGATGCTCTTGAAGGCATATTTATGTATGCTGCAGCTGATGCAAGACAAAGGCACCCTATATCTTCAGTGAAAGGTTCAGTGCAATGAAGTTGTTATGCTCATGAAATGCCACAACTTGCAATACAAACTTCACACAGCAGACCACAGCTGTGACTCCAAGGTCCCTTTCCAGATGACCTGTTTATTGTGCAGTCATCACGATTTGCGGGGAGATTAGATCAAGCAAGTTTCATCCCACACTTTCCCACCATGCCCTTACTGCAAAATGACCAGCCTTTTGGAGAAGCAGTGTTGTTGCCAAGAGAGCTCCAAATCAGCTTTAATTGCACAACCTGACTTGGCCAGTATGTGACTGAATCCCACCCAAAAAGAGTGACAGTCTGGAAGCATCCTTTACATCTTTACCAAGAACAAAACTGACCATGGGCATAACCCCTTTGCATGATGAATTAGGACTTCATCGCAAGAGTGTAAGCACGATTCTGGGTCTAAGGCAACTGAATGGCAGCTTTATACAGGCAGAGAAGGACAATAAAGTCCATTTTCTCTCCCAGCACTGTTAATTAAAACCTGCTTCAGATGAAGAAAAATATTGCAGGACAGTATTTTGCTATTCCACCACGAGTCAGTAAGTGGAGTCCAAAGGGCAACTCTTTATGTCCACCTCCAGCCTTAAATTGTCCTCCTTTTGCTTTAAGCACTTTTCCTTTAAGTTCCTGGTTTTGTTGCCCAACAAACAAGATTCATTAATAGCCAGATGCAAGTCCAAAATAAACCAAGATCCCATAACTCATCTTCCAACGATGAAAGGCAAGCAGGACGGTTTAAGAAGGGGACGCTGAGTTAGTCGTGCTCCTGAAGATCAGATTTCAGTCTCTGGAGAGCAATTGCATTCTACACATGGTGGTTGGATGTCAACAGGCCTTGGGAGCTGCTGACAATAGGCTGGGTGGCTCTGGCAAGCGACTGAATTTACCATCGCAACAACTATGCATTTTGTTAAGAGGAGACAAGGTTTTTCTTTACCTGCTCCATGAATAGGCTCACCATCAATCTTTTCTTCTATTGGCTTGACTCTGCCATTGTGTGTCAGCATATATATAAGCGTCCAAAGCATTTAATATATATATATCATGAGAGCCAGCCTTAACCAACCTAGTGCCCTCCCTATGTTTTGGACTACAACTCCCATAAGCCCCAGCCAACACTGATGGGAGCTGTAGCCCAAAGCATCAGGGAGGGAGGATAAGGATAAAACCAACCTCTAGAAAAACAAGGAAACCAGAAATCACACAAAAATGAGGTAGAGGCACTAAATGGGAAGGATGCATCCCAGATGCTCTGCATGGGGGAGAACGGATGTCCTTCAGGCTTTTAAATAAGACCAGTAGGCCGTTTTTCCCCCATAAGAAGAAACTATCCGAGGCACTGCAGACATCTCTAGAGTGAAGCCAACATAATCTCACAACAAAGCAGAATCAATAAGCATAAAGCGTATTTTATGGGGGGCGGGGCGGGTTAAATGCACTAACCTGTCGGTGGAACAACACAGAGGAGACATCTCTCGAGCTTATAGCCCTTTATTATCTTTGGGTGTGCGCGTATCTGCGTTCCCCCATTGGCTAACGCGGGGGATGCAACGCGAAAATGAATTTTTTTTGGGAGAACTGAATGACAGGCGCAGCGTCGAATTGGAGGTCAGCCTCGCGTTCGCTCCTCCGCAGAACTGAATCTAGGATTTTTAGGGGGGGATCCCTAAAGAGCTGCCATTGTTCGCGTCCAAGACCCTTTCCGGGCTTCCCACAGGCCCATTTCATTGAAGTGCAAAATAAAAATAAAAAGCATCGCGGGTGCGAGGACGTCCACGCCCTCCTCCGCGTTGCAAACCGCTGAATCACGCAAGAAAGGTCAGCTGTTGTTTATGGCATGGGGGGGGCGGAATGGGGGGGAAGCGCAGCAAGGAGAAAGCAGGCGGCGAAGCGTTACCTTGGGGGGGATCAGGAAAAAGGGAGGGAAGCTCTGCTGCTCATTTTGGAGAGGCAGCCCCGAGGGGGCGGCACGCATCGCCCTTTGCGCAGGTTGCGCGGAGCCGCGACTCACCTCCAAGGTCTTCACCAGGACTTTGAGGTACAGCTCCGAGATCCCCAAGGACACGCCGAAGATGGAGGGCAGCACGATGAGCAGGAAGACCGCAGAGAACCAGAAGCCGAAGAGGCGCAGCAGGAGATCCAGGAGCTGCTCCATCCCGAGGGCTGCGGGCGCCGCGCTGGCTTCCCCAGACGCCCTACTCGCTGCAGCGCCTGAGCCGGACGCCGGCTCGCCGCGCCCCGCCTCGGCAGGGGGGAGCCGTCCGTGCGGGCTCGCCGGGGGAAGGCTGGGCAAAGAGCAGCGCCGGAGAGGCCGCCTCTTTCTCCGCGCGGCTCTGCCGCGGCGCAGCTCCACCCACTTAACTCCTTTCCGCCCAAGGCGCAAGGCTGCTGTTGGCGAGGGTGCTGTCGCCGCCGGGCGAGCGCTTGGGCAGGAGGGAGACTACGTCCAGGAAGGCGTGTTCGGAGCTGGGACTCGGGTTGGTCAAGGAGGCGCGGAGCTCCTGCCGAGCCCCGCAAGAGACGAGCTTCCCCGATCTCATGAGCGGCGTGGGTGTCTCCCTGCGAAGGCTCCTGGGGGCGCGCCATCGAGGCGCAACTCCGGCGCGCGGCGGGATCCCGCCCCTTCGATTGTTCACTCACGGCCGCATTGTGATCTCAGCATAGGAGCCAACTCCCATAGAATAGTTGAGGCTGCCATCCCCAGCCCCCTCCCCGCATTTGATAGTCATTGCCATCTAAATAGTGTGGGTGCGCCCCGTCCTGTGATCGATCTGGCTTACCTGTCACACCCCCCATTATTCAAGTTGGCACCCATGGGGGCAGCGAGTAAGACCGGTGGCAGTGGGCGGAACTACTATCAGGGCCGCCACCCCCCCACTAGCAGGTGTATTCAGGAACATGTCCTGGAGAACAGGGGGGGGAAACAGCATCCCACCTAATTTGACATTCTGTTCTCACAGTGGCCAACCAGACACCCATAGGATGCCCCCAAGCAGTAGCAAGTCTCCCTCACCTGCACTGGTGGAGGAAGCAGGGTGCTAAGGGTGCGGTCTGCCCTGGGTGTCATCCCTGAGAGGGGATGACATCGCCACGCCGCCCCCTCAGGACATTCGATGCTCACCCCCCCCCTGCACAGCAGCTAGCTCTGCCCCTGCCCACCTGGCATTCTCAACAAGTGGTCTTCACATATATTGGCATGATTATGTATTTTGTGGTTTTTATATTTTGATTTTATTCTGTGAACCACCCTGAGACCTCCATGTATAGGGCAGTTTATAAATTTGATAATGATAATAATTACAACGGTTGTAGCCATGGATGGCTTTTTCACCCATGAATTTGTCTAATCCTATTTTTTAAGAAAATGTATTGTCATCCAGGAACTTGACCTCACTGTGATTTTAGATATGGCTCTGTCATAAAAACACAAGAATAACCATTACTGGATCAGACCAAAGGCCCATCTGGTCCAGCATCTTATTCCCATTGTCACCTGCCAGAAGCTTAATGAGCACAGCGGCACACTCTCCTGTTGGTTTCCCTCCTACACCTGGTATTCAGACACAGATGTCATCTGAGGAAATGGTTGAAAGAACATGATTAGGCAACACAGGACAGCTGACTTAAAATGATCAGTGAAGTACTCTTGCAGGTATGAGAACATTAAAATGCCTTTCTGTACTGCCTGACCTCTAACTTAGTTAGGTGAACCTGGATTCTTCTTGATTTGGTCATCCTAGAGCACTGAAGGAGGAAGCCATTTGTATCTTTATCAGTGACAAGCAGCGGGTTATAATCCATCACTTTGCTGTGGCCTTTCCCCTTCCAAGGGTATAAAATTTTGCACGTGCGGCGGGAGGGAGAAAATGGTCAGGCCCTCTCTCATAATGCTAGAACCTGGAGACATTCGATGAAGCTGAATGTTAGAAGATTCAGGATGAGCAAAAGGCCATGTGTATTCACACAGCACGTAGTTCAGGGGTCGGCAACCTAAGGCCCATGGGCCACAAGTGGCCCACAGGGTTGTTTAGACAGCCCACGAGCCACCCCCGAACCAAGCCGCCCACTTGGTGAGTCCCCGCGCGCTGCGCTAAACCAGCACAGCACAGAGACTCACTGCTGTGGCACCTGAAATTGCGTCTTCACAGATGACGGAAATCGCAGGCGTACGTGCGATCCAGCCCACAGAGGGATCTTGAAAGATCTACATTGGCTCCCGGTACATTTCCAAGCACAATTCAAAGTGTTGGTGCTGACCTTTAAAGCCCTAAACGGCCTTGGTTCAGTATACCTGAAGGAGCGTCTCCACCCCCATCGTTCTGCCTGGACACTGAGGTCCAGCTCTGAGGGCCTTCTGGCGGTTCCCTCACTGCGAGAAGCCAAGTTACAGGGAACCAGCAGAGGGCCTTCTTGGTAGTGGCACCTGCCCTGTGGAACGCCCTCCCACCAGATGTCAAAGAGAAAAACAACTACCAGGCTTTTAGAAGACATCTGAAGGCAGCCCTGTTTAGGGAAGCTTTTATTGTTTAACAGACCACTGTATTTTAATATTTTGTTGAAAGCCGCCCAGAGTGGCTGGGGAAACCCAGCCAGATGGGTGGGTATAAATAAATTATTATTATTATCATCATCTCCGCTGGAGTGAACCGGCCCAGGTGCGGTAAACCTTGCTGACCCCTGACATAGTTAAACTATGGAACTCTGTGCCACAGCAGACAGTAGTAATCACTGACGTGGATGGCTTGAAAAGAGGACTGGACAAATTCATGGAGGATAATATCAATGGCTTACTAGTCTTGATGGCTATTCTCTCTCTCCCAACGCTGTACGATTCCAAACGCTGGTTTGCTGGAAAACCATAGGAGGGGAATGTGCTCTTTTGCCCAGGTCCTACTTGAAGGTTTCCTACGGGCATCTGGGTCGCGGCTACAAAAACAGGGAGGTGGACTAGATGGGCCACTGGCCTAATTCAGCAGGCTTCTCTTTTGTTCTTCAGAACCAGAAAATTATATCACAGATATGGCCAATAGACAGGGGTTTTTGAAGCTTCAGCCCAGCAACTGCTTGGCTCAGCTGTGCTAATGTGACTTTCCTCATTCCTCTAGAAAACCTTGTTCCTACCAGGAGGGTTTGAGGCTGGGAAATCAAAATAAGCAGCTAAAACAGCCAGCTACCTCTCCGCTAAATATGGAAGAGAGTTCAAAAGGTAACCATCCCCTTTGGAGAACTAGGCTAGGTGCCTACTTGTTGCAAAGTTCAATCTAAATAGAAACGATAGCAATTGGCAGGGTTTCACATCTCGCATTAACGCATTACATAAGTATGTGACAGATGAACGCGGGTAACTATTGCATCAGTCAGACTAAAGAAGTGGTTTTAAGTATCAAGGGTGTGGATAGTGCAAGATATGGGGCCAGCCTTGATTACAATCATTTTACCCACTGCGTTATAGTAAGTCCTTCTGTAGTTACGGTAAGTCCCAGCCGACAGGATTGCGACATGTGAGAGGTAGTAGCATTTTCAGTGGAATTCGAAGATTTGCAAATCTACCCCCCCCCCCAAAAAAACCCCAGTAACTAAGCAGACAACCCACACACCCCCTCCCCCTGCAGCTCAAAAATAAAATAAAATTCTGGTGTGGCTTAAGCGTGCTCAGTAGTCGTGGAATATTGAGTGGCGAGAATTCTCTGCAAACATGATAGGTAAAGCAGTTAATAAACCATATGAAGAATGCATGCACACCAAATAATCCTGAAACCGTAGTTTGTTAAGGGTAAACTATAGTTCTTCTTTGGGAAAGTCTTGTGCTTTAAATATATGGTATGTGTATGTATGAATCCGAACTTCAATGTCTAAAATCCCTGGTAGAGAACAAGGATCCTGAGATCACATTAAGGGTAGCCAAATTCTGTGTGATTGCCATTAAAACTTAGGGAACAAGCTGTGCTATCATAATGATTAAGGCTTTAAGTGATTATTTTAGGTTATATGTTAGTGACTAAGTTTTAATTTATATATTTTTTAAACTGTTGCTATATCTGTAGTGTCCCTGTTATACCTAATTGCAAATTCAAATGTATCCCTATTGTGTTTTATGATTTCCTTGATATTGTATGTGGGCTGGAACTGGTCTGTGACAGAAATAATAAATTCTTCTTCTATGTGTATGTATCCAATATTTGTAGTGTCAACGGAAAAATCCGAGGGCTGCCTTGGACAAAAATAAAGACACCAACCAGGATAACTTGGAGCAAAACAGCAGCCTGTAGGCTTGGCCTTTATTGATCTGTTGCAACAGGGTGCTCCCCTCACTTGCAGGAGAGAGAAGGACCCAGAAAAATGGTGTGCAAGGCCTTATAAAGACTTTTGAAATTGCCACCCTGTAGATCAAGACCATCCCCAGAAACATCATACATACATCACAGAAGGGGTGTAACCTAAGACCACCCCTCAGATACATCACACCTTCATCACAGAAAGGAGGGTTGAGGGAGGAGTTGCGGTGGTAACCTGAGTGTCCTGTCACCTGGCTGGTTCCCCCTTTCCCCCTCCCCATGAGTACTTTCCAGGTGACAGTGGGGAGTTTGCAGTTTCCTGCCCCCAGAGGGAAGAGCTGATTATTGTCCTTTGTTCCAGTCCGTGCTGAATCCACTCCCATACGCAAGTTCTTTGTGATCTTGATGGTCTTCTGTCTAGGACCATCAGGGTTGGCATAGCAACTGGGCAGGGCTCCTGTGTATGTGCTGGTATGCTCAAGGGATTATGGCTGCCCTGTATCAAACCTTCCCCATTTTGTAGTCCTTCCTTCATGGAGTAAAATAAAAGTGGAACAGTGCAAATCCGATGTATGGTCGATTTTCTATGAATTTATAACAGAAGCGTAGCATATGTAGTGTGTGAGTGTGAGTGTGTGTGAAGTTTGTACAAACTGAATGATTGGGGGGGGGAGTTTCCTGCGACAGTAGTATGGGCAGACTCCCCTGGACAATGGAGTGTCCATTCTCACTTCTCAGGGTGGGAGAGAGGAGAAAATGTAACTTTATACCAGCTCCCTTTTCAAGGTCACAGAAACATGCTCTGATCCGCAGTGAGCCATCAGTATTCCTATGTGTTCCTTGCTGTGCTTGTGTGCAGTGACACATTTCAAGGCCCCCACATCTTTGTCAGGGGAAACCACCCTGCCTTGCAGATATTTATCTACGATGGCTCAGGTTTCACTTATTTAAACAGCTGTGCTGTTTGTCAAAGGCAGAGCTGCTGGGGAGAGTTTTCTATCAGTCAAGGGAAGGGAAAGGTATTTTGAGGGACATGAAATAATAGCAGGAAACGAAAGGAAATGACCTCAGTCAAAAGCAGGTTTTATTTCCGCATCGCAATATGAAGTTTTATGATCCGCAAGATCACAAATAGGTCCAGTGCTTTTTTTCCTAGGGGGACGCAGGGGTACACATACCCCTAAACATTTTGTGAATCTAGGTTTGGCCTCATTGGAGGCCAGTATTTCGATATGAGTAGGAAAATGAGAGTAACCCCTAAACATTTTTTTTAGGAGACAAAAAACCACTGGATAGGTCTAACTCATAGCTGTTAACTTTTCCCTTTTCTTGCAAGGAATCCTATTTGGAATAAGGGAATTTCCCTGTGATAGGGAATTTTTTTTCTGTTTACAACACCCTTAAAAAAAGGAAAACGTTGACAGCTATGGTCTCACTTGCACTTAAGGCATGCGCCACAACCAGATTCACATCTGCACTGTATATTTAAAGCAGTATCGTAACACTTTAAACTGTTATAGCTTCCCCTAAAGTATCCTGGGAACTGAAGTTTTAAGGATGCTGAGTTTGGTTAGTAGACTCCTATTCCCCTCACTGAACTACAATTCCTAGGATGCATAGGCGTAGCCAGGATTTTTTTTGGGGGGGCAGGCCTTTCGGGGGGGGAGAAGAACCTCAGTTTGCTATGTATTTTTATTTATTTTTATTGATTCGGGGGGGGGACTGCCCTTCCCTGCTCCCCCATGGCTACACCCATGCTAGAGTGTCTTGGGGAGAAAACTGTATTGTTAAACCACTGCCCAGGCTTGCACCCTGAGGTCACTTGGTTCTGCTAATGCAGCAGTTTGACTTTGCCACCAGAGGTTCACACCATTGTCTCTCAAGACAGGTGGATATCAACAATAAGAACTGGAGCTGTACAAGGGGAATGGAGATCTCCTCTTGGCACCCTTAGCAAACTACAGTTCCCAGGATTCTTTGGGGGAAAGCCATGATTCTTAAAAGTGGTATGGTACTACTTTAAATGTTTAGTGCAGATGGGACCCAGGAGAAGTGTTTTGACAGCATGTGTCAATTATGTTGGGTCGTAAACAACCAAACATACAAAGGACAACTGCAGAACTGCATAGCCAATCAGAGCACACACTAACTCAGCAAAGAACAGGCCACTCTGCTTGGTTGCTAAACAACACAACACCCACCCACCCCTTGATTAACTGACTTAACCCTTCAGTCACCCACAGAATGATCTCTGCTGTTGCACTTCTGACAACATGAGGAAAGTCATATGTTCTCCATTCCTGCACTATAACATGCTTAGCGTCAACTATCAGGCGTAGTATTTTAACATGCATACCCGATCCTATACGGAGTTAGCTGCACCTGAGCCCATTAAAAATCAATGAATTTAAGCATACCTAGCTCTGCAGGTAAACCTAGCTCTGCAGGTAAACCTAGCTCTGCATAAAGGCTGATCGCCGAAGAATTGATGCTTTTGAATTATGGTGCTGGAGGAGACTCTTGAGAGCCCCATGGACGGCAAGAAGATCAAACCTATCCATTCTGAAGGAAATCAGCCCTGAGAGCTCACTGGAAGGACAGATCGTGAAGCTGAGGCTCCAGTACTTTGGCCACCTCATGAGAAGAGAAGACTCCCTGGAAAAGACCCTGATGTTGGGAAAGATGGAGAGCACAAGGAGAAGGGGACGACAGAGGACGAGATGGTTGGACAGTGTTCTCGAAGCTACCAGCATGAGTTTGACCAAACTGCGGGAGGCGGTGGAAGACAGAAGTGCCTGGCGTGCTCTGGTCCATGGGGTCACAAAGAGTCGGACACGACTAAACAACTAAACAACAACAACAGCTCTGCAGAGAATAGAAGCCTAGCCGGTTACAATTACTTTTACTGTACATCTTAAATTATTGCTAGCGTCGTCTGCTGCTGATGTTTGTTCATTTAAAACATCTCTGTCTTTCTTAAGCTGAGCTCACGGTGATTACAATCATTACTTATTTCGGTTGGATTTTTATGCTCAGGTTGCAAACCTAACACGTGCTACTTGGGAGTAAGGTCCATTGAACACAGCTGAATTTACATCCAACTAACATGCAGAGGTTTGTATGCTAAACTGCTTCAGAAAACTTGTATAAGGTGTAAAGGCAGTGTGGAATTTTAAAAATTGTTCTAACCTTGTTTGTAATTATCATTCAGCTATAAAAAAAATGTGCCTAATCGTGATCTTCTTTTAATGACACAACTATTGGCAAACTCTGCCATAAAAGATGCTAAAGGTCATTGTCCACGCACTGTCTGCATTCTCATCGTATAATAACTGGTTGTTAAATTAGGTGAGAGGGAAATGCTGACTCCAAAGAACTGCTATTTCTGAACCTTGGACTGTTTAAAAAAAAAATTGTTCCTACAGGTTTTCTTACAGTGCCTCAGAGTCCACCACCTGTTCAATGAACCCATTGCAGAGTAAAACTGAAATAAATCATACCAGCAGCCTTGTACCCAGCAATGTTTTGGAATTCTAAGAAGTCAAAAAATAAATAAATGCAGTTTTAAGATCAGTGGGTAAAATCAGTGCCGTTTTGAAAGGTTCATTCCGCCATCTTGATTCAAAATGGCACCCCAAATGTAGATGCTCCTCATCTCCAGAACACCATGCAAAATTTGGTTACGGTGTCTTAAGAGGTTCCCAGATGCACAGAGAACAAACAGGTTTCCAAAATATATAGCAGATTAGCACCGACATGAAGTTGACAGCACCTTTCCCATGCACATGGCTATAATAAACATATTAGCAGTTTTCACTTTCAAATTTTATGCTTCTGAAATCCCATCCACACTAGTAGGCAGTGCTTGAGGGTATATAATGTATTTGTGCCATGAGTTGTCCCCTCCCCAACCATTATAAGTGCAAGAAACCTGAGGTGTGTGTTGTTATAGTATGGATGTATTATTATTATTGAAATGCAGGTTGTCAACCTGCTATAGTTGCACAACATAGCAGTCAAAAATAATTTGTAACTCTTGAATGCTCCTCCTTAACCTCAAACCCAAAGTGCAATGGTTAATTCAATAACTGGTTAAAGTTCCTATTAGGTTTTTGGCTTTTAACTATTTGGGAGTGCGCATACCTCCCCCACATCTGTATACACTGAATTATCTACTACTTTTGAGGCAGGCAAGAAGGATGCTTAAAAACTGGAAAGGAAAACCTTATTCACACTGCAATATAAATTAAATTATATTAATTAAAATTGTTCCTAGATACCTTTATTTGTTTTCAGACTACAGCTCCTATCATCACTCACTGTGCTGAACACGATGGGGGGAAGGGAACCAAAATAAATAGATAACCAAATAAAGGTGTGCAATATACATATATTCCTTAGGTTTGTTTGTTAATAAAAACCGAACAAAAACGCACGTGTGTGTGTGTTTCCTTATATTTATTGTTTGTGTGTTAATAAAAGCCAAAGAAAGACACCTGCAATGATTCCTTGTTTCTCGCGTGTATCTTAATAAAAACCAGATAAACGCTGCGCGTGTGTGTACTGATTCCTTATGTACACACACACGTCTTTATTTGGTTTCGATCGACGGAGACAAATATAGATCCCTTTAGATCCCTTTCTCTGCGTGCCAGTGGGCGGCCTCTTTCTCTCTGGGCGCCCGATGTCTCCGCCTCCTCCCTCGTCGGGTCTCCAGGGCCGGGCGCGGCCATTGCTCCGCTCGCAGCCGGCCTCGCTTCCTTCCCCACCGGCCTCTCCCGCCTTCCGCCGCGCGGCTGAACAGGCCCGTTGGGCGCGGATCCGGCCATGGCAGCCGCCGAGAGCACGACGGCCCTCCTCTCGGGCGCCTTCGTAGGCGCGCTCGCTTTCCACCATGTCAACAGCGGCTCCGACACTGTGCGTAAAAAGGTGCCCTTCGCCCCGCGTTGGCTAACATCCCCCCTCGCCATTACGCATGGAGTGGACGGGGGTGCCTTCGGGTTACCCCGAGGAAGTGCTTTCGCTCCGGCACCTCTTGTCCTTGTTTAATGGGAGAACGGGTGCTTTATGCGTAAAAGGGAGCCAGGATGTGTTGTTGTTGTTGTGTATGGGTGTGTGCAGAGGCCAATTGAGAGCGCATCTCCTGCCGTGGCTGCCCCTTCCCGCACCAAGTTTCACTCCTGGTTATATGTTTGTATGCATGCGTGTATATATGCACGTGTGCATTTCCCACTTTTAGACAGCGACTGAACTGTAACGCGCGCAGACCCCCCTCTCCACCACTTACTTTGGGAAGAGTTGCCTCGCGTCTCGTGTGACTCCCAAACCCGAGTGCTTTGTGCGCGCAGCCAGCCCGGTGCCCTGCGTGGGTCTGTAACAACAGAGGGACCGTAACCCTCTCTGCGACCCCTCTTAAAAGCACGGCTTAAATTGAGCTTCCCCTCCTCCCTAGGAAGATTTAACGTCTCCATAAAATGCTGCTGTGTATCCCCGCTGTGTCTTGGGCGTGCTTGAGATATATGTATTTCAAATTTCCCTCCTCGCAGATCTCCCGGGTCCTAGTCCTAGTCCAACAATCCATAGCCACTACTCGCTTGACACAAATCACCTAACCTTGCAAAACAGCTATACAGTAATGGATGTTTCATGGAGAGGTCACCTGGAAGCATCCATAATTAGTTTAATGTTAGAATATGCTTCCAAATTTACTAAAGTTTGGGACTAGTCAGCGGCAAAGGGTTTTATCTGCTTTTTGAAGGGGGACGACTCAAATACTTCCGCCCAGGCCCAGCCCTTAAATTATGCTGTTTTAAATGAGCGTTTTATATTTGACTTCCTTTAGTAATGATTTCTTTTGAAAATTTTGTTTTGTCCTGCTTTCTTTTGCTAACTTTGCTGCATTAAATATGCATTCTGTAGTTGACCTCCTTTGTAATGTTTCGTTTTGAAATCTATTATTTTAGATTCCTGTTCATTTTGTTACTTTGGATGTATACATTATATTTTACTTTCTTCAGTAATGTTTTATTCGGGATTGTTTTATTTGATGTTTTAATGTAGGCTGCAAACCGCTTTGAGATTTTTTTTATTCAAAATGTAACGTGGTTTAGTAATAATAATAATAAATTTTATATATATCCCGCCCTCCCCAGCCGAAGCCGGGCTCAGGGCGGCTAACAACAATAAAATAATACAACATTCTAAAATCATTTCATTATAAAATTAATTCAAATCAAATTGATGGCAACCATTGGGCTAAAGTTCTGTGAAGATTGCCAAAGGAGGGAGTCAGGCTGTGCCCTGGCCAAAGGCCTTGTGGAACAGCTCTGTCTTGCAGGCCCTGCAGAAAGATGTCAAGTCCCGCAGGGCCCTAGTCTCTTGTGACAGAGCGTTCCACCAGATTGGAGCCACAGCTGAAAAAGCCCTGGCTCTAGTTGAGGCCAGCCTAACCTCTCTGTGGCCCGGGATCTCCAAGATGTTTTTGTTTGAAGACCGTAAGATCCTCTGTGGGACATACCAGGAGAGGCGGTCCCGTAGGTACGAGGGTCCTAGGCCGTATAGGGCTTTAAAGATTAAAACCAGCACCTTAAACCTGATCCTGTACTCCACCGGGAGCCAGTGCAGCTGGTATAGCACCGGGTGAATGTGATCTCGCAGCGAGGACCCCGTGAGGAGTCTCACCGCGGCATTCTGCACCCGCTGGAGTTTCTGGGTCAGTCTCAAGGGCAGCCCCACGTAGAGCGAGTTACAATAATCCAGTCTGGAGGTGACCGTCGCGTGGATCACAGTAACAATAATAATAATACTGACTATGCAGCTCCTGCTAGTGGAGTGATGCATAACTATGGTGTTTCTTCAATTGCAAAGGAAGGATTCCTTCTTGGGGAGGTGAAATCTGAAGCCAAGGACATCATTACTGACTCTCAGATGGATGGTGCTGAAGTTGTGTATACAATTGGTAAGTCAGCTACCAACTGATGCATTTCCTTTGGGGCAGAATGAACATTACGTGGCGCTTGTAAAATATTATTATTAGTGCTTGAGTATACCAGTATACAGTGGTGCCCCGCAAGACGAATGCCTCGCAAAACGAAAAACGCGCAAGACGAAAGGGTTTTTCGGTTTTTGCGTCGCTTCGATAGACGATTTTCCCTATGGGCTTGCTTCGCAAGACGAAACTGTCTTGCGAGTTCTTGCGAGTTTGTTTCCTTTTTCTTAAAGCCGCTAAGCCGTTAATAGCCGCTAAACCGTTAATCCGTTAATAGCCGCTAATAGCCACTAAGCCGCTAATAGCCGTGCTTCGCAAGACGAAAAAACCGCAAGACGAAGAGACTCTCGGAACGGATTAATTTCGTCTTGCGAGGCACCACTGTATATGAATGCGGTGATGGTGCTGCATTGCTTCTGAGCTGCTGTGAAGTCATTCTGTGGGATTCCATGGTGTCTAGCAGCAGGATCTATTTTATATCTCAACTGGTCCTTTCCTCCCCCACAAGGAATAGTGTCATCTCCAGGTTTGTGCCGTGGCTGTGTAGTTCTTTTATTTCTATACAACTTTTCATAATGGTCCCTTGACACTCCTATCTCTTCAGAGCAGCAGAAAGAGAACAAATGTGATCAAAGGCCTGCTTACTTTGTTTTGCATGTTTTTGAGGAAGAAAAATTATACAGAGGCTCTTTAGTCGCATGGACTTTTGCTTATCCACTGTTTGAAGTATATAAATGGAATGTGGGCGAACATTTTAGGAATTTTATATTGTACGTTGTTCTTAATTTTTCTGACTTTTAGTTGATTTTAGCAGTACTTCATCTTAAGTCGCTTTAAGACTTTTTTTTGTACAAAGCGACTAGCAGATGTAATAAATATTAAAAGTATTTGAGCATCTTGTAAGGTTGTGACTGAACACAGAATTCAGTTATTACTGTCAGCAGACCACATTGTGCAGAGCTATGCGTACACAGTCATTCAGGAGAAAGTAAGATGTCGTTTCAATTTCAGATATACAAAGTCACATTCCATGCTACCAACCCTTCAGGTAAGTGCTGTGCCCTATTTCAGAAAGAAACTTGAATTCTGTTTCATACAAGGGGATAGTAAAACCCTCACATGGAGCACTTCATGCGTTGGATTCAGTCAGAGCCTTGGATCATGGTAACAGAATATGCACACCTAAAGAAACTTATTTCGGTGGGGCTTGCTCACAGATAAATGTTTGCTGTTTAAGTAAGCAAGGGAAGCATGTTTAGAGAGTTCAGGTTACATACGCTTCAGGTTACAGACTCCGCTAACCCAGAAATATTACCTCGGGTTAAGAACTTTGCTTCAGGATGAGAACAGAAATTGTGCTCTGGTGGCGCAGCGGCAGCAGGAGGCCCCATTAGCTAAAGTGGTGCTTCAGGTTAAGAACAGTTTCAGGTTAAGAACGGACCTCCGGGCCGAATTAAGTTCTTAACCCGAGGTACCACTGTATTTTTATTTATTTATTCAGGGCATTTATTAGTTGCATGTCCTCCATAGGAGTTCAGGGCAATGTGCAACCAACCAAAATTTAAAAACAAGGATAAAAAAAATCAACCACCAATTTTAGCAACCAATCATTGAATACATATTGGTGCTAGGGTCATCACGTGGCAAAAACCTGGGTAAATAAATATGCCTTCAATTGATGTTTAATAATACATATGGAGAGTCAGTAAATCAAAGTGATTTTTATTTTAGGGTAGAAGATGTTACATGATTTTCTTCATGACTTCCTTCTCTTCCAAAGAATTTGATTTCTGTATTTTTATTGAAATTATCATTATACCCTGTGTTCATTTGCTGTATGAGCAAATGTGTGAAGCTTAGTAATAAAAACCAATGCCACTCTAGAAATGTCTTTGATTCAGCATCTGTTGCCCTTGGGATTCCTCTTATTTTTTCCAGCTTTTACAACTCGGCAGGAGAATTGAACGAGCCACTGCTGAATAATATATTGTCGAGTTGCAAAAAGGTATTTTGCATTTAGAACTAACCTCTTCACAAAACAGAAATGTATGGATACTATAGATTACTACTATATTCTTGTTTAAATGCATGCATAATATCCTACAGACTGGTTCTTATTAGACATGTACAGGCAGGTTTTACTTTTAGGTAAGTCCCAGTGAGTTCAGTGGGCTTACTCCAAGTAAATATAAGTGTGTCTAGAATTGCAGCTTTTGACTGCTATCTCCACATACTTATTGGCAAAGAAGCTCAATTGAATACAATGGACCATTCTTCAGAGCGAACATGCAAACAGTTGCTCTGGCAGTGACATGGTTTTTCAACTTTTCACATTATGGACACAAGGTTGTTACCAAAGAGACATTTTAAGTATGGCCTAGTACCTTGGCTGGTGGAAATTCCAGTGCCTCTCAGAAGACAAGCTAAGCTGAGTCTTAGGGAACCCAGGTAAAATCACCTTTTAGCACCAGCAATAGGGTGACTCTCAGTCATTATGTAAGAGGTATGAGAACCAGTGAGGGAGGTGAAGGTCCTGTGTGAGTGTCTGGAGGCGGTTGGAGGTTGGATGGCGGCTAACAGATTGAGGTTGAATCCTGACAAGACAGAAGTACTGTTTTGGGGGGACAGCAGACGGGCGGGTGTGGAGGACTCCCTGGTCCTGAATGGGGTAACTGTGCCCCTGAAGGACCAGGTGCGCAGCCTGGGAGTCATTTTGGACTCAAAGCTGTCCATGGAGGCACAGGTCAATTCTGTGTCCAGGGCAGCTGTTTATCAGCTCCATCTGGTATGCAGGCTGAGACCCTACCTGCCCGCAGACTGTCTAGTTATCTCTCTAGTTATCTCTCACTTGGACTACTGCGATGCGCTCTGTGTGGGGCTACCTTTGAAGGTGACCCGGAAACTAAAACTAATTCAGAATGCGGCAGCTAGACTGGTGACTGGGAGCGGCCACCGAGACCATATAACACCAGTCTTGAAAGGCCTACACTGGCTCCCAGTACGTTTCCGAGCACAATTCAAAGTGTTGGTGCTGACCTTTAAAGCCCTAAACGGCCTTGGTCCAGTATACCTGAAGGAGCGTCTCCACCTCCATCGTTCTGCCCGGATACTGAGGTCCAGTGCCAAGGGCCTTCTGGCGGTTCCCTCACTGCGAGAAGCCAAGTTACAGGGAACCAGGCAGAGGGCCTTCTCGGTAGTGGCACCCGCCCTGTGGAACGCCCTCCCATCAGATGTCAAAGAGAAAAATAATTACCGAACTTTTAGAAGACATCTGAAGGCAGCCCTGTTTAGGGAAGCTTTTAATGTTTAATAGGTTATTGTATTTTAGTGTTTTGTTGGAAGCCGCCCAGAGTGGCTGGGGAAACCCAGCCAGATGGGTGGGGTATAAATAATAAATAGTTGTTGTTGTTATTTAAAGAAGCTGTATCTAATTTTCAGATTGCCATTTCTTTTCCAGACTGTGGTGGGCTGGTACAAACTCAGGCGTAATACTGACCAGACAATGACGTTCAGAGAGCAACTTCTTCATAAGCATTTACAGTCACACTTGGCAAATCAGGGCCTTGTTTTTCTGTTACTGACTTTCAGCCCAACGTCTTCAAATTTATCCACTTACAAACTTGAATATGCCTTACATAAACCGCAAGAAGGGTAAGTATATTCATTATCCTTTAGTGTACTTCTGTAACTCAATGAAATATAGCTAATCACTTTCTTGGGTTAATCCCTTTCCTTTGAAATTTGGAGGAAATCTTGCAATGGAAATGATTTCTTTCTGTTGAAATTTCGCTTTCTTACTCTTGATATCATTGGCTGCAATCTTGCACATAATTAGACTTGTGATAGCTCTACAGAAATGTGCGGGAGAGACCCAACATCACATTAGCACAAAAAGTTTGAGAGCTGATGTGGTGCAAGTGATAGCAAACTGTCACGAAGCATAATACTGTATTTACTCAAATCTAATGCGCATCTTTTTTGGCCAAATCACGTTGCGAAAATTAAGGTGCACATTAGATTCAATGGCGCATTAGAGTCTAGTTAATACGGTAACAGCAGTTGCACTAGGCATTGCACACCATCTTCGTAAGTTCCAAGACAACCACGGGATTAGTTTGTGTCTGAGCAGTGCTCAATCTTAAAATATTAAAAGCATATTTCTGAGCAAGTTTACTCAGAAGTAAGTTCCTCTGGGCTCAGTAGACTTAACTCCCATGTAAGAATGTATAAGATTTTTTTATAAGGCTGGAAACCTGGGAGTAAACCACATTGAACTTAGTGGGACGCACAAAGCAATCCTATACAACTATTCTTAAAAATACCGTATTTTTCGTCCCATAGGACGCACCGGCCCATAGGACGCACCTAGTTTTTTGGGGGGGAAATAAAGGAAATTTTTTTTTCCTTTATTTCCCCCCAAAAACCAGGTCGGGGAATCCAAACCAGGTCGGGGAATCCAAACCAGGTCGGGGAACAGCAGGATGGTGGTGCTCCGCCTCCCCGCTGTCCCCCAACCTTGTGGGTCTGGTGCTGGGGAGAAGTGTGCTTCTCCCTAGTGCCAGCCTCCAAACCAGGTCGGGGAACAGCGGGATGGCGGTGGTGCGCCTCCCCGCTGTCCCCCGAGCTTGTGGGGCTGCCCGATGACTGCCCGAAGCGTGGGGCGCTCTGCTTCAGCGCTCCCCACACTCCATGCAGCAGGCTGCTATCCGCAGCCTAGGGAGCCCTGCGGGAACTCCCGCAGGGCTCCCTAGGCTGCGGATGTCTTCCCGAAGCACCGGGCGCTCTGCTTTCAGCGCGCTCCGGGAAGCAGGCTGCTATCCGCGGGCTCCCCAGGCTTGCTGATAGCTTCCTGAAGCCTGCATTCGCCCCATAGGACGCACACAGATTTCCCCTTCATTTTTGGAGGGGAAAAAGTGCGTCCTATTGGGCGAAAAATACGGTAAGTTGTCTTAAGAATTAATAATGGAATGGCACTATTTCGTGCACTCAGTAAACCTTCCCATTGTAGTTATATTAAATTCTTCTATTTATCCTTTTCTAAAGTCCTTTTCAGAAAGTTCCTCTTGTTATTGCCAATCTGAGAATGGCAGAAGAGCACGGATATCATACAGCGTCCAGTTCATGTATTTCTTCCGGCTATTGTAGAGCAGTTGCAAAACACAGGTATGAAAAGGATGTTTTAATTTTTTGCATTGCGTTTTTGGTGACTCCAAATGATTGCCAGCTAGCAGCATAGATGTGTGTGTGTGTGTGTGTATTTGTATATACATTTGTATGCGTGTGTGTATATATGCACATATATACACACACAAATTCATCATCTTCTTTGGCGATCACTCATAGCCAAGTAAGATTGTCTTCCATAAACACGGTTTTAACAGTGAGTCTGTAAGTGACTGTGGAGGCCAGTTCTGGATCCACACCTCCTTCCACAGTGGGGGCATTGGTTTCCGGGCAGGAGTTGATCACTGTGTGGATTTGCCAAGCATACCTTCCTCTTAGCACATTTCTCCCTTGCATCCTGAGTTTGAGTGCCTTCAAAGCTCATGACACCTTTGGTAAAGGCTGTTCTCCAACTGGAGCACTCGCAGGCCAGTGTTTCCCAGTTGTCATTGTTTATACTACATTTTTTAGATTTGCCTTGAGATAGTCTTTAAACCTCTTTTGTTGACCACCAGCATTACGCTTTCCATTTTTAAGTTCATACAAGTGGGAAAATACTACAGTGTCTGTTCATCTCCCCTAATAGGAGTACTCCTGTTCCAGCTATGGCCTCTTCCTCGATATTGCAAATTGGCCCAGTATGCATGTAAAATCAAGCTAAACCATAGCTAAGCCTGCGTGCACAGGTAATCAAAGCAGAAATAGTGGCTGCTTTGCTCCTTCGGTCCTCATGCTGCTGTGCTACCTGCAGCAAAGCCATTGTTTGGCATAGTGTTGTATTTAAACCTCAGCCTTGTGGTCTGTCTCCCTCCGACAAACACTGGAGAGTGAGCCAAGAGCAAACCTTGGCTATCGCTTGCAGTTTGTCAAGTGAGACAAACCACAAACCCAGGTTCAGGCAGGAGCAAAGTGCTTGCAATTTCTGCTGCAAGTACTTGTGAGCTTGTGCATTTATGCTTAGTGCTATATGTGAACCAGACCACAATGAGGGCCAAGCAAGCCAATTCACCTTCCTCCTTTGGCTTTCCATTTTTCACTCGGCATTCTGTGCCTGCTTGTATCTTACGAGCATGCTCAGTCCTCATTGGACTTTTGTTTTGTTTTAAGTGCTGCTCCTCTTTTGGCGGTGTTAGTAAGTTTTGTTTTGTTTTAATTCTGCAAACCTCAGGATTCTCCCCTCTTGTTTATCAGTGGCTCAATTTCACTTTTGGGATAAGTAATTTTTAAAAAGAGGGGTGGATGGTAGGCTTCAGCCTAGAAAGCTGGACTGTCTGATGTTTACTAAGGAAAAACATGTACTTGCATTATTTTAAGAACCCCACCCACTACACTGGAGTTTGACTTTTAACTTGCCTTAAACTTGTCTTATTTTAACCAGCAATTCCATCAGCGAGCATTGTCTCCTAAATGCCCTAGTGCTTGAGATTTCCTGCTTATTCCTATAGGTTTTCATGTCAGCTAAGGGACGCGGGTGGCGCTGTAGTCTAAACCACTGAGCCTCTTGGGCTTGCCGATCTGAAGGTCGGTGGTTCAAATCCCTGCGACAGGGTGAGCTCCCGTTGCTCTGTCCCAGCTCCTGCCAACCTAGCAGTTCAAAAGCACACCAGTGCAAGTAGATAAATAGGTTCCGCTGTGGCAGGAAGGTAAACGGCGTTTCCGTGCACTGCTCTGGTTTCGCCAGATGCGGCTTAGTCATGCTGGCCACATGACCCAGAAAAACTGTCTGCAGACAAACTCCGGTTCCTTCGGCCTGTAAAGTGAGATGTGCGCCGCAACCCCAGAGTCGTCTGCGACTGGACTTAACTGTCAGGGGTCCTTTACCTTTTTTTAAAGGTTGTGTTCGGTTGTCAATGCCAAAATTTAGAGATTTCAAAATCCACTTTGCATAAAATGGCAGATGGAAATAGTACATTCTATATTTTCTGTTTTGTATCAAAAGGTCAGAATTTTTTAATGAAGATGGGTCTCTAAAAGAGGTTCTGAAGACTGCTGAAATGTCTGCCACCTTGCAGGAGGAAATGGAGGTAAGTTACATGCTTTTGGAAAACTTCTCACGCACCTTTTAACCAGTAACACAAAGTTTGAAATAAGTGTTTGGCAACACAATCTATATGAAGAAATGTTGACGCAAAATGTCCTGAAGCTGGAAATCAGGGGAAAGTAAACCCCATTAACTTGTGCACCAGGCAGATATAATATTATTGTGTATCCTAGAAATAACCATAGGTAGGGAAATGAGTGCCATGTGCAGAATTACACTTATTTAGGCTGTATTCCAGAAAAACCTGTTGTTCTG
Organism: Podarcis filfolensis; assembly: GCF_964270895.1. Taxonomy (NCBI): domain Eukaryota; kingdom Metazoa; phylum Chordata; class Lepidosauria; order Squamata; family Lacertidae; genus Podarcis; species Podarcis filfolensis. The sequence goes on from NC_139610.1 coordinate 64,478,714, forward strand.
GGGTCACCTGAAAGCTTAATCACACAACTTCTATTCAGGAAGTTAAGTGTTCGGTGACAGCATTATCTAGTCTCCAACAGCACACAGAGAAAGTGCCCTCCGCTGCATCAGGCCAGTGCTCATTTAGTTCAGTGTCCTGTTCTCACAGTGGCCAACCAGATGCCTGTGGAAAACCAGTAAGCAGAACATGAGTGCAAGAGCAACTCTCTCCCTTTCTGTGATTTCCAGCAACTGGTATTCAGAAGCATTGGTACTGCCAACTGTGGAGGTAGAGGATAGCCATCATCAGTTAGCTGTTAAACATTTTGATTAAGCTTTTTTATGAATTATTTGTATACGGATGACAATTTATTCCACAAGGTGCCCCATTTCCCCCCTCTCTCCTAGAATATATGCAGTAAAGTAGCAGATAGTGAAAGATCAGTAGAGAATCTGCTGGCAGAAGTAGATCAACTGAGACAAGAAGTACGAAGGAAAAAAGAACAGATGCAAACTGCAGGTAACTTAAAACACCTAACTTTCTGTTCCGTGTCATTAAACTGACAGGGTATGTAATCTTCCAGAGCTGAAATAGGAACCTGCATTCCCTTTTAGTGAAAGCTCCATAGAAATGTAGGAGACAGAAGAAAAAGATTTACAGGTTCCTACTTCAATACCTGTCCTAGGATCTTAAATTCAATCTCTTGGTTCTGATTCTAAAGCAGGGGTGCGCTTATGAATTGTCACTGGATTCCCTTTACCTTTGGCATCTTCAGTTTACTTGTCAGCCTTTGCTCCTGTATAAAGAGCTTACACACTTAATCAGGCACTACTCAGAATTCTACAATAGGAATCAAGAGCATAGATCAGGAATAGGCTACGCAGTGCCCTACAGCTGTTATTGGACTTCGGCTTTCACAACCCTGACCCCTGGCCATGCTGGCAGGGGTCGGTAATGGTTAGGAATACAACAGCCAATTGGATGACACCAGGCTGGCTACCTCTGATATAGATATATTAAATATATAAATGGTCTCAGCCCAGTATAACTGAAGGAGCGTCTCCACCCCAATCATTCTGCCCAGACGCTGAGGTCCAGCGCCGAGGGCCTTCTGGTGGTTTCCTCACTGCGAAAAGCCAAGTTACAGGGAACCGGGCAGAGGGCCTTCTCGGTAGTGGCGCCCGCCCTGTGGAACACCCTCCCATCAGATGTCAAAGAGATAAACAACTACCTGACATTTAGAATACATCTGAAGGCAGCCCTGTTCAGGGAAGTTTTTAATGTGTGACATTTTAATGTATTTTTAATTGTTGGAAACTGCCCAGAGTGGCTGGGGAAACCCAGCCAGATGGGCGTGGTACAAATAATAAATTATTATTATTGATACTTGTCTAGAAATGACCCTGATGTTGCAAAAGCCATGTTCAGCAAATAATTCAGATATTTAGAATGTATGAGCTGCTACTTCACATACGCTATGGTTGGATGTTTTATTATGCTGTAGTTTCGCACAATATGAAAAGGCTTCAGCAAGTCTCAGGCCCCATGCTTTTGCCTTTCCTTAACCATAGTTTGTCACGTCATCCAAATCAAGGGACTTGAGGCTTGCCAAAGTCTTAGGACTGCTCATTAAATAGTTACCAGTCAAGCTGCTGCTGTTCTACGCAGTTGCAAGTCTTGTAGGCTGCTGTAGCTGTTATATCAAAAGAAAATACCCTCTGTCTGTTTCAGAAGTTACCCAAACAAAGAAAAGTCACCCAGATGAATCGAAAGAAAATATCTTCCTTTGTCAAGCTTTGCAAAACTTTTTCCCAAATTCTGGACTGCAGTCAAGCAGTGTTACTTTAAAAGGAAGACAAATTTCTAAGCATTGCTGCAACATTGACCACAACACAAAAATAATGGACTGGCTGACCTTAATGTTCAAAGAAAATAGTTTCCCTGAAGCTGAGACAAGGCAGGTAATTAAGCGAAAGGCTACTGTAACTACAAGTGGACCAAAGCCATTCAAAAGGCTACGATCTTTCAAACTTCGTCGAAATCTATTTCAGGAGGACCAAAAGAACAGTGACCAAGAAACAAACATTCCAACCAGTGACACTGAACCTGATGAGGATGTTACAAAAGAGCATGAAGAACGCAGAGTATCTCCAAGTTTTTAATCCCTTTCTGTACAGATAAAGGATTTCTTTTCCCCCAGAAATTGTTGCCTATATAACTCTCCATTTGTTCATGGTCTCGGGGGGGGGGGGGTCTTGTTTATGAAAACTCACCCATCAAAAATTAAACCAGCATTAATCCCCACAATTTGGGGGGGGGGGGACAAAATAGTCTAGTTTCTTCCTCAGTAGATTTTGTATTCCTTATTTTCCACAGGGATTATCCCTGGTGGAAGACTTCAGCATAAAATGTACTGTACTGATAGTACGTTTGTTTTCTCCAAGGCTGGACTAAGAATGCAACAATATTTCTTGGCTTTTATCCAGTTGTCCCTCTTTGATCCAGTGGAGGCTTCTCTTGAGGGAAAGGAGAGGTGATTTTCACTAGTTCCTCCCCTCTTCAGGTTCTCATGCTGCCTCCCATGTAATTCCAAAGGGTCCACCAACCCTCTGGAGCAGAAAGGGGTTGTGCACAGGTCTGCAGAGGAAAGCAGGGGGAAATCTCCTCCTCCACTGGATCAGAGTCTTCTGTCATCAGTAGGATACAAAATGGTTATAACCCATTAAGTAACATGCTGTGCTTGAAAGCGAAGCAGCTGAATTGAAGGCTAAACATGGTTTCATGTCAGCCTACAGAGAAATGGGCAAGACCTTAATACAAATATTTCATTTATGATACTGCCTTTGTGTTCCACTACTCCATTTTCCACACAGGGCAATATAGTACATAGTAATATAGCACACAGATGCGCCTAGCCTACACCTACCTAGGAGTAAGCCCTATTAGACATAGATACTTGCTTCCAAGTAGGTACTTTTATTGTTAGGCATGCCAGTATGTGTTTTCTTCTTTATAAAGTTTTTATTTCATTTTATGACAGCATGTTTTCCATCTTGCATACAAAATGACAGCCATTTGAAGAATGACATGATTATTAGCACAGAAGAGAAGCATTCTGCCATTCACATGGCAATCCTTTGTACTCTGTATACAGCAGAATTAACAGGATCGTATCTGACATGCTAGTGGTTTGCTTATTAAGGATGTACCAGGAATGACAACAAATCAGTTACAAAATCAGTTTTATTAAGTACAGTTAACATAATTCATTCTGGATATTTGATACTACATACTTTAGGGTCGCTGAGGAATGTTGGGTCCTTATATGTAACCGACATAAATCCTGCAACATAATAAATTCAGAAGCTTTAGAAACAAAGCAATTTGCAAAACATCTAAGTACCCCCATATTTTAAAAAGATGCTCACCCAGTTGTCGGGCTCTTTTAATATTTTTTGCAACCTCTTGCTGTTTCTTCATACATAAGCCTGTAAAATCAAAAAATCCTAAAAAGCCACTTCATTTGAAAACATCAAAAGATCAATTCCTTTATCAATGCAGATTAAACCTATAAGGGGCTTTTAAAAATATAAGCACTCAAGACTGGTCTCGATTTAAGTTTTAGAAACCAAATTCAATATAATTCAGAATGATGCACAGGTCAAAGGTGGCTGGCTATTTAAATAGCCTTAAAATTAATAAGTAGTGAAAAGCATTTACCTTGAATATAATACTGCTAAATCTTTCACATACCTGTTATATGCCTTCCAAAAATGTGACCAGAATATGGTGAAATAAACTGTGATAAAAGCTGTTGAAGGAGGAAAAAAATTAACAAATATTAAGCAACATTTTGATTTCTTCTTCTTCTTTTTTACATATGTGTAGCAAATCTCCACAGTTCACTTAAACATACCAATCATGCAATATTTAAAGAAAATTAAGTACTGAAATTTCACAAGCAGAAAACAATTTAAAATGTAGTTTCTGTTTTGTATGGCCAGTCAGTCTGCAAAGTGGAAATCCAAAGGAAGACCAGAGGATTATAGGATAAACCAAAGTAGAGGCCCCGTGCACTTAAGACTGGGTGAGGCTTAACACTGTACCACAGGTATAGAAACTATTTTGTATGCAAGAGAAGAAGTACATGAGCCCACAAGATAATCCTGATATAGCCATGGTTAAGAGATGCAGCAATGTTATATACTTTATTCCAAATGTAATCCCGTTTCTATGCTTGCTTGACTTGGCTTTACACCTCCTATTCTTGGTTATTAGGTGTAGAATTATTGTACTTGCAAGGTGACACCCTAGCAACCACATGTGCTGGGCAAGCACAGTATTCTGCATTCCTGCAATTATCCTGCCTCCGCACCTTTAAGTCATAATAACCATGGGGATTTGGCATGTGTCCAAGGCATACTTTGGATTTCCAACATGCAACTGATCTTGTTATATTTTCCTTGCACGTATTCCTGAGTGAATTTTAATTTTACATATTTAGTGCCAGTGGCATTCACTCCTAGGTGAACGGAACCACATGAAAGGAACAGAAATGTTGCAAAAGTACCGCCCTGAAGCAGTATTCTTGTAACACGTAGGAGTATACAAGTGAACTAGTATGATCACCTCTGATAAGCATAGGCCGGATTTTGCTCAGCCTTCTTTAGTACACCTTGACAACAAACACAACAAATACAGAGGAATTTACCTGTACATTTTTGTAGTCAACAGCTACCCCACACAAGACACACTTTTTAGGGGGTTCCTTATAGGGATTGTCCATTGGCACAGGCTGAAACAGAAATAGTTTTAGCAGAAGTGTCTTTCTACTTTCTTTTAGTACTGACTGCTTAAGTCAGCCTTTCTCAGCCTGTGGGTCCCCAGATGTTGAACTACAACTCCCATCACCCCTAGCTAGAAAGGACAGAGCTCAGGGATGATGGGAGCTGTAGTCCAACAATATCTGGGGACCCACAGGTTGAGAACTGCTGGCTTAAGTGCTGAAGCAGACATGATACTATCATACAGGGCAAGTGCCTTGCAAATGTTACACAAAAATCAGCCCTAGGTTGGACTCTAGCATAGATATATGGTACCTGTCTATTTGGTTGACCCACCAAATGGGGCTTCTAGTTAGAACTGTTTTATAGAATAGTCTAAAAAAAGCAAAAGGCTGCTTCTGGGTGGTTTTTTAACTTATCTTAAAATTGCCACATAGTTCTTATATTAAACTTTAAATGTAAGAACAGAATCCGTCATTGATCAATCTTCTTGATTGTCTCCCCTCGTATATATGTACTCAGCCCATAAAATGTTGCTACATCTCAATCCCTTGTGTACCATCCTAGTACAGGAAAGGCGGGGTAGAAATTTTAACCATATTTCTGGCACTTTGTTTTACAAGCATTGGCTAGTGTAATTTATACCAGGCTGTGGTCAAACATTTAATATCAGGCAGGCACCTTCACAGTATTCTTTTTTGGTGCCTACTGAAGACATTCATATTTGGACAAGCCTACCCAGATGTTTAGAAAGTTTGCGTGAGTTTTGATTTGTTTTAATCTATTATATTGTGGTTTTAACCTTCTGTATGTTTTTAATTATGGTTGTAGTTTTTTATTGTTTTTTTCCTTTTTGTAAAACACTTTGAGGGTTTTTTTCTACAATTAAGCAGTATATAATTTTTTATGAAATAAATGAATAAATAAAATAGGCTAAGAGGCAGTGATTGGCCTAAGATCACCTGGGGAGATTCATAAGGACCTTGCTGGATCAGACCAAGAGACCTTCTAGGCCAGCAGCCTGTTGTCAACCTGATGCCTAAGCCACTTGCAGAACCTGAGCGAGACAGCAGTCTCCCCACCTGTCAATCCCAGAGACAAGCATTCAGAGGCATAGCTGTTGTGGCTAGCTACCACTGACAGCCTTAGCCATTCTTCCTTGGTAATTTTGGCACCATTTTCCAACTTGACACAAAGTTTCTTTTAATTATTTGCCAAACAAGTTCTGTATTTTATGCGTCACAGTTTTCAGAGTAAATAAATTAAGATTGTTGTAAACACTGTAATTTTGAAAACTCATTTTTACTTCGGCTATCTTCCAACAAGGTGTCTTCTATGTTTACAGTCTACAGTTGATAATGAGCCTTAAATAAAGTAGAAATACCTGATTACGCTCTTATTTATACTGACTCTTGTGCAGTTTCACAGCAAAAAGTGCAGTTGCAACACATTTTCTTTAATAATAATAATACCTTTATTGTCATTGTACAACCTGTGCAAACCACTACCATCCTATGTTTTGAGTTTGAAAACTTTCAAAAATATGTAGGCTGATTAGAATGTTAATTGTAACACACATTTCTTACCATATCTGCATTACTGGACAACTGTTCACTATATGAACTACACTCCCGTCTCCATGATGCAACTGGAAAAGACATATGTAACAAAGCACACTCACAACATGTTTTTAAGTATTCACAAGAAATTTAAAGCTAGCAAAGAATTAATGTTAAAGCACCCAAAGCCCATCTCCCCTTTTTAATACTTTTGTGGGGATTTATCATAACCCAACAGATATGCATTAATATACCAGCAATGGTTCCCCACCCCACCCCTGATGTTAGCACAGGTTTTGTGTTTATATTTAACATAGTGACCACACATGAGAAAGAGTCCCATGCAGGCAGCTCTATGGAAATCCATGCAGAGGAATGAGCAGGCTGGTAGAGGAGGAACAGATCACTCTCCTCTTTCAGCCCCCTTAGTTTCATGCTAGCCTCAAGAGGAAGCAAATTCCCTTCCTCCACAGCAAGCACAGAAGCCAAGTGGGCTGGAGGAGGTGCAATGTAGTGTTCCTATTGAATTCAGTAAGCAGTACTACACTATTGATTTCAACTACTTCAGAAAGAGTGCACACAGGCTAAGGAAAGCTCCCAGTTACCAGCTTTGGCATTCCACGACACACAGTTGGATGCAAAGATGATCAAACGGGGGAAATCCCTCAGAGTAGATTTTCTAATTAATTGCATTCACTGCTAAAATGGGTGTGTAACAATGCACACCAAGTTAAAAAAAAAAGATGGAAAGAGCCGAGCATGCAGTGCATAGGCCACAACCTGTTTGGATGGTATCTACTAGGGATCAGCACAAGTCAATGTCATCAACACATTATTGTGACACAGGCTCTCTCTAAAGGCTTTTGTAAGGTCCAACACGCACAAGGGAAATATTCCAGACCAAGCCAAATCCAAAGTGCAGATTCTAGTGAAATCAGCCTCAGTTCCACTAGGTTCAGAACTCTGAAATACAACACTGATGAGCATTATGAAAAAGCTGAGCCACTTCAGACCTTGAGCCAATGCATACATATGTAAGTCTGGACATCTAGCTTCACAATGGGGTTATGTAGACCCTTGGACATCTACAAATAGTGCCGCAATGAACGGAATTATAGAGTTAATATATAATGTGGTTCAGGGTTTGCTTGAGGAGCTGCTCTTCCTAAATAGATCTGTAAAGCATAAGGGATTTAAGCCTAGCTCGAGCTACTTACACCCATGCTATTCTGAAGAAATAAAAAAAGTAAAGGGACCCCTGACCATTAGGTCCAGTCGTGACTGACTCTGGGGTTGCGGCGCTCATCTCACTTTATTGGCCGAGGGAGCCGGCGTACAGCTTGCGGGTCATGTGGCCAGCATGACTAAGCCGCTTCTGGCGAACCAGAGCAGCGCACGGAAATGCTGTTTACCTTCCCGCCGGAGTGATTCCTATTTATCTACTTGCACTTTGACGTGCTTTCAAACTGCTAGGTTGGCAGGAGCAGGGACCGAGCAATGGGAGCTCACCCCGTCGCGGGGATTTGAACCGCCGACCTTCTGATCTGCAAGTCCTAGGCTCTGTGGTTTAACCCACAGCGCCACCCGCGTCCCTTCTGAAGAAATATGAAGCAGTTATTTTAACACTTCAAAAGTGTGCCCACTTATTGACGACAAGCAGGACTTACTCCCTAGCAATAAACATACATAAGTTTTGTGCTGCACGTTACTATGTCGAAATGCATAGAAACATGGCGCCCATTTGTTTTGTTTATTCAAGCTTAAAGCCCTTATGTGTTCCTATTATCCGTCCCCCACCCCACACAAGGCAGGCCAGTGCCAGATTTACATATAAGCTAAAAAAGCTATAGCTCAGGGCCCCACTTTCTTGGGCCCCCCAAAAAATATTAAAGGGGGGGAAAAACTGGATGTACATTTCCAAAACGTAAGATAAAAATAAAAATAAAACCTACATACAGCAACAGTGTTTTGTGTTGTGTAGGCTCCTGTGATGTAAGTCATGGGCCCCACCTGCTAGCCTCCCTAAAATATCACTGGTTTGCTCACTTCTAAATATAGGGTGCCTACATTCTGCATGGACTGGTTGCATGGCGACATGTGCAGATGGCCTTAGATAGCTATTAGGTCCATAAATGACCATATAGCATATATTCAACACAAAAAACAGCGACAATTTGTTGTTGAGAAAGGACAGCTGGACATATAAAGGGCCCCATTACCTTCAGTAGCTTAGGGCCTCATCAAACCTAAATCCGGCCCTGAGGCAGGCCACGCCTTAGCGAAAGAAGCAACGCCCTCCCTGGTTGGGGCAGGATCTTCCGTCTCTTACCTGCACCAGAGGAAACAGCGCCCTTCCTTGCGCCAGCGAAGAGGCAGAAAACCCGCCCTGAGCCCTTGGCGGCCGTCGCCAAGGCAGCCATGTTTTCCGCCTTCCAAGCTTCCGCTGCGGAAAACGCACAGAGCAGCACCTAAATCCTTCCCTCTCGGTACATTTCCTGTCTCGTAACACGTTTTAGGCCCCGCGCATGCGCCGCGCCGGGATGAACCCGCAAGAGCGCCCAGTTCGAACTGTCAACAAAACACGGAGTCCAATCGCAGCACGGCTTTCACTCCTTGCCCCCCCCCCCTCGAGTTTTCTTATACCCACTTTTCCGTTTCCTGAGTTTCTCCTCAAAGGGCTCATGAATGGGAAGTGACGTAACACCCCGCAGACACACGTTTAATCACACAAACATATCCCTCACCGCCTTTGCCTATCAGGAATTTTAAACTGCAACTGCCCTGATTTAAATTACAACTGTCCTTCGCTGGGGCTGATGGGAGTTGTAGTCCAAGAGGGCACCGGTGCGGCGGAAGGCCGCCGTAATGCCATGTCCTACAGAACTATAGCCCTTGAGGGGAAAAGCGGAGCTCCTCGAGTCAACTATATCTCTTCCTTTCCCCCTCTTTCTATAGCAGTTGGTATCGCCCTCCTAGGGGCAAGAACGCGGCTGTGAGGCGAGCTGGGCGGTTCCATTTGTGTCCGGAGGGGTGAAGGCAAACGGGAGGCGATGGAGCCGGGGCTTCCCCTCACGGAAAACGGCTCTCTCCTCCTCTGCCGCCCCCCCGCCCGGTGCCGGCTTGGCGGGGGAGCCCGGTGCTAGGCTATGCCGCTGCCCGATGGAGGGCGAGGGGGTCGCTGTGAGAAGGGCGCGGGAGCGGCGGCAGAAAAGGCAGCGGTCGGGAGCCGAGCCTGGCGAAGGCAAGGGGAGCTGTGGCCGGACCTCCTCCCGCTCCCCGCCGGCTCCCAAGAAGCTGAGCACCGGGGAAGCGGAGGAAGAACCGGAGGATGAGGTACCCACATTGACTCTGGGCCCCATCCTCCTCTCAGACCACAGATCCATCGAACTCAGTATTGCCTACACGGGCTGGCAGCTTATCTCCAGGGTTGAAAGCCTTTGCCCTTCCAGGAGCAGCCGCGGGGGATGTGAACCTGGGACCTTGTGCTGCCCACCATTTAAGCTGCAGCCCTTCCCCTGTGGGCTTAGGAGCAGAGGGATTTATCTGCCTGTCTGTCATGCTCAATACTACCTTCACCCACCAGCACTGGCTTTCCAAGGTTTCCAAGCCCTACCTGGGATTTGAACCTGGGACCACCTGCATGCAAAAGGAGATGCTCCCTGCTACCTTCCGCGGAGTGCAGTGGCGTAGCGTGGGGGGTGCAGGGGGGGCCGGCCGCACTGGGCGCAACATCTGGGGGTTAGGGCAAATCCACGGGTTAGGGGGCCCAAATCCACGGGTTAGGGGGCGCAAATTACTTGCCTTGCCCCGGGTGCTGACAACCCACGCTACGCCAATGGCAGAGTGTACTCAAGACATTGGGGATAATTCCCACCCAGCACAATGCACCTGTTAGGTGCAGCGGCACTGTGGTTGGAAGTACAGTGGTACCTCAGGTTACATACGCTTCAGGTTACAGACTCCGTTAACCCAGAAATAGTGCTTCAGGTTAAGAACTTTGCTTCAGGATGAGAACAGAAATCGTGTTCCGGCAGCGCGGCAGCAGCAGGAGGCCCCATTAGCTAAAGTGGTTTTTCAGGTTAAGAACAGTTTCAGTTTAAGTACGGACCTCCGGAACGAATTAAGTACTTAACCTGAGGTACCACTGTATGAATTCTTGTTCTGTCAGTGTATGTGGCCCTTCTCAAAAGTGCAGCAGGAAGGGGTGGCCCTCGCCTTGGCTCTGGGAGACACGGGTGGGATTTGCAAGGGGGAGCCAAGCCGAGGAGGTGGATCTGCTGTGTTGTGTTCCTGTTTGCTTTTCTGCAGCGTTTCCCCAAAGGGCAAGGGCCATTGCTCAGTGGTACAGCATCTGCTTTGCATGCAGGCTTCAATCTTTTGACATCTCCAGGTGGGGCTGGGAACAGCTTCTTTCTGAAATCTTGGATAGCCACTTCCTGTCGGTTGTAATACTGAGTTAGGTGAAGCCAAGGGACTGCGATTCAGTATGAGCCAGCTTCCAATGTAGAAAGGAATCCAGATTAATGTTTTCCAAGACCTTCCAGCTCAAAATTTTGACAACAGTGATTGTGGAGGCTAATTGGCTTTTTGGCAGATGAAACAAACCAGTGCTATGCATTTTACCATTGGAATCCATCTAATTTAAACATTAATTTGAAGAAATTAGTGTATATTACGTGAATTTTGTCAGTGTTTGAACCAGATTCATGTTTCATTGTCCTGTAAATCTTAGTAGAACTGCCATCATTTTTTATGCTCTTCTAAAAATAACCTGAAGCAAGCTAAACAGAGGAAGCTTTTAAAGCATGAGACAGGGAAATTTTCGCTGTTTAATTTCCCACTCTTGAATGCTGTTAATGACACAGAGCCAATAACAATAACTTGTCTCATGCAAAATCTCATTAGATGGTCCTTGATAAATTATGTCTTAGTTCACGTTCTGAACAGTGAGAATATTACTCTTCTACCCTAACAGATTACCATAAGGGTTATTGAGATAATGTGTCTCAAGTGCATTAAACTTTCTAAGGTGCTTATGTAAATGCTACATATTATAAAAACTCATTCAGATTTTTATTTCTTGCAGTATCTTGACAGTGAAGTTGAATTGTTTGGGGACTATGACAGTTTTTCTGGAAACAACTCTTTGTTAGCTGAAGTATATGATCTAGAGCAAAGATGCATGAAGTCCACTGATGGTGTCCCGGATATTAAAAACCTAGATTGCAATACTTATGTGGAGGCTGTAAGTGGAGATGTTCAGCTACAGAATGCTAAGAATATAGAACAGATATTGCCAATTCCAGAATCAACCACCGACTCCAGAAGCAGAAGAAAATATGATTTTTTAAGCACTATGAAAGAGCAGAAGGATAGCAGCCTAGATCCTCATGGTGATAGTCTAGAAAACCTGCCATCATCACAGCTTTTATTTCTTAAACAATCAGAGGAATGCTTGATTCATCCTCACAAAGTGGCAAATGTAAAAGAAAGAGCCTATCACCGGAATCAAAGTCCTGATAAGATCTCAGACGTACCTCATTGTCACGATACAGAAAATGTTAAAAAAGATAGTGAACCATCTACAAGTTCTTTGTCTGAACCAAGAAGGAGGAGTCTCAAAGATCATCTCAAAAGTGCAATGACTGAAAATGCTAGAGCTCCTGCTTCACTGGTGTCTAAAAGCAAACAACTCAAAGAGGCTGTTGTATCTGAAGAGATTGGGGTTGCTGAGAGAACTCATGGTGCTTCCTTTGTTGACATTGGTCCATTTTATGGACTGCCAACCAAGGTCAAGGAGCTGCTAGCAGAGTTCAGAGGAATTGACAAACTTTATGGTAATACCACTGTACTGCTTGTTGTAATAGTAAATTCTGTGCTAATCATAGAGTTGGAAGGGACCCTGAGGATAATCTAGTGTAACCCCCTGCAATGCAGAAATACACAGTTGTCCCATATGGGGATTGAACCTGTAACCTTGGAATTATCAGCACCATGCTCTAACAAATTGACCAATAATGATCCTGTTTAGTGAACAATTTGCAGAATTCCAAAAGACTCTTATTTTGATCTTTAATAACTGAATAGAAGGGTAATACCTGTCTTCTTATTTTTACAGACTGGCAGCATGCTTGTTTAACGTTAGAATCCCTGCAGCAGAAAAAGAATTTAATATACTCCTTGCCAACCAGCGGTGGAAAAACACTTGTAGCTGAAATTTTAATTCTTCAAGAATTACTCTGCAAGCAAATGGATGTTTTAATGATCCTACCATACGTGGCTATAGTCCAGGAGAAGGTGTGGAAATAATAGGCTATTTATCCTTATGCATCCTTGTAGTATATTTCAACTTTTTTGCATAAATTGCTGAAAGTGATGGGCTGCAACCCTGTGCACACTTAATTGGGAGTTCCAAAATCCATTTTAGGATGATCAGGCCAATAAAAATGCCCCCAAATAGTGTGCAAGCTTTCTCCAGTACTCTTAATCAGGCTAGTGATAAACAAAACGAGTGGTAGAGGGGGAAATACTGTATTTTTCACTCTATAGGACCTGACCATAAGACACACCTAGTTTTTAGAGGAGGAAAACAAGAATAAAAAATATTCTGAATCAAATGTTGAAGAGGCTTTGTGCAGCTCTCCCTCTTGCTGTTCAGGCTTCAGCGATAGCTTTGCAGCCTGCATTCGCTCCATAAGACGCACACACATTTCCCTTTACTTTTAGGAGGGGAAAAGTGTGTCTTATAGAGCGAAAAATATGGTAACTGGCTGGTGGTTAAATGGCGGGGGTCTGCATGTGATCAGTCTAAAGATGAAGTGTGGGAGCCCTAGAGAGCAGATAATCAAAGGAAGCTGTTTTGAAGCTCTTTTATGCAGGTAGGTCTCCTTAACTGGAATTACTGAATTTTGTGGGATTCACTTCTGAGGAAATGAGCACAGCACTGGACAGGCATTCTTCATTTGACAGTTGATATTTTACTTACTGATTTTGAGATGTAGTGCCACTGGACACTTATAAAAATAGCTGTGAAATAAAGCTTACATGCAGCAGCTGGTCTCTATTATAAGCTACTTGCAAACATGTTACTGGTATAAAATTTTGATAATAATTGTAAAAAAAGAATTCTCAGTTGTGTTTTTATTGTTTATTTATTGCATGTGGTAGGTTGCTGGTTTGTCGGGTTTTGGAATGGAACTAGGTTTTCTGGTTGAAGAATATGCAGGAAGTAGAGGAAGGATTCCTCCAATCAAAAGAAGGCTTAAGAAATCTCTGTACATTGCTACTATTGAAAAAGGGCACACCCTAGTGAATTCCTTGATTGAAACTGGGCGAATTGGTGACCTGGGTCTAGTTGTGGTTGACGAGGTTTGTGATAAAACTCCTGAAACTATTTTAAAATGCTTTTAATTTATTTATAAATTCAAACTTGTTTGTAGAAGTTGCACTGTGCTACTTATTTATATTAATGGGCACTTGGCTTTTTAAATAATCCCTAATTGGTTGAAATATATTCAAGATTCTGTATTGGTAACTAGTAATATTACACATACTTGCATTCAATTGTAACCAACACAAAATATAAAAATGTGTTTTAAGACTGACATTAATTGGTCTCCCCACACTATGCCAGAGAACCAAGCCTATAGCTTTAAAGAGGGAGGTGGGTCAAAATGCAGCACGTATGCCAAAGAAATCTGATCTCATTTTAACGTTCATAAAGTTCTTGGGTTCTGATTCTTTCCTACTCTCATAATCTCAATACACCTTTCTTTAATTCAAGTTGCACATGCTTGGAGAAGGAAGTCGTGGGGCTGTTCTAGAAATAACTCTTGCAAAGATTCTTTATACAAGCAGTAAGTAATTTCTGCACGTCTTGGACTCAAATAATAGCTACAGCAATTGTGCCGTTTCTAAAAACGTATGTAATTTGTCTGTGTAATAGTATATTTCAACATGCAAAGTGTTTTAAATGCTTATTTTTCATCTCATGCCCCCAGACCCCAGGAAACATAAAATATATTCCACTTGTATTGTTTTGTATTTTGTATTTTTATTTTATTCTTAATTTTTGTGAGTCACTCAGAGAGCGTTAGTTGGCAGCTGTTAGCTACACAAAATAAAACATCAAACACTGGCAACATGAAGTTTAAAATTATTTCAAGATGGTAAAGAGAAATACAAATTAAATGAATCAAGTAGCCTATTTGTATATACTGAGGTTTGTTTTGTTCACCTTTTCTTTTTCTTTCTTTTTCAAAAATTTTATTGATTTTCCAAATGTTTTTTAAATAAATAAACAAACATAAATCTCTACCGTATTTAAACCAAACTTAGTAACATTGTTAAGTGACTTCCTCGTATCCCCCTGGTTGAATTTCAGTGTATATCATTTTAATGGTTTTCCAAAACCACTATTCTTATAAAATTAACTTAATCACTTAACATCTTTTTGTTCTCCTTTCCAATTTAGTATTAAACATACTAATTCATCCCATTACCTGATTAAATCCTAAGCCTATCTGTTATTTGCAAGCTTCTCCAATTAATTTAACTTAACATATTTAACTAAATAGTCTTTCAATTTCGTCCATTCTTCTTGGTAATCCTCCTTCTGGTCACAAACTCTTCCAGTCAGGTTGGCTAGCTCCGAAAAGTCCATCATCTTCACCTGCCAATCTTCCACTGTTGGTACTTCTTGTGTTTTCCACTTCTTAGCTAATAAAATTCGAGCAGCAGTTGTGGCATACAAAAATAATTTAACATCTTTCTTGGGCAATTCCAAACCTGTTATTCCAAAAAGAAAGGCCTCTGGTTTCTTAGCAAATGTATATTTCAACATTTTTTTCAATTCATTATAAATCTTCTCCCAGAAGTCTTTCACCTTGAGGCAGGTCCACCACATGTGATAAAAAGTACCCTCTTTATCTTTTGTTTTGTTCACCTTTTCAAGCTACATCCTAGGATGGAGGGAGCATGGGAGGCAACAGGCTATGTAGCAAGGAGAGCTCTTTCCTTCAACAGAAAGGTGCCTGAGGCAGCTGCCTCACTCTGCCTCATGATAGGGATAGCTCTGTTTTGTCTGCTTATTTTGGCAGCAAGTCCAACTAATTTCCACTGAAATTATTCCCCAGTTAATGTGAATACCATTGCAGCCTCAGATATACAAATACTTTATTATGTAACTGTAGACTTAGGAAGTTTTGCCACCTCAGCTTAGAGTTATCCAGGGCTGCATTTTGTGTGTCAGTCTTAACAATATCCGGTGCAATTAGTCAAAAAGGGTGATTATGAGGTTGATGCTGCTCTTGCTATTTATCTAATGAAGAAAGTGATTGTCTTGTTCTATTTTAAATATGAGATACTATGACTTTCCTTTACTATTCTTCTATGATACATTGAGGGTAATATTTCAAAGTATGTTGCTATATTTTGTATAGAAACCACTCAGATCATTGGAATGAGTGCAACTTTAAATAACGTTGGAGATCTGCAGCAATTCCTGAAAGCGGAATATTACACCAGTAATTTCAGACCGGTATGTATTTAACTAGAGAACTTGTTGACTTTCTTAGAGGTAAATGTTGCATATTGACCATTTTGAACTAGCTGAAGGGACGAGAAGGCATTTTTCCTTTCTGAGCTTTTTAGGCAACTAATTTGGTGAAAAGTGGTATTTGTTGTTTTTTCCAGGCATTTAATTTGACAGTGAACATAGCATTCATCATTAGCCTTTCAAATGTTTAGCTTTGCATGGTCAAATTTCTTTAAAATATGTTAACTTCTAATCACTATTGTGGCAAAGATGAGTTTACGGATTCCTCTTTGTAAAACAAGTCATAAGGAAAATACCTTACAAAATGTAAAAGCCACGACACCATAATTCAAGAAAGTGTTTCAATTTACAGTATTTGTGATTTTTAGGAAAGGCAAAAAGAATAATGCATATGTTTTTTTTAAAAAAATAAGCTTCTCTTCTCTTTTCAAATGCCTTCCACATTACATCCGCAGTATAGCTTTTTCTCAATAGAAGTCATAATCTGATTATTCTATGTACATTTAAAAAAATATAGGTAGAACTGAAAGAATATGTAAAAATACGAGACACAATCTATGAAGTTGATAACAAAGCGGAAGATGGCTTTAGATTTTCACGTCTTCTTAATTTCAAGGTAATGTCAATAAGCATAAAAAGTTTTTCTTTAACATTTATCCATAGCCAGTTAAAGTAATATGCTTCAACATGTTCCTCCTTGTGTCTAACAAAAACAATTGGCTCTAAAAATGCAAATCAGTCTAGACAGTAATAGTAGTAGTAACAGAATTGCTTACTTTGTTTACAGAGAATGTTTGATATGTGTGTATTTTACCAGCAGAGAATGTATGGTCCTGATTCTAGTATCCTTAGGTGGGGGATACTAAAATGACAAAAGAAATGGGTGTGTTTATTTTTTCATTTAAGGCAACAATTTAAAACGGATGCTTCAGTCATGAATAAGTTTGTAACATCAAATACATTGAAGTTTTGTATAAATATTTTGATTAACTGAAGCACAACAAAGTTATCCAGAACAGAAACAAAACTGTGTTAT
Organism: Podarcis filfolensis; assembly: GCF_964270895.1. Lineage (NCBI taxonomy): Eukaryota > Metazoa > Chordata > Lepidosauria > Squamata > Lacertidae > Podarcis > Podarcis filfolensis. The sequence continues at coordinate 64,495,629 of NC_139610.1, forward strand.
CTTTTAGTATTCTACTGGTCTGCAGAAGACTGACCCTGATCACCTTATTGCACTGGTGACGGAAGTTATTCCAAAGTACTCCTGCCTTGTCTTCTGTCCCACTAAAAAGAACTGTGAAAACGTAGCAGAAATGATTTGCAAGCATTTGAACAGGTATGCTTCCTGGATGCTGTATACCTACTTGATTGGCATGTTTACAATTAACCTCAGAATTTACTAATGTTGGCGCAGAGGCCTGTTCCTTCACTTTGCAAGCAGAGTGATCAGAATGGTATGCATTGATCAAACAGGATCATGTATAACACTGTAGGATTATATCTGCAGCTTGAGCAAACTGTTGAGTACTGCAGGGTGTGATGGTACTATTGTGTCCAGAATAACAACCTCTGAAGTACCATATAATTCTGTGTTGTGGCAGTAATGTTGATGGAGAAAGGGAGAGACTAGGAATAATTTAGCACTGTGTGACACATAATAAATAAATCTCCACCCTTCCCGATTCAGAAAACCGGGCTCAGGGCAGCTAACAACAAATTTAAAGCACTTAATTGATGCAACAGAAAACAGCATAAAATACAGTATAAAACATGAATAACAATAAATTCCGAATTCAAAAATCAATTTAGGGGGGAAATCCATCCGATAAACATTAGATGATCACCAGGGCTAGCTGGCTAAATTAGTCCTATTTGAGCCAGCGAGGAGACCAGGGGAGAAGTAGCTGTGGGATCCCAGAGTGGGTAATCTTCATAAAAAGGGGGAGGGGGAGGGAAGGAAGGGGAATAAAAGATCAGGCTAAGTTCAAATTGAAAGTCAGGTGGAATAGCCAAGATGGTTGGTATGCAAACATAATCTAAGTGTACTTTTCTTTCCTAGAGACTATAAAAAGTTGAAGGAGAAAGAAAAACGCGATCTTCTTACAGATTTGAGAAACATCTGCAATGGAAGACTTTGCCCAGTACTGAAGCAAACAATTCCATATGGAATCTCCTATCACCATAGTGGCCTTACCAGTGAGGAAAGAAAACGAATAGAGGAAGCTTACTCTTCAGGAATCCTCTGTCTCCTTACCTGCACCTCTACCCTTGCTGCTGGGGTTAACTTGCCAGCTCGAAGGTTAATCTTTAAGAAATGTTGAGCCTTTCTGTTTTTATCATGTGGAGCATGGAACAGATTTTAACGTTTCCTTCGCTCAGGAGCATGAAGCCAGAGGCAGGGGTCCAGCAGGGCATCGGAAGCTGACTAGAAAACGAGAGCTCAGGTGCCTTTTTCTGACATGCTAGCATTCTGTACGCAGGGAAATGTTTTTACATAGAAGAACATTTTGTCCTCTGAGCCCCCTTCCCTCCTTCCATGCACAAAAGAAATGCAGGAGTCTGAAGTGATAATTTGCAGAAACAGATTTACCCCCTTATTTGTTGTTGGTACATACTAGGCCTGAGTTCAGGGTCTGGTGTGAAGATGCTCTCGAGTTCCTATTGCATGGGCTCACATATGACCAGTACAGTACTAGAGATAGCTAGTAACTTCCCTTTCCAGTCTCATTTCACTCTTCAATGATTCCTCCTTGAAGCACTTCTGGCAATGATGAAGAAGGAACGGAATTTGCAGGATTAGTCTTGAGGATTTTAGTATCCCTTAAGGAACTGTTCAGGTGTTTCCTTTGCTGCTCAGCTGCTGACTATTCATTAATTCCGAGGATAGCTCAGTCGGTAGAGCATGAGACTTAATCTCAGAACTGTGGGTTTGAGCCCTTCTTTGGGAAAATCCTGCACTGCAAGGGGTTGAATGAGATGACCCTCTTGGTCCCTTTCAAATACAAAATTCTATGATTAAATCTAAATCAAGTTACAGTGGTACCTCGGGTTACAGACGCTTCAGGTTACAGACTCTGCTAACCCAGAAATAGTATCTTGGGTTAAGAACTTTGCTTCAGGATGAGAACAGAAATCGCGCGGCAGCGGAAGGCCCCATTAGCTAAAGTGGTACCTCAGGTTAAGAACAGTTTCAGGTTAAGAACGGACCTCCAGAACGAATTAAGTTCTTAACCCAAGGTACCACTGTACTTCGATGTAGTATACTTGTCTTTTGGTCTAACTATTCTTTATTCTCTCAGTAGCACCAGGCAGAGAACATAGCGGAATTCTAGAGTTTGGCTATTAAGGATACTGTTGCTGTGTCCCCTGTTGCATGCAATGCTCTACAGATTCCTACATGCCTTTAGAGCATATTTCAGAAATAAAAGGTGCTCCAAAGTCAAAAGTTGCTATGGTATAAAAAATTGTATAACTGTATGCACTGTAACAGTTCTGAGGAATGATGAGGTTCCAACAATCTGATGCATTTTGTTTTCTTCATTTCAGTAATTACTTTTTAAAAAATCAAATGCTTTGAACATTATATACGATAATTCAAACACATTCTCAATGTTTCCACAGGGTCATTTTAAGAGCTCCATATGTTGCAACAGAATTCATGAAGAAAAACCAGTATAAACAGATGATAGGCAGAGCTGGCCGTGCCGGTATTGACAAAGCTGGTGAAAGCATTCTTATCGTGCAAGAGAAAGACCGGAATCTGGTAACTTAAGCAAAAAAAATTTGATTTTCACACTTATCAGTAAAGTCATTTGTGTAATATGGGGTGATGGTCAAATTTTTAAATGTAAGCATGCTCTGAAATAATTTGATCATCCTTTTAGGAAGCATATTTAAAGGCCCTTTTTCTTTTATTATAAGTTAAGCAAGGCCAGTACCGCATCTTGAAAACCAATGATATCTCATCATAAAATAGCATCACCACCCAGTAACATAACATACTGACTTTAGAAAATGTTTTATAAGATAAACTGCCTGCCTGCATAAGCTTTGGGTGGATAGCATTCTGTAACAAAATTGTGATATATGAAAAAATAAAATACTGATTATAAATCCACATATTTAAAATATGAAACATATGCATTGTTAAGGTATATACAGCTGAAATAATTGCTTTCTTATCTGTTAAACAAATGCCAAATTGCAGTCTTAAGTCACCACTGAAAAAGGCTCAGTGTCGTATTCAGCTAAGTCCTACATTGAGTAAACTCACTGAAATTACTGAACACAAGTTAATCATGTCCATTAACTTTGATGGATCTATTCTGAGTAGGGCTAGCACTGAAAACTATCCACAGTAAATTTGAAGAGGAATAGATATTTAGATCTGGGAAGCATCCCCTGAGAATAGCTCTGTTCTGTATCTTTTTTGTTTGTTTTTATTTAAAACTTTTATAACTTTCCAAGATAGCTCGAGACAGATTACAACCAGCATTTAAAGCTGTAGTCAAGCAGAGCAAACCCACAATTTTTAAAATGCAAATGCAACAGCAGAAGACAGGGCAAACTATCATACATCCTAAAAACTCAAAAGGAGTTGTAAAGAGCCAAGAGCTGTTACTGCCCAAAGGTTTCATTAATAGATGGACATTATATAGTCACAGCCACTCCCCGAGAAAGAGGTCATTCCATAAACATGAAGTTTCGGAGAAGATGCTACTCCTAGCTGCAAATGACTTGATTTGTAAGGCATTACAGAACAGGGCAGTTGATTCACAAATGCAGTGGTTAAAGCAGTGCAGATCTTGGGGAGATCTTGTTCGGACATAATGGAGAAGATAATCTTTTAGGAACATTAGGTACAAATATGCCATATTTTATAACTTGCATTCACATAGCTGTTGCTCTTTTTTTAAGGTTCAAAAGTTAGTATACAGCCCTCTGGAAAGCTGTTACAGCAATCTCCTGCTTGAGTTCAACAAGGGTATCCGGAGTTTAATCTTATCATTGGTTGGATTAAAGGTAATTTTGAAACCTTAAAACTGGTTGATTGTATTAAGAAGACTGATTGGGGGAGGGAAAGTTTCAGGTAGAATAACGAAACACCAAACTCTTTTTTTTAGTATTTTTTAGTCTTTGTATACTCTCGTTTGTCCTGTTGTGTTCCACTACAGATAGCAACCAGTCCTGAAGAGGTTTTCCAGTTCATGCAACTAACCTTGTTTAGTGTCCAGCTACAGCTTCTACCTGAAGGAAAGAGCCTCTGGGATGTAACTACGGAAGTATTGCAAGGGCTGAAACAAAATGGACTCCTAAAAGATAATACAAGCTGCGATGGTGGACAAATTCTAGTTATCACTAGGTTGGGTCAAGCCACTTACAAAGGTATAAAACCTCCCTCTGGGATCTATTAAAATACAGTCACGCAAGGCCAGTCTTACGAGCAGGCAGAATGAAGTGGCTACCTTGAATCGGATTCTGACTGCAATTAGGGGGCAGGAAATCTCCATAATTTTAATTTATAGCTACAGATAGCGACCATTTTGTGTGCATCTGCTGATGCACGGGACCCGGGAGAGGGAAGAATGGGGCAGGGTGGGCTTATGTTCACTCTGCCGACGCATGCAGGGACAAAAAATGGACCCTCCATGCAAAATGGTTGCTGCCTGTATCTTTTTCTGAAGTGAAAAGGGATTTGATTTGATTCGATTCGATTTTCACCTCACTCATCAAAATGTCTTAGCCTGGCCAAGATGGATCTCAGTTCCCAGCTCAACTACTGATTTTGTATGGACGTATAAAAATAAATCCAGTATCTCTTTAGCTTCTCATTTCTGCCCCCCAAATATTATCCTCCTTTTGTAGTTTAATCACATTCAGACCTTGTCCGACTGTCAGATTGGGGTGGAAGGAAACATTAATAGGTAAAACATGTTCCTGGTGCGTATTGCAAGGGAACTGCAATTTCCCAGTACTCCACAAATTCAATCTGCATGTAAGCTACATGGACCAGACTTAAAAGCCTATCTCATCCAGCATTCTGTTCAGCAATCTTTTCAAGCAGAGCAGCCAACTAGATAGGTATGGGAAAGACAAAGCAACACTGTGTATTCTACAATGCTTGGAAGCATGTCCATGATAGTGATGAGTTTAGTGTGGAATGTCATAGACATAAGGAAAGGCTACTTCCCCACAGAACTGATGCCCCCTTGAATCAAGGAGAGCTCTGCTGGACCTGACTTGTGGGGATCAAATATGGAGTTTGTGGTGACAGCGCTTCCTGCTAAGAAGAGCAAGTGGTTTGCCACCCTGAAAGGGTAGTGAGCATTTAACAGTCTTCCAACATGTTGACATGCTGAAATGTCTCATCAAATTCTGAAGATCAGATCTGTACAATGTGGGCCATTGTATGATGTCTACCTTTTTATTACATCTTAGGTTCTATCGATTTGGCGTACTGTGACACGCTCTATGCAGACTTGAAGAAAGGCCTTGAGGGGCTAATCCTTGAAAGTTGCCTACATTTAATCTACCTGACAACACCGTACAGTATGGTTTTGCAGTGTAGCCCAAACTGGATGATCTATTTTAGACAGGTAACCTTTAAAAAAAAAAACCAACTAGAAGATGATTTTTATATCTTTACATAGCATCCCTGGGAGCCTTCCTCTCTTTTTCTGAACTTAGCAAGCACAAGGCTCTCTTGTCAGCTTCAGTGGAACAGCTAGAGTTATTCCTTGTGCACATGGAGTCTTAAATATCCTAGGGAATAAATTATGCTCAGATACATGCAGGATCCAGACCTTTTAACATTAAACTCCTGGGTTTTTCTTTTTCTTTTTGCATTCCTTTTTTCCTTTCTCCTCCTGTGATGAGGCTGCATTTTAATGTTTTAATGTTGTATTTTCATCTTGTTTTTTAAGTTGTATTCATTCAACTTGTTTTTTTATTATTGGTTGTTAGCCGCCCTGAGCCCGGCCTTGGCTGGGGAGGGCGGGGTATAAATAAAATTTATTATTATTATTGTTGTTGTTGTTGTTGTTGTTTGTTACAAGGCAGATATTGAAACTTATGTGCAGCTAGTGAATTTTTTGCAGTATACCTCAAGAGTGTCTTATCTGTTACACGTCTGAAGTTTTTCATTTCACGTGCAGCAACTGCATTTAGAAATCAACGTCACGGGACTCTTCTTCCCATAGCCCAGCATGTGCATGATTTGAGTAACTTGCACCCAGGCAAGACAAGAGAACTCGGAGGGTTCATGGAGGGTCCTCTCATTCCCAGAGATTTCCTGCGGTGATGCAGTGTGCACATATCTCTGCTCTCATGCCAAGTTTGGGTGGTGGGAGGAGAACACTGTACAGTTGAGTCCAGTGCCACTCTCCTATGTCTCTCACAAGGCACAGAGCATGCCCTGTGTTTTCTGCAGAATGTAACTTTCCTTTAGATCTGAGATTAATTCTGCTTTTTAGTACAGTCAGCTAAGTCCAGCAGAACAACAAGTAGCAGAGATTGTTGGTGTGCCGGAGAGCTTTATTACCAAAAAGGCATCTGGACAAGCTGTCAGAATGGTAAGAGGAAGATTTCTTATTTCAGATGTCTAAAGATAACTGTGGGAATGGATTATCCATCAAAATTGTGAATTCAGGGGAGCTTCTGTGATTCCTTTCTTGGAGTTGGTCATAAACGATTGGATTAAAATTTTGAGTACCTTAACATTAAGTAGATCAGAAATTAGTTGCACATGAATGGCGGAAAAGCAGCATATTAGAGTCATACTAAAGCTTATTTGTTGTCATATTTGGGACTACTTGTTTTTGAAATTCTTAGCTGAAAATTGTCTTGTGTGGCCTCTTATGTTGCATTTCATGGTTTAGATACCCTCAGAAATGGATGGATTTAAAACTGTAAGAGTGTTCTACTATTTCAGATAAATTGAAAGATTCAAACAATTTTTCCATTGGATTGTGTCTTCAATTTCTAATTATACTCCATATTCCTTTAGGATGTGGACATTGGCACAGCCAGTAGACTCTACTTGTCCTTGGTTCTTCATGCTTTGTTAAAAGTGAACAACGTATGGGAGGTGGCAGAAAAATTCAACATATCACGAGGATTCATTCAAGCCCTTCTTAATTCAGCTGCTTCGTTCTCTTCCTCAGTTCTACATTTCTGTGAGGTAATGTATAGTAGCTGAATACTTCATTGATGGAACACAGAAATGTCGCTCAGAAACTTCTTTTACTTCAGATTTTCCAAATTGTTCATGCAGCTTCCCTTTCAAATTCCAGAACTGATCAAAGCTGCATTTCTTAAAAATAGTCCACATTCAGCACATTCTGTTTTACTTAACTTGCATGTGGAGAAGCTGAGAATAAATAACCAGTTCATTGTGCTTTTATGACGGTATTTTCATACATATTTCAATTAAAAAATCCATTTAAAAAGAACCACATTGAAATTAGTCAACTAGAAGCAAAGGATTTCTTGCTGTTAGCTGCTTCTATTGCTATTGAATCATTGCATTTTAAGATGGTACCCAAGGAATCTGTTCCAGTGACCTTCCACTGTTTTAAATTATCTGCAGCTAAAATATCACAATAACTTCTGCATATTGGTTCCTCTTCCAGAAATTTGGCAGGATTTTGGTAGACAATTTTTTGACAAAAATGGACGGACAAAAGTTGTTTTTTTATTTATTTATTATTATTATTATTATTAAATAATAATAATACCCCACCCATCTGGCAGGGTTTTCACAGCCACTCTGGGCGGCTTCCAACTGAATATTAAAAATACAAAACAGCATCAAACATTAAAAACTTCCCTAAACAGGGCCGCCTTCAGATGTCTTTTAAAAGTAAGATAGTTGCTTATTGCCTTGACATCTGCTGGGAGAGCGTTCCACAGGGCAGGCACCACTACCGAGAAGGCCCTCTGCCTGGTTCCCTGTAACCTCACTTCTCGCCCTCGGAGCTGGACCTCAGTGTCCAGACTGAACGATGAGGGTTTCCTAACATTTTTAATTATGTTTTGTTTTTACAGGAGCTGAATGAATTTTGGGTTTATAAAGCTCTCTTGACAGAACTTACCAAGAGACTAACTTACTGTGTTAAGGCAGAGCTTATCCCTCTTATGGAGGTGGCAGGAGTTTTAGAGGTCAGTATATGCGTAACAAACCAGAATAACTACAGTAATACCTCTGCGAATGTTCACCTTGTCTAGCGTCCATTCCGGCAAACGGCCACGGCAAACCCAGAAGTACCGGAACCGGTTACTTCCAGGTTTGCCGCTCACACATGCACAGAAGCACAAACCACTCCGCGCACATGCGCAGACGTGACGCTTTGCCCTGCATCCTTTTTGGCTAGCGGCCAAGGCTCCGGAATGGATCCCGGTCGCAAACAAGGTACAACTGTATTCTTTCACCAGACAAATCCAAGCAGAATTTAAAGATGGTTTGTAAAAAAAATCCTTCCAAGTAACTGTTACTACCTGAGATTGGTACAGCTTTCTCTTTTCCAGGGAAGCAGGGTTTTAATACCCAGCAAAAGAGCAGCACATTTACAAGTTCTGAAATATCGTAATTCCTGCAGCAGAAGTCTCCTGCTTTGCATTCCTATGCTTCTGACCCCATCGCTCCAGCAAGTCTCATTTTGCCATGTTAGCTTTTGAGATGATGTTCCTTTGGGAGGGGTCAGTACAGGAACAGATCTTTGCTGCTGTTTGATATGTCATAGTGAATGATTGCGGTTTTTTGCTGTAGGCTGCACTGAGGAAGTTATTCGAACTCTGTGTTCTTTCGGTTATTTTATGCATCATTAACTGTAGCTGCACAGCTGTCAACACCACCCTGGGATACATATTTAAAAGGGTGTATATAGAAGGGGTGTCTTAGAATTGTAAATTGTGTACCATTGCAGTATGATTGTGGAGTATGTGTTGCAAAGCACCCTGAGCAGCAAACACATCTTCAGTATAAGACAGAGGACAAAATGAACTTGGCCAATGGAGCCAAAGTTCTCTGGTGTCATTTTTTATGAAAGTATTTTTATGGAAATTGACTAGACAGATTGGAGATGGCCCTGAAATGAGCTTTCTAAAGTTGAAAGTTTTCCTCAGTAGGTTTTGCGGTTAAATAGACCAACTGCATCATCTCTGTACAGGAGTGATATTGCAACCCCACATAAAATGCTGGATTGAAAAGCTAAAAGCTTAGCGGCTGGTGCAATATTTTAAATATCTTCTTAGTACATGTGTATGTGCTCAAAATACAAACCGTAAAGCATTCGTACATGGGAATTACAGAATAAATATTTCCAAAAGCCCTGAATTTTAAACAAACACATTTCCATGTTTATCATAGTGCCCAATAAATCTTACTGAAGCTAGTGTGCATTGAGGTAGTGAAAGATCTTGACCAATATACAGAGCTACTATACAAAAAGGGCTGTTTTGATGAAAGATTTAGTGGTCAGAAACGGTAACTAGAAATATGACAGGTTGATAGAGACTAGCGGCGTGGTGGTGATGATGAATGATTTGTTGCCACCTCTTTTTTAAATTAGCCTTTTGTCCACTTTCTCAGGCTCGAGCCAAGCAACTCTACAACTCAGGGTATAAAACTTTAGCACACTTGGCTAATGCAGATCCAGACGTGCTGGTGAAGACTATTGAGCATTTGTCCAGAAGCCAAGCTAGGCAAATCGTTTCATCTGCAAAGGCAAGTAAAATTTGTGAAAAGCATCGATAGGAATGGGGGTGTAAATTGTGAATCTTAATGGGGAACGGTCTAATCTGCACATTTTCAAACCAATATGCCAACCGAGACACAATTATCCTTCTAAATTTGCACTTCTCTCAATTTTGCGATGCAGTTCTCTAACCAGAAATTGGGGGAAGGTGCATAAAAATGAACGCCTGCTTTTTGCATAGGACTGAATGCTCTTGTGCTTGGATCCAACTTGCTGGTTTCTCCACAGGCATCTGTTTGGCCACTGTGAGAACAGGATGCTGGCCTGATCCAGCAGGCTCTTCTTAAGTCATTATGAACAATAAGCTTTCACTAAAATGGAAGAAAGTAAAGATATATAGTTGGAGATGCCATAAGAGTGAGAGTCAAGTCTAGCCCTTGCTCCTGGAGACCATAGCCACTGAGAATCAAGCCCTGCCCTTTCATCTGCATAACTCCTTCCTTGGTTCTGTTTTTGTTTTGTTTTACCAATAGGTGCCAGCATGTTGGAAACTGGCATGTGTGAGTGTGTGATGCAGCCTTTGTAGGGATCAGACTAGTCTTGTCTTTGTAAGTCTCTTTCGGCTACAGGAGAATGAAATATACATCATCTTGAGAACTGTCAACTCCCCCCCCCATGCATTCAGAAATGTTTCTTATACAGTGATACCTCGGGTTAAGTACTTAATTCGTTCCGGAGGTCAATTCTTAACCTGAAACTGTTCTTAACCTGAAGCACCACTTTAGCTAATGGGGCCTGCTGCTGCGCTGCCGGAGCACGATTTCTGTTCTCATCCTGAAGCAAAGTTCTTAACCCGCGGTACTATTTATGGGTTAGCGGAGTCTGTAACCTGAAGTGTATGTATCCTGAAGCATATGTAACCCGAGGTACCACTGTACTGTATCAGGTTAATTTAGCTTTACATGGTTGTTTTTGGATGCAGATGCTCCTGACTGAAAAGGCCGAGGCATTACAAGAAGAAGTGGAAGAGTTACTGAGAATACCTGAAGACATTACTTGAGGCTTCCTAATCACTCTAGCATGTGAATCAAGAATCAAACAATTATTTTTCTACCCTAATTATTTGCTATACATGTACCTGAGCTTATTTCACTATTAATAAACGCTCCAAAAAATTCTCTATACTTCCTGCTCAGTATATTCTGAAACTCTGATGTTCTTTGGCAAAGCCGAAATTGATTTATCATCTTTCAGACCTCTTATTTATCATTAGTGGCATCATCATTTGTTATGGATATCTGCTTATTTCTGTTATAAAGAGCTTTTCTTTTTGAAAATCATTTTTGCTTTGTCTATGTAAACAATGCCTTTCATAAGGCCACGTTAGGAAATTAGAAAGGGGTTGTGGTTCTGAAGCAAAGGTCAATTTCTTGAACTACTCTGAACATAAAAATTGTATAGACCTAATCATGATTTGCCAGCACCGAAGAAACTATCAACTAAACATGCCTCTTTAATGCCTGGGTTACAAAATCATTCTGAATGATGATTTATTGATTTTGGATTAATAAAAGTTACTATTTTAAAATATACTTTGGTATATTAGACTGCAATCTTATGCACATAGTGAGAGTTCTTCTGCATAAACATGTATAGAGCAGTACCTACATGTCCCTACGGCATGTTCTAGGGGCTGGGATTTCTGCATTGCAGAGAGCTGAACTAGATGACCCTTGGCATCTTCATTATCTTTCAGTGAGTGCTGAGGATGCCCCGCTTTAACTTGGCCTGTGATATCTCAGGTGTGTGTTTTCAGAATCCACCCTATTCCAGCTCTACAGTTTTGTAATTTTGTGGCTATGTGTCCCACCATGGCACATTGACAAGATGCCAAATCAGACATCAAAAAATCTCATAGGTTCACAGGTTGGTGAATGTATATTTCACTCTCTTTTAATGTGTAGTGTAGTAACAAATGGAACTCTTGTGTCTATACTACAGCCTTCGCACTGCTGCTTCCTCTTACTGGGGAACAAACCCTACGGATCCTTTGTAACCAGTTCCACGAGGCAAACATCAAGGGACCAGAGAGGAGGGGACAGGAAAGCTTCTTCAAGTGTTCCATCATTTCTTGGGGTGCAGGGATGTTGCTTATCTGCCACTTTCATTGCCAAGTCCATGAGGGAACTAGGTGGGGTGGGATATGAACAGGAGGGGGCCGTAGTGGAAGCAGCTGAGTGAGTGGAGTTAGTGTTATAGACGACCGAACCCAGTTACCATGTACTGATGGCAATACTGCAAGTTCTAACCAGGTGTGTGCAGACACTTAAGGCACATAGCAGGTTCAGAAACCAAAGCGAGTCGGATAGTCAAACGTCAACATAAGTAAGAAGCTCCACAGTAAAGGTAAAGGGATCCCTGACCATTAGGTCCAGTTATGACCAACTCTGGGGTTGCAGCACTCATCTCGCTTTATTGGCCGAGGGAGCCGGCGTACAGCTTCCGGGTCATGTGGCCAGCATGACTATGTCACTTCAGCGCACGTAAACGCCGTTTACCTTCCCGCCGGAGCGGTACCTATTTATCTACTTGCACTTTGACGTGCTTGGAACTGCTAGGTTGGCAGGAGCTGGGACCGAGCAATGGGAGCTCACCCCGTCGCTGGGATTCGAACCACCAGCCTTCTGATCGGCAAGTCCTAGGCTCTGTGATTTAGCCCACAGCGCCACCCGCGTCCCAAGCTCCACAGTAGAGAGCTGCAAATTGTAATCTGCCATTTTGGGGGCAATGCCACCCTAAAAAAATCTAGGTGATTATCTCTGTCCTTTACATATAAACCTAAGAGGAGCGAGTTGCATCAGACTGAAAGACCTATCTAGTCCAGCAATCTGTTTTCCCTAGACCTGGAGAACCTGCCACCTTTGCAGTGAGATTTTACTTTCTTGGGCTCCATGATCATTGCAGATGATGACAGCAGTCATGAAATTAAAAGACACCTGCTTCTTGGGAGAAAAGCGATGACAAACCCTAGTCAGCATCTTAAAAAGCAAAGACATCACCTTGCCGACAAAGGTCCATATAGTTAAAGCTATGGTTTTCCCAGTAGTGGTGTATGGAAGTGAGAGCTGGACCATAAAGAAGGCTAAACGCCGAAAAATTGATGCTTTTGAATTATGGTGCTGGAGGAGACTCTTGAGAGTCCCATGGACTGCAAGAAGATCAAACCTATCCATTCTGAAGGAAATCAGCCCTGAGTGCTCACTGGAAGGACAGATCCTGAAGCTGAGGCTCCAATACTTTGGCCACCTCATGAGAAGAGAAGACTCCCTGGAAAAGACCCTGATGTTGGGATAGATGGAGGGCACAAGGAGAAGGGGACGACAGAGGACAAGATTCTTGAAGACAGTGTTCTTGAAGCTACCAGCATGAGTTTGACCAAACTGCAGGAGGCAGTGGAAGACACGAGTGCCTGGCATGCTCTGGTCCATGGGGTCACGACTAAACAACAACAAGCCTAATTTCATGTGTGTTGTGCATTGGAATTCTTGAGCAAGCCTCGGTCCAAAGATTCATGAGAACTCTGTTGAAATGCTTGCCTTTGGGTTATTTTCATGCATCTTAATAGCAGAGGGAGGAGGAGGTCTTCCTGTGAGCCTGGAAAAGAAGTATTATTAGTTTGAGATGTGGGAAAAGATAGAAGAGTATTTAGCGGAAGGTATGTTTCAAAAGCCTGTGTCATTTCGATTTACTTGGTCACTTTGGCCCTACTTGGCTCTGTGATTGATTAAAGTAGAAAAACCTGTTGCTGGGTGGAGATTGCCTGGGAACAGCTGACTCATTGGCAGGTTACTCCTTGTTTATGCGCCACCGCCTTTAAACTGTGACTTCCTGTATTTATGATGACACGTCTTGGGAGGCACTAAAGCTTATTTGAAAATACACCTTTCTTCGGAACAGATGTGCTGGTGTTATCAACGTGCCTGAAGCAGAAATTGCAATTTTTGCATTGAAAACACATGCGAACACAGGTAGCTTTTTCAAATTCCTATTGCCGCATTTCCAGAACTCCAAAGTAGGAGTCAAATTGGACCTGGCAACTAAAATAGTAATAGATGCCTTAGATCAGGGATAGCTAAACTCCAGGTGTTGCTGCACTCCACTTCTGCCTGCCCCAGCCAGGACAGTTAATGGTTAGGGACTATGAGTGTTTAATTTATTATCCGCCCTTCACCAGCAGGACCCAGGGCAGGTTACAACATTTTTAAAATCCAGTATTAAAACAGTTAAAACAGATTGTTGTCACAGGAATAGGGTGGATTCTGAAAACACACATCTGAGATATCACAGGCCAGGTTAAAGAGGTGCACTTGCTGAAAGGTAGTGAAGATGCCAAACACTTCTTTTTTTAAGTTTTTATTTATACTTTTCAAATTTACACATTTCATTAGTTTTACAATCATTTTAACATTTCAGAGTTTGACTTCCTTTTCCCTCTTTGCGGTTCCTTAAACTAATTTTAAAAATATCGGCATATCCAAATTCATTTAATTTGCTCATTTAATTACGTATCTACTTTAAATATATACTCTTATGAAACTGCAGGTTATTACAATAATCCTGCCAGTGTTTTTATCTGTTTGTAATTTATCTGTAAATATTCAATAAACCATTTCCATTCTTTTATAAAAAGTTTGTTACCTTGATTTCTTATTCTTTCAGTAAGTTTTGCCATTTCTTTCTGCTTTCGTATCCATTCTTCCTTTGCTGAGACTTCTGCTTCTTTCCATTTTGGGGTGAGTAGCATTCTTGCTGCTGTAGTTGCATACATAAATAAATTTCTACACAATTTAGGTAGTTCTGTCCCTATAATTCCCAAAAGAAAAGCTTCTGGATTGTTTGTTTTTTTACAAAGGTTATTTTAAACATCCTTTTCAATTTATTGTATATCATTTCCCAGTAAGCTTTAACCTTACTACAAGACCACCGCATATGATAAAAATAACCTTCTTTCTCTTTACATTTCCAACACTTGTTTGATTTAGATTTAAACATGTCCAAAACTGGTTTGAAGTCTATATCATGATATCAGTTTCGTAATTTTTGACTTGACAATATATCGCGAATGTGTGCGCATGCAAAACTCGCCTTATGGGGAAAACCATGAAGCCAGCCAATGTTTCTCTCAATTTCTGCAGCCTATGTTAACTCTGCCGGCTCAGCAATCCACTGCCTCATACCGGAGGCAGTGAATCACAAGAGCAGGTGCCAGCGAAAATCACAATGCAGGAAAAACCATAAAACCATCCAATGATTCTACATAGCTCCATCCTTATTTCAGACACTGAGACATATTGGCGTATCGCAGTGTTTAGCTAGTGAGACATCGCCATGTTCAAAAACGTATCACCCAGCCCTAGCCCCAGGGCAGGTCACAGCAACCAAAACCATTTAAAACAACTTAGGATCACAAAAAAAAGTTGTACCAAAAACATACATCACAAACATCAAAAGCCAGTGTAAATAGGTATCATGTATAATGAAGGTGTTCGATGCACCTCTGCGGAGAGGGACAACTTACAAAACACCCTCTGCTTAAATATGTCTCTCAAGGTGATTTGCAGGCATGAACAGCTAAAAGACTGTACAAAAAGCAACTGAGAAGAAGCTTTAAAACAATGCCGAATGAAAATCCAAGGCAGAGACCTTTCATCCAGTAGGGGAAACGTGTCAAAACAAAAAGTTGTTTTTGGAAAGCATAGGGTGTAGGCACCAACAACAGGAATGCTATTCCACAAAACAAGGCGGCCCCACTGACAGCCCTGCTCTGATTTGCTGTGCAGCCATTTTGGGGACTGAAAGGACAAATTCCTGCAGAACACACAGAACACAATGCCCTACGGATCACGTTGTAAGGGGTGTGGTGGTCTCAAGTCACCTGGTCCAAACTGTATAGGCATTAAGTACCAAAAGCTGAAACGTGGCCTTGTAGCAGGGTGGCAGCCGGGTGTTAAGATGCTGGTGGTAGTTTGCTCTTCCCACCCACAATAAACCTAGCTGCCATGCGCCGAACAGCCTGCGTCCTCCAGGCAAACCTCAAGGGTAGCCCCACATAGAACACATTGCAGTAATCCAGCCTTAGCTTAACAGTACATGGACAACTGTGGTCAAGCTCTCCTGATCCAGGAACAGCTGTAGCCAGTAAAAGGCACTGCTAGCCATCAAAGACACTCCTGCCACTTCTGAATTATGCACTTGTTTAGAGAGAGTGGGGACATGGGTAGTGCTGTGGCCTAAACCACTGAGCCTAGGGCTTGCCGATCAGAAGGTTGGCGGTTCGAATCCCTGGGACAGGGTGAGCTCCCGTTGTTTGGTCCCAGCTCCTGCCCACCTAGCAGTTTGAAAGTGCACCAGTGCAAGTAGATAAATAGGTACCGCTCTGGCGGGAAGGTAAACGGCATTTCCGTGCGCTGCTCTGGTTCGCCAGAAGCGGCTTAGTCATGCTGGCCACATAACCCGGAAGCTGTCTGCTGACAAACTCCGGCTCCCTCTGCCTAGAGCGCGAGATGAGCGCCACAACCCCAGAGTCACCTTTGACTGGACTTAACCATCCAAAGGTCCTTTACCTTTACCTTTTACACATGGTAGTGTGGAACTGCAGAGCAGCGCTACCAACACTGGGTGTCCTTGCAGCTGACAAGGGCAGGGCTGACCGTGAGCGACATCAAGGTCAACAGTGGTGCTGGGTTAGTATCAGTGCTGCTGGTGCCCTGCTTCACATCTGCTGTTGCCCCAGCCCAGCTCCGTTTCTGTAGGCAGCAGCAACACAAATCCAAAGGGTCTGCCTCTGCCACAAACAGCTGAATGTTGGGAGATTCATAGAGTTGTAGAGTTAGAAGGGACCCTGAGAATCATGTGGTCCAACCCCCTGCTATGCAGAACTCTCAACTAGACCATACATGACAGATGGCCATCCAACCTCTGCTTAAAAACCTCTAAGGAAAGAGACTCCACAACCTCCCCATGGAGACCTTTCCACTGTTGGACCGTTGTTCCCGTCCTAGCCTCCAGAGCAGGAGAAAACAAGAGTGACAGCCCTTGAGATGTTTGAAGATGGCTATCCTATCTCCTAGGGACGCAGGTGGTGCTGTGGGTTAAACCACAGAGCCTAGGACTTGCCAATCAGAAGGTCGGCGGTTCGAATCCCCATGACGGGGTGAGCTCCCGTTGCTCGGTCCCTGCTCCTGCCAACCTAGCAGTTCGAAAGCACGTCAAAGTGCAAGTAGATGAATAGGTAGCGCTCCGGTGGGAAGGTAAACGGAGTTTCCGTGCGCTGCTCTGGTTCGCCAGAAGCGGCTTAGTCATACTGGCCACATGATCCAGAAGCTGTACGCTGGCTCCCTCAACCAATAAAGCAAGATGAGCACCGCAACCCCAGAGTCGGCCACGACTGGACCTAATGGTCAGGGGTCCCTTTACCTTTACCTATCCTATCTCTTCCCGGGCTCCTCTTTTCCAGGCTAAACATACCCAGCTCCCTCAACCATTCCTCATAAGGCTTGATCCAGACATTATTCAGGAAGTACATCTTAACACGGTGCATGGTTAAAACTATGGACTTTGCTACCCAGATAGATGTCGTGATGGCCGACAACCTGGGTAGCTTTAAAAGACGATGGGGCAAATTTATGAGTGGAGGAAGCTATCGATGGCTACTAACTGCAATGGCTATGTTCTGCCTCAATTATCACAAGTAAGATATGCCTCTGAGTGCCAGCTGCTGGGGACAGCAATAGGGGAGGGTGCTGTTGTGTTTAGGTCCTGCTTTCAGGCTTCCCATAGGCACAAGGACATAAGAAGAAGAGTTTGGATTTGATATCCCGCTTTATCACTACCCGAAGGAGTCTCAAAGTGGCTAACATTCTCCTTTCCCTTCCTCCCCCACAACAAACACTCTGTGAGGTGAGTGGGGCTGAGAGACTTCAGAGAAGTGTGACTAGCCCAAGGTCACCCAGCAGCTGCATGTGGAGGAGCGGAGACACGAAGATTAGGAGTCTACCGCTCTTAACCACTACACCACACTGACAGGTGACAGTACTCCGTTCTCTCAGTGGCCAAAGAGATGCTCATTGGAAGCCCTCAAAGAGTGCCTGAGCACAACAGCACTGTCCTCAACCCATGCTTGTCAGTAATTGGCATTTTCAGAGGCATTCTGCCTCTGGCATAGGCTCAAACACTGAAATCAGGATGCTAAACTAGAAGGAAGAGTCTGTTTCATGCTCTGAAAAATGTAAATTGCTCTGATTTGCAAGGTGTATCCCAGTCAACAGGATGTGGATTTCCTGGAGATACATACAAAAGTTTTACTTGAATGCATGCGAGCAAAAGTACAGGTTCCTGTTTTCTTGAAAAGGTCACTAGAATTTGCAGCAAAAAAGGGGAACCGTTTTTCCTCGCTCACTGTTGTTGTTAGTAGCATGGACTAGGATGGGGTGACCCCAGTCCTTCTTCAGCCAGAGAGTTCAGACAGTGTCCATGGGCAAGTGACTCTTTCAGCACCAGACCTACCTTCCAGGGTTGTCGTGATGATGAAGTGGGAAGGAGGGAAAGCCATGTATATATACCATCTCCTTGGAGGAAGTGTGTAGGGGAAATATGATGCACACATACTTTGTGGTTGTCACTCTCCCAGGCTTTTTCTCTGTAGTCTTAGCATTCAGATCTGATGCTCGCTCTGCTAATAACTAGGAGGCTTGTGGGAAGCAACAAATGACAAAACGTGGGGGCGAAGAGAAAGAAGAAGAGAACAGACATGGGGAAAAGTCAATTGCAAACATAAATAGGCTTGTTTCAAAGGCTATTAATTCTATCTCCAACATCATTTGAACCCTATCCATGAAGAACGGAGCTGCACAACTCTTGAGCCAGCAAGTCCGGCGTTCATATCATGGCCCACCATGACAGTTTTTGTTATGCTGTATGTTTATCTTCCTATAGTCATAAAAATGTAAGGCTGTCATCACACAGCCCCCATTGGAAGGTTTGTGGTGCCTCATCACAATCTTGGGGTGAGGCATTGATGGAGGACATAGGGAGGACTGGCAAGCAACATGAGCAGAAGCAGCAAATCTCTCTCTCTCTCTGTGTGTGTGTGTGTGTGTGTGTCTGTGTGTCTGTGTGTGTGTGTCTAATTTCACCTGCCTCCTAAATTGCTCAGGGTATTATTCAAGGTGGTCTTCTTTTATCCTCACAACCCTGAGACTGCCCTCAGGCCCCAAATCTGATCCTTCCCAAAGGCAGCAATCCTAAACCTGTTTTCCTGAGAGTATGCCTTACCAAACATTGAATGCCCAACCACTTGGGGGCGGGGCTTAAACGCTCCCCTCAAGTATTTTATGGGGGAGGCTGAAGGGACCTCGGCCCCCAGAAGTTGGCTCCTATGGGGCAGGTGCTCCAGGTGTGTGTGGGCGGGTGTATGTGGGTGCCCACCACCACCACGTGAAGCTAGACCTCGGCCAGTCTGCTACTGAAGGCTGCACTTTGTACAGGCCCAGAGGCACTCTGTTCTGGGTGGCCATGGCACCTATATCCTCAAGCTCAGTCCCCTGGGGTGGTAAGCCATTTAAGGCCTCGCTGGAGAGTGTGTGTGTGTGCGGGGGGGGGGGGAGACTGATGCCGGATCCCCCTGAACGTGTTAGCTCTTCCCCAACCACCTCCAAGACTGCCTCTCCCGCCTGATCTGGGTCGTCCCCTCTGCGCGTCTTTGCGCGTCTTTGCGCGTCGGGTGACTGAATCCGAGGGCGGATCGTTTCTTGCCTTTCCCAAAACGCCGCAACAGGAGGCAGGGCAGCGCTTGGGACGCAGAAATGCGCGCTCCCTCCTCCTCCTCCTCCTCCACCTCCCAGAGGCAGGCAGGCAGTGGCAGTAGTAGAAATAGCAGGAGGAGGAGCAAGCGCCGGCGAGGATCTCCTTTTTCCCGATCTCTCCAAGCGCGCTCTGGGACGCAGGATGCTGCTGCTGCTGGGACTGATCCTGGCGCTTCTCTGCCGGGCTCCGCTGACCGGGGGCTCCTGGGCGGATCCCGGCCAAAGCGAGGCGGCCGTGCTGAGCATTCAGCTGCCCGAGCAGCCGGCCAGGGAGGTCAGCCCGTTTTTCCTGTCTCTCACCATCGATGCCAACCTAGCCACGGATCCCAGATTCATCACCTTCCTGGGGTAGGTCACGCCAGGCTCGCTGTTTTCTGGTTTGGCCCCCCTTTTTGGGTGTGTGCGGGATCTTGCCCGCTGCGCCTTACGAGAAGGCTGTTTACCAACAGGGGAAAAGGGGGGGGAGCTGCACCTGACGAGCTGCTGCCTGCTTTGCAGCGGATGAAGATGCCGGAGCTCGGTGCAGGGTTCGTGAGTGAACATGCAAGTCCCAAGCTGGGTTTCCCCTGAAGTTTTGCGTGTGTGTGTGAGAGAGAGAGTGTGTGAAAACTTGTTTCAAAGCTGAAAAATCTCTTGCTTGGTTTCTGCCTGCAGCTGAAACTTCCCTTTTTGAAATGCTTTGTCCAAATTTCTTCTAACTAAAGGGCTACAGAAGTCTGAACATGCCAGCCACGAGCTAATACTTTCTGCGCTAGGTTTTGCCCGTAATTCCTAGTTAGGAAGAGGGGGCTGTTTTTCTCAGAGTTAAAAGGCACTCTGCATATAATCAGAGGCACAGAAGGTCTCTAACCCCACTGTCAAATTTAGAAAATAAGCTCCTTGCAGGCAGAGACCTAAACTTGCCATTTCACTTAGGAAACTCTGTAAAATTCCATATAAACTGATGGCGGTGTAGAAACAATACATCATCTTAAATATGACGTCTCTGGTCCTTCAGTTGAAGCATAGAGATGTAGACATTGCCAAGATTTCAAGTGCTGTTGAAGTGGTAGTTTTTCCAGGTTCTCCTCCTGCCTACAAACTGTGCCTCCAATGGGCTATATCAGGAATCAGCAACCTTTTCCAGCCGTGGGCTGGTCCATCATCCCTCAGACGATGTGGTGGGCTGGACTATATTTTTTTTGGGGGGGGGAGGGGAATGAACAAATTCCTATGCCCCACAAATAACCCAGAGATGCATTTTAAATAAAAGGACACATTCTACTCATATAAAAACACACTGATTCCCGGACCGTCCGCGGGCCAGATTGAGAAGGCGATTGGGCCAGATCCGGCCCATGGGCCTTAGGTAGCCTACCCCTGGGCTATATGCTTGCCTCTTTCTCAGTTTCTTGCTGTGGCAGCAAAGGATTTCTTAGAAAGGTCCCAGTAATGACTGTATAAACCTGGAGGTCTATCTCCAGGCCTTGTGCCAGCAGTCAACCAGGTCGGGTACTGGATGTGACCCCAGGGATTCAGAAGGGCCCCTCCTTGGCCTGACCCAACCTTGAGTTGGCAGGGATGTATATTTATTATGTAGCCTGGGGACCTTGATCCTAAAGGTTCAGAGTTTAGGATTGTAAATTGTAACCTTAGAGCACATTAGATCTCACTAGATAAATAGGGTTAATTAATGTGGAATCCTACACTTGCCATCACAGCAGTTGCTAAAACCCATTTAAAAATAATTGCATCAAAATACATCATACCTACATCACAGAAAAGGCGGTCTACAGCAGAAATCTGAGCGCGTTGTTTATCTCACCTGACAGGTTACCTGTTTAATGATCTCTTGATTGGATTGCCTGGGGAGCCTGGCCAGTCTTTTGTAATGATAAAGACTTAGTTCCTGAGCCAGGTCACAGCCTCACACCCTATTCATATCTTAAATGTGCCCTTAAGACTGGATTTGTGAAGGAAAAGACAATGGGGAGGCTTTTCCATTTACCTTTGACCTTGCAGAGAAAACATTTGGTCAGTTTGGGAATAAAAAATGGTTTCAGGTCGGTCTTCTTGTGCTGATCTATGTACGTGCTTGGTTGGTACACTTATGAACATTTAACATATATCTAAGACCTCAAAATTCCTATCATACTGCATTGCAGAGGGTTGGACTAGATGATCCTCAGGATCGCTTCCAACTCTAGGATTCTATCATGCACATGTGACCCCTGACTTCCATGGCCTTTTATAGGCACATTGTTTTTCTTTATAAGACTCACCCTGTGACACTTTCCCCCTTTCCTGGTTGCCACTTTACCCTCTGGCTGTAGGCTGGCAAGGATGAATGAGTTGGCATCCTTGGGATTAAGGAGTGCAAATGCACTCTTAATTATCTGACCATTTTCGCTTTGACATTTCCTGTGGTTCGCTCTGGGTGCTTTGGCTGGGGAGATATGCCGGGAGAATCCTGTTTCCCCTTGCTGCTGAGATAGCTGACGTCTCTTTCTGCTACATGTAGCCGCATTCCAGCAGTTTTAAAATGCATCAAGGCATGTGTTGTTGTTGTTTTGTTAAGTGCAGCCTATATACCTTCCTGTAGTTAGCCTTGTAGCAGCTAAAAGCACTGTGTAGATTTTGGGTCTGCCTGGCCACTTGCTCAACCGCCTATGATTTGGGTTGGCGATGTCACCATTGGCTTGCAGAGCGCCAAATTGTCGGAGGCTCAAAAGGAAGATCACATGCTCTTTTTTCTCTCAAAAGGAAGAGTCCTCAGTTGACTTGCAATATTTTTTGCACATTAATTCATAGTGTGGTGTAGTGGTTAAGAGCAGTATACTCGTAATCTGGTGAACCGGGTTCGCTTCCCCGCTCCTCCACATGCAGCTGCTGGGTGACCTTGGGCCAGTCACACTTCTTTGAAGTCTCTCAGCCCCACTCACCTCACAGAGTGTTTGTTGTGAGGGAGGAAGGGAAAGGGAATTGTTAGCCGCTTTGAGACTCCTTAAAGGTAAAGGTAAAGGGACCTCTAACCATTAGATCCAGTCGTGGCCGACTCTGGGGTTGCGGCACTCATCTCGCTTTATTGGCCGAGGGAGCCGGAGAACAGTTTCTGGGTCATGTGGCCAGCATGACTAAGCCCCTTCTGGCGAACCAGAGCAGCATGGAAATGCTGTTTACCTTCCCACCGGAGTGGTACCTATTTATCTACTTGTACTTTGATGTGCTTTTGAACTGCTAGGTTGGCAAGAGCAGGGGCCGAGCAATGGGAGCTCACCCCGTCGCAGGGATTCGAACCACCGGCCTTCTGATCAGCAAGTCCTAGGCTCTGTGGTTTAACCCACAGCGCCACCCGCATCCCTTGAGACTCCTTAGGGTAGTGATAAAGCGGGGTATCAAATCCAAACTCTTCTTCTTTTTCAGTGCAATTTGGGTATTGTAAAGGGGTGGTTGGAGGAGAGGCCCTGTATTCTAGAGTTGCCATATTCCAAAAAGTGAAAATACTTTTTCACTTTTTTAAAAAAAAAACCCACCAAATTTTACACTTACGACATGGGTTGCTATACATCCAGATTTCCCCAGACATTAAAGCGATTTCTGCATGGACACTGTTTCCAATGGCCAAATCCTGGCTATGTCCGGGAAATTTCGGAGGTATGGCAACCCTACTGTATTTCCCAGAGCAGAGTTTCAAGTCATGAGCAGTACAGGATAGGAGGTTTTCATACATGCAAAGCCAAATAAGCCATGGGTTTTGTTTTTAAAACAACATTCCTGGTAACCACCAGAGAAATCTCCTGGCTGCAGGATTCACAAGAGCCAGAGGTAGCACAGATATTTATTTACTCTGTTTTATTTTTTTTTATCCTGGCTTTTCTTCATGGAACTCAGGGTGCAGTATACATGGTTTTCCTCTCAGCAACCCTGTGGGGTAGGCTAGACTGACAGATAACAGCTGGCCCAAGTTCTCCCACTGTGCTTTGTTGCTGAATGGGGATTTCATCCTATGTCTCAAATGTCAGACACTTTAACCACTGTGCCACACTGGACAGATCACTGCTGTGCTAGCTGAACACAGATAAGACATGGCATTTCCAAGCCAATTGATTCTCCAACAGGAACCCAGGTATTGTTCTCCAAATACATTCCCATTTTAACATTTCAAGTACATTTAGAAGAGGGTTGTGGCATCTGTCTGGGTGCCTCCAGACAGTTACTCTTTTGCAGGAGGCATTCAAGAACACATGCTGCGAATTTAGGTTTGCACAACTGACGTAGATTAAAGCACTCTGTCACTCTAGCACAAAAAAAGCACTTAAAAACATAATTGGATTTTTTGCAGTCGATGATGTGATGGGGAAATGGCATTGGGGCCCGCCCTGTGGAACGCCCTCCCATCAGATGTCAAGGAAATAAGCAACTATCTGACTTTTAGAAGACATCTGAAGGCAGTCCTGTTTAGGGAAGTTTTTAATGTTTGATCTTTTATTGTGTTTTTAATGTTTTGTTGGAAGCCGCCCAGAGTGGCTGAGGAAACCTAGCCAGATGGGCGGGGTATAAATAATATATATTATTATTATTATTATTATTATTATTATTATTATTATTACTATTACTATTACTATTACTATTATTACTATTAGTTTTTGCTGCAAGAGATTTCACACAGCTCCCCTTCTGGAAAGTAAATAAAGGGAGGTGTTTTTTTCATTCAAAAGGAAGGAGTTAAAGCGATTAGCTTCTGAGCATGTGCTAACAGTGGCTACTGGCTTTGGATGCATAGCCTGATGAAAGCTAATGACACAGGAACAAAACTGGCATATATGCTAACATGTCTCCAGTTTAATTACAGAGTACAAATTGCAGGATCTCAGCTCACAATACAGCTCAATACTGTGAGAATTCATATGCCAAGTCTGTTATTCCCACTTTGGCAGAATCACTAATATCCGTGTATTGTGTGGCTGACTTGAACTTGATTTCAGTGGGTCTACTCTGAGTATTGACTATGGGGATCATCCCTTTCTGCAACATTGGCTACAGATTATTATGCTCCCTGTTGAATAGTGGGTAGACATAGCAGATGACACAGCGATTTCTCCAGAGCAGCTCTTTATTTGTAAGCTGGAACAGAACTGAACAGCAAACAGCTCAGCCGGCCTGCTTTTATAGGCAGCCGGCTGTCAACATTGTAGCAACAACAACCCAGGGTTTCCCGCCTAAAATAACTGACGTGGACCTGAGTGAAAACTATATACACGGTACTCCTGGTGGCCAGGGTGAGAACTTCAATACATAACACTCCCGTTTACCATCCTGAGGACTAGAAACATGCCAAAGATGTCAAACTGTATTTCATATTATGTAATGAATCTGCACACTCCTTATATCTTTGTTCCTCAATTTTACACAGCCTCCTAGCATTTCTTTGTGTACAATGGATATAGTTTTCATTTCCATGTTCTTTCGCTGGGCGCCCTTTGAACCTTGGCTCTCAAAAGCAGAAGAAAAGTGGAGTAAGAAACAAACTTGTTATCGCTTGTTATCAGGCGAGTCCTTTATTTAACTCTGGTATTTTATCAGCTCCAACCAGGAAGTTGTTCGTGGCTGCTGAGCTGCTGCATATTTGCCATTTAGCTGATGAAAGGCGCAAATCTGATGCCTTGTGCTTGATCCCACAAAAGAAAGAAAAATATATATTTTTCATTTATAAGGTTACAAGCAGTGTTCGAAACTCCCACTGTTCTAAGCTCATTTTGTGACAGGGAATTTCATTAGCGCGAGCAGTTTCTGAACTCTAGGTGCAGTACTGCGCCGAAGATTTCTGATCAAAACTGCAGAGTGGAAGGAAAAGAGGCCCTTTTTCTGCCTCCCCACTTCCAGCTGCTCTCTGAAGACTGGAAAAGAGACCCTTTTAAGAATATTAGGGGGGTGGGCAAGAGAAGGACTAGACCATGTGAAAAACAAACATAATATTTTAGCTGCATTTCATTCATTTTCAGCATAATATTCAAACATCAAAATAACAGGGAAAACTAGAAAAAGGGTTCTTGCATAACTTTGTCCTCGATATGCTATTTTTTCTGTGTGTAGGTGTTGTAAACAAAATCTGCCCTTTTCCACTTATGGGGTATCCAAGAGCCCATATAGAGTCCTTACGTAGGTTCCCTATTGGTAGGAGAAAATAACAGAGGCCAACCAGAGAATATTGAGAAGCAAAGCAGCTAGTAAGCCTCATCTTTATTGATTTGTTGCAACAGGGTGCTCCCCTCACCACATGCAGGAGGGAGGAGGAACCTAGAACAATGGTGCGCAAGGCCTTATATAGACATTTTTAATTCCCTGCCCTGGAGCTCAAGACCACCCCTCCAAACATCATACATACATCACAGAAGGGGTGTAACCCAAGACCATAACCCCCAGATACATCACAGAAAAGGCGGTCTACAGCAGAAATCTGAGTGACTTGTTTATCTCATCTGACAGGTTATCTGTTTAATGGTCACTTGATTGGATTGCCTGGGGAGCCTGGCCAGTCTTTTGTAATGATAAATACTTAGTTCCTGAGTCCAGGTCACAGCCTCACACCCTGTTCATATCTTAAGACAGGATTTGTGAAGGAAAAGACAGTGGGGAGGCTTTTCCATTTTCCTTTGACCTTGCAGAGAAAACATTTGGTTAGTTTGGGAATAAAAAATGGTTTCAGGTTGGTCTTCCTGTGCTGGTCTATGTACGTGCTTGGTTGGTACACTTATGAACATTTAAAATAAATCTAAGACCTCAAAATTCCTATCATGTAGGGATCAGGAGAGATCTCACCTGATGCCATAGCTGTCAACGTTTCCCTTTTTTTAAGGGAAATTCCCTTATTCCGAATAGGATTCCTCACAAGAAAAGGGAAAAGTTGACAGCTGTGCCTATGCAATGCACCACCACCACTAATCTACTCCAGTCCAGTAACAGTTTTACCATATGACAAAGTATTAGAGACTCTCTACTATAGTTAAAATAAAGGGCCTAGGTCCTGCAAATCACGGTTCTTAATCCCGAGTGAGTAGACCAGGCTGCAGTTACCTGGCAGCGAAGGGAAATGCACTCCACACATGCCCAGAGGCTGGTGATAGAAACAGATTCTGGAGCTGAATTCTGCTGAATCCTGATCCAGATTAAGCCCTGGGGAGAGGAAATACCTTTAGCAGTGGTGCTTAAAAGACATCAAAACCCATAGTGGTATATTGTCAGTAAATATAGCAGGCAGGAGAACTTGAAACTAGTCTGCATTCCGCTGCTTTTCCTTTCTTAAACAGACACGAGAAGTTTGCTTTGAAGAGAGCCTTTCATGTGATGCTTAAATTGCTGGTGAAAGCTTTGAAACTCTTTAAGATTTCTGTATGCCGTCTTTATATTTAGAGTTACAAATATTGCATGTAGGCAAAAGAGAAAGAAAGTTGAACACATGATGAGTCACAGGCCGCTGCTGTGTCAGGCTTGGCAAAGGAAATCCTCCTAGTGGTTCTCTTCGCTTTCTGTTCCAACAGCCGTGTTCAATTAAACACTTCATGCTCAGCACCAAACCACACACAATGTGGGAGATCTAAGACTGGATCTCCAGGCGTATCTCCCCTCCCAGCTCTCTAAAACACAGTGGAAACTGGTCCCATAGGGTAGAAGGAGGGGAGGCGAACAGCAGATGGCGCCAGAGGCAATGACAAGCAGAGCCAGCTCATTCCAGTTTTGTCCCCATCTTACTCCCAGCTGAATTCTACACATGCAGCACCAAGACTGTGGAGAGGTAGGTTGATACTTGGGTACCACACATAGTTTCTGGAACTACTGAACAGAGAATAAGGGCACCTCTGGATGGCCTGTTTATTGAGCACTTATTCTGATTTGTTTGTGGGGAGGTTAGATGATGTTACGTCAAACTAGGTGTTATCCTACACTTTCCAGCTTGCTTTTCCATTGCTTTCCTTATCACAAAAACTCTAATTGTTTGGGGAAGCAGGTTCGTTTCACGAAAGCTCCAAATCAGCTTGAATTGCACTGCCTTAATTTACCAAGTTGTGATTGAACCCCAGCCCAAAACTGCCACAGTCTAGAAGCGCCTGATATGAACTGAATGAGCTGAATGGATGATGATGAATCAAAGCCAACAGGATGAAAAGGTGTTTCCTTTCAATTTCTCCGCGTTATCACTTTCCCAGCTCTACAAAACTGCGCACATTGGCAAGAGGTTTATCTCCTGGCTTCGTGAGATTTGGCGGCACCAAGACAGACTTCTTGATCTTTGATCCTGAAGAGAAACCAACGGCAGAGGAAGAGGTTTGCCAGAATTTGCTGGCTAAACAAGGTAGGTTGGAGCCGAAAGGTTGTAAGCTGCAGCGCACTTACACATGAGTAAGTCTCACCAAGCACAGAGTCAGAGCAGACGGGCACTGGGTGGCAAAAGCAATTATGCATGCCTTTGATTTTCAGAGATGAAAGAGTGATGGATTATGAAGAATATTCAGCATAAAAACTAGTTGACACCATCCTCTATGCAAGAAGCAGATTCATTTTCCAGGTGTGGATCATTATGCAGTTTCAGTGGTATTGCCTCTACACAAGAGGGAGGTATCAAAAGAGCTAGGAGAGCTAGGTACTGTTGCAGGAATTTATGTATAGGTTAGGGGGGTTGGGACTCGGGTGGCACTGTGGGTTAAACCACAGAGCCTAGGACTTGCTGATCAGAAGGTCAGCGGTTTGAATCCCCGCGACGGGGTGAGCTCCTGTTGCTCCGTCCCTGCTCCTGCCAACCTAGCAGTTCGAAAGCACGTCAAAGTGCAAGTAGATAAATAGGTACCACTCAGCGTTTCCATGTGCTGCTCTGGTTCACCAGAAGCGGCTTAGTGATGCTGGCCACATGACCCGGAAGCTGTACCCCGGCTCCCTCGGCCAATAAAGGGAGATGAGCGCCACAACCCCAGAGTTGGTCACGACTGGACCTAATGGTCAGGGGTCCCTTTACCTTTATCTGGGGGTGGGGTTTTGCCTCTCCAGCAGATCTCATGCACATGCAGCCCACTACCAAAATCAGCACAATCACTTTTGTGACTTTTGTGATTTGTCCCCACAAAACACTCCATCACAGTTTCTTCCTATCTATTCAAAGGGCCTCTGCTGCACAATACCAAATGTAACAATTCACTGATAACTGTATCTATGTACTGGCTCACTGGGAAAACTTCAGAAATTCATATAGACATGTGAGCTCAGCTACTCAGCAGCCCCTCTGCCTGAGTGATAATTCCTGGCATCCTGATACCTGAGTGCCAGACAGGTAGCCATTCCAGAAATAACAAACCCAGATGAAGACAAGGGACGCGGGTGGCGCTGTGGTCTAAACCACAGAGCCTAGGGCTTGCCGATCGGAAGGTCGGTGGTTCGAATCCCTGCGACGGGGTGAGCTCCCATTGCTCAGTCCCTGCTCCTGCCAACCTAGCAGTTAAAAAGCACGTCAAAGTGCAAGTAGTTAAATAGGTACTGCTCCAATGGGAAGGTAAACAGCGTTTCTATGCACTGCTCTGGTTCGCCAGAAGCGGCTTAGTCATGCTGGCCATATGACCTGGAAGCTGTACGCTGGCTCCCTCAGCCAATAAAGCGAGATGAGCGCCGCAACCCCAGAGTCAGCCATGACTGGACCTAATAGTCAGGGGTCCCTTTACCTTTACCTATGAAGACAAAAGGGTGTGATTAACTTGGCTGGGAAACAGGGAAATGTAAATATCTCTTTTGTTACACTTGATGGGTGTTTGGTGGAGGGCAAGGGGAACCATGGGACAGCGTCCAGGATGCTCAGATTACTGCCACCAGACCTCCCCTTTTATGATGTAACCATGATGTATTAATGATGTAGGTGGGGGGGGTGTAACAAGGAATTAGCAGCTAATAAAAGTTTGGGTCCTCTTTTGTTCGGGGCTTCCATCTTGTTTCACCTTGTGGCAGGTGGGAGTCCTGTCGCAACAGTCTTCTATAAAGACCAAGCCTACTGGCTGCTGTTTTGCTCTGGCATTCCTGGCTGGTGTCCTTGTTTTTTGTCCAAGGGAGCCCTCAGATTTCTCCATTAACAGTACCTAAAACCCTGGAGAACTGTTGCCAGTCAGAGTGTACAACACTGAACTAGAGGGACCATTTGTCTGACCCAGGTATAAGGCAACTTCCTAGGTTCCTCAGGCCTGCCTTGGCTTTCAGGTTACCCTGACACCCAGCACCTTTCGCTTTAGGAAATTAGGGAGGCAACTTTTCCGCAAGGAAAACGGAGCACAGGAAAGCCTGCTCCCTCCTGAGTTGGCTGAAACAACAAAAGCCAGGCTCCCTCTGTTAGTGGCATTAATGGTTGCTATCAATCTGTGAGGCCAAGTGGGTAAAAAAATATCTGTTCTAGAACTTCTGCACAGGCTTTTCATAGACGGTTGTCAGCAGTCCTATTATACTAACTGTAAATGTCAATTTCATCCAGTTTCAGGCACTGGGAGCTGCTGACAGTGCTGTATTCTTACACAGGGCCTCTTGGCGTCTTTTGCAAGGGCCTCCCCCAGGCACTCTGCACACGAGATAAAGCAAAATTAACACGATCCTTGACAGCGCTGCTGGTTCTTTCCAAGACTATCAGGCAACTGACACTCATTGCTAGGGGTTGGTCTTGCCCTGAAGAATTCGGGAAAATCTATATTGGATAGGACTGCGAACTGAAATAAGTTTTGATGAGTTTAGAGTCAGATTTTAGTCGATGGATCTATCAGTTTTTTAAATTGCAATTTTTTGACGTTATTGCAGCGTTCCAATACTCGATCAGGATAATGAACTACAGTCAATTGCATTTCACAGACTCATAGAACTGTAAAGTTGGAAGGGACCCAAAGGGCCTTCTCGGTAGTGGCACCCGCCCTGTGGAACGCCCTCCCACCAGATGTCAAAGAGAAAAACAACTACCAGACTTTTAGAAGACATCTGAAGGCAGCCCTGTTTAGGGAAGCTTTTAATGTTTAATAGATTATCGTATTTTAATATTCTGTTGGAAGCCGCCCAAAGTGGCTGGGGAAACCCAGCCAGATGAGAAGGGAAATAATAAACTACCATTATTATTATTATTATTATTATTATTATTATTATTATTATTATTAGACTTCAAAAGGTTCACTGTTCCTGCTGGTGAGATCATCACCCTGAAACGTTGATCGCTGTTGTGTGTTCTCTTTCTCTCTCTCTCTCTCCTCTCTCTGCTGCCACAGATGCTGCAGATGTCTGTGGATTCAGATCCACGCCTATGGACGTCATAGAGCAACTGCAGTCTCAGTGGCCTTTCCAGGAAATGGTCATCCTCTGGGAGGAATCCAGGACGAGGCCCCGAAACACAACCATTACGCGTAAGACGCTTGCAACCACCACGCGCTAATTGGAAGGTCTCTCTCTTCGCCGTTTGCTGAAAATGACGGGGTCTGGAAACTTAATGAGCTCTGCTAATTACCTTTACCTTTAAAGGTAAAGGGCCCCCTGACCGTTAGGTCCAGTCGTGGACAACTCTGGGGTTGCGGTGCTCATCTCACTTTATGGGCCGAGGGAGCCGGCGTACAGCTTCCGGGTCATGTGGCCAGCATGACTAATCTGTTTTTGGCGAACCAGAGCAGTGCACGGAAATGGCGTTTACCTTCCCGCTGGAGCGGTACCTATTTATCTACTTGCACATTGACATGCTTTCGAACTGTTAGGTTGGCAGGAGCTGGGACAGAGCAACAGGAGCTTACCCCATCATGGGGATTCAAACTGCCGTGTAGAAGGGAAAATAAAGTTGTTATTGTGCTTTGCCAGATCTTAGCCTATTACAGTATTTGTAAGGTTCCATGTGCTGGGTATATTATTCAAGAGGATATTTTGCTCTGTAAATGTAAGGTTGTTCCATAGTTGATAGTTTCAGTTACCTTCTGCCAAAAATCTTTCAACATTGGACAATGAAAAAAACATGTTTCAGAGAACCATTATCCCTATTGCATCTCCAGCAGTTAGATACCTTAGATAGCCCTTTTTTAAACAACCGTAATGGGGTCCAGTATATTCTAAATATTATTTTTTGTTGTATGAGCCTCAATTTAAGGTCCAGAGGTGTCTTCTGAATCTAATGGAAGTGACACCTTGGATTACCACCCATGGAGGAGTCTTTCACTGCAGTGGGAATTAATTGAGGATAAAATGTCCTGAATCTCTCCCAGGCCCAACAATTAAAATCCAGAGGTGGGCAGACACTCTGGCAAGTCTGTCCTCTTTGCCTCTCCAGGAACAAGAGGTGTAGAAAGCATTTTTGCCACCAATATAATATTGTTACAGGGGTTAGGTGCCACCTCTACTTTCTGCCAAGCGGTAGCAAGAACCCAGGGGGTTGCAGGCACTCACCCAGGGTCTGTGTTCCTTTGGAGAATTGAGACACAGCCGAGACTGTCGTAGTTTTAAGAAATATGGTTAATTCACCTATTTACATCTTCAGCCTGCATGGAAGGAGTCTGGATTTTATAGCGTGGTCATCTCAAGAGGGGCTTGTTCCCCACAGCAGAGCAGCCCTGGCGTCAAAGGAAGCACTCCCTTCAGCCAGCCAGCCCAAAATGGATCCCAGTCTTTATCTCTCTCCCTTCTTCCCAGCACACCTTACTAAAGACACGCTTTTCCTGACATCTCAAACCCATCAATGTGGCAACCTCCGTCTGTCCAGGACCAATAATTCCTCTTAGAGGAGGAATGTCCAACAGGTCAATCATGATCTACTGGTAGATCCCTGCAAGGTTTTGGTAGATCACGGTCAATCTCTGGCTCCCTTTCCTTAGTGTCGCTAAAACTGACTCCTGCCCCGCCCCCTCACCCTGCCCTCTATTGTTGTTCGATCTCTGGAAGGGAAGATGGAGCTTTCTCTGTGCTGCTGTTTGCATCCATAGTGATCTTTTTTGTGAGTGTCCCTTGCCTTTAACCCCCCAAAAAAACAGAAGTCCCCCCACCGAAAGCTTCTTTCTTAACCCCTTAAAAATGGGGTTTTCTCCTCTCTAAAAAAAAGTTCAACAACTTTGAGCTGAACCGCCCCCCCCAAAAAAACGGGGGTAGATCACTGGCAGTTTTTTATTGTGAAAGTAGATCGCAGTCTCTTGAGAGATGGCCACCCTGCTCTTACAGGAATCAACAGCTTTTGTCATGTTAACACCTCAATCCCAGGAGAAGACCTGGGTTGAAAAGGAAGCTTAGCCTATGCTTTCCCATTGGCCTGCAATCTTCCCTTCAATACTCCACATAATCAGAAATCCTACAATTTATTACCGTATTTTTCACTCTATAAGACGCACCAGACCACAAGACGCACCTAGTTTTTGGAGGAGGAAAACAAGAAAAAAATATTCTGAATCTCAGAAGCCAGAACAGCAAGAGGGATCGCTGCGCAGTGAAAGCAGCAAACCCTCTTGCTGTTCTGGCTTCTGGGATAGCTGCGCAGCCTGCATTTGCTCCATAAGACGCACACACATTTCCCCTTACTTTTTAGGAGGGAAAAAGTGAGTCTTATAGAGCAAAAAATACGGTAATTTCTAGGGTAATGGGGGTCTCCCCCAATCTGCAAGAAAATATATTCTTTTTTAAGAGAAAAAAGAATAACAAGCAGAAAATTATAAATATTTTTTTCTGGACTCTGTACTGCAATTAAACTTTACAACGTGTAACCCTCTGCATTAAGATTCTTTTCACAACTGTATATAACAAACTTTGCAGTTGCCGCTTCCACACATTTGTTATATGCTGTTTCAGACTGTGCAAACTTGGGCCAAACTAGAAGATAAGAAAAATGTGTAACTGTGGTTCGTGCAATTTTAAGCAGCCACTGTAGGTCCCTTCGAACTCTACATTTTTATGATTCTGTGATCCATCTTTGCTAGTGGACCTTCTCCAGTGAGATGATTTTTCTGACCTAGGATTCCGGGGGGGGGGGGGGGGAGGATTTTTTCCCTGGGATTTCCTCCTCGTAACATGACCCTTTGTCCTTATTTTCCCACCTGCTCACAGGAAGTACAGTGGATATTCTGTACGACTTTGCACGCTGCGCCAATCTGCACCTGATCTTTGGACTCAATGCTTTGCTGAGGAGAGGCAACCACTGGGACAGCTCAAACGCCCAGCTGATTTTGAATTATACTGAATCCCAGAATTACGACATGGATTGGGAACTTGGGAATGGTAGGTTTCAGATTTGAGTGTGCTCTTGTGTTGGCAGTATGCAAATGCATATGGGGGGGCAAAGTGGGAGGGGGAAGAAAACCATAAGCCCCTCTTGCCTAAATTCAGCCCTGCAAAATCACATGCCATGTCAAGGATTTTTATTTTTTTAACACAATGCTTTTGTGAAGTGATGCCTTCAGGACAGAAGACAGCAGCAACAACAAAATAAATTGTTACATCGCTTTGAAATGTTTAATGCAGAGCTTTCCAAGCATTTCATGTTGGTAATACACTTTTTAGACATGCATAATCATCATCATCATCTATTTATTTATACCCCACCCATCTGGCTGGGTTTCCCCAGCCACTCTGGGCAGCTCCCAGCAGAATATTAATTAAAAAAGCGATAAAACATCAAACATTAAAAACTTCCCTAAGCAGGGCTGCCTTCAGATGTCTTCTAAAAGTCAGAAAGTTGTTTATTTCCTTGACATCTGATGGTAGGGCGTTCCACAGGGCGGGTGCCACTACCGAGAAGGCCCTCTGCCCAGTTCCTTGTAGCTTCACTTCTCACAGTGAGGGAACTGCCAGAAGGCTCTCAGCGCTGGACCTCAGCGCAGAACGATGGGGGTGGAGACGCTCCTTCAGGTATACTGGGCTGAGGCCGTTTAGGGCTTTAAAGGTCAGCATCAACACTTTGAATTGTGCTCGGAAATGTACTGGGAGCCAATGTAGGTCTTTCAGAACCACTATTATATGGTCTCAGCATCATTTTGCGACACTGTAATTCAGTTTTATTAGCAAACCGGAGGTTAAACTAACCCATTTCTAGCCCTGGGAGGACACATTAATGTCTCTCAACACACAGTTTGGAAAGCTCTGGTTTAATGGAAAGCAATTCAGTGAAAGAAAGGGAAAAAATCCATCACAGTTTAGATGCTCAGGTAATCTGAGATACCGCCTTACCCCTTAGATAAAACTGAGTCTCATGTATCTTTAGTTCCAAGTGTTCCTTTGGAATAGTAAAGTTTGATATTTAACATTCTGTACTTCTGGTTGATTACTGCCGCTGTGCAAATTCTGAATCAGTCACACAGCTTTGAGAGTCATCTAAGGATGTTTACGCTTTCTGCAGAGCCCAACAGCTTCAGGAAGAAGTCTGGCATTTATATCGATGGCTCCCAGCTAGGACAGGACTTCATACAACTACGTCAGCTGTTGGACAGCTACAGCAGCTACAGAAATGCCAAGCTCTATGGGCCTGATGTAGGTCAACCTCGGAAGCACACTCAGAAGTTGCTAAGGAGGTAAAAATAAAACCACCAGCATCATTTTACTTGATAGATCAGGAATGCGATATTCTGCCCCACTGCAGAACATAACAAATAACCATTGTTGGCTTTAGCTGTGGTTTGTTGCCTTAATCCCGACTGAGATCGCTAGGCCCGGGCAGGGTGCAATTTTCTTTGCAGTTTAGATAAAATGTTGTTTCTGAGACAAAATGGACCAGGTTACAGTAGAGCAGAGCAGCAAAACCACAGACCCAATACTGAGCTGGATGTCTAATAAGTATAATACGGAGTATACCTAATCATTCTGAGGCAGCTTCCTAAATTTATATGTTCCAATGTCTGTTTTGCTGGATTACCATTCCCAAAATTTGAAGAATTTGAAGAAAAGCAGAGGAGGTGGTAAATTTAACCCTTGTTGCTCTTCTCTGTTTTGCAGCTTCCTGAAATCTGGAGGAAAAGTAATTGATTCTGTCACATGGCATCAGTAAGTACTGAGTTCATATTCAGCAACTTGTTACCCAAGCATTACGGCAGCATGTATGAAAACATTTACCAGTTACTGGAAACTGTGGAAGGGAAAAGTGCTGTTGTGCTCAGTCTTTTTTGGGAAACTGTCCATGGGGATATCTGTTCAGTAATTGCGACCCTTGTGAGCAAAGCTGTTGGGAATCTCATACTCCCAGCAGGGTCACCCAAAGTGGTAAGGTCAAAGGGAAGGAGCTAGACAAAGAATAATCCGAGAAGTCCTCCATGGCAGAACAGGAGGATGATAACTATCGGTATGTTACAATGCCTGTGAAGGTGGATGAAGGCTAAAGCAGATAGGAATCTACCGGTTTGACGTGGCTACTTCATGCCATCGGAACAGGGCCCTACTGTGAAGACTGTGCGTTGGTCAGCATGCACTGATCTTCACACATAAAACAAATTCCAAAAACCCAACCCATCGTGTTTATAGAAGACAATCTTACTTGGCTACAAGTGATCACCAAAGAAGAAGATATGCTGCCCTCACAAAATATTAGGCTAGCATATTAAAACATAAAAAACCATTAAAAGCGGTACAGAACAATCATTGAAATGACTGGCTACTCAAGAAGGTATCATAGAATAGACTCATAGAATTGGAAGGGATCCTGTGGGTCATCTTGTCCACCCCTCTGCAATGCAGGAATCTCAGCTAAAGCATCCATGGCAGATGCCTTAAAGTCAAAAAGCAAGCATGCCTGTCACTTCTCTGCTAGGAGAGTGTTCCACCGTGACATTAAATGCCCGACTTCTTGTTGAGGTCATTTGGGCTTCTGTAACAAAATGAACACCTAACAGCTCTCTTCTGGGTGATCTCTACTAGAAGGGCTTAAGCATCCAAATTGTGCAGGACATCTTGTATCAACACAAGAGCCTTTTCCAGCACCAGCGTAAATTATGGGTAGACTTACGTCAAATGTCTTGATTTCGCAGCTATTATCTGAATGGCCGAACTGCTACCAGAGAGGATTTCCTGAGCCCTGATGTGCTGGACACTTTCATCACAGCCGTACAAGAAGAACTTCAGGTAATCGGGAGTCTGTGTGGGTGGCTGGACAGCTCATCTATTCCTCCTAATTTAAAGTTGCCAATGTCCCAGGCTCAAGTCCCTGAATTGACTCACCTTTATATACTTTGATTTCACATTCTCTAGCTTGTTGATGACACTGTCCCAGGCAAGAAAGTTTGGCTGGGAGAAACTAGTTCAGCCTACGGAGGGGGTGCTCCTCAGCTGTCCAATACGTATCTTGCTGGTTTTATGTAAGTACAATAATATACGTTCCTACGAGCTCTGCTTTCCTTCTGTGGAATACCAGGATCTTGTTGCGTGTCAAGACCCCATAGCCACCTCCTCGTTGGGAAATAACACACACAAGGACACGGATATTAGGTTTATGTTATTGGGCAAATTTGGCCACAACTTTATTGATTACAGAATGTGAGCAGTATTGGCTTAGGCACTGAATGGACCCGACTATATCTGACTCCTGCCCGATGCGCAGGAAGTCCAGTAAGGGCAAACCACTGGAAGGGGGAGCCCTGTCGATGCAGACCAACTCAAGCTCCCCTTGGTGTTCCCGTCGGGGTCGTGTCATGGCCCTAGCCCTCGACCCGGGCTTTGGACACCCCCAGATTCCTTTAACGGAATACCCTTAAGCTTGTAGGGGCAGGTGATAGCCACACCTCCCCTCCCCTATCACAAGGTCAAACAATGCCTAACCGCAACCCTAACAAAGTTGTGACGATTGCTACGAGGTAGGCGAAAACCACGTGGCCAGTGCCAATTTGCCATGTGGAAAAATTCCTACCAGGCCCTTCAATTGTGACCAACCGAGGTCCATAGCAAGGCCAGTGCCTAAACCTGCAAAACAGGGAGGGAGGACGGGTGATTGAGGAAGCGAGCCAATGAGGAAGCCCTCTGGCTCGCGCCTCTGATTTAAACGGTCCCGGCCATGCCCCCCCAGTCAGTGGATTGGCTGGCCAGGCTCTGACGTGACCGGGACCCCCCGGGCAACGGGGGACAAAGTCCCCAGCCCCCGGTGGGGAGTGGGTGGCCATGTGGTCCACCACAACTCCTCCCCACTGGGAAGTGGAGCGGATTTCTCTACCAATGCCCTAGAAGCCCTTCCTTTGATCAAACAGGAGAAGCTGTTGTGATCATTGATGCCCATAAAGCTATCCATGTCTAGTAGCTATGGTGACTATGTTCTGCCCCCATAGCTAGAGGCAGTAATGTTTCTGAGTACCAGAAACTGGAACCAGTTGCTGGAGTACCAGCTGCTGGAAACCACAGGAGGAAAGAGGGCTTTTGTGCTCAGGTTCTGCTTTTAGGCTCCTCAGAGGCATCCGGTGGGCCATTGTGAGAACACGATGCTTGACCACATGAGCCAGTGGTCTAAGCCAGCAGGCTCCTCTTATGTCCTGATCTGCTTGCACAACCCCCCAACACATCAGTGGGAACCACAGAAAACATTCTGCCCCTCCCCCGCTCCACCTTTTAGTGGTGTTTTAGGGTCTTTTCCAGGTCCAGTGCCATGCGCATGTGCACAATGATGCGCCAATCGGTTGTTGCCTGTACAACCATGAGCGTTCATACTGAATCCATCTAGATTTGTTCACATGGTTCTTCCCCTCGCCCACTCCTTTTCCGTGCATTTCCCAATCACTTCCCTAACCACAAAAAGTCAGTTTCTTTTCACCCAAGTTTCCTAGCATTTGCTTGAATCTCTCTCACGAAACACTGACATTCTGGAGGTTCTCTAATGTTAGCATCAACTGGCAACATCTGGCGGCATCTAGAAACTCACCATGCCATATGGCGAATCGGAAAGGAGACGAATTAGATACCAGGGCTCGTTTTATTTAAGACCAAACCCAAATCCTCCCCCCCTATTGTGGAGCCCATTTATCCTCCTGTATGAGGAATCAAGCTTTTTGTGTTACCCTACCCAGTACCTGACAGGGACGCGGGTGGCGCTGTGGATTAAACCACAGAGCCTAGGATTTGCTGATCAGAAGGTCGGTGGTTCGAATCCCCGCGACGGGGTGAGCTCCCGTTGCTCGGTTCCTGTTCCTGCCAACCTAGCAGTTCAAAAGCACGTCAAAGTGCAAGTAGATAAATAGGTACTGCTCTGGCGGGAAGGTAAACGGCATTTCCGTGCGCTGCTCTGGTTCACCAGAAGCGGCTTAGTCATGCTGACTACATGACCCGGAAGCTATATGCCGGCTCCCTCGGCCAATAAAGCGAGATCAGTGCCACAACCCCAGAGTTGGTCACGACTGGACTGATGGTCAGGGGTCCCTTTACCTTTACCTTTACCCAGGACCTATGATGGCAGCATGTTGAACTGCTGTGCAACTGAGAAAGTTTCATAAGGTGACAGTAACAGAAGCTGGTCTGCTTAGGTATCTCATCATCTGTTTTGTTTCTCTTATGGAAAAAAGCCACACTAAGGGAATTTGGGAGCTGTGGGACTGCATACTGCTGTGAAATTCTGTATTGAAGGACAGGCACTTCAATTTAAGGACCTCTCATGTCCCTGCCAAGAACTGAGAATGCTTTTCTACAGCGTTCTCTCTGCTCCTCTCAACTACTTATTAAAGGTCATGGTTACATTGCTGCTAGAAAGAACACCTGCCTTTTCTGACCTTATAACTATTGAATGTATTTTTTTTTAAAAGCACCACTTCTTATGTTTGCATCAGCTCTTGTTTCTGCCTTGCACGTAGAACAAAATATCACACCTCTTTAGTTAGAACAGATGCCACTCCCAATTCTTTTCAGGTTGCTTGAATTGAAGTTTTCTTTATTTCTTGCTCCCCTCCCCCTCTACTTTTGTTACACAGGTGGCTGGACAAACTTGGTCTGTCTGCCAAACTGGGCATTGACGTGGTGATGAGACAGGTTTTGTTTGGAGCAGGAAGCTATCATCTGGTGAACGCCAGCTTTGAACCTTTGCCAGTACGTATACCTCTAATAATAAATATAATAATAATAATAATTTATTATTTATACCCTGCCCATCTGGCTGGGTTTCCCCAGCCACTCTGGGCGGCTTCCAACAGAATATTAAAATACAATAACCTATTAAACATTAAAAGCTTTCCTAAACAGGGCTGCCTTCAGCTGTCTTCTAAAAGTCTGGTACTTGTTGTTCTCTTTGACATCTGGTGGGAGGGCGTTCCACAGGGCGGGTGCCACTACCGAGAAGGCCCTCTGCCTGGTTCCCTGTAGCTTTGCTTCTCGCAATGAGGGAACCGCCAGAAGGCCCTCGTGCTGGACCTCAGTGTCCTGGCAGAACAATGGGGGTAGAGATGCTCCTTCAGGTATACTGGACCGAGGCCATTTAGGCCTTTAAAGGTCAGCACCAACAATGAACAGTGAATAAAACAATGAACAGGGTGGTGATACAATGAGTCCTGCAATCAACGCAAGATAATATCACCATGGCAAGTATCTGTAAACAAACGATAAGCGTCCATAAAAATGGCAAAAGTAGCTTCTTTCCCAAATAGGTTTTATCTTAAACAATAGCAAACACAGTAAATACGTTTGTAACAGTATGTAGACAGTATGTAAACGACTTAAAGCAGGGGCATATCTGTCCCCATCTGCATTTTTCCATCAGGAGAAGCATCCATCAAGGAGGTTTAGCAAACTGGAGGACATCGTCCTCTTTCTACGCTCG
Source organism: Podarcis filfolensis (assembly GCF_964270895.1). Classification (NCBI taxonomy): domain Eukaryota; kingdom Metazoa; phylum Chordata; class Lepidosauria; order Squamata; family Lacertidae; genus Podarcis; species Podarcis filfolensis. Next base: position 64,535,710 of record NC_139610.1, read on the forward strand.
TCCCTCTTTCTGTGCTTTAAGTTGTTTACATACAGTCTTCACTTGTATATTCTTTACTACAAAGCTCGATGACTAAGCTATTCAGCGAGGAAACGTCGGATTACCAGAACAACGTCCAAGCACTGAATCACTGGTACAGTAGTACCTCGAGTTACATACGCTTCAGGTTACATACGCTTCAGGTTACAGACTCTGCTAACCCAGAAATAGTACCTCGGATTAAGAACTTTGCTTCAGGATGAGAACAGAAATCGTGCTCTAGTGGCGCGGCGGCAGCAGGAGGCCCCATTAGCTAAAGTGGTGCTTCAGGTTAAGAAGAGTTTCAGGTTAAGAACGGACCTCCAGAACGAATTAAGTACGTAACCAGAGGTACCACTGTTTATCACAAGTAGACTCTTCATTGCTGCATTTGCAGTTGTTCCAACATAAAATCTATTTTGGAAAGGGAAGAAATGAGCACTGAGCCACTGATATATTTATTACAAGTGAACTCTTTATCTACTGTTGTTTAAGATAAAACCTATTTGGGAAAGAAATTACTGATTATTTCTGTGTATAACACGCCCTCATGTATAAGACGCCCCCCTATTTTGGAGGACTCCAAAAGTAAGAAAAAGGGGGAAGATTGCCCAGAGTTGCTGAGTTTTTTGGGGGAGGATTGCCCAGAGTTGGTGAGGGTTTTTTGGGGGGGGCGCGCCAGCAGAAGCCACCAATCGCCCGCCAAATTGCCACAGCAACAGCTAATCAGCACCAGCCCTTGCTGCAGCCACCAATAACACGCCCAATAGCCGCTGACAATCTCCGACTCGCGGCAGCAACCAATCCCACGTCCCCACATGCACTATCCATGTATAGTCATACCTCGGGTTAAATATGCTTCAGGTTGAACGTTTTCAGGTTACGCTCCGGGGCGACCCAGAAGTAACGGAATGCGTTACATCCGGGTTTCGCCGCTCGCGCATGCGCAGACACTCAAAATGACATCACGTGCATGCGCAGAAGCGTGGAAACGCGACGTGCAGTCGCGTGTTACGTTCTAATCAGGATGCAAACGGGGCTCCGTTCGCATCCAGAGGTACCACTGTATAAGACAACCCCTAATTTTTAACATCATTTTTTTAAAAAATAAACCCTCATCTGATGCACAGAAAAGTATGGGACTTTTGCCATTTTTATGGACGTTTATTGTTTGTTTACAGATAGTTGCCTTGGTGATACTATCTTATGTCGATAGCAATTCGTATACCTCGGCAGAGGAAGTGGCAAAGGTGCAAGGAGGGAGTGGGTGGGTGGGTGGCAAGCAGCGACGGCAGGGTTGGGTGGGCATGGTGCATGCTAACACATATTTTGCTTCAAAAAAATAAAAAATAATAATCCCACTGATTATTACCATTATTATTTTTTCAATTTCTTAACTGCCTTTCACCATAAGCTCTGGAGGCAGTCAGGTCATGGCAATTTAAATTCAAAATTCAAAGCAGTTTAAAATAAATGATGGGAAAAGGAAAAGGCTGGGTACCTAATAGGGGCGAATTGCCTTCTGTGCTTTTGATTCCATCTTGCTCCTGCTTATCCACCAACTCTTTGCTGGTTACGTTTCTTTAACATGTTTTTGCTATGCATAAAAGCTGTCTTCTTTTCCCATGTAAACAGGATTATTGGCTTTCTCTGGTATACAAGAAACTAGTGGGTGCCAAAGTCCTGCACGTCAGCCTGTCGGGTGAAGACCCAAGGAGGCTTCGAGTGTATCTTCACTGTACAAATGAGCACCAGTAAGCATTCAGGCAAATGCCTAGTAGACTCTGAAGACCTTTTGGGAAAGTAACCCAGTATTGTACTTTCACTTAAGGGGAGCGACGGCTTGGAAAAGTTGCAAGGGCCCTGGTACACTAGCTCAGGTGCAGCAAAACACGCTAGTGCAACTGCACCAAAGAATTTGAAGCTTTGTACATGTCGAGTGTAGATAAAGAAAAGTGGGGCAGAATGAAAGGATGCATAGCTGTCAACCGTCCCTTATTTGGCGGGAAACTCCCTTATCCCAGCGCCATGTCCCGCTGCTGTCCCGGATTGATGATATCACGTAAATTTCCCGGGTTTCAAAGGAAGCAGCTCCTCTCCCTCCCTCCCTGCCAGCCTGGGAGGAGGGAGGCTCCAACTGTGTTGCTTGGCTGCGTTGCTCACCCAATAAGGAGTCTAAGAACGACTGGGGGGTGGAGCCTGCATGCCTTGTGCCGATCAAATCGGCCGCGTTGCCTGGGGACTCGCCTTTGCTCAGCACTTCCCAGCGGAGGGTTGACGGTGGTTTTCCTTGCTGCATCCCCTTTGCCGGGTTGCTGCGCTGTGAGAACCACCGCTTGAGGCTTCGTTTGGCTGCTGGCTGGGCTTTCTGCCTTTGGCTCGGAGGACCTCAGAAGTTGAACATACCTGTGCTGGGAAAATCCCTTATTTTGGCTGCTGGTCCCTTATTTTCAAATCTGTAAATTGACAGCTATGAAGGATGGCAGTGAAGACACATAAACTCTCCCCCCAAAATTCCAAAAGGAGTTAGGAATCCTTGCTTTGCAAATGCTTTTCTAGGCTAGGATCCTGGTAACTCGCGGGGCAATTTTTAGCAGATGCTAGCAAAATGCCTGTCACTAAGGCAGGAAACGTGTGTGTGCAGCACGGCCCCACATATTGCTCACCCAGAGTGTCCCCATGGATGGAGAATGGAGTTTGCCCTGCCCTATGCATTTTGCTCCGAGTGTGGCACCTCCTAACCCAGGCCCTTGGCAGGGGCGGACTTTGTAATCTTTTGCAATACAGTGCCCTGTGCAAGGCCGAAATTGGGTGCCGTTGCCATTATAAGAGAACAAGGGAGGTGTTTACAGTGAGTTCCGGCCCCTCTTTTTCTAGACAAATGGAACTGGCTGGTTGTATTTATTGATTTGGGGTTTTCTTTCCCCTTCAGACTTCTCTAAATGCAAAACATAGATGCAAAGATTTCTGTGTTTAAAATACTGCAGTTGTGCATTTCCTCTGATAACGTCTGAGACCTGCAGGCTATAGGGCGGTACACAAATTAAACAAACAAACAACAACTTTTGTACCTCACCAGGAGGAAATGCTCATGTCAAACAGAATGCCCTTATTTTCATCTGAGGAATGTTGGAGTGTCTACTATATATTATCTAGTATATCCTTTTAACAGGCTGCTTCATGTTTTCCTTCCAGCCCGAAGTACAGAGAAGGGGATATCACCTTATTTGCCTTGAACCTCTATAACAGCACAAAACACTTGCAGTTACCTTCTTCCTTCTCCAGCAGGCAAATAGATGAATATCTTTTACTGCCTCACGGAGAAGACAGCATACTTTCCAAGTAAGCAATTCCAACTTTTCTTGCCTTTTTAAATATTATTTGTTTAATATGAGCTTTAAAAACTTGGGATTTTCAGAGGAGACCCTTTTCATTCCCTTTCAAATGTTGTTCGGGTTAGGGTTAGGGTGTTAGCAATTTCTTTTAACCCCCTGTACCCGACTCTTTGATTTTTAGATACTGGACAAATGAGGTACCTCGATTGGGAAACTTTTGTTAGGCTGTGTCCACATAATACAGAGGTCAGCAACCTTTTTCAGCCGTGGGCCGGTCCACTGTCCCTCAGACCATGTGGTGAGCCGGACTATATTTTGAAGGGGGGGGAAATGAATGAATTCCTATTTGGAATGAATGAATTCCAAATAACCCAGAGATGCATTTTAAATAAAAGCACACATTCTACTCATGTAAAAACACCAGGCAGGCCCCACAAATAACTCAGAGATGCATTTTAAATAAAAGGACACATTCTACTCATGCAAAAACACACTGATTCCCGGACTGTCCGCCGGCCGGATTGAGAAGGCAATTGGGCCACATCCAGCCCCCAGGCCTTAGGTTGCCGACCCCTGGCATAATACCTTTGAAGCACACACACGCTTCAAAGAATTCTGGGAACTGTAGCTTGCCCCTCACAAAGTTATAGTTCCCAGCAGCCCTTAACACACCGCAGGACCCAGAATTCCTTGAGGGAGAGGAAATGTCCTTCAAATGTGCTTTAAAGCTATAGTGTGTACACAGCCAGAGTTTCCTGAAGCAATCATTCTAAGAAGCTCAAGGCGATGCTTATGGCTCTTTCCACCCCCGCAACACCTGCGCAGGTGAAATGAAAAGAGGCATAGACTGGCTCACACAGTAACCTTCACCGTGCCTGAGTAATTGGGGCTTTGAATACACCTCACAGTCTGCCAGGCTAACCAATCTAAGTGTTATGTAACATCATTTTGCATAGCAATTACTTCGCACTGCATTCTGTAACCACACATTAACAATGCGCTTCAACCAGTCATGTGTTCACAGTCCACATTTCTGACTTTTAGTCTCAGGGCTATGGGTTCGAGCCCCACATTCAGGAAAAGATTCCTGCATCGCAGAGGGTTGGACTAGATGACCCTCAGGGTCCCTTCCAACTCTACAATTCTGTGATTCTAGGACATTCACAGCCCTTAATCTTCAGCTTGAAAATGACTTCTATTTCTTGAAACAGTGTTCAAGATTTGACAAAAGATTGTCATTCCTGTTCATTGTTAATGCAATAAACTTATTATTATTTTGTTCTTAGAAACTACAGGATCAGGATTACATTTTTAGGTTTCAGGTCCCAAGTACTAAGGAAATCCTTTACACCTTAAAAGCATTGCAGCTAGGAAGGAAGTCAAGTGACTTCTCAGAAATTGTGTCTCAGCTCAAAAACTGGGAAGCCAGTTCCCAAGAATTCTGCCCACATTTCTTTCTGATCCATATGGAGATTTCCTCAATTTATGATAATGATCTGTCCCTCTATGAACTCGTAAGTGAAGCTGCATCCTGTAACCTTGTGCGCTCCAGTTCCCTGATCAGATCCAACTTTCAGCTGGCCAGGAATGACAGCCAGACAGTGTCTGCTAAACTTATTTTTAGCATTCAGATCCACTTTTCTGGAAACATGTGGATTTTTCCTTTTCTTGAAGAGAATGTTTGAGGATGTTTCCACACAGAAGGCTTGCTTTACATGGTGTTACATGTGCACTATGAACTTACATTGGCCAGAAAGCTTATTCACGTTATAAATACTTCTCTTGTGCATTAAAAACAAGCACACAGACAAAGAGCATATGAGGGTTCAAAAGGGATTGAAGCTCTTTGTGTAACACACACGCAGAAAGGCAACCTAACGCTCTGAAATATACATAGATGGTAGAGTTCCCTGTTATTTAAAGCCGTTCTCATGAAATACTTAAAAAATACATTTTAAAACTTCATCAGTTAGAGGTACCATTTTGTATTACAGAATTGTCTTTGTTTTAAAATGGTCTCTTGAAAACAAATGCAACAAAACCTTAACCAGGTTTATTGTCTGAGGAGGACAGATTTTGTGTCTAAAATATACATTCTTTCCTCTCGCAGATCCGTGCAGCTGAATGGTCATGTCTTAAAAATGTTGGATGATGAAATATTGCCCACTCTCAGGGAAAAGCCTCTCAGTCCAGGAAGCCACCTAGCAATTCCAGCTTTTTCATATGGATTCTATGTAATAAGGAATGCCAAGGTGAGGGCTTGCATCTAGCAACTTAGCTCACGTTCCCAAAATTGAGTTGGTGGCCAACATCGTGTCAAGACATCCAGCTGCTCCAGATATTTTGGTGGCAGAAACAAAGCAAGTCAAGAGTGAAGGGGACTATCCCTCCATGCCGGCCCCCGTTTTTATTTCAACTTTCCACCTGTAACATTTACCTAAGAACTTTGTTTCAGCCACTGTTTCCCCAAGAACGAAAGCTCTGCTTAAGGAGGGATTCCAGTTAGAGATGCAAAGAGGATGGATGTCAGCAAATCGCGAAATTAGTGGCGTAGGTTCTCAGCGACGTCTACACTGGCTTGGTCATGTACACAGAATGGAAGATGGCAGGATGGTGCTGCACAGGGAGCTGGCTTCAGGCACTAGGTCTGTTGGCAGCCCAACTCTGTGTCACAAAGATGTCTGCAAACATGGCACGAAAGCTGGCAACATCAACCCCACCGTGTGGGAATACTTTGCAGGCAATTGCAGTGCCTGGAGACAGACAGTCAGGTTGTGCATCCATAGCAGTGGTCAGAGAAGGAATGACCTCTGGGAGGCGTGAAGAAGAAGAAGAAGAAGAAGAAGAAGAAGAAGAAGAAGAAGAGTTTGGATTTGATATCCCGCTTTATCACTACCCGAAGGAGTCTCAAAGCAGCTAACAATCTCCTTTCCCTTCCTCCCGCACAACAAACACTCTGTGAGGTGAGTGGGGCTGAGAGACTTCAAAGAAGTGTGACTAGCCCAAGGTCACCCAGCAGCTGCATGTGGAGGAGCGGGGAAGCGAACCCGGTTCACCAGATTACGAGTCCACCGCTCTTAACCACTACGCCACACTGGCTCCCAGTAGAGAGACGCTATGGTGCACCTGCAGCAAGACAACCGGATGCCTTCATCTGCTCCACCTGCAATAAAAGACCATATCAGTCTTCACAGCCCTACCAAGTGCTGTAATTCTCCAACAGTTTGACTTTCTTCCCAAAGGTGAGACTCTTCCATTATCTCCAGAGGCAGACGGATGCCAACAACAACCCTTTGAGCATCTGAGGATAAACAGGCAAATGGATCAGTTGAGTGACATCAGGGAAAAGCAATCTTGAGGATAACAGAAGAATAAGCAAAATAAAAAAAGTCCTTCCAGTAGCACCTTAGAGACCAACTAAGTTTGTTCTTGGTATGAGCATGCACACTTCTTCAGATACACTGAAACAGAAGTCACCAGAAGAATAAGCAAGCAGGTTACAGGCACAGCCAAGGAGAAGCAGAATATAAGAGCTGTTGGCCAGCCTGCCTGGAAATTTTTACGGGGCTTCTGTTAGGCTAGCACCAAAAAGAGCAGACAAGCTCAAGCATTCTCAGGGATTCTTGTATTCTATGGCAGGGTAGCGATCAGGAGGGACTCCTCTTCGTGATTTCTTATAAATCAGTTGTAGCACTTTTGCAAATGTGTCTGGCACACTTGCATGCTGCCCACCAGCAAACTAGACCTCATCCATGCCAGTCTATTAGCTGACATCTGCTAGGTCAAACATACTAGCAGGATCACCGTGGGAAAAACAGCAGCCATCATAGCCACAAATCCCATTGACGGCAGGTTCCCTTTACACAGTACTTCATGGGTATTTCTGGCCTCGAAGCTACTGTTGCTAAGGAAGCTGTTTTATGGAAGGTACCCGGTTTCCTTTCCCCCCAATATGCATAGAGTAAAACCATTTTCCCCTTCATTATAGACATAAGACCTACAACAAAATGTTTACAGTGTGACACATTCCTGCTTGGGTTGCAGACATTCTGTTCCCAGTTCCTAACTTTTCATTTCCTCCTTGCCCCACCAGCCCTCCAACACACACAACACACACACATACACACACACAAAAACATTTCATGCCCTTTGAGCATGCTCAGTTGTCCCTGGGCATTTTGGAGGGACTGAAAAAATCGTTTTTGTACTTCTGCAAATGTTGACATTCCTCCACATCTGCAGATAACTCCCTTTTCTGTGGGGGTAGGGTCATTCTGACTGCATATAAGCCAGGGATAGTCAACACGGTGCCCTCCAGATACTACAGACTGCAGTTCCCATTGGCCCTAGCCAGCATGGCCAACAGGCAAGAATCATGGGAGCTCTGGTTCCATCCCTGACAAGCAATTGCAATCAAGAGAATTGAGATGGCTATTAGGCAACAAAGGCAAAAGGGTTATAGCTCAGGATTATGAACCCATGCTTTGCATACAAACAGTCCCCACTTCATTCTCTGGCATCCCCAGATGGGGCTTCTGGAAACTCCTGTCTGAAGCTCTGGGGAGATGTGGGGAAACCTGTGGCCCTCCAGGTTCCATCATCCCTAATCCTTGGTCACACTGGCTGGGACTGATGGGAGCTGGAGACCACCGACATCTAGAGGCCACACATTGGCTTCAGTGAACTTGATGGCTCAATGATCAAACTCAGGATAATGTTCCTAGATTTTGGCATGCAGCTTGCCAAAATGCAATTCTAGGCAACTTTCTTGTACTTCGCTTTGATGTGTGTTCATGTGTTTTGGTACCTGCACGTTTTTGAAATAAAGTAATTTATATTAAGCGTTTGCTGCTGTGAATGTTTGGCTTTTTAGTTGTCACATAGCCTCCTTGGTGCTAAAGGGGCTGTTGAATAAGCTCAGGAGTTTCCTACAGGAATGTAGGTGCCACATTTAAAAACCATATAGCTTGATCCTGAACACTTTCATAAAGGAACTCCCACCCCATGAACACTCTAATACCCCCCCATAGCACAAGTCGAACACAAAGACATGATTCTATCACTTTCCCTTTTACAGCAGACGGCATACCTCCCAAAAAGAAGTTACTGTGGGGATTGCAGCTAAGATAAGAGCCAGCAGGTGGTGTCATTGTCCCAACTTTTTTTAAAATAAAAACAACCAAGGTTTTTGACCCCCATGTGCAACAGTGTCAAAAGCTAGTAACCTAGCTTCTTCAGGGTTTCTGCATGGTAGGTAAAGGTAAAGCACCCCTGGATAGTTCAGTCCAGTCAAAGGCGACTATGGGGTGCGGCGCTCATTCGCTTTCAGGCCGAGGGAGCTGGCGTTTGCCCACAGACAGCTTTCTGGGTCAGGTGGACAGCATGACTAAACTGCTTCTGGTGCAACAGGACACCGTGACGGAAGCCAGAGTGCACGGAAACGCCGTTTAGCTTCCCGCTGCAGCGGTACCTATTTATCTACTTGCACTGGTGTGCTTTCAAACTGCTAGGTTGGCAGGAGCTGGGACACAGCAATGGGAGATCCCAGGGATTTGAACCACCAACCTTCTGATCCACAAGCATTTAAAGGTTGAACCAGAAGACAGCTCCTGAATGTCTATTTGAAGAGCATACCATTCCACAGCACTGGGCCAATGACCCTAAGGTTGATGTCAAATGAGCCTCGCCAACCCAAGGGCCAAACAACAACACTCCTGCCAGTGATCTCTGTGATCGAGCTGGGATATAAGGGTTTAGGCACTCCCTAAGGTACGCGGGTGGCGCTGTGGGTTAAACCACAGAGCCTAGGACTTGCCGATCAGAAGGTCGGCGGTTCAAATCCCCGCGACGGGGTGAGCTCCCGTTGCTCGGTCCCTGCTCCTGCCAACCTAGCAGTTTGAAACCATGTCAAAGTGCAAGTAGATAAATAGATACCGCTCCAGCGGGAAGGTAAACGGCGTTTCCGTGCGCTGCTCTGGTTTGCCAGAAGCGACTTTGTCATGCTGGCCACATGACCCGGAAGCTGTACTCCGGCTCCCTCAGCCAATAAAGCGAGATGAGCGCCGCAACCCCAGAGTCGGCCATGACTGAACCTAATAGTCAGGGGTCCCTTTACCTTTAAAGTACCTGGACCTAAGTTTTCCCCGACCATCTGAATCTTGGTGGTCACATTCTGCACCAGCAGGAGTTTCTGACCCAGGAGCAAATGGACATCTTAACAGCAATATTAATAATAGTGTCTTGTTCAGATAATCACATTCAATAAAATACAATTTGAAAAGAATCATATTTGCCCCTGGAAGGTAGACAGTCCACTATTAATATTTTCAGGTCATACGTGGGGCCTGAGGCTGGTTGGAGCTTCAGCCATAAAAAACCCCCATACGAAACACGGTTTGTACCAAAGGGCATTTAGCTGGAATTGTACCCTTCCCAACCGCTCCCAACACGAATCCTGCCCTCAGTTAAACGCTTAAACTTTCTGCTCCACTAAAGTTTCAATTTAACAATTTCCAAACTACATTTTTTTCTTCTCACGAAGCAGGAGAACCCCCCCCACACACACACACACCAGGAACTCCTGTCTTTGGTGCTGACTCGTGTGTGTAGATGGGGAGACACGTGGCTGCCTAGTCACACGTGCACTAGTTCGATTGCAACAGGAGTAATAATACCCCGATTCTGAACCCGGAATTTCCCATACCAGACACCTGGATGGGCTATTCTACGGTTTCTTATCTCTACGACAGCCAACCGCAACAAGAAGTGACGCACAACGTGAGCTAAAACGGAAAGCCGCCGAGCGTGCCGACGCTCTATCTCTATGGAAACGGGACGTCACCGCGACGTCAGGCGGAGGCGGAGTCGCTATGTCGGCCGCGCGGTTACTCTCTCGCCTAGCCGGGCCGCTTTGCCTCAGGCGACCCTTCTCCCCATTCCGCGTCTTAGCTAGCTGTACTTGGAGCCATGAGCCTCCCAGGGCGCTCGGGCAGAAGACGCGGCCCCTCGGGACTTTATCGGCGGCGGGTTTGGTGCGAGCGGCGCCCGGGCCGGCTCAGCCCTACCTGCGCCTCATGAGGCTGGACAAGCCTATTGGTGAGTCTGCTTGTCAATCATCGGGCAGCCTCTTAGTCTCCGCCCCTCTTTTGTTTTTGTTTTGAAGAGGGCGGGAAGTCGCGGGGCGCTTTTGATTGGCCGATCCTGACCCTGTTGAACTTGCCTGGGTTCACTTGCTGTCAAGTGCAAACGTGTCTAGGAGGGGGGCCTGTTGCTATCCGGATGAAGGCACGACGTTTAGCCGTGTCCGACTCTTCGTGACCCCATGAACCAGGCCCTCCTGTCTTCCACTGCCTCCTGCAGTTTGGTCAAACTCATGCTGGTCCCTTCGAGAACACTGTCCACCATCTCGTCCTCTGACGTCCCCTTCTCCTTGTGCCCTCCATCTTTCCCAACATCAGGGTCTTTCCCAGGGAGTCTTCTCTTCTCATGAGGTGGCCAAAGTATTGGAGCCTCAGCTTCAGGATCTGTCCTTCCAGTGAGCACTCAGGGCTGATTTCCTTCAGAATGGAGAGGTTTGATCTTCTTGCAGTCCATGGGACTCTCAAGAGTCTCCTCCAGCACCAGAATTCAAAAGCATCCATTCTTCGGCGATCAGCCTTCTTTATGGTCCAGCTTATGAGAGTAAATTTGGTTGCACTTAGAGGGGCTTCCTCCCGAGCAAACACGCGCAGGATTGCCCTGGGCTGTGCATCTTTGCAAGGGGCGTGGATCCTGTCGCTTTGCAAAGGAGGTTCTTCTTGCCACAGTCCCCTTTCTAACTTCCTCTCTGAGTAAACGGCTTTGGGTGAATTATCACAACTGTTATCTTGCAAATTAAACTGCAAGGTTGAGCTCTAGTCTTCTTTGTGAATGAATCTTGATCGCTTGCCTCTCTTGTAAGCAGAGTGGCTATGTGATTAGCGTTAGGGAAATTTAGGAATCAGCAATGGGCAAGGGCTGTAGAGTAGTAGCTCAGGGATAGAGCACCACGTTTTGCATGCCTGAGGTTCCAGGTTCAGTCCTTGGTGTCTCCAGATAAAGCTGTGAAAGGCTTGCGTCTGAAACACTGGGGAGCTACTGCTCAATACACCAATGGTCTTACTTGGTAAAAGGCAGCTTTCTACCTCTCTGTTGATAGGGCCATTTATATGTTAATCTGAACATGCACGAAGGAGTCAGATTGTGCCTGCTGACTGCGCTGTATGTTTGTATCCCTACAAACTGCACATGTTCTTTTACCCTACCAAATGAAGTGGGACATGGAGAGAGCAGATACAAACTCACTCTTCTCTTAACATTGCGTTTAAGTGAACTGTGACTAGTGCAGCAGTTTTTGGATTGAACCTTTCGGTTCTCCCCTAGTTGCTTTAACTACAGCCCTGAGAGAAGTGTAAGAACTTAAATGTGTGTGTCTTTTTTTTGGCAAATAGTACTCTGCTTGATTGCCCATCCATATTTAACATGTCCCTGTTTGTTATTCTCTTTAGTTACATGTTTACATGCCCCATACATAAAGCTGATTTGAAGGTATATCTAGGATTGTCTGCTTGAAAAAACTGCGCCTCTGCCTTTGACAGTAGCTTGATGTATAGATGTTAGCAGCAGATATCTGCTGCATGTTTATCTGCATGTTGAGAAATTTTAAAGTTTTATTTGTGCACATCAAGACACTGTTAAATCTTGCACAAGAGCAGTCTGATTTTTTTTTTCTATTTAGCTGACAACCTTAGAGATAACTCCTTTTTTCTTGTGGGGAAATTAAACTGTTGTTGATTTGTAACACCAGGAAACCAAGAAGAAAGGTGCAAGAGATCTGCTCTCAGCCCTTGCAGATAAGAAGGCTCTTTATACCTTACTTCCCAGTTCTGTGCCCCTTACTTCCTCTTGCATTTCCACAGTGATCATGTGTGGTCAGGAATGAGGCTTCCATAATTACATAGGAATTTAATTATAAGTAAACAACAACAACAATTTTAAAGGGCCATTGATGGCAGATAGATTTGTTCATCCCTAGCTAGATGACAATGCTCAAGGGGTCTGGATTTGGTGTGAAACCTCTAAATTATGTTATAAAAATGTGGGAATGTAATCTTCAGAACAAAGAAGCAGAATGCAGAAGTAATCTCTTCAATCCTGCAATTCCATAAGTTGTTGAAATTTCCTTCAATGCAAATGCAGAGCTATCCTGCCTTCAAAAGCTTCCACGTTTACTTCAACGAAAGTGGCAGTTCTGCATATGCCCACCAAAGCAATGCATAGAAGAAGCTGCTCCTCCGCTAAGACGAATGAGGATGGTTTGTCATGATAAGAGATGTGTATTTAAGGTGTTCCTTATGCTCTGAACAGGGATGCGGGTGGTGCTGTGGGTTAAACCACAGAGCCTAGGACTTGCCGATCAGAAGGTTGGCAATTTGAATCCCCATGACGGGGTGAGCTCCCGTTGCTCAGTCCCTGCTCCTGCCCACCTAGCAGTTCGAAAGCACGTCAGAATGCAAGTAGATAAATAGGTGCCGCTCCGGCGGGAAGGTAAACGGCGTTTCCATGTGCTGCTCTGGTTCGCCAGAAGTAGATTAGTCATGCTGGCCACATGACCCGGAAGCTATCCGCCGGCTCCCTTGGCCAATAAAGCGAGATGAGCACCGCAACCCCAGAGTCGGTCACAACTGGACCTACTGGTCAGGGGTCCCTTTACCTTTATGCTCTGAACTGAGTCAATTGCATGGAACACTTCTAAGTAATATAATCTACAGGGGTTGCCAGGCATTGATTGCAACTTGATTACAATTTCCAGCAGTGGAGCTGTGCTAGCTTTTTGCAGTAAAACCAACCCAAAAGCCTTGTGACACCTTAAAGACTAAGACATTTACAGTATTTTGTCATAAGCTTTCACGTACCATAGCCCACTTCATCAGATGCATAAAGTGTTCTAAGTAGCAGGTACATACATAGTAAACAACGAGGTCAGGAAAATGAAATGTAGAAAAGTACCGATGTGGTAATTAGATTTTTAGCTGTGGGTGTATACAACAAACATGCTGCTAACACAGGCATCCTAGCACAGTAAGCTAATTAACACATGTGGTGTTAATTCTGTAAGTGTCAGCACTGAACCTGTTGATGTATTGCAATTCATCGGTTTTGTGGAGCAATCTCCCCTTAAAATTCCTCTGTCCCCATTTGGCCACCTTAAGGTAAGTTACAGCGTGTCCTGTGAGATTAAAATTTCTTCACAGGTTTTTCAGTATTGCAATTTATGTTTATATTCTTTTGCATATTTTATTTGTCCTAGTTATTGTTTTCAGAAGCTTTGTATTCACCCAGATGAGTCAGTACCAATCAAAAGGAACATACATTATATTTACAGTATATTTATCCATCACTAATTCCTTCCCTAATTTATATTTTTAGGGACGTGGCTGCTGTACCTACCCTGCACTTGGAGTATAGCCCTTGCAGCAGAACCAGGCTGTCTGCCGGCCTGGGACATGCTGTTACTCTTTGGCGCTGGCGCAGTCCTGATGCGTGGAGCAGGCTGCACCATCAATGACATGTGGGATCAAGACTATGACAAAAAGGTAGAGAGGACTTGAAAAGAGCAGGCAGGCTCATAATGTTTGCTAAGTAAGTCAATTGCCTTTTTGTAAAGCAAGTCCCACCCCCAAGATATGCTCATTGAAGACTGTATGCGGGCTTCCTAGGCTCTAAATACCTAAGCTGCACTTCTCTTTGTACTGAAATATGTTAGCAATGTGCATCTAAAATTAAGGGGCTGGTCTGAGTTGCTGTGACTGGAAAGCACCGTCCCTTAATGTCATCCATGTGATGGGAAACCTACAAATTGCCTCCACCTCCAGGATCTCTCTCAGCCTCTGCTCTGTTGTCAATGCATATCACCAGCAATGTGTCAGCCAGCTTGATGGGCTGCTCCAGGTAGATTGAGGTTCAGTGTGAACATGCACAGCACACCATGATGGCTCTGTGATGCTTCTTCACCTAGAACCGCATTGTGTTCACTGGTACTTAGTCCCACTGGCCTCCGTGGCATATACACGCCCTCTGGTGAATAGGAGGGTGCCATGCACCAAAGGCGAGGACTAAATATGGTGTGACTAAAACCTAAATTTTCTGGCTTGGGAATGGTTATGTCTACATGATTATATAATTCAATCATTGAAGCAATCTTCTGTGCTTAGGTTACAAGAACAGCAAGCCGACCACTGGCAGCTGGAGAGATTTCAAATTTTCAGTCCCTTGTTTTTCTGGGAGGACAGCTGAGCTTGGCTTTATGCATCCTATTATGTTTAAATTATTACAGGTAAGTTAGACAGGAGCTGTTGATTGCTTCGGCCATTTCTTACAAAGCTTGCTTTCATGGATGTGCTTTCTGGAGCCATTCTTATGGAGGCATAAACATGGAAAACATTACATAATAATTGATAAAGTAGTTTTTTTAATGGAGAGGTGTGGTTCACGAGGTCTGTTGTTACGAGGCTAGGAGTAAGTAATGAAAATGTTCTGTTCAGAACCATTAATTGAGAAGGAATTGCTATGGCCTTAATTAATCCTGACTTCAGTGTATTTCAAATGTGAATTGTTGCAATGATAGAAGTAGGTTGGGGTAGAATACAAATGCAACTTCTTAATGCTCTTTCCACTTTCAATGGTTGGCCCAATGGTTGCCATCAATTTGATTTGAATTACTTTTATAATGAAATGATTTTAGAATGTTGTACTAATTTATTGTTGTTAGCCGCCCTGAGCCTGGCTTTGGCTGGGGAGGGCGGGATATAAATAAAATTTATTATTATTATTATTATTATTATTATTATTATTATTATTATTGTTATTATTGTTATTATTATTATTATTATTATTCCTTTGCAGTATTGCTCTGGGAGCTGCTTCTTTATCTCTTGTGGTGACTTATCCACTTATGAAGAGAATAACATACTGGCCACAGCTGTTCTTGGGTGAGCTCACAAGTTGCTTTTTATTTCAGATGGGTTTTGTACTGGCTTAACTCTACACTGGATTGTGGTCAGACTGTTCAGTGTATCGTATTCTTTGCCAGAATTGACTAGATTTGTTCTGAGCAAGCATTCTTCAATTTCCTTCCTCGCAACATGAGAGTTAATGAGCACCAGCCTCTTGTATAACTTTTCCCTGCTCTCTGTCCAGTTCTGAAGTGTTCAAAGTCTGAATTACCTGATTTAAACAAACTTTGCTGTGGGCAATACTTAAATGTTAGCCAAATAACAAGCTTTGTTTTTGTTTGCTTATTAGCTCTTACTGATTTATAACAATTGTGAAGACACAGTTTCATTCATAATAATAGTTACAGGTAGGTAGCCGTGTTGGTCTGCCGTAGTCGAAACAAACAAACAAAATTCCTTCCAGTAGCCCCTTGGAGACCAACTAAGTTTGTTATTGGTATGAGCTTTCGTGTGCATGCAGGTATCTGAAGAAGTGTGCATGCACACGAAAGCTCATACCAATAACAAACTTAGTTGGTCTCTAAGGTGCTATTGGAAGGAATTTTTTTTTATTCATAATAATGTAAGTATTGATATTTGGCCCTTTAACAACATTCTCAGTGTGGCTTACAAAATCAGAATGTCAAAATGATTAAAATACATATATCAAATAAAACAGCTATTACAATAAAAGCGGTATAACATAACCTGGTGGGGATAAAAATATAATGCTGAAGTCTCTGCACTAAAAGTCTCTGCACTAAAATGATATCAAAGTAGGTGCCAAGTGAGCTGGTCTGGGGGCAGTATTCCACAGCTGAGGAGCCACTACAAAAACAGCTCCCTCCCACCACAGTTTACCTGATAGGAGCATTCCAGAAAGGACCTCAAAGTAAGATCTTAAAAGTCTGGGTAGCCACACATGGAGAGAGTCTTTTGTAAGGAGGGAAGCTAATATTTGCATGTTTAGTTTGGCTAGTTCAAATGAATGGGTGGAAACCAGTTGTGCTTTGAGTAGATAGACCTACTGAAAGTAATTGGAGTTGAGTTAGTCTGACTTCTCCCATTGCTTCCAGTGGATCTACTCTAAGCACAACTAAGGCTGAAATATTAGCCCCACTTATCTATGAGTAAGCCCTATTTAATTAAAAAGGGCTCGCTTCTGAGTATTGTGTTATTAGTCTCCCCCTGACCTAGCATGTGAAAACAGTATGGTAATTTGATAGTAATACCTAATGAGTTCAGATGTTTCAAATGAACACTGGAAAGATGGGAAGCTGCAATGTGAATCAATATAATTTTAATTATTTCCCTTCTTAATTTCTTTACTGGCATTTGATTTAAAGGGCTGGAAACAAAGGAACTAGTGAGGCATGCCAAACTTGTAAGGCGCATCCAGTTGGATTTCTGAATTCTTTTTAATTTCAACAGCAGGTCACTATGCTGCACTGGAAACCTGTTTTGAAATTCTGGTCATTCAAAGGCAGTTTGCCACACAGTATTGCGGGTTGGCGAAATACTGTTTAAGAAACAGACGTTTGAAGGATGTCTTGGCTCCCAGAACTACAAGAGGAGTTATTTGAATCTTGGCATTTGAGATCCTCCTCAGAATCCCTTCTCTGGGGTTTTCCTTCTGTCTGATTTATCAGGGGGCTACCAGGGAGGAGCTTTTGCAGTATTGATGCCCTGGCCTTAGAATGCTCTACCCCAAAAGCTTCCCTGGTGCCCAGTCCAATGTTTTTCTGGAGCCAGGCAAATACCGTTTTTCTTTTCTGAAGCTTTTTATTTTATTTTATTGTAATCTGTTTTATACTGGCATTTTAGTTGGCTCCAACCAAGTCATACTTGCAGTGAACCCCCTGAAGTCTTAAGTTGACTGACTTAAGTTCATTGATATCAGTAGCTCTACTCTGTGTAAGACTACCAGCTCAATCCTAACACTGTCTGCTTAGAAGTAAGACCAATTTAATTCAATGGGACTTTCTCCCAGGTAAGTGAGGATAGGCCTGTAGCCCTAGAGCTGATGTGTTTTACCTTATGTTTATGTAGTTTAAAATATTTTATTCTAAACCTGATAATATGCTTGAGTGGCAGTCTATAAATCTTAATGATATATAAATAACAAGTGGAAGAAATACTGTGGCGCCTACCTTTTGTTACGAGGTGTTCTCAGGTTACGCAGCGTTCAATAAATTCAATGTATGCTTTGAGCCCGAGTCTTCTTGCCCAGCTAATGTCTTTTAATTTTTCCAAAAACGAAAAACCCAGCTAATGTCTTTGGGTAAGATGCTGAACTTAAGGCTGCAGTACTTAAGTTCTGAGAGTAAAGCCCATTGAAGCCTGTCATACTTACTTCTGAGTAGACATGTATAGGATTTCATTTTTCTATTCACTCTTCTATCACAGTTCCCTCCCCCCATTTCATTTATATTCCCTGCATATGTCTTTTAATAAACATTATGCCAGCAGGTTGATCAGATGCAAGCGAAGGCAGGACTTCTGTCTCTCTGGAAGAGGGAGTGTTTGGCAAGTACAATTTTTCCATCGTTATGGCTTGTATAATGAGCCAGGTGTCATTGCCAAAATTTCCAGTGCTGCATAACCACCCTGCCCTCCTTTT
The DNA here is from genome assembly GCF_964270895.1 of Podarcis filfolensis. NCBI lineage: Eukaryota > Metazoa > Chordata > Lepidosauria > Squamata > Lacertidae > Podarcis > Podarcis filfolensis. The sequence continues at coordinate 64,553,694 of NC_139610.1, forward strand.
TGTGTGGCCACTAACAGTGAATAGAACAGATGGAATGAGATTAGCTTTCTGCCATGAATAAAAACAGTGTTGACCAATGGGACGGGCAGACTTTAAGCGATACTTTTTTTCCTTGGGAACTGCCTGACTCACTTCCGTAGAATACAATAAAAGAAATAGTACTATTCTTTCACAGAGTCTCAGTTGTTTAATCTGTTTTTGAACTGGAGTCCCTTTCTTCCTGCCAAGTCAGTGTATTCTGTACGAAAATATAATCTTGTGCTGGAAACATGGAAAACCCTGCGCTCTTATTCCTCCACAATAAAACAAAGATAAACAGATTTCAAGCGAAGCAGATTGGTTTTGTTTATCTCTTTGTCTACTCTTTGTAAGGAGGGGATCAGAGGCTATGGTACTAGCCTGGGTGGGCTGAAGAACCCACAAGAATGTGCCACTTTTCTGGCAAGTTCGTGTTCCCACCCATTCTCTCAGTGTTGATGGCAATGCATATCTTACACGGTCAGGGGGACGGTGCCTGGTTTTCTCCCTTGCATTAGTATTTGTGCGCACACTTTGTGGCCAATTGACTCTCTTTGGGTTGAAAACTCTGATGACAGTAAAGGCTGGGGCTAGCTGGCTTATTATGGCAAAAGCCATAATCATTTCCAACAACTCCATCTGCAGTCAGCCAGTTTCTCTTAAGTCGCCTACAGAACTTGTTACTTTTTTCTTGCTCCAGACTAACACGGCTACTATTCTGGGATTGTGATTTCTTTTCGATCAGCCAGTCATTTTCATGGTGGTTTTTGTACTGCTTTTATTGCATTTTATATTTTATTGTATACATTGCTGTGCATCACCATGTTGCATTGTATGAATTGGCAACGTAGAAATACTTTTGTAAGTAAAATAAAACTGTTTGGCCAAGTGTTGAATCATTCTGAAAACGAAGTCCTATCAGGGTGCCTCAGAAGAATGTTGAATCTCACTGCAAATGAACGAGCAAGATATTTCTGAAAAATAGAGACTATTGCTGCATTTGAGACTCTTTGTTTTAGTTTTTGTCATATCTCTTTCAGGCCTGACCTTCAACTGGGGAGCCTTACTTGGGTGGTCAGCTGTCCAAGGCTCTTGTGACTGGTCAGTTTGCTTGCCCCTGTATTTCTCAGGAGTTTGCTGGACATTAATGTACGACACTATTTATGCTCATCAGGTATAGCCTTCCTATTTCTTAATTAGGAGGATTTGGAAATTAGGGACTGGTGCTGAGTGGTTTTGATGGATTGCGCTATTATGGGGTGATGGATACCAAAGCAGGTTTTAAACTGTGCATGCTTGCTTGAATGACTCCTTATTTGTTTATAGTTTCTTTGTTCTCATCGTTGATGTTTTTATGGCGGTTATTGTGACCTGCCCTTATCAACCCTGTTGGGGTACAAAAGCAGGTTGTAAATGAACAGAATGAACAATTTCAGTGTCCATGGATGTTTGGAATATTTGCTTATGAATTTCCATGCTTAGTTTGGTTTTCATAATGGCTAGGCAGCTGCTGATTCCACAGTTTGGGAATGATTAATCAGAATATCCAAAAATGATCAGAATATCCCAAAATAATAACACCAAGGCTTCAGGTGCATTTATCTTCAGCAATCTTGATAAAAGAAGTTAGTCTTGTATTATTATTATTTCCATATTACATATGAGAGGCTCAGGTTGAGAGAGGGCTACTTGCATAAGGCTGCTCAGCGAGTAGTTTTGAGCTTTGAATGGGGAACACCTTAATTTGTAGCTCATGCTCTTAACTACTTGGTAGTGGCTCATGTTCTAGTTTTCTCATATATCCTTTTCCTTTGCACTCTTTCTTTCAGGAAATATTTTACTCTCATTTGGTTCAAAATGTGAGGGTTAACATCTCTCTCTCCATCAAATTGAGGGAAATCAATAGAAATTCTTATAAAAACACAGCAAGAATTATATAAAACTGTTTAAAAGCTAAATGAAAACAGAGTAAAACTTTGTGCCATAGATAAAACTGAGCAGTGCGCACAAAGAAAAAAGTTTCGGGAATGAAGAATAAGACTCCAGGAAACTTTGCGTAGTCATATATACCTTTAAGAGGCATTCAGAGCTGACTACTTTCTCTACCACATGAACCATCCAGGGGAAGATATTCCAAAGGATGGATGCTACCACTGATAAAGTCCATTTCCATGCAATCACCAAGTGACAGCTATGAAACTTGGTCTGTATGAGGGGAGGCGGTCTGTTAAGTACCTTTGACCAAAGTTCTTATTATCAACCTCAAAACCTTGAACCTGATTCAGTAACTGATAAGCACCTTCCCATTTGTGCCAAGGGGTTGTGGTTTGGTTGGTGTCTTCTGTTGCGTTCCAAAGGCAAAGGAAGGATTGGACCCTGATTAATAAAATACACACGAGGCTTGGCCAGCAAGACTCTGGGAGGAAGTGCGAATAATAATCTGTCATACCCTGGCCCAGGTCCCTTTTATTAACAAAAAAACTTCTAACACAGCGCTTGTAAGAACCAATCAGATTTCTCTGAGCATTTCAAAAAAACCCACCACGTGGGGAAAAGTTAGATCAGAGAAATCCTTTTAACTACAAAAGACTACTTTGAGCATGCATACATATTTGAGGGTAAATAAAACAGGAATCAAGGAGGAATGCATTTAGCAAACCCTGGAGGTCATAAACAGGCAGTAAACAGGAAAGGAAGGATGGCAGGGAAACTTTGTTTCCTGGCCCTCAGATTAACAAACTACATCACAGTTACCTACTCTCTTTATGGCCCAGGATGCCTGGTGAAGCAGCCCGCCTGTGTACGTGACTTGTCAAGCAAGAGAAATGGGGCAGAGATGCAGAGGCTTGGATTGATCAGAAATCATGTCAAATGGCTAAAGCCCAGTCAATGCAATGCTTTCATTGTGGACACAGTGGCTTGCTCCATATTTTCATAATTCCTCATAGCAATCCCACCTGATCACCACATCTTCTCTCCAGCTCTTTGGCCTTCTTATTGCTGGGTTAGGCCTCTAACCAGGATCAACGTGCTCACAGGCTCTTCTTACAAAGACCACTTCCATGTAAAATCACCATCCTTCCCTATCTAAGTCTATGAAATGCTACGTGACTGGTCTTTTCATTAACAACTCCTTCCCTTATAGGATAAAAGAGATGATCTCGCCATAGGCGTGAAATCTACAGCACTCCGGTTCAATGAAAACACAAAGCCATGGCTCAGTGCTTTCAGCACCATCATGCTTTTGGGACTTACTGCAGCAGGAATGCATTGTGATCAGACTTTTCCATACTATGTCGCTGTGACTGTGGCAGGCATCCACTTGGCTCAGCAGGTTAGATCCCATGTTGTGTTGCTCTTTATGTGGAAGCTTGAAATAGATGGATGCTTTAGCAGCTTGGCTTCAGTTCTTAACCTGCTGAAGCACCCGCTCTGTCTTGTATCCACTAAAGATATTTCTTGCCTTTCTAGGTATACAATGACATTTTTAACAGGGAGGGGATGGTGATGATGATGATGATGATGATGGCGATAATACCGTATTGGCCCAAATATAAGCCACACTTTTTTTCCAAATTCCGAATCTGAAAAGTTAAAGTACCACTTATATTCGCGACCTTAAGATCTTGCTGCTGAAACAGCTGCCCACAAGGGCCGTCGGGGGTGCGGGACAACGGCACCTGTCCTGACCTCGGCTCCCGAACTGCCAGAAAGAAGGGGGAAGTGAGGAAAAGTGGGACAGCTCCCACCCCCAGGAAGCAGCACGGGGCATTGGCGCACCACCCGCCCGCCTCCCCCAAGCCATCGGAGGGAAAGGGGGGAGGCCGCTGGCAAAGCAGTTACTGTATTCGGCATCGGATGACCACATGGGCTTCAGTGGTGAGAGAGTTCTTGTTTGGGATGGGTGCTTGTTGACCCCCTTTTGATTCCCGTCCCCAACCCTCCCTGGGCAAGCCTTGTTTGTGTGTTTCTCGTTGTGTGATTGTGCTTCATTGGGTGGGTGCCTTTCGAAATCCCCCCCTCCAGTTTTAAGGGAGCAGCTTATATTCGGGTATTGTCTTTTCCCCCCCTCCCCCTCCAATTTTAAAAGAGCGGTTTATATTTGAGTGCGGCTTAAATTTGTACCAATACGGTATTATTTATATGCTGCCCATCTGACTGGGTTGCCCCAGCCGCCCTGGGCAGCTTCCAGCAAAATATAAAAACACAATAAAACATGGGATATCTAGAAGAAAGAAGTTGGTAAAGCACAGCAAAACTTGGGGAGGAGAAAGTCATGAATAGCATTTTTTAAAGCAGGTGAATTTATGGCAGTCCAGGAAAAAGCTTGGAAGCAAAAAAGTTATCGTAAGAAGAAGAGGGAACTGAGTAAAGGGTATTGATTTGGCGAATTATAAGTGTGAATTACAGTACACTAATATTGATATCCCCCTTCCTTCTCCAGATATACACTTTGGATATTCACAAGCCTGAAGATTGCTGGAAAAAGTTCTCTTCTAACCGCACAGTAGGACTCATACTTTTCATAGGGATTGTTCTTGGAAACTTACAGAAAAGGAAAAATACAGAAGCAACAATGAAAAGGTTAGATAGTACAGAAGAAAATAAAGTTGTTTTACAGAAAGGAAATGAACACAACTAAAAAAAAAAATCTACATGACTTCAGCTAGTGCTGTATTTAAAATACTTTATTGATGAGACATTTTTTAAAAAAACGTGTATCTTTATTATGTGTAAACTTCTCACTGCCAGTATACAGCTGTGGCAATAAATCAGCTATATTTGATTGCTTCCTGTCGAAACTTTAGGAGGAAACACTTGCAGCAGTTTACAACTGAACTTCAACATTGTAAAATTGTAATGGGTGTGAGAACTCTTACGGATATAGGCCTACTGTAAATAAGAACGGTGACTCATGAAATAGTGTGATTCATGAAATTCTTTATTTGTGTAAAATAGTTCTATTTTTAGATATCCAAAACCAAACTATAAAGTGACTTTTGTCAAGGTGATGTTCAGTTCCGTGGTGTTCTCATTTAAAATGTTTTGAGCATACTATACCTGGCTGGTTGCTGCTCTTTCTCTTGAAAAGGCTGGTTGCAGGTATACTGCGCACTGATCTATCATCTTCTTTCTGACAGAGGCCAGCCATTCCAGAGGGGCAGGGGGGAAGCTGCAGCCTTCAGTGTTTGATAAGAACGGCTGTTCAAAACTTGTCTCGTTAAATAGGATGTCCTTGACAACATCAAGCTGTGCCTTTAGGGTGGCAAGGAGAGGTGCCTGTCAGCCAGCGGTGCAAACTGATGTGAGCCTCTAAAGCAGGATGGTTCTGACATAAGCCACTACATAGCCAGGGGAAGCCCTAAAAGTGTCATTGTTCCAGGTGCTTCACAATATCACTCATGCTAAACAAGCCTTCAGAGGTGAAAGCTCCGATTTAAGTGGCTAGATTGAAAACCCACAATTCAAAATTGTGGCAAACTTAATTTGCCAATTAGCTCATTACTTTGTCTACCTCTAGTGATACTGCTTATTTTCTAGTAGTTTCCTGCAGGGCATCCGGAAAACAGCTGCTTTGAACCAGGCGCCCTTAATTTGGCATCACATCAAAGAGAGCCTTGTTTAGGCCCAATTAACAGCTGAGGACGAATTAGCCCTGAGCTACTTATGCAGTCAACAAGTGACTTAGTACCTTTGTTCTTAAGCCCACAAGGTAATTGTTTCCAGTAAGGTTCAAGCGCCAACGTGTCAAGACAGTGAAAGATCTCAGGAGAGTGGGTTCACAGGGTTTTTCATTCATAAGCGCCCTTTCCTCGGTGAACAGAGGCTTTAAAAATAATAAATTAGACTACTAGCCCGAGTTATCCCTCCACTGAGGAAGCTATGCTGTGAAACAGGAAAGCATTGCACAACTGTTCTTAGAAATAATTTGTTGGTAAGGTGTGGCAGGTACACCTTTCAAAGAGCAACAGCGAGCTCACTTCTGCGGCATTCATTTCGCCAAGCTTTGAACGGCTTCCTGTTGTGATGCGGCTAGGAGAGCTCTCTCTCTCAAAAAAACCATGCAATACTCTTGTGATATTTCACCTCTTGTGTCAACTAAATCATTACAGCTCTGAAATACTCAAAGGGTCTCCCTTGTCAGTTTGATTGATATCTGGGGGTTCTGCCCATTTGCATTTCTTCCATGTGACCCAAGGTTTGCTGGCCCAGCCCAACATGGCACCTCCTCAGGCACGTGTTGTAAGTGGGCGATACTGTCAAGTAATCCAGTTTCACTGCCTTTCTCAGTACTTTACCCATTGGGCTCACGCCATTCACCTCACACCCAAGCAACAGTGAATATAGCGTCATGACGTCAGCTTTTAAACAAAGCACTCTTCATAGGAAGAATGAGCTGGAACCAAAGGTTCCTTTTTCCTGTTGCCAGAAGGGAACCTTAACCCTAATTCTCCCCCCCCCACACATATAAGTTGTTTTCATAAATGTTTTGAAATGGGTCTTGTTTTCTCTGCAGCAGAAAGGAGTCTTTAAACAATACAGGAATGTTTTTAAGCTATTGGCCACTTGCAACCAAGTAAAGATTCTTGGGTGCATGGATGGCAGCTGACATATCCACCCTCTGGAGGTGCATGCCTGAGGATCCTTGGATCTTGACTGTTTTCACACACTAATGCCACACCCTCTAGAATTCTATCTGTTATATTTTATCTGCACGATCAGAATGGATGTCAGGAACCAAAATGCTTTTTCTGCGCAGCCTGAGCAGGAGCAGTGAACAACGTTACAGTTACAGTGGTACCTTGGTTTACGAACTTAATCTGTTCCGGAAGTCTGTTCTTAAACCAAAGCATTCTTAAACCAAGGCATGCTTTCCCATAGCAGCTGGGGACTCAATTCACAAATGGAACACAGCAGGAAGCGAAACATGTTCTGCTTCCAAGGCAAAGTTCACAAACCAAAACACCTACTTCCGGGTTTGCAGCGTTCTTAAGCCAAGTTGTTCATAAACTAAGCTGTTCTTAAACCAAGGTACCACTGTAATTGTTGTAGCTTGTCTTCACTTACCCCACCTCACTGCCCTGCTCACCATTCTTGCATTATGAATGGTCTGTGTCACTGTTGGGGGGGGGGGAAGGTCAGAATGGGGCAATACAGTGGTACCTCTGGTTGCAAATGGGATCCGTTCCAGAGGGCCGTTCGCAACATGAAAAGTACGCAACCTGCAGCGGCGCGTCTGCACATGAGCAGGTTGCGATTCGCCGCTTCTGCGCATGTGCATGACGTCATTTTGCGCTTCTGCGTATCTGCGAGCAGCGAAACCCGGAAGTAACCCTTTCCGGTACTTCGGGGTCGCCGCAGGACGTAACCTGAAATAACGTAACATGAAGCGGACATAACATGAGGTATGACTGTGTATATATGGACCTACCATCCAACCAACCGTCTTAGGGACTCCACTCCAGATTTGTGTAGAGTTTAACCCCTCGCCTTTTCTTCTTCCAAAGATGTCCTACAAGGCAGCGGGTACAGATTTTTTCCTTGGGGTTTACTCCCAAAGCCTTTCTCATGGACGAGTATAGCCACAAGGCAGAGAACAAACTACCCGTCCTCTAATACCCCATATACCCCAACACAGCCTGAATGCTAAATATCACCGCTATCGCCACATTCAATCCACTGACACAATTTAGTTGGAACCAAAGAGTTGGAAAGGACCCCAGGAGTCAAGTAGTCCAACCCTCTGCAACGCAGGAATCTCAACATGCAATCCCCTATCCAATTTGATACCATACCAGACCTTGCCTAGCTTTCCAAGTTATTATTATTATTATTATTATTATTATTATTATTATTATTATTAATAATATTCTTATTATTACCCGCCCACCTGGCTGGGTTTCCCCAGCCACTTCGGGGCAGCTCACAGCATATATCACAACATACTAAAACATCAGTTCTTAAAAATGTCCCTAAACAGGGCTGCCTTCAGATGTCTTCTAAAAGTCAGAATGTTGTTTATTTCCTTGACATCAGAAGAGAGGGTGTTCCACAGGGAGGGCCCCACTACCAAGAAGGCCCTATGCCTGGTTCCCTGTAACCACGCTTCTCGCAGGAACACACCCCTGCATTTGGTCTCTCTCTCTCTCTCTCTCTCTCTCTCTCTCACACACACACACACACACTTTTCATATTTTGGGGGGCAGGTATGGAAAACACTTGACCCTCCAGATGTTGATGAACTACAATTCCCACCATCTCTACCCACTGGCCATGTTGGCTGCTGCTGATGGGAGTTGTAGTTCAGCAACTTGGAGAGAGCCACAAGTTCCCCAAGCTCTGTTTTACCAAAATTGGCATGAGATTATTTTCCTATGTGCCTCCTTAACCCAGCTGGGGAAAATATATTAAAACAAATTAGTCATTCTAACTCGTTTTAATTTTCAGTTAATCATATTCGCTCATTTAAAAGTGGATTTCTCGCAATAGCAGGCATGCCGGTTTTACATCTCTATATATAGAAGCACATTAAGTCCAGCGGTGTGTAATCCAGTAGTGACTATGGAAAGACCAAGCCTTTGCAATGCTCAACTTGTGCAAGAGCAGCAACCCCGGCGTCTAATTTACTAATTTGTCATGCAGAACGAGTGACTGTCTTTACACCCTATCAGGTTCAGATCAAATATTGTAACCCACAATTAATTTTCCTGAATATAAATAGCGAGCGACAATCTCAGAGAGTGTCAGTGTTCCCTTGCTGTGGTGTGAACACCCTACGCAGAATAAACGTGTTGGTTAAATTTCATCTAAGGAAAGAAAGCACTCCATCCAGGATAATTCAGCAAAGGGGTATGTGTACAGTTTCTTTTTCCCCTGATTAATTTGGGATTTTTGAAAGCTCCCAACTGATTTTCCTAAAGTCTGGAATTGAATCCAATGCTTAATTTTCATATCAACAAAGAAATGGTGTGAGGGGAAAATAATGGGCACAAGCTGTTTGTCATGACTAGGAAGTGAGTCCTTTGCCTGCCTATCTACTATCTATCTATCTATCTATCTATCTATCTATCTATCCATCTATCTATCTATCTACAGTGTTACCTTGGTTTACAACCATAATCCGTTCCGGAGGTCTGGTTGTAAACCAAAACAGGCACGCTTTCACCAATGGGGCCTCCCCCCAAAAATGGTTGTAATAAAAAAAAAATGGGTTGTGATCCAAAAAAAGGGACGCACACTTCAGGGTTTGATGTGGTTGTAATCCAAAATGGTTTCAAACCAAGGTCTCACTGTATCTATCTTTCTTACTGGTGGCTATTGGGACTGGTACAGTTGAAGTTAGGGAGTTTGGGAGAGCCCAAGAGTAGACCTGAGTGCGTAAATGGGCCAGCTTTCACTGTGTACCACCTTGTATCAAAATATTCCAGGGCGGTTTACAAATAAGAAAAGGTTTATTCAGAAATAAGGCCCATGGTGTTTCAATTAAGTGTGCGTAAAATTCCAGCCAAGTGGCCCATTAATGAATGGGTCTTAAATGCACACACACACACACACACAGAGAGAGAGAGAGAGAGAGAGAGAGAGAGAATATACACAAACATACCATTGCTAAAGAAGTCTCCAGAACACCTCAGAGCTTTTTATATTTGTTTTCGCTCACCTTTGTGGCCTGAGTCCTTAATGCTGAATTATGCCACAATTTGACATAATGTGTTTAGCTTCTCATTTCATCTGTGGAAGCCTACCTTCTTCTTGTGCTACAGTTCCACCCAATTTAAATGTACTGCTTAAACAACTCTCCATGCTTTGGAGTTGTGTCTTGGCATGGACAACAGGTGCTTGGATTGAACCCAGGCACATATTAAGCCCTGCCTTCAAAGCATGCGCCTCATGTTCCAAAGAGAGCCACGTCAGGAGCTTTCAAAGGAAATTGGAACAATAAATCAAAGCTCTAATGAACTCTGCATTGCATTATCTGTGAATCATCATGAGTTTCCTGGCATCTAAAATGTAAGCTGTGCTAGGCCTTGCATGCTGATTGTTTTGACATGGATTTGACTAGTCATTTGAAACAAGAAGAAAAACACGGGCTACAATCTTCAATTCCCAACAATTTTAGCAGGAGTCAAGTGTCTGCTTAACTCTCTTCTGTTCAAATTAGTGGGACTTAAAATTTTTCTTCATTGACTGTATTGTACCCTATATGCTATTGATGATAACTGTATCCCATGAAATTGATTTCCATTGGCTACTTGGGTGGTGGCTTAAAATATTATTTGTTTCAGATCTGATGGTGCCAGGAGGCAGCTGTCCACAAGGCACTGGACAGTTGGTATATACCTATTATACATTTTGAAAAGTTTTTTTTTGTCTGCTCTGCATTTGGACACCTCTTAAGATATCATAACCAAATCTTGGATGATGGTTCTGAGATCAGGGAGCAGGTTTTCACCTGTGTTCGATTGCAGTTGGATTCCATTTTAAACCAAGATGGCGGACTGGCACTTTCAAAACTGCACTGTTTCTTAGAATAACTGAACAATGCTAGATACAAGGCTTCTAGTTTTTATTATCAGCCAGTTGGAAAATAAGAATGACCATTTTAATTCTTATCGTTTTTATCATATAACGGATTTCTTACCCACCCTTCGCCATAAGGTCCCGGGGCAGATTGCAACAATATAAAAAATCAGTATTAAAGTTAGTTTTAAATTTTTACAATCGGGAGAATAGGGTGGATCCTTTGGAGGGGAGGATACAGAAATCTTTTTGTTGGGGAAGCGGGTGAGCAACTATCACTGAAGCTGTGGAAACAAAAGTAGACATTTAGCCTTCATGATTGTGGGTTGAAGCTCTTCAAATGTCCAGGCAATATCCATTAGAGAGATCGCCAGAACTGGTCCTACCATTAGGCAGCAAGAGGTAGCTTGAGGAAGGCAGAAGACTTTGGGGTTGCACTAAACGGCAGCATTTGTCTCTTAATTTATCATTATTTGAATGGCTCTTAGATTGGTATAAAACGGCTTTAAACGGATGGTGTGGATTTGAGAAGACAGAGAACTTGGCTGGATTTCTTTCAGTCAGCTTCATCAAAAGCAACCTGCTGAGACTACAAATCAAAATGCAATTTATGTTCAACTTCACTTTCAGTTTGGCAGCACCACTACCAACCCAAACGTTTGGAAACGGTTAGCTGCCCCGCTTTGCATGGCCAGGGACACTTGATTCTCACACAAAATCTGCAGATGGGAAAGGTTTCGGGTCACTGAACGATTTGGTTATCAAATCAGATTTGTGGTTTCTGTGACATTTCAGCAGCAGGGGTTTCCATTTCACATGGCCCTGGCGAGTGCCAACCATGCTGGGTAGAAGGAACTGAAAACTGGCTGTTTCAGAAGAAATAGCTCAGGGGAAAAGGAAGTAACCATTCCCACTTGAAACATGATTAGGACTAAGCCTATCATGAGCCAAAATGAAGCTATCTGTCTCAGGAGGCAGACTAGGAAGGGCAGCAGATTGTGTATCCCCTCGCCCTGCTGCTATCCCAAGGATGACCAGGCTGCCAAAATGAATGTGTTTCAAGGTGCCATTGCTAGCAGCTGCCAGGCTGAGCAAAGCCTTTCAAAATGTGCCTGGTGTCTCTGCAGTCCCTGAAGTCAGTAAATGCTGGCAGCACCACAGGCTGCACCGGCAAGGGACCCTGCCTTGCCTTAAGGAGTGAAATGGCTTCGGCTGGCCCTGAACATGACCCATGATCTACCCATCAGCTTTTAGGGTTGCACCCAATGTTTGCCCTACCCATAGAAATAAATGGACATGACTAATAGGTATCTAAAGCCCTTTGCATGTAACAAAATAATGTATTTTATCAAAATAATTGTTGAACTGAAAGACAATTAAGAAGAAGTATATTAATAGTGAAATACAATTAAGAAGAAGTACATTAATAGTCAGCGGTTCAAATCTCTAGGACGGGATGAGCTCCTGTTGCTCGGTCCCTGCTCCTGCCAACCTAGCAGTTTGAAAGCACGTCAAAGTGCAAGTAGATAAATAGGTACTGCTCCAGCGGGAAGGTAAATGGCGTTTCCGTGTGCTGCTCTGGTTCACCAGAAGCGGCTTAGTCATGCTGGCCACATGACCCGGAAGCTGTACGCCGGCTCCCTCGGCCAATAAAGCAAGATGAGCGCCGAAACCCCAGAGTCAGCCACAACTGGACCTAATGGTCAGGGGTCCCTTTGTCTTTACCTTACATTAATAGTGAAATAATTATTAAGCTCTAACTTAAGATGATTTTTTATTTATAACAAACGTAATAATGTGAACACATTGGCATTTGGCAATAACAAAAGTTCCTTTAGAAACACAATTTATAAAGACCCATAATCTGGTATCTAGAAACTTGCTATAGCATGAAATAATAATAGGTGTAAATATACGATGCAAACAACTAATAATTATAAATAGCAGAATGTAGGCACCCTATATATATATAAATGAGCAAACCAGTGATATTTTAGGGAGCAGGTGGGGCCCATTACTTACACCATGGGAGCCTACACAACACAAAACACAGTTGCTGTATGTAGGTTTTATTTTATTTGTTTTTTATCTTATAGTTCGGAAATGTACATCCAGGTTTTTTTTTCCTTTTAAGTTTTTTGGGTGCCCCCAAGAGCGTGGGGCTCTAAGCTATAGCTTGTTTAGCTTATACGTAAATCCGGCACTGGGTCTCGCTGATGAGTAACAGATAGCTGGAGACAACCCTGTGGGCCTAGGCTTAAGGTATGGTTACCTGGAGTGGACATGCCACTGCCTCTCAGGCTGAGTACACACTAAATCTTCACGGCACACATTACCCCCCTCAAAGAATACTAGGCACTGTGGTTTGTTAAGGGTTGCTGGGAATTGCAGTTCTGCAGGAGGTAAAAAGGAGGAGGGACGCGGGTGGCGCTGTGGGTTAAACCACAGAGCCTAGGACTTGCCGATCAGAAGGTCGGCGGTTCGAATCCCCGCGATGGGGTGAGCTCCTGTTGCTTGGTCCCTGCTCCTGCCAACCTAGCAGTTCGAAAGCACGTCAAAGTGCAAGTAGATAAATAGGTACCACTCCGGTGGGAAGGTAAACAGTGTTTCCGTGCGCTGCTCTGGTTCACCAGAAGTGGCTTAGTCATGCTGGCCACATGACCCGGAAGCTGTACGCCGGCTCCCTCGGCCAATAAAGCGCGATGAGCGCCGCAACCCCAGAGTCAGCCATGACTGGACCTTTACCTTTACCTTTACCTTTAGGAGGTAAACTGTGGTGCCCAGAACTCTTTGACGGTTTGAATGTGCCTTAAAGGTTCAGTGTGTATGCAATCACAGCCTTGATTCCTCGGTGATTTCCAGACTTTCTGCCTTTGGGGAATACTTCCCGTTCTGCTCTGTCTGGTGTTGTGCAATCTTTGCATGTTGTAAAGGAAGATGCAGAAGCACATTCCACCCCGGGCACACGATCTGCTCATGTCAGGAAATAGGCCAGACTTACTTGACTTCGCCATCACGCTCTGTGCGAGGCAAGAGTCCATGAACTACAAGTGTACCTGAAATATACTCAGAGTCGCAAAGTGATTTCATGCTCTTTATTCAGCTCATAGTGGTGAGGAGGAATGAATGAATGTCCCCTCAAAGTATCTGCTTTATATACATTATTTACACAATGGGCTGCACATGATTGGCTAATTCCTGAATTCTACTGTAAGCCAATCAGGTTGTGGATTCACTTCTATCTGGAGCATGATTGGGTGGTTCCTGCCAACCAATCATACTGCTGCATTGTTCTACGACCAATCAGACTGCTGCCTTTTGGATCCTATTGTTCTAGGACCAATCAGACTGCTGCAGTTTGGATCCTATTCAACTCAGTACATAACAGTACCCTAGAGCACACCTTGTGCTCTTTCTACATCTTCAACTGCAGATAAAAATAATCAGTAGCAGTGGGTGGAGGTCCTCTTCCCATGCCCTTCTCCCTATTAAAGTGGGGTTCTTCCCACTTTATGGGATTTCACATGCAGGCAGGGGCCCAGAACGTATCCCGCGCGTAAGTGGGGAGACGCCTATATAGCATAATCTAGGTCAACCTTCCCCATCTTGGTGTCCTCCAATCAGAATTCATTGCGAGGTGAAGTGTGTGAGGAATTGAATGGGTACGGGGGGGGGAGGTTGAGTTGGAGGAGAGGCAGAAAGAAGAGCTAATTTCTCCATGGCTAGGGGGCGCAATCTGGGTGGTTCTGCCAGGGGCGCGAGATCACCTAGCTATGGCTCTGACCAATATATCACAATGTCTGAGAATAAGGATGCAACTACAGTATGTAGAGGCGAACTGCGTAATTTCCTGGGAACTGCTCCAGCTTAGAGGTCTAAAACAGATACATTTTCACTTACCTTTAACATAATGTTGCAACTGCCATTTTATAGTACAGTGGTACCTCGGGTTAAGAACTTAATTCATTCTGGAGGTCCATTCTTAACCTGAAACTGTTCTTAACCTGAAGCACCACTTTAGCTAATGGGGCCTCCCACTGCTGCCACACGATTTCTGTTCTCATCCTGAAGCAAAGTTCTTAACCCGAGGTACTATTTCTGGGTTAACGGAGTCCGTAACCTGAAGCGTATGTAACCTGAAGCGTCTGTAACCCGAGGTACCACTGTACAGAGCAACAGGGGCAGGAGGAATCGTGAGAAAAGAGACGAGTTGGCTTCACGGTTTTTCCCACATCACAATTTTATTTTTTTACATATGACACACACACATTGTGATATTTCGCGATATGTCACCATGTTGAATATTACAAAACTGTTACCATGATGTGGACTTCAAACCGATTTTGGACGATGTATCAATACATCGCCCAGCCCTAATGACAATATTGGCAATTTGCTTTTTAGTTTTTTTACTAAATATTATTTTAGTACTGAAAATACTAAATACTTTTACTAAATATTATTAATAATATTAATAATTCTTGTCATGATTTTTTTTTCATGATTATGCACTGAGGCTGCTTTCAATCCAGACAACCTGTGTACTGAGCCTTCTTCCCGATTTAGGAACATAGGAAACTGCCTTATACCAAGTTAAAACCATCTCATCATCATCAGAGTGGATCAGGATTTCATTTGGTCCTAATTTTTAAGCAAACTGGAGTTCTAGTTAATCATAATTTTAATAATAATAATTTATTATTTATACTCCACCTATCTGGCTGGGTTTCCCCAGACACTCTGGGTGGTTTCCAACAAAAGATACATTAAAACATCAGTCAGTAAAAACTTCCCTAAACAGGGATGTCTTCTAAACGTCCGGTAGTTGTTTATTTATTTCTTTGACATCTGATGGGAGTTCAACAGCAAGTGGAAAGCCAGACGCTTCCCTCCCTCACTGTACTGTGAAATCACCCTTAATGTCTGCTTTCTGCTCCTAAACTACTTACTAATCTAGAAAACGTTCCTTTCTCTTAATCTCATGATTTACTCAGCAGGTTTTGCTGAAGGGCATGATGCGGAGACTAGTTGCACTTTTAAAAGTCTCAAAACCAATGTATTTTTTCCCTTCCACTAGACAGCAACATCTAACCAGACTTTGTGAAAATGGAAATGACTTATCGTCCTGTTGTCACCACCCAGCCACAATGCCACACATCCACGCGGAGTTTTGAGTGGCAGACGGACCTCTGTGACTGCGGCAGTGACTGTCGTGTCTGTGAGTGAAGTTCAAAGATTTGGGGTTTTATGGCGTTGTGGGACTTTGGACATCAGCCACGGTTTATCTGTACTATAAAACAACAGCCAACCTCTCTCTATAAAAGCCAATCTCTCAGTGTTCCATCACACACTACTGTGACCATTCTCAAATAGCAAGGTGGGCTTTCCATGCAGGGGAAGAAGTGTAGCATCTGCCACTTGTGTATTATTATTATTATTATTATTATTATTATTATTATTATTATTATTAATACCCTGCCCATCTGGCTGGTTTTCCACAGCCACTCTGGGCGGCTCCCAACAGAATATACAAAAACACAATGGAACATCAAACATTAAAAGCTTCCCTATATCGGGCTGCCTTCAGATGTCTTCTAAAAGTCAGAGAGTTGTTGATTTCCTTGACATCTGATTGGCGGGCGTTCCACAGGGCAGGCGCCACTACTGAGAAGGCCCTCTGCCTAGTTCCATGTAACCTTGCTTCTCGCAGTAAGGGAACTGCCAGAAGGCCCTTGGAGCTGGACCTCAGTGTCCGGGCTGGACGATGGGGGTGGAGACGCTCCTTCAGGTATACTGGGCAGAGACTGTATCTGCTCCGTTTGCAGTCCAGGTGCTCTCAACTTGGGGTGCTGTCAATTATTGGGCACCTTCCAGGCCCCGGATATCTCTTCTCGGGGTTCTTTGCCCTTAAATTAGATTTGGATTGGCAGTCCTTCAAATAGAGTACTGTATTCTGTAAAGTGGGGACACATGGCAGCTTAAAGGGAGATCTCAGGAAGGGGAGGAGAGGCACAGCAGTCTCTAGAATAACTACTTCTTCTGACAAGTTGTGTGGACTGAGAAACCAACCCTGGAGCAAGACTTGTACAAGGCCAGCCAGTTCCCCCATTGGCTTCTCAGATAACTTGGTCCACCTGAGGTGAGGAGCTGCAGTCCCCTTCTCTGCAGGGGCAGAGCAAGGTGGGTGTGGTGGGTGTGGTCTGCCCCAGGTGTCACCTCCGAGGGGGGGGTGACAAAATGCTGTGTGGCTCTCAACATCTGTGAGAGACGCCTTGGCGTGCTTTGGCTTACCACTGCCAAAATGGCTCCCCTGTAGGGCGGCAGGCAGACTCCTCGTCGCAAGTCACGCGATCCCCGCTAGAATAGCTCAACAACTCTGGCTCCCAAAATGTGAAATAAAGTCAAACCATTTTTGCAGGCAAAAATTTCAGTGTGTGTGTGGGGGGGGGGGTGACAAGAAATTTTCTGGACCGGGTACCACCTGACCTTGCTATGCCACTGCTTCTCTGGCCATTAATATGGTGTTGCAGAAAAACCAATAGTGACTGAAGGCTGCTCTGGCAGTGCAGGTCTTAAGATGCCCAGGTCCAGCTGACAGATTTCCTCCCTAGCATATTATAAGATCAGATGGCACCACGCCCCATTAATGGCCCCAAGTGGTCCCCTTTTTTTGTCCCTGTAGGAGAGAAGGGCAGCCACTCACTTATATGGGGAGAAACGAAGCGCTGTACAGGGTGACCATGGTGTGGCCTATATGGTCTGACCTTCCCTCCCAGAGAGATTAATTATTATTCTGCATAATAAAAATATAGGTGTTGCTTGTGTTCCATAGAAATCATTCACAGGGGCAAGCGTTCACATAACAAGCGAATAATTTCCAGTGATTCCTATTGGAAAATTTCTAATGTGTCCCGACCATAGAATTTTTACTCCCAAAGACCCCCCCCCCAAAAATCCAGGAAAACAGAGGGGAAAATCCTCTGATTTATCCGATTCTTCCCCCTCCCTCCATTCTTCAGCCAACCAGCAAAATGCAAATGAGGAAGTGAAAAGGCTTTTCTGTTTGGATATCTGAATCTGTGGTGTGTATAACAAGGCTTGGGTACGAATTCCTCATGTTTGGATAAATGAATTTTTGCTTAGTGAACTTTTACAAAACAGAATGTATGTGTCTTTTTATCTAAGCCTCTGCTGCCCTTGGCCCTTGGCTCTGTATGTGCTTATGAGTTGCATTGCACACACCCTTCGGCGAGTCTTTGCAAACTCACAAACAAGTTTGGCCAACCCATCGTGATGACTGATAATTTCCAATTGCATGTAGTAACTGCAGAAAGAAATCCAAGACGCAAGGAATTGTTGACCCAAGAGCAATTGGAGCCGGAGAGTAATTTGGGAGTTAGGGAACTGCCTCTCCTGAGTCATTTTTGTCTTTAATGATTGGCAGTGACTTTCCAGGGTTTCAGACACTGGGCACTCCCAGTCTCGCGCTGGAGATACTGAAGATTGGACTTTAGGCCTTTTGTATGCAAGATAGATGCTCTAACACTGAGATGTGGTCCTCTCTTTGAAAGTGTTTCTTCATCTCAAGACACCATGCCTCTAAATGCTTCTGAAACCAAGCAGTGAAATTCCATTGGCTGCGTGAATTCTAGAGGATGAGAAAATGCTAACCTTTGTGTTTGATTCCCCCCTCTCTCTAGGTCTGTGTGGAACATTCTGCTTCTTCTGCCTAGGATGCAAAGTTGCCAAGGACATGGAAGAATGCTGTTGCTGTGGACCGAGCGTCGCCATGAGGACTCGCTACCGGACTCAGTTTAGAATACCGGTAAATTACTGGATAGGGACACAGGTGGCGCTGTGGTCTAAACCACAGAGCCTAGGGCTTGCCGATCAGAAGGTCGGCGGTTCGAATCCCCGCGATGGGGTGAGCTCCTGTTGCTCAGTCCCTGCTCCTGCCAACCTAGCATTTCGAAAGCACGTCAAAGTGCAAGTAGATAAATAGGTACCGCTCTGGCAGGAAAGTAAACGGCGTTTCCGTGTGCTGTTCTGGTTTCGCCACATGACTCAGAAGCTGTACACCGGCTCCCTTGGACAATAAAGCGTGATGAGCGCCGCAACCCTAGAGTCGTTCGCAACTGGACCTAACCTTTTAAATTACTGGATCATATTTGTGTTTCGCGTTTCTAGGTTGCTCAACAAACACTCCCCAATTAAGTGTTGTGCAGATAACATCTTAAATAAATAAAATAAAGAAAACCAGCAGAGACTGGAAACAGAATGTTCCATCCATCCCTAATCAAAATACAATTCAGTCTTCTGCTATGAAATTTTGCTTTTTTTTTTACTCTCTGCAGGGATCCATCTGTTGCGACTGCCTCACCACCACTTTCTGTGCTCCCTGCAATCTTTGTCAGCTCAAGAGAGATATCAACAGGAGGAAGCAGCTGGGGATATTCTAGAAAGGTTTGTGATTCCCGGTTTACAGCCTAGGAGCAGGGGTGTGGGATGGAAGGCGTGGTAAAAATACATTGTTCTTCAGTGCATTCTCTGTTGTCCTTAGAATATGACTGGCGGAGCGGGGAAGAGGTAAGGAGGGACCAATCCCAGTATCCCAAAATATCTGCCTTGTGTCAGGCTTTGGGGAATTGGCTTCCTCCTCCATAAATGAGCAGATCAAACAAAAGAGAATTCTTATGAGTTCATTTCTTTAATAAGCACAGCGAAGGACAAAAGAAAGCATCTAACCAGAATGGCGGGGCTCCCAATTAAGCTCACTCCCTACTCTGTCCCTATTAATTTACATCACTCCTAAATCTTGTAATCTGAGTTTGGAACCTCTGTGCTTTCTGTTCTGACACCTTCTGAGCTCTCCAGGACTTTGGGGAAGTGGGTGGATACTATCCAGAGACTGTGAATCTGTTAACTCACTCTCTCTCTTCCAGTGTTTCTTCTGCTAGCTGTTCCCCATCCAGTATTTCCCAGCTTCTGCCTTCCGAACTATGCCCCTCTGCAAACCACTGTTCCAAATCTATACTGTCCTCCTGCTCCTGGGAAGATTCAGGATCCGGATCAGGGGGAGGGGGAGGCTCCCACCATTCCTTCTCAGTGCAGCCCTCCTCAGCACGGTCCCTGACACCTTGAAATTCTGCAAAACAAAAGTCCCCTGCTATGTAACTCATGACATCGGCTTGTGACCCATTGCCAGATACTGGCCTGGTCGTAGAATCATAGAATTGTAGAGTTGGAAGGGACCACGATGGTCATCTAGTCCAACCCCCTGCAATGCAGGAATCTTTGGCCCAATGTGGAGCTTGGAAGAGTCTCATGCTCTACTGACTGAACTATCTATCCCAATTAGCTTTATTCAGCACAATAAAAATGGGACAACCCGCCCCTCCCAAATATTTGTTGTACAGGATTTCAGCAGAAATTACCAGCAGCCCGAAACCTTTGCTGGAGCAAACAGTATTGAATGCGAGATTATGTAAAATGACTCTGACACCATCGTTAGCTTCTCAAACCCCATGTGCAATTTATGCTTATTCCCGTTATCGTTATGTAACCTTAATGCACATTTGATCTTTGCCCAGCAGGCTAGTTTCTACCCAGAACTCACACACCCTTCTCTTATCCTCCATGCTTGCAAGCAAGATCAGTATCAGGGTTCAAGGGCGCATCGCAGGTGGGCCAAAACATTAAAGAGAGCTTGGAGCAAGGCCAGTGAGCGGAGGGGACATGGGGAGCAGGTGAAGGCCTGGGAGACAGGACTCCATTTAGCCACCTTTTCCCTTTCAGCAGGTTCATGAGACTGACGTAGGTTCCACTCCCATCAGTTTTATAGCTTTCTGGCGGCGGATTTTCACCCTGCTTGTGAGGCCGCACCCCTCTCCTCAGCGAACTTTTCAAACGCTTCTGCTTTTTTCAATAAACATTTACTAGATATTATCAAGCACGCAATACATTAAGGTCAAGGGCGCGAAGGTGTCAAACAGTTAAGGCATATTACTGCCTTGGGCTGTAACCCTGTACCTGTTCACCTGGGAATAAGTCTCCCCACTGAACTCAGTGGGACGCTTATGAGCAGACGGTGGTGAGGAACATCAAGCCCAGGGGCCTTCCACATGGGAGTTGTGGTCCCCAAACACCAGAAGCTACCTTAGACAAAGTCAGACCTTTGGTCTATCTACCTGAGAACCGATAGCGGCTCTCTGGGGTTCCAGTTGGACAGCATCCCTAGCCCTACCTGGAGACTCCAGGGATTGACCCAGGTGCCCTCCCACTAAGCTACAGGCAACAGGGTGGTCAGGTGTGGCCCTGAAGATGAGAGGTAGCTTTCAGTCAAGGACTGGCCTGATAGCTACCTGGCAGAACCTTGCATGCCACAGCTTCCTGCCTCTGTATGTGCAAGTGTGCAATGGGCAGCTCCTCCACAGAGGAGGAGCACGTAGGTCCTAGGGTGTGCTGGTCCCGAGGGTTAATGAGAGGCAAGGTCCGAGTCCAGTCCGAGGTCGAGGGTGCAGTAGGGAGGCAGTCAGTTAAAGCTGTAGCTGGGTCCAAGGCAGGGAGTCGGGTAGGATCAGGAACTCTGGCAGAAGAGCAGGACAGGGTTGCCGGCAGGAACAGGCTACCAACAACGTTGCTCCCGCAACCTGGGACTGGGGCTGGCTGGCTTTTATCTGCCCCGAGGCATAGGGCGACCCTGGTCCACAGGTGCCTTGCCTCTCCTGGCCTGGAGGCGAGCGCTCCTCCTGCGGGAACTTAGTTCCCTCCGCCTCTCTGCCCTGAGCCTCTGCAGCTCAGGAGAGGCTGGAGGGTTGCCGGACCCAGAGGCAACCTCCTCTTCCCCTGACGGGGCTGAGAGTGGAGCACCTGCAGGCAATGGGTCCTCCATCACCTCAGGGGCCAGAGCAGACTAGCTGGTGCCTGCACCTGAGGATCCAGCACAGGTGAGGACCCTTCAGGCTCAAGCCCCAGCCCTGGCTCAGCTGGTTCCGGAGGCGGGGAATCCTGTGCAGGCTGGGATTCCTCAGGTTCAGCCTCCAAGTCCGAATCCCAGGCCATCACATAGGGCAGCCATAGGGAAGCATGGTCATGTCTTACCCTCCAGACCAGGAGAAAACAAGCTTGCTCCTTCCTCCATGTGACAGCCCTTGAGATATTTGAAGGTGGCTATCACATCTCCTCTCAGTCTCCTCTTTTCCAGGCTAAACATACCCAGCTCCTTAAATCGTTTATCCTAAGGTTTTGTTTCCAGACCCTTGATCATCTTGGTTGCCCTCCTCTGCACATGTTTATATGTATAGTTTTTTAACATATACGTTCCAACAATCATTTAACATAACTTCTTATCTTATACAATATTTTAGACTTCCATCAACAACCTCTGAAGATTTTCCATTCTTTATCACTTGTTCTGCATTTCTTAATTTCTCTATTACTTTTAATTGTCCTTAACTAATAATTCTTTTCAAAGTCTTCCTTGCAATATTTCACAAAATCCTCCTTATAGAACTTCTTGCAGTGCTGCTAGGGCAATCTGTTTATCACAATTGCTTTTCAAATATTTACTCCAGTCCTCTAAGAATCTCTGATCCCGCAGGTTTCGAATCCTTCCTGTTAATTTATCTAATTCTGCATAGTCCATTAATTTCATTTGCCATTCTTCTTTCGTCGGTAATTCTTCTTGCTTCCATTTTTGTACCAATAATATTCTTGCTGCTCCTCTGCACATGTTCCAGTTTGCCAATAGCCTTCTTGCCAATAGTAATCTGGGGAACCGGGTTCACGTCTTTGCTCCTCCACATGCAGCTGCTGGATGACCTTGGGCCAGTCACACTTCTTTGAAGTCTCTCAGCTCCACTCACCTCACAGAGTGTTTGTTGTGGGGGAGGAAGGGAAAGGAGATTGTTAGCCGCTTTGAGACTCCTGAAGGGGAGTGAAAGGTGGGATATCAAATCCAAACTCCTCCTCCTCCTCCTCCTCCTCCTCCTCCTCCTCCTCCTCCTCCTCCTCCTCCTCTTCTTCTTCTTCTTCAATTGTGGTGCCCAGAACTGGACACAGTATTCCAGGTATAGTCTGACCAAGGCAGAATAGAAGATGACTGTTACTTCCCTTGATCTGGGATAGCATCATAGAATCATAGAATGGTAGTGTCGGCCTATGTTGCTGCTTCCAGTCCCTCAGCCTTGCTTCAGTCCAATTGCTTAAGTGCTTAATGTTGCGCCATTTGACTGGTTACCTACCTGGGACATTATAAATAACTCTTATCCCTTTTGCCCTATTTTAGGTGTTCCTGCATTCACTAACCTGCATATTCGTGTGTCCCTGAACTTGATGTATTTCAAAACCTGGTTTGAGATTTCCGCTCTGCTGCAGTACAGTGTTCAAAACTTGGTAGTCATCTAAACAGAAAAAATCCAGCCGAGACAGTTATTATTCGTTTTTAGGGGGTGGGGAGGTTTGAAGATTTCTGGGCCAATTGCCAGAATTTGGGGCTGATTGCTGAATTACTTTAAATAAAGGCATAATTTGTTTAAGAGAAGAGAAGTCGCAAAATGCCAGCTCCCAGATCCAAAGGAGACAACCAGATACTGACTGCATTCCATTTGCTACGCACCCGAATAAGCACACTTGTAAGCTTGTAAGCCACTCAATTTTCCATAAAAGAAGCCAGGCCAGCATGCATGAAGTACATACCGTATTTTTCGCTCTATAAGACGCACCAGACCACAAGACGCACCTAGTTTTTGGAGGAGGAAAACAAGAAAAAAAATATTCTGAATCTCAGAAGCCAGACCAGCAAGAGGGATCGCTGTGCAGTGAAAGCAGCAATTCCTCTTGCTGTTCTGGCTTCTGGGATAGCTGCGCAGCCGGCATTCGCTCCATAAGACGCACACACGTTTCCCCTTACTTTTTAGGAGGGAAAAAGTGAGTCTTATAGAGCAAAAAATACGGTATATTATCCCTCCCCCACTTCCTATAAATTATCATTGTTGTTGATTTAAAAATACCTTTTACTTATGGTCACCAATCTAGGTGATGCACGTTGCTAGACATAATTTCATATCTGTAATAATTGTAATAATTTTAGTATATATGTATACTTTTCTCTAGGTTTTTTGTTTATTATTTGTGGACAAATGCCTTTATAAATTAACATTAACGGCTTTTGATGGCTGGTAGTTGAATGCAATTCAGCTGGGTAGCAGCTACAGAGAGTGAGAGAAGACATGAATGTACCTACTAGTCAGTGAAAGAGTCGAGAGGTTTGCATCTTTTCAGCTGGCTGTGAAAGGAGCCTTGGCAGGATCCGAGGACATGAGTTTATTTCTGGGGTTGAACTGATGCTGTTTAATAGACTACCACTATCTGTCTCAGAGTTTTCCTGCTCCCCCATGTTCAGTGTTTATGCTTTTAAATAAACAAATATTTCAAATACAACATAAACTCTCCTTGTGATGTCGCTGGTGAAACTTCCCTCTTCTACACCTGACCCTGGTAAACACACACACACACACACACACACACACACACACACACACACCATTCAATACAGTGGCACCTTGGTTCTCAAACTTAATCCATTCCAGAAGTCTGTTCCAAAACCAAAGCGTTCCAAAACCAAGGCACGCTTTCCCATAGAAAGTAATGCAAAATGGATTCATCCATTTCAGACTTAAAAACAACCCCTAAAACAGCAATTTACCATGATTTTTTTACTATCTAACGAGACCATTGATCTGTAAAATGAAAGCAATAAACAATGTACCGCAGTCACACAATCAATCCATCAATCAGTAGCTGAACTGCATTCCACACAGTCACAAAAACACAAACAAAAAGAGCTGTAAAAACAAAAATGCAAATTAAATAGCAAAAACAAACAGACCTCAGCAGAACACTCAAAACTGAAGCATAACACTCAAAATGGAGCACATTTGACTTCTGGAAAAAGTTCACAAACCAGAACACTTACTTCTGGGTTTGCAATGTTTGGGTTCCAAGTTGTTTGAGTACCAAGGCGTTTGAGAACCAAGGTACCACTGTATCTGTATTAGGATCATCTAGTCCAAACTCCTGTAATGCAGGAATAGACAGCTGTCCCTTATGGGGATCAAACCTGCGACATTGGTGTTATCAGCGCCATGCTCTAACCAACTGAGCTGTCCAGCAAGAATGGATAACCTGTGGCTCTCCAAATGTTGTTAGACTACAACTCCCATCATCTGTGACTGTTGGCCAATGGGAACTGGAGTCCAGAGGTGCAGCTTCACTGTCCTTGCTGGGAAGAAACCAGCACTGCAATAGCATCAGAAGTCTTCAAAACTTTATTCTCAAGGAAACTGGTCTTGTAAACCAAACTTCCATCTCCAGCTGAGGAAGTGAGGGTTATTTTCAAACAAGCAGCCTTTCCAGACCCACCTGGAGATGTTGTTGTTGTTTAGTCGTTTAGTCGTCCGACTCTTCGTGACCCCATGGACCAGAGCACGCCAGGCACTCCTTCTTCCACTGCCTCCCGCAGTTTGGTCAAACTCATGTTGGTAGCTTCAAGAACACTGTCCAACCATCTTGTCCTCTGTTGTCCCCTTCTCCTTGTGCCCTCCATCTTTCCCAACATCAGGGTCTTTCCCAGGGAGTCTTCTCTTCTCATGAGGTGGCCAAAGTATTGGAGCCTCAGCTTCAGGATCTGTCCTTCCAGTGAGCACTCAGGGCTGATTTCCTTAACAATGGATAGGTTTGATCTTCTTGCAGTCCATGGGGCTCTCAAGAGTCTCCTCCAGCACCAGAATTGAAAAGCATCAATTCTTCGGCGATCAGCCTTCTTTATGGTCCAGCTGGACTACCTGGAGATACTTGGGACTGAATCCTGGGCTTTTTGCATGCAAACCTGATGCTTTGCTACTGAGCTACCATAACGGATGGGAGAGATTGCAATCCGGTTCACGTTTAAAACTGGGTTGATTTCATTGATATTTCCCAAAACAACCTGAAAACCAAAACATGGCCATCCCTTGACATCAACACTTTCCTGAATATTGCAGTGCCATTTTCCGACCAAAGTGTACATAAAAATGAATATATCAGGGTACATGGGATAGAAACCCACAATCAGGAACTGAACACAACAGACCTCTCTCAACTTGCAATTTCAAGGACCTGGTATTCAGAGCCACAGAGGAGGAGGCAGAACACCATAGACAGTAGCAACTGATAGCCTTATCCCACCCCCTGTTTTTTTGTAGAGTAAATCTCTGGCCACTAGATGAATCCATAGTGACCAAGATGTATTGGTTGCCTGCCTTTGTTTCATGCTAGATCCCCGATCACAGGAACAGACTTCACTGGTGTTTCAACACTATAGTGTTGCATTGGGGACTCCTTTAGCCTCCAGGGGACATTCTCTGCTATGCAAGAACCACATGGTTCTGCACCTGGTGTCAACATTTCGCCTCCGCTTAACCACAGAGGCACTCCCCCCCCCCCCCGGTGAACTTTTGCAAGGCCTGAAAGTCCAGCAGTTTCAGGCTTGTGACAGGACGCTGCCACCATCACTTCCCTTTTTAAGCTTTTCTTACACAACTAGTTGACTCCAGGCTTGAGGGCATTCCTGGATGGTTTTAGTCATCTGCTGCAAATCATGCTTCAACTTCACACCTCCTCTCTCTCTCTCTCTCTCTCTCTCTCTCTCTCTCTCTCTCTCTCTGAAACGAGAGAGCTTTCATAGTGATGCTGAGAGAGGAGAGTTTCCCCAATTGTCTAGGGTTTGTGAATTTGTTTCCCAGCGACTCAAGGCGATAAGAACAAGAAGAGCCTACTGGATCAGGCCATTGGCCTATCTAGTCCAGCATCCTGTTCTCACAAAGGCCAAGCAGATGCCACAGCAGGATCTGGGCACAAGAACACTCTTTCCTCTTGTTGTTTCCAGCAGCTGGTATATAGAAGCATTACTGCCTCCACAGCATAGACATCATGGCTAGTACAGTGGTACTTCAGGTTAAGAACTTAATTTGTTCTGGAGCTCCGTTCTTACCCTGAAACTGTTCTTAACCTGAAGCACTACTTTAACTAATGGGGCCTCCCGCTGCCGTCGCGCCGCCGGAGCACGATTTCTGTTCTTATCCTGAAGCAAAGTTCTTAACCCGAGGTACTATTTCTGGGTTAGCAGAGTCTGTAACCTGAAGCGTCTGTTACCCGAGGTTCCACTGTAGCCATCAGTAGCCCTCTTCTCCATGAATATCTCCATGAATTATATATATATATATATATATATATATATATATATATATATATATATATATAATTTTTATTAAATTTTCTGTTTTACAATTTAAAATACTCATTTAAACATCCTTAAAATATCAATGACATCCCTTCTTCTCTTTGCATGGTTCATTTTGCATATCTTTGTTGTTGTTGTTTAGTCGTTTAGTCGTGTCCGACTCTTCGTGACCCCATGGACCAGAGCATGCCAGGCACTCCTTCTTCCACTGCCTCCCGCAGTTTGGTCAGACTCATGTTTGTAGCTTCGAGAACACTGTCCCACCATCTCATCCTCTGTCGTCCCCTTCTCCTTGTGCCCTCCATCTTTCCCAACATCAGGGTCTTTTCCAGGGAGTCTTCTCTTCTCACCAGTGTGGTGTAGTGGTTAAGAGCGGTAGTCTCGTAATCTGGGGAACCGGGTTCGTGTCTCCGCTCCTCCACATGCAGCTGCTGGGTGACCTTGGGCCAGTCACACTTCTTTGAAGTCTCTCAGCCCCACTCACCTCACAGAGTGTTTGTTGTGGGGGAGGAAGGGAAAGGAGATTGTTAGCCGCTTTGAGACTCCTGAAGGGGAGTGAAAGGCGGGATATCAAGTCCAAACTCTTCTTCTTCTTCTTCATGAGGTGGCCAAAGTACTGGAGCCTCAGCTTCATGATCTGTCCTTCCAGTGAGCACTCAGGGCTGATTTCCTTAAGAATGGATGCGTTTGATCTTCTTGCAGTCCATGGGACTCTCAAGAGTCTCCTCCAAGACCATAAATCAAAAGCATTAATTCTTCGGCGATCAGCCTTCTTTATGGTCCAGTTCTTACTTCCATACATCACTACTGGGAAAACCATGGCTTTAACTATACGGACCTTTGTTGGCAATATCTTAGATCCCTGCATATTTTACATGAACTATACCATTCACTATTCCATTATTTCATCCATCAAAACATATTTACACTGTTGAATTAATCTTAATGCTGCCAACATTTTCAAGCATGCACAATTTCCTTCCACATATTCAATAGACATTTCCTGATCTTCTCTAAACGTATGTTCTTCTTGCTCTCTTATTCTGTATGTTAGGTCTGCAAGCTGCACATATCCCGCCAGCTTAAGTTGCCATTTTTCCTTAGTTGGGACCTCGCTCATTTTCCATTTTGGGGCTAACAAAACACGGGGTTGAAATAGTAGCATACATGAATGACCTTTCTTGACACCTGGGAATTTCAGTCTAATTATTCCCAACAGAAAGGACTCTGGGTTTTTTGGGGGGCGGAAGTACTTGTAAACATTTTGAGAGAGGAAGGAAAACTTCATCCTCTTTCTCTATGCATAATCTTATAAATTTCTATCGTGACTCTGCTCACGTGCCTTTTCTCCAAACGAAAAAGTCCCAAACTCTGCAATCTTCCTTCATGGGGCAATTGCTGCATCTCCTGATCGCTTTAGTTGCTCTTTCTCAACCCTACAATATCTTGAGGGGTCCAAGCATTATTATGCTTTACCCACCCTAGGTGAATGACGGTGAAGTCATACTCTCGTAATTTCTTCAACTGCTGCTCTTTGCCTCTCAGGGTTTTTCAAAACCAGACTAACCACCACAGGGAGGGAGGGATGGACTGGTCTTGCCACAACCTCCTCCCCGATGGAAAACAGTGGATGTTGCTTTGGGGCTGCACAACTGCTAGGGTTTCTCTCCCCATGGGGTGATGGTTCCTGTCCTTAGCACTCAAGCTTTTGTTGTAACAAGTTGTAATAAGCAACTGGCAAGTTCTGGTTTGTCCCTGCCCCCCAATTATAGTTTCCCTCCAGACAGCAATCATGCAACACCATTGGGAAAGCGTTGCAGAACAACTTACAAAGCAGCATGAGGTGTGGACAGTCCAGTCTAAATAAAGGTAAAGGTAAAGGGACCCCTGACCATTAGGTCCAGTCATGGCCGACTCTGGGGTTGCGGCGCTCATCTCGCTTTATTGGCCGATGGAGCCGGCGTACAGCTTCTGGGTCATGTGGCCAGCATGACTAAGCCGCTTCTGGCGAACCAGAGCAGCGCACGGAAACGCTGTTTACCTTCCCACCGGAGCGGTACCTATTTATCTACTTGCACTTTGACATGCTTTCGAACTGCTAGGTTGGCAGGAGCAGGGACCAAGTAACGGGAGCTCACCCCGTGGCAGGGATTTGAACCGCTGACCTTCTGATCAGCAAGTCCTAGGCTCTGTGGTTTAACCCACAGCGCCACCCGCGTCCCCAGTCTAAATAATGCCCTATTATTTTGCATCAATGACATGTGGCCAAAGCAAAGCAAAACAAAATCCATTCTGGAGGGACCCAGAGAAATGGTTCTTTTCCGTTCCACACATTTCTAGTTATACCTTTACCTGGTGATTGACCAGTCAGCTGACGGACCCCCCAAACTACACATAGCTCAATACTATCTTTTTAAGGATGTGTGAAAAATCTGATGGTACTTGTTTGCTTGCTTTTTGCACCCTGGCTTCACTTTCCACCCTATGATGGGTTTCTGAGAAGACACAGTTGTTTGTTCTTCTTTGTGCTATTCTTTGAGGTAGGAACCAACCCTGCAATCTCGATACTGCAGGAGGAACAGGCTGTTTTCCTATTGTATTTTTAAAAACTGAAACGAGAAGTCACAAGTCCGTCCAAGAGAAGATGCGTGCTCCAAATGAAGACTGCAGATGCTGAGTGCATTTGTCTCATGGTCAGTTTTTCTTGCTGATTACTGTTATTACAGTTGAGTAGGTGTCCTGCTTTGGCTGGGCTAGCCCTTCCCTTGACAGACCAATTTCATAGCTTGGAGGTATCCCTTGATTCCGAGCTATCACTGGAGGTCCAGGTGGTCTTGATGGAAAGGAGTACCTACGCCCAGCTTCAGCTGCTGCACCAGTTGCAGCTGTCCTTGGACTGGAATAGCTCGGCCTCACATAACCTCTTGCTTGGACTACTGCAGCATGCTTTACATGGGGCGACCCTTGAAGACAGCCCAAGAGCTGCAGCTGGCGCCAAATGCAGCTTTATAGCCAGGCAGTGTGCTGGGGTCACATTTCACCTTTCTTTAAAGCACTGTACCATGGGTAGGCAAACTAAGGCCCGGGGGCAGGATCCGGCCCAATCGCCTTCTAAATCAGGCCCGTGGACGGTTCGGGAATCAGCATGTTTCTACATGAGTAGAATGTGTGCTCTTATTTAAAATGCATCTCTGGGATATTTGTGGGACATAGGAATTCATTCATCCCCCCCCCAAAAAAAATATAGTCCGTGTTATGTACTGTCATACCTTGAGTTGAATGCGCTTCGGGTTGAGAGCATTCGAGTTGCGCTCCGCGGCAACCCAGAAGTAACGGAGCACGTTACTTCCGGGTTTTGCTGCTCACGCATGCACAGACGCTCAAAATGATGTCACGTGCATGCGCGGAAGCAGCGAAACACGACCCGCACACGTGCAGACGCGCTGTTGCATCTTGTGTTCCGTTCGGGATGTGAACGGGGCTCCGGAATGGATCCCGTTCGCATCCCAAGGTAAAAGTATACTAACCTTGGAACCTACAACAATAAGCAAGCAGGATCCTAGAATGCAACAACTGATTGGCTTGCAGGAGAAGACCAATCAGGATCCAGGAGGGAAGCAGAATCAGCCAATCAGACCGGACTCATTGTGTAAATAATGTATATTTATTGTGTAAATAATGTAGGGGGCAATTCAATCACTGTTTTACAAGCTGCAATAAAGAGCATGAAATCACTACAGGACTCTGAGTATATTTCAGTCTGGCCCGCCACAAGGTCTGAGGGACAGTGGACCGGCCCCCTGCTGAAAAAGTTTGCTGGCCCCTGCACTGTACAGTGATAGAAGGGTCTGTCAAGGGTCTCTGCAGTGATAGAAGGGTCTGTCAATTCTCAGTTTCTTATTTCCCCCATCTTAAGTTCAGTTTTCAGCATTTCTGTTTGCAAGTTTTGTTGCACAAAGCTGAGTCCTCCTGATAACTAGTCAGCATTTTAGTGCAAATTTCCCATAACATACACAGCTGAATGTGCAGCTTCCTCTGACATTCGTGCAACCAGTTTCCCCTGATATGATACAATTGTCTATGTTATCTACCCTCTAAGCCTTCTTCCCTTGGGTGTTACCCAAATGGTTCCTTCGATAATTCCTCTGCGTCCAACTAGGCAGTGATAGGACCATATGCATACAAACAATGAAGGTAGAATAGTTAAACTGCCCAAACTGGTCTCACTATACCTTTAAAGCACGTTTGAAGCACATCCCCCCCCTCCCCAGCCTACCCGAAAAATTCTGGGCACTGCCATTTGCTAAGGGCTGCTGGGAATTGTAACTCTCTGAGGGGCAAACTACAGGGCCTGGAATTCTTTGCAGTGGGAAATGTGCTTCGAATGTGCTTTAAGGGTATTGTGTGTACACAGCCCCAAGCTCCTTTTAAAAGCCAGAACCTCTTCCACTTCACCTTCATCTTGAATGCAGGTGGGAATGTTCTACATCCTGTTCCGTTGACAGTCACTAAAGGTGACTGGTAATACATGTAACAGGAATGCTTCATTTGCCTCACAGTGTGTGCCTTTTCGCAATTTAACTGCTGCCTCGACCTTGATTTCCTCTATCCTGTACATTTTCTCAACTTAACCGTCACCTTCACCTGTCATAATGAGAAGCTGTGCAATATTTGCTGCAATGACGACCCAGGGGTACTAGGTGAAGCAAACCCATCTTCTCACTTTAGCTCCACAGGACGGAGAGCTATTGGGGCTGAGGGTTTGCCTTCGTGACTTTCTACTGCACTTTCCTTTAGATGATGTCTTCCCCTCCATGCTGTGGCTTAGACACATATATGCATGATCCCATACCTTCCGAGTGTCCCTATTTTCCAGGGACGGTCCTGGATTTACAGAAGCCGTCCCAGTTTCTGATTTCATTCCTGAATGTCCCGCTTTTCCTTAGGACATCCCTATTTTCACCAGTCATGGAGTTATGCGACCACCCGAACCAGGGAGATAAGTAACTATACAATCTTTAGAAGACATCTGAAAGAGGCAGCCCCCTGTATAGGGAAGTTTTTATACATTTTATAATGTGTAATGTTTTTTATATATGTTGGAAGCCAATCAGATGGGTGGGGTATAATCATAATACAGTGGTACCTTGGGTTACATACGCTTCAGGTTACAGACTCCGCTAACCCAGAAGTAGTACCTCGGGTTAAGAACTTTGCTTCAGGATGAGAACAGAAATTGTGCTCCGGCGGCATGGCAGCAGCAGGAGGCCCCATTAGCTAAGGTGGTACCTCAGGTTAAGAACATTTTCAGGTTAAGAATGGACCTCCAGAACGAATTAAGTTCTTAACCCGAGGTACCACTGTAATAGAATAGGGGATCCCTATTTTCGTCAGAGAAATGTTGGAGGGTATGTGATGCTTGTATGTGTTTGCCTGACTTGTGTATGGGCTGATCTAAAGTCCTTCCTCACACACAAGTATACATTTTAACACCAATGCCAGGGGTGAAAGCAGACGTGCCGGCTTGGGCTCAAGATTAAGTAAAAAAGGTAAAGGACCCCTGGACGGTTAAGTCCAGTCAAAGGTGGCTATGCGGTTGCAGCGCTCATCTCGCTTTCAGGCCGAAGGAGCTGGTGTTTGTCCACAGACATCTTTCTGGGTCATGTGGCCAGCATGACTAAACCGCTTCTGGCGCAACGGGACACCATGACGGAAACCAGAGCGCACAGAAACAGCATTTCCCATCCCACCACAGTGGTACCTATTTATCTACTTGCACTGGTGTGCTTTCAAACTGCTAGGTTGGCAGAAGCTGGGACAAAGCAACCAGAGCTCACCCCATTGCGGGGATTCGAACTGCCGACCTTCTGATTGGCACGCCCAAGAGCCTTGGTGGTTTAGACCACAGCGCCACCCGCGTCCCCGGTCCCAAGATTGGGAGGGCCCAGCATCACACACACAAGGTCACACGTGCATCATGCATCTGGGATGTCACATATGTGATACACACATATCATTGTGAGGGGGCCGAGTGCTTAGCCCAGTGTTGCGCAGCGCCAATGGACACAGCTCCTTCTCTCTCGAGCTCAGAAGGTGCCTGCCATTGATGCTGTGCTCTAACTGGCTGGGTGCTCAGCCTTCTCTGCCCCCTCAATATTGAGGGGCAAGAGACACCCCAGCCCTAAGGAGCTGGTGCAGGATGAGAGGATATGGAGATGGAGGAGCCAGCTTTGTGCGGAACCCTAAAAGGCCCCCTCCCGCTTCTTCAAAGAGTATTACAAGGAACTTCCTGGAGCAATCGTTGGAGTCTGTTTCCCTTACACAACCTTCTCACTGTACCAAGAAACTTTGTACTCTGCCCCTCGCTTCCCTGTAAATGAGGGCTTTTAAAATTCAGGGAAAGATTTTCGGGTCCAGTGCAAATGTCTTGGCTGCAGCCTTGTGGAATCCTCCCAGGCAATTGTTAAAGAGTGAATGAGCAGGTGTGTGCATGTGTTTTGTGTTGTATCCTTTGCCTTCCTGCCATTTCCTGCATGTTTTCTTTCTCCAGCACAGGAAAGGGGAGAAAAATTGCCCAAGAAGTGATGTTGTGCACTGAGGAGGAGAGTGTAGATGGGTGAAAGGGTAAATTGTCCCACCTGCAATTTCTCCTTTCCAACAAGTTCATGCAGATTGACAAGTGTGGAGTTCAGAAGTCTCTATTTGCAGGAGCTGTCTCTTTTGGACTTAAGAGTTTCATTGAAAATTCCTGGGAGGTACTTCCAGACTGGTTGGCGCTGTGGGTTAAACCACAGAGCCTAGGACTTGCCGATCAGAAGGTTCGAATCCCCGCGATGGGGTGAGCTCCCGTTGTTCGGTCCCTGCTCCTGCCAACCTAGCAGTTCGAAAGCACGTCAAAGTGCAAGTAGATAAATAGGAAGGAAGGAAGGTAAATGGTGTTTCTGTGTGCTGCTCTGGTTCGCCAGAAGCAGCTTAGTCATGCTGGCCACATGACCCGGAAGCTGTACGCTGGCTCCCTCGGCCAATAAAGCGAGATGAGCGCCGCAACCCCAGAGTCGGCCACAACTGGACCTAATGGTCAGGGGTCCCTTTACCTTTACTTCCAGACTATAACAGGCGGGATTCAAGCTGGAACTTTAGGACTGCACAATTAAAGTGAATTAAAGTCACCCAGGTGCAAACTCCCTCCCCCCACCTTTTGTGGTTTGGAAAAAGCATGGAAAAGCAACCTCTCCAGAAGCCATTCATAACTGGTTGTATGTTTTGTCCTGTGGCACTGCTGGGGTAGGAGGGTGGAGTCGATCCGGAAGAGGGACATGGTTGAAATGAGTTAACTTCCCATTGTCTTTCCACCCTGTAGTTGCTTTGACAAAGAATACAATTACTTATTCAGAAGTAATTCCTTCAGTGCTTGGTGGGGTTACTGAGTGTGTTTAGGGTGTTGGTTGAATTTGGGGGTATGTGTGAAATTGCAATTTAATGGTGAACCTACCTAATAGGCTCTTTCTGAAACAATGCAAGAACTGAATCACACTCGCTTTTTGAAATCCACAACCCTCCCAATTTTGCAATGCAGTTCTGCAGCCAAGCGGTGTATTTTAAAATGCACAAACTGGGATAAAGTGTATATAAAATGCTTATGTTAGTGAAAAATAACATACAGAAATGCATTATATCAGGGACAATTGCTTTGCAGAATGTATCTATTTTAGGAGAAACTTGCTCTGAAATGCAGATGAATTTACATGGGGACTTTAAAATAAATAAATCATAGACTGATGTGGAAATATGGAGAACTGAACGAAAAATGAGAAACTCAGAGAACCCACATTTGAGACAGCGAGTTAAAAGACAGTGACCATTGGCAGAGAACTGTTCCCTACAACAGCTTTTAAGTACTTGCGTTCATTTCCTTCCAACTCATATTCTTATTTCTTACACAACCTGACTGACTGTCTGGATCACACAGTTCCCATGCAGCTGTGCACTCATACCATAAACACAAAAGTAAAGAGAGGGAGGGAGAGAAAGCAAATAAATCAGGGATAAAGTAACGTTATTGAGTATCCAAGCAATTCTGCACGGCTGCCCATCTGTCCTGCCTGGGCTGGTCCAGGAATTTGTGTTTTACTTCCTTATAGAATAAATAAAGTCAAGGATGCATTTCACATCCTGGATATGATATATCGCCTGTAGCTCTTGTAGCAAAAAAAGTCAGCTGTAGTCACTGAGCACATGAAACCAGTAATTTGTTTTTCTACTTATTTGTTAACAGTGTTGATATGCTTTAACAAAGCTATCTGCATCACTTAAAATAGCAATTAAAACATATAAGAACGCTATAAGAATGAGAAAAACAATATAATAGGGCTTTTGGGGGGCATGAATTCACCTCTTTGGCGAGTTCTGACGCCTCCGTGGCATTATGGCAAGGCGCTCAGGACTGCACAATAGCTTTGGCTGGGTGTTCCCCCTAAAAAAAAGGTCAAAAGGGCACCTCTTTTTCTAGAAAAAAAGTTCTGAATATAATACAGCATAAAAGTTCTGGGGAAATAAAAAGCTTTTTCACTGCCACCAAAGGAATCACAAAGAAGGTGCAGGGGAGAATATTTCTCTTCACGCCACGCCAGGAAAACTTCTGTTGAATTTCTGCCTATCACAAAGTCGGGAACACTTGTACAAAACAAGGGGAGGAATTAGGCAAACTTCATTTTATTATCATTATTCAGTCTTGTGTGTTCTGTTGGGAAATAAAACGTTTTGCGGCGCAATCCTAAACACCTTGCTCAGAGTTTCAGTGTTCAGTGGAATTTACTCCCACGTTTGTACGCATAGAATTGCAGTCTACTGTGACCAGGGTGGAACCCTAGTTTAAAATAAAATCTCAAAGAACCAGGACTTTCTGAATGAGATCTTCTCCACACAATACACACCTACTTCCTGTTTATACAAAAGACATAAATCTAATTAGTGCTTTAAAAAAACTTTTGAATAACGTTTCGATTGTATGTACAATCTTGCCATTCCTTTATTACCCAAAGACCTATTTTATGTTCTTGCAAA
Organism: Podarcis filfolensis; assembly: GCF_964270895.1. Taxonomy (NCBI): domain Eukaryota; kingdom Metazoa; phylum Chordata; class Lepidosauria; order Squamata; family Lacertidae; genus Podarcis; species Podarcis filfolensis. The sequence continues at coordinate 64,589,575 of NC_139610.1, forward strand.
ACTGCTTACTGACTAAGTCCAGAAGGAGCAGTTATCAGCTTGGATGATTTTGACCACCACTTCCTTGTAGGGAAACAGCCAGTGACGATCTTGGAAAGCTGAAAGGTTGCCTGCCACAGCGGAGTAACTCTGCAGTTACACTTCAGCGAAGAGGGTTCCCTGTCTCCTTCTAAGCACCAGGTAGGTGGTATGGGGCAACATTATCTCTCATTGAATGCTACAAGGTTATTTTGTCCAATTGTTTAGAAGTTCTTAAGAGTTGGCTTGGAAATGTTCTTGTCTCCAGGGAAGGAAAAATAAAAGTAATGGAGAAAAATAAAATTACTGGAAGACAAACATAAAATTTTGGAATGCAAAAACAGAGCTTCTAATCATTTCTGTTTAGACATCTACATACTGTATACGGGCTAATTTTATTAACAGAAAGTCCCAAATTGGCTGTCCCAAGTGTGCTTCCAGATGGGTGTTTATTATGGAATGGGTGTCTGTCATCACCAAAATGCCAGCCTGTGTTTCCCCTGCATATAACTAGAACTTACCATTTTCAGGGGAAACCCAATGTTGTTCTTGTTTTTTTAAAAAATCCAACTTGGTGCCAACTTCAGCTCTACAATATCTCAACAACTCGTTTATGGTATTAAACTCCCATCTCAAAGCACTCCAATTTGTTTTACAAGATAAGCAAATTTGAATTATACCTTTTCCTGGTTTTCGTAATATATTCAAGTTGCAGAAGTGGGGAGTTTGGTAAATTTGGAAGGGGTTGTGAGACACCTCAGAATTGTGGAAAGGAGAGCTGACAAAGTACCGTAGGCAATGGTGTGGATAAGACTGGCTTGCCAATCCCATAGGGCTGAAGTCCCACCTATTCTGTCCCTCACATTTTAGTGGGACTTCATTGTGAGTGACATCTGACAGAATATGTCTGCAGGGAATAAACCAAATTTACTAGAATAATAGCTATAACAGAGATAGACTTGTAACCCTTCAAACAGCAAACATACTAACGTGCCATGTGCAAGACAAAGCCTCCATGTTTACAGTATCTCCAGGTAAATTTGGTTTTATACTTATAAGTCAGTTTGTGGTGTTGTTGTTTTGTTGTATTATTATTACTGCCACCACGTTTGATACTTTGTGTATATACCGTATTTTTCGCTCTATAAGACGCACCAGACCACAAGACGCACCTAGTTTTTGGAGGAGGAAAACAAGAAAAAAAATATTCTGAATCTCAGAAGCCAGAACAGCAAGAGGGATCGCTGCGCAGTGAAAGCAGCAATCCTTCTCTTGCTGTTCTGGCTTCTGGGATAGCTGCACAGCCTGCATTCGCTCCATAAGACGCACACACATTTCCCCTTACTTTTTAGGAGGGAAAAAGTGAGTCTTATAGAGCAAAAAATACGGTACTTTGCAGGGAGGGATGGCATAATATTTATTGAGGCAGAGGTATTCCCGTGTACATGGGGAGTTACTTGAAATGTCCTTTCTATCGAGCAAGCATGATGATTTGAGCTGAAAATGGTATTCCGAGTCATAATACATTAGGGTTGCCATACATCCTGAGCGGGGAGGCAATTTCCCCCCAAAACTCAACTACTCTGAGGTCGATTGCCTAAAAAAAGCTCACCAACTTGTAGAAATATGGCAGCCTTATAATACATGATCTCCTTTTCAGTGCTGTTTGCTTCAGCAAAGGTTTTGGGCTGCTTAGTTTCCAATATATGCAGGCCCGGTAGTTTCTGCTGAAATCCTGTAACTTTGTTTACAACAAATATTTTGTTGTTGGGGGGGGGATGTTATCCTGCTTATATTGCGTTGAATAAAGCTAGGTGGGGTAGCACAGTCAGTAGAGCATGAGACTCTTCATGTCAGAGTTCTGCGTTTGAGCCCCACTTTGGGCAAAAGATTCTTGCATCGCAGGGGGTTGGACTAGATGACCACAGTGGTCCCTTCCAACTCTACGGTTCTATGATTTTATAATTCTCAGTTCAAGATGGCCCTTTCAGATGGCAATAATGCAATAACACTGAGAAAGCAACAGACTTTTTTGCAGGCTTTCCCCGCTTCTTAAACTTTTCTCCATGGTTGTAAGAAAGGGAGACGCTGCTGTTTTTAAATGTTGACATTATTCTGCATAGATCACTGTTTTCCAAGACTCGCTAGGCTGCTGTGAGGCTGGCTGAATGAAATACAAATCAGTCATCCTTCGACCTTTCGATAATAATAATAATTTATTATTTATACCCTGCCCATCTGGCTGAGTTTCCCCAGCCACTCTGGGTGGCTTCCAACAGAGTATTAAAATGCAATAATCTATTAAACATTAAAAGCTTCCCTAAACAGGGCTGCCTTCAGATGTCTTCTAAAAGTCTGACAGTTGTTTTTCTCTTTGACATCTGGTGGGAGGGCGTTCCACAGGGCGGGTGCCACTACCGAGAAGGCCCTCTGCCTGGCTCCCTGTAACTTGGCTTCTCGCAGGGAGGGAACCACCAGAAGGCCCTCGGCGCTGGACCTCAGTGTTCGGGTAGAATGATGGGGGTGGAGACGCTCCTTCAGGTATACTGGACGGAGGCCGTCCAGTTTCCTAGTGGGAATTTTTGGGCAAGGGGAAACCGTTTCCACCTCTGTATGACCAGTTCCACCTGCGAAAATTTCCATTTGGGGCACAGCTATGAAAGATACAGGAGTCCTGCTTTCTGCTGAAGTGTGCTTATTTCATCTTGTTTCTTCATTGCAATTTTCCTTTCCATGGTTCTGCACATTTTCAGTTTAGCTTCTGGGTCCCCCACCCTCACCCCCGCCTTCAGGATGAAAGCAGGCCATTATTTCCCTTCTTTTGAAATCTCCTTCGCCCAGCCTCTTCTCTGGGAGTGATTATTGCTTCACTCATTTTGCCTACCTCTTTCTTTCATTCAAAACCTTGGAGAGAGTTCAGTCTGTCCTCCATAGCCGCATTGCCTCTGCAACCGTTTATTTTCCTGATTTCTTTTCTCACCTGTCGTTTCTCCTTATCCTTCTCAAATCTCAATCTTTTATTTGTTCCCCCTCCTCTTTGAACCGTCGGTCCTTTTGATCACGTTATCCTAAGAATGTGTGAGGATTTTGTCTGTCCTGCATTAAGACCTGATTCACCAGACCAGGGGGTGCCTTTGGGGGCCTGGGGGGGAGGCAAAGCCCCCCAAATGTTCATGGAAAGGGCCAGGGCCCCTCCTCCTGCCATGTGACATCACACATGTATGCTGGGCCACACGTGCGCCAGACTACCATATTTTTCGCTCTATAAGACGCACCAGGCCATAAGACACACCTAGTTTTTGGAGGAGGAAAACAAGAAAAAAAATATTCTGAATCCCGGAAGCCAGAACAGCAAGAGGGATCGCTGCGCAGCGAAAGCATCGATCCAGCTTGCTGTTCTGGCTTCTGGGATAGCTGTGCAGCCTGCATTCGCTCCATAAGACGCACACACATTTCCCCTTACTTTTTAGGAGGGAAAAAGTGAGTCTTATAGAGCAAAAAATACGGTAATTCTTAACATTCCCTAGTTGTTGTTTCAGCTGACACATCCTTAAGGACTGTTTCATACATCTGTCTGTTGCATAAATTCTCAGCACTTGATTTTTTTTACTCCCATTCACACTATTGTTAATTAACTAACTAACTACCATACTTTCCCGTGTATAAGACTTGATTTCCCCCCTGTAAAATAAGGTTAGAAATCGTGGGAGGGGGCTCTTATAAACAGGACAATCCTCCCCCCATTTTCTTAAATTGGAGCCCCCAAAAGTAGGGGGCATCTTATACATGGGGGCGTCTTATACACGGGCAAATATGGTAACTAGTTTTGTATACTGCCCTCAGGGCCCTATTAAGCATATCTGGCGCTGTGTTGTAAAGATCCCTCAAGTGCCTCTCTCCCTGTTTCCGAGTTGTTGACCTTTTTTAAGGGGGGGACCCCAAAGTTGTTGACCTTTTTGAGGGAGCTGACACCCGCTTACACATTATCTCTACTTGGGAAAAGAAAACAGGAAACATAAACAAACTTTTTTTAATTGCTCATTTCTTAACAATGCACCTATATACACATTTCTATAGTCTCAGATGCATGTGTGCCAGCCAAAATCTGACAAGTCACTCATGATCTTAAATTGTCCAAGCAAAATGGCATAGCTTAACCTGGCACCAAAATGAGAAAAAAAACTTGCTAACTTTAATATAGCTCAGTGTTAGGTACTAAGCTGAATCCTAGAACAATAGGATCCAGAATGCAGCAGCCTGATTGGTCCGCAGGAGCCACCCAATCCAGCTCCAGGTGGAAGTGAATCAGCGAACTGATTGGCCTGCAGGAGCAGCCAATCAAGCTCCTGGATGAAGTGAATCAGCAACCTGATTGGCCTGCAGGAGCAGCCAATCAGGCTCCTGGATGAAGTGCTTCAGCAACCTGATTGGCCTGCAGGAGCAGCCAATAAAGAATGGGGGGAAATTATAATTTATTTAGGAGACCATTGTAAGCAGATGGAAACATTAGCAGGATTCTAATAACACTTGTAATGTAGCAAATATTATGAACAATGTGGAGAGATACAAAATATGGATTATGAAATAATATGCAGTCGAAAAGATTGACAATAGGACCCATGGAGGGGAGGGCAGGAAGTCTTGAGATTCAGAGAAATCTCTAAATATGGATATGTGATTTGTATTGTTATAACTCTACACTTGTAAAATCAAATAAAATTATTATTATTATTATTATTATTATTATTATTATTATTATTTTATTATTATTAAAAATTCAGGATGATAGTTGTTTGCATTTGTTGTTGTTGTTTAGTTGTTTAGTCGTGTCCGACTCTTCGTGACCCCATGGACCGGAGCACGCCAGGCACTCCTGTCTTCTACTGCCTCCCGCAGTTTGGTCAAACTCATGCTGGTAGCTTCGAGAACACTATCCAACCATCTCGTCCTCTGTCGTCCCCTTCTCCTTGTGCCCTCCATCTTTCCCAACATCAGGGTCTTTTCCAGGGAGTCTTCTCTTCTCATGAGGTGGCCAAAGTATTGGAGCCTCAGCTTCAGGATCTGTCCTCCCAGTGAGCACTCAGGGCTGATTTCCTTCAGAATTGATCGGTTTGATCTTCTTGCAGTCCATGGGACTCTCAAGAGTCTCCTCCAGCACCATAATTCAAAAGCATAAATTCTTCGGCGATCAGCCTTCTTTATGGTCCAGCTCTCACTTCCATGTTTGCATTTAACAATTGGTTTTTTGGTTCTCTTTCTTTTCTCAGCCGTCGTTGCAATGAACACTCAGGCGGTGATCATGAACCAGCCTCAGGTTGTGCTTGCCCAGCACCAAAGCCCACAATGGCAGACGGACTTAATGGATTGTTGCGGTGACTGCGGAGTGTGTAAGTGGGGGCTCAAAGATGTGGCTGTGGCGGGGACATAGCTGTCAAGCGTCCCTTATTTGGCGGGACAGTCCCTTATCCCAGCGCCATGTCCCGCTGCTGTCCCTTATTGATGATGTCCCTTAAATAAGCTACTGAAGGTAATGGGGCCCTTTCTATGTCCAGCTGTCCTTTGTCAACAACAAATTGTTGCTTTTTTTGTGTTGAATATATGCTATATCGTAATTTATGGACCTAATAGGTATCTAAAGCCATTTGCATGCAACAAAATAGGTATTTTATCAAAGTAATTGTTGATCCCTTATTTTGGCTGCTGATCCCTTATTTTCGAGGCTGCTGGTCCCTTATTTTCAAATCTGTAAGTTGACAGCTATGGGCGGGGATGCCTCACTGAGCGTGATGAGTTTTGTGCCGGACAGAATGTCTTTCCAGGCCACAAGCTTCTTACAATGAGAACAGCAACTCTTTCCTGCCATTTCTGGCTGTTTACCAAGGGAAAGGCCCGCCGGGTCGGACATGGCAGAATAAATATGCACTCCACCCAGATGTTGTGCTATTCTTATTGTTCTTTGTACTTTGATTGCTATCAACCAACTCCAGCCATCTGTAGTTCTCCTCCAATGAAGACACTGCGTTGCTGTTGCAAGAAGGGCTTTTACACTCGCCAGAAGCTTGGCTCTGCTCTCACCGGTTCTGGAAGGATCCTTTAAAAAAGTCCCATATGCTCAGAGACTTTGCGCCTGTTCATTGGGGGATAGAGGAAGCCCAGAGCACTTGTTCTTTAGATGTCTCTTTTATGAAGAGGCACGTAGTGAGACCATTGATCCCTTGCTGGTGAGGCTCGCTGACCTCCCGGAAAAGCAAAAAATTGACCTTTTCCTGTCAGGCAAAGATCATAAGACAGTCCAGATGGTCGCCAGATTCTGTAGGCGCAGACCATCCCCTAACCCAAACTAGTTCGTTAAGAAAACCCCCAAACTCGGTTCCATGGATGACTCTGGGTCATCTCTCTGCGGTAGCTTATCTTAAAGTTTTAAGTGTCTATATTCTTATCACATTTATAAATTTTAAATTTATTGTTGCACATTGTTTTAAATGTTTGTTTTCCTTCTGGGATTGTACCCCCAAGTGTGTTTTATAAGCTGGTCTCCGACCGTAATAAATTATCTCTGCGTTGCTGCAGTTTTGCAGACGGGCTTCACATCAGATGGGCAAATGAGGACCAGACCTACCCAATCTACACTGGAATGGGGGATCTCAGGCCCAGGGGGCAAATGCAGCCTCTCTGTCTGCCCCTTGGGACTCTCCCCAGGGTACACACCCTCCCCAGATCACACCCCTTGCTGGCCGTGCTCCACACCCTCGTAGAGTGCCCTTATCTGACTAAAATGTGTCCTCAACTCTGATTCCCTGGACGGAGGATAGAGAGTTGTGTGGAGAACATAACCTACTATACATAGTTAAAATTTACATCCAGTGCTCCACCCACTTTTACCCCCGCCCACCGCTGTCATGTGACCCACAGAAAGTTTCCCCGGTGGGAGTGCAGCCCTGAAAAAGACAGGAACTCCATCAAAGAAAAGGAAAGAAGTACCTATCCTCTGCTTGATTATTTCTGCCACTCTCTCAAATTCTCCGTGCTAATCTGTCACAGATAATAATAAAACTTGAAACCCTTGCTATCGCTTAGGCCCCATCTGCACTGTACATTGAAAGCAGGATCATACCAAACAGCCACGGCTTCCTGCAGAGAATCCTGGGGACTGTAGTTTGTTCAGGGTACTGAGAGTTCTTTAGGGGTCCCCTGTTCCCCTCAGAGAGCGACAGTTCCAGTGCCGGATTTACGTACTGTATAAGCTAAACAAGCTATAGCTTAGGGCCCCACTCTCTTGGGGCCCCCAAAAAAATTAAAGGGAAAAAACTGGATGTACATTTCCAAAATAGAAGATAAAAAATAAGTAAAATAAAACCTACATACAGCAACAGTGTATTGTGTAGGCTCCTATGATGTAAGTAATGAGCCCCGCCTGCTAGCCTGCTCCCTAAAATATCACTGGTTTGCTCATTTCTATATATAGGGTGCCTACATTCTGCATGGACTGGTTGCATGGCAACATGTGCAAATGGTTTTAGATACCTATTAGGTACTTAAATTACCATATAGCATATATTCAACACAAAAAACAGTGACAATTTGTTGTTGACAAAGGACAGCTGGACATATAAAGGGCCCCATTACCTTCAGTAGCTTAGGGCCTCATCAAACGTAAATCCGGCCCTGGACAGTTCCCATAATTCCCTGAGAAGAAAGATGGATTGTTATGCCACTCTAAGAACTGTAGTTCTGTAAGGCAATATAGACAAATGTTCACAAAGGGCAGGCCCTCTAAGAACTTTTGCTAGAACCTGTGATGCTTATCCATTACTCTAGTTGTGGCTAACCTTCGCCTTGCTTCCACTCTCCCGAGTGACCTCCTAGAGAGGCATTTCATGTCTGTTCTATCTCTATCCAGGCCTCTGTGGGCTGTTTTGCCCCCTTATTTTGGGATGCCAGATAGCATCGGCTATGGATGAATGCTGCCTCTGTGGCTCAAGCATGGCAATGAGGTCCGTCTACCGGACAAAATATGGGATCCCGGTAAGTGTGTGAACTTGAATCCTGTGCACACGTACGGAAGAGGAACTCTCAGCTTGGATACTGGATGGTGGATCGCAACCTAATGGAAGTTGGACGTGCTTGGATTAGACCATTCACTCCCAAACTCGGCCCTCCAGCTGTTTTGGGACTACAACTCCCATCATCCCTAGCTAACAGGACCAGTGGTCAGGGATGATGGGAACTGTAGTTCCAAAACAGCTGGAGGGCTGAGTTTGGGGGTGCCTGAATTAGACCATTGGGCCATCTGGCTCAGTGTCATCTACAGTGGCCCTCCCAGGGTTTCAGGTAGGGAATCTTCCCCAGTCCTACCTGGAGATGCTGAGGATTGAATCTTCTGCATGCAAAGCAGGTGTTTTACTTCACTGACCTGAGGTCCTTTCACCCTGAAAAAGTGGCAGCAGTGATTCTGCTCTCCTCTGAGCCAGTGTGACATAAAATGCATCTGAGGATGCCCTGACACAACGTCCTTCCAGATTCATTATTTTGTGGGACAGAGGGTTCCTTGGGAGCAGCTCTGTTTCCCATCACCACAGCAACACCTGGAAGGAGATCATGCCATGAGGCCATGGCCTTCCTCAGATGCATCATGGGGCAATGAAGGGGAATTCAAGGAGGACTGGTGCCACCACATTTTCATGGTGGAAAAATCCGTTCTTTAAAAAAGCGAGTGGGGGGCACTTAAAAAGTGAAGAAAGAGGGGTGTGTTGTTTTTGCAGTAATGAGTTACGTGCAAATGTATGTACAGTGGAACCTTGGTTCTTGAATGGCTTAGTTGACGAACAAATCGGCTCCCGAATGCTGGAAACCCGCAGGTAAGTGTTCTGGTTTTTGAACATTTTTTGGAAGCCGAATGTCCGATGCAGCTTTTGCTTGAGTGCAGGAAGCTCCTGAAGCCAATTGGAAGCTGCGCCTTGGTTTTCAAATGGTTTCAGGAGTTGAACTGACTTCTGGAACGGATTAAGTTTGAGAACCAAGGTTTAGGGAAGTTTTTAATGACTGATGTTTTAATGTATTTTTAATCTTTTGTTGGAAGCTGCCCAGAGTGGTTGGGGGAACCTAGCCAGTTGGGTGGGGTATAAATAATAAATTATTATTATAATATGATTACTCCACTGTATTGGTTGCACCCTCCCCTGTTAATGGGTGGTTAACCCTAAGTCCCCTTGCGAGTTTTCTTCTGCTGTGTGTATCGTTTCTCTTCCCACAACAATAATGGCCCCTGAAAATGCTCTTCTACTCAACAGGGATCTCTCCTGGGGGACTTCTGTGCTATGTGGTTCTGCCCTCATTGTGCCCTTTGCCAACTCAAGAGGGACATCAACAAAAGAAAAGACATGGGGATCTTCTAAGAAGGTTGGTTTCATTTACAGTGTTAAATCATAGAATCATAGAATTATAGAGTTGGAAGGGATCCTGAGGACCTCCTATTATTATTTTTTGGTAGATAAATTTGTTATTAGTTTTTTAACATACCATTTTCAAATAATTAAACATCCTTTTATATCCTATACAATTATTTTTGGACTTCCATCAATCACATCTGAAAATTTTCCAATCTAATCACTTAGCATACATTTCTTACTTTCATTATTGCCTTTAAATCTCACAACTGATCTCTCTTCATTCTCTATTTTGCAATATTTCATAGATTTCTCCTTACAAAACTTCTTGTGGTCCTACTAGCATAATTTGTTGATTACAGTTGCTCTTCAAATAGTTCATCTGTTTCTTCCAATCTTCTGTAAATCTCTGGTCCCGCTGGTTTCGAATCCTTCCAGTCATTTTGTCTAATTCTGCGTAGTCCATTGATTTTGTCTGCCATTCTTCTTTTGTCATGATTTCTTCTTGCTTCCATTTCTGGGCTAAGACCCAGAGGACCTCCTCGTCCTCCCCCCCAATTAAGGTTGTTCTTACGGGCATCAAACCTGCAACCTTGGTGTTGTCAGCACCATGCTGTAACTAACTGATCTGCTTATAAATGTTAACTATACAGGAGGAATGGGGGACATTTTTGAGTGCAGGGGTCATTTCCCCTCTGGGCAACACTCACATGCCAGAGGTGTGCTGGGCCAGAAGCAAAATATCAAAACAGGCTTGGTCAGAGGCAAAAGTGGCTAGAGTGGCGAATGCGAATCTTACCTTTGCCCAGTAGCCTAATTTCAAGACACCTCTCTCTATCCTCTGTCCAGGCAAGGAAGGTTCGTTATTAATCTTCAAAGACAAAGTCCAGCCAGGGAAAAACAGTCAAGGTGGGAGAGAGGCAGGGCTGCTTGGATTGTGGCCTGGGGTGTGGGAATGGACTGGAGAAGGGGCATGGCCTAGGGTAAGTCCCAAGTGTCAGGTAGAGAGGCCTAGACTTGAGGTTCCACAACCCTGCCATCAAGTATGCCATTGAGAAGGAACACTGGTGTACACAGGTTCCTTGCAATATACAAATCACTTACAAACAAGCTTGCCCTCCACCCATGACCCATCTCCTACGGACAGCTGCATGGTGAATGTAAATGGTGTTTATTTTGATGCAATTTCCTTGAATGGTGAGTAGGTAAAAAGGTAAAGGTAAAGGACCCCTAGACAGCATCTTAAAAAGCAGAGACGTCACCTTGCCAACAAAGGTGCGTATAGTTAAAGCTATGGTTTTCCCAGTAGTGATGTATGGAAGTGAGAGCTGGACCATAAAGAAGGCTGATCGCCGAAGAATTGATGCTTTTGAATTATGGTGCTGGAGGAGACTCTTGAGAGTCCCATGGACTGCAAGAAGATCAAACGTATCCATTCTGAAGGAAATCAGCCCTGAGTGTTCACTGGAAGGACAGATCCTGAAGCTGAGGCTCCAATACTTTGGCCACCTCATGAGAAGAGAAGACTCCCTGGAAAACACCCTGATGTTGGGAAAGATGGAGGGCACAAGGAGAAGGGGACGACAGAGGACGAGATGGTTGGACAGTGTTCTTGAAGCTACCAGCATGAGTTTGACCAAACTGCGAGAGGCAATGGAAGACAGGAGTGCCTGGTGTGCTCTGGTCCATGGGGTCACGAAGAGTCGGACACGACTAAACGACTAAACAACAACAACAACAAAGGACCCCTGGACGGTTAAGTTCAGTCAAAGGCAACTATGGGGTTGCGGCGCTCATTCGCTCTCAGGCCGAGGGAGCCGGCGTTTGTCTGCAGACAGCTTTCCAGGTCATGTGGCCAGCATGACTAAACCGCTTCTGGTGCAACGGGACACCGTGAGGGAAACCAAAGTGCATGGAAATGCCATTTACCTTCCCACTGCAGTGGTACCTATTTATCTACTTGCACTGGTGTGGTTTCAAACTGCTAGGTTGGCAGAAGCTGGGACAGAGCAACAGGAGCTAACCACCATTGAGCGGATTCGAACTGCCAGCCTTCCGATCAGCAAGCCCAAGAGGCTCAGTGCTTTAGACCACAGCGCCACCTGCGGCATTACCAGTGCCATTACATAGACCAGCCTTGTACCTTTCCCCAAGCAAACCACTTTAAAAAGGAGCTGCAGGAAATCCTGATCAGGATTGGGACCACAAGAAGGGCAGAGGCGTTTTAAAACCCTTTAATGCCACTTTATGGTCCCAATGAAAACCATTACCCAAAGCTGCTGCTGCTGCTACTACTACTACTACTACTAGTAGTAGTGCGTATCATTTGGCCCTAACATGTGTGTGTGTGTGTGTGTGTGTGTGTGTAGTGTTTTTTTCTGCTGCAGGGTTCTCAGAGTGGGTTGCCACAAAACAGTTGCCCATGAAACGCATGGGAATGATTTCTCTCAGTTCTGCTCTGAGTGACTGGTGTTTTCTCCCTTCTCTTTCAGATTTGCACACATTCAACAAGAGAGGGTCCAGAAGTCCTTTCTGCTCGTTGCCATTACCCTTCATAATCAAGTCAAACATTGCTTGGCCCATATTCTAATCTCTGAAAGATGATGCCTTGGACCTAAGATTATGGAAAAGCATATAACTTTTTAGAATACATAAATAATTAGGTAATTTTGTTACTGGAAATTTGTTTAAGAAATAATAAAAAGGAGCCTCGTGCTGTGTATGTCATCCGCAATGTTTCTTAGAATGAAGATGTAGGGTATGGATGTGTAATAAACGAAAATCTGCCCTTATTCCCTTATGGGAGACACAAGAGCCCTTATAGAGTCCTTTGCAGGTTCTCCATTGGTCGGAGAAAATAACAGAGGCCAACCAGAGAATACTGAGAAGCAAAGCAGCTAGTAAGCCTGATCTTTATTGAACTGTTGCAACAGGGTGCCCCCTTCACACGCAAGAGAAGGAGGAGGACCCAAAACCCAAGTGTGCCCGCCCTTATGTAGATATTTTAAATTGCCCGCCCTGGAGTCCAAGACCACCCCCGGAGACATCACACATACATCACAGAAGAGGTGTAGCTCAAGACCACCCACTAGACACAGCATACCTATATCACAGAAAGGGGTGGTCTACAACAGAAATCTGAGTGCATTGTTTACCTCCTGTCTGGCAGGTTACCTGTTAATGCTTACTTGATTGGATACCCTGAGGAGCCTGGCCAGTCTTTTGTAATGATAAATACTTAGTTCCTGAGCCAGGTCACAGGCTCACCCTATTCATACACAGACATACCCTTAAGACAGGATTTGTGAAGGAAAAGACAATGGGGAGGTTATTCCATTTTCCTTTGACTTTGCAGAGAAAACATTTGGTCAGTTTGGGAGCCAAAATGGCTTCATGGCTGTTTTCCTGTGCTGCTTCAGACATGTGGTTTATATATTTATGTACGTGTTTGCTTGGTACATTTATGAACATTTATTATATATACAAGACCTTAATTTTTTTATATTTCAGATGGATCTACACATAGGAAAGACAGAACTCTCAATAACATTGCAAAAGTAAAGGCAACAAAATCCCTGCACCCAACCCATGAGAATCACTGGGATTTTTATCTCCCATTTGATGATTTAAAACACATTTTCTTTTCTTGTTAACTGGGAGATTAATGAAAAAATGGGGTTGGGGAAAATATGGGGCTACTCTGTTACTACATAGTAAGAATAGCCAGAACAAGGACACAATCATTTATTATGCTTTTATTTTCTTTCAGCCTAATTGCATGGTCTAACAAGAACGTAGGTAGCTGCCTTTCTCTAGTTACTTGACAAAATATCTCTTTTGGGTGTGCCAAAAGATGTCTGCTTTTCAGTTACAAGGAAGTGTGCTTTAGGCTGCGAATGCTTTTAATTGCCCTGAGAACTTTACACTTTAATGCCCATTGGAACTCATTTCAACCTGACTTCAGGCCAGGTTTGGGGACCAACATTGCTTTGGTCACTCTTATTAGGTAGTGGGTGGACATAGCAGACGACACAGAGATTTCTCCAAGTAGTTCTTTATAAGTAAGCTGGAACTGAAAGCAATGACAAACCTAGACAGCATCTTAAAAAGCAGAGACATCACCTTGCCAACAAAGGTCCATATAGTAAAAGCTATGGTTTTCCCAGTAGTGATGTATGGAAGTGAGAGCTGGACCATAAAGAAGGCTGATCGCCGAAGAATTGATGCTTTTGAATTATGGTGCTGGAGGAGACTCTTGAGAGTCCCATGGACTGCAAGAAGATCAAGCCTATCCATTGTGAAGGAAATCAGCCCTGAGTGCTCACTGGAAGGACAGATCCTGAAGCTGAGGCTCCAATACTGTGGCCATCTCATGAGAAGAGAAGACTCCCTGGAAAAGACCCTGATGTTGGGAAAGATGGAGGGCAGAAGGAGAAGGGGACGACAGAGGACGAGATGGTTGGACAGTGTTCTCGAAGCTACCAGCATGAGTTTGACCAAACTGCGGGAGGCACTGGAAGACAGGAGTGCCTGGCGTGCTCTGGTCCATGGGGTCACGAAGAGTCGGACACGACTAAACGACTAAACAACAACAACAACAACAACAACAAAGCTGGAACTGAACTGAAGAGCAAGCAGCTCAGCTGGCCTGCTTTTATAGGCAGCCAGCTGTCAACACTGTAACTACAACAGCCCAGGGTTTCCCACCTAAATTAACTTACATGGACCTGAGTGAAAACTATACAGTGGTACCTTGAGTTACAGACACTTCAGGTTACAGACACTTCAGGTTACAGACTCCGCTAACCCAGAAATAGTACCTCGGGTTAAGAACTTTGCTTCAGGATGAGAACAGAAATCGTGCTCCGGCGGTGAAGCAGCAGTGGGAGACCACATTAGCTAAAGTGGTGCTTCAGGTTAAGAACAGTTTCAGGTTAAGTACGGACTTCCAGAATGAATTAAGTTCTTAACCCGAGGTACCACAGTATACACAATCCCCCCCCGGTGGCCAGGGTGAGAACTTCAATACATAACAACTCTGATCCATGAGTTTTGTTGGGAGAGTCATGGCGGAAGTGCAGCCCTGTTGGTTCTCTTTGACCTCTCAGCGGCTTTCAGTATCATGGGTCACATTAGGCCCCTGAACCACCTTTAGGATTTGGGAGACGAGGGACCATTTCATAGTGCTTCCTCTCCTATCTCCAAGGGCACTCTGGAGAGTAGCATTGGGCGACCACCAGAGTTCTCCTGTAGGCTCCTGCCTAGTTAAACAAGAACATAAGAAGAGCATGTTGGACCAGGCCAATGGCCCCTGTAGTCCAGCATCTCATTCTCACTCTCCACACTTGTGAGTCTCCAGCAACAGGTGTTCAGGGACGCAATGCCTCTGATGGTGGGTGTAGAACATAGCCAAGAGTGGCTAGTAACCAGGAATAGCCTTGTCCTCCATGAACTTTTTAATTTTATTTTGAAGCCATCCAAGATGGTGGCCATCAATAAAAGGTAAATGGCAAAGGACCAGTAAAAGGCGACTATGGGGTTGCGGCGCTCATCTCGCTTTCAGGCTGACAAACGGCGTTTGTCCACAGACAGCTTTCCGGGTCATGTGGCCAGCATGACTAAACCACTTCTGGCGCAATGAAACACCATGATGGAAACCAGAGCGCATGGAAACGCCGTTTACCTTCCTGCCACAGCGGTACCTATTTATCTACTTGCGCTGGCGTGCTTTTGAACTGCTAGGTTGGCAGGAGCTGGGACAGAGCAACGGGAGCTCACCTCATCACAGGGATTCGAACCGCCGACCTTCTGATTGACAAGCCCAAGAGGCTCAGTGGTTTAGACCACAGTGCCACCCACATCCCTGGCCATCAATATCCCCCCACCAGGTGCACTGGTTGCACCCGCAATTGTGCAGGCGGGTACTGCACAATGTGTGCACACTGCCATGGAATATTGAGGGGGGCTGGCTCCCTCCTTGAAAATTGGGGGGGGGACCCTCCCCTCCCCTCCCCTCCCCTCAGATGGTGCCCCTGTGCCCCATTATTCATGGAGGGTAAAGCTGTCAGTCAGCCATGTGCTCACCAGCTGCAATGAACCACTCGGCCTTGCATGATCCCCTCCTAATTTTCTTTGATTTTTAATATGTGCCAGTTTCCTTCTACCACGGAGGGGAGTTGCTAACCTGCCTTTCCTGTTTGCCACGATCAGTGAAAGATACACAGACAAGCCCTTTCTATTCCTTCGCAGAACACAAAAAAGGGGGCAGGGAGCAAATAAAGTTAACAGAAACCAAGCAATGTTTGCAGGTACACAAGGAAAGGAAGAGCAAACGGCCCGTGAACAAGCGCATTGCTTCCTTGTAGGACAGTCTTCCCCAACCTGGTGCCCTCCAGATGTTTTGCACTGCATCTCCCATCAACCCTAGCCGCTGAGTTTCCACAGGGCTCTTGTGCCTCAGGGCATGCGGAAATTCAACAGATAAAACTTTCCTCATCGACAGGAAAAGCTGGCCCAGGAGCATTAGAGACTTGTGGTCCTTCCAGACTGGCGATTTTATTCTGGGTGCATTCTGCAGCATTCCCTTGACACAACAATAGTGAATTAGGGGTGCCTTTATTCGACTTTGGTTTGTTCTGCAGTGCTGCCCCAGTGCTATCACATACAGTGGTACCTCAGGTTACAGACGCTTCAGGTTACAGACTCGCTAACCCAGAAATAGTACCTCAGGTTAAGAACTTTGGCCAACCCCAACCTCTCTCACCACCAAAGGAACACAAGTGAACAGCAAAGAACCTGCACAAGCAACGCTGACACCAAACCCTACATATACTAAGTAAAATAGAAACATCGCCACCCGACCCCACCCCCACTCACCTTTCCCCCCTCCACCTCTTTCCCCCTTCTTCTTCCGAAAAACAGTATTGAAAGCGGATTGTGTGCCTGCCCAAATATGAAGGTCTACCAGGCTTGCATGTTGAGCACGATGCTTATCAGACCCTCCAAGGGTCCCTATTTTCTAGGGACGTCCCTGATTTAGAGAAGCCATCCCTGATTTGATCCCCGAATGTCCCACTTTTCCTTAAAGTAAAGGTAAAGGGACCCCTGACCATTAGGTCCAGTCGTGACCGACTCTGGGGTTGTGGCACTCATCTCACTTTACTGGCCGAGGGAGCCGGCGTACAGCTTCTGGCGAACCAGAGCAGCGCACGGAAACGCCGTTTACCTTCCCACCAGAGTGGTACCTATTTATCTACTTGCACTTTGATGTGCTTTCGAACTGCTAGGTTGGCAGGAGCAGGGACCGAGCAACAGGAGCTCACCCCGTCACGGGGATTCGAACCGCAGACCTTCTGATCGGCAAGTCCTAGGCTCTGTGGTTTAACCCACAGCGCCACCCATGTCCCACCACTTTTCCTTAGGACATCCCTATTTTCACTGGAGAAATGTTGGAGGGTATGGAGTTATCTGACCCCTGAGCCATCTGAAGGCAGCCCTGTATAGGGAAGGTTTTTAAATGTTTAATGTTTTGTTATGTTTTTATATACAGTGGAACATCGGTTTTCGAACGTAATCTGTTCCAGAAGACCGTTCGACTTCCAAAACCGAGGATCCATGGGCAGTTGGCAAAATCCATTGAAAAAATGGAGAAACATGCCTCGACTTCTCAGGCATGTTTGAAAACGGAAGCGATTACTTCTGGGTTTTCGACATTCAGGTTCCGAATTGTTCGGCTTCCAAGATGCTCGAAAACTGAGGTTCCACTGTATGTTGGAAGCTGCCCGGAGTGGCTGGGGCAACCCAGTAAGATGTGTGGGGTATAAATAGTAAAATTATCATTATGGAATGGGACGTCCCTATACTCATCGGAGAAATGTTGGCGGGTATGTGCTTGATGGTAATGAGATGTGGGCAGCTTGCACCCACCAGGAGCGATGCCTCAATGCCTTCATTGTGCACGGCGTTAGGAAGATTTTGGGCATGGCATGGCAGGACAGAGTCTTAAACAAGTGCTCTCTCAAGCTCACATTCCCAGCATGTTCACACTCCGGTCTCAGCGACATAATAATAATAGTTTATTATTTATACCCCGCCCATCTGACTGAGTTTCCCCAGCCACTCTGGGTGGCTTCCAACAGAATATTAAAATGCAATAATCTATTAAACATTAAAAACTTCCCTAAACAGGGCTGCCTTCAGATGTCTTCTAAAAGTCTGGTAGTTGTTCTCTTTGACATCTGGTGGGAGGGTGTTCCACAGGGCAGGTGCCACTACCGAGAAGGCCCTCTGCCTGGTTCCCTGTAACTTGGCTTCTCGCAGTGAGGGAACCGCCAGAAGGCCCTCGGCGCTGGACCTCAGTGTCCGGGTAGAACGATGTTGGGTGGAGATGCTCCTTTAGATATACATCTGCTCTGGCTTGGTGATGCCCACAGAATGGAAGATGGTAGGATCCCCAAGGACCTGGTCTACGGGGAGCTGGCTTCAGGCACCAGGCCTGTTGGCACACCAACTCTGTGTTACAAAGATGTCTGCTAACGTGACATGAAGTCTAGC
Organism: Podarcis filfolensis; assembly: GCF_964270895.1. Lineage (NCBI taxonomy): Eukaryota > Metazoa > Chordata > Lepidosauria > Squamata > Lacertidae > Podarcis > Podarcis filfolensis. The sequence goes on from NC_139610.1 coordinate 64,607,532, forward strand.
AACGTCAACCCTTCCATGTGGGAACAGACAGACAGGTTGTGACCACAGCAGTGACCAGAGGAGAAATGTCCGCTGGGAGGAGCGCAGAGAGAAGAAACATCGAGGCACACCTTGATCAGCACAACTGGATGCCTTCGTCTGCCCCACCTGCAACAAAACATGTCTTTCCTGTATTGGTCTCTACAGCCACAGCAGGCGCTGTAATTCTCCAGCAGTTTGACTTCACCTGCAAAAGCGTACTCTTCCATTGTGTCCCAAGACAAATGGATGCGAATCAGCCCCAACAGCACCATGAGTGCAAATAATTATGGGTGCACAGTAAAAAGGATGTCTAGAAATAGGCCTTGAAATATATAACACACCCAAAGATAGCATCAGTGACTCAGTGTTATGACCTTAAAGGGACCCCTGACCATTAGGTCCAGTCGTGGCCGACTCTGGGGTTGCGGCGCTCATCTTGCTTTATTGGCCAAGGGAGCCGGCGTACAGCTTCCAGGTCATGTGGCCAGCATGACTATGCCGCTTCTGGCGAACCAAAGCAACACACGGAAACACCGTTTACCTTCCCGCCGGAGCGGTACCTATTTATCTACTTGCACTTTGACCTGCTTTCGAACTGCTAGGTTGGCAGGAGGAGGGACTGAGCAACGGGAGCTAACCCTGTGGCGGGGATTCGAACCGCTGACCTTCTGATCGGCAAGTCCTAGGCTCTGTGGTTTAACCCACAGCGCCACCTTTTGACATTATGACCTTAAGGTCCTTATGACCTTAAGTGAGTTTATCTCTATGCTCTCCAACATTTCTCCGATGAAAGTAGGGATGTCCTAAGGAGAAATGGGATATTCCAGGATCAAATCAGAAACTGGGATGGCTTCTGTAAATCCGGGAATGTCCCTGGAAAATAGGGACACTGGGAGGGTCTGCAGGTCCCCAAGAAATGGTGGCTCCTCATGATCTTTTTCTGCATCTACTAAGATCCACCTTTGCTATTAACACAAAAAATGCACCACCTGGTAACCAGTCTGCAAGTTGATACCAGTTTATTATGCCCAGCGGAACAAACAAAAGCAGTTTCATTATTGTGTGGGTTTCTTTTTGCCATCAACTTCCTTAAACCGACAAAGGTTGCTTGCTGAACTGAAGTATCTCTATAGTGACACCAGCCTCCGAAGGGACCTGTCGCTTTCGAAACACTTGGTAAGTGGCGTGTGTGGCGTTACTGTCTGATTTTGCTTGAAAAGAGGAATGAGCTGATAGAGGGAACTCCTGGAAATGGATGCTGCAATAAGCTAACATAACCTTCCAGGAAAAAGAAGGGGGAAACGTAACCTGTTATCAGTGCTGGTAATTTAGGTTTATCAAGAGTGCATCTCAACTTAAGGTTGTCTAAACATGCCCATGCCATGCTGCAGCAGAACTGACTACTGAAAGAGACAGATGTAAACCAGGAATATCTGGATTACATTTTCTTCATGCATCCCAGTTGAAAAGGGGCACGTATGCAAAATTTAGAAGGGCTTTGGTGGTTCTACAATAACTGAGGAAAACAGAGAATAACTGGGGAGCGTTCCGGCCATATTGGCTTCAGTTCAGATAGATGCTCTTATCTGAGAGGAAATAAGAGATCATCCGGGGGTTTGGGCTGGGTGTTCATCAGTAGATGACACCCAGCTGTACCTCTCTTTTAAATCAGAACCAGTGAAGGCAGTGAAGGTCCTGTGTGAGTGTCTGGAGGCGGTTGGAGGGTGGATGGTGGCTAACAGACTGAGGTTGAATCCTGACAAGACAGAAGAATTCTTTTTTGGGGGGACAGGGGGCAGGCAGGTGTGGGGGACTCCCTGGTTCTGAATGGGGTAACTGTGCCCCTGAAGGACCTGGTGAGCAGCCTGGGAGTCATTTTGGACTCACAGCTGTCCATGGAGGTGGAGGTTAATTCTGTGTCCAGGGCAGCTATCTACCAACTCCACTTGGTACTCAGACTGAGACCCTACCTGCCTGCAGACTGTCTCGCCAGAGTGGTGCATGCTCTACTTATCTCCCACTTGAACTACTGCAATGCACTCTACGAGGGGCTACTTTTGAAAGTGACCCGGAAACTGCAATTAATCCAGATTGCGGCAGCTAGACTGGTGACTGGGAGTGGATGCCGGGACCACATAACACTGGTCCTGAGAGATCTGCATTGGCTCCCAGTATGTTTCCGAGCACAATTCAAAGTGTTGGTGCTGACCTTTAAAGCCCTAAACAGCCTCAGTCCTGTATACCTGAAGGAGCGTCTCCACCCCCATCGTTCAGCCCGGACACTGAGATCCAGCGCTGAGGGCCTTCTGGCGGTTCCCTCCCTGTGAGAAGTGAGGTTACAGGGAACCAGACAGAGGGCCTTCTTGGTAGTGGCGCCCGCCCTGTAGAACTTCCTCCCTTCAGATGTGAAGGAAATAAGCAGCTATCTTATCTTTAAAAGAAATCTGAAGGCAGCCCTGTTTAGGGAAGTTTTTAATATTTAATGCTGTATTGTTTTTAATTTTCGATTGGGAGCCGCCCAGAGTGGCTGGGGAAACTCAGCCAGATAGGTGGGGTATAAATAAATTATTATTATTATTATTATTATTATTATTATTATTATTATTATTACCGAGGCAGAGAAGAGCAACAAGCTGAGCAGCAGAAGTCCCAGCAGCTGCTTTGCTCCGGCAGGGTGAGGGGAGCTGGGCTTGAAGCAGCAATCCAAGTTTGAAGAGTCCAAAGCGTTCCGAACGGCATGGATGCAACAGAGTTGTTCCCTCCACACACACACCCCATGCTTTTATAGTCAGGGGGCTTAGGAGACCGAGATGGTTGAGTGTGCAGGTGCTCACTGCATCAGGGAGAATGTGTGTGTTCCAGGGGTGTGCACTGAATTTTTTCATAGGGGAACAGTTAGGGCCTGAGGCGCCAGCTTGTAAGGCCAATTTGGGGAGGGGGCTGCGTGATGTTGCGCATGTGAGCATCGCACCTCCCTCCCTAAGCTTCCCAGGCTTTGGGAAGGAGGCGTCCGGCCTCTGACAGGATTCTGGAGCCCTTCTGTCTCCTTCCCAAAGCCGGGGGGGGGGCAGTTTTTGGAAAGGTGGTGGGAGGGCTCTTGGACCCTTTTGGAGCATCGTGTCTCCTTCCCTGAGCTAGACAGAAGCTTCCTGGGCTTTGGGAAGAAGGTGGCAGGCATTAATACTTTAATACTCTAATTTACTGGGGACATTTAGGGGACTAGTGTAGTCGCCTAGTCCACTGACCGCATGCCACTGGGGTGCTCCTACCCATGGGAGCCCCAAGGAGTCCTGAGAGGCAAGGCCAGGCCTAGGCAAATTCGGCCCTCCAGACGTTTATGGACTACAACTCCAATCATCCCTGACCACTGGTCCTGTTAGCTAAGGGATGATGGGAGTTGTAGTCCCGAAACTTCTGGAGGGTCGATTTTGCCTATGCCTGGGCAAGGCTGTGTCCTCCCCACCTGACTCTGGATACTCCACCCATAATGGTGGGCTGACACCCTCCCCAGATTAAAGGTGACAAGTTAAGCACTCAGGTATCATGAGATTCACATAGTGTGGATAGTAGGAGCTGCCACACACGTGTGATACTGTATTTTTCGCTCTATAGGACGCACTTTGCCCCCTCCAAAAATTAAGGGGAAATGTGTGTGCATCCTATGGAGCGAATGCAGGCTCCTTGGCTTCAGCGATAGCAACGCGAAGCCTCCGAAGCGCAGAGGGAGCGCTCCCTCCACGCTTCGGAGGCTTCGCGTTGCTTTTGCTGAAGCCACCTGAAGCCCCCAGAGCGCAGTGGGAATTCCTGCTGCGCTCCGGAGGCTTCAGGCAGCTATCTGCAAGCGTTCGGAGCGCAGCAGGAGTTCCCGCTGTGCTCCGAAGGCTTGCGGATAACCGCCTGAAGCCTGGAGAGCGAGAGGGGTTGGTGCACACCGAACCCTCTTGCTCTCCAGGCTTCTTCGCTGGAGAGGCGCCGCACAGTTTTCCCTCTCTGCGCAGCGCCCCTTCAGCGAAGCGGGAGGAGAAATGGAAGGGGCTCCATTTCTCCTACCGCTTCGCTGAAGGGGCGCTGAGCAGAGAGGGGGAGAATTTTTTTCCCCCATTCTCCCCCTCTAAAACAAGGTGCGTCCTATAGAGCGAAAAATACAGTGCATATTGCAAACCTGCAAAGATGCCTGTTATTAGTTTCTCCCAATTCTCACTGGTGACAACACATGCTCTGCTTGAAGATGCCTAAGAGTGCCCTCCCTTATTTCAGGTGTGCCATGCAAGGGCGAAGCTGTCAACTTTTCCCTTTTCTTGTGAGGAATCCTATTTGGAATAAGGGAATTTCCCTTAAAAAAATGGAAATGTTGACAGCTATGTGCAAAAGTGAAGCCCAGCCTGTTGCTCTAGTTGCTTTTAACGTGGTATATCATTCAACACACCTCAGACTTGTCCCTGGTTAGTGTTTAGTTCTAGTTCCAGGGAAGGCAACTGTGTTTATCTGCTGCAGCAAAAATGAAGAGTTTTGTGACACCTTAAAGACTAACAAAATCAATACATTCGTCTTCAAGGTGCCATAAGACTCTTTGCTGTTTTTTCTAGGCTTCTTTGCTGGTGGCTTGCTGTACCTTTTTTTTAAACAAACCTCTTTCCGCACTGTTCCTGGTACTGTCTAACGGTTTTAAGCCTAACTGCCATGGGGGAAGGAAGGGGGATCTGTGGGTCAGATAGGGAGGCAACATCTGGTCTACAAGAAGTAGTGTGGCTAGGCAGAAGGGGGCAGGCATTTTCACTTTGCATTTCTTAATGCAGAAAGTATTGATCTGATGTGTAGAGATCTTTCCCATTCTAATTAATTCAAGAGGGTTCTGGAAGCTTCTGGAAGCTTCTCTGTGTGAAAGAAGCAAGCAGAAAGTGCATGCTGTTTGGGTTATGCCCAGTGCTTTTTTTTTTCTAAAAAAAATGTTTAGGAGTACTCTCATTTTGACTCAAGAAAATCACCCTTTTAGAGTTCAAATTGGGGGGGTGGGGAGTAAATGGACAAAAGTACAGATATTCACAAAATGTTTAGGGGCATGCATACCCCTGCATCCCCCAGAAAAAAGCACTGAGTACCTTCAGAGAAGCTGAGTACAGCAGGATTAAACTACTTCTGTTATATCTTCCGTCAAGGTCATGCTGACTATCATAAGAGGCCAGAAGGAGCCTGGGTTTCACTTTCTCTTTCCAGCTCTTTTACTTCTGGTGTGGTGCTCTATACATAGATAGTGTTAAGGGTTTAGACTTAAGTTATTGTAAGTTTAAGTTAAGTCTGCTGCAACTGGATTTCTTATGGACAGTGCCAATCCCGAATGTATTATATTATATTAGTGACCATTATGCTTATTTGCCTTCAATCAAGCTCTGCTGGATGAAATATTAATTGCTTCTGGTCTATTTTTTGGGAATCCTGCAATGTGTTTAAGTTTTTACTCTGCTAACTGTACAGTACATTAGAATCTACTCTGGATCAATATCGAGTAGAATTTCAGTGACAATTTTATTTATTAAATTTGTATAGTGTTACGGAAAAATCTAGGTGTGAGGCTGCTCAGTCACCCAGCTCGTCGGGCAGAGCCCGCGGGTCCCTGCGGAATAAAGGAAGGATTCCAGCCAACCGGAGCAAATAGCTGTAGACCAAGAGTTTATTGCGCAACAGGTTCAAAGAGCAAATTTTGAACCCTGAGGATGGGGTGACAAAGACTTTTAAAACTTCCCACCATATCCCAGAATACAGTTCGTACAGCATCACTGCTACATCATTGCTACGTCACTGACATGTCACAAAAGGGGAGGGGTTAACCTTGGCAAACGTGTCCAGACAAGTCCTTGGTACAAGATTAGCATAAGCAGACATGGGAGGGCAAGACTCAGGTACAGTGGTGCCCCGCAAGACGAACGCCTCGCAAGACGAAAAACCCGCTAGACGAAAGGGTTTTCCGTTTTGGAGGCGCTTCGCAAAACGAATTTCCCCATGGGCTTCCTTCGCAAGACGAAAGCCCATAGGGAAATCTCCAGGACAGCGGGGAAGCGCAGCGCGTCTTCCCCACTGTCCTCGGACCTCCTCCGAAGGCTGGCGGTGGGGCGGAGAGACCTCCTCCCGCCGCCAGCCTTCGGAAGGCTGTCCTGAAGACTTGCGGTGGGAGGAGGGTTTTCCTTCCCACCGCCAACATTCAGAATGCTGTTCTGAATGTTGGCGGTGGGGAGGAAAAACCCTCCTCCCACCGCAAGCCCCAGGAACAGAGGAGAAGCGCTGCGCGCCTTCCCCTCTGTTTCCGTACCTGTCCTGAAGGCTTGCGGTGGGGAGAAAAGCCCTTCTCCGCACCGCCAGCCTGGCAAGCGGTCTCCATAGGAACGCATTAATTGATTTTCAATGCATTCCTATGGGAAACCGTGCTTCGCAAGACGAAAAACTCGCAAGAAGAAAAAACTTGCGGAACGAATTAATTTCGTCTTGCGAGGCACCACTGTATAAGATTAGCATAGACAAATATGTCTTAAGTACCCACCACCCAAAAGTACAATAGAGGTTCCTTTGCACGTCTGGAGCCTGAGGCGAGTCGGGTGATGAGATTTGGCTTCCTTTGGCTAACAATGAGCCCAGCAATTGTCACCTCTGGGAACTTCCTGGAGTCCTTTTGCAAAGGGAAAATAGCTTTGGAATGGAGGAAAGTGGGAAAGGAGATGATTTTATATTATTTTTAAAGCTAGGTTACTTCCCTGAGCTGTCAAGTTGAAAGGATACATTCAGGCATAATATTTGTAATATTTAATTTAAAGATGTGCCCCCCCACCCCAGTAATTTCCATAACATGGTTTGAACTGATTCTGTTACCTCTTCCGTCAAGGTCGTGCTAATTGTCCTAAGAGGCCAGAAGGAGCCTGGGTTTCACTTTCTCTTTCCATCTCTTTTACATCTGGTGTGGTGTTCTGCACATAGATAGTGTTGAGGGTTTAGACTTATTATAAGTTATTGTAAGTTTAAGTTAAGTCTGCTGCAACTGGATTTCTTATGGACAGTGCCAGTCCTGAATGTATTATATTATATTATATTAGTGACCATTATGCTTATTTGCCTTCAATCAAGCTCTGCTGGATGAAATATTAATTGCCTCTGGTCTATTTTTTGGGAATCCTGCAATGTGTTTAAGTTTTTACTCTGCTAACTATACAGTACATTGGAATCTACTCTGGATCAATACTGAGTAGAATTTCAGTGACAATTTTATTTATTAAATTTGTATAGCATCCTTCATCCAAAGAGCTCAGGGCAGTTCACAGCATAGACGTGTTCCTTGCATTTGTATTGTTGTATTTTCAGAATGGAGATCTGTTTATTTTAACATCACTCTCTCTCTCTTTTCTTTAGAATCAGCAGCCTGGAAAATGAACCCTCAGCCAGTGATCACGCAGCAGCCACAAGTTGTGGTTATCCAGCCATCACAACAGAGCTACTGGCAGACAGGCTTGTGTGACTGTTTTAGTGACTGCGGAGTATGTGAGTAGCTATGGTACAGATAGCTCTCCTTTGTCATGGAGATTAAGGTGGTTTACTCAGTGGGTTGAGTTGGGAAAGGCAGCCTCAGTATGCAGGCTGGATGCAAACCTTAAACAAGTATGAGCTTGCTCATCATGGCCGTTATGGAAGCACAATTCTCTCTCCACTGGCTGAGTTCTCCATCGGGTCCTTTTAATATATATCTATATATTCATTTATTCATTTATTAATTAGATTTATATACCACCCTTAATTGAAAGATCTCAGGGCTGCTCACAAGATAAAAGCACAAATGATGGATGTCAGGGGCTCAGGAGCAGGAGCACAGGGGAGAGAGGAAATGGAGAGCGAAGGGGAAGAATCTGAGGGCAGCGTAGGGGAGTATGACAGTGGCCCGAGAGATTCCATGAGCTTCTCCAGCGAATCAGAAGATTCCCAGAAGGGGGCGCCGATGGTCAGGGCAAGGGGGGTCCCAGGGGGGACGCACCAGAAGCAAGGAGCCAGTGGGGAATCCTGAAGCAGCAGCGGGGGATCAGGACCAGTTTCCCCACCAGAGCGTAGTGGGGGGGAAGAGTCACATGTGTCAGGGCCAGCGTCTCCTCCGGCGGGGAGAGAAGGTGAGTCAGGGCTGACCACGCCTCCAACGGAGGGGAGGTCAGTTGCAGCTAGCCTCCCCGAAGGGGGAAGCAGTGACAGCAGCAGTGAAACGGTCAGGAGGAAAGTTGCTGGCTGGGCGCGCGTGCCAAGTTCAAATGTACAGGCGCGGGGGACAGCAGGAGACCCGGATGGGGAACCAGCTCCTAAAGCCCGCCGGAGGGAGGGGGAAGGCTCAGGGGATTCAGCGTCAGAAGAGTCTAGAAAGGGCGAGACCCCAACGGACAGGCGGAACCAGAGGCGGAAAGAACAGAGGAAGAGGTGGAGTAAGGCTAGAGTCTTAAGCTGGTGTCTGGGGGGAGGAGACTCAGACGGAGCATCAGCGGTCTAAAAGTTGAGACGTAGAGCTGCACGCTGCGGCTCTGGAAGTGAAACTGAACTTCAATAAAGACTTTTGTATTTAACAACGAAGTGGCGTTGGTCCTTTGTGAGCTGGGACCTCGGGCAGCTCTGACAATAGTTAAAACCAGTGCTTTTTTCTGGGGGGACACAGGGGTACACATACCCCCACACTTTTTTCAAAGAGGGCCAGATTTGATGAAGTGAACATGCGTGAGGGCTGACCAAAGTTGAAGTAGGATTGAATTTGCTGAGCTTTTTTTTTAGGGTTTTACATGTACTACCTCGGGGGCCGGATTAAATCGCCTGGGTTAGGCCCCCAAAAGGGACTTTGCACATGCCTGCCCTAAACATTTTGTGAATCTTTGCACTTTTGTCCATTTGCTGTATTTCTTTTTCCCAGTTTGAACTATAAAATGGTGGTTTTCTTGAGTCAAAATGAGAGTACCCCTAAACTTTTTTTTTAAAGAAAAAAAAAGCACTGGTTAAAACAGAAGTAACAAAGCAGTAACCACCACAAACACATGTAAAAACTGTAGAATATTAAATATTGAAGAAGAATGTTTTTGCTTGGTGCCTTGTTCTCTTCTAATGGCAACGGCCCCCACCTGAGGTGCCGGAACTGAGTTCCACTGAGTTGGAAATCCCCTTGCTCTTTGCATTAATGAAATTGTACAGACTGGTTGCATGCCAGGGATGCAACTGGTACATGCAGTCTGCCTTGACAGGCGTCAAGCAAGACATGTCAACCAACTATTGCTCATTATTCCAAACAGAGGAAGCAGGCTTGTATCAAGTAAAACAACTAGGCTAGCTCATGCTCTTATTTTTTTTTTAAATAATTTTTATTCATTTTAACATATAAATTATAAAATGTACCACAAAACTTATCACTTATACAATCTTTTTAGACTTCCATCAGCACCTCTGATGATCCACCGTTTTAACCACTTCTTATGCATTTCTTAACTTTATATTGCCTTTACATCTCTTAACAAATCATCCTTCCCCTTCTCCATTTTTGCAATACTTCCAATAATACTCCTCACAAAACTTCTTGCAAACCTACAAACGTCGTCTGATCTTCACAAATACTTTTCAAATAGTCCGTAAATTTACTCCAGTCTTCCGTGAATTTAGGATTTCGAATCCTTCCTGTTAGTTTATCTAAGTCTGCGTAGTCCATTAACTTCATCCTCCATTCTTCAATCGTCGGTAATTTTTCTTGCTTCCATTTTTGGGCCAATAATATTCTTGCTGCTGTTATTGCATATAAAAAAAGCTTATATTCCTTTCTATTTATATCACTCCCAACAATGCCCAGTAAAAATGCTTCTGGTTGGGCTATCTCATTCTCTAGGGCAGGGGTTGGCAAAGTTTTTGTGGCTTGGGCCTGTTCACGGTCCTGCAGCTTGTCGTTTTCTTGTACCGGCAGCACGCTCTGCTAAGTGATGCTCTCTTCACGCTCTCTTCTGTCTAGGTCTCTGTGGAACATTTTGCTATGTATGTCTGGGATGCCAAGTTGCCGCAGATATGAATGAATGTTGCCTCTGCGGCACAAGCGTGGCAATGAGGTCCGTCTACCGAACCAAGTATGGGATCCCGGTGAGTGTAGCTAACCTGGCGAGGGCAGATCCAGGTTTTAAGGATCTACAGCGAGTTGTTTTATTTTTACTAGAATCTCAGGTGCAAAATAGCAGCTCGTGTATGTGCGTGTACTCTCATTACTAATTCTTTATAGTAATTGATAAGTGTGAACTGTTAATTATTTGCTGATGTTTAATTTTACTGTTTACTATTGGATTCTAATGGATTGTTGAATATTTTAAAGTCATTGTGACTTTTTATATTGGATCAGATGGTTACTATTGATGTTTGATTTTTAAAATTATTTTTATACCTGATGGAAGCTGCCCAGAGTGGCAGGGGCAACCCAGCCACAGGAGCAGGGTCTAAATAAATTATTATTATTATTATACAATTAAGGAATAAGGTGCCTCTGAGCACACCTACACATTTATTTTTAGTACCAGACTTGAGCACACAGGTCACACCCATGCCACACATTTAAATGCTCTTTACAGTAATCCCACAACTTATCCGGGTGTTACGTCCCAGGAATTGCTCCTAAAGCCAAAACCATGTATAGTCAAACACATTGGGTTCAATGGCGAGTGGGATTGCCAGTCGTTTTTCCCGGAACCCTGCCCACTTTTAATGTTTTTTGTTTTTAATTGCCACACATGTGAAGTTCATTTATACCCCGCCCTGAGCCTGGTTTTGGCTGGGGAGGGCGGGGTATAAATAAAAATTTATTATTATTATTAAATGCACACAAGCCACAGGCTTAACTGCACCACTTTAGCTTTTCCCCAAGAATCCCAAGGACTGTAGTTTCCTTTCATTCTTTTTAAAAAATGTCTATATTTTTCTGTCTCAAAATAGGGCTGTAGATTCTCAGGGGTGCTGAGAGTTGTAAGGCGATCTTGTCATAGAGCTACAATTCCCAGCACCCTTGAACTATACTTTCTAGATTCTTAGTAATTACTGTTTAAGAGTGTGGATGTGACCAGTGTCCTTTCCACATGCAGTCACACCTCGTTTTCCCTTCAAGTTTTCTTAATTTCAGCTAATTTAGAGGGGGGTAAGGAGTCTTTGGGACGTGGGTGGTGCTGTGGGTTAAACCACAGAGCCTAGGACTTGCTGATCAGAAGGTCGGCGGTTCGAATCCCCGCAATGGGATGAGCTCCTGTTGCTCGGTCCCTGCTTCTGCCAATCTAGCAGTTCGAAAGCACATCAAAGTGCAAGTAGATAAATAGGTACCGCTCCGGTGGGAAGGTAAACGGTGTTTCCGTGTGCTGCTCTGGTTCACTGGCTTAGTCATGCTGGCCACATGACCCGGAAGCTGTACACCGGCTCCCTCGGCCAATAAAGCGAGATGAGTGCTGCAACCCCAGAGTTGGCCACAACTGGACCTAATGGTCAGGGGTCCCTTAAAGGAGTCTTTGTGTTTAGCACTGTTAAATAGTTGGGAGCCAGATTCCCTGGGCAATCTACTGCAAAGATCACCCAGTAGATTCCATCTACTTTTACTGCCCTTTCTTGCTGCTTGCTACAAAAGGCTTTGGGGTTCAGTTACAGGCATTTAAATATATGCCCCACGTGAAGTTTGTCCCAAGCTGCCTGTTGACTCTTCATCTGTATTTAATATTTCTTTTTCCAAATATTATCTACTATTTGCCTCATTTCTTTTTAACAGGGATCCATCTGCGATGACTACTGCACTCTCTGGTGTTACCCTCAATGTGCCCTTTGCCAACTCAAGAGAGACATCAATAGAAGGCGTGAACAAGGAATCTTTTAGGGAAGTTGAGAGTTTTGATGGCATTTATAGTTCAATTTAGTTGTTGCTCATGTTAAGCGGTAATGTGAATTTTTCAAAAAGCTTCTAAAATCACACAGGTAACCTGTGGGCTTATACAAATCTAAGTGTTTTTTAGCTGTTAATCCAGTTTCTTGCCCTTCCAATTATTCCACACCTGCATGTATTTGAATTTGTGTATAAGGAGCAACAGCAGTCTTTCCAAATCATAGTAGTAGGTGTTCCCTTTTATGCTTGTCTCACCTTCTGATTTCCTGATTCAGTTATGTCAATTAAGTACCAACAGCGCATGTGTAAAAGATGTTTTTCTTGATCTTCACCCTAACACACATCTTGCAGAGTAAAACATGAAGTTCACACACAGCCGCCTTTTCTAAGTCTTCATGCTCTAAATACTAATTTAGCCCTATGAAGAGTTCTGTGGATCTTGAAAGTCTGCAATACCTCCAAGAAGACTGGGATATTATTTGACTTGTTCCATCTCTCTAGAATGTGACCATCTGAATAAACAGGAAATCTGCTATAAATCCTTTTCCAACTCTCTCTTTTTGGGGTGCGTGGAGGGGACTGGGACAAAGAAGCCGAAGCCCATTTGTATATGTGGAAGTTTTCTGAACAAGTGGGACACCACAATTTCATATCATCCAGTAACTACATGGTGAACCTTAAAATGGCCTTTTGGAAGAATATAAACATAAGATCAGAATAAACTAGCTTTGAATGCTGTGTGTCTGTGAGATTCTCATCTGCACTTCCTGTCTCTGGTTACACCCCAAGAACATAAAACTACCATTATAAATTTGAGATGGGGAGAGAAGAGAAAGAATTAATTCTCCTTTTCTTTATAGTAAACTAAGTGGACACCTGAGAAGGGGTAGTATAGGGTTCTCATATGAAGCTGAATACCCTGATCATACCTGAATACCCAAATTGTATGAAAACTCAAAATTATGCATTGGGATAAAGGTAAAGGGACCCCTGACCATTGGGTAGTCGTGACCGACTCTGGGGTTGTGGCGCTCATCTCGCTTTATTGGCCGAGGGAGCTGGCATACAGCTTCCGGGTCATGTGGCCAGCATGACTAAGCCACTTCTGGCGAACCAGAGCAGCACACGGAAACGCCGTTTACCTCCCCGCCGGAGCGGTACCTATTTACCTACTTGCACTCTGACGTGCTTTCGAACTGCTAGGTTGGCAGGAGCAGGGACCAAGTGATGGGAGCTCACCCCGTCGCGGGGATTCGAACCGCCGAGCTTCTGATCGCAAGTCCTAGGCTCTGGTTTAACCCAGGATAGCCAAGTTCTGATTCACATGAACTATATTGATTTACATGGTTTTTGCATAACTGATGTCAATAAACATTTTCCCACTATAACTATTCCTCTCCCCTTGTCCCTTAGTTTCACTAGACATTGCTCATACAGGTTTAGGGGCCAGATCCACTCCCATCCACACATATTTGGCTAGAGTGGATGGCAACTTCCTTGTACTAGTTTTCTCTTTGCTCTGTATACGGAGAGGCTATATATACATATAATAAACAAAGGATGAAAGCCTTCCAAGGTTTAACAAACAGCTCCACAGACTGTAAATTCAACACAAGAAATCAATTATCCTGATGGAAGTTCTGTGGGGAAGATAGGATGCAGCAAATGAAAACTGAAAATAGTGAATCTGATTAACTTCTAGCCTGCCTTCATTGGAATAACTAGAGCTAAATAGAATATGGCACTTCAGTTTCCAACGCACACACACAAATATTCACAAGGCCACGAAACAACTGAAATTTTAATGCAAAACTTAAAAAACATCTTGTATTCCATTCCGTTATTTTTTAAACAGCTTAATGTTTATGTTGTACTACCATACCTTTAAGATAAACCTTTGGGGTTTTAAACATAATGTACACACATCTACACCTTTGTCTAGATAGGGTTCTAGCAGAAGTTGAGCCAAAGTCGTAAGTTCTTATGCTAGCTTCACATTTTTAGATGAAAACAAACAAACAATCTCTACAGAACAGGGGGGAAATGAAAGTCTACTGAGCCATCTGAGCTTCCATTGCCTGTGCTGTCCATTCTGGGGCAGTCTGACTAATCTTCTCCAAAAGGTTGTTAACTTGGAAGCAGAGAGACTGAATCTGTTTGTCCCACGTCGGCAAGGCTTCACGAGCTAAAAGACAATAGAAGAATTCATTCTTGCATTCATTGCTTGTTTCTATTAAATTTCCTGCCATTATTCGTTTGCTGCATAAGCAAATTTTCTGTTACCAGGTCTGCAGATACAGGTATTTTGGAATACAGGAATTCAAACTATTGCACGGACACTACTGCCATCTGGTGGCTACAGCGAGAATTACCACTTTGTCATATGTTGATTGTAAAAGGTAAAGGTAAAGGGACCCCTGACCGTTAGGTCCAGTCGCAGACGACTCTGGGGTTGGGCGCTCATCTTGCTTTATTGGCTGAGGGAGCCTGCATACAGCTTCCGGGTCATGTGGCCAGCATGACTAAGCCACTTCTGGCAAACCAGAGCAGCACACGGAAATGCCGTTTACCTTCCCGCTGAAGCAGTACCTATTTATCTACTTGCACTTTGACGTGCTTTCAAACTGCTAGGTTGGCAGGAGCTGGGACCGAGCAAAGGGGGCTCACCCTGTTGCAGGGATTCGAACCACTGACCTTCTGATCGGCAAGCCCTAGGCTCTGTGGTTTAACCCACAGTGCCACCCGCGCCCCATGTTGATTGTACACCAGGCTAAAATATTTTGCTTTTGCATTACATGTGCTTCAACCGCACCTAAAGCAAGAACAACAAGCTAGAGCTTAACTTACTTTCAAAGTGAACAATTCCATCTATCTGATCAATAAATCCATTCATGCGACCCTCTGTTATCATCTGGGATGCTATCTTTTCCGCCTGAAAAACAAAACCCAAAAGGACATCTACTTTTAACAAATAGAAGCCCACTCTTGATATGGTTTTTGCCACATGTATATGTACATAGGTGTGTCGGTGGTAGAGAAAAGTTATATATGTCAATTTATTCTGCAGGAGACCTTTGCAACTGTTGATTATACTGTGGTTTAACCCACAGCGCCACCTGCATCCCTTATAGACAGTATAGAAATTTAATAAATCATCATCTTATACCAGCATCAATCATTTTTTGTTCCTTTCTTTTTGAACGCATCTGCTTTAAGCAGAAGAGCGAACTAGTTCTTCATCAAACTAGACGTTATTAAAACTAGCTTAGTTTGAACAAAACAAAAGCAAACAGTACACAAGTCTATATACCTTGGCTGCAGGAATTTCTAATAATGCTCCAAGTTCTTCAAAGGTAATATTATTATACAGTTTGCTTGCAGATAACAAATTATGCTCAATGACAGCTCTGTCCAAAATACTAGAACCTGAAATAGAAACTGACAATGTATTAGGAGTTTGAAATTCAGCATGTATTTGGCTACAAGTCAAATATAATTTAAAAAACCTGTATGTAGCATATGCAGTCCTCAATTTCTGTTCCATCAATACTGCTCCGTAATAAAGGTAGAAAAGAAATTGGCTTACATTATTATGATATTATCATAACTTTCATAATATAATTTATTGGCTTTAAATCATTGTGCTGAACAGGATATAAACCTGCTTAACTAAGAGTAATATTTTTTTGCATCTTGGTCAAGCTTACAGAAAGGAAATTTCAGTCTAAATGTTGATGGAAGCCCAAAGTACTACATGATGGCTAAGGAGATTAGAGCAGCATTTCCCAAACTTACAATAATTACATGCCCCTTTTGAGTGTTCTATCTTACTAGAGTACTCCTTCTTGGTTGAAAATAATACTACTTTATCTTTGAATTAGCTTTTTTTAACTGCAGAAAACATGAAGTAAAATTTAAAAATTCTACTGTGTACACTTTGAAAACTTTCATGTATGACCAGGGATACACATACCATATTTTAGGAAAGAATGGATTGGAAATTTCATGGAACTAGGTTATTTGTGCCAAACACTGGAGTATAAAAGGATATAAAGACCCAATGTAAATGATTACTAAAGCTGACCCAAAGTGCAACAGTGCTCATTTTGAAAGGGTATATACAGAAAGGAACAATGTCTGAGTGCCCATCAGAACAGGGTACACCCGCACTTTAAGAGACCCAAGTACCATCAGCTGTTGTTGCTTTTTGGTGTGGCATGAGCATTGCAGCAAATTCTTGCAATTGGTTCCCTCTGATAATTCTGTCTAGATACATTTTCTCCAGTATCCCATAGGCCGCAAGCTGCTGGCATCTTTCATCCTTGAAGAGAGTAGCTAACATACGGGAACGCTGCTGTCCTGAAAAATAGTAAGAATACCGTGAACTGGGACATCTCAATTCAGTACTGTTCACTTCTATTTCAATGCATTTTCTCAGCTGCCTTTTTGCGAGCCAGTAGCAAATGGCCAATTTCTTCCTGCCTGCCCGCAGCACTCAACTGTTAATACTTGATGACTTTTCAAATTATACCTGCTAGGTGCAGATTGCTTTAGCAGCTAGATCCTTTCTATGGAAACAAACTGCAATTTCTGCTTCTAGAATGCTACACCACCAAGATGATTTGGTTTCAGTAATCATAATCATTAACATGAAACTGTACATGAAACATTCCAGTGACACAGGGCAGACAACCTGTGGCAGCTTATGCAGAAGTTTTGTTTTATGGAAGCATAACATGCATACTGCTTTAGAGTAGAGCTCCCCCACCCCTTGCAGAACAGGATCATATATATAATCCCAAAGACTAAAAGGAAAATTGCATATATAGAAGTCAGCCATCAAGTGTTGCTTTACCTGCTGATGCCAAGATTGTGCAATGCAAGGCATGTTTCAGTGCCTCAAGTCTCTCACTTTCGTGGACTATGCTCTTGTAAGAAAGCTCATTATACCTCTGGGCAGCTTCAATGAACTTCCTTCGGTAGTCAAGAACGCGGGCATAGCACACCTGAAACAGGAAAAAAAACCCATACAGTTGCTCACTATGTTACCTATTAAATCCAGTAATAATATTTGAGGGTTCCCACTTTTCATGCAACTGACCATCAATTTTCATACTACAGGTCAGAATAATAATAATTATTATTATTATTATTATTATTATTATTATTATTATTAATAATAATAATAATAATTTATTTATATCCCGCCCTCCCCAGCCAAAGCTGGGCTCAGAGCGGCTAACAACAGTAAAATAATACAGCATTCTAAAATCAATTCATTATAAAATGAGTTCAAATCAAATTGATGGCAACCATTGGGCTAGAGTTCTGTGAAGAATTACCAAAGGAGGGGGAATGAGAGAATGAGAGGATAGCAACTGGTAGGCCAAATCTGTATCTCGGGAAGTAGCAGGACCACAGCCCCTACTCCAAATAACCTGTCAGTTCAAGAGGGATGTGAAAAGAGTAGAGGTTGTGGTGCTGGGACTTTGAAGCAGGACACTTTGGGGAGTTGGGTACATCAAGCTCACTGCTCCACCAAAGTGGCCCTTGGAAAAACTAGGTAGAGCCTGGAGGGGTACAGAGCATGGAATGACTTGCAATCTAGGAGTTACCTGTTCAAATCATAGAAAAGTCACACAAGAACTAGGTTATTGTGTGCTTTCAACTGTTTGGCCTTCCAGTCAGGCATTAAACACCACTGGTCATCACAAAAATGCAGTAATATGAACTGTAAAGGTAAAGGGACCCCTGACCATTAGGTCCAGTCGTGACCAACTCTGGGGTTGTAGCGCTCATCTCGCTTTATTGGCCGAGGGAGCCGGAGTACAGCTTCCGGGTCATGCGGCCAGCATGACTAAGCCGCTTCTGGTGAACCAGAGCAGCGCACGGAAACGCCGTTTACCTTCCCGCCGGAGCAGTACCTATTTATCTACTTGCACTTTGTGCTTTCGAACTGCTAGGTTGGCAGGAGCAGGGATCGAGCAACAGGAGCTCACTCCGTCACGGGAATTCGAACCGCCGACCTTCTGACTGGCAAGCCCAAGGCTCTGTGGTTTAACACACAGCACCATCCGCAGCCTTAATATGAACTGCACTGGAGTACATTTTAGTGTAAGTGGTCACCACCAGACGGGATCCCATGTTACATAATGAAATTCTCTTTAATCCAATGGGCTGCTAAGGCAAACATGGGCGCCGTTCAGGTAGTCTGTTTATCCCCATCCACCAACAAATAATGAATGTCCTCCCTACTATTCAGGAAGGGAATTCTCTGAAGAAGTCCTTTGAGAAATGTATCCCTAGGAGAATTATACAGGGAGCAATATAGTATGTAATGAACAATGCTTTCCATCTCTCCCTAGCCCCAGTGATTTACAGATACTATGGCTATCTCCCATCCAAATATGTTGTGGGCATAGTTTGGAATCTCAAAGCTGTAAATGCCTTCCTCATCATTTAAGCTGATAACTTAAAAAAGCAATCTTGGAGACCATAATCAGATTTCACATAATAAAATGGTGAAAATTGCAGAGTTTGAAGATGACATTTAGTTAACAGATGGCCTCACTTTTTATTTATCCTGATTTGCAACTACAAGGGTAGCAACCTTGAGGTCAGCAAATGAGGAACAGATGTATATGCAAAAATATAATGATAAAACTTTTAAGCAATATGTTATTTCATTTCACTCAAAACCAGAATGTTAGTATTTCACCTTATAGTGAATTTGTAACTGTTCATTGGTTGATTCATTCTGAAGAAGAGATGCTCTGTTGATGTAAGCCTCAGCCTGAACGGGATCATCATCCTCCAGGTACAGTCGGGCAATTTTTAGGTAAGTCTCCAATTTATAATCTACATTGTATTGCCTTGAATAGAAAGGGGGGAAAATACACTATTGAAACCTCAGTTCATTTGCATCATAAGAGTTTTGCAAACATACTTACAGTAATACTACACACTGTATAATGTTTGCCACCAGCCAACTCTGCCTGAAAGGAAGGATAGGCTGTGTCTCCCCAGAGAAATGGAGAAGCAGGATACTCAATGGCAACCCCCCCCCCCGCAAGAGGGTATGGAAATGTAATTTATTGGTTAATTTTGAATGGTAATAGTCATAAGGCTTTACTCACAGTAGACTATTAAAATGGGCACAACTAATTTAGGCCCATTAATGTCAGTAGGTCTACTTTAATACCACCCACTGTCTTAATGCAAATGCATTCAATGTGGGGCCCTTCTATATGCTGTGGACGACAATTCCCATCAACCCTCAGGGATTATGGGACTTGTAGCCCTAAAACTTGTAGGGCACGTTGACTACTCATCATAATGCAATACACTATTTGATGGAAGCTAGCAACAAGGTCCATGGCAGTCTCTT
The DNA here is from genome assembly GCF_964270895.1 of Podarcis filfolensis. Taxonomy (NCBI): domain Eukaryota; kingdom Metazoa; phylum Chordata; class Lepidosauria; order Squamata; family Lacertidae; genus Podarcis; species Podarcis filfolensis. The sequence continues at coordinate 64,626,824 of NC_139610.1, forward strand.
GTAAGGAAAAAACAGCTCAACTCTATGCACTGCTCCACAGAAGACACTTGGATCGAAATCAAAAATAAAAATAAGTGCAAAAATAAAAATAAAAAAGTAGAGGTTGCTGAAACCAAAAATAGGACTGTGCTCTAAAGATTATAACTGCAACATGAGCAGCACCAAAGGGTTATGAGTTCCCCACAGAAAAAGTTTCCAGGTGGATCACTGATCTATCAAAATAGTATGTGCAACTGTCACACAACAATCAGAGAAGCCAAAGCTATTGAAAAGTCAAGGAAACAGATCCAGAATATACCCAATGAAGCATTTGTACTACAAAAGGATATACAATGTATGAAGAAAAAATGTCAGGTTTTCTAACAACTATTTACTTCTGTCCTGTTTCCAAAGGAATCCCCACCAATACTTGTGCTGCATTCCGCCAGTCTTCTTCTTTCTCATAAATTGATGCAAGATGTTGTCTTATAGAAGCAACCTGGGAAGAATGAGGACATAAAATTATAATGCAATCAAGTTATCAAATTGATCCACTTTCTAATATCCTTTATATTATCTGTTTCCTTTTGCCCATTTGACAATGATAATCTGATTTTACATGATCTACAATATCTTTAAATATACTTCTCAATCAAATGCATATGAGGGATGTATTAGGATACAAACTGCCAAGAAGCGTAGTGTTTTTTGTTTTGAGTTATTCCAGGGTAGAAGCGAAATTTGTGGTGTAGAATTTGGTACAAATTTTACAAGCTGCAGGAAACTACAGGGCAAACAAAGCTACCTTCAATTAATGACTGTTTTAATAAAGTTAGCAAAGTATGCCAGGATGAACAAAACTGAATAGTCTGTATTCATTATTGGAACAAATTGACTTGAGGCATCTTTTCCTTGCTGTCCTTTTGGCAAGGCTTATCATATGCCAGTGATATCTATTATATTTTAGAGTACAGTACAGTGCTACCTCAGTTTTAGAACAGTCCTGTTTAAGAACGATTCGGTTTAAGAACTCCGCAAAACCGGAAGTAGTGTCCCAGTTTGCAAACTTTACCTCAGTCTAAGAATGGAATCTGAATGGTGGAAGGGCAATGGTGGCGGAAGGCCTCATTAGGGAAAGCGTGCCTCGGTTTAAGAATGGTTTCAGTTTAAGAACGGACTTCCAGAATGGATTAAGTTCGTAAACCGAGGTACCACTGTACTGAAAATATTTCAATATACTCTTCTCTTTATCTGACTGGTTTGCCAGAGCCTTCTTGGAGACAATTACCCATCTTTGGGATGTCCTTCCTGGTGAGGTGTTTCTGTCTTTTTCATTATGTTTCCTTTTGGAGGAATTTAAATAGTTGTTTACCCAGGCATTTGAAACGTACTCTTTTTGACAACCTTATTAGCAGAGGGCATGTGTCTGTTTCACATGTTTGAAAATATTTTTATTTTATTTTTAATTGTATTTTTAAATCACTTTGATGTTTCCTGCCCTGGGCTCCTTTGGGAGGAAGGTTGGGATTGAAATTTGATCACCATCTTGCTCTTACCTGCTCCTCAAATGAAATTACACGAGGCTGGATCTTTTCCAAGGTGAAATGGTAGATTTCTTTGGCTGTGCCATCAGGAAGACTTGGAAGATGGGTACAGAAGTCCGTCAACAACTGGCGTGAAATCACTAAACTGACGTTTTCATTGACCACTGGTTTAAGAGACACAAGGTGGAAAGAAAGTCAGGCTATACATTGTCGTTAGGCCTGTCATTTTAGTGAGCATTCAGTCTATAACTATTGTTAAGGCCCCTGTTTCCAACTCAAACTTTTAGGCAGCTGTACCAGCTCATAAGAGCCTGGGCATAAAACTGTTACACTGACATAGCATCTGTTTGCAACTCAGTTGCTGTGCTATCATAATGAAAAGGCTCGGAGTCACCACTGTGAAATGTGGAATATGAGTTGCATGGCACAGAAGTGGGGGGGGGGGATGCTGCCCCTGCACGGGCACAACCCATTCATTGTTTCACCACAGCACAGTTTTATGATCGGATGCCAAAATAATTATACTAGTATTAACATTTTGCAGAGACCATAACCTTGGATAACAGGATTATGAGATAACAACCCTCCTACAACCTAGAAATGTTTATTCAGAATATCCCACTGATTTTGATGAAATTTATGTCAAAGTATTCATGCTTAAAAACGACACCTCAACCTTTTCCCTACCAAATCCCCAGTGCTATATTGATGCCCGTTTCAATGTACAAAGATTTCTAAGACCATTCATTTTTTTCGACTGCAATTAAATACTTACAAAGCTGTCATTCAACAATTCATGAAAACTGATAATTAAACTCACTTGCTTCTACAAAGGCTTTTAATGCCTCTAATTGTTCCACTCCTGAGAGCTGAATTGCTTTTTCCAATATCTGACGATACCTGCCAGAATGCAGTAAAAAAAAAAGAGTTAAGGTTTAAATATCATCGAATACAGAGCTAATTCTAAGCTAGATGGACTAGCAGTCTGACTTATTATAGCTTCCTATGTTGCTAAAAATTGGTGTATTTTTAAAATTAGTTTTACATCTTGTGCATGTAAGGACAATACGCATGATATTTTAGAATGCCATTTTTCTCAAAACCATTTTAGAGTATGTACATGCCATACTTTCCATTTCAATGGAAATCCTGAGATCTAACAGTTCTGGTGCTTTCCCAATGCAATGAAATGGCTAGTCATAGAAATGAGGACACAATTTGACAATTCCTTTTGCAGAAAGAGAAGATTATCATCCTCTTTTCACCTTTTCTCGCATTAACTCTAATCAAACACAAGAGTACAATGTTATGCAAGGGACTACCTTTTAGTCCTCCAAAAGGGAGTGTGAATGCACATCATTATGCTGAGATACAATGAGCAATCAAAAAAACAGCCAAACAGCATCAGGCAAAAGCTGGGTATACTTGTATTTACGACATCATTAATCCCATATTATCCTGCCTTTCCAACTCTTGTGAGTGCAATCTCCTGTGGTTTAGGATACTAAATTGAAGACAGAGGAGGGAAGCTTCAACTACAGCTGCAAGGGAGGCCAGTTCCTGGAAGTCTGTGTTGTTGGCATCCGTCTTGAGAGACAAACCACTGCTTGAGCAGCTCCAAAGTGACCTCCCAGGGTGTAAGCCTGGGCAGAGTGTTTGGAGGTCCTGGGCTACTCAGGCGACAAGACACCCCCCCCCAAAATCTAGGAGCCACAGGTGAGAACTGAGTGCAGGGTTGGGGACCAAAGATGGACAAACAACCCCAGAAGGAGCCTGTCTCCCAACACCCCATAGAGCTGTAATAATCTTACATAAACTGCTCTTATAAGGTCCACCTGAAAAGCTGCATAGAAACACACCGAATAAATAGATCAGGCATGGCCAAACTTGGCCCTCCAGCTGTTTTGGGACTACAACTCCCATCATCCCTAGCTAACTGGACCAATGGTCAGGGATTATGGGAATTGTAGTCCCAAAACAGCCGGAGGGCCAAGTTTGGCCATGCCTGAAATAGATAATAAACTCGAATTAGATGGGGAAGCACGGCTGGCTTGTTTCTATGGGTTCGAATGAATTTCTGCTAAAATCCCAGGAACTGGTGCGAGGAACCACTGCTGTTGCTGTTACCAAATTAATGTTGACAGCTACCCATTTATTCTCTTAACCCACGCTGCTTCTTTTCCATAAAGATCGCCCTAGATCCAGAAGGCCCAATAGAACACGGAGGGAACCGAACCAGCGCCATGCAGATCCAGAACAAGACCTGAGAGGAGGGCAGGCCTCCCTAAGCCAAGAGATGCTCCTGCCTGCTCCGCTTCCTCCTCTCCCCACCCCGCAACCCCGGTCAGACTCGGCGCTGGCTGCTACGGGAGATGGGGAGGGAGAATAATAAATAATAAAATAAATAAAATTTTATTTATATCCCGCCCTCCCCAGCCGAAGCCGGCCTCAGAGCGGCTAACAACAGTAAAATAATACAACATTATGGAATTTCATCATTAGAAGGGAGGGGAAAAAGGAGCCGCTCACTTCCCGGCCAGGTCCTTGTGGGAGCCGCTCGAGCTCATGAGCTGGGTCAGCTCCTGCCTCACAGCCGCCGCCATTTTGGATCCTCCCCCTTCCCGCCCACAACCTGTGAGGGGAAACACAGCGCCGCCGACTCCGCCTCCTCCGGCGCGAGACGCCTCTACGCTAGAGACGGCGACGCAGCCGCGTATCCATACGGAGCCAACGGCTTTGCGGCGTGACGTCACGGACCCCGGAAGCGCCGAAAGGGGAGGAGGAGGAGGAGGAGGAGGGAGCCTGAGCGGAAGTGGAGCGCGCTTTGAGGAGGGAAGGCGGGAGAAACCAGCGCGGCGCGAGAAAGAGAGAGAGGGAGAGGGCGGGCTCGCGGGTTGGTTGGCTGTTTGGCGCCGGTGACGCGGCGCCGCTTGCCAGGGCGCCGCTGCCCGAGCTATTATGGGATGCGGCGGCGGCGGAATGGCGCTGGGCGCGTGATTTTGAACAAACGCGGAACCTGCCGCAGCTGCTGCTGCTGTTGCCGCCGCCGCGAGCAGCCGCCGCTGTCACGGCGACCAGCCGGCCGCGCGCGGGAGCGAGCCCGGGAGCGCGCGGGCGGCGTTGTCATTACGGTGGGGCCGGCGCGGGGGGGTGGAAGAGACCGATGTGAAGCGCCGGGGCTGCGGCGGGCGCAGGTGAGCGCTAGGCGGGCCGAGCGGGGGGCGGGTCGCCTGAGGGGAAGGAAGGGAGAAGCGGCGCAGCCCTGAGGCGCTTGAGGCGGGGGACCCACCAGCCGCCTCCTTCTCCCTTCGCTGACAGGACGAGTCTGGCCGGCTTGTGGGGTGGGCGCCTGTCGGGAAGGGAGGCTCAGTACCGGCCCTTCTCCCTCCTCCTCCGCCTCTCCTCAGGATTATTATTATTTTTTATTGTCATTTTTCTGTCTGTCAGTGACGAAGGGGTTCGGGACCCCTCGGCGGAGGCAGGGGGTTTTAGGCCCGGCAGGAGATGCGCGGAAGCCCCGGGGTAATATTTCGGCCTCGGAGCCGCGACGAGCCGGTGCCTCCAGGAACGAGGGAGGAGGCTTCGTTGTTTTATTTTCAAATTGCTTCTCATTCTTCTGTCAAGGAAGGCCGCGGGGAGCAGGGATTTGCCCCAAAAGCGGGGGGTGTGGGGGTGGGTTGAGGCTGTGAGTTGTAAGTCCTGGGTAAAGACGGCAGAAGCGACTAACAAATTCAATAAATAAGAGCAAGAAAGGGAAAGAAGAGTCTCGTTTTGAAATAACGAGTTCGATCTCATTCTTCAGTCCGATGGCTGCTGCTCAAGGAGGTCTGCTTTTGGCGTATCGTAGAGCAGGGCAAAAACTTTACAATTCCTAATCACGGATATTTATTTGTCCAGAATTTAACGCAAGTGGAAGTGTTTTGCTCTGTTGTTGAAACAGGAGCAGAATAGCTGGCCTCAAGCACCCCTCTCTTTCTCACAGGAAACCACAGTTTAACAGGGACTTTAATCTTTATGGCAGTCAGCTGAGTTCCCTGTGTTTATTGTATGGGAAGTCGCTGGCCTCTTCTCTTGCCTTACAATCTTATCAGACCTGGGCGTTGAATGGTGTAAAGAGCAAGCTGTTATTGGTGAACTGTCAAAGATTGCTGGACTGTGGCTTGACTGATGTTCAATAATACAAAGTAGCTTTTCTATTTGATTCATAAGAAAATGGACTCTTATCTTCTGTCTGTCTGTTCCGTTTCTCTTGTCTAAACAGCTAGTGCATATCTAGATGGCAATAGTACTTTGATTTTTATAATGTAGATATTAGAAAGAAATATTAAATACATATTTTGTTTTCCCTCTGATCAAAATATACAAAAATCCAACCAAATCCATTCATTGTAGAGAAGCCACTTCACAAATTAAGCAGCTGTTATTTAAAATGCATTTCTCCTGTCAAAACCCAGTACATATAATTCTAAACTTACAAGTATTTATACACGTACGGTAATCTTGAAATCAGAATGGTAGAACTAACAATACCTTTGTAAGTTGCTCATTATGATCCATTTACTAGCAGAGGGCAAATGAGCCAATGGAGCAATAACTATGAGCAGTGTATATTGCTAAGTATAAACAAGGAAGCTATATTTCAACACTATCAGTGGTCCAGTATTATAACAATTGCTTTCCAACTACGTTGATTCTGGAAAATCAACAAAAATGCACTTGGGAGGGAAAGGTGAATCTATTGACAGTGGTGCTCAATGATGAAATACCAATAAATTCTATAAAATTATATCCAATATTAGTCATACTTTCAGTAGACAGTGAAATCAAAGGATTTAAGTCTATTGATTTGTGGGCAAGCCACACTACATATTTCTGAAACCAGTTAAAACAATACAATGTAAGCACAGGAGAAATGAAAACAAAAAATACTCCTATTAAATAATAAGTGCAATACAAAACTTACCTCAAACAAATTATATCTCCTCATGTCTAAAAGCTTGGTGAAATAAGTCTTTCACTATCCTCCTAAAAGAGTATCCTACTGTGGGGAAATACACCTTAATGGAGAGAGAGTTTCAAAGTTTTGGAGCTGCCACTGAAAAAGCCTTATTATGAGCCCTGTTAACCTTGTCCCTTATAGGAACCACCAAGAGAACCTCATTGGCAGGTCTTAAAGATCAGACAGGTTGGCATGGGAGAAGGTATTCTTTCAAATATTTAGCTGAGATTCCTGCATCGCAGGGGGTTGGACTAGATGACCCTTGGGGTCCCTTCCAACTTTGTGATTCTATGAAATATTTGTTTCCTGGGCTGTTTGGGGCTTTAAGTGTTAGCATAAGCACCTAAAATTGGGCTCAAGAAACAATTAGCAACCTGTGTGGATGCTTTAAAATGGGGATAATATGTGAGCAGGCTCCTGCTCCTATAACCACATGGGCCACCCAAGCTAGACAGATGCAGCTTGGTAGTCTCTATGCGTGGGTGAGATGGTGGTGTCAGGAGGAGGTGGTGGTGACTGGATTTGTTAGGCTCCAGGGAACATTATAGGACGTAGCTGAGCATGTATAAAAGCGATGGGCCACACTGAACCAGGGTTGGACCAGATTGTTGGCAGTTAACACCAAAAAGCAGCTTTTAAACTGATTGCAGTGGGGGGAGACCCAACAGGAGCTGAAGAGGGTCTGATTTAGAACAAATCTCCCCCTTATGATGAAGTTGATAAAGTGATGAACATTTAAATGGGGGAGGTGTAGAACTAGGCATTGTGAGTGCAAGGGCAAAGGAAAGCAGTTCAGGGAGGCCAAACCACAACAGTTCAATACGCAAATGCCAAAAACACTTGAAGAGAAAGACTTCATGCAAGTTTTTATACACCAGTGCTAGAAGCCTTGGAACCAAAATAGGTGAACTGGAGGGCTTGGTCTTGGAATATGGCATTGATATAGTGGGTATAAGAGAGGCTATAAACTCTATAGGAAGGACAGGGAAAGATGCACTGGAGGTTGTGTTGCTCTGTACATCAAAGAGGGCATTGAGTGCAGCAAGCTAGAAATCCTCAGACAAGGCACAGAGAAAGCAGATAGAGAAACGTTTTTCTCCCTCTTGCATAACACTAGAACTCATGGATATTTGATGAAAATTCAGAACAGATAAAAGAAAGTATTTCTTTGTGCAGCACACATTTAAACTAGGGAACTTGCCTCCTGTCGGAGGCTGTCATGGAAACCAGCTTGGATGGCTTTACAGGAGGATTAGACAAATTAATGGAGGACAAGACTATCAACAGCCACAGTGGTTCTGTTCTACTTCCACTGTCAAAGGCAGTATGCCTCTGAATAAGTTGCTGGAAATTGCAAGTGGGCAGAGTGCCGTTGTGCTGTCATGTCCAGCTTGCAGGCTTTCTGTAGGTATCTGGTTAGCCACTGTGAGAACAGGATGGACCATTGGCCTGATCCAGCAGGCTCATCTTAAATTCTTATTTAACCTTGCAGGAGAAGTCCTGTAGTTGCCTGATGCTATTCTCTGCTGAAACTCCTCAGAGATAGGAGTGGAGCCACTATAAAACAGCATCCCCAACTCCAAATTCATGCCATGATCCATGGCATCAAAAGCCACTGAGATGTCAAATAGAACCAAGAGAGTTGCACTTCCACTATGCCTCTTCCAACAAAAGTCATTGATCAGGGTGACCAAGGCTTGCTGGTTTTCCACAGGCATCTGGTTTGACCACAGTGAGAACAAGATGCTTCATTAGATGGGTCATTGGCCTAATCCAGCAGCTTTATGTTCTTATGCTCTTAAGGTAGTTTTGTTCCCCAAACCAGGCCAGAAGTCAGATTCAACTGGGTCCAGATATTACCAACAGGCCTTAAAGTGTATACTCTCATTGACTCTGCTGTAGAACCCAATTAAGAAAACTCTTGACCTTCATAGCATCTCTGCAATCAGATTCCAGAATCTAGTTTAAAACAGCTAAATTCATGCAAGTGTGCCAGATAATTGATGCATAGAATATGCAGAAAATTTGCTGCTTTCCAGTTCACAGTGCATGGACAGGTTTGCCAGGATATTTTTGTGGAAACTTTAAAATAGTTGTTTGCCTCATGGGAATGACTTGCAGAAGTAGTTTGATAAATATATAAATATATATAAAATGGATCTAATAGTGGCATGATGTATTGGCTCTATTCAATTTTCTCAGGATGGTTCAACTACTATACAACATCAAATACCTACATTTAATTGCAAGAGGCATTGCAGCTTTCACCAATGAATTGTTGAGAATAGTACTTTATTGGGTGTCAAAGTCTAAGTTAACAGAAAAGGCATTACAGTTCTTGATATGGGAATTTATTCTTAAACTATTTTGCTATTGGCTTGAGTGTCACACTTGAGAGTTTTGCTCCTGAACAGTGAGTCAAAACAGACATGAATAATGGAGTTAGTTCTTAAGTAGTGTAAGATCTGATCTGTCATTAGCAGTAACTTGTATCTTGGCAGTTGAAGGGATACTGTGGTTATAAATTGTGTTGTGTAGAATGTATGGAATGAAAACTCTTTGAAGTGAGAATCTCAGTGTAGTTCCACTTCTCACACACTCTTGGAAGCAGTTTCCCATGTTCAATGTGATGTTCTTCTATGTGAGTGAGTTTGGGTTTGTTTGCTCTTTTTTAAGGGAAAAAGCAAGCATAAATGATTTTAGGTGGAAAAACAATGTTTTTCTCCATCAGTTTTGCCTGGAATAGTGTATTAAAGCATTTTCATGCTGATTTCTTTATTAGCCATGAGATGGGCAAAGTTTTCTTTTAATTTTACTAGAAGAATTGCTGGAAGCTTTCCCCCTTTCCCCTTAAAAAGCCTTCCTGTGTCAATGTTAATCAATGTATGTTGTTCATAGTCATAATACACTGGTATTTACTTTTTAAGGGCAGGTAATAAAAGGACGAGAGAGCTTTTGTTGGATGAAAAATCTATATATACACCAGATGCACCATTACTTCTTATTCATCCTGTCCGCACACGCCACCTTTCATCTCTCCCGATTCTTAATCGACTAATAAACCATTTGGTCTGCAATCCTATACCCATTTACATGGGAGTAAGCCCCATTGAACTCAGCGGAACTTACTTCTGAGTATAGGATTGCACGGCCAGGCTTTTAAGGTGCCGTGGAAGTGCAGCTGGTTAGCCCGGCTTCCCTTCTGAATTCCGTCTCGGAGCTGGAATCCACCCTCGTTTCCTGGACAAGGGGCGCAAACCCTTTGCGTTTGCGTGGACAGGGAGTCCTGCCCTGGCCGGAGCGCGCGTTTCTTGTAGGTCAGCGCCCGCGTCGTTCCTCCTTTTCTTGGCGGGGACCGGGCTTCCCCTCCCCTCCGGTGGGAGTGGCTCAAGCAAAGGGATCGGAGCGGAGGGAGGAGGCTGAGGTTGTTGCTGAGCTGGGCTGTGATGGTGATGACGAAGTGAAAATGGCGGATCTTTCGAAATACTATCCCGGCCCCTGACATACCAGCGACAGCACCTAAGCAGCCTTGAGAGGCTCCCCCCAACTCTCCTCTGCACGCTGCTGGCAGAAACCTCCCTCTCCTCGTCTTTTCGTCCCAACTCCCGGGCAGCCGCTTTGCAGCTATCCAGACACTTCTGGTGGACGCTCCCTCCTCCCCTCGGGCTGGAACTTAACCCTCCTGGAAGGAGTCGGTGGCTGCGCCCTGGAGAGGGGTGAGAGACGCACCAAGCAAGGCCTGGGCAGGAGATTGGGGGAGAAGGGGAGCCCGCAACGCTGGGTTGGGTGGCTTGCTGTACAGGAAATCCAGGTGTTTTCAAATGTAACCTAAATAGTTAACCTGGCTGGAAAAGAAGGGAGTATTTGGAGCTGCTGAGGCCTAACTCGCCTTTCAAGGTCTCGCTTGTACTGTGTCTGATGTTGCAGTCTTGAGAGTTCGGGTAGCGCAAGTGATGTTCATATGGTGGTCAAGGAGAAATCTGCAGAACAAATTACTGGGTTGATTGCGCCTACTCTTCTTAGGAGCGCAGTGAAGAATGTTAGTATGCAAAGCTGCTCGTGGGACACTAATGATTTTTAAAATTAGCTGCTTGCTTTCAGGGGAGTGTAGTCGCATACATCATAGGCGTGCTTTAGTGGTCACTTTCAAATATATATAATTAACAGGAAGTGTTGCAATGGGCAGAAAATAGTAACTTCACAGCATGTTAGATAATTAAAGCTGGGAATTTAAAAATGTATCCCCCTTAACCTTTGAAAGGTGGAAAAGGTCAATGCAGGAGTAATGATTCAGATGGAAAATGAATGTTTGGTTTTGGTTTTAATTCCAAATTTTGTTATGAAAAGGTGTAAAGCAATATATTTTGTAAGTGTAATCTAGTTACGTTAGGGTAACTAGGGATTTCTAGCACAAGAAGGCAAATGATAATTGGTGTCAAGGAACACAGTCTGAAAATATGCTTTTAATTACACTGGGTGGTATCTGACTAGGTCATACACTGAGTACACCCACTGAAATCAGTGAACTAAGTAATGATTAAGTGCATTGATTTCAGTGGGCCTACTCTTGATTATGTCAGATGTCAATGTCAGTGTTATTTACCCAGTGACAGCTCTAAAATGTACACAATAAACGTGACTCCTTTTTCTGAGAGCTAGGTCCACATTCAAGTTCTACATATGCATGTGTGATTCCTCTCTCCACTCCCCTATCTATGAAATTGAGTATCTCTCTGTGAGTGACCTTCTGATCATTTTCGTTGATTGAAAAGTGACATATAAATGTGTTAAATAAGTATTTAAAATGGTATCTTCTAAACTCTATAGGTTCTGAAATATGGGATTCATATATTAAATATATCAACCATCTTATTTCTAGGTGGGCTTATATCTTGTAAGAGTATCATTTTTAATTAAAGACATTCCATACGAATTTTAAAACTGTGTTAACTGTTAGTGTGGGATAGCTTTGTATCAGGAAATAATTAGTTAAATGTGCAGGTGGACCTACTTTACTTCTCCTCTAGTGTAAGAAGGAGCAACAAGCCACGACCCCTGGTTTAGAGTTACATCCAAACCAGGATTTGTTGTCTTACTGCTCCCCCCCCAATAAATCATGAAGTTAAACCAAGGTTTGCTCTTAGCTTACCAGTGGTGTGTTTGAGCAAAAAAAACCCTCATGATTCCTGGTCCAAACATAAGTTAGGGATCATGGTTAGTTGTTTCTGCTCACACTAGGAAGGAGTAAATCAAGAATTATCTGTGTTTATGGCAAACCATTAACTGTAGTTTACCCTGATGTATGGAATGGAATGTAAGTTATTATTTATATTTTACTTCTCTGCAATCATATTTGGAGCTTGCAACAAAGTAACAGAGATATACCATATTTTCCTGTGTATACACAGAATGTTTAAAATATTTATTTATTAATTTGGGGCTCAAAAAATAGGGGGCATCTTATACATGGGGGCATCTTATAGATGGTAAATATGGTAGTTCAAAAATATAGTTAATTTAAATATGAAGCATATCTATATAGACACAGTAGAAAATATTTAGAATTCTGGATATTCCAGCTGTATTCTATTTTTATGCTTCATATGTTACATAGTTTCCTATATTTTATTGGGGGGGGGCTAGTAGAATTCTTGATATTTAGATCACCATATAAGCTATAAAATAGAATTCAATGCAGAATCTGTAGGATGTGCAAAGGTGTTTAATTTATTGGTTGAATACTGGAGGTTCTTGCAAAACTAATTAAAATTAAAACTTTAAAAATTATTTGAATAAATAAACAACTTTCTTTAAAAGTAAGCCATTTTCCTCTTGGGATTTGTGTTTATTCCCTTGGTTTTGAAATGTCAAAAGCAGACTCCCCCAATTTGGAATGCTCCATGTGCTTTGGACTACAACTCCTCTAATCTCTGACCATTGGACAAGCTGGCTAGAGCTAATGGCAGTTGTACTTCAAAACGTCTGAACAGCCTCTGGTGAGGAAAGACTGCTGTAGAGGATTAGAAATTTGTATTTTCATAATTTTCCAACTTTCATTTCTGGACACCTTGTGATATGGCAAGTATTTATATTTCTTATGATACGATACGGTGAGTACAATGTTTCACCAGCCATTGTTTGGCATAAGTGAAGCTTACTAAGATCTTAGACAAGCTTCAGCTTTCAGACTTAATTTCTGGTTCTGTTTTCAGTACAGTACACAGCAAATTGAGCAAGTCATATACAAAGTAGCCTTGCAGTTTTAGTGCAAGGCTTTTAGCAGCCCAACATAAAATTTAGGGTAGCTTTTCATTTGTTACGTCACATTGCTTTTTACCACTGAATTGGAGCAAGCGGCAACCCTAAGAAAACTCAATTACCATTTCCTCTGATTCAGCGGTAAAATGTGGGTTTTCCTGGCGAAAGCATCTTGACACACACACATACACACCCTAAAAAACCCACAACACCACTCAAATACAGACCTGTGCCTACAAAAGCAGCTGAAAGGTAACTGAATGAGCCCTTAGTTAAAGCTAACGGTGCTTTGTGGAAGAAGCACATAGGACACTCAGTCGTTTCACCATATTTATGAGACTAGGAGGCATTGCATGTAGGCTGTTAATCAGGAGAGCCTGCAACAAACATATTGCATTGGTTCTGAAGGATCTGCACTGGCTGCTGGTTTGCCACTGAACCAAGTTCAAGGTGCTTGTTCTGTCAGATAAAGCTCTACACAGCTGCTCCTACATACACCTGCCTGTTGGTTACAACCTTCTGGATACAGCATTCCCTCTTAACTGAGCCACATTTACCACGAATTTGCTGCATGACAACATGTAAGAGGACCTTCTTTGATTGGTGCCTGATACTACAATGCCTTCCCATCTCATGTATGACTTATGCCGACCCTTGTGGATTTTTGGTGCCAGATAAAAATTAGTTGATGTTGTAACATTTTATTGAGATTTCATTATGTTTATTATATTTTATCCTGCTCTGGGGTTCTTTTAGTGAAGGGTGGGCTAGATTTTTGAAGTAAATAAGCAAAGCATACGCTGTAAAGATAAATCAGTGCTTCTTTCTAATGGCTGTGACCTTCAATATTATCTCACTCTTTTAAATCTTTATTGCTTATGAAATGGTCCAGCCTTGGTTTTCATTTTAGGATTTGTACTCCCAGATTGTACTTCTCATATTGCTGTTGACATGGGAAATAATTGGAAATTTTCTGATCTTGAAAGGACTCTTGCGCTGCCTTTGAGGGAGTATATTAGAATTCGAGTTCATACTTCTGTAAGGGTTGCTTTGGTACCATGCTCAATACACCAGTACGGTATGTTTCCCTCTGCCTAGGTAGTTATAAATAGTGCTTTTGTATAGGACTTTCATGCTGAATTAAAATACCCTTTTATGATCCCTAAGGGTCTACCAGCTGTTACCTCTGGCAAACCCTTTGCCATGCTGAAATTGTACAGCACCAGCTCTCCTGGGTACAAGGGAATCTTAATCATTTCAGGATTATGTTGAAAGATAAAATGTCTGCATTAATGAGACTTTTAGCCTGCCTGCGCAACTGGAATTTGCACATCCCACAGACAAATGGTTAAGGTAGCCAGTGATTTTACTTTATCAGTATATCTTAGATTTTTATGGTAATTGCATTTTTATATATAGAAAAAAACTGACAAAAATGTATATTATATAGATTCCACAAACAATAATTTTGCTGTTAATCTTTAGGAATTAAGGGCTAATTAATTCTCATTGGTCAACACCCCTCTTCCTTAGGATAAGGTAAAGGGATCCCTGACCATTAGGTCCAGTTGTAGCCAACTCTGGGGTTGCGGTGCTCATCTCGCTTTATTGGCCGAGGGAGCCGGCGTACAGCTTCTGGGTCATGTGGCCAGCATGACTAAGCCGCTTCTGGCAAACCAGAGCAGCGCACGGAAATGCCGTTTGCCTTCCCGCTGGAGCGGTACCTATTTATCTACTTGCACTTTGACATGCTTTCGAACTGCTAGGTTGGCAGGAGCAGGGACCAAACAACGGGAGCGTCGCGGGGATTCAAACTGCCAACCTTCTGATCGGCAAGTCCTAGGCGTCCCTTATCTTCCTTAGGATACTTGGTTCCAAACCACCACTTGTAGCTCAATCAGAAGAGCATGAGACTTAATCTCAGGATTATGGGTTTGAGCCCGATTCTAGGCTTTGTCAAAATGGAACTATAATGTCTTCAGGGGGTCAAAAATACCTGATTAATGAATTAACTGAAACTATGGGCTCTTCACTTTTAAAGGAAGGTGTTCTTTCTGGTAATGGAAAAGCTGGAGCATGCCTTTTGAAATCCACCTTGTTTATTTGCTTTGACTAGCAGAAACAATGCTTATGCTAATATATTGATAACTTCCTTTGGAATGACCACAGTGAAATTTCTTGTGCTTACCTGTCTTGTTCCATGTCCAGCTAAGGTAGTAATATGTGCTTATTTTCTAAAATAAGTCAATCACAGAAGAGTATTTGCAAATGTTCTAAAAAGCACTTGACTGCCTGAGAGTCATCGCTGCTTGGTGCTATTTTATTTGGCTACATTCCCACTGCCAAGTGAATGGTGAGGTTAAAAAGTTTCCTGTGGCTAGTAGACCTCAGATCAGTTCTAATCCTGTTCTCTGGTATCCTGCCTGCATGTATATAAAAATTTACTGAAGTTGTGACCTCTATTCTGAAATAAGCACATCATGAAACTGTATCTCAGACTCTTGTATGTTCTGTCATCCTAGAGCTGGATCTGAAAGCCAGAGCTAGAGCGGACCTTGGATATGTCACAAGTTTATAAAACAAAAGCAACTTCTTTTGGAGAGGTATGTGGGGGTTCATTGCAAGAGAACCTCAGTTATCTGGATTAAAGTTAACACTGCTTCATAAAAGCATTTATTTCAATCTTGCCTCCATCTCCTGAACCTGCAAGTTATTGTAATTTTCAGCTCATTTGGGTATAATCAGTGGAAAACTCACTTCCCCCTTCCTTTGTGTTACATGCATGAACACACTGTACTTGTTCTGTACTCTGTTTTGGCTGTTAGTCATAAAATTATACAAATCGAGCCATAAAGCAGCTTTGTAATCAATGAACAAAACATCCAGCATGTTATTAATTCATTTGAATACCTTCTAAAGTGCTAATCTTTTAATTATGCATGGAGATTTTATATAAATGCCCTCATTGTGGCCTGTTCAGGTTAGTAAGTGCTGCTGTTGCTCCATCCTGACATCCAGCATTAGTATTATGCACAAAGAAAAAATAAAAAAATTATTTGGCCAGACATTGTGACCATAAAGTATATTTTGGCCGTATGGAAACTATTATTGCTCCTTATTGTACTTGATTTGATTCAGTGGTTTTAATGAATGTTTACTGGTGTATAGCTTTTTATTACTGTAGTTGTTCAGCACTCTGTATACAGAGTGTAAAAATGTTGAAAGAATGAATAAACTAGTGAGAGGGTACAGGGGCAGTCCCATATGACAAAACAGCTCATGGAATAAGGCAAAGGGCAGGGAAAAGGGAAGGTCTATATAGGCACAGCTCCTGTCAATTGTTGCTAAATTGCATTTTTATACACTGTAAATGTAAACATTTTGTGGTTTAAGACTGTGCATCCACCAGTGTGCCTTGGGTATTGTGTATTTTGGAACTTTATTCTCAATTTTATTTTTTCCTTCTCTGGCTAACTAATTTGTAGTGGGTGTATGTTTTAAATCTGAGTTTTTCTTCTGTCACTTCATGTAAACTCTCCTTTCCACACTGAATCTCAGATTAGCTGAATTTTGCAGGTTTTACAATTTCATTAGCATTCTTCCTACCAATTATTGAAGAAGTAGGCTATTTTCTCAGCTTTTTCCCCCGTGACATTTTCAACAATACAAAAATACAATTATTAGCTGCTTGAAAAACTCTTAACCTGGTTTGTTATTAAATAGCTTGTTGAAGATGTTAAGTACCTTGGATGATCAATTTAAATTTGCACGTCTGTGCAATTATCTCATTATATTGTGGTTTTTACGCTCAGCTGTTCTGGAGGTGTGTTCTTTCCATGGAAGATTTACCTGTTCTTGAAAATATGGGGGGGGGGGTCTTTTCAGTAACCATGAAAATCAGTTTTGATGTGTAAGGTGGTTGAACATCAGATTTGTGAAAGGGATTTCCACATGTGCTATGAGAGGGTGCTTGAGAGAAAGCCTAGAGGTGGAGAGACTTGAAATGGTACTTAAACATTAGAATTTTGTCAGTTTGGGACTGGATTTATAAGGAGCAGCTTGCTTATAACATCTGAAATCTTCCCATCATCTTCAGCCCTAACAGATGGTGCTACACTATAATGCTTCTGGACGTCGTCTGATGTGGAACAGGATTTAAAAGAAATTCAGGTAACTGAACAGAACTCATGATTTTCTGTATTTCAGTATTTCATGAAATCACTATAGAAGTCAAATGTCCAATTTATGGACAGTTCCAGTGTCAGAAATGTCCTAACAAGCTCCCCTCCTGGTTGAGAATATGCAGAGTTTTGTACTCTCCTTAACCCCCATCAATAGCTTTTCATAATTGCTCAAAGATACTTCTTTTCAAAGTTGAAAAAGCAAGCAAGAGGCAATTAACAATTTAAGGGCATATTCCAGCCAGGAAAAAGCACTCAAGGAGGTTGCAAAGACGATTGTCTTAGACATGCTTGTTAGCCAAAGCAGTGGCTAATCTGTCTGCAAATTTTTAGCCACAGCCAATACCATGTAGATGTTTATTTCATGATTTTGTAGGCTCCCACAGTAATACGTCCGATGCTGCAACTTGCACATTGTTGTGGAGCTGAAAAACGAATTTCCTTTCTTTGAAATATCACTGCAGTGCCTCACCTTTGGCCTGTCGTCTGCATTTGCAATATGGAGGTGGTGTCGGCGGAAGTGAACAGCTTGCTACCTGAAGAGATCATGGACACAGGCGCAACGCTGGAGGAAGATGAGAACATAGAGGCTGTAATTGTGGGTGACACTATGGAGATGGAACTGGAAGGAATGGCAAACGTAAGCTCAGGCAGGGATTCTGTTACTTCTGGCACGTCGTCCATCACCACAGAGACCGTCATGGTGTCCAGCAATTGTGTAAGCCACGTCATAGCCAATGCTGCCACTACAAAAGCTGGTACTAGTGTGACTGCACAACCTTCCTTTCAAAGTAGCCTCCAGAAACTTGGTCCTCAGACTCCTGTCACTATATCGGCCAACCAGATAATTTTAAACAAGGCAACGGACTTGAAAATTGGCAACCAGACTATAAAACCAGAAGGGCAAAAGCTCATTGTTACAACTCTGGGGAAACCTGGGCAGCCCATTGTCCTGACATTACCCCACAACCAGCTGTCTCAGTCACAGAAGGCCACGTCGCAGGTGCAAGCAGGTGACTCCAAGCTGCCAGCGCAGCAGTTCAAGGTGGTAACTATTGGAGGAAGGTCAGAGGTGAAACCTGTCATTGGTGTTTCAGCCTTGACTCCAGGGAGCCAGTTGGTAAATGCTACCACCCAATCCTCTGTATTGCAGACCCAGCAATTAAAAGCAGTGCAGGTAAGAAGGTACACTGTTTCTCATTATCTTTTGTGATAAAAATGCTCCCATTCATGATTCCCTTTTGTTGGCAGTAACGTAAGTGGAGCAGAGTAAGGCAGGGAAAGTGAATCAATAAGACAAGCAAAATGTAAGGAAGAGTTACAAGTGCAATGGAGGTGATGAATGGTTATTTTTTTAAAAATAGATTCTTGCCTATAGGGAGGGATGTGCAGCAGCACAAAACCAGTTAGAGGACACTTCTTGGGGGTGGTGATGGGTGGAAGCAGAAGGAAGCAGTTGGGGGACCGGTTCCAAGTTAATCTGTTTGGGGGCAGTGGAGATTGAGAGTGAAGACTCTGCAGAAGGTGAGATTGTGTGGATTTTGGCTGTTAATGTATACAAACAATAATTCCTCTAACTGAGGGAATGATTCTTCGTTTGCTTTTCAGATTGCTAAAAAAACCAGAACACCCACCTCAGCCCCGGTGATAACTAAGCTGATCTTCACGAAACCAATCAACAGCAAAGCTGTTACGGGACAGACAACACAAGTGTCACCGGTCATTGCAGGTTATATATTTGTGGCTTCTTGTGTGGTGCCATTCCTAAGGGGGTGAAATGAGAATTGAGTCAGATACAGGCTGGGATCCAATTGGGCAGATTTTCATGGAGGGTTTTTAGGCTCCTTTCTCTTTTGCACCGCTGCCTTCTGAGTTCCCTCAAAAAAGCCAGGGAGTCCTTCAAAGTGACATTTAGGAGTGATTATCAGGGGAATCTGATAATTCTGCCCTTGTATGTTCACAAAAGCACTTTATGTGCACGCACAAGGCTCTTTGGGTCCAAGCCACAGAATCAATCTTGCTGCTCTTCATCTCATAACTTCTCAGGGAAGATGAAAAGTGTGTCAATTTACAGATTACGTGGGTCATGTAAAATAGTGCTTTCAAAACCTAACAGCAGCATTGTTATTTCATGTCTCTCTCGAATGTTCAGATTGTGTGCACAGTGTCAACCAACTTAACCATGTAGTAAATGTGGAAAAGCTTGCACGTTTCATAAATGTGCATTAAAAGTGTAGTGTTATGTGCAACTGACTTGCTCTGAAGAGTTCTGTGGTTGCTGTTACTCCACTCCTGGCTACTGACTGGTTCTGTTGCTACGGAGTCAAGATGTTTCTTCTCATCCCCCTATGCATTGCTGCAGTGTTTTATCACTACTTCCTGGCTCTTTGTTGGGGAAATAAGATGGTTTAAACTGTTCCAACTTCTGGGTTTTTAAAAAGATGAGTACTTTTCCTCTGTCGGTTTTAAAGGGTAAAGTGGACAAGGTTTTAGGAATTTTATAAAAGTGGAAAACTAAAATATTCACTTTACACCTTATAAATCAAGAGTAGCAATGCAAATGGACAATACTACTCTTCCCCCTCATCACAAACACACAGAGAACCAAAATGACAGAAATGTGACTAGTTTTTCACTTACCACAAAAAAACAACAACTGAATATGTAAAGGGAAACCACACAGTATCTGCTAATATTTTAATGTTTATGTGTTTTTAAAGAACAGCAACCCATGGAGAGAGGAATTTCTTCAGACTTCTTTCCATGAAACTCCATTACTTGAGGAGATGCCTTTTCTATTCAGTCATCTTACCACTTGATCCATCTTCCATCCTCTTTAAAATATATTATAATGCATGACAGGGGTGGAAATCACATTTGTATTAATACAGACAGCCAAGCATGCGTGGTGTAGAAAAATTTCATCATGTGATATACATTGTTTGCTTTATTAGTCCTTTCTTTATCATTTAGGCTGAAATTATGTACAGCTCCATTCACTTCCACAGTTGCCTTAGATACAACTATTGTTGTAACTCCCATTGAAAGTGCCCAATGCAGTGCCTCCCCAGTCAGATTAATTTCAGTTTATGCAGCCTGATAATGTGGGAAGAACTCTGCAATGATCTGACTGGCTTCTTGCTCTCTTAAGCCCTGTCCACCCTGTTTGGTGAAAACCACTTGGGAGGGGTTGATCAGCTGTATGCAGGGTGTGTTGAATGCATTTTTACATGACAGAGTGGTACCTGCTACCCTTAAATAGGCATATGTATTGTAGGGCCCATTTTATGTAACATCCTTCCAGTTGAGGTCAGATAGGCCCTTTCCCTACTAAACTTTTGGCTGCTACTGAAGACTTTCTTTTTAATCCAACGGGTATTTTAATTGTAGCTCGATTTTATAGTTTTTACTAATTTTATTTTTGTATTGTATCTTTGTAAACCGCTTAGAGACTGTTGTTGTTAAGTGGTATATAAATCATTTAAATAATTTTAAAAAACTCACTTGGGAGTAAGCTCCATTGAACTAATTCAGACTTAATTTTGAGTACATGTATAAGATTGCATTGTTAAAGACAAAGCTTGTAACATATAGTGCTGTAAACAAGCACTTTCTTTTGATTTTTCCATAACAACAGAGCGAGGATTAAAGTGCCTTTATTATTTTTATATTTTAAACACTGTTGTTACTGAGCAGGAGTTGTACGCAGTGGACCCAGTTTGCATGTAATGCTACTGTGTGGTTTAACAAACCACAAGATGTCTCACAGACAAATAAACCTTGGATTGTTTCTCCAAAGTTTTCTGTTTTTCAGCTACTCTTGCCTTTGTAGCTTGATGAATGGCTGGGGTGGGGTGATCAGGCAAGCCACGCTTAAGGAAAAGTGGTGGGCTTGCAGGAAATGCCAAGTAATAGTTAAAACAAATCAAGAACTACAAGCCAACAACAAACCATGGTTTCAGACAGTGGATTTTTTGGTAGTAAACAAGCCATAATTGAGCTGTTGGCAGGCTTCACACATAATGCTAAGCTGTGGTTTAACAAACCACAGTTTAACAAGCCATGGCTTAGTGTTTTGTACAAACCCAGGCCAGTCACTGCTTCATGTGTATTCACTGCAGTGTCCTGTGAAGATTCAAGGCCAAAACTGTAGTCAATACTTTTATCAGTGCTTTTAGAGTGTAATGAATCTCTTCCAGCCAAAATGCAGGAATGTAGAATGAAGAGCTAATTCTGCTTGTTTAAAAGAATAGAGTGATCCAGCACAATAGCATTCTCTGAAAATAACATGGATTTATTTTCTTGAAACAACATTGTGGGCTGCTGTTCTTCAAGGTGTCTGCTTATCTAATGCATCAGTACCTATCCCTGTTCAGTTAGAGGGTTTGGTTTAATTTAGACTAAATTTGTTTTTAATTGCCCTCATAGTATTAGAAAATTGGATTTGATATTCTTTATAAACACTTAAAGGCTATCAGTAAGGCTTCTATGCTTCTTCAATTAAAAAAAGCAAATGTTCCAACTAATTTGCTTCTATTTATATCCAATGCATTTCTGAAGTTCTGGATAGCTTGTGAGCTAAATGGAAGTGCTTTATTTATACCAAAGCTCAAAATTGGGATTCAATCTAGTTAAGAGCATGAGGAGAGATCACTAGTATGCTTTCTTAGTTCATGTAGAATATTCTGACGTTGGTTGCTGCTTGTTCTGCGTTTCAAAATGGCCCACAGCTTTCAAGAACTTGCCAATAAAAAGCAAGCAATTAATTGCCATCAAATTTCACTTTAGGAACATGCAATATTCTGGAAGTCTGTGGCTTTGTTCAAAACAACGATAAATAATGGTTTACTGCTACTTTTTGTCCCAGGCTGTGCTCCCCCTTTTGCCATGCTCTGTTCTTCTCCCATACAGCCAAGAGGCAAAGTGTGGAAACTTTTGCTTAAGTTCACTGTGCCTTCCCATGTCATTCAAGCTGGGAACTGTGGTTTATATAACGATCCATGGTCAGCTTCAAAATAAGACAAGTTCAAACCATCACCCAAGCATCTGAAACATTTCCTTTCCTAGTTCTGGAAGTAGTTCAGATGGCAGCTTAGTAGCAGTGAGTATACCTCCCTGGTATGTGTAAGTGTAATGGTTGAGGAGTGTTCTGAGCTTCCCAGTCACTGCCCCCTTTATCATGAGGTTGAAAGGATGGTTATCTCTTCGCCTCGCCCCCCCCCCCAAGTTCATACAGCTGAAGGAGTTAGATGGAAGAGTGGTGCTTTTTTGTACTTCCTCTTTCAAGGCCCAGATCAGAACTTGAGTTGTTGAACATTTGTGGAGTGACCGAAAGCATAGCTGGGGGGGAACCAAACTGGGAGACTCGAGAAAGAAAACGGATGTGGTGATGAGGGATGCAGGGGAGAAGAGAATGAGCAATGTGTGCACACATAGGATCCAGTTAAATGAAACCTCTTGAAACTGCATAATTGGTGCACAAATTTACCCCCCTCCCTCCAACCACAGTCAAGTTATCAATCACACCTATATCCATTGACAGAACGGTAAAAAAACCCCACTTCCAGTGGTTTCTGGTGTAGCCATTGTGCAAAAACATGGATCTGAGACACAGTTTTATGGAACCTCATAATTTCTACATCAAAATCATGGGTCAGCTCTGTCCGCTGATGCGTGCTTTGAGTTGTTGTCATCCTATGTCAAAATCATGAAGATTCATGGGGAATCTGTGTTACTGTGGCGCTGGCTGACAATAGATATGAAATTTTTAGTGCACATTCTACCCGCTGCTCACCCCCAAACCACAATCAGATTAAAACCTATTTCAAATCGTAGAGGGTGGTGTCCATGGCAAACTCTCGACATTTCCATATTATACCAACTGGTAACTGTGGTTCAACAGTAACTGGTTAGTTTCAATGAGCCTGCTCAAGATCAGTTATCACAGATTAGTTATACTTTTTAAATGTCCTTGGACCATCCTGCCACAGATCAAAGAGTGATAAAAGGTGCATTTTCTCCCAAATAACTGGACCCTGCAGTTGAAGAATCTTGGTCTCCGGGGCCACGAAAGACCATGGGAGGCTGTAAAAGCTACTAGATAGTACTTTGGAAAACATATATTAAACTCCAGGAGAGGTTTACAGTTCTGCAGTATACTATGTTCCTTAACCATACTCCCAATAATCACTGATAAATCAAGCTTCCTTCTCACCCAGCAGGTGGGGACTGAGTGAGGCACTTGAAAAGGAATAATATACTTGTGCAGCCAGGCTTTTTCAAGCAGCATTTCAAAAGAAATGTCTTGTTTTCCTTCTGACTTCTAATCAGAGCTGGAATAACTTGAAGCTAAAGCCTGAAAGGAAATGGGTAGCCCAAGCAGTAATGCAATGCACACAGTCTCATCTCAGGGTGTAAATGCACCCCTGTGGTTTCCACTCATGATTTATTGCTGACAAAAAGTTCTAAAAGGGGGTTACTGAATGGGGTTGGTGGAACTTTTCTCGCAAGATTATTAGTTGTAACCAGCTGCTCTCATCTTTCCCTTTGCATTTTGTCCTGCTTCATAACAGGTTTCCATTTTTGTTAGAAATGCAAGCGGTGAGAATTGAATCAGCTGTATTTCTGGTATATCTTTACCTGGAAGTTGCTAACACAAGAGAAAAATAGCTTTTGATCTGGAAGTTTTGATTTTTGGTAGCGTGCTGGAGTCAATTTTGTCTCTCTTTTTCTGTTTTCATTTTATTCTTGGTGGTCTTCAGCTATTTTATTACAAAAAAGAAAACACTGTCAGAAAATGTGAGACATTTCTACTCTGCTACCTGGGGAGAAGGATGAAATGAAGGCAGCACTTCTTCTGCAACAGTGTAGAGCAGTGAATTGACATGCTGTTTCTTTTCATGACACCAGCTATAATCATCAGTTTGTTTCTGTTCTCTTTTTTTCTACAGGTCGAGTTCTTTCGCAGACCACTCCAGGGACACCTCCAAAGACGGTGACTATCTCAGAAAGCGGTGTCATTGGGACTACTTTAAGTTCTGCTATACAGCAGACACCAAATAAGATAGCCATTTCTCCCTTGAAGTCCCCCAACAAGGTAAAAAGTCTATTCAGGTTTACAGTTATTTTGGTGTTGCTCTGAAAATGATCCGAAGTAGTAGGATATATTCCATTTAAACATATTTCACCTATTCAAAAGTGGTGATTCATAAATGTGGAAAGTGTGAGTTAAATTCTGTTAATCTGTATTTACCGCATTTTTCGCCCTATAGGACGCACTTTTTCCCCTCCAAAAATGAAGGGGGAATGTGTGTGCGTCCTATGGGGCGAATGCAGGCTTTCGCTGAAGCCTGGAGAGCGAGAGGGGTCGGTGCGCACCAACCCCTCTCGCTCTCCAGCCTTCAGGAAGCTCTCCACAAGCCTTGGGAGCCCATGGGAGTTCCCGTCGGGCTCCCTAGGCTTGCGGATAGCAGCCTGCATCTCAAAGCCTGGGGCGCGCTGTGCAGCCCCGGGCTTCGGTTCCCCGACCTGGTTTGGAGGCTGGCGGCGGGGAGAAGTGCGCTTCTCCCTGCCGCCAGCCCCACAAGCTCGGGGGACAGCGGGGAAGCGGAGCACCGCCATCCCGCTGTTCCCCGACCTGGTTTGGGCTTCAGGCAGATATCTGCAAGCCGTGGGAGTCCGGCGGGAAGTCGCGCCGGTCTCCCAAGGCTTGCGGAGAGCTGCCTGTTCTGGGGGCTGGGGTCAGGGGAAGCTCGGGCTTCCCCCGCCCCAGCCCCGCACCTGGGGGGGGGGAATAATTTTTTTCCTTTATTCCCCCCCCCCCCCAAAAAAAAACTAGGTGCGTCCTATGGGGCGAAAAATACGGTATTTAAAATGGTACCTGAGCTTCTAAGTGAAGAACAAGTAACCTGAGCTTCAAGCTGCCTATTTCAACCTGAGTTCGCTTAGTCGGTAGGGCATGAGGCTCTTCATCTTGGGGTTGCAGGTTCGAGCCCAACATTGAGCATTAGATTCCTGCATGGCAAGGGGTTGGACTAGATGACCCTCATGGTCCCTTCCAACTCTACAATTTTATGATTTATTTTAATCACGTTTCAAATGATCCACAACAACAAAACCTGTAAACTTACTGCCTCTGTTTCTTTTAATGAAATTGGAATTCCCAGATTACCAAACATCTACCAGCTGAGCAAAATTATCGGTGGGCACTTCCTTCTTGCCAGCAGCTTCTGATGCCTAAACTGTTGTAACTTGTTTACCAACCTGGTGCCCTGCAGCTGCTTTCAGTACCAGCCAGCAGATGGTGGTTGTAGTCCAAAATAGGTTGGCTCAATAGCATGAAAAGTCTTGTGCATTTGTATTCTGTTCTGATATTGAAGCTGAGTGAGCTGTAGTTGTGTGGAACTGTATTACAGAATGTTTTAGCCTAAGATCTTTGAGTTGTTAAGCAGCTAACAGTGGTGTCTGTCGCCTCGCAGCCTCCAAGCTCACCCCAGAAAGCAGTTGGTGTTCCTTTAAACGTAGCCCTGGGACAGCAGATTCTCACGGTGCAGCATTCAACACCATCTTCCCCCGGAAAGGCTGTAGCTAACAATACAACTCAGGTATGCAGCATTCTGGCTCTTGTTCTGCAAGCCTCACCATCAGAGTCCGACTCACAGCTCTGCATAGTTTCAGACACTGTTAACTGTTTATCCATCAAACTTTTGCTTTTGTTCTGATGAGTTGAAATGATACGCTATTGGGAGAAATAGCTTAAAGTAAATTTGGTCACAAACTGGTGCTTACTGTATCTGACATCATTAATACAAAGTGATAATGCATTTCAAGAGTTTATTGATCTGTGCTTTAAAATGAAGCACAAGGGGGAATAATGCTGACTCACTAGAAACTACTTCTTTGCCAACAGTAAAAGAGAGGCTGATATATTGACATCACATAAATAATTTTACAACTATTTTAACAGGCTGTGAAATCTGCAGTGCAGACCCTTACTATGGGGGGAGTGAGCACATCTCAGTTTAAGACTATCATTCCCTTGGCAACAGCACCCAATGTTCAACAGATTCAGGTACCTGGAAGCAAATTCCATTATGTCCGGCTTGTAACTGCCACAACAGCCAACAGCTCAGCACAGCCAGCCACTCAGAATCCCAGCATCAGCACAGCATCTCTTCAGCAAGGTTAGTAGTCTCCATAGTTGAATGTTTTCACGACAGTTTGGGAAGTGCTTAACAGAAATGCAAATACAAAGGGCATTAAGTAGGCATATGTTTAACATTCCGTGTTCTCCACCGTTGCTTTGTGCTGGTTGTATGTCCACTCCCAAGTAGGAAAGGTTTCCTAATACTTGTTGGACTAACGGTTTAGCCATGAATGTTCATTGTTGATCTTTGACCAAGATTGGGGTGTCCCCATTTATCAGGCAGCCTCCCCTTCTCAGTCCCACCTCCATTGCAATAATTAGGTTTTTTTAAATGAACAGCTTCCAGCAGTGCAAATGCAAACTATTTTTAAAGTTGTAATTGCCACTTAGGGGGTGATATACATTCCTTAGCCATGAAAAGTGTCAGATTGGAAACACTGCTTGTTTGCCCTTAATTTTAGGAGACGTTGCAGATGTATGGTCTTTTTGTGTTGTGTTGCTTTGTTTCACCATGATTTGTCTAGGAGTTGATCAAGTAAATGGTAAACAGCAAAAGTTTGAGGTGTGTGTTGTTGTTCTATCCAAAATTCTGGAAAAACTCATTTAAAATATTTTTTTTCTGTTAAATGATTTCAGCATGTAACAATGCCATAAAAATAGATAACGAAATATCCCACCCTAACCCGGAAGCTGGTGTTCAGGCAATACATACAAAAGAACAACAAAACCAAAATGGCCCTACCTTTAGTATACAGGAGTAACAACCAGAGAAGCTGCATCCTGTAAACATATTTGCACAGAAAGTTGCATATTGTGTCTCATGTTGTTTCTTTTGAGCAGCTAAGCCAATGGTGGTGAATGCAACCCCCGTGAGGATGTCTGTCCCAATTGTTCCAGCAACGCAGGCAGTCAAACAAGTGAGTTTTGCGTCCGCCTACGTACTTAATACGTATTTCTGGTTTTGTACAGTTGGAATTTCCAAAGTAACTTCTCCTGTTGATTTGCAAAGAATAAGATCTCATGTGCAATGAAGGCATCATGGCAATTTCCTTTCCTTGCAGGTGGCGCCCAAACCAATTAGCACAACTTCGCAGATAGTTACTACAAGCCAGCCACAGCAGAGGCTAATAATGCCTGCCACACCACTGCCACAGATCCAGCCAAACCTCACCAACCTTCCCCCGGGCACAGTGCTGGCTCCAGCCCCTGGTGCAGGGAATGTAGGCTATGCAGTTCTCCCGGCTCAGTATGTCACACAGGTATGGCATTGATGTGGAGATGAAATTGACCAAAATATTTAACGAGCGTGTGATGCTTTATAGTGTATAGATTCTTTTACCAAAAATGACCCACTTGGGAGTTAAGGCCAGAAGAATTTCAGAGTTTCCAATGTCTGTGGACACAAAATAAGTGCTAGAAATAAGGTAGGCATAATCCATTGTTTTCTAATCTTTGATACCCAAGACGTTGGGCTTTTTTTCTCCCGCTTTTGGACTAACTGTGGAAGCACACCGTTGTATTGAAGTGGATACACACATTCCCTCTCCCAGGATGTTTTTCCCCTGGAATTTTCCCAGGCTGCCAGCTGTGCTGCAGGTTGTATCAGGGCACCTTTCCACATGGGGAGATGTCGATGCCCATATGTTGGCAGGAAAAAAACCACAGTCCTGCACAGGACCTTCTTGAAGGACATGGTTGCATTTCACTTTAGCCCTTCTCTCATCACACTAGTGTAACGCAGCACAGTTCGGGAACTGCTAGCCTGATGAAACTTACTGATAGTAGCACTAGCACAAGATGCTACATATGCTTGGAACGCGTGTTAGACAGGCAAGACTGAGGAACACCTGTGGATTGCTGCTGTCTTCTTTTGGAAAACATGGGATAGAAAATTGCATGTAGAGCAGCTGCATAGAGGCTTACCGGTCCAAATCATTGAGAGTAGCCCTCTCATGGAAAACAGCAACATCCTCCACGCTCTCCCTTGTAGCCAGATAGTCTGGCAGAGCTGAAAGAAATGAGAGCTTCAGTGTGACTTAATTCATGAAGTAGATGGCCAGGTGAAATTCCTTTGGTGCACGGCCCAAGCAGATGATGTATCTTCTGCCAGAAAAGGAGATTAGGAAAAATTTACCCCACCAGCAATTGAAATACAAAGCAGGCAATAAAGAAGGAGCCTTTCAACATGGATGGAAAGAGGAAGGACTATTGTTAGCCATCATGACAGCTGAGAAGAGATGGTTGCCAAAATGATGATACTCTGGTTTTGTAAATGCACAATCTCATTCCAGCCAGCTTGGAGGATTGCTTTGAAAGAAAGCTGAGTTCCAACTGTTCCCAAACAAAGCTGAAAATGGAAGATCTTCTTTGCTGGAAAAATCAGACTTCTCTCTGGAGTGTAAAGTTCAAGTGCCTTCTAAGAATTAAATAATAGAAGACTGTGGACTGCATGGAGATAAGCGGAAAATAATTTTAATAACAGAGAACAAGAGTAAAATCCCTTTAAATACCTTTATGGGGAAATGAGAATATGGGATTCTGAATCTAAAAACAATAAAATGGCTGGAAAAGCAAGGGCAACTGATGAAATTTATTTTATGTGTTAACCCACCATCACTATGCCTCAAGGCCATGAAGGTCATCAGAAATTCATCTGGTTAACAAAAGGGTGTTGTCGGGGAGACGTAGGACCTCAGCTGTCTTCCTCTTTGAAAATTTCTCTGCTTCTCCAAAGGAAGCAGGCATGAGGGATTTTTCAGCTTGCAAACAGCTTTCCTAGCTAACGCAGTCCTAGCAGAAGCTCGTCTGCAGGTGGTTCCTGTCCCTAAAGTGGAGAGAGTGGTGAAAAGCAGAGAGCTGATTGCACAAGAAGGTGATTTCTTATGGCCAATATGTAGCATGTTAATGGTTTTGTCACTGGAAAAAGTACAAGGAAAAGCTATGTAAACTGACACCCCCTCCGCCACTTTTCCAGCTTCACTCCAAAGGAAGCATGCATTCTGAATCAAAATAGGATACTTGGAGTAAGTCCCTAGTTTTCCATAATTCCTAGTTTTCCATAGATATTTTCTGCTGCTACCACAAAATGAGTTCCAGCAGTCCTCTTTCAGGTATGTGAAAATCCCCATATAGTTTAGCAACAACAAAAAGATCAAAAGAAAAGTGTATGCTGCTTTGACAGGCTCTTTGGCAGGCATAGGCAAACTCGGCCCTCCAGATGTTTTGATACTACAGTTCCCATCATCCCTGACCACTAGTCCTGTTAGCTAGGGATCATGGGAGTTGCAGTCACAATACATCTGGAGGGCTGAGTTTGCCTATGCCTGCTCTTTGGGCTATATAATAGTGCAGCTGTGGAGGAATTCTAATGGGATTATAAATGTAAAAACCGCTCTATGTATTTCCCAAATAAAGTTTTTTCCTACTATTTTTTATCTGACCTTGAAACTTAGGCATTAGGAATTGAAGGAGCTTTGACAACGTAAACTGCTAATCAGGTGTAATATTTTAATTTAACTCTCAAACAGACTTTTAGTCAAATGGAGTGTTATAGTTCCTGAATTTTTTAATCCTGTCACAAAAAAGTGTGGTGCTATGAGACATTATTGTTATTTTTATGTTTAGACAGGTTTTTAATCTAGTTACAACAGTCCTCTTAGAACAGTGTATCATAAGAGGTGTGAGGCTTCCATTAGCACTAGAAAATTAGGTACACATTAAACATGAGGTTATAATCCAGTTTCCAGGACAAAAGCCCTCCAGTCTAAAAATAGTAGTGAACATCTTCTTCTGACTCTTAATGACGGAATAAAAAGTGTTTGGCCGGCTATTTGCGCAAGTACTAATCTGCAAACGGTATGTCATGTACTGACTTCGTGTTCTGACTTTGTGAATTTATTTATTTTTAGCTGCAGCAGTCATCCTACGTATCAATAGCAAGCAATGCCAATCTTAGTGGGACATCTAGTATCCAGACCCAAGCCCGCCTGCCATTCAATGGGTGTGTATTGTGTAGATGTGTTTTAAATAATCATTGCGCAGCACGGAAAGACAGAGGATTGGGAGAAATATTTGGAGTTGTTCGGTGTTCAGCTGCTGAAGTGGTAGGGCATCTGCCTTACATGTAGGAGGTCTCTGGTCTCGGAATATCCAAATAGGGTTGATATTTTGCTTGGTCCTAAAAAGATACTGCCCAACTGTGAATTTTTGCAGGTTTTTTTTTCTTATGTGCCAGCCCAGTTACATTTTGCTTTATATGAAACCAGAGTCTTAAAACAGATAAAGATCTTACAGATGTAAAAACAATTCTCTCTACCTATAAAAACTAGCTAAAATTATTTAAATCCTACCCAGGTTCCAAAAGGAAAAGTAATCCCACATTAGTAGGGCAGGCACACCAAACACCTCTGCACATATTTTTATTCCTAATGAAGAGACTGAACAATCTTGGTCAAGCGTATTGTTTCTCGTGGTTTGTTTATATGGGGGTAGTTCAATAGATCCCAAATATCTGGGCACACTTTGTTGTTACACCTGAAAAAATTAATTTTAGAATGTGGAAGAGTAAGACTTAGGACTGCTTTTTGAAGAGCCCAATACCTCCCCCCCCCCCCCATGCATGAGTCACTGATATGGGCATGCCTGCTTAACTGAAAGGACACAGCCCCAAAGAAGCAACTTTTAGGGAGACACAACAGGAAACAGCCTCATGAGGCCAGGTGAATTTGCTGAGTCTTTACTTTTGGAGTGACTGAATGATCCACTTACAGCTGATGCTCATGTAAAGCAGAATTACTAGTCCCTGACAGAAACTAAGCAGAAGAAAGCAACGCCAGAGCAGGTGATCATTCAGAGAAACAGTTGATAGCCTCTGTTATGCATTGATACAACGGACTTATAGGACAGTTAAACTGATTTGGTTTTTTATCCTGATGCAGTAGCATTTTCCTTCTGGCACCACAGTTTGGGAATTAATTTTCTGATAAGTCATTTGGTGGAACCACTTGATCTGGAGGCACCTAAGATGCTCCTGCTCTCTGACCTTGGCTCAGGGTGGGCTAGGTTGTGTAGTCAGAACTCTGGGGAACAGATGGGTCAATGGTCCCATTATTGTTATTGCACATCTCAAATGACGCAATAGCTAATCAACATTTTGTCGTTTGGGCCAAAAAATGACTGAAGTCATTAAAACTGTTTTACAGAATAATTTCCTCCGAATCGGCAAATCGCCCCAGAAAGCCATGCAACTGTACAAAATCACTGTGTCTTAAGCTGTAAGTATAACTGTTTTACTTTTTGCCATCTTGAAATGTTAAAAGTAAAACCCTGTTTTTCCATCAGCAATAAAGTGCATGCATTACAGCAGAGGTAGCTAAAATCTTATTGGGCTTCCAGCACAGCCACTGCTCAGGGTTGTGGTCTAGCAGCACGTTAAACCCATTACAGATAAAAACTTGTGTTAGAGGAAGATCAAGTAGAGGCCACATTTCCCATATTTAAGGTTGTTATCTTAATCTCACTCTGCGGTAGATACTATCTTTTGCATTTTAGACTTGGATAAAACTTGCGCACTGCTGCTGAGCACCATGTGCGTTATAGGATGAGGCCTCCTTGTGTAGTGATGTGTTCTTGAGATCAAGATATGTGAGTGGGCAAAGAGGCAAAACGACGTTGCCTGCAACACATCCTGGTTGGCTGAGTAGGAGGTTCAAGCAACTTTTCAGTATGCTGAATGCAAGCTCCTCCCGGTTCTAATTTAATGGCTACTAAGTTGAAGGGGGGGACGCGGGTGGCGCTGTGGGTTAAACCACAGCTTGCTGATCAGAAGGTCGGTTTTTCGAATCCCCGTGACGGGGTGAGCTCCCGTTTCTCGGCCCCAGCTCCTGCCAACCTAGCAGTTCGAAAGCACATCAAAGTGCAAGTAGATAAATAGGTACTGCTCCGGCGGGAAGGTAAACGGCGTTTCCGTGTGCTCCTCTGGTTTCGCCAGAAGCGGCCTAGTCATGTTGGCCACATGACCCGGAAGCTGTACGCCGACTCCCTCGGTCAATAAAGCGAGATGAGTGCCGCAACCCCAGAGTCGTCCGCGACTGGACCTAATGGTCAGGGGTCCCTTTACCTTTTAAGTTGAAGGGGGAAAAGGCCTGCCCTTTCCTTTTCCTTCAGGGCCAAGCCACACTAGCTTTCTTCTTTGTGGGTGGAGTGTTGGAAGCCCTTTCTCTCCAGAGCTGCAAAGCCCCCGCGGTTCTGGCCTTGGGATTTTTTTTCTCCGCGAAACTTGTGACAACAAAGATGGAGAGTTGTTGTTAAACCCACTTGGAAGGCTGACCTGCCTGCCGTGAGTGTGGCTGGAGGAGCCATGCAACCCCTTGCAATCCACGCTTGTTGTGCCGTCCTTTTGGGCGTTTTGTGTTCAAGCATCACGCGAGATTTCCCTTTCAGGTACTGCGATTGCTTTGCCAATGGCGAGTTCTGCAACAACTGCAACTGCACAAACTGCTATAACAATCTGGACCATGAAAATGACAGACAGAAAGCAATCAAGGTAAAGCTCTTCCCTTTCTAAAGCAAAACCAAACCTGGACAAAAAGACTTTTGTCTTTTGTGACCGGATGAAATGGTGTCTGCCAGTTCCTCCTGTGAAAGTCTGGGTTTGCGTCTCCAACACTTGCATGTGGTGATGGATTTCTTTGCATCTGCCTTGCTAGGCCTGCCTTGACAGAAACCCAGAAGCCTTCAAGCCTAAAATAGGGAAGGGGAAGGAAGGCGAGTCGGACAGGCGGCACAGCAAAGGCTGCAACTGCAAGCGGTCTGGATGTCTCAAAAACTATTGTGAATGCTACGAGGTAAGACCCAAAGTCTGCTGTATTTCTCTCCTCTCTCAGTACTTTTTTGTCACTGCCCTCCCTGGTTCATTCTTGCAACATCTCCACGGCGGTTCCGTTTGTTTTGTTTTTTAACACACTTATATTAGGCTCATAAATGTTATGTGAAATACTAATACAGTGATACCTCTGGATGTGAACGGGATCCATTCTGGAGCCCCGTTTGCATCCTGAAGCAAACGCAACCCACGTCTGCTCGTGGGCGGGTCGCGATTCGCCGCTTCTGCACAATGCGCGTGACGTTATTTTGAGCGTCTGTGCATGCGCGAGCGGCGAAATGCAGAAGTAACGTGCTCCTTTACTTCCGGGTCACTGCGGAGCGCAACCCGAAAATATTCCTTCCGAAGCTACTTCAATCCGAGGTATGACTACCTCTACAGTGGTACCTCAGGTTACAGACGCTTCAGGTTACAGACTCCGCTAACCCAGAAATAGTACCTCGGGTTAAGAACTTTGCTTCAGGATGAGAACAGAAATAATGCAGCGGGAGGCCCCATTAGCTAAGTCATACCTCAGGTTAAGAACAGCTTCAGGTTAAGAACGGGCCTCCAGAATGAATTTAAGTTCTTAACCCAAGGTACCACTGTATCCCTATTTTAAATCCAAGGCTATCTTCAGCCACAGGAAACCTCTTAAATAAAAATTCCTTCAGTGCTTCTGGAAAAGACCCAGGCTCTGACTTTGGGCAACCGCCACAGGGAAAGGAGTTCAGAGCCAGGAAGTAGCTTAACAAAGGCATTCTGCCATGTTTCGCTTACTGTGTCACATCCATATAACTTCAAGAGCCTCTTGCAGACTTGACTTCTACCGATAGGAGAATGGGAGAACGAAAATCTCCAGTAGTTGAAGGATTATATCCCCTAATTTTGCAACATAATGAAAGATCAGTGATGCACTATTGCAGATTAGGCAGTCATATTTATCCAGCTGATGTTGCACTGAAAGGTGTGTGCTAAACAATACAGTGGTGCCTCGCAAGACGAAATTAATTCG
Organism: Podarcis filfolensis; assembly: GCF_964270895.1. Lineage (NCBI taxonomy): Eukaryota > Metazoa > Chordata > Lepidosauria > Squamata > Lacertidae > Podarcis > Podarcis filfolensis. Next base: position 64,660,807 of record NC_139610.1, read on the forward strand.
TTCCGCAAGTTTTTTCTTCTTGCGAGTTTTTCGTCTTGCGAAGCACGGTTTCCCATAGGAATGCATTGAAAATCAATTAATGCGTTCCTATGGAGACCTCTTGCCAGGCTGGCGGTGCGGAGAAGGGCTTTTCTCCCCACCGCAAGCCTTCAGGACAGGTACGGGAACAGAGGGGAAGGTGCGCAGTGCTTCTCCTCTGTTCCCAGGGCTTGCGGTGGGAGGAGGGTTTTTCCTCCCCACCGCCAACATTCAGAACAGCATTCTGAATGTTGGCGGTGGGAAGGAAAACCCTCCTCCCACCGCAAGTCTTCAGGACAGCCATCCGAAGGCTGGCGCGGGGAGAAGGTCTCTCCGCCCCACCGCCAGCCTTCGGAGGAGGTCCGAGGACAGTGGGGGAGACGCGCTGCGCTTCCCCGCTGTCCTGGAGATTTCCCTATGGGCTTTCGTCTTGCAAAGGAAGCCCATAGGGAAATTCGTCTTGCGAAGCGCATCGAAAAACGGAAAACCCTTTCGTCTAGCGGGTTTTTCGTCTTGCGGGGCACCACTGTAATCATTTTGAATACATGAATAAATCTGTGATTTTACAACACACAGCAAAACAATACCTCAAAGACGGCCTCTCCCCATATGAACTGATCTGGACCCTGTGAAAATCATCTGAGGCCCTTCTTCCTGTGCCTCTTCCACGAGAGGCCCGAAGGGTGGCAAAATGAGAATGGGCCTTTTATACATTGGCTCCCGATTTGTGGAATGCTCTCCCCGGGGAGGCTCGCCTGGCGCCTGTGTTACATATCTTTAGTGCCTGGCAAAAATTGTTCCTCTATAACCAGGCTTTTAACATTCTATGGCTTTCTGCAGCGCCTGCAAGACAGAGCTGTTCTGCCTGGCCTTTGGTTTGGACTTAGTCTGACCCTTATGTTTCCCTCCCCTTATGGTTTTGATCTATGGGCTACTATTAAAATAAGGCTGCATTTTAAATTGTATTTTTAACCTGTATTTTAAATTGGTTCCCCCCCCCCCCCATTATGTTTTTATTGTAATTTTACTGGTGTTAGCCTCCCTGAGCCCAGCCTTGGCCGGGGAGGGCAGGGTATAAATAAAATTTTATTATTATTATTATTATTAAACGTGTTTCTAGAAAGGGTTTGTTGTGCTTTTCTTTTATTATGTATTTTGTGTTCTCATTTCGTATTTTTATGTTGCGAACTGCGCTGTGAACTTTGGATGAAGGGTGCTATACAAATTAAATAAATGAATGAATAGGCTTTTGTTTTTCTCCTGTTCAGGCAAAGATCATGTGTTCTTCAATTTGCAAATGTATCGGCTGCAAGAACTTTGAAGAAAGCCCAGAGCGGAAGACGTTGATGCACTTGGCTGACGCTGCTGAAGTGCGAGTCCAGCAACAAACTGCCGCAAAGACAAAGTTGTCCTCGCAGATTTCAGACCTGCTGACAAGGCCAGCCCCGGTGTTGACCAGCGGAGGGGGAAGGTGTGCTTACCTCCATTTTGTTGATGTCATGCAGTCTCTTCTGTGCTGTTAAACAATGCTGTAGGTTGAGAGAAATAGAGGGCATGGAAATAACTTTTGGGGAGCAGAGTGCCTCCTTCTGCCTCACTTGCCTGGACTCCTATTTTATTCTGCTGTTCTTGCAATTGCTAGACGTGGAACAAGTACCATATTTTTCGCTCTATAGGGCGCACCGGACCATAGGGCGCACCTAGTTTTGTGGGGGGGGGGAATAAAGAAATAAAAATTATCCCCCCCCCCCCAGTCCCAAAGAGCAAAGAAGCCAAGACTTTTCTTGGCTTCCGCTTTAGCCACGCACAACCTCTCCAGCCGGGAGAAGCTTCACGTGGCTTTGGGAGAAGCCAAGACAGCGAGCGGGATGGATCCTGCTAGCTGTCTTGGCTTCCTTTTTAGCCACGGGGCTGGGGCGGGGGAAGCCTGAGCTTCCCCAGCCCTCAGAACGGGTCCGGGAGCGGGGGCGAGGTTGCGCAAAACCTCGCCTTCGCTCCCGGAGCTTGCTGCTATCCGCAAGCCTTCTGAGCCCGGTGGGAACTCCCGCCGGGCTTCGAAGGCTTGCGGATAGCTGCCCAAAGCCCGGGATGCGCAGCGCTGTGCTCCCCGGGCTTCAGGCTGCAGGCTGCTATCCACAAGCTTTCGGAGCCCGGCGGGCACTCCCGCTGGGCTCCGAAGGCTTGTGGATAGCTTCCTGAAGCCTGGAGAGCAAGAGGGTCGGTGCGCACCGACCCCTCTCGCTCTCCAGGCTTCAGCGAAAGCCTGCATTTGCTCCATAGGACGCACACACATTTCCCCTTCATTTTTGGAGGGGAAGAAGTGCGTCCTATAGAGCAAAAAATACGGTACATAGTACTACACATTAATGGGTGTGTGTACATGCTGTTTCCCTGCCTTTTCCCTTTAGCTTTTAAGGGCTTTAAACCCCTTTAAACCTGGAGGGAGGGATCTGTGGAAATGATGAATGAAAGTCATTGTCAGCCTGGATTTCTAAAGATTGTGGAGAAAAAGAAAAGCACATTGCTATTCTCACGGAAGTGTGTGTTTGAGGAACTGCATCTGATCTTCCTTGCTTTTACAGATAGATACCTTGATACTTAATTTAGGAAAAAAGGAGTCTGATTGTCAGTTATAATGCGCTAAGGCTTGTTCTTGTTTTCTTCTAGGTTGCCATTTACGTTTGTAACGAAGGAAGTTGCCGAAGCGACGTGTGACTGCTTACTTGCACAGGCGGAGCAGGCCGAGAAGGCAGGAAAGTCGAAGGCAGTAGCAGAACGGATGATTCTAGAGGAGTTTGGACGTTGTCTGATGAGAATCATTAATTCGGCAGGAAAGTCCAAAAGCGACCCTTGTGCCATGAACTGCTGACTCTTGAAATGAGCTGTGGTCTGAACGGGACACTAAAAGGCACAGGGACACTTTTTAGTTCACATCAGATGTAGTTTTAGTCCATTCTTAATTTGGTGCTGCTTAGTTTTCATTGGTGTATGTTAATATTGAAGCTTTGTAATGATGTGTACCTTTTTAACTCAACACTTTTACTTAATGCATATGGCGTGTATCTTTGTCCTCTCAACTTCATGGGACTGCACAGAGTTGAGATTCTCCCCCCCCTCCCGCCCCCATTTCTCTCTTAAAAAACGTTTCTTCTGGCAATTCTTTTTAAATTATTATTATTTGCAATGTATAGTGTTATATTTTGTATGCAGGTGGGTGGGAAGACATCTGACAGACAGGCTTTCAGGAACACCTCTTTGCAAACCCAGTTGAAATGACATTTGGCCAGCATCACAACACAGATTTTGTTGCAAAAGCGAATAGCAGTACATCCTTGGATAAAGCAATGTTGAAAGGAAGTCAGTTAAAATAAATATTTGCTAGAAAGCAGTAGTTGCCTTGTTAGCCACAGTCCTGACTTCAGCGGGGAAGTTTATTGTGCAGATCTTACTATTATTATATATTAAGAATAACGCATTATCAGAACTAGACCCAGAAATATCTAACTATGATATACAAAAAATCAAGGTGAAAATTTATATCATAGCCTCAAACAGCATAAAACAACATTTATAGTAAGTTTTTTAAAAATAATGTATCACTGTAATACATATTCCAAATTTTAATAAACTGTTTTCATTCGATTTCAAAGAGATTATCAATATGTTGTTTGACAAATTTTAATGTTGCTAGGGATTTTTAAAAACATTTCTGCTAGGTCCCAAATGTTAGCCAACCACCTCTGAAGGTTTGAAGGCAAATATCTCTCTCTGTCTTGAATCTAGCTATCCTTATAAGGCAGTAATCAAGTTTTCATGTAACTTCCTGATCTTTTTAAGAGTGTGCTCTTTGAGATATGTGACTATAATTGCCAAAGGATCTTCTGGTAGCATTAATACCACTTATATTCATTGATACCTTACAACTCCCCCAAATCATTTAAGCTTTGTACCCTTCCAGTGCATGAAGTTTGGGGGGGGGAATCATTTATTGGGTTAATGATGGAAGATGTAAGCAATGTTTGATGATGCTACGTACCCTCTAAAGAGCACTTTGCAATGTGCCACACCTTTTAAATTAATATATGGGTGCAAGGGGAGCATAACTCTTAGTCTATATAAAAGGTTACATGGTTTTGCTCACTGAATAGCCCCAAACCATTTCCCCAATATCCAGATACCAGCCAGGATCCCCAAAGCACATGAGTACTTGTGTGCCTCTTGAGTTTCTCAAACAGCAGTTTCCCCTTCCCTCAGACTCCATAGCAAATTGTTTTGAAGGGGGATTTTGAAAATGAATTTGCAGTTGGCCTGGAGGGGGGAGGGAGTAAAAAAACAAAACAAAACCCATTAAGGGCAGCTAAAATGGCTCTTTGGATTCCAGCTAGCCAATGGGAATACTTAATGGTTCAAGGGTGTCTTCAAATGACCTACTTGGGTTTTATTTTAAATGTGATCAGTGAGGTGTTGAGGGTTAAAACTTCTAAAGATGTGGTGTTTTATTGTGTTTTAGCAATGTGGTAGTCCCCTGCAGATTTGAGGAGGCTGCACTCTATGGCCTCAATACAACACTGCTTCACTTAATCCCATTGAGTTTGACAGATTTAAGTGCACCTGTGTCTGTTAGATTGTGGCTACAGTGCATCAGACAACAGAGCTTTCCATTCAGAAATTTATCTGAAGTAAACTGCATCTGCCTTGCCACTCGCTGTGTCATTTTGTTTTTGTTTCTGTTTTTGTATACACCTCAAGTTTTAGCTTACTTATTAAAAAGTATATTTTAGCAGTACTGTGGCTGACACGCCCTAGTAAGACAAAGCTAAACCTCATAATTCCTTGGTGGAACAGAACCCCCACTCCACACCCCCCCCCCATGAAATAGCATTATTTTGGGTCGAGATGCTTCAAAGTGAAAGCCTTTGTAACAAATATTATTAAATTGCTAAACACACTTGCATGGTTTTCTAATGCAGCAAATGATTCAATCATTCTAAGTTTCATGAATGGATATAAATCTCATGCTTGAATTAGCAAGCACTTGCTATTATCTTAGTCTGCTCTGTAATACTTCAGTTCTTTACCCCCAAAGGGACAGCATAGAACTGTACATATATATTTTGTTTTGTAACTGTGTATGTATGCACATAGCAGGCTGGCATATACGTACACTTTACCCTGAAAGGGAAGCTGTTTTTCCTTTTACCAGAATTGTTTTATGAGTAGAACTCTTGACTTGGAGTCAAAAGTCAGTGTGTTACCTTTTCAGAGTAGATGGTGAAGCTCACCTTTTTACTAATTCCATAAGTGTCCATACGATAAGAGATGTATAAATGTAAATTAGTGTAAGTGGATAAAATAATACTTGATCAAGTTATTTTTTTGAACATGCATACTTTGATCTAGAACTAAACATGTGTTTAATTTTGTACATACTCTGTGTCTTATTCTAACTTGCACCTTTTGTGATGTGTATTTATAAGTGTGCAGAAAACCTTTTGTGAAGTTTGGATTCCGGTTGTAGATTATGTATGATGGAATTGCGTGTAAAAGATATGAAGAAGGTGCAATCAAAGATGTACTTTTCTGTCCCCCACTCCCCCCCCCCTTTTAGAACAAGCTTTTTCCTGTATTTAGCTTGGTTCTTACCGTCTTCTTACTCTTGCTTTTGTGTTTTTGAACATGGTTCCCTGCATGAAACTGCTGAACAAAGTTAGTTAAAATTAACATCGAGATACTGGGAGGAATCTACGAAACACTTGTGCAGTACAACGTCTCCAAATTAGTGTTTCTCCTGCATTTCCGGCATGATTGGAAAATGCCCAGCTGGAATGCTTTTGTATCATACCGATTGTCAGCAGATTTTGAGAGGGGAGGGTATCGGGGATTAATTTTCTAGTTCTGGTTTACATCTAAAATAGATTGAAATTTATATTTACTAGACCTATTCAAAGAATACACTTTTCTATATTGTAAAAACAAATGTCAGATAAATCACAAAGGAAAAAAATAAAAAGTTTATACTATTCTGTACAAGTGAATGTTTGCACTTTTTTCTTTGATAAGAACCTTTACATTCCTCATTACTACCAGGTTTTATTAGCATTATGAGGGCCAAAATGAGGCAATTTCCTTGAGAGGAATTTGTCCGAGCTTTAAATGCTTTATCATCTTAAATCCTCAGTATGTTCAATGTAGAATTTCTTCTCTTTCCTCCCCAGCTGTCTCCTTCCCATACAGTTTTCCATTTTCCCTGTTGAACAGGACGTAGCCTTGGTTTTATTTGATTCATCATTTGTTCCCCATAATTCACTGGCAAGTCATGTTCCTTCTCGCTTTACAACATTGCAAAACCATGGCATTTCGCTTAGCCCTCCTATCAGATGTCAAATAGATAAACAATTACATGACTTTCCATAGACATCTGAAGGCAGACCTGGATCAAGAAGCTTTTAATGTCTGTTGTTTCGTTGTGTGTTTTATATATTCTGTTGGAAGCCACCAAGAGTGGCTGGGACAACCTAGTCAGATGGACAGGATGCAAGTAATAAATTATTATTATTAATATCCCACTCTGGATGGTTTGTGAGAGCCACACTCACCATCAACATTGGGCAATACTGGTGTGCTTTGGCACAGGCCTCAACTCTGCTGAAGGTGAATGACGATGCTGCTGCTGTTCTCTTCTGTCAATGAAAACTAATGTTACTACAGGGCTGAGGATATAAAACAGGAATGCTCAACCTCATTAAAACTAGGCTGTTTTGTGTAGTCCTCAGTGGTAAGCATGCTGTGATAGCTTCATAACTTCATGCACTTTAACGAACAGCCATGTTGCAGGGTAACGGGAGAAAGAAGGCTGTATGTTGTTAGGAAAGGGCACACATTTTTTATAATTGCATTTCTCTGAATTTTAGCCAAGAATTCGGCCTCTTCTCAATGGGAAGACCCATCAACGTCCTCTCCAGTTTCTTAAGTCCACAACTTGACTGCACAGCCAAAGTCTTGCGTGCAGCGGCTCCCAGTGCTTTGTAAACATTGGCTGGATTCTCCAGGAGTGGAAACTTTTTAGAGAAAAGTCATTCTACTAACTTATCACTGATTTTCGTTGCACCATCATGTGGAAGCAAGCCCTAATAAGCAGGAAGTGTTCCTTTCCCAAATACTACACTACTACAAGTTACAGGGAACCAGGCAGAGGGCCTTCTCGGTAGTGGCACCCGCCCTGTGGAGCGCCCTCCCACCAGATATCAAAGAGAAAAATAACTACCAAACTTTTAGAAGACATCTGAAGGCAGCCCTGTTTAGGGAAGCTTTTAATGTTTAATAGGTTATTGTATTTTAGTGTTCTGTCGGAAGCCGCCCAGAGTGGCTGGGGAAGCCCAGCCAGATGGGCAGGGAATAAATAATAAATAATAATAATAATAATAATAATAATAATTATTATTATTATTATTATTATTATTATTATTATGACACGGATATGAAAGGAGTCCTGTGCAACAAGGCATCTCATATGATTTCTCAACAGCCTGTGAGGTAGGACAGGCTGAGAGAGGCTTTGGCTGGCGCCACCTCCAGGTCGTACACGCGGGGAGCTTTCATGGGAATTCAAGCCCTGGTCACCCAGGGTCAGAGTCAGAAACCGTAGCCACTAGGCCATACTGCTTCCTTCCTGGACGTCACAGACTTCTTATAATAATATTTTCCCCCACTCCCTCAGGCTGAGCTCAGAGCGGCGTCGCTCTAGGGCTCCGCATCTTTGTAGTGAGAGCCCTATCGAACCGAAAGCACGGGTGGGTTTCGCAAACCGCCCGCGTCAAGGAGAAACGTACACGCAGGTCTACATCTTTCGTAGCTCTACGTGCTCGCCACCGTTCGTTGAAAGGCCGTTCAAACCGCCGCCCTCGCGGATTCCGTTTTCCTTATTGGCTCCCCTTCCTTGCCTGGAGCCCTTTCTGATTGGCTCGCGCTTCCTCTCCGTGTGTGTATATAACCGTTCTTCTCATTGGTCAGTTCTTCTTTAAGGCTCCGTACTTCCGATTGGTTGCTTTTCCTTTCTATCATTCCAAATAACGTACTTCACTCGCGTACCAAAAGCGGAAGAGGATGTCAGGGCCCAATCAAAAGCAGCGTACGGCTAAGAGCCAATGAGAGCACGGCCGCGCTAGGCGCGAGGTTGGCTATACCCGCGTGCTTTGGCAATTCAATTCCTTTCGGGTTTCGTCCTTGGTGGAGTGCGGGTCTCTGCGTAGAATATGGGGGTTTTACAGTAGCTTTGTACTTAGGTTCATTTAACGGGGTGGGCGGACGATTATTATGACTACTGTTGTTATTTTTCGTCTTCCCCCTTTAAATGTATTTAATTTAAAATTTAATATATTAATTTAAATGTATTTAATTGCTACTAATTTGGAGTCTAGTGAGAGGCACTTGAAAAATTGCCGGGGGGGGTACCCAAAACATTTTTTTCCAATTTATTGGGGGAAGCTGGGGACCCCCACTCCGTTTTCTGTAGTCTTTTCCAGACCTTCAGGCTTGAGTGGAACTTTTCACTGTGATGAGGTGGGTCCATTTCTTCAGGTTAAGGGAGAGTCTTGCTAGCACGTACTGTGGTTGGTTGCTTGTCATAACTTGTAACTCCCTTCCACCCCAATCCTTCAAATTTTGCCTTTGTTGCAACAGGAGATAAGTTAGGAATCATCATCATTTCTCATTTATTTATAAGTTATTATTTATACCCCGCCCATCTGGCTGGAAGAAATTACGGTACTTGGCACAAATTGCCTGGCAACGTTCATAACCAAGAAGCCATAACTTCCTATGACAGAACTCAATACTGGAATATTAGTGCTTCTGGTTATTCAGTACAGTGGAGGCAGCAGTGAGACCTCTGTAATGTTGCTTGAAGGTGCACCCCCACTTCTGATAAGACTTGCAGGTAGTCTTAATATGTGCTTTCGTGTCCTTTTTTGTTTTGCAGAGGGGCTTCATGACGGCAAGGAGTCCCAAACTTCTTGAGGTATGACTGTTGCTCTGAACAACATTTGGCATAGGTTTTGTACTTTAATATTTTGAGGACTTGTTTTCGCCAGTGTCATAAAAAATGTTCATTTTCCTTGTTGACTTATGGAAGTTTTAGTACAAAGTAGTATCCTTAAAATGTGTGGAATCTACTTTTTTAAAAAAGCTCCCAAATTGAACATGATTGCATGTAGACTTCAGCATCAGTACTGTAGGTTTCTTTTTCATTTCTGCTGGTACTTGCCTCGTGTCCAGTGATTAAACCTTTTTTTGCTGTTCACATCATGATTTGCTGTGATTACTATTCTTGAAGATGAGGACACAGGATTTAAAGTAACATTTCAGATTCTTGAACATTGTATTTTCTATATCTCTAGCTATCTTTTGAGATTTACTTAATTATAATTCATTTTTCTGCTTTCAGGCATAAAGAATCTTCCAGGATAATCAGGTAACATTTAAAGCATTTGTGAAAATGGCGAAATTAAGAACTAATACTCATGAACCTCTTGTCCATGCAAGTAGATCTGAGTTGTAGGGGGGCATGGTTTGTCATTCTACAATCCTGTGGTCTTGGGTAGCTGAAAAAAGTGCTGCTGTGATCATACTGTATTTACCGTATGTTTTCCTATTAAAACATGGTGTCCATGTGAACATGTACTATTAGGTTTGCTCAGATGGGTAGAAACTTGTGCAAATCAGCTCCAGTAAATATTCTAGATTTTGTGCATAGTTGACACACACACAAAGTTTTTTAGATATTTGCATGTTATATAATGTTTGTACCCTGCTCTCTTAAGTATTTGGAACAGTGTATGTATAGTTCCCATATAGTTTTCCCATATAAGCAGCTTTAGCTTCAGCTGTAGAATTGCATAATGTGCTTTTATTTATTCTCCCACCTCCCAGTATTTTTAAAAAAATAGATAGGTGTGTACCACAGTGAGCATGCTAGAGAGGGAAGTTCATTTTTAACGGTTGTGTCCAAAATTAAGTCCTGAGCTCTTGAAATAGAGGTTACTAATTAAAAGCCATTTCCTGTGTGTTTTGTCTTGAGAAAAATATGAATTCCTGCTGGATTTTTGGGTGGTTTGGATATTTGCTGTCTTGATTTCTGTGATATTATTCACTTGTGTGGAGGATCAAGTGGATAAATGTCCAAGGAAAAAAGGGGCAATATCCAGAGATGGAAAGAAGTCACAATTCCGACTAAGGAAGAGTAGCAGATGAAACTGATGAATTGTGCTGAAATGGCAAAACTTACAGGAAGAATTAGAAACCGGGAAGAGGCTGGTTTTAATAAATAATGGGGAAAGTTTATAGCTTACTTGAATTTTTTTGTAAACAATTACATACATTGGTATGTTTGACACAAAACCTGTAGTAAAAATTTGAATTATGGATTGGTAAAGGATTTATAATAATAGTTACAGAAGAGATGCAGAGGGAAAATCATTAAATGATGATCCACAAAGAGGGGCGGGGAGGGAATTCAAAGGGGATTTTATGTTTTTATTTTGTGTATTTTTCTTTTGCTTATTGTATGTAAAACTGAAAATGCAAAAATAAATTATAAAAATAAAAGAAGAGCCTCTCAGGCCCATGTCTAGAAAGTGTGGGATGAACAGAATAAAATCTGGAAAAAAGGAAAAGGGGAAATTATAAAAGTATAACTTTTGACCAATCTCTGTAAGACACATTTTGTATACTGATCTTCCTTTTGTATTGATATAAATAAATAAATACTTTGACCTTCAATGAAGTCTTGTGGCTTGATTTCTATATTTGTGCTTAGGAAGCAGAACTAGCATTCTAAACTTTATTAAATAATTTTTACTAATATCCCAGCTGTGGAACTGGCAAATATGTTAGATGATGTATTCAAAGTACTTGGGAGAATCTGAAATAACATGTACGGTTGGGTGGTATCAAACAAAATGTCGTTAAAATGTGGTACAGGGGGAAAGGAAAAACAAGTTCAGAATTCGTCAGGATGCAGTGCTTTGCCCAGCTGTGGATTCTGGATATTTTTTGTACTTTTACTTTCTATAAATATTTATTTCTTGGCAGATTTAAAGGCGGCCTGTTCAGAGAGCTTTCCACATGATACACAAATAGTATTGTAGATAAAAGGTAGCTAAAATCCACAATGTATATTGAAAAACAAATATACATAAAACCATAATCACAGTTACAATCATACAAATATTTGTATAACTAAATTATGGGACTGAGTAGGCTTGCTGAAACAATGTTTCAGCAGGGAACTGAACACGTGTGTTGGCCTAATCTTTGCAAGTCAAGGTATTTGAAACTCACATCTGTGTAAGTAAAGAAGAGAAATGACTGCTTATTCTGCACTGAAAATGGATTCTGCGTAAATTTAGTGATTGGATAAGAGGGCAAGTCTCACAGATTGGTAAGCTTTGTGTCTTGTTTGTGGGGTTCCTCTTGGTTACTGTGGGAAATGGGATGCTAGACTCATGATTAGGTTCAAAATTGATGCCAAAGCTCCTAGTAAATGAGAACACTTTGTGGTGGCTTTTATATGAATCCTGGAGTAGCTATTTCAGAAGTCTATTCTAGCATGGGATCCTCTGAACTACCAAAATTTCATGTGTATGGGAAAATGCAAGTGTCACTTGTCCGTTCCTGCTCAAGATTATATATGCAGCCTTAGGAAAAGGGTAAGAGTGAGACGCTCCTGTGCTAGTCATGTTTTAACAAGTTCAGTGCAACTTAAGTTTACATTCATGGACATAGGATTTCAGCCACAAGTGTGTCGGAAGTGTATCAGTGGCAAACTACTTAAAACAAAAACAACACACTAGTCTGCAGTTAATTAGGCCTGCACACAAACCTTATATATCTGTCAGGAGAGCAGCCTCTCCCCTCCAACCCCATAAAATGCCTCGCTAAAAGATAACTTTAACGTGCAAATTATGTGCAGCGTATGCAGACTCCAATGTACAGCTGCTGCACAGTGTTGGACTGAAGTTCAAACTCCTACTTGGGCAGCCCCCGAGCGGCCAAACCTAGTATATCAGATACTGTGATTCTAAATAAACATTAAAGTCCAGGGTCTTTAGCTGTGCCTGGCTGCCTTAACGGTCTGCTTATGGAATTCCTTGAGGCACTGACCTTCGAAAGCAGTGTTGGGCTAGGCCTTTGCCCCATTCAGCAGCTCTTTTCTAAACTAGCTGCAGTGGGGAAGTAACTGCACTCTGCACACATGCAGAAGTTTTGATATACAGTATATACATCTATATAAAACACCCATGAACACTCCCCATCACCTAGAGCAATGGTTCTCAAAGGGTGTGGCATGAGAGGATGGCAACTGTATAATATAATATTATACTGTATAATATAATATAGTATCAAAATAATATTTTTGAATGTAAAACCAGGAACAGTATCCACACCTCTCAAGAGCATTGGCTATTCTAGAGTTCCCCATGACAGGGTTGTGAGTAGGGATCTCAACTCAGAAACAAAGGAAAGGCTTTGTGATAAGAGAAAATGAGTTTGTCTCAAATTAGACAGAATATAAATGAGATTACTAGGCAAAAGTGAGCTCACACCTCTTAGGGAATTTGTATACATATTTGAAGTACATAGTATTTAAGAGGCTCGTTTATATTTCAGGAATGATTCTTGTTCTTTATGTTGCCGCATTGCAGACCCGCTAAGTTCCCCATTTCCCAGGGACAGTCCTGGATTTACAGAAGCTGTCACGGTTTCTCTGATCCCAGAATGTCCCGATTTCCTTTAGGACGTCTCTAATTTTCACAGGAAAAACGTTGGAAGGTATGGAGTTATGCAACCCCCGAGCTATCTAAAGGCAGCTCTGTAGAGGGAAGTGTTTTAAGGTTTTGTGTTTTATTATATTTTTTATGGCTGCTGGAAGCTGCCCAGTGTGGCTGGGGTGTAAATATGATGATGATGATGATGATATCCCATGGCTCTTGAGTCATCGCCATGATGAGAGACTAGGATAGTCCTATTTTCAAAGAAGAAATGTTGGAAGCTTTAACCCCCAGGGTCAATATTACAAAGCAGTTTTGTTCTGTGCTATAAATTGAGCACTGCTAGGAGTGGCTTCTATCAGAGTATATCAGGGTGGATAAAAATCAATGATTTTTTTTTTGTTTAAATTGAATTTTTTAAATAAAATGCTTTTGGAGGAAAAATCTTTCTAAAGATAGCTTTCTATTTAAGTTACATTATAGTCCAAAGGCTATTCATCAGGAAATAAGGATTTGTTTTAAGTTTTTCATGTGTGCTAAAACTCAGTCTACGAGTGTTCCAGTTACAGACAGGTAGCCGTGTTGGTCTGCCATAGTCAAAACAAAAAAAATTTTTTCCTTCCAGTAGCACCTTAAAGACCAACTAAGTTAGTTCTTGGTATGAGCTTTCGTGTGCATGCACACTTCTTCAGATACACAGATACAATTTTTTTTTTTGTTTTGTCTACGAGTGTTGTTTCTTTTAAATCATTTAACCACATCAGTTAACAACAACAGTTAACAAACATGGCTACATATTCTATAATGTTATCGTTTTAGTTAAATCTAAAATCCTTTAAATTGTTATTAAGGAAATGATATATTTTCTCCTTCCAATAAAGTACAGAAGAAAAGTTGCCCAAATACAGTTAACTTATTAAACCTCACAATAATTTCATATTTATCTGTCCATGTATTTCTAATAGTATAACCAAATCAGTAACTTTTGATAGAACTGTAAAAACTACTCTGAAAATTTATTATTCCAAAAATGAAACCTTCCTCTGGTTGTAAATATTAAGATTATACCAGCAAGAATGGGTCTTTCTGTAAAAAAAAAAAGAGAGCTTTGAATCAAGTCTTACTGACTAGTGATTTAAATCGATTTGATTTAAATCAAATTCACCCTATATATAAAAGTATGCAATATATACTTTAATATGTAAGATTTGCTCGCGGCGAGCCAAGGGTGTTATTTATATATATATACTCTGAGAGTGTTTATCTATCTCTGTGTGTGTGTTTGTGTGTGTGTGTTTGTGTGTGTGTGTACTCTATATATGTGTGTGTGTGTGTGTGTGTGTATATATATATATATATATATATATATATATATATACACACACACACACACACATATATAGAGTACACACACACACACATATATGTATGTGTGTATATATATATATATATATATATACACACACACACATACATACACACACACACACCCTCAGAGTGTGTGTGTATATATTTATATATATAAACCCTCGGCTTGCCGCAAGCAAATCTTTATTCCGAAAGCCAGTGCAGAAACTTGGAGCCCCTCCGGCCTAGCCGACCCCCGGCGCGCGTCCACCGTGGCGACTTCTCCCCTCAGAGGCGGCGGCGTGGCGACTTCGCCGGCTTCCCTCTCCTCCTCTTCCTCCCTCTCCCAAGCAGGCCCAGCCCCAGCGGCGGGCGGGTGCCACTTCGTCCCGGAAGCCGGCGGCATGGAGGCGGTGCTCCGGCTGCCACGTTGAAGCCCGAGCGGGTTGGAGCTTGGGGCCCTGCGGGCGGAGGAGGAGGAGGCCGCGGCCCAGCCTTGACTTTCCTTGCCGAGGGAGACCGGCCAGCAGGTGAGAGGGAGACCGAAGGGAGGGCGGCGGCGGCGGCGGGTTGGGGGTCCCAGCCGGTATTCCCTTTAAACTCGGCCCAGCTCTCGCTTTGCGCCGCATCCTGGCGACTCGTCTTTCCTAGGATTGCAGCCATAGCTTGGCGTTGCCAGGTGGCCGAGAAAGGGGGCGAGGGATCCACTTCGCCCACCCTCCTCGTTTATTTATTTATTTATTTTGCAAAAAGCGGGGGCTCCCGGTTTAGGCGTGGTGCTTTTAACAAGAGGCTTTTCCCTCCCCACTTTTTCGGAGATGCAAATGCATAATGGGATTTCGTCCTGCCTGCATTTTTAGCACTGCGGCCCTTTTGTTGCAACGGCTTGGGGGGCGTCTGCCTGAGCACCTTCGCTCCCCCCCCCCAAGGGAGCAGCGGGTTTTCCAAACCCTTCGGGGATCGACCCGAGTTTAGCCTTTCCAGGCCTTTCCCCTTTCTTGTTTCTAGGCATGCACAAGTTTTGGGTTGGAGAAATAGCATAGCAGCAAAATCATACTGTTGCATCAATATTTTTTTGCATTCATACACCTGAAGGAGCTGCTGCTCCCTTCCCTAGTTTCATACTTGAAAATTAGGATCCTGGCTTCAACAGCTAAGCACGCATTGAAATATTGCAGGCTTTTCCAACTTCCAAGAGACTTCGATCTACTTCCACTATAAAAAAACTGGCGGTGATCAACCCACTGCATTGACCAAAGTCGTTGAGCTTATTTTGGGAAGTCAAAGATTTTTGAGCTTTTAGGGGAAATCTAAGTTAGGGAAATCAAAGGGGGTGAGGTGGGAGTTGGCCACCCCTGAAATATTGCGTAAAGTGCCTTCTACAGCTAGTGTACCATGACAAAGACCTTCAGATTTAAGTTTTCGCCTATTCTCCGATTGTCTTGAAATACATACTGGAAGCTGAAGTTGATTATTGTGTTTAAAATCTCTCAGCGATCTTGAGCGTGTCACTGATATTTTCTACCCAGAAGAGTTTTCCTACCGTTTGTACACAAAGTGGCACTTTCCTAGTGTTTTGTACACAAAGTGGCACTTTTATTCAGGGCCCCTTAATTTAGAATATCTACCACCCTTGGAGGGCACACCAAAGATAAGGCTAGAGATCAAATGGCAAAATGTTAATTTCTACCTGCAGTGAATTTTGGAAAGTTGTTTTTCTGTATGAGTTTGGACATCTTTTATGATACAGTATTGTAATCAAATTTTGCACAGTGGTTCCTGGCTCAAGCAGCATGTTCTCATCTGTGTTTGGATACAGTAGGATACCATTTTGAATCAAGATGGTGGGCTGAACCTTTCAAAGCTGCAGTTTTTTGGATATGGGGCTGCTAGTAATATCACAGATATACACATATTTCAGTGTTAAGTTGTTGAATGGCAGACCGTAATGTCTGTTAATACAAAAATTAGGAGTCTTGTTAGTTTTGGATTAATTACCATGGAACGACAAGAGTGTAAGCTTTCATATGTGGCATTGATTTTGTATTTGCAGTTGGTAGCAAGAGGGTTTGCATGCAGACTTGTATATTCTTAGGAAAGATCTGCTTCTTAACCATGGTGGCTTATCAGTGATCTTCAGCTGGTAAATTGGGATCCAGTACTGAATTGCAAGCCTGAGCTAGGTTGGGTTACAACAGCAGTGTTACCGCCATACAAATAGATGATTAAAAATTAACAAATGGGTTCCCAAATGCATGTTTGGATTAAAGGCAGGTTCCAAGTCTGCAAAGTTTGAAGACTACAGATTTCAAGAGATATCAGTTAGGATTAAGTAACCTTGGGTCCCTTTTTCCTATTAATCTCTCTTAATGAGAGGCAGCACTTCCTTTGGTGCTGTGTTAGTATCAAAGGTTACAGTGCCAAGTAATAGCTTTCTTTGTAGCTGGACACCGTGGAAGGTTGTAAACTCCTATGTATCTCTAGGACTAGCAGGAGACAGGGCTGCAGTGTTACTTTGAAAGTTCAGTAATGGAAATATCTCTCCCTTACTGTATTATTTTTCTGAATTCTTTGGAGGACTTGCAATTTGTCCAGCACTAAGCGAACAAAAGTAATATGTTATTTATTTATTGTCTTTATACACCATCCTTCCTCCAAGGAGCTCAAGGTAGTGGGCATGGTTCTTGCCTTCCCCACTTTATTCTAACAACAAGCCTGTGGGGTAGTTTAGGCTGCTCACCCAGTGATCTTCATGACTGAATGGAGATTTGAACCCTGGCCTGTCATAATCTAACACCCAAATAAAGGCAGCATACTGGCTGTCCATGCACAAGTTGAAGAAGAAGTGGGCATGTGCAGAATTAGGAACAGTCACTATTAAAGAAAGGTGAATATTTAAGATGCTATGGTCACTTCCAAATGATATTTCTTTATTGGCTCCAGATCAACTTCCATTTTCATTGTATAGACTACTGCTGCAGCTCACACCTAGATTCCTATTGCATGATTTGTTGAAAATTCTCCATTTCAGGAAGTGTAACTTTAAAAGCTGTACGGTACTTAAAATGAAGAAGTGGTGTGGTTAGCTGTTGCAGGATTGGTACCAGAGAACATATACAATATGCACATAGCAACATATTGTATTGCCTCAACTTTTCTTAGCATAAGAGCGCACAGGATTTTGATAGATTACGCGCAACATGTAAGATGTTGAAACCAGCAGAAGTAGAGCAATGTCAGAAACACAGATATATAAGACAGTGCTACAATTCTACAATTCTATGATCTGAGCTACATTGCTTGACTTTAGCTTGCTCCTACAACTGTTCACTTGTCCCTTTGTGCAAGAAGGAGAAACTCATACAGTAGAAATGGAAATGGAATTAACTATGGACTGAGACAGAGGTTTTTAAACTGGCTCGATGGAGATGTCAGTCACCAACTTTGTACCCAGGAAATATCTAACACTGAGTGAGAGATTAGCCTGTGTTGTTTTTTAAAAAAAACAATCACAGAGAACAGTGTTGGCACACAGTATTGAAAAGGCACCAGTAGTGAAAAGCAAGGGAAAATCAAAGTTTGTTCTCCAGGTACCAAGAAGACCACAACATGGGTACTAGATGAGCTTCTGTGGTTAGAGCATTCCACAGTTGGGGTACAGTCACTTCAGTTTCCTTGCTATGGGAAAAGGCTGTTGCTGAGACTACATTTACACAAGACATAGAATCATAGAATCATAGAGTTGGAAGAGACCACAAGGGCCATCGAGTCCAACCCCCTGCCAAGCAGGAAACACCATCAGAGCACTCCTGACATATGGTTGTCAAGCCTCTGCTTAAAGACCTCCAAAGAAGGAGACTCCACCACACTCCTTGGCAGCAAATTCCACTGTCGAACAGCTCTTACTGTCAGGAAGTTCTTCCTAATGTTTAGGTGGAATCTTCTTTCTTGTAGTTTGGAACCATTGCTCCATGTCCGCTTCTCTGGAGCAGCAGAAAACAACCTTTCTCCCTCCTCTATGTGACATCCTTTTATATATTTGAACATGGCTATCATATCACCCCTTAACCTCCTCTTCTCTAGGCTAAACATGCCCAGCTCCCTTAGCCGTTCCTCATAAGGCATTGTTTCCAGGCCTTTGACCATTTTGGTTGCCCTCCTCTGGACACATTCCAGTTTGTCAGTGTCCTTATTGAACTGTAGTGCCCAGAAATGGACACAGTACTCCAGGTGAGGTCTGACCAGAGCAGAATACAGTGGCACTATTACTTCCCTTGATCTAGATGCTATGCTCCTATTGATGCAGCCCAGAATTGCATTGGCTTTTTTAGCTGCCGCGTCACACTGTTGGCTCATGTCAAGTTTGTGGTCAACCAAGACTCCTAGATCCTTTTCACATGTACTGCTCTCAAGCCAGGTGTCACCCATCTTGTATTTGTGCCTCTCATTTTTTTTGCCCAAGTGCAATACTTTACATTTCTCCCTGTTAAAATTCATCTTGTTTGTTTTGGCCCAGTTCTCTAATCTGTCAAGGTCGTTTTGAAGTGTGATCCTGTCCTCTGGGGTGTTAGCCACCTCTCCCAGTTTGGTGTCATCTGCAAATTTGATCAGGATGCCCTTGAGTCCATCATCCAAGTCATTGATAAAGATGTTGAATAAGACCGGGCCCAAGACAGAACCCTGTGGCACCCCACTAGTCACATAGTTTTAAAAATATTAATCCTTTCCTTCAATGCTGTGCTCCTATAAGAATTATAGGGTTTCTGGTTAGGAGACAGCAAAAAGGAATAGGGAGACTCAGCACTGATGATATCAGTTTGAGCAGTTGGCAAATAATCCTCGAAAGTACTTTCTGAGAGATGCTTATCTGAAAGTTTTGCGGTACTTTCTGTTTTACACTTTCTTCTTTTAGCTTGTTTCTAGTTCTAATTAAAGCTTTTGTGGCATGATCACATAGTTCCAGTTTAAGGTTTTAGTTAAAGCGTTTTAAGAGGAAGCTGTGGTTGGAACAAAATTCTGGGCAGTTGGCCATCGGAGTGAGGGCCACGTTGTCCTTTTCGCTGGCACTTAGGTGGAGGTCTGGAGGTAGAATTTTGGATAACGGTATTCCAGAACTTGATTGCAGTTTCTTCTTATAAATGAGTGCATGCCAGCATTCTATAGAATCATAGTGTTGAAAGGGACCACGAGGGTCATCTTAATCCAACCCCCTTCGGTGCAGAAATCTCAACTAAAGCATCCATCTCTGGTGGTCACCCAACCTCTGCTTAAAAACCTCCATCTAAGGGAGAGTCCACAACCTCCCAAGGGAGTCTGTTCCACTATCAAACAGCTCTTAACTCTCAGAAGGTTCTTCCTGAGGTTTAAGTCAAAATCCCCTTTCTCATACAGGTGTCTCCCCGCTTATGCAGGGGTTACGTTCACAGAACAGGTTACATTAACAAAAACCTTTATTTACAGTGTTTTAGTACTCATTTGATGTTGCATTGTGTCACCTGGCACGGCCACCAGAAGGAGTGTGCAAGCTCTTGCTTCTGCCTTTGCTTAACTACAGTTTAGCATTCTATCTGAACCTTGTTGTTGTTGTTTAGTCGTTTAGTCGTGTCCAACTCTTCGTGACCCCATGGACCAGAGCACGTCAGGCACTCCTGTCTTCCACTGCCTCCCGCAGTTTGGTCAAACTCATGCTGGTAGCTTCGAGAACACTGTCCAACCATCTCGTCCTCTGTCGTCCCCTTCTTCTTGTGCCCTCCATCTTTCCCAACATCAGGGTCTTTTCCAGGGAGTCTTCTCTTCTCATGAGGTGGCCAAAGTATTGGAGCCTCAGCTTCAGGATCTGTCCTTCCAGTGAGCACTCAGGGCTGATTTCCTTCAGAATGGATACGTTTGATCTTCTTGCAGTCCATGGGACTCTCAAGAGTCTCCTCCAGCACCATAGTTCAAAAGCATCAATTCTTCGGTGATCAGCCTGCTATCTGAACCTTAAACTGTGGTTAATGTTAACTATGGTTTGTTGAAACAAGCTAGCTTTATAAACCATGGCTTCTACTCAACTGGTTTCAAAGAAGCCATAATCAACCACAATTTGTTTGGCAGCTCGCTGCTAATCAAAAACGAATAGGAAAACGTCACTGTCAGTTTCATATATAGAGCTTCAGAGCCACATGCCCTGTTGGTATTGAGCCATGCAAGAATTTCTGGTTTTGAATGAAGAAGCTGTTTGTGAGGAGGACAGCAAAGAAATATCAATAATACCAGAGTGCCATGTGAGGATTAGGTGTGTTTGTTTATTTATGAGCTGCGTTATAGCCTTCAGTTTAGACAGTTTTCTCAGTCTTTGCTTACTCCGGACCCAACTTGACTTCGGGCCAGAGCAGTTGGAACAGAATATGAACTCTCTGGGAAGAGCATTCCACAAGCGAGGAGCCACCACTGTGGTCTACTGATTTAAACTCATCTAGGATTTCTTTTCTTAACACAGTCATACCTTGTGTTATGTTTGCTTCACGTTGTGGCTTTTCAGGTTACGAACACGGCAAACCTGGAAGTGTTTACTTCCGGGTCTACCATACGCGCAGAAGTGATCTGCATGCATGCACAGAAGTGATCTGTGTGCTTTGCGCATGCGCAGAAACAATTATTGTGCACGCGCTGTAGCAGCACTCTACTTACGGACTTTCCGGGGTGCGAATGGCACCCCAAAACAGATCGTGTTCGTAAGTAGAGGTACCACTGTATTGGTGAATATTCTGAAGACTACTTTGACGCAAACATGGACTCTATTTTTTATTCTTCCAATCAGAAGGATTTAAATATTGCCTCCTCCGAACAGTTTTGGGTTAAGAGCAGAGTGTGTGAAGTCTTCATTTTTGTCCAGTTTCTCACCTTCTCCTGTAGTGATGCTGTCTGTGTATTGTACTCTCTCAGCAGGATGAAGCTAAAAGAGATAGACCGTACTGCCATGCAGGCATGGAGTCCATCTCACCATCACCCCATCTACTTGGCTACTGGTGAGTTATTATTTCATTGCAATGTGAAAATATCATGTGTTGGATCCAGAGGTCCCATGAGCAGAACTCTCCTCTGCAAGTCGTAGAACCCCTGCCCTTCGTGGATGGGGGCACTCTAGAGCCAGCCTTTCGGCTTCAGTTGAAGCTCCCAGCTGAGGAAAATATCAGTCACCTGGACATTTAGAAATCTGATACTAGCATGCTTACATCTGAAATATTAATTCAGATGTCTGCAGACATGGCACTTTAGTTCTGATGCCAGCCACTTAGGGATTTTGAGCGCTTTTTGAGCCCTCATTAAAATATTGCTCTTCTGAATGCTGAAAGATGGTGAGAATAGCATGCAGAAAAAAATAAAAATCACATCCCAAAGAAGAAAAGGTTTACCTGTAAATAAAAGCCCTTGCCTGTATTTGTTTGGGGTTTTTGTTCTGGCTTTTAAAAGTTGTTGTAGTTGTTACTTATTAGACTTGTTAATTGGAGACCAAAGGTCTCTGAGGTCCAGCACCGAGGGCCTTCTGGCGGTTCCCTCACTGCAAGAAGCCAAGTTACAAGGAACCAGGCAGAGGGCCTTCTCGGTAGTGGCACGCTCCCTGTGGAGCGCCCTCCCACTAGGTGTCAAAGAGAACAACAACTACCAGACTTTTAGAAGACATCTGAAGGCAGCCCTGTTTAGGGAAGCTTTTAATGTTTGATGTATTGCAGTGTTTTAGTATTTTTTTGGAAGCTGCCCAGAGTGGCTAGGGAAGCCCAGCCAGATGGGCGGGGTATAAATAAATTATTATTATTATTATTATTATATTATTATTATTATTATTATTATTATTATTATTATTATTACCAAAGGTCTCCAAATAACAACACTTAGCTTGAACTTGCACTAAATGTGAATTTGAGATTTGCTTTGCTGGATGAGACCAACATCCATCTGTGTTCATCTTCTCAACAGCAGCTGGTATCTCTGTGTATTCATAAGGTCATCATGAAGGCAACAGCCTTAGTCTCTAGTTTAGCACTAGCAGCTGGTATTTAGAGGTACATTGCCTCTGTACATTTCAAATCCAGTTATCTTTCATAGCTATTGAATCAGACTCCTAGATATGTAAACCTGTTTAGTTCATTGAACCGTGTTCTATGTGGCTCAAACCCAGTTAACTGTGCACAGGATTGCAGACTTAATAGAGTCAGTGGACTTGTGCAGGGCTTCAGCACCACACTATACTGTGGTGCACTAAAATCCTTTCTTTTCCTTGCCAATTCCCAACGTTATTAAGGGCAAGAGAAATTCCACAACTGGTATATAAAAAAGGAGGTTTTGTAATGTCACAAACAGCAAAAAGATTCAGAATCTGATGAGGATGTGTTTGCGTGTTTTAAAAATATGTTTTTAAAAACAGTGTTCGGTTTTATCTCTTCCCTTAAGTGTGTGAGGTTGTTTTGGGCTTCCCAAGTGTTATGTTTACAGTACATCAGTAGTAAGGCATTCCACATGTCTCTGCAGGTACATCTGCTCAGCAGTTAGATGCAAGCTTCAGTACCAGTGCTTCCCTGGAAATATTTGAACTTGACCTGACTGACCCGTCGCTGGATATGAAGTCCTGTGCTACTTTCTCATCCACTCATAGGTATGTGCAGACTTTAAAAACTGTCTGATAATGTAAATGAAAAGCTCAGGATGTAAGTATTAGCAGTCAAAGGGGCACAGCTTTCAAGATCTGGAGGTTTTTTCTCCTGATAGTTTATGCCATGATAAACCAGCTCTCGCCAAACTGGTGCCCTCTAAATGTTTGGACCGCAGTTCCCATCAGTCTCGCCTATCCACGTTTGTTAGTTTGACTTACATCCATCCCCAAGGTCCTTTGCCCACTAGAAAGCACACAGCTTCATTGTCATGCCACTGTGCATTTGGGCATAACTCAGCAATGTCTGACTCTCCATACTGCTGCAGCAGAGAGAGAAAGCCCTACACAGAGCTGGGCCTTACTGTCCTTGCTGTGTCTCCTGCACTTGCTGGTCCCTGGAGGTGAGAGGGAGAAAGAAGATGTTGGCAAAAGCAACATGCTTAGGTGCAGAACAGTTGCGTCAGGGGTAGGTAGGAGCGTCTCTGAAGGAGCGTCTCCACCCCCATCGTTTTACCCGACACTGAGGTCCAGCTCCGAGGGCCTTCTGGCGGTTCCCTCACTGCAAGAAGCCAAGTTACAAGGAACCAGGCAGAGGGCCTTCTCGGTAGTGGCACCCTCCCTGTGGAGCGCCCTCCTACCAGATGTCAAAGAGAACAACAACTACCAGACTTTTAGAAGACATCTGAAGGCAGCCCTGTTTAGGGAAGCTTTTAATGTTTGATGTATTGCAGTGTTTTAGTATTTTTTTGGAAGCCGCCCAGAGTGGCTAGGGAAGCCCAGCCAGATGGGCGGGGTATAAATAATAAATAATAATAATAATAATAATAATAATAATAATAATAATTAGGTAGACTGTACTGCTCTGACTGGCTCCCTGGCTGCCTAAGCACAGACGTCACAACAGGGTTCATATCAATTTTTGGATTCAAACCCCCTTTGGCTGTAGTCCTGCAAGACCTGGAGGGCCAATTTCCTTATCCCTGGGCTGTAGATCCTATGTTCCTATGATGTGCCAAGGCTCCTGGCCCCGCAGAAAAGCTCTGAATGGTGGCCTTTATTTGTAAAGGTGGCCCTGTATCCCTTCCTTGCTGCTATTGCATTTCCTTCACATAGAACTACAATTGTCCTGAGTGTACATTCAGCTAATGGAAATAATTCTACCTGTTTACTGCTTGAGCAGCACTTGTGCTGAGCTAATAATGGCTGCTTCTCAGGACAGAGTGGCTTGGGTGGTGTCCATAGATGCAAAAGACTATGCTGTTCCTCATGTAGATTTTGAACAGACTCCATCTTTCATGGCCGATTTAATGACAGACAGCAAAAACACTGTGCTTCTCTCGGCTGCTTGCATTGTCATTGGAGGTGTCTGGCTTGGTTACTTAAGACCGTCGTATTGAATTACTTTGCACTGAATACAAAGTGCTGGGCTAGAGGGGTCTTTGGCCTGATCCAGCAGACCTCTTCCCATGTTCTTACATTGTTTTGCAGGTATCACAAACTGATATGGGGTCCTCACAGAATGGCATCTGATGGGGATCTTTCGGGGGTACTCATTGCCGGTGGCGAAAACGGAAACATCATTTTGTATGACCCAGCTAAAATATTGGCAGGTGAAGAGGAAGTTGTGATTGCGCAGAAAGACAAGCACACGGGGCCTGTTAGAGCTCTGGATGTCAATCTCTTCCAGGTTAGATCTTTCTTTCGGCACATTAATCACAGAGCCTAATATAGCAGCACTTGAGATGATATTCAGTCCTTATCGCATGGCCCTGATTGTGTGTTCTCTGTTTTATAGACAAACCTAGTTGCCTCTGGTGCAAATGAGTCTGAGATCTACATATGGGACTTGAACAATTTTGCAACGCCTATGACTCCAGGAGCCAAGACTCAGGTACATATTTTGCCAGGTCTTAAAACCATTTGATTGGTTGGTGAGAGAATGAGCCGATTGTCATCTTACAGTCTGTTTATGATTGAGGATGGGGAGTCTGTGGTCCCCCAGGCATCCTCAAACTCAAACTTCCATCAGCCCCTGCTAGTGGGGCCAGTGGTCAAGTGATGGAGGTTGGATGTCCAGTTACATTTGGAGATTTGCAGGTTCTCCTCCCCTACTTAAGATACTTTTGGTGGAAGGGAACATCTTAGAATCCTGTAAAGCTTTTTGAGAAACCTGTAATTGTGTGATGATACATCCTTCTGAAAAGTGCTTGGGCATTGTAGAGATGAACGGGTTAACCATGAAACTTAGGGTAGCTGGATGCTTTATTGAGTAAATGACAGGCTAAAATTATCACTGATTGATGTGCATGTAAACGTGAATTGAGCCTCAGGTACAACTCATTTAAAGTGAGAACTAAGGATAATAGGTTAAACTAGTGTTTCCTAGCCTTTGGTCTCTAGTTGTTTTGGGACTACAACTACCATCATCCCTGACCACTGGTCTTGCTAGCTAGGGATGATGGGAGTTGTAGTCCCAAAACAGCTGGAGAGCCAAGGTTGGGAAACAGTTTTTATTGTCATTTTCAATGGAGGTCTGCCAAGTTTTTGAAGAGCTTAATAATAAGAAAGGTCTGCCAGACATTGCATATTTTAGTGCCGTAGAATGAGAAACTGATGATGGGTTCTGTTTCCAACAGCCTCCTGAAGACATAAGCTGCATTGCTTGGAACAGGCAAGTCCAGCATATCTTGGCTTCTGCAAGCCCTAGTGGCCGTGCTACAGTGTGGGATCTCAGGAAGAATGAACCTATCATCAAAGTCAGCGACCACAGTAACCGGGTAACTATTCAGCCAGTTTGTTGTAGGCACTCACGCCGGTTGAGTATTTGTTAAGGCTGGTTGAAAATTTCCTTCGGAGGTGTGGGCATCTGTCTTCCTTCCCCATGTTCATAGAGGAAGTGGAGGGAGCCTTGGGTCCAGAGGCAACATGTGGCCCCCCAAGCCTCTCTGCCTGGCCTTGGTGGTTTCTCCAGGCTGCAGCCGCCCCAGGCTCTGCTTCTTCTGAGCGTTTATGCCTTGATTGAATTTGTCCTGGAACTCCTACAATGCCTCTTGCTTGTCTGAATGGAGGATAGAGTGTATCAAAACTAGCTTAGTGCCCTGTTAAATTTCAGATTCCTTGCCCCCACCCACTTCTGCCTCTGGAACCTCCCACCACTGGCATGTCTTTCCCCCTTCCCCCTTCCCAGATTGCTCAGAAAATAGTGAGCTGCAAAAAAAGATTCCTCTCACCTGACATAGAGTAACAACATGAAAATGGTTTTATCACTGTATGTTCCCCTTGGGAGGAGTAACCCTGAAGGTCAACCCAAAAAGATTGAAAACGATAAAAGTTAATGAAGCGCTCTACTTGTTGTGAGCATTGCACAATCTTTCTGCTCCCCCACCTTTTGTACAGGGAAAAATCCTGTAAATTGGGCCTATTCACATGTGGCAGGGGGTATGAATTGTCTGTGTTTTGTTACATGCATGGAGAGGGGGTATGCATGCCTGTTCTCTCCATCTTTGGCCTGTTCAGGTTGTGAGCTGGCTTATTCATAAATAGAGTATGGATGAGTCGCAGGTCCTGCTTGCAGGTCTCCCAAAGGGATCTGCTTGGCTCCAGTGAGAACAGGATGCTGGACTAGATGGGCGATTGTCTGTACTTGCAAAATTAGGGTAAAGGGAAGTAGGACCCACTGCAAAATGTTGCAATGCATCCTGTTCTAATAAAGGGACATGAGCGGGCTTGTATGGTATGTCTGCATCTGGTTTGGGAGTGACCAACCACATGGGCAAAAGCTTTTACATGTGCCCAGCCCAGCGCAGAGGCAGAGGTAGCAGCACTGGCAAAGAGCTGTGCAAAGGAGGTCTTGGATAGAAGGCAGCGGTCTGGTTTCTTCTAAGCCTGCTTGATGTTGCTACTGAGAGCACTGGTTGTACAATTTCAGATGCACTGCTCAGGGCTGGCCTGGCATCCTGATGTCGCTACACAAATGGTTCTGGCTTCGGAAGACGACAGGCTGCCTGTAATCCAGATGTGGGACCTCCGATTTGCATCTTCTCCGCTTCGTGTTCTAGAAAGCCATGCAAGGTATATGCATATTTTTGGTTTCTCGCATATCTGACAGGCTGCGTGGTTGACAGACGTTGAAAATGCTAACGACATCCTCCTTCATTGCTAGCAGCAGTTTGCTATGTGGATTTTGCTATGTCCCCACAAAAACAGACTGCTTAGCAAAAATGATTGAATACTTACGCATTGCTAAATCAACACGGAGAGTAAGAGGAAACACCTTACAAAAAGTTAATAAGGAATGGGCTATCTTTAAAGAATATCTTAAAAACTATGTGGAGAAGGTAGATCTCCTGACAGACAGTGAATAAATCTAGAAATAAAGAGAATATAATGAACTTAGCTTGGAAAATATTTGGAAGAATCGAACATCCAAAATGAAATGTGTGCAGATTAAATAAATGTAAACTAGCACAATGAGAACGGTTGGAAGTCAATTCATGGTGGGTGTGTTCGTGCTGGGTACGTATATAGGTAATGTATGTTTTGTAGATATGTATGTTTTGTATTGTTTGATATATGCGTTGTATTATATGTTTGTAGATTCCGATGTACATAAACCGTATTTAAATATTTTCTAAAAGACAAACAAAAAAATACTGCAGGTATTTCAGAGTTTGTTTTCAACTTTTACAAAGGCTTCATTGGTTGCAACTTTTCCCACAGGGGCATTTTGACAATAGCTTGGAGTATGGCGGATCCCGAACTGTTGCTGAGCTGTGGAAAGGATGCTAAAATTCTTTGCTCCAATCCAAACACAGGAGAGGTACTGATTGAACACTTACTTGCAAGCTTTTGAAATGGAGAGACATTTCTTGTTTGGGTATTGCAAAAAGAGTGCGCAGACTTTGCACTCGGAGCAGCAGAAAGAGGCAGGATTAGCTTTTGTCTCCAAACTAGCTTTCTGGATGTGGCTGGGTGGTCCTTCTTAAGCCGTTTAGGTCTCCGCCATTTTTATTGTAATATGTTTGGTTTTGGATACAGGTGTTGTATGAGCTTCCGACCAGCACCCAGTGGTGCTTTGACGTCCAGTGGTGTCCCAGGAACCCTGCTCTTCTCTCTGCTGCTTCTTTTGATGGGAGGATCAGCGTTTACTCCATCATGGGGGGAAGCACTGACAGCCTGCGACAGAAGCAAGCAGACAAGGTATTTAAAACAAAACACTGCATATCAAATTGACGGAAGACAGATGTTTGCAATGCATGATGAAATACTTTTAAAAAATTGCTTTGACTGTCAAAAGTTACCGTTGTGTACACAGGCAGTGACTGTTATCCTGAGAGGAGTCCTATTTGTAGGGTGGAGCTAACTTTTTAGAAGGTTTTTATTATAAAATGGTGGTGTGGTTTGCTATGAAGCTGTGCATCCTGCTTGCCAAACAGAACAATCATGTTCTTTTTTGTATGGACAGTTGAGATATTGACAGGAACTGTTGACTCTGCAGCTCAGATGGGCTTCTAATCCACCCCTTGAATATACAAACAAATTAAACTCCAAAAAGCAAACCCAAGAATTGATAACTGGTTGGGTAAACGGGTGGTGATAATGCGAATGAGTTTTAGACCCATCTGTCTTTCTCTTTCTCTCTCCTTTCCGAAAGCTCTCATCCTCCTTTGGTAATCTCGATCCATTTGGAACAGGGCAGCCACTTCCTCCATTGCAGCTCCCACAGCAGACCACTCCACAGAGCAGAATCCTGCCCTTGAAGAAGCCACCCAAGTGGATTCGCCGACCTGTCGGTGCATCTTTTTCAGTAAGTGGAATCCTAATTGCACTCTCATGGGGTGGGCTGTTTAACTCTTCTGCTGAGTTGCCTGTTCTATGAATGTGTTGTTCTGCTCCTTTGTGAAGTTTAAAATCGAGGATATGCGGTATATCATGTTCCCCTTGTGATGAAGTAATCACACAACCGGCACTCGGTATAATGTGTCTGTGGTGTTAAGCCCTGTTCAAAATACTGCCGTGAAATTAGATCTTCAGCTGACAGTGTGTGATAAACTTGCTAGGGACAAACTATTATAGGTAGAGCATCTGCTTTCATCTGTCTCTTGGTTCAGAAAAAGGTCACACCTTCTATAACTGGTGAGGTGTTGTTACTTCTTTTATTATTACTTCTACATTTGTTAAGAGAATGGGGTAAATATATTGATTAACTAAGCCCCAAAATATGTCACTTAATTCCTATACTTTCTCAGGGTGGAGAGTGTGTGTGTGTGTGTTTAAGCTATGTCCTCAAAATTGTGACATGGCTCCAGTGGACAGTTCTCTGCTTTCCCTCCCCTAGTTAAGAGACCCGGAGCCCTTTATAGGTGTGTGCACTTTTTCCCATGCAAACTCTGCCCATGTCAGCAATAAATAAGGAGTGGGGAACCTCAGGTCCAGGGCCCAAATGTGACCCTCCAGGCTTCTCTGCCTGCTCCTCCAAATTCTTCCCAGGACACACCTTTCACCAATCCTGCTTTCCATCCTCCTTGAGTGTTTTTGCCTAGCTAGAATGTGTCCTTGAATTTTGGTCATGCTTCTTGTCTGGATTGAGGACAAGGAGAGGAGAGGTACCTGTAGAAACCAGGTAAAACTTGTACCTGTTGCTCTGCCTACGAGGGCCTTCTGGCAGTTCCCTCACTGCAAGAAGCCAAGTTGCAGGGAACCAGGCAGAGGGCCTTCTCGGTAGTGGCGCCCTCCCACCAGATGCCAAAGAGAACAACAACTACCAGACTTTTAGAAGACATCGGAAGGCAGCCCTGTTTAGGGAAGCTTTTAATGTTTGATGTATTACGGTATTTTAATATTTTTTTGAAAGCCGCCCAGAGTGGCTGGGGAAGACAAGCCAGATGGGAGGGGTATAAATATATTGTTGTTGTTGTTGTTGTTGTTGTTGTTGTTGTTGTTGTTGTTGTTGTTGTTGTTGTTGTTACCACCTTTGGCTCAGTCTACCACAGGGCATGTGGCCCCTGGATTCTTTCCCTTGAGCCAAAAGTGGCTCTCCGTCCCTGGCACAGCATCTTCACAAATCTACACTGCAACGCTAGTTTGCAATTCACCCACCCCTGTCAAACGTCTGCTTTAAAGCAAACCTCAGATCTTCAGAACGTTCTTTTCTTTTGAGCGTGCATATTAAAACGGAAGCATGGATTTTGATGGTAATGGATTTGAAACTCTTCCCTAAACTGTATCTGCGCTGCCCTTGAATTCCAGTTTGGCGGAAAGCTAGTTACCTTTGAGAACAGCAAGCCCCAGCAGCAAGGAGCAGAGCATCCCCAGCATCACTACCACGTCTACGTCAGCCAAGTTGTCACCGAGAAGGAATTCCTGAGCCGCTCCGATCAGCTGCAGGAGGCTGTGCAGGCAGAAGCATTTGTCAACTATTGCCAGAAGAAAATTGATGCTGCCAAGAATGACTTTGAGAGGAACGTGTGGTCTTTCTTAAAGGTAATCTTAGATTTTTTGATGGTGCATTAGCTCCCAGTTACCTTAAAAACCCAGTGCTTTGCTAGTAATGACCACAAACTTGGATGCCTTTAAAAGAGGACTAGACAAATTTGTGCACGATAAGGCCATCAGTGGCTACAAGCCAAAATGGCCATGTTCCACCTACTGTCACAGGCACTATGCCTCTGAAGACCAGCTGCTGGGGATCTCAAGTACAGTAGAGTGCACTCAGGTCCTACTTCTGGGCTTCTGGTTGGCCACTGTGAGAACAGGATGCTAGACCAGATGCTGGCCTTTGGCCTGATCTGGCAGGGCTGTTCTTCTGCCATGTTCTTGCTTGGCAACATCGTCAATGATGAGAGATGATGGGAGTTGTAGTCCACCCACATCTGGAAGGCACAACTTTGGCTCTCCCTGCTTTTTAGCATGGACTGCCCTTAAAACACACAATTCTTTGTACCGCTCTGCTTAATGTTCCATTGCAGTCCTTCCTCCTTGCAGAGATACAAGGGGCATCAGGGTTTCGTTAGCATCTTGCTGCAAATTCACAGGTTTGCTTTGCAACTGTTAATTGTACAGAATGGAAGGTGCAGGATGGTAGACATTGTGGGAAAGGGAATAAAAACGAACCTCTGTTTTCTACAACGCTTCCTTTTTCCTAACATTTTTTTTAAAAGGTGCATTTCGAAGAGGATTCACGTGGCAAATGCTTGGAACTCCTGGGCTTCAGGAAAGATGACCTACGGAAAAAGGTAAATGCTAATGCTACTAAATAATAATATTTGTACACCACCCCAGGCACAATGTTTTTTTAATGAAGCTGTTGGCATGGTCACTCATCAATAATTCTGTGTATAGAACTGAATGGCTGGCACCTCATTGGCTTTTAATGGAATTCGTTTATTGTGTTGATATTTATGTGTTGTAAACAGCCTTGGGGTTTTTAATGTAGGGTATTGTTTTTTAAAAATTAAATAGAAATGAACTAAAAGGTTTTCATTATACAGAGGTGGTTGAGTCTCGAATGTACCTTAATACCCTGCTCATTCATATCATTTGCTTTCTCTTGACAAGTAAAGGCCAGATTAACACACTAAATAGAAATAGCCTTTAAAAATATGTGTGCCGATCTTCGAAACAGCTTTTTAAAATACTAGATTGACACGTGATAGAATAGGTCCTTCAATAAGCAGAGGAAAGTGTTGCAGAAAAAAAGAGTTGTCAGTTGGGAGCACTGAGGGTTTCAAGAGTTCCCCCCAAGATAATCCACAATTCTTTTCTCTTCCCTTCAGATTTCTTTAGCTCTCCATAAAGAGAGTCTTCATGGTAGAGAACCAGATGAGGTAAGGAAACAAATGCAAGGTTTTATTATGCAAATGGGATGGAGTTTGGAACTTAACTCACTTTTCCTGCAACGTCCTTTCTTTGGCAGCCTAGTATTTGCTCAAAGAGGCATGAATAAGCCAAGCTTGCCGTCATGTTAACCTGCATTTTACAAGTTGCACTTTGGGCAGTAAAGGTTCATATTAATCGCAGAATAAAACTTCAGCCTTTTTTAAAAAGACTGTGCAGGAGTTATTTGCTTTTTTCATTACTCCAATTAACCCAGTTCACAGGAGATAAATCCACCTTGACCCAAGTCTTTATGGTTTGCCTCCCTTCCTCCTTCTCCCCATTAATGTTCTTTACAATTCTGATGTGGCCTCTGCGGCAGCATTTTATGTTGTTGTTGGGCATCTTGACAGTGTAATAATACATCTCGCTAACCTTCCCCACTTTCTCTGGAAAGAGTTATTGCACATTTCTCTGGAAAGAGTTATTGCACATTGTCTCCACAGAGCCAGTGCTTTTCTCCCTGAATCCTGAATCTATAATGTTTAAAAGGTTGCTGGAAACCTTTGAAAAATGAAGGCCATAGATCTCTCCGAAATCCTGGCTTGAGAGGAACAGGAACTGCAGTACTGCTGCAGTTTTGTGCTACTGAGGAAAGGCAGGGGGAATAGCGAAGCTTTGTAAATTCAAGAACTACTTTCTCCAGCAGGGTTAGAAGCAGACAGTGGATCAGAGTAAGGAAATCACTTTAGACTTGGGCAAGCCAAGGGTCTATACATAGTGTCTAATATAACCAGCTTTCCCAGCATTTATAACAGCCTCAAACCCTTGAAAATCTTTCTCTACATGTTTCGTTGCTGCAGCACCTCCACATGACCTCCACACCTCCACAAACATAGGCTCAATAGGGAGCTGTGTGTTCTTTCGCTAAGAGCTTTGCTTACTAATTACTTCCTGGTGTTTCTTTTCCTTATCCTTTGAGTCCATTTGCTCCTCAATCTTAATCCCAGTCCTCTGTTTTCCTGCATCGCTTTCCTCCTTCTCTCTTTCCCCTCTCTAGTCCACTCTCCCCTTCCAGTTCAGTGTTCTAATTTGCCTCCCTTTTAAAGCATCTGTAGCACCTCATTTCTGCAGCTGTACGTTATTTATTCATCTCTCTGTCTCTCTCTTGTGCCTAAAGGCACCTGGGGCAGCTCATTAGAAAGTTATTTTGAAAACTAAATGTAGCTAAAATGCCGCAAGATAAATAAGGGAAAGTGAGCAATAAAGTCTTATAAAACCTTAATAGGAGGAAGCGCTCACAAACCAATACAGGCGAAGAAAATCAGTTGCAAAAAGCCCATGGAAATGAGATGGTCATTACAAGCCATCAACACCAAGAGGGAGGATCAGGGAAGTTTTGGACCTGCCAAGGGGCCACCACTGAGAAGGCCCTGCATTGCGTATGCACCCACCGAACTTCAGACAGTAAGGGATGTGGAGCAGGGCCTCTGCTGACGATCTTAACAGTCAGGCGGAATAATGTTGGGTTAAGGAAACACAATTCCAGCCTGTTTCAAGAACTAAGAGTCAGCGTCTAGGATCTTAGGCAGACCCACATAGTTTTGTTCTGATCACAGTTTTCATGACATTGACACTTTAGACATTGAGGGAAAGTGTCAGCACAGTTGATGTTTTCTGTGATGGCAGGCATCCTCAAGCAAGCCTGCAAATTATTTCTCTCTCCAGATAACAAGGGATAGCATCTTACTAATGGTCATGCAGTTTCTGCTGAACTTTCTGGTTCATAGTGCAGGGTTTCCCGTAAGGAAATAACATGCATTCTGCCACTAAGCTACCCTCCTTATCTTGAGTATTTTTTTTATCCCTGACTGTCGCTTCTGTGAGTTTGCCTTCCACCCATTCCTTTGTCTGTGTGTGGGTTGAAAATACCCTCCTATCTGAAAGTCAGTGTGGTCTAGTGGTTAGAGTGCTGCAACAGGAGACCAGGATTCAGCCACAAAACTCACCTTGGGACAGTCACTACTTGCAGCCCAGCTTACCACGCAGGGCTGTTGTGAAAATAAAATGGAGAAGGGAAGAACCTTTCCCCCTGCTTTAGAGGTCCTTGGAGAAAAGATGGGGTATAAATGCAGAAATAAATACAATATAGTGGTATGTTTTGACAAATGTTTCTTCACAGGCTGTGAGATGATTTGGAAAGGAAAGCCAAGAAAGAAGTCGCCTTTTTGTCTTTAATTGGGTGCATAGGTTTATACTAACAATGGGAACTGTTTGGTGCTGGCTCTAACTGCTTTGGTGTCTTTCTCTCTGCCTAAAACCTTTGAAAACATCCTTTCCTCTTCTGTGGGAAAGAATGTAGAGGAATCTGACCAGCCAGTGCAGAGTGATGGCGAAGAAGGTGTGGCTGCTCAGGATCAGCTCTTGGGAGAGGTATTCATTCTCTTCTGTACTAAACATTGGGTGCTTAGTCACTGACTCCCAACTATTCTGTTTGCTCTGAAATATTCATATCCCGTACACTCATAGACAGGAGACTGAGTGGGGCAGGGATGGGGAGTCTCAGGCCCCATAGGGCTGAATGTGACCCTCTAGACCTTGTTGGAACTCCCTCTAAACTATACCCCTTCCCCAGTCACACCCTCCTTGAGTGTTTTTCCCATACTGGAATTTGTCCCTGAACTCTGATAACACCTCTTGCTTCCATTAGAGTGGAGGATAGAAGTGGACAAGAGATGTCTCTGGGTAGAAACCAGTATACATGTCTAAAACTTACATTAATTTTGCCTCTGGTCGTGCCCAGCATTTGCTGTGCACACTCTTGCCTCTGCCCCCTAGGAAGGGTTGGTACCATAGGCTGAAAAAGGTCCACCATCCCTGTAGAACAGCCTTTCTCAACCTGTGGGTCCTCAAATGTTGTTGAACTACAACTCCCATCACCCCTAGCTAGCAAGGCCAGAGCTCAGGAATGATGGGAGTTGTAGTCCAACAACATCCGGGGACCCACAGGTTGAGAACCACTGCTGTAGAAGGATGTGAGTGCAAGGCTGTGCATTTTCTGCACTAAAAATTACCCAGAGTCTCTTGCACAAAGGGGGGAAAGAAAGAGTCAAAATTTGCAGCTTGAGTAAATGCAACCATTAACCCAGGTTATGTGTTTTTCCTGTGAATGCTAGGCACTTGTTCTTCCCCCTGTTGCACAGTACAGTGGTACCTTGGGTTACATACGCTTCAGGTTACATACACTTCAGGTTACAGACTCCACTAACCCAGAAATAGTACCTCGGGTTAAGAACATTGCTTCAGGATGAGAACAGAAATTGTGCTTCAGCGGTGCGGCGGCAGCAGGAGGCCCCATTAGCTCAAGTGGTGCTTCAGGTTAAGAACAGTTTCAGGTTAAGAACGGACCTCCAGAACGAATTAAGTACTTAACCCGAGGTACCACTGTGCAGCTTCTTAACTTTCTTTTGATGGGCATTGAGAAGTGACATGCGCCAGGGGGCAGTAATGCCTGGAAACCTTTTTTTAGGACACCCACTTCTTAACTCCCCATTGCTTGTGGGGAGGATGGAGGTGCCTGGGGAAGAAGCATAAATTTCCAAAGCTGTTGAGTCTTGGGAAGGAGGCCAGTGGCTTTGGATATACAAGCCCCATGCATATTACATGGGCTTTCCCTGCTAATGGTGAAGAGCAATAGTAGACGAGCAATAGGTTTGGGTTTCACTTCGTCTGCCATTAGCATAACCAGGAATGTATAGGCTACATTAAATACGCTGAAAGATTTTACTCAGATTAGCATCATCCCCTCTACAAGGATGCTATCCACCCCCACAAAACAAATACAGACTTCCTTTCCATTTTGACCTCTGGGCTTTGGAGTGTTCTGATGCACTTTATAAAGCTGGAATATACAAATTGTATTACTTAGTTGTACATGCTGTGCTTTAAGAGGCCTCCCTTTCGACGTCACCGGGCATTTTGCCAATTGCATTAGAAATGGACAGCTCAATAGATCTCTCAACTACAGTGGTTTGTTATTTGGGCATTTCATCTGAATGACGTAGCGCCCAATCCTGTGCCTATTGACTTGAAAGTAAGACCCATTGAGTTCAGAGGATCTTACTCCCAATAAAGGGCGCATAGGGTTGCAGTCCTAAATATGCACATTTTTGTCACCAGGCTGGGATTCTTCCCCCACACCCATCAGGTTGCGGC
The DNA here is from genome assembly GCF_964270895.1 of Podarcis filfolensis. Taxonomy (NCBI): domain Eukaryota; kingdom Metazoa; phylum Chordata; class Lepidosauria; order Squamata; family Lacertidae; genus Podarcis; species Podarcis filfolensis. The sequence continues at coordinate 64,696,600 of NC_139610.1, forward strand.
AGGATAAAACAAATTTTGCTGACACAACACTTTGTGATATATGTGCAGCCATAATAATGCTCTTCTTTAATAAGTTAGCAGCCTTTTAGGAAAATGATGGTATGAAAGCATATCAGTATATCTTGTTTTCTCAGTTATGGATTAATATAAATACATTATCAAATCCACACTAAAACCACATTCGTTTCTGCCTATTAGAGTAGAAAAGATGAGACTGCCACTCCGCCATCTGCAGATGAAACATTTAACATTTCCGTCACTGGAGGTAAGAAAAAAATGCCCACATTTTGTACAGAAGATCCAGGTTTTTTTAAACTTGGCTAAACATGAACCTTCCTCAGTTCATTGTTAGGCTGCTGTGATGATGGTGATAAGTGAGTTTCTTTGTTTCCCTTGTTGCAGATATAGACGGCTTGATCACTCAGGCTTTGCTGACGGGGAACTTTGAAAGCGCCGTTGACCTCTGCCTTCATGACAATCGCATGGCTGATGCCATTATACTAGCTATAGCCGGTGGCCAGGAGCTGCTGTCCAGAACCCAGGAGAAGTACTTTGCAAAGACACGAGGCAAAATTACCAGGGTACGCAGGCTTTTAAGTTGGAGACGTGGGTAAATTATGGGCTCACAACCTCATCCTTTATTCAGAAGACCAGGCAGGCTTCTGGAAGGATCAGATAATCCATGCATCAAGTAAACAGGTATAATAGATGCATAGTAACGTGAGAGCAATTTGTGGGGAAGACTCAGTAGTGAATATGAAGCCGTTGCTTATATAACAGGGCTGATTGCAAGTGGACTATTGGCCGGCAGGTCCCCTCCGTGGCCATTCCCCTTAAACACAATTAATATTGATTTCATTATAACCTTTAATTGTAATGGAGTCAGGAGACAGGGAGCTCACAGTAGGGAGGGGGCATAAAATCCTTCCTCCTGCTTCCTGTCTCTTTTAACAATGGTTGATGGATCAGCCTTGCATGGGTACCAGCCCAATATTAGATAATGGAGGTTCTACGTCATAAATGAAAATCCTCAGATACCGCTAACATATAGAATTGCCTGATTCTATCTAGAGCTGCAGCATTTAATTGATTGCATTAATCAACGGCAAAACTTCTGATAGTCCTTTAAGAAGTGTCCTTGATTAAGCAGGCAGCAGTTCTTTAAAAAGCCAAAGAAGAACAAGGGCTTATACAAACGGCAAATGATGCAAGAGACATTTCTTGCACACAGGGGGGATGCCTCTTGCACACCTGTTTCGTGGCAGTCATCATAGTACATCATCTACAAAGTGTGCGTCTCGTTTCTGAAGTCCAGCTTAGATTTCATGCAATTGACTAAGAAGCGTATGATTAATCAGGCTGAAGTCCTGGTCCTGTCATGACATTTTTCTTGCATTCTCTTATATTGAGCTAGAACAGGATAAGACTAAATTTTATTGACTTGATCGCTGGATGAAAAAGAGAACCCCCCCTTTTCTCCCGAGGTGGTGTTACTCCTTGGTAAGCCACTCTCAACCAACAACCCCCCTCCCATCTCCTGCCTGCCCCTTAGATTTGACTGTTGTGACGCTTTTCACTCGGTTCCAAGGAATGTTCAGCCTCAACTTTGGCAGTCTTTGTGTTTCTATATCCCATCTGTTTTGCATTTTGTGAGAACAATTTTTCTCTCTTGCTTTGATCCCCAGTGTCCTCCTTCAGTTTTCTGGCCATCAGCCAGAGCAGAGATATCTGGGGATTTGTGTTCATATGTTCATGGGTTACTTTCCTGAGTTCAGCAGGAGTTGTTCTTTTCTAATGGCCCGATTTCTGCCATAGGCCTCTGCTGGTTTGTACTTGACATTCTCCGTTGCCAGCAGAGCTCATTCCCTTCTTCGCCTCGTCCTTCATTTTCCTTGAGGCTGTCAGGCAACTGGAGCAGCAAATGAGGCAGGGCCTTTAAAAGCAATGGAAAACATTCCATTTAGTTTTCCTACATCTTCTGTGATGAAAAGGCTGTATAAGCACTTAACACTTGACTTGTGGCACCCTTGCTGATAAGATTGACTGCTGCTGGGTTAAAGTATTCTGCGAACATTAGTGACCAGCAAGCTAATGGTGCAGTCAGTCAAGAAAATCCCCTGGTGCACACAGAAAGATGATTTCAGACTTTTCCATGTTGGCCCAATTCTCGCTGTAAGGGGACCCCTGACCATTAGGTCCAGTCGCAGACGACTCTGGGGTTGCAGCGCTCATCTCGCTTTACTGGCCGAGGGAGCCGGCGTTTGTCCACAGACAGTTTTTCCGGGTCATGTGGCCAGCATGACTAAGCCGTTTCTGGCGAAACCAGAGCAGCACACGGAAATGCCGTTTACCTTCCCGCTGGAGCGGTACCTATTTATCTACTTGCACTTTGTGCTTTCGAACTTCTAGGTTGGCAGGACAACCGAGCAACGGGAGCTCACCCCATCGCGGGGATTCGAACTGCTGACCTTCTGATCGGCAAGTCCTAGGCTCTGTGATTTAACCCACAGCACCACCCTCATCCCATTCTCGCTGTACTTTTTATTAAAACAGAGATAAAACATGCACTGCCTCTGCTGATGTTCTGGCAAGAATGTGGAGGGAGGGGTGCCCATGCTTCTGTTGTTTGTCCTATGCTGTGGACATTTTTGAGAGGGCAGCAGCAGTAGCCAAGAGCTCTTAGCAGAAACAGTTTTGCTCCATTTTTAGTGGCCCAGGGCTTAAATCTCCATCCACTTCTGCAGTAGCAGAGGCTTGTGGATCTGCCAGACCCAGAGGTGGGCTGTGCATTTTAGAAATAGACCTTGGGGTCAGTCTTTCTTGCGACTGTGCAAAGTGAGATTTCCCCAAACACCTGCTTTTGTTTTTTTTTTTTTGATGGAGCCAAGCTCCCCTCCTAAACCAGCTTCTTTTTTCAATCGCCTCGTTTACTTTCTCAAGCGTCCTATCAATCTGTCCCACTTGACAGCTGTTCACGCCTCCTCATGATTGAAGTCTCCCTTGTTTGTCCCCACAAACAAGGGAGTTACAGCCAGGTTTCTTTGGCTGTAACTCAAAAATAAATCAGACCTCCGGGAGACGATGATAAGCAATTTAGGCACAGCTTTAGGCAATCAAGTTCCTGAATTAGATTACCAAGATCCTGAAACTTCCAGTGATAAGACAAATGGTGCAGGTAATTGTGGCAGTCTTTGTACACGCCTTTGTTTCTGGAACCAGATAGGTTGATGAATAAAACATTCGATGGTGCCGACTAGACAGAGATTAACAGGTGCAAAGTTACATGTAAGCCACAAAGGTATACTGCACTTCTGGTTACTTTCTCCCTTATTCTCCCTTATTCTGGTTACTTTCTCCCTTATTCTCCCTACCTCTTCTCATACTCTTGTTATTTCATAGATCTAGTTCTTCCTCTCGGCTCTACCCCCACTCCAATGTTAGATGTGCCATCTTCCAACCTGTCAAATGCCTCTGTTGTTGGGGTCTTGTTTAGGGTTTGTCCAGGGGTCAGCAAACTTTTTCAGGAGGGGGCCGGACCACTGTCCCTCAGACCTTGTGGGGGGCCGGACTATATTTGGGGGGGGGAATCCCCCCCATGACTCTCCCCTCCCTTCTGCACAGCACCAGACGAGCCCCAGTGGCTGCTTACCTGTGCCTTGCGAGTGGCAGGGGCTGGTGGCAACAGCGGAGGAGGGATGATGAGCGGTGCGATAGGGCTGGCTCCGGAGAGGGGCTGCTTAAAATGGCGTTCAGCCAACTGCGGCTCAACAAAGCCCAGCCCCTTTCCTCCTCTAGGCAGGGCGGGGAGAAGCCAGGAGGAGGGAGGGAGGAGGTGCTGCCATGGTGTGTGTTTGGGGTGGGGGTGGGAAATGGCGCAGCCTGAACGATCAGAATCTCCATGCGGTCATTCCCGAACCTTCTGCGGGCCAGATCAAGAAGGCAATTGGGCCAGATCCAGCCCCTGGGCCTTAGTTTGCTGACCCATGGTCTGTGCTATAAAATCCTGGGGGCTTAAATGTTTGTGGATGCAATGAAGCAACACAGGAGGAGGTAGTGCAGTGCACAAGGACCTTGTGCACCAATGTTTTTATTTACAGTGGTACCTCGGGTTACATACGCTTCAGGTTACAGACGCCGCTAACCAAGAAATAGTTCTTCAGGTTAAGAACTTTGCTTCAGGATGAGAACAGAAATCGTGTTCCTGCGGCGCGGCGGCAGCAGGAGGCCCCATTAGCTAAAGTGGTGCTTCAGGTTAAGAACAGTTTCAGGTTAAGAACAGACCTCCGGAACGAATTAAGTACTTAACCCGAGGTATCACTATATATTTATTTCTCTAGCGCTGGATGCAGTGTTACAAACTGAGACAGGAAAGCTAGGAGCTGAATGGCACCTTAAACCTTGGTTATGGGCACAACAGCGGAATGTCTAAGCACGCTTTTTTAACAGCAAGAATATAAAGCTGAAAATGAATGAACTTCAGCTAAAATCTTATGTTCATTTTTCGCATGGTTTAGTCCTCACCTGAAGACTGCAAAAAAGAGCAAAGCCATTCTTCCCCTGCCCACCCCCCTAATATTCTTAAGAGGGTCTCTTTTCCAGTATTCAGAGAGTAGCTGGAAGTGGGGAGGCAGAAAAAGGTCGTCCTTTCCTTCCACTCTGCAGTTTTAATCTGAAATCTTTGGCGCAGTACTGTGCCCAGAGCTCAGAAACTGCTCAAGCTAATGAGCAAAACGCTTCCTTGTCGCAAAACGCACCTAGAACAATGGGAGTTTCGAACGCGGGTTAGATGTGATCATCAGGCAGAGGGTTGTAGATGAGTCATCTGAGTAGTCTATGACTTCCCTTACCTGATAATCTATTTTTCTGTGTGGAAGAAACATTCAGTCAAGCAAGCCTCCACCTGCATTCTGTGGTTGTACGTTCCAGGTTTCTCATCCATCGTTTGTGAGAACTAGGCCTTCAAAATGCTGTAGATTAAGAAGTGGTTAGGGAGGATGTAGTTATTGGGTAGGGTGGAATTTGGAGTGCATGATCTTACACCCCAAATTGGGATGATCACATTTTAATGTTCCTATATGTGAATCAAAACAAACAGTTCCCTGTAGGCAGGGAGAAACTAGCACAACTGAAGTGGCTGGACTAAGACTTTTCTCCCTTATGTGCTAGTTTTCTACTTGCAAGGCTTTTTTAAAAATAGGAGAGACATTCCAAAAATGTGATTCCCACTCCCGCAACCTGCAGTATGAAGTAATATTTTCTATTTTTCCACCACATCCCGCTGCATGTGTAGGATGCAGGCAACTACAGATTTCGCTTGTACAAAACCATGACACAAGATTACTGTAGCGTAGTAGTAACCAGTGAACAGTGTGCATGTCTTTAGATCCTGTTTTTAAAGCAAGCTTTTGCAGAACCGCTTTACTCTCTTGGCTAGGATGCTCAATCGATAAATGCACAGCATTAGAACAGGGCAGTCTTAATACACTTATTTGTTCTCTGCCTTTTCTTCTCAGCTCATCACTGCAGTTGTGACCAAGAACTGGAAGGAGATTGTCCAGTCTTGCGACCTGCAAAACTGGAGGGAAGCTTTAGCTGCCGTGTTGACTTACGCAAGGCCAGATGAATTTGCTGCTCTCTGTGGTGAGGAAACTAGACACAGATGAAGGTGTTGGGTTACTCTTTAATTAAAATGCAACGTATCTTTTTTATAGCTTGCATTTTCCTTCACTGAAATAAAATATGAACACATCTCATTTAGTAAGCAATTAAGGATTATTATTATTATTATTTAAAGCAATTTTATCTTACCTTTCATCTGAAAAAGGTTTCTGTCATGGCTCCTACAATATCAATGAAAAGACGGATCCAACTTGCAGGCTTACATTCTTAAAAGGCAGAGCACAAAAGGAAAAAGGGATTTGGAGGGATGAGGCAGGGAAGCGAACTCGAGCACTAATTCTTACAAAGTTCTTGTAACCACCAGCTGGAATGGATCAAGTGACAGCATGGCTTTAGTAGCCTCCATTTCCTGGTTCTTATAATCATAGGTTTTTCATGATGTTTAGAATGGGCAGCTGAGATTAGCACTAACCATAACTTTGCCAAATTTGAATGTCGTAGCCAATGCTGGCTAGAGATAACCAGCAAATGGAAAAGGGAACACTTGAGCCCTTGGTACACTTGAACACTTGGTACATTTTTAACAGTGCAGGTTTTAATTGCATGGATTCAAATATGCACTCTTTTCCTTCTAATTCCTAGATTTGTTGGGCTCTAGGCTTGAAAGCGAAGGGGACAGCCATCTGCAGACTCAGGCTTGCCTATGTTACATTTGTGCTGGAAATGTAGAGAAGCTGGTTGCCTGCTGGACTAAAGCTCAAGATGGAAGCACTCCGCTTTCCCTTCAGGTAGCTCTTCGTTAACTAGTTCCTTTTTGGGTCTGGTCCCCTGTGAGATAACACGACACCTTTAAACTTTATATGAAATTCTACTGGTAAAAAAAAAGGGACCCACATGCAGATAGAAACTCTTCAATCCAAACTGGCCTGCTTCCCGCTTAACTATTTCCTTTTTCTTTCTCCCCATAGGACCTCATTGAGAAGGTGGTTATCCTGCGCAAGGCTGTGCAGCAGACGCAAGTGGCTGACGCCAGCACAGTCGGGGCTCTCTTGGCCGACAAGATGAGCCAGTATGCCAACCTCCTGGCTTCGCAGGGCAGCACCGCTGCAGCTTTAGCTTTCCTTCCCGAGAACACCAACCAGGTAAACGGGCTCGGCTTTTGTTTCCCTCCCTTGCCTTAACGCTAGATTGGCCTTTGCTAACCTAGCGCCCTCCAGATATTGTGGAGCGCAGCAACGCATCAGCCCCAGACCTTGAAGGCAACTGAGGAACTTCAGCTGGTCCACAGTGCAGCTGGGCTTTCACTTACCATCTAGGTAACCCTGTTTTTAAACAGCTGCATTGGTTTCCAGTTCGTTTCCAGGTCCGATTCAAGATGCTCAGATTAGGTTAAAGCCCTAAACTGCTTGCACCCCAAATATCTGAAAGTCTACTTTCTGGAGGGGGGTGAATTCTTGGTAGTTCCACTGCCCTCAGAAGTTTGAGGGTCTTCTGGGAGAAGGTGCTCTCTGTGGCAGCCCCCAAGCTGCGGAATTCCCTCCTCTCAGAGGTTCATCTAGCACCTTCATTATGTAATAATAATAATAATAAATTTCATTTATTCCCCGGCCAGAGCCGGGCTCAGGGCATCTAACACCAGTAAAATTACAATAAAAACATAATAGAGGGGGGAAACCCAATTTAAAATACAGGTTAAAATGCAATTTAAAATGCAGCCTCATTTTAAAAGTAGCCCGTGGATCAAAACCGTAAGGGGAGGGAAAACATAAGGGTCAGACTGAGTCCAACCAAAGGCCAGGCGGAATAGCTCTCTCTTGCAGGCCTTGCGGAAAGATGTCAAGTCCCGCAGGGCCCTAGTCTCTTGTGACAGAGCGTTCCACCAAGTCGGGGCCAGTACTGAAAAGGCCCTGGCCCTAGTTGAGACCAATCTAACCACCTTGCGACTTGGGACCTCCAAAGTGTTGTAGTTTCCTTCTGATTCTTAATTTTTTTCATCTGTATCCCACCTTTCCTCCAGTGAGCTTAAGGAGGCATACATGGTTCGCCTTCCTGTTTTACCTACACAACAACCCTGCAAGGTGGGTCAGTGCGCGTCTGGCCTGAGGTCACCCAGGGAGTGTCATGGCCGAGAGGGGATTGGAACCCTGGTCCCGTAGATCCCAGTCCAACACTCTAACCCAGGCATCCCCAATCTCGGCCCTCCAGGTGTTTTGGGACTACAACTCCCATCATCCCTAGCTAACAGGACCAGTGGTCAGGGATGATGGGAATTGTAGTCCCAAAACATCTGGAGGGCTGAGTTCAGGGATGCCTGCTCTAACCGTTACACCACACGCTGATTCTGAAGACGCACCTCTTTACCCTGGCATTTGACACTTAAGAGAGATTTGTATATACATTGGGACCTGCCCTATTCTCTTGATTGCCATCTGTTTTCAATCTTCTATTTTTAAATAGTTGTAACCCACCCTGGGGCCACATGGTGAAGAAGGGTGCGTAAGAAATATAATGATGGTGATGGAGAATGGATAAATGAGTAGTTGAACATTGTAGGGCCCAGTTAGGCCAGGAGAGGAATGACTGAGTGGAAATTCCTTGTTGGTTCAGTTCTTCTGGCTTTGGAGCAGGAGCTATGAAGAAGAGCTGTGTTGAAGCTCCCAAACATCTCCTGCCTACCTGCAAGATGCGGAACACCCCTCATCTTGCAAAGATTAGATATATTTGTGTGTCTCCTTCGGTCCCTGCTTCAGCATAGGCGAAAAATTATTCCGCTGCTGCAGTGACTCAAGTCCTCGTGCCTTCTCATGACCCTATTCTCCTGCTACCTTCTGTGTTCTCTTGATTGGATCCCCGCTTGCTTGTGGGGTGTATGTGTGCAATTCCTTGTGGTTTCTTTCCTCTTTGCAGCCAAACATCATCTTGTTGCGGGAAAGGATTTGTAGAGCTCAAGGAGAGCTTTCCCGGACCCCGGAAGCACCAAAGGTACCTTACGAAAGACAGCCTACAGCACCCAGGGGGAGAATTGGACCTGCGGCTGGCCAGGCGCAGATGCCACAAGTCCCAGCCCAGCAATACTATCACCAGGTAACGGACACCTTCAGCAGCCACACTTCAGCTTCTGTGGACACCCAGCTTTGCTGCAGCATCGTTCTGCCTAATGTTCTGAGCATTCAGCTCCCGCAGCGTCTGTATGCATTGCCTCTTGCAAGTCTTTTCAGCAGCAGCTTCTGCGTGTGCTTTTTGCAGTTTGTACACGTGCTTTTCTGAAAAGCGATCATGGGAATCTTGCGAGCCAGCCTGCCTGAGTGTTTGTTTTGATGCCACGCAAGCTTTTGCTGATGTGAAATGCTCTTTTAAATGCCGAGTGTTGTAGCTTTAAATCCTGCTTGAGATATTTTCTCCTGCTTTCTTTTCTCCCCGCCTTCCACCACCCTTTGTGTTGCTTTAATTCCCTGTGCAGATAATGAATTTGGGGCGTGTTTTGCCACTACCCTTTCAGCTTGAAATAAGCTGGATATTTTGCTCCAAGGCTTATGGCTCCTCAGCCTTCCGATATATTTGCCAGACAGCTATGATAGCAGACTTAAAACACAAGTTAGGGCAGGCTTGTAAATACAATGTTGTCTGGGTGGTCTGTAGTGAGCAAGCATCTTCTCCAGGTGACCAAGCCAAGAAGTGTTTATAAGCTAAAAGAAAAGAAAATGTTTTATTTGACGCAACAAATGACAAGTATAAATGTTTGTGGAGAGGGGCTCCTGAACGATTCTATAGCTTAGAAACTTCTGTGAGCCTATTTGCAAGGCTGTTCTTATGGGTAAAGGTAAAGGTAAAGGGACCCCTGACCATTAGGTCCAGTCATGGCCGACTCTGGGGTTGCGGCGCTCATCTCGCTTTACTGGCCAAGGGAGCCGGTGTACAGCTTCCAGGTCTTGTGGCCAGCATGACTAAGCCGCTTCTGGCGAACCAGAGCAGCGCATGGAAACGCCTATTTATCTACTTGCACTTTGATGTGCTTTCGAACTACTAGGTTGGCAGGAGCAGGGGCCGAGCAACGGGAGCTCACCCCGTCGCGGGGATTTGAACCACCGACCTTCTGATCGGCAAGTCCTAGGCTCTGTGGTTTAACCCACAGCGCCACCCATGTCCCCGTTCTTATGGCTAGAGAGCGTGAAACTTGCACCTCGTTGTTCTGTTGCCTCTAACACACCAGGAGAGACCAGCACCAGAGGCTGTGTCCCCCCCCCCCCGGCAGTTGTCTTTGGGATGTACACATTCTTCTCTTCTTTAAGCACACAAGTTGTTGGCACACATCTGTCTCGAGAGAGAATGGAGTGTGCCCCCGGGGGTGAAGTTGGAACCGCTGTACTAGCAGCACCAGAGTGAAATCCCCGGACACACTGCCTGGGCAGTGGGTAAGGAGGTCCTGGGCTGCCCAGATGACAAGACCCTCCTCTCAGCCTTGCTGATGTGGCCCAAAGGAAAGTGGAATGGTATATTGTAAATGAGAATGTCTCACTTTGTCTGTGAAGACATGTGCTGGACAGACTCAAGAGTAAGTGCTGATTCCACCCTGTTTCTGATGTGAAAGACAAAGCACAAATCAATCTCTGTATGTGGCTGAGTCTTAAATGCAGGCAGAAGCTGCTGTGCTCTTTGAGTCTTGCTCCTTTCCTTTGTGTATCTTAATTACATAATACCATGTATTGATTCTGCAAAGAACATAATGTGTCTTACTCCCGTCTTGATGTTGTACAGTGGTACCTCAGGTTACAGACGCTTCAGGTTACAGACTCCGCTAACCCAGAAATATTACCTTGGGTTAAGAACTTTGGCTTCAAGATGAGAACAGAAATCGCGTGGCGGCGGCAGCAGGAGGCCCCATTAGCTAAAGTGGTTCTTCAGGTTAAGAAGAGTTTCAGGTTAAGAACGGACCTCCAGAACGAATTAAGTTCTTAACCCACGGTACCACTGTAATATCATCAGGCCTTTTGTTTGTGCAACAGCACTCATTGGCACAGAGTTCTAGCACCTCTTTTTTGCTGCCCATAGTAGCCATTTTGTGCTGGCACCCATGGCACTCATCAATATAAGCACAGGCACCTTGTGTCGTTTTTTACAAAAACATGAAAGCACTGCATGGCATTATCCCAACCCAGCAGCTGCAATAGTCACAGAGCAGTCTGGTGTCCCCGCTGAGTTTTGTATGGCCAGGTGTGCTGTGTATGTTTGTGTCTCCCCCACCCTCAGCCCGCATTCTCTACTTGTATGCTCTGGGAGTTCATATCTTCCACAGGGCTCTCTGTAGGTTCCTGCGTTTTAAAACAATCCAGGCAATCCAGTATTAGACATGCAGCACTTGGCACCGAGACTGCAGCTTGTTAGGGATGCAAAACATGACAAAAGAAAAGCATCCTAGTCAATCCAACAGCACTAACCAGGTGAAATCTAAATCACCGCTGAGCGTTCGCTGCCTTCTTCCCCTGAGCTTCTTCTCTTTCCCCTTGCTGTCTTGTCTTGGCTGCTTGGCTCCTAAGAATGCAGTGATCGAGGTCTTAAACAATCATAACTATTAAGCAGCATGGCAAATAGGGGGTTGGCATTGTTTGGTGTGGGCATTTTTTGAGCATTCTGGCTGTTTTGACACCCTTTCGGACTTTTTCTTCTTCTTTTTTCATTTCGTTTTATTTTTCCATGATTGGTATCTCTCTGTTCAATTCAGGTTAGAGTTGCCCCTACTGTCACTACCTGGAGTAACAAAAACCCCACTGCCCTTCCCAGCCATCCTCCTGCAGCCTCTCCCTCTGAGACACAGGTATAACATCAATTATTCCTCTTTGAGCAGGATCTGCTCTCCTTGTTATTATTATTTTTTTTAAATAAAAATTGGACACTTGCACACATAATCCCTTTCTATGCCATTCCTATGCTCCCTCCCCGCTCCCATCACCTTTTTTATATACACACTTTGCAATTCACAGCGCATTCCTGGCCATCTGGGAAGTAGGCACAGGTTTCAGATCAATCAGATTTCCCAGCCGGCCTTGCTGTATTTCAAGATGTCTTCTGGCCTGTGAATCAGATTTTGAGCTCAATCAACGAGGCCCCCGTAGTTTCCACTGGGGGAATAGGTGGGCTTAATTCCTCCCCGCTGCCACATTTCTCCCTCCCAAACAAATTGAATAAATGATTTAGCCCTTAAAAGCACCTTGAGTTGACCGTCCCATTCCCCATAATGAATTCAGCGCACGTTAGGTTTTCTCCGTTTTTCGGCATTGCAGGTGGATATTGCCAGTTTCTTGGGCACCCTGTTGCATGTTCTGTCTTTACATTCAAAGTAAGGTGGGAAGTGGAAAAGAATTGTGTGTGAGCTAATGAGTGCTTTGAGAGCAGGACTTTTAACTTTGCAAACTGTCATTCTGGGCCAAGGCTTCGCTTCATATGCACCTAACCAAACCTAACCTTTCTTCTCTTCCCAATTTGTTCCCCAGGGGGAAAACCCTCCTCCTCCAGGGTTTATGCCAGGGACTGTTAATCCCAGCGCACCACCACATCAGCCGGCGCCTCCTGCTTACAATATGTACTCTCAGGTCGCAGCACAACAAGCGTATCCACAACGTAAGTAGCACAATCTTCCTAGTATCCCCCCCCCCTTCTTCTTAGTACATTGAGCTTGGTGTGCTATAAACCTAGGTTTGTTGTTGTGGCAACCCTGGTACCCACGAAGCCTTTGAACCACCCCCTCCCCATCACCGCTGCCATGGTCACAAGGGGGTAAAAGTGGTCACATCTTTCTCCCTTGAAAAGTACATAGAGCTGAAGGAGGAAGTTGTGAGAATACGCTCATTCCATCAGCACCCTGAGATCTGCAGATGAAGGGTGGTATAATACTACTACTACTACTACTACTACTACTACTACTAGTAGAAGTAGTATCATACACACACCCTGGCAAGGCAGATTGGATGGTAAGGGGCCTATTGTGCTACTGGGAGACCTTGCACTGGCTTCTGCTAGAGCATCCGGTTACCTGAATCTGGACCAATGTTGTGAATAACATGGCAACTTGGATTATTTTCCCCATTGTATCCCAGGAGCATGGGATGGCTTGTATCTTTTATGACTGTGAAGGAACTTAAACCTGCTCTTCTTTCTTTCTTTCTTTCCTTCCTTCCTTCCTTCTTTCCTTCTTTCTCTCTCTCCCTCCCCCTCTCCCTGTAACTCCATTCTCGGCCCACCATGCTGCTCAGGTTCCCTTTGGGATTGACAAATTTCTCTTCAGGCATCATAGAGGCATTAAATAAATGAGCTATGGATTTTGCAGTGAAATAGCTGCAACCTTGTGATACTCATTTGATTTCTTCTCTCCCCATCGCCCCTTAATAACTCATCTGGTAACAGCACTTAACATCCAAGCAATTTCTGCCAGGCAGCATGGTGGGGAGCAGGGAGAGCTTTTGAACAGACGAGTCAAAGAATTGTTGAACATTAAGGGTTGCGATTTCTAAGGAAGAAATGGCACTTGGCAGAACAATGTGTCTTCTAAATTATTCAGGGCGAGCTGCATATGTGTCGTTGGTCTCCCCCCACCGCCACCCTTGTGTCTTTCTAGCCCCCTAGAGCAGGGAAGGGGAGATCCTGCGGCCCTCTGGGTCACATTCGGCAACATCATCTCACAGGCAATAGATTCCCCCATCCTTTATTAGAGATTAGGCGCCAGGCAAAAACGTTCCTCTTCAACCAGGCTTTTTGGCCAATTAACATTATATTGCTATCTAGTGGGGTAGGAGAGCTGAAAACCATGGCAATACATTTCACATCTGGCGACCGATGTGCCCCTTTGGCTTCAGATAGTACATGGGTAGACTAGTCTAAAAAATCTGGGACACAAATGTTCCTGGCCTTCTAGTGCAGGCATAGGCAAACTCGGCCCCCTAGATGTTTTGGGACTACAACTCCCATCATCCCTAGCTAACAGGACCAGTGGTCAGGGATTATGGGAACTGTAGTCTCAAAACATCTGGAGGGCTGAGTTTGCCTAGGCCTGCTCTAACGGCTATGGAGGCTCATTTGCCTTATTTACCCATGTCTAGGAGGCTTAGTTTGGTCAAACAAGGTATGCACTTCCAGAGCAAACGCTAAATACATTACTTCTGGTAAATGTGCCACTGTAGCAACTAGATGGCTGTGAAAATTTGTGTCCTGGACTCCTCTACTCATGTACTACCTGAGACCAAAGGGGTGCATAGGTTGCCAGATGTGACCCCCCAGCTCTCCTACCCCACGATTCTAAATGTGTCTGTGGGGGGGTTATGGCTTTGCTTTCGTTCTCGTTTATTATGCATTCTGTGTTCTCATTTTGTATTTTTATGTAGCGCACCGCCCCGTGATCTTCGGGTGTTGTATGCAAATTTAATTAATAATAATTTTCCGTTTTTATCTTCCGTATTAAAGCAGGAACCTTTATCTGGAATGCTTAACCTGCAGCCCCTCTTAGGAGGGCTGTGTTTTCTCCCGTTTCAGCTGGGCCTCACTTTACTAACATAACCTTCTCCTTTCCCCCCACGCCTCTCCGATGTAGCTTGCCAGCCAGCGCAGCAGTATTCTTTCGGAACGGGGGGACCGTCGCTCTATCAGCCCCACCAGCAACAACCTCCTCCGCCCCCTACCTCGGCCTCTTACGCTAACCCTAACCCTCCTTACATGGCCTCTAACCCTCCCACCTCCATGCCCTCCCCGCTGTACCCAGCCCAGCCCCAGCCCTCCCCGACCAGCTTGAACCCCAGCTCTTCTCTTCCTCCTCCCCCTCCTTCTGGTGCCTCCTTCCAGCATGGCCGGCCGGGAGCCCCAGCATCTTCTCTGCCGTATGCGCTGCCTCCTGGACCCTCAGGTACAGAGCCGGCAACCAGTGAGCTCGCTGCATCCCAAAGAACAGGTCTGCGCTTGCAAAGGAGCCTTTGTTATGCATTTGGGGGGCGGGATGGGGCGCACGTTTCATTTATCCTCATCGTTTTGCATGTGTATGCTGACACGGTTTTGCGCAAAACTGGTGGCTTGCGCAAAACTCTGGTTGTGTGCTTCTGAAAAGCATCGCCATCTTTTGCCTTCTGTATAGGACCAGCAGCTTGCTCTGTCCAGAGCAGCGTGAGTGACCAAATGCCCTTGTCGTGAGTCAAAAGAGCATCCAGAGATAGTCCCAGGAGTCATTTGCTGTATAGAGGCTCTCAAACTGTGGGAGGGCCTTGACACCCTCCCTGCTTCAGCTGAACGTTATTGTTTTAACCAAAAACAAGACCAAAAGGAAGTCAAGACATCAGTGCTGGCAGCTTTCAGCCAGCGACTTGTAAGAACAAGGCTTTGGAATGGGACCTGGCTCTTGTTTGTTTGCCATGCCCCAAAATTGCCTAGCCAATTGTTTAACATTCACAAGCCTCCCGCAGAAAAGTGTGTCGCCCGCTATCAGTTTGCTAGATTTTTTTAGCCTGCCAGGAAGATCAGGGCCACCCCTACCTCCTTTACTCTTGCAAGAGCCCCATGGAATCCTCTAGGGTAGCCTTTCTCAGCCTGTGGGTCCCCAGATGTTGTTGGACTACAACACCCATCACCCCTAGCTAGCAAGGCCAGAGCTCAGGGATGATGGGAGTTGTAGTCCAGCAACATCTGGGGACCCACAGGTTGAGAACCGCTGCTCTAGGCTGAGAGATAGTGGCTGGCCGACATTCACCCAGTGAACTTCAGAACGGAGCGGGGATTTGAACCCAGCCTTTGCAGCCCAAGAGTCCAGCGCTTAAACCCCTACACCACACTGACTCTCCTAAGGTACGGTCACTTTACTGATTAGCACTGCAGTTGCACCCGTGCCACTCTGGAAAACCTGCAAAGCTACAGCCGCGCTGCACAGACCAAACATTTGTATTTATGGAAGTGTGTAAGTACAGGAAGCCTTATACTTCTCTGAAGTGGCATGGGAGCAACTGCTGTTGCCCTCTGGGAGCCAGAATCCCTAACAGGCAGATAGCCATGATGTGGGAAGGAGCCTTTTGGTTTTCTCTTTCTCACTTCTTAACAAAGATTATTCCATTAGCAAGCTCTGAGATGGTTTCAGGAGAGCATGGACCAGGGTTCTTGTTTTAAACCCAAGGTTGGGGACATTTTGGGTGGGGGGGAGCAGAAGGTTCAACCTGTCCCTTTAAAATAATAATGGTAGTAATTCTGGAAACTTAATCAGAGCATACCTTATAAACATGATGCTGTAATTCCAACCAGAACAAAATGCATTGGCCTCTGACCTATTATATCAATACTCCAGCCCTTTATATTCATTGTTAGCTTAAGTTTTTCCACTGGGATTGGCACCAGTAAGGGGGGGGGGCGAGCGACAGTTGTTCACTAAAGGTGAGACTCGATATCGACGAAGCAATTTAGAAACCCTTTAAAGGTATATTTTTCTTCTCGCATGAACTAAACAAGCATGTCTGGAACATTTGCTTCTGCATGTGTGTTAGCATGACACAAGAACGTTTGGCCCAAAATGAGAGAACTGTGAACTTGCTTTTGTTAATGTTTTTTGTCTTGAGCAGCTATGGGTGCATGATAACAGACCTGTTTCTTTATCGGCGTCGTTCAACTTTTTTCTTCAGCTTTCCTTTCCTTGAAAATAAAATGCAAATAAGCATAACAGGAGGACACAAAGCTTTTGTCAGGGACCAGAACTTTGTATTATTATTATTATTATGGCCAGGGTATGAAGGGAGCAAGGCTATTACAGATTACAGTTTTGGATGAAATTACGTTAGATACACAGCAGCTGCCTTTTACAGACTTTTAAGACCGTTCCCCTTTCCTGGTAGAAAAGTGGGTTAGAGTACTTTTGAGTTCACTTCAAGAAATACGTGTCCCAGGGTGCCTTGCAAAGAGTGCTGTGTACTAAAGTTTTCTAACGGGAGTAGCTTCCATGTCCGGTTCACAGCTGAACTTTTAAAACAGATGTGGTCCTCTAGATGTTGAGCTTCAGCTCCCATCATCCCTGACTGTTGGATTCCAGGCAACTAGAGGTCCATGCCTACCCCATCCCTGTTTTTGCAGGGATATCCCATTTTCACTTTGATAAACAGGACTAGTGATGTTAAATTCTCGAGAATATTCTCATTCTCGATTAATGAGAATATTAGATAATTTTCATTTAGATAATTTTCATAGGAGAATATTCATTTTAATGCATTGAAAATGATATAATTAGTTAATATACATGTTTATTCATGGGTAAACTTGTTCAGATGGCAACCAAAAACTGCAAAGATACTTTTATTCAGTGGGGCAGTGAATTCACAATCTTTGATTTTTTTTGCACCAAACTTGAAACTGAAAATTCAGCGTGAATGACTCACGTTAATCACCAAGTCTATTACATACAGTTGAAAAACAGGAATTCAGATGTTCATCAAATTAGAGGAATAGCATTTTTAAAACTAAAAAAAAAAAAGGTTTCTGTAGCTCACATTTCAGAACTGCCAATGGTGAATGACACAATGCTCCGTAATGTAACTGGATCAAAAAAATAATTATTCATTACTTACACTGGCAATATCACAGCTTGATTTATTATTTACTAGATTTTTTAAATGTGGATTGTAAAACTGGTTCTTACATTAGAACTTACAGTTTGTGGAGAATATTCTCCGGAGAATTTTCCAGCAGAGAATATTCACGAGAATATTCTCACCTCACATCAGTAAACAGGACTTTGGAACCAAGAATTTGGAACCAGGCCTTGCAGGCCTTAAGCAGCTATTCAAATTGAGTTCTCTGAGAATCCCACGGTTCCTGGGAAACTCCTCTAGGTTTTCTTAGTGAGGAGGTTGTGGATACTGAGTGCATTTCCTTGG
Source organism: Podarcis filfolensis (assembly GCF_964270895.1). Classification (NCBI taxonomy): domain Eukaryota; kingdom Metazoa; phylum Chordata; class Lepidosauria; order Squamata; family Lacertidae; genus Podarcis; species Podarcis filfolensis. The sequence goes on from NC_139610.1 coordinate 64,714,101, forward strand.
AGAAGTTGGCTTGTTCTTTGCTGCTTAGGCAAACTCTGGGGCTGCATGGCTAAACTGGGAGTGAATATTGGTAAGAGCGGACGCTTGAAATCTGTTCTTGAAATCTTAGAAGGTATTTTCCAGCACATGCAAAGCTTGGGAAAAGCTGGTAATGGGAAGGTAGTGTATCTTTTTTCCTTTTAAATTGCTCCTGAGGTTTTTTTGCGTTTTGTCTGCAGACTATCAATCCATACAAGACCAAGCCAGTATCCTGCAAGGTGACTTAGCTACCTTTTATAAAATGGAAATCATTAAGGCACAGCACGAACATCTAACAAATTGGACTCTAGCAGTGCATGTGACCGCAAATTCAATACTTTGTGCTAATAATACTTGTTAAATCTAATGAAATTTAACACTCGGTAACATTTTAATGGAGACAAATGGTTTGACTCAAATAGCAGAGCTGGGATTTATAACCACAGATGTGATCAACTTCCAAAACAGATGTTTGTTGCATTCATTGGGAGAGGAGTAACGCTCTGAAATGTTAATTTCCATGGTCTGCACTATAATTTTTGAAGCAGTCTTTTGCACGAACAGGACAGCTGCCTTTCGTGTTCAGAAAAGCTGAGAAGACAGTTACACAATCTTCCAAATAGTTGCAACTATCCTTAAAATCAGGGCGTGTGTATTCTGCACTTTCCAATAGAACGTTAAAAGAAATTGCACCTAATCAATCCAAGTTCTGTGTCCAAAAAAATCCAGAATCATTTGCTTAACTTGGGCAGATTGAACAGATTTGCATAAGCTATTTGTAAACTAGCTCCTGCTTGTGCTGATGGAGAAGATGAGGAATTGCTGAAGTCGTGAAGATGTCTACCTGCAGTTCTTCCTTTCGGCACAGGAAATAGGTTTTGGTTAATAGAAGGAAGGAGAGCAAACTCGGCCTCAAACTCAGGGACATATAATAATATAATAATAATAATAATTTATTATTTATACGCTGCCCATCTGGCTGGGCTTCCCCAGCCACTCTGGGCGGCTTCCAACAAAACATTAAAATACCGTAATACATCAAACATTAAAAGCTTCCCTAAACATAGTCAGGTGGCCTCTAAGTTAGCCTGGCACCACATTCAGTATTTCTAGGGTTTAAGTGTTGGTTTTCACCAGGCTCTCTCAGTTTCCCAGGTGAGAGACTTGCTCATGGGGGGAGGGAAGAGAAAAAGTTGAAATGCTAACAGCAAATATTTCTCTTCTCCTTTGTTTTTCTTATTTCGCCTAATTTATCCTTCAACTTTCAGCCTTTAAAAAAATATGATTTTGTTAGTCCTGGGAAGGGAGAAAGAACTGTGAAGAACACTGAAGTTCTCCCTGCCTAGCCTTGACTGCTAGCTTCCAAGATTGGAGCAATCATTATCCCCACACTCTCAACCTATATTTTCTATAATGAGGACTAGAATCTTCCTTTGGAAAAGAAACGTTGAGATTCACAGAAAGTGAAATCCTGTGCCCAGTACACACTTAACTTCTTGCCCTTAGTTGCAAATGAGCTGCAGAACCATGGGAATCCAAATTTCTCAAGGAAACTGAGTTAATCCTAGACTTTAAGAGAATGGGAACTGCAGTTTTGTGAAAAGAAAATTATAGCACTGTGGTTAAAAACTCCAGCTGTGATTATTTTTGATTAACTATCGGTGTTGTGTAACAAACCTGCATTACTTTTTATTTTACTTGAGTGGCCCTTGAGTTCAGATCAGTTCAGAAGATCCCAATTTAAGCTGCCCCCTAAGCATGTTTGTTGGGGCGGGAGAGGTCCCTGCATACTCCTGAGCCAGAGCAAATTCCACCAGGAACATCTGCAGCTACTGATTCCGGATTCACACTCAGTATTGCTTTCATTCATTTTCAATAAGGCTTATTCGGAAGCCCTTGCCAATAGACGATAACATCAGTGTGTGTTCAGGCCAGAGGCCCAGCTGGCCACTTTTGTCTGGACAGGTTCATAGCTTTTTTATTTATTTAGATGATTTATTTGCTGCTTAGCCTTCTCTTCTTCTTTGCAAAAGTAAAATCTCTGAGCGGTTCACTGATACCGGCATAGGCAAACTCGGCCCTACAAATGTTTTTGGCCTACAACTCCCATGATCCCTAGCTAACAGGACCAGTGGTCAGGGATGATGGGAATTGTAGTCCCAAAACATCTGGAGGGCCAGGATATATATGTGACTTAAGAGGTTTAAATGATGGAGTCTAAAGAAGGAGAATAATATTAATGAAGAGCAAAACAAGGGGTTTTGTGAAGAATTTGGTGCAATTGAAAACATATGCGATATGCTCTTTACTGTATTTGGGTTATTATGATTGTAAAACCTTCTGTAATACTGTATAAAATTAATAATAATAAAGATAATAAAGGAAGAAACATCCGGAGGGCCGAGTTTGCCTATGCCTGCCATAGAATTTAAAATAAAAATGCAGTAAGTGCGATTAAAATATTGCAGTTAGTGATCAGGATACAGCAAACATATTGTAATGAACTTCATCCCTTAGGACCTCTAGCCTGCAGTGCAGAAATATGAAGTTTCCCATATGGGGATCAAACCTGCAACCTTGGCGTTATGGGCACCACCCTCAGTCTAACCAACTGAGCTATCGGTTTCCTGGACGGAGCGCTTTCATGAGCGATGCTGCTTTTTCCCAGGGAGGCACAGTAATTGGCACTGCAAACGCAGGGGGCTCCCTGCATTTTAGCTCCTAAGCCCATGAGGCTCAGTAGCAGGCAGCCGTTGTTACTCTACTCCCCAGTTAGTGATTATGAATTCAAGCGGCAAGATCTGTGGCAGCGCACTCTCCCTCTGCGAGACAGGCTTCCTGCCAAGCAGCAGCAAAACTTAATTAAGTGACTAAAACGAGCATGTTCACAGCAGCTTTGTTCTTTCCAATTTTTACCAGTTTTGATCCGAACCATTTTTTTAAGAAAAATGTTGACGCTGCTGTGGATTTATGGGTTACCAGGAATTACTGATTTTCTCCTGATATCCATGCTGCAAAAACTGGTTGGCTTTTTCAGCGGCCTGCACTGGAAAGGATAGGCGGTGAAGATCTAAACCTGCCATCTCTCGGCTACCAGTTGCTGATTTAATCCTAACATTAGCAAAACTACAGCTATGCGGGAACCTAGGCTCGAAAAGATCCCTTGCTGTCTTCAGCAGGCCCAGTTCCATTGTAACCAACTAATGGTTTTGCCCATTGCATATCTGAATACGTGTCCTTAGACTTTTTATTAATGCAAATAGCACAGGCATGTCCCCAGATTTAATCCTCCTCCCCCAGTGCGAAATCCATTGTCCTTTGGGAAGGGCAGTGCCCAGTGGTAAAGTTCGTATGCAGAAGGTCAGTCCTTTGCACCTCCAGGTGGTCAAGGACTCCTGCCAGTCAGTAGTAGATCAGAGGCAGGGAGCTTCCAGCCCGTGGGCCAAACAAATGTGGCCCTTCAGGGCTTTGTCTGGCCCTTGGCGCTCCACCCAGACCACAACCCTCACGGGCCTTGCTTCACACCCTCCTCCAGTGTTTTTGCATGGCTGGAATGTGTCCTTCAACTCTGATCATGCCTCTTGCTTGCATTGATGGAGGGTAGATAGTTGTGTGAGTGAGCGCTGGTAGGAACTGGCCCCCTGTCCAAAGGTAAATTGACATCTACTCCTATGCCCACGTTTGCCTCTGGCCTTGGCCGCCACTGTTATGTGGCCCCTGGAAGCTTCCCCAGAAAGGAATATGGCTCTCAAGCAGGGAAGTATCCCCACACCTGGTGTAGGGGAAGCTTCTAAGGCTAAGCAACTGTGCTTAGATGGGCCTATCGTCCAAATCAATACAAAGCAGCTTCTTTGTTCAATCACCACGAAGGCTCTGCAGCCCAGACTTCCAGGGCAAACCAGTAGAGGCATGTATTTTGACAAACGGTGGCCAGCACATCGCTCAGTTGGAAATGTTTCGGGGCATCAATCAGCATTTAAAACCCCAGAAGCGCCGAAATTCTGCATTCGCCTGAGCAGCAACACGGTATTCCAAAGTGGTGTCTGTTGCTAACAACGTCCGAAACAAATCTCTGAAATTTCAGATTTTCTTCGTTAGCCCAATGATAGAAATGTCAATGACCGTATTAAATATGTACCGATAAATAACAAATATATGTGATTATGCTAATTGTACTTGCAAATCCATGCCAGATTGACAAAGAGCGCTGTAATGAATGTTAATCGTAACTGGAATATTGTGCCGTCAATTTACATAAAGCTTTGCAGGTAGTATAAACCCACAGGGTAGGTCCTTCCCTCGTGGGGCTTGCGATCTGCATTCTGGCAGTGGAGGCAGAACATGCACAAATATAGGAGCAACTAGTTGGGTTTAGTTCCCGTTGAGCAGGAGGAGCAAGGGAATTGGGCCAAAGGCTATGAAGGCAGATGTGGGTTTTTGCGTTATTTGCATTCCTATTTCAATACAGAACATGCTCATCCCCTCTCTGAAATTTCTAGATTCCAATGAAATGCTAGCCTCTAGTTAGAATGTGGCAAAATTTGCTCCTCCTGATTTTCTGGGACACTTTACATTCCACTGATATTGTTTGGTCTTGTTGCAGGACCTCAGAATGGCTGGAACGACCCTCCTGCTTTGAGCAGAATTGCAAAGAAAAAGAAGGTAGGTTAAAAGGAACTTCTGACGTGCTGAGAGTGACTTTGAAGGCCCTTCCCCAGGTGTCCCTGCGATCAAAGGTGGCAACCAGAGAGAGGGTTATCTTAGCCTGTGTGTTGTTATCCTCCCTGATCAGCAAAATGAGGTTTTTAATTGTTCCAGTAGGCAAGACAGGACTCAAGAGGTTAAGATCTCTTGGATTTAGAAAGAGGAGGTTTTCCCCTGCCGGATATGAGACTGTATTATGAGGTATCCTATCTTTGCTGGTTGAAGGAATGGATAACATTAGAAAATTCACATATTCTACACTTAGAAGGTCATGACAATATTTTTGGTTGGCACGCTTATATATGGTATGAAAAGGTGAAAGTTCATAAAGGATTTAGAAATGTAATTAGGAAAAAAATGTATACAGTATGGAATAAATACAAGAATCTATTAAAAAACTTATGGAATATGCAGAAATGGTGAAACTTACCGGAAGAATAAGAAATCAAAATAACAAACTTTTTATAAAAGAATGGAAATGGTTTATTGAATATTTACAGATAAATTGTAAACAGATTAGAACATTGGCAGGATTGTTGTAATAACCTGCAGTTTTATAAGAGTTTATATTTAAAGTAGATGAATAAATGAGCAAATTAATTTGGATACGCAGAAGATACTTAAAATAAATTTAAGGAACCGCAGAAAGAGGGGAAAGGAAGTCAAGTTTTGAAATGTTAAAATGATTGTAAAATTAGTGAAATGTAGAAACCTGAAAAGCATATTTTTTTTTTAAAAAAAATAATTCTCTTGGATTTGTTTTAAATCTATCATCAGAGGGCTTGCGAACGCATTTCAGTTTATGAAAGACTGGAGCATGGAAAAGTCAACAGCAAGTTATACATGAATGAAGCTTGCCTGTTCCATCAACAGCCTCAAAAAGAACTCCTTTAAACTTAGCTAAATTGCTGGCTAGGGCTGATAGGAATTGTAGTCCGGAACATCAGGCTAGCAGAGGCTGATTTTAATGATTGAATGCCCAACGAACAAGGAACTGAAATAACCTTTGATAGGTGAACAGCCCTCAAAACAGTGGTAGCAAATATCATTTCCTACTCTTGCCTAATTTTATCACACACCTGTTGCCATAAGAACTCAAATGAGCTCTTCTTTTCCTCCTTCTGCCTTAGGTGCCTGAGAACTTCCTGCCTCCGGTTCCCATCACAGCCCCGATAATGAACCCCATGTCGGACCCTCAAGCCCAGCTGCAGCAGCAACAGCAGCAGCAGCAGCAGCAGCAGCCAGGAATGCCTCCTGCCCAGGTTCCGTTCCAGCCCTCGCATCTTCCTCCAGGCCAACCTAGCATGCCAAGCCCTTACCAGAACGTCCCACAACCTGGGGGCCAGACCATCATGACTCCTGCCGTGTCCATGCCCAGCATGGAAGGGGCTCCTGGAGCGCCAATTGGCAACACCATGCAGGTAAGAGCTGGTGGCCAGGTGTCTTGGGCCGGCTGGATGCCAAGGAGTGGTGGGGGGCACCAGCCGTGGAACCCCCTAGCTAACAGGACCAGTGGTCAGGGATGATGGGAATTGTAGTCCCAAACATCTGGCGGGCCAGAGTTTGCCTATGCCTGCTTTAGATACCTATTAGGTCCATAAATTACCATATAGCATATATTCAACACAAAAAACGACAATTTGTTGTTGACAAAGGACAGCTGGACATATAAAGGGCCCCATTACCTTCAGTAGCTTAGGGCGGTCATAGGCAAACTCAGCCCTCCAGATGTTTTGGGACTACAACTCGCATCATCCCTAGCTAACAGGACCAGTGGTCAGGGATGATGGGAATTGTAGTCCCAAAACAGCTGAAGGGCCAAGTTTGGCCATCACTGCCCTAGGGAACCCCCAGGGGAAGTGTCAGGGAACTGCCATCAGCTCAGAGGCGAGAGGTGGAAGGGCAGTTGTGTTATAGGGAACCTCTGGAAGTCTTGTGAAGCAGTTCCTCCTCTGGTGAGGAGGAAAGCCCCACCTCCAGTGGAGAGGAGGTGGTGGAACCAGAGGATGCTAGGGAGAGCCTCAACACTGACCCTGAGCAAGCCAGAAAGGAGGGAAGTACCCCTTTGCCAGCGCCCACTCTGCGCAGTAGGTTTTGGCGCAGGGAGGAGAGGAGAAGGTTGGGGGTCAAGCAACTGTTATGCTGGGGGAGGTACAAGGACCGACCACTCCCAGATTCTGCCAGCGACTGAGCCAGACATGAACTTGCGGCGCTCTTCACTGTAAATAGTTTTGCACTAAGAATAAAGCCTGGAAAAGACAGGTCGGAGTCTTGCCTGTTTGCTTTCGAGCAACCACACCACCATCTGACAGGAAGGATGCTCAGGGCCAGGCAATTGGTGTTGGGACGATGATGAGCGGTCAGAGGGAGAAGAGGGACAAGACTTGGGGGGAGGAGGTGTCGGAAGCTGAAGAGGTGACAGGCTTTAGTGAGCAGGAAGAGGCTAGGGCAGAGAGCAGTTCAGACTTTGAGGCTGTAGCGGAGGCTGCAGCAGAGGGCGGCCAAGAGGCAGAGTTGAACGATGGCATTTGCCACAACATTTAGAGATGGATGCTTTAAAAGGGGATTAGACCAATTTGTAGATGGGAAGGTTATTGATGGTCGCTACTCACGATAACCACACTCCCACCAGTATCAGAGGTGGTTGCTAGGCAATGTGAGAGTGGCTTTGCACTCATGTCCTTATCGTAGGCTTCCCATGAGCGTTTTGGTTGGTCATTGTGAAACCAGGATGCTGGGCTGTAGAGAGACCTTTGATCTAGTCGTGTAAATTTATTTGGTTTTCAGATTAAAGTTTTACAGTCACATAGCCAACATACAACATAGAAACAAGATTCCAGAGAATCTCATGGACTTCCTTTCTCCCCTTTGTGGGTCCTGTTGTTAATCACCTCCTCCCGCATCTTTTATAAGAATCCAAATCTTTTACATCTCCAATATGTCCAAAATTCACCATTAAACTACGTGTTATTCCAATCCTACTAACGATTTTAACTCTTCACAATGGTTTTTAAGATAAGATATAAAATATTCCCCCCATTCCTTATTAAAAATTTGGTCTTCCTGATTCTTCCTACCAGAGAAGAATGGCAGAGATTAAGTTGATGGATTATCCCGAAATGGCTAAAATGACCAGAAGAATCAGAAGTCAGACCTTTGATCTAACTGAGCATCTGTTCTTATGTCTTCATTGAGATTGACAGTGGAGTGAGAGGGAAAGAGTGCAGCCTGGGCAGTAGGGGGTTACCTTTGGCCCTGAAACAGTTGTCTGAGGTGGAATGAGAGGGAACGTATTCAATCCTGAGAAGATTCCCTCACCAGGCCAGCATCCCTTACATTTTGCCACCTGGCACAGATGTGGGGAGCCTTTGGCCCTCCAGGTGTTGCTGACCTACAGCTCCTGTCCTGCCTGACCATTGGCCATGCTTGCAGGGGTTGATGGGAGTCATAGTTCAGCCACATCTGGCAGGCCAGAGGTTCTTCACACATGTCCTGTTAGGTTGCGCCATCCCTTGCTACAAGACGAGGGGTCTGCCTCAGCCTCACTTCACAGACAGGGAGGCCATTATCTGGTTCAGGGGTCGGCAACCCAAGGCCCATGGGCCACAAGCAGCCCATGGGGGTCGTTTAACTGGCCCATGGACCCCTGCCACCTGCTCGGTCGGCTCCCGTTCACTAAATTGGCGCGGAGCAGAGCAAGGACCGCCTTCCGCGACGCTGGCCTGCTTCCCATTGGCTGCAGGAAGCTCCTGCAGCCAATGGGAAGCTGCGCACGCCTTCTCCGCACCGGAAGGAGCTCCGGAAATAGTGTTTGTGTGTGCGTGCGCACACACACACGCTCCAGCCCACCGTGGCGTCTGCGGGACCGTGAACCGGCCCAAGCCACAAAAACTTTGCCGACCCCTGAATTCTGGTTAGATCCCCTCTTTGCCTGATGTGGTAACAGCCATGTCGCCTGGACAGGCAGCTGTTGAATTTCTGAACGGCTGGTTGTTTCTTCTCCCTCCCACTTGCTCAGTGGGAGGTCTGCGGGGTCCTGCCTGAAGAAACAATCAGCCTTTTGACTTGGGGGATTGTCTTTGAAAGCAAATGACTGCCTTGTGGGTGGGTTGCTATGCGGTGAGAGACGTTGGCTCATTTGGAGCCACATTGTTGAGGCAGGCAGGATTTGCCAGTTTTGTTTGATTTAGATCTTACTGATGTTTAGGCAGAAGTTAGCATTTGCTTTCCCTGTCCCAAAATCTTTCAAGGGTGCAGAAATATGGACTCTAAACGCCTGATTATCCTGTGGTAAGAGGGAATCCAGAGTGAATGGGTTTTATGCTAAGGCACGATTAGCAGGGCTGCTTCAGCGTTAAGAGGCAAATTTCGCAGGTACCATTAAAGGGCAGTACATTGGTAGGTGTATAGAAACAAGAGTCTTTTGGCTTTGGACTTTCTTTGTCACTGGACAGTTGGCCCAGGGTGGTTATTGACTGAAGGAACACAGTGCCACCACCTTGCTGAACCTAAGCAGGTCTGAATCTGCTCAGTGTCTGGATCAGAGACTACCTGGGACCTGCATGTCCATTGACTTGGGTTCCATGATGGAATATGAATGTAAAAATATAAGGGGGGGGATAGAAAATAATATATGGGAAGTGAGTTGCCAGGAAAATGTTGATTGTGGTCTTGGAAGTGCAACAGAAAGGATCATTCTGTAACTTAAGGGTTAATTGTGTTACCAGTAAGAAGAGTGGAAGTGTTGCTTAGCAATCAGGCAGAATAGCATGATTGCTAGTGGAGTAGCACGTGCTCTGATAGGCTGTGTAGTTCTGTGGGAGTTTTCCCTTTGTATGTTTTTGATTGAATGTCTCCATGCCTCAAACAAGGCCTGAACTGGAAGCGAAATGCTCTCTGTCCCTTTCTCCTCAAATCATACACTCTTTCTATTTGGCTTCCTCAGTATCAAGACCTTCCCTCTGCATTCCATCTGTGTTATTTAAGTGACTTTACTAACATGCGGTTCCCCTGGAGTAAAAAGACTGGGAGCAAATGATGACAAAGCGATATTCCAAATTACTCTTCTTCCCCTCTAGCATGTGCAATCCTTGCCAACAGAGAAGATAATGAAAAAGCCCATACCTGAGGAGCACCTTATCCTAAAGAATACATTTGAAGCTCTGATCCAGAGGTGTCTCTCTTCAGCTACCGATCCGGTATGTCCTTCATGTGTTTCTGTGTTTTGGTGGTGGTGGTGTTTTTATATAAAAAAATGCATTTTATGTAGTGTAATCACACATTCAGAGCTGGTGGCATCCATCACTGTGTGGTGAGTCATCAGAAACGATTTATCACCAGCAGCTAGGCTCTCGCCAAGTGCTTCAGATATTCAGCCTATCAGAAAAATTGCAGTTACTGTGTGATTTACACAATGGGAGAGCATAATCTTAGGCTGTCTTCCCTTGCGGGCGACTCGAATTAAGATAAGTGCTTCTTCCCCAATCCAAATGGTTCAAGAAGACCTTGCAAACGCAGAGGACGGCGGCAAAAAAGGAATGTTTTGCAGACACGGCCGAAATAGGATTCAGCACCTTGGAGAGCTGCAAGTGAACAGTGGTAGGGAGCTGCAGATGGGCTTTTGTGGCCTGACTCTGTGGAATGCAAGTTTGTATTGTCATTTTGGTCTGGGGGCTTGGAGTGGTTGGGTCCAGGGATACCAAAGAAGGATGTCAAAGAGATATCTGAAGAAGTGTGCATGCACACGAATGCTCATGCCAATAACAAACTTAGTTGGTCTCTAAGGTGCTACTGGAAGGAATTTTTTTTTTTTGTTTCTTGTATGGCAGACCAACACGGCTACCTACCTGTAACTAGTTCTAGTGTTTTATTAAAAGGAAAGGTGTAGACTTACAGCAAACCAGCCTGCCAGGTCTCCCAGCCTTTACAGACACGGGATGGACTCTGCAGCAAGGAGATGGCTTGTTTGCACCCAAGCAAATGTGCATATGTTTTTTATAGACAAAGCGACATACACCACTTTGCCAGGACTTCCCATCACTTCACCTGACCAGGTGAGGGTATCGGTGGCAAATTCCCAAATCTTACAGATAGTTCCCCTTACTGGGCCCAGAGCCCAGCACCCGAAGCCCACAGACAATGACATCAAAACATGCCAATTAGCTCAGATCACAGCAAGTGAATATAAACGTATTTGAGCTCATTGCTGCAACTACCAATTAATTGTGGTAGTTATCTTGACTACCAAGATGGTGTTTGCAGAGCTTATGGAACAGCTCACCTTTGATTCAACACAGGGAGGTAGGGAAGACGCAGGAGCGTATCCTGTTGGTTGACAGCAGCGGAACCGCCTTCCATAAGCCGAGTGCTGGGTGCTTGCTTTCACCTTCAAGGACACAGTTCTCTCAGGAAGATAATTGTGATTCAGACTCGACTGAGGAAGACCTTCCTTTCTACCTCAAAGCCAGCAGTTCTGTGTGCCCTCTGTGCAGTCCCACATAAACAACTTGGCTTGTGCAACCAGCTGCTCTGAACCTCCTGGACCAAGGGTTAGGAATCTCCAACCTCTGTGCCAAAATTGGCCTGCCTGGTCATTTTCATGAAATGACGCCCGCTTGCCCCACACCCTATGTCATATGTGACTTGGGATATGGGGCAGGTAGATGCTTGGCCACAAAAAGAAGGACTGAACCCATTATCAGTTGATGCCTGGGGAGGTTCAATCCTGCTTTGTTCAGGTGTGCCAGCCAACTGCTGGAACCAGCTGGTGCGCCAAAGCCTTGCCTAAAGTAGGATTGACACCCCCCCCACACACATGTGCATCAGCTGATGTGTGGGGAGTTGAATCCTACTTGGAGAGGAACTTTCCCCATGCTTAGGAAGCACATCAAAGTACATACTAATTCATATGTATGTTTATATTGGGATACTGCCGGGGAGACAGGGGCATCAGGCTGGCTCCAGCCATCAGCCGGCAGCCGGGCGATCACCGGTCTCCCTTGGAACAGCATCAAACAGCGACACAAGCCTCAGATATGTTTAGAGACTCGTGCACGCTCTATCAGCAGAGTGAATAAATCTTCGCACAACAGAAGTGGCGGACAGAGCCATGTGTAAGCATAATTTACAGCATTTTATTCAGCAGCATGAACAAAGGAAAAAACATGTCTGCTTCCCTTCGTGTCCAGCAAAACAGCTAAAGCAAAAGCAATATACAAAACGGAAGTTCCCAGCGAGCCTGTGCTGGAAGTAAACAGGCATGTGGCACACAACAGTCATGCCTGTTCCTTTTAAGGTGGAACGGAACTATATCCTAACAGTTTATGTGTGTGTGCTGGTTGAGCATTGATAAAATTTGATAAGCTTGTTTAACGACTTCCTATGTTCTGGTCTCTTCTGTAGCAAACCAAGAGGAAACTTGACGATGCCAACAAACGCCTGGAGTTTCTGTATGATAAACTTAGAGATCAGACCGTAAGCTTTATTTATCATTGTGCATTATGCTTTGCCCTGCTCAGATTATCTTCCTTGCATTTCATCTCCAAGCCAGGCATTCTAAACTTCAGCAGCTGAACTGCTTCCTTCAGATCGTTCTCCAGCCTTCCTTATTTATTCTTGCATTGTTTCCCCGCTTTTAAAAACTATTTGTTAGCTAGAAATAATTCCTGTGCTATAAGATGGGTCTGCAGTGTTTTGCAGAATAAGTAAATGCACTTCCTGGGTGGGATTTGGGAATCCGTTTTTGAAGCGATGTCACCAGAAGGTAGCTTTGTATGTGGCAGCTGGCTGTTTAAGCGATCTGACAAATGGAGCATGTGGTAATTTCAGGCTGAATGTTGAGTTGGGCTCCTGGGAATCCCAATAAAATGCTTAAAACCGTCAGCACTCATTAAATAGCATTAGAAATCCCCAAGCCAGACCAGCTGTAAAAAGTCCATATATCTGTTTCAGTGTTCTGTCCCTTGAGTGGCCGAGCAGAATAAGACGGAGCCCAAGGGATGACTTGTGTGTATTGGGGAACCTGGGCTACCAACGTCCACCAGCCCCAGCCAACATGGTCCAGTTGGAGTCATCTGTAGGGCCACAGCTTCCCCATCCCTGGCCTACAGCATCGGTCATTATTGGGAGTCCTGCTGACTCTGAATAGACATTGCACACAGTTGCTGCAGATGCTGGTGGTGTCACAGCACAAAAAAGCCAACTCTTGTAAAAAGTATTTGCTTCCAATCTCCAGCTGATGCATCATCCAGAACGGCATTTCATTCTGTACCAGAAATGCTCTCCATAACCTATCCTTCCACCATGTGGGTTGGGGAAGTCCTGTAGTGGCGCAGGAGACAACATTCTGTGGTCTTGGCTGGGCAGGGCAGGAGAGGCAGACACACTGTTCCACATGCCCTGGAGCAGGGCTTCCCAAACTTGGGTCTCCAGCTGTTGTTGGACTACAACTCCCATCATCCCTGGCTAGCAGTGGTCAAGGATGATGGGAACTGTAGTCCACCAACAGCTAGAGACCCGAGTTTGGGAATTTCCTGCTAGAGGAACGGGAGAAGGGGCTGCTACTGCCTTGCACCAACCTGTTGCCGTTGGCGCTTGCAGCTGCCCTTGGAAGAAGTTGTTTGCTTCCCCCAGTTGCATCTGCCTTTGTGAAGTTGTGTAAAATAATAATGCGGCAACCATTGATGAGGACAGATTTTCCAGTGGCCATTTAGCCACTCCACTCTGAGTGGCGTGCTTGGGGCCAAGAACACTGGAGTGATGTCAGGTTGCGGTGCCCAGATATCTCTGTGAAAAGGGTACCTTCTCAATTGTGTTTTCTTTCCCCCTCCCTCCAGCTCTCCCCAACAATAATCAACGGTTTGCACAACATCGCCAGGAGCATCGAAACACGGAACTACACGGAGGGCCTGAACATCCACACCCACATAGTCAGCACTAGCAACTTCAGCGAGACGTCCGCCTTCATGCCGGTGCTCAAAGTGGTCCTCACCCAGGCCAACAAGCTGGCCGTGTGAAGTGGGCTTTTCGCAGAGCAGAAGCATGCTGCTTTCAAGATGGCGTGCTGCGAGATGGACCCCGGCCCTTAGAGCATGATGCGATATAGAAAGCTGGCCACGACAAAGTCATTTTCTCTTCTCCCTCCCCACCCCACCCTTGCCGCAGATGAGCTTCGTTTTAGAAGGGCCAGCAAGTCCTGGTGCTTTTTCTTTCTCTCCATCTTTTATTACCCTTATCTGCAGATAAGTGTATTTAATTGCGCCACGTCATATACCCCATTTTAAATGCATGTTACCTGCTGCTTTGAAAGTGGCTTTTAAATACAGCAAAGAGGGGAGTTTGTGTGTAAGGCTGACCTCAGAAAGCAATTTTTCCCCACATTCCTCTGCATCAACAAGCAATTAAAATGTTTCAGATTCTATTTTCTGTGTGCGCTGAGTTATTATTCCTCCTCCTTAAGGCTTCCGCAGTGTCAGTGGGATTTAGCTTAATTAATTTTTAGCTTGCTTAATAGTTTAATGCCTTTGCTTTCATTAGGCCGAATGGCTATTTATTTAAACCCATTGCCATGAAGTTATGCACATATATATATCGATGCCCCCTTCCCACGCTGATTCCTTCTATAACAGAGGTCAGATCAGTGCCGGAGGAACCTCATCGAAATGGTACTAAGGTTGGTTTTGATAGATCAGACAGCAAAGTTCCCATGACTGTGAGTCAGTTGGAATGATGGCATCTTGCGAACACCTTGTGCGTGTCAGCTTTCTAAACAATGATTTCCAAACTCCCTACCTTCAGGGAACACACAGTGGCTTGTCTGTCAAGCTGCCCTTTTGTGTTGCAAAGGATTTTGAAGCATCTTCAGGCATATGCACAGTTCACCTGGGGCACTGGCCCAGCCTGTAAGGCCTTCCTGTTGCCCCAAATGAAATAAAAACGTGATCACAAACTCTGTATTCTTTGGTATCTACACCTTAGAAGGGAAGATGTGAAGTGGAGAGGTGAGTTTTATTTCTTTATTGGCCTGGAGGCTATTTCTGCTGCTCCACTCCACCAGGCAAGCTGCTCTTACCACAAAACTATTCCTCCCCTTATTTGACGTTTACCTGATGCAACCTGTATTTATGCACGCTGTAAAAGCCTGCCAATTCTCCTTGCCTCCAGTAGATTCTGTGTGCTTCCAAAGCAACCTGTTTTTATTGAGCATTCATTCTGATTTGTTTGTGAGCAGGTTTGATGATGTTGCGTCAAAGCAACTGTTATACCACACTTTGCAGTACATTTTCTGGCCACTTGGCTTACACAGAAAGTCTGATATTTTGGGGAGGCAGGTTTGTGGTGCCAGACCTTCCAGTCAGCTACAATTGTGCAACCTAAATTTGCCAATATTTTGTTGGATCTGGATCCCACTCAAAAATAACGATAGTCTGTAAGCTCCCTCTGTCTGGGAGGCTCCTGGCTGCTGCAGACGTGTGTGTCTCCCAGCCTTCAAGTAGACTGAGGCAGAATAACAAAAGGATTTAAAGCCATCTACATCTTTGCTTATCGTATTAACCAATCAATAGCTTAACTTTCCCTGAACGTTGCTCAGCATATAACAGAACTATACAAGACAAACGTATAATTATAAAAGCAGCATTAAAACAACATAAGACAGAGAGTTACATCTCTTTCTGTCTTGTGTTGTTTTAATGCTGCTTTTACAATTATAAAAGGCACCAAAGAGCAAAAATACCCACCTTGCAGAGAGTGAGATAGGTAAAAGAATCTGATTTTTAAAAGCCTATAAGAGTATGAAGATGTTTGCCTGCAGCTGAAGACCTTTTTTGAAAGCATCGGGTGAGTGTTGGGACTATACGCTATAAATGAGGGACCACTCCTTTAAAAAAAAGTCCTTTCACTTGTTACCACCAACTACCGTATTTTTTGCTCTGTAAGACTCACTTTTCCCCTCCTAAAAAGTAAGGGGAAATGTGTGTGCGTCTTATGGAGCGAATGCAGGCTGTACAGCTATCACAGAAGCCAGAACAGCAAGAGGGATTGCTGCTTTCACTGTGCAACGATCCCTCTTGCTGTTCTGGCTTCTGAGATTCAGAATTATTTTTTTCTTGTTTTCCTCCTCCAAAAACTAGGTGCGTCTTGTGGTCTGGTGCGTCTTATAGAGCGAAAAATACGGTATTTGTCAGTTTCCAGGAGCACATGGGGACCGGCCTTCAGGGATATGTGGGTGCTTCAAATCCTGCATTTAAAAGCCTAAAGGAGAGAGAAAGTTTCAGTGAAATTTTCATGGGTGCGGTTCAGGCCTTTTACTGCATTTTTCTTCCCTTTGACGTGGCCAGAAAAGGAACAGACTTTCCCAGGTCCTTGCAACTGCTTTCATCCTGGCTGATACTGCACAAGTCAGTTTCCACGTTGCAAATTAAAATTCCATATGTGAGCTTGCCAAAAACTCAAAAGACCCAATTACTAGCAAGCGCAAAGCCCCCAGGAATGCTTTGTGCTGACCAAAGCCTCTTGTGCATTAATGTGGAGAGCAATCCACTGCACCTCTTAACTCTCTAGCGGGAGATTCCTGTTTCATGTTGATACTTCTCGAATAAACCTTTTATCAGCACATAAATCTGAGAAAATCCTGGTTTTCTACACAGGACTTGTAGATTACCCTGCACTGAGTTACAATTCCGGCAACCTTAACAAGCCACAGCTCCCAATAATTCTTGGGGGGGGGGAGGAGTGGAGAGGGGATATGAATTAAATCAGGGGTCAGCAAACTTTTTCAGCAGGGGGCCGGTCCACTGTCCCTCAGACCTTGTGGGGGGCCGGACTATATTTTAAAGGGGAAAGGAATGAACGAATTCCTATGCCCCACAAATAACCCAGAGATGCATTTTAAATAAAAGGACACGTTCTACTCATGTAATAACATGCTAATTCCCAGACCGTCCGTGGGCCGGATTTAGCAGGCGATTGGGCCGGATCCAGCCCCCGGGCCTTAGTTTGCCTACACATGATTTAAATCTCTGTACACAGTGATATTCTGCTGGTTACAATACAAGACTTCTTTCAAACCTAATTTCACCTGGGTGAGGGGAGATTGGGTGCCACTCCAGTAACCCATGTATTTGCTTGGTCAGCTCCTGCCATAGCCTCCTGTTTCTCCTGCCACCCTGGGTGTTGCTCATTCATTGACAGGCTTTTCTGCATTTTTTGATGGCAGGTGTTTCTCTTCCCCCTTGTTTTCTCCTGGAAGAATATTCTGGAAGGGTCTTTGACAAGCCTAAAAATATTTTGATTTTTTTTTTTAACCATGTTCTCTTTGCTCGTGCAGTTGCCTCCAGAGACGTACCTCATAATTAGCTCATTCCTACAATGTTCTTTTCCCCTCCTCCCCCATGGTACGTTTCATTAAAAGGCCTCCCTATTCCTGGCTTGCTGCCCAACACTATACATTAAGCTGGGCAGTAAATGGACCACCACATGCTGCACTCTATAAAGACAGAGGGTGGGGAATCGTGGCTTTCACATTCCCAAGCCATTCTACGTCAGAAGAGTTTTCTCTAGGCTGAAATCGCAACTGCAGAGCTACATCTCTTAAAGAGCGGAGGTCAGGGGTGGGAATCCTTAACTCTGGTGGCCAAATTCAGCTCTCCAAACCTGCCTGTCTGACCCTTAGGACACACCCACTTATAAAATTGTAGAGTTGGAAGGGGCCTCGTCCAACC
This sequence comes from Podarcis filfolensis, assembly GCF_964270895.1. Classification (NCBI taxonomy): domain Eukaryota; kingdom Metazoa; phylum Chordata; class Lepidosauria; order Squamata; family Lacertidae; genus Podarcis; species Podarcis filfolensis. Next base: position 64,731,542 of record NC_139610.1, read on the forward strand.
CGCTGCAATGCAGGAATGTAAGGTAAAGGTAAAGGACCCCTGGACGGTCAAGTCCAGTCAAAGGCGACTATGGGGTTGCGGCGCTCATCTCGCTTTCAGGCTGAGGGAGCCAGCGTTTGTCCACAGACAGCTTTCCAGGCCATGTGGCCAACATGACTAAACCGCTTCTGGTGCAACGAAACACTGTGACAGAAACCAGAGCGTGCAGAAACGCCGTTTACCTTCCCACCACAGTGGTACCTATTTGTCTACTTGCGCCAGTGTGCTTTCGAACTGTTAGGTTGGCAGGAGCAGGGACCAAGCAACAGGAGCTCACCCCATCGTGGGGATTTGAACTGCCGACCTTGTGATCAGTAAGCTCAAGAGGCTCAGTGGCTTAGACCACAGATGTCCCATATGTGGATCGAACCTGCAACGGTGGCGTTATCAACACCACACTAAACAATTGAGCTATCCATGCCCTTGAGGGTTTCCCCCCCCCCCCAGCTAGAATGTGTCCTTGAACTCTGCTAATGCTTCTTACTTGCCCAGGTGAAGTATAAAGGGAGGTTTTGTGGAGTGCATGTCAAAACTAGCCTACTGACCAGAGGCAAAATTTGCATCCATTGCTCCACCCACTTTTGCCACTGGTCCCACCCACCACACACATGTGGCCCTGGGAAAGTTGCTCAAAAGTAAATGTGGCCCTTGGCTGAAAAAGGACCCCCACCCCTCAGACAAGCTCTTGTCCACCACCAATCTTGACCTGTCTTCTTGCTACTTAATCCATAATAAAAATAAAGGCTATTGAAGCTCCCAAGTTGTAATAGGTTAATACTGGATTTCCCGATCCAGTGCCATCCAGATGTTTAGAGTACTACTCCCTTCCTGGCTGATGGTTGGCTGTGCCGGATTGGGGCTGATGGAAGTTCCAGTCAAAAACATCTGGAGAATACTGGAACAATAGCACCTTCGCTTCAGTTGCCAGCCACATCTAAACTATATATTTAAAGCACTGTGATGCAGCTTGCATGAGTTCTGCCAAAGAATTCTGGGAGCTGTGGTTTGTTAGGTGCTGAGAGTTGTTTGGAGACCCCTAATCCCCCTCCAAGAGCTACAATTCCCAGAGTGGCTTTACGGCCGATTCCTCTTCACAGGGGACTCTAGAAATGGTATCACTGAGGGGGTAACAGGGTGCCCCTTAGCACCATGAATAAACTACAGCTCCCAGAATTCTTTGTGGAAAGTCGTAACTATTTACAGTGGTATCATAGCATTTTACATGCATGGTTTTACTGTCACTGCAGATTATTATTATGCCCTATCAGAGGAGGTCAACATGTCTACAGCACTTCAGTAAAGGTAAAGGGACCCCTGACCATTAGGTCCAGTCGTGACCGACTCTGGGGTTGCGGTGCTCATCTTGCTTTATTGGCCGAGGGAGCCGGCGTGTACAGCTTCCGGGTCATGTGGCCAGCATGACTAAGCTGCTTCTGGCGAACCAGAAACGCCGTTTACCTTCCCTCCAGAGCGGTACCTATTTATCTACTTGCACTTTGACGTGCTTTCGAACTGCTAGGTTGGCAGGAGCAGGGACCAAGCAATGGGAGCTCACCCCGGCGCGGGGATTCGAACCGCCAACCTTCTGATCGGCAAGTCCTAGGCTCTGTGGTTTAACCCACAGCGCCACCCGCACTTCAGTAGCCAGCTATAAAATTGCAAAATAAAAGCAACCAACTACAGTACAGCTGTTGCACCTAATTTCCAAATACCAGGAATATTAGTATTGATCATTATGTTGATCATCTCCCCCCACCCTTCAAGGAGCTCAAGTGAGCATATATGAGTCTCACATGTCCTCATCTGCCCCCAGTATTGTTTTATCCTCTCAAAACTCCGGGGGAAGTGAGGTGGGCTGAGAGTTAAGAACAAGCCCAGGATCACCCAGTAAATTTAAAGCCAGAAACCTGCTGCCCTTTAGATGTTGCTGGACTACAAGTCCCATCATCTGTGTCCATTGGCAATGCTGGATGGGGCTGGTAGGAGTTGGAGTACATCTTCATCTCAGAAGGCCACAGATTTCCTTACCACTCCCATGCCCAGGAAACGTTCTGAGTGGGGATTTGAAACCCAGGCTCCCTAGTCATTGTTCAACACGTGGACCACGGAATCAGCATTATCTTAAAGGTGTCGCCAAAAATAAGGCATGAAAGGAAGCCGGTTCCGTTAAAAATGCCTTCTCCATCTTGCTTCTTACTAGCCCCAGATGAAGCTGTCCTCTAGTTCCAGTGAACTATTTTCTCTCCTCTGCGAATCTGGGTCATCCTTCTGATCTGATACTCATGAACTGTGTATTAACAAATCCCGCAGCTGGGATACAGAGCGGGAGAGGCGCTGTCATTTTTCTTCCAGGACAGCTCTGTAATGTGATAGAGGGGATAAAATAAATGAGGCCAGGCCAGCAAACAGTGGTGGATAACATTGTTTTATAGAAGGGGCGGGCGTGAAGGGGAGGAGCGGCATAAATGTTATCTGGGCTTCTGAGTCAAGCTGATTCATTATTGTCCCGATAATATTAGAATTTTGACTGCAAGAGTAACTGGCTTGAGAGGAACTGGAGCTTTCCAGACGAACCATGTTTTATTTATGCGTTAATATATTTTGTCATTACATTAATATCCCCCCTTTCCTCCAAGGACACGAAGGCAGTGTACCTAGTTCTTCCTCTCCCCATTTTATCCTCAGCCAGCATGGTTCATGACTGAATGGGAATTTTGTGGGATGTGAAACCCAAGAGCAGTCAAGTACAATATTCCTAGAGTGAACATGTTTACACATGGGGAGAAATGTATGTCCGGCCAGCAGGTAAACTTCCTGTTTCCTTCTGAGCTGGGACAGACTTCCTCTGCATGTGGCTAGAGGTGGGCATGGCCTCACCTGTGCAGGTAACGACAAAAGCACAGGGCAGGACAGCCATCTCTCTCTCTCTTTGACTACATACATCAAAGAAACAACATCTGCTTAGCCAAAGATGCTTCCAGCCAAGAGAGGGCAAAGGGACTGTCTCCTTATGAGATGGTTTCCAGGTGTATGTTACTTTTCTAAGCTAAGTCTGCCTTCTGGGATCCGATTGTGAACAGAATGTGAGTAAACTCTTTTTATACTTTTATAGAAGACTGTGTCGTGTCTTATCTTTTATGAGGGAATAAGGGGAAAATACCTGAACAGTTATTATAAAGGCTTTAGCGAGCCTGAGCAAACGCATCCGCTGCAAGTTTAAAAAGGGGAATGTTACTCTGCTAAAATTGTGAACTTGTTAACACAAGTTGGAAAGGCTATAATCAAACAATATGTCCTCTCCTGCATCCCTGAACATTCCCACAGATTTGAACCCTGGTGTCCCAGGTCCTATATGGTTATAGGCTACACAGTCCCTACCTTTCCCTGGTATCATTACAGATAAGGGGTGGGCTATACATATTCCTCATAATAAACAAGCAATGGAACCAATCACTGCAGAGCTCCGCCCACCACTGTGAGGTCAAAGGAGGAGGTGGTGATGATGAAGCCCCTCCAGCTGCTGCCATTGGCTGTGGAATCGACGGCCCGTGATGTCACAAAAGCACAAGGCAATCAATATGGCTAACCTGACCCAACAACCTACCCCACCACCCCATTCCGCACACAAACAAGCCACACTGAAATCAACTGAATGCAACCAGCCAAGATAATCGCTCACGTTATCAATAAAAATAAATACATACCTAAACAAAGGGCCTAACCGTGTGATGCTGACACAAACCCCTACACTAACAGTAGGCAATAGAACAACAACAACAAAAACCCAATACCCCCAACTTTCCCCCCCTATTTTCCCCCAACTGTAAGCTGCAGAGATAGTGCAGGATAGTGCGCACCCCAGAAATGATCTCTTTCAGCTTCTGCCTTCTGGAAGAAAGTACAGGGTTATAAAGACTAGGACTAGCCACCTGAGAAACAGCTTCTATCCAAATGCGGTTTTGGTTTTAAACGCAGTGTAAGGTAGTCTCTATGGGAGTATATTACATTTAATTATGGGGTATCAGAGTTTTTAGGGGGTTAACCAGGCTGGGGTAGCAGGCTTGTTGGTTTTTGAATGTCTGATGTAGATTTTTTCAATTTCGTTGTTCTGTATGGGACAATGACAATAAAGATTATCGTATCGTTAATGACAGAAGTGCCTCCCAATGAATGTAAATGGAAATTTAGTGTTTCTTTGAAAGTGAAGATAATAGATGTACCTTTCCCTGTTTCTCTGTTTGTTTTGTAACACAAAAAAACTTTAATAAAAACTAATTTTAGAAAGCACATGGCACCTGAGTGGATATATGAGGGTGTGCCAATGGGGTAAGCCAAGGCTAAAAACTTCTTCCTTTCCAAGGAGAACATAGAGTGGCCAACAGCTGGGTCCTTCCACACTGGTTGGTTTCCCTCCACATGGCGGTGAGGCAGAAGGAGGCAATCCTTCAGCCGTGGGATGCTGTGGAGCACTGAGAAGGCAAGTTGACTTGCTAAGCAAGACTGAAAGCAGCTGATAGTCATGGTCAGAAGCAAATCCATGTCTCTGTTTATTTTTGGGTGAAGCATAAGTGGACCACCACAGTTAAGACTGATGAACACACAAAACCACGGTACAGTGGTACCTCTGGTTAAGAACTTAATTCGTTCTGGAGGTCCATTCTTAACCTGAAACTGTTCTTAACCTGAGGTACCACTTTAGCTAATGGAGCCTCCTGCTGCTGCCATGTGATTTCTGTTCTCATCCTGAAGCAAAGTTCTTAACCCGAGGTACTATTTCTGGGTTAGCAGAGTCTGTAACCTGAAGCATCTGTAACCTGAAGCGTCTTTAACCCGAGGTACCACTGTATTCTGCAGGTCATCAGAAGTACAGTCTCATCCAGCCTAGCAACTAGATACATGTTGCCTATGTGCCTTTCGCCAAACATAACAGCACCTTCAGAGAAAATTTAGAGAGGAAATTTCATCCACCAACTGCAACCTAAAATAAATGTTGCATCTTTCCAGTTGCTGCAGCAAGACTTGTTCTTCTGCATTCTATTTTATCTTTAGCAATGCTTTCCACCTGTTTTCCCGAGGCAGATGTTATACTAACCGGCCTGTAATTTCCAGGACCCGCTTGAGAACCCTTTTGTAAAAATTGTGTTCCAATGGCGACTTTCTGGTCTTCACGTACGGAGGCCGATCTGAGGGACAAGTTACATATTTTTGTGTGAAAAGATCAGCAATTTCACATTTGAGCTCTTCTGAGAGCTCTTGGGTGTATGATTTCACAGAGCCGTAGAATTGTAGATTTGTCAGTTTTTATTTTGTCAATCAGGCCTAGAGCTTCAACTCTTGTCACAACTAACTGCATCAGTTCTTCATAATCTGCATATTCCTGCTGCATATGCTTTATACACCCCAAGCATATGGCATGTATTTGACACTGACTGAAGCAAAACAAAAAAAAAACACAAAAAAATTGTGGTTGATATAACTGTTTGGCTCCCAACACTGGCACCATTCCTATATAGCTGTGTGTGTGTGTGTGTGTGTGTGTGTGTGTGTGTCCGCCCGCCCGCCCCCCTTATTTTCGATATTAAATTGGGACGCTTGCCAATTGATGCTAAATACCTTCCCCACCCTCAGGATTTTTAAACTGTGTTTTAAACCCAGACTGTTTCATGCTGTCTCTGTTGTAATGATCTTATTTTTTATTTTATTTTTGCTGTCTCCTATTCCTTGCTGCTGGTTTCAATCGTGACATATTATATTTGTTTAAGCACGGTTTTGTTTGTAAGCCTCCCAGGGAATAATTATTGATAGGTGGCTACAGAGAGGGTGTAGCTGTGTGTTCTGAAAAGACTCAGGTCTTCGATGCTCATTGGCTGAAAATGTTCCTGTCATATGCTAATGTATACTTAGAAACATATACCACTCTTAGAGATGCAAATGTAGGCCTCTGAGCAAATTTAAGCTGGCTGCCGATTGGGGTCCCAGGAACCCTGTAAGCAAGTTGTGGTGTGTGGTTTTTTTGGTATGGGGTTTTGTTTTGGTTTTTTAGTTTTTCCAAAGGAGAGGAAGGAAATCTGGAGCTGCGCACAAAAGATCTTGGGCTTCACCTCCCTGACTCTACCCCTAACAATGGCCCCAGTCAGCTAAAAGCAGCAACTCTAAAATGCACCATTTAAAACAGTGACTAAACTGGGGTCAACATCTCTTTGAACCCAAGGCCTTAAGGGAGAAGTCCTTTTGTTGTCGGCTGCATGTGCTGAAGGATTTTAGATACCCATTCAGCAATTTAACAGAGAGAGAGAGATCGAGAGACCCCACAGCTACCACACAAAGACCTGGGGGTGTGTGGGCCTTTTCTGCAATAGGTTGCCTTTGAACGTGCTATATATCAAACGCACCTTTCTTTGTTGGACAGAGACTATATCTCTCTATTCAGTCTGGCCAATGTGTGGCAATAGTAGACAGGGATGCTGTGCATCTCTAGCTCCCCCCCCACCCCCTTTAAGAGCGCCGCATCTGATTCTGATTGGCTGTAGCTATGCAGGTCTTTTCCTCTCCTTCTCATTCTCCCTCCCTCCCTCTTTTTTTCATTCTCTGTTGCTGTGCGGAATTTGGCTCCGGAGCAGCAGCAGCAGCAGCATGGACGAGATGCCAGCAACAGATGCTGCCGCCGCTGCCCAGCGACCAGGCTCCCGCCGGTAGACCGTAGCCCCAGAGCAAAGTGCTGGGAAGGAGGGAGGGGATCTATTAAAAAGGAAAGGGGGTTTTATTTATTTTTAAAAAAGCAAACTCAGAAGTAAAGGAAGGGAGAAACCTGACCCTTAAAAAGGGAAGGAAAAAAGGGGAGGAGTGGGGAGAGAAACAAGAGCCAAAGTAAAAGGAAAGAGAGGGCATCTCTCCCCGTCTGCCCTTCGGCCATGTCCAAGCCCGGAGCCGGCGGCGCCGTCGAGGAAGAGGCCAAGATGTCCCTCTCTTCTTCCTCCTCCTCCAGCGAGGGGAGAGATGGCAGCTCCGCGGACCCTGCGCCCGAGAGGAGCCCCGGGAAAGTTGGGCAGAGGCAGGAGATCGTCTGGAGGAATGTCATCCTCATGGCTCTTCTGCACGTCGGGGCGGCGTATTCCCTGGTGCTCATCCCCAGAGCGCATCTCTTCACCCTGATGTGGGGTAAGCGGCTCCCCTTCGCACTGCCACCCCCCCATTCCCCCCATCACCAGAGATTTCAGTGTTTTTTCCCTTTATACAAGGGATGTTGTTGTTTTGTCTGCCTGTTCCCCAGGGGATTAATTCATAACGCAGGCCTCCTCCCCCCCCCCCGGTCTGGGTTCCCCACCCCCAGAGGACCAGTTGTGTGGGTGTGGGTGCTTTTCTCTTTTAAAAATTATATATTTCTCGCCCACTTCGGTGCTTTTGAAAGTTCTGCATCCGCCCCACCATCCTAAGCTTTGGGCTGTTCTTTCCTTTTGCAAGATCAAACTCTGTCGATGCATTCAGTCGCCACCCTCTGCTTCGTCCTTTGAACATTTCCGAATGTCAAATGCGCCCCCCCCCCCCCGATTTTGCTGCTAGGTGGGTAGGAGCTCAGAAATGGAAGGCACCCATTAAGCACCTTGCTTGTTTAGACAAAAGAACGGCTCATAGGTATGCCCTGTGCAATAGCTGGTCTTGTGAACGCCCACTTAGAGATTGCACGGGCTGTGCTGGGTGAGATACAGGCTGTAGTAGCAGCTGAGTAGCCCTGGGATAAAGCAGTGGTAACTTATATGTATATAGCTTCTCTTACAAGCATGTGAGTGGGGGGGGGGGGTTTCTGCATGTGTTTAAGAGGGAGGGAACTCAATGTGTTTGCAGAGGATTCTAACAGAAAACAGCATTAAAATCACCATGCCAGGAACTGGAGGCCCACAGCAAGACACCCTTCTACTGTTCTGGATGCAAGGTTCAAAATGCAAATACTTCTTTATAGTGCAAGGAGTGGTCCGTGGTGTGCTGATCCTATAGGTTCAAGGGATTTTAAAGTAATTTGCATTTAGGACCAGCGTGTTTAAGTTGTCCCATATTTTTGACCTGCCAGCCTAGATCCAGCTTACTTTATAGGCTCACTTTTGTTATCCTCCGCATGAAAAAAACCCAAAAAAATCACGAGCAGGGCCAGAGAAAGAGAGAAGTGCTGTCTAACCAAGGTGCTGGGCCAGTGCAAAGATTGAGAATTGTTAGGGCTTAGCGCCGCACAGGATCAGGCCACAGTGGTCCCAAATAGATGCATTCCCTGCAGCGACAAAAGATTATTCTCCCACTCTGCCTTGTGAATCATGCTCTGCCTGGTGTGTTCGCATCGCCTTGCTTCTAATGTATCTTGCACAGAGATACGGTTTGCCTGCTTCTGCTAGAGCTTGAAGTGAGGATTCGGTTTCAGCCAGCGCTAACCACGGAAGCCATGTTCACCAACAGCACTCTCATCCTTAGAGCGGACTCTCCCGCCCCCTTACACCAAGCAAGTTGCAGGAAGAAAATAGTTTCTCTGTGCATGAGCAGTGTGCTTTTCCCTTGCCACTGGATGCCTGCAACCAGTTCCCATGCATCTAAGATTATTATTATTTCTTATTCAGACGGTGCTTTGCAGACGGATATAAGCACAAATTAGTTCCTGCCCCGAGGAGATTACAGTCAATACTTCTGCAATAGGGAAAGCATCAAAAGGGAGAGAGATGGAGGTCATAAAAAATAAACCAGGGCTGTAGTCCAAAACATTGGAGAAGGATGAAGGAAAAAAATTCAGGTGCATGCTTCAGGTTTAGTTTTAGTTAAGGATGAGACTTAAGAGGCTCCAGGTGAAAACTTTAATGGCAATGGTGGTTTTTATGGAGCAAAATGAAGGAGACAGAACTTCCAGGTGAGTGAGGACCTTTTCCCAGTAGCTTTTCAACCCCTGGCTTTGCTGCTGGAAAAGTCAGCACAGCCCAATGTCATTGCCTGCAAACAGTTCCCCTTGTGATGCCCTCTGGCGCAATGACATTGTGAACCTCATCTGACTTGCTTTTCCCCCTCTCCTCCCATTCTCAGCTGTATTGCTTGATAGTGCAACATTCACCTGGGATCTTTTCTCGAGCCCAGCGGCTCCAGAGCTGCGACACCAGAGGCTGCCCAGTTTAATTTCCAAGCCCTCTTTGTTTCTTCTGAATAGACCTCCCTCACCCGCCCCCTTCCACTATCACGTGCAGAAATGGTGAAGCCTAGAAAAAGTCTTTTACACACCGATGTTTCCAAATGCAAAGACTGACGCTTCATCTTCACATTGAATGCTTGAGAAGCTTTTTCAAAAAAGGAAGAGTGATAGTCAGTATGACAGCTATACTCTCTCTGCAAATCAATGCCATTTTGCTTTTGCTTGTATTCTATTCTATTGGTAGTTGAAAAGTGATTTAGTTGGTGAACAGAAAGTTGCACATTCCCCCTCTCCAGTAGTGAAGTGCACTGCAAACTCACTGTATTTTTTTGAAGGGGGGGGGAGAGAAACAGCTGTTTTGCTTGCTGCAAAACTACCTCCACCAAATCCTTTGTGTGGACTAGATATTGTGCTATTGCCTCCGAATCAGTCCTAGAGGAATGCACAACAAAAAGCCTCAGTACCCCCATTTTACAGATAGAGGAAGCTGAGTCTGTTTGGTGAATCACTCGCTCAGGGGACATCCATCAATATTCTAGCTAAATAGGAATTTGAACTCCGGATCTGGCATAAGGTGTCACTGGCATGGTGACAGCACCCAGCTCTGCCTCTCTTTTTCATCTGAGTTAGATGAGGAAGTGGGAGTATTGAATCAGCGTCTGGGATCAGAAATAGATTGGATGAGAGGCGATAAACAGCAGCTTCGGTCCTGACAAGACAGATGCATTATTTGGTGCGTGTTTTGTCTAACCAGGAGTGTGATGTTCAGCTTCTTCAGGGAGGGGCTACAGCCCCCCTAAAGGACCAAACTGGTAGCTGGGGAGTGCAGGTAGTTCTAGTTTTGTCAAGCAAAAGGCAGGACCAGCACAATATATTTTACTGCTTGAGGCAAACGACAATATGCCTGCCACAATCTCAAGTATGGAAGCCAACTAGATTGGCAGCTGAATCTGACTTCAGCTCTGGCAGTAACATTCAAGGGCACCAAACTAGCTTACTGTCATGGACTGGATGGAAGCAGAGGAGTGGGGGGCGGGCACCAGCTGGGGAACCCCTAGGGGAAGAAGGCTCAGAGCCAGGGGATTGGTGTTGGGATGACGATGAGTGGTCAGAGGGAGAAGAGGGAGCAGACTGGGGAGAGGAGGTGTCGAAAGGTAGAGAGGCAACAGGCTTTAGTGAGCAGGAAGAGGCTAGGGAGAAAGCAGTCCAGAACCAGAGGCAGGAGAGGAGCGGGGCCAGGATACAGAGACGAGGCATGGCTGCTGAAGAATCCAGGGAGGCTCCCCCTCCTGCTGCGACCAGATCCCCTCTCTCCTGGTCTCCCAGAACACAGAGAGGAATTAAGAGGGTGGAGCAATGAGAGAATAGACGAAGGAGCCTGAGATTGCTTGAGAAGGACCTGGGAGAGGAGGAGCTTTAGAAAGCAGTGGGAAAGACCTTCAGTCCTTGCAATTGCCTCACTGGGGCAAGATCTATGGGAAAGGCCTGCACTGTTTTGGTTTCTCTGAATAAAGCGTTCACTTCACTGACTCCAGGTGATTTATTGCTGACTTACGCCTGACTCCTGACACTTACTGAATGCAGGACAAGTAATTCTGGCACACAGAGCTGTCCTCTAGCTGAGGGAACAGTGAGGGAGAAGGGAGTGGCTACCACTGCTCCCCCCCCCCCCAGCATCTGCCACCTAAGGCAGTTGTCTCACTCTGCCTAATACTAGGGCCGGCCTTAGGAAGAGGGCCTCTGTGACGTAAAGCACTTTTCAGCAGTTAAGGCTGCTGCACCAGTCTCCACAGCTCTGCACAGACCTCCCCATTTGTGGCACAAAGTAGTCTTTCTCAATAGGGAAACTTTCTCGCTCATCCTCAACGTGCTGCTTTCGATCCAGAGAGATTCTAGAACTTGCCGTCCACAAGGTGGGTGTGGCTACTCGAGACCTATTTGAAAACCCTCCCCTAAATTAAGCTATTCGCGCATTCCCCTCCCTGCACATGCCCCCCCAGCTGAATGAAGTGGGAGGTAGTCATTGCCACTTTGTTATTTGTTTTTTATTCGCCCACCCACAACGTCCTTGGGCAGCTGTGGATACGTCCCTGTTCCTGGTACCGCCTCCATATCTTTTCAAATGGGGACACTGTGGGGTGCAACACAGAATCAATCTTCATTGAGCTTTCATTTTCAGAATGTGAAATTGAGAAAATTGAGAAAAGCACTTTGCAGGGTCATAAAATATGCCGTAGACCCCATGTGGAGCATAAATTTGTGTGCATGCAGCATTCGTGGACAGAGATAGCCTGTCCGAAGTTACCCATATTCTGGTAGCCTCCAGATTTGAGTACAGTGGTACCTCGAGTTAAGAACTTAATTCATTCCGGAGATCCGTTCTTAACCTGAAACTGTTCTTAACCTGAAGCACCACTTTAGCTAATGGGGCCTCCCGCTGCCGCTGCACGATTTCTGTTCTCATCCTGAAACAAAGTTCTTAACCTGAGGTACTATTTCTGGGTTAGCAGAGTCTGTAACCTGAAGCGTCTGTAACCTGAAGCATCTGTAACCCAAGGTACCACTGTATTGCAATGCATTTTTATAGAGCAGCCGCCTTTGAGACATAGCTGTCAAGCGTCCCTTATTTGGCGGGACAGTCCCTTATCCCAGCTCCATGTCCCGCTGCTGTCCCTTATTGATGATGTCCCTTAAATAAGCTACTGAAGGTAATGGTGCCCTTTCTATGTCCAGCTGTCCTTTGTCAACAACAAATTGTTGCTATTTTTTGTGTTGAATATATGCTATATGGTAATTTATGGACCTAATGGGTATCTAAAGCCATTTGCATGCAACAAAATAGGTATTTTATCAAAGTAATTGTTGATCCCTTATTTTGGCTGCTGATCCCTTATTTTCGAGGCTGCTGGTCCCTTATTTTCAAATCTGTAAGTTGACAGCTATGCTTTGAGAACATCTCAGAAACTTGGGTTGGTCTGAACCACGGCTGCTCCTGGGTTACTGACTTAGAGGTACATTCAGATGTTGCATTAGTTTTCCTGATTATGCCAACCCTTCTGTTCCATTTTCTAACATTCCTTTCATACTGCGGCACCTGATGCATCATGGAACTGTGGCTTTTTGACTGATACAGCGACGGCACATTGTGCTAAATTTCATTCACACCAGTGGGCATGTTGTGGCACAACAATGAACGTCGCTACTCCCTCACCCTTTCTGCCTCTGTGGGCTTCTGCTCCCCCATGAAAACTGCAGGAATGCTGGTACAGTATATACCTCCCTGTAGGCTGTAGAAGCAGTGATATATTGCTGAGTTATGTCTATGTCTCAGCCAGAAAATATAGCCAGAGACATTTTGGCAAATTTGAAAGATCCAACTGGACAGACATTTTACCCCTGATAAATAGGACGTATTCAGAAGCATTACTAAGTGCAGAAAAAAAGGAAAATCAGTTTCCCTAAAGTCTCTTCTTTTGTTCTGCTAACGGAGAACATTAAGAATTGCCTTGCTGAATCAGACCATTTTATTTCCAAGATTAATCAGCCATATGCAATGTTGGCACCAAGATTTGGACACGGCACCCTGTCTAGACCAGGAAGACTGCACCAAGTGGGAACATTGTTAGGGAGATTGGACTCTGGCAAATCACCAGCCTTGCAACCATTTGGAGCTGACCTTAGGAAGATGCTTCTGGCCACTTTCAAATAAGCTATGAAGGTGACTTTCTAAGTTCAACTAACTTCTTCTTTGGAGGCAGCCCAAAGTCGGGTGTCCAGAATCTTACTGCCTCTGAACATGAAGTTCTGTTTAGCTGATGAGAAGACATGGAGAGAGTTGTTCTCCATGAAGTTGTCGAAGCTTAGGGGCCGTCACCATGGCTTGCCTAAACAAAAAATGTTTTTAGCAGGTGCCACAATAAAGAATAGTGAATGCTCCAGACTGATGCCAGTCGGCTAGGCAGGGAGTTCCAAAGTGTGTCAATAGGCGGGGAGTTCCAAAGACTGATTTCTCACAAATGCAGAATGAGCGCCTGTTCCACAAATCTAAGCAGTTGAATAGCCATATGTATATGGCAAACCTGTAATAATTCCAGTGATGAGTATATTTGTCCGTCCCTTCATTTATTTATTTATTTTTAATTAATTCAGAGGATGGAGGCCAATTAAAGAAAATAACAACTGATAGGCTTTAGATATTCCATAAATTAATTCTTAATTATGGGAAGAAATGATTTTCATTTTTCCCCATGGTCATTTTGAAACCTGAACCTACAGCTTCATCATTAGGCAAAAGGGAGTTCAAAGATTACGATAGAGGAAGGAACATTTCTTTCTGCAATTTTTTAAAAAGCGAAGGCTTGGTGTTATTTCCTTAGGCTAAAGGGAAAGTCACAATTAATTTACGTTACCCTTAAAAAAAATGATAAACGATAGAACAAACAAACAAAAGTTACATCGGATTTATGAAGTCAAAGCATTGTAAAGCAAATGGCAAAGCAGTAATATGCCATAATTTGCAAATTAATAATTTGCATATTTATCATGCAGAGCTGCATTCAAGTGTGCTGTATTTGCATTTGTCAAAATAGATCGCAGGTAGCAAAATAAACATCTGGAACGGAGGCATTTTAAGCTGAGTGGCCTCATACAAGGATGCTGTACTTACAAGATTCTTGCTGTGAGAAGGGGCATGAGCTACCCATCACTTTCATCACCTGTTTATCAACGGTGAGAGAGCCTCTTATCTTTCTGTACCAAAGTTTTATAGTAACTGCCGTTCACTTTTCCTGTGTATGAACCATCCCCATGAATGATTACTTCATTCATTCGTTTCTTACATTAGATAATAAAAAAGTTTATTTGTGTAATATCTCCACTTGTTCCTCTGGAAAAGTGTCTCATATGCAAGCAGCTCATTTATCCTAATCCAGTCTTTACAGTGGTACCTTGGTTCTCAATCCGTTCCAGAAATCCGTTCCAAAACTAAAGCGTTCCAAAACCAAGGCGCACTTTCCCATAGAAAGTAATGCAAAATGGATCCATCCACTCCAGATTTTTAAAAATAACCCCTAAAACAGCAATTGAACATGAATTTTACTCTCTAAACAAGACCATTGTTCCATAAAATGAAAGCAATAAACAATGTACTGCAGTCACACAATCAATCAATCAATAGCATAACTGGGTTCCACACACTCACAAAAACCAAACAAAAAGAGCAGCAAAAACAAAAACGCAAAATAAATGGCAAAAACAGACAGACCTCAGCATAACACTCAAAACGGAGCACGTTCAGCTTAAAAAAAAAAGCTCGCAAGGCAGAACACTCACTTCTGGGTTTGCAGTGTTTGGGTTCCAAGTTGTTTGAGTACCAAGGCATTTGAGAACCAAGGTACCACAGTACTGCATTATTCTTAAGCAACAGCCAAATAATTGGACATGGAGGTTCCGCATTGCCGGAGAGCCGGGTTCTCTGTTTTCTCAAGGCTGGAGGCAGGAAACTTATGACCCTTCAGACATGACTGAGTTCAAACTCCTATGCAGGCTGGGGGTGATGGGAACTGGAGTCTAACAGCACCTGAAACACCACAAATTCCTTATCCCTGATCAAGTCGTAACATCTTCTCCTTTCTCCCTGAAATAGAAACTTGTTTTCCTTCCAGAAGGGAAAATATTTTATAATCTCCTCGACCCACTTGCACTCTCGTTGCTATGTCCACGCCTACACTTTTTATTTTGGGAAGATTCTTTCTTGGGAGTTTCTGACGCTGTTTTATCTATAAAAGAATTGATCGTTAGCTAAAAAACGATTGGCAGTGCATGAATGCAGATCTTACGTTTGTACTGTACGCTGGTTTCTACACATTATCTCATATATATATATATATATATATGTTTGTGTGTGTGTTTTTTTAACATATCATTTTCAACAGTAATTAAACATACTTTACATCTTATACAATTTTTTGACTTCCATCAATGTCGTCTGAAAATTTTCCAATCTAATCTCTTAGTATACATTTCTTACTTCCCCTATTACATAAGTCTCATAACTAATATCTCTATTCTTTTTCTACTTTGTAACTTTTCTTATATTTCTCCTTACAAAACTTCTTGTAGTCCTACTAATGTAATTTGCTGATTACAATTTCTCTTCAAATAGTTCATATTCTTCTGTAAATCTCTGGTCCTGCAGGTTTCGAATCCTTCCTGTCATTTTGTCCAATTCTGCATAGTCCATTAATTTTATCTGCCATTCTTCTTTCGTCCGTTTCTACACATTATCTCACACACCCCTTCTCTATCCTGCCTTCGGGTAACCAACAGGCGTTGTCAGAGTTCAAGGAAGCATTCCAGCCAGGCGAAAATACTGAATAATGGTATGAAGGGTGTGGCTTGGGAAGAGTGGGTGTGGCTGAGGAAGGGGTGTGGCCTGGGGAGGGTTCCAAGGTCCATTCAGAAAGGCGCAGAGGGCCGAATTTGTCTCCTGGACCTAAAATCCCCCACCTCTGATCTATTGTTTTTCAGTTTCCTCAGACATTTTATGCTGTGTGCTCTCCCTCCTGCAGACAGTGGCTCTAGTATGTCCTTTGGGAAGACGTCCAGTCTGGAAAGGTGCCCTATTCCCACCCATCTCTGATCACCCAGCCTGCCAGTTTAGGTCATAAGTTGGTACAAAATGCAGGTCAGACGGACAAGCTATTCATTCTCCTCTCCCCACTTTAATCTTGGCAGGAGTTTCTTCCACTCAAGGATATATATGGCTTCTTGGAAAAGTTCCCCAGAGAATTAAAAAAAAAAAGTCGCCACAGAAAATCCATAGGGGGAAGCATCCCAAGCATGTATATGTCCTGACCTCAAATATACACTAATGTGGTCTGAAGTGGAAGTGACTGATTATGAAAGAGTTCTTGGGATCGTGGTGGATAACTCCATGGAAATGGCCACCCACTGTGGGCAACAGCTGTGAAAAAAGGGGGCATCTTATGTTTGGAATCCTCTAACCTAAGCCATCCATATACAGTGGTACCTTGGGTTACAGACCCTTCAGGTTACAGACTCTGCTATCCCGGAAATAGTACCTTGGGTTAAGAACTTTGCTTCAGGATGAGAACAGAAATCGCGCGGCAGTGGCAGGGGGAGGCCCCATTAGCTAAAGTGGTACCTCAAGTTAAGAACAGTTTCAGGTTAAGAACGGACCTCCAGAACGAATTAAGTTCTTAACCCGAGGTACCACTGTACTGCAATGCGTCAACACCTAAAAACTGGACCCACCAGAACCAGATTCCACCCGTTCCCCTGACACACCCACACAAAGGCCGAACTAGTGAACCTGATCTTAGATGTACTTGGGAGAAGGTAGCAATTCTTTTGTTTCCTGAAGACAAAATAAGGGCCAATCCACCACTTCTGGTCTGAGATCCTCATTGGACAAAAGCAACTCATGTTTGTTTTAACCTTGATGTTGGAACACCACCAAACTCTGCTGATTCTCCTAGTGTGAAGAATGCTGAGAGAAAGCAGCTGTAATCTTGTCTAACTTAAGGTCTTTCTTAGTCACATCCTGAAGTCAGCAATGTGTTTACAGACACCATCGCGTCCTCAATGTCTTCTCTTGATGCTAACAAAGCCTTCTTACCAGAAACAAGGCAGTGAAGCACAGTTAGTTATAATGCAGGGATCTGCTTTTTAAAATGTGTTGGTTTCCCCCAATGTGCCTTAAGTTTAATGAGAACTACTTGATGTTTATGTGGGTGTTCTTGTTCCTGTGCACAAAGGCCGCCATTTTTACCAAAGGGAAACATATGATCTGCCCTCTTTAGAGAAGTTTTTAATGTTTGATGTTTTGTCATGTTTTTAATATTCTGTTGGGAGCTGCCCAGAGTGGCTGGGGAAACCCAGCCAGATGGGCGGGCTATCAATAATAATCAATTATAAACGGTCCCCACAAATTCAACTTACCCAGAACCTCTCTCCCAAACCCTTCCACTCGTAGCAATGCAGTGACAAAAACGGCCCAGAAGCTTGGGAACCAGATTAGGTTGCCATCAGCACTGCTGGTGTCACCCAAGGATGGGGAAACTGTGGTCCTCTAGACTTCAAGTCCCATCAGCACCGGTCAGGTTCACCAATAGCCAGGGTGATATGAGTTGTAGTACAACTTTTGAAAGGCCACAGGTTCTTCATCCCTACTATAAAGGCTTCTGGTTCAGGCTGGGACTGTACTGGGGCAAGAATATTCTTTACTCACCAGCTCCGACTCCTGGCATGTTTTCTGGTTCTCTGACTCCCCAACTTGGGCTCCTGTCTTGATCTGCATTTTTGGCTCCATTCAGTGTCTTCCCACATGGTTCACTTCTGGCATTGTTGATGCACATCTACAACTGCAGTGCTGCTAGTATGTGTTTGTTCATTAAAAGCCCTGTTTAGGGAAGCTTTTAATGTTTAACAGACCACTGTATTTTAATATTTTGTTGGAAGCTGCCCAGAGTGGCTGGGGAAACCCAGCCAGATGAGCGGGGTATTATTATTATTATTAATATCCCAGCTTAGGGCCGGCCCATGAAATTTTTGGCACCTGAAGCGAACCACAAAATGGTGCCTTTCCAACAGGGGAGAGAAGGGTTGTGTGAAGATTTACAAGGGGAACAAAGTGTGTGTGTGTGGAATAGTGATCTACATGGCGAAAAGGGGTGGGGGGAGAGGTGGGACTGGATTGGGGGCTGCCAGGGAGGAAGCAGATCCTGGCAGCTGTCACGGCCACCATGGCAGCGGCAGCAGGCGATGCATTCCTTGGAAGCCAGGCCT
Organism: Podarcis filfolensis; assembly: GCF_964270895.1. NCBI lineage: Eukaryota > Metazoa > Chordata > Lepidosauria > Squamata > Lacertidae > Podarcis > Podarcis filfolensis. Next base: position 64,749,546 of record NC_139610.1, read on the forward strand.
GCTGCCCCTGTGAATTCTGCCACCCGAGGCAGTCTTCTCACCTTGCTTGTCTCATGGGTGGGCCGGCCCTTTCCCATCTCTTTCTCGGAGATCATCTACAGGAGCATCGCTGGTTGATTGCCAGGTTGGTGAGGCTCCTTTAGACAACAACAAGAAACCAATGCTTCAATGTCATCGGCCCAGTCTTCTGGAATACTCTGCCAACAGAGAGTCAGCCTTCTGTGCCAACTTTTAAATGCCTGTTTCTTTTCCGTCAGGCTGATGCAGGCAATTAAGAATACATATTTTCATAACAGTTTCTGATTTTAACATTTTTACGTAGCTTCCGCTGTATGGTTTTATGCATAATTTGTTGCCAGTTGCTCTGATTAAAAAAAAATGGAATAGCAATATATAAATATTTTTTTACACACAAATAAAGAAACATATACCGTATATTAGAAAGCCTAAACATATTATTAGGCTTGTCATACGTCAGGAAAATTCCTGACATGTCCTGGTTTTCGGGTTTAAAAATGGCATAAGGGGGAGAATTTGACTGAATCGGCAAAATGTCAGGGAAAACCCATATGTATGGAAGATTTCCGAAAAAAAGGTGAATAGTTTGGGTTTGTTCCCCTCAAAAAAACAGCTCAACAACTTTGTGGGTGTCAGGCATTTTACTTTTTGAAATGTGGCAACCCTAAAACATATACTGTACAGTGGTACCTGTACATACGCTTCAGGTTACATACGCTTCAGGTTACAGACTCCGCTAACCCAGAAATAGTGCTTCAGCTTAAGAAATTTGCTTCAGGATGAGAACAGAAATCGTGCTCCGGTGGCACGGCAGCAGCAGGAGGCCCCATTAGCTGAAGTGGTGCTTCAGGTTAAGAACAGTTTCAGGTTAAGAACGGACCTCCGTAACGAATTAAGTACTTAACCTGAGGTACCACTGTATTTCCAAAAAGCCAACAAAAAATGTAACTCTACCCGAAACTGATAGTCAGCAGGCAGGTCTCAAGCGCTTTGTGCTATCAACTTCCTGTGTGTGTGTGTGTGTGTGTGTGTGTGTGTGTGTGTGTGTGTCTTTTATGCAGGAAGACAATGGCCCCTGTGTTCTTTGATCCCCTCACGGATGATGACTCTCTTTCACTCTCTGTAATTTATCTTCTCTCCCTGATTTCGGTAGCTGTTTGAGCTTCCGTATGAAAGGCTGTAGCTCCCACTTTTCCTTTAATGAGATCTGATTCGCCACATTTTTAGTGTGGCAGAGAAGCCTGAGCGGGGAATGCGGTGAGAGGCGGCGAGAGAAAGGTCCATTTTGGTTGGGAAGCATGCTTTGATGGAAATCAAACACGGAGCATTTTTTTTAAAAAAAAACCCAAAGCACAGGGGAGCTGGAGATAAATACAGCATTAAAAGAGCCGGCTTCAGACCAGATGTAATTATGTTTCATGCGTTGAACCTATCTATCTATCTATCTATCTATCTATACCTCTGCCCAGAAAATTGGTTCTGCAAGCCGAGGGTGTAATTACACATTATCCATCGTTCTTTCCATTATTCTTTTTTATGGACTTTCACCCCACCACTCACATCTTACACAATGCAGCCATGGAAGATGCAATTTGAAAAGGAAGGCGAGTTTTTGCAAAAGAACAGCTTTTTAAGCTTTTCCGACTCGTATTGTTTTCCTGCTAAAACGTCCCTGCTTCCTCTACAGCAGCTTTTAGTCTTGCTGAGGGATTTTTATTTATTATGTATGATTGTATTTATATGACACTGTTGCAATAATTTATGTATAGGTTGGGGGGGTTGCCCCTCTAGCAGATATCATGTACATGCAGCCCACTACCAAAATCAGCACAATCACTTTTGTGACTTTTGTGATTTGTCCCCACAAAACACTTCATCACAGTGTCTTCCTATCTATTCAAAGGGCCTCTGCTGCACAATACCAAATGTAAGAATTCACTGATAAATGTACCTATGTACTGGCTCACTGGGAAAACTTCAGAAATTCATGTAGACATGTGAGCTCAGCTACTCAGCAGCCCCTCTGCCTGAGTGATAATCCCTGGCATCCTGATACCTGAGTGCCAGACAGGTAGCCATTCCAGAAATAACAAACCCAGATGAAGACAAAAGGGTGTGATTAACTTGGCTGGGAAACAGGGAAATGTAAATATCTCTTTTGTTACACTTGATGGGTGTTTGGTGGAGGGCAAGGAGAACCATGGGGCAGGGTCCAGGATGCTCAGATTACTGCCACCAGACCTCCCCTTTCATGATGCATTAGTGATGTAGTTTTTTGGGGGGGTGTAACATGGGGATTAGCAGCTAATAAAAGTTTGGGTTCTCTTTTGTTTGGGGCTTCCATCTTGTTCCACCTTGTGGCAGGTGGGAGTCCTGTTGCAACAGTCTTCAATAAAGACCAAGCCTACTGGCTGCTGTTTTGCTCTGGTATTCCTGGCTGGTGTCCTTGTTTTTTGTCCAAGGGAGCCCTCAGATTTCTCCATTAACACCACCATTCCTTTAAAGAGCTCCTGGGCAGCATGCGTGGTTTGGGCCCTCTTCCCACACCTTTTAGTCTCTCCCACGACAACCCTACGTGGTAGGCTATAACAGCCCTTAAGGATCCACGTTAGAAACTCAGATATATTATCTGGACACCAAATGGCACATTAAACCTAGGTTACGGCCGCCACGACAGAACGTATATTTGTCCCAGGAATTTGAACGGTAAGCTCTGAGCCTGACTAATATTGGATACAACAAGCCCTTCTCTTCCAGGCTCCACTAGGAAAAGGAAGGCTGGAGGCTGAGATCAGGAGGCAGTGGAAACATTGCAAGAGCTTCAGCTAAGGTTTGCAGGGTTAGGAGGTGGAGGACAGGAGATCACTTTGAATTGTAAGCTGTGGGGCGTAAAGCCTGCAAACCGGAGATCTAATTAGCCACAGCCTGCCTTTCTCTCTCTCTCCTGTGCTCCTGTAATTAATTTTGGCAGCCTCCCCATCAGTAACAGTCACAAACCTTTTGGCAAAAAGCATTCATGCCGCCAGATTATTCTCCTGCCAAGTGAGAGGGGACAAACGCTGTGTCTCCTCACTGCAGCAAGCTCAAAAAGGAGGCTAACAGCTAGCGAGTGCTGACCATGCTTGCTCAGGAGTAAATCCCATTTGTTTTGATGCTGCCAAGAACCGTATCTTCCCTTCAATAATAAAAAAGGGTACCTTTCCCTAGACCCAAGCTATCATTTCACTCCCCTTTTGCTTCTTGTTACGGCCAGCAAGGAGTATGGTATGGGGGGGGGGTATTTTTATTTTCTTTTAAAAAATAAATACAGTCATACCGCGGGTTAAATTTGCTTCAGGTTGAGCGTTTTCAGGTTGCGCTCCACGGCAACGCGTTACTTCCGGATTTCGCCGCTCGCGCATGCGCAGATGCTCAAAATGACGTCACGCTCATGCGCAGAAGCGGCGAATCTTGACCCGCGCACGCGCAGACACGAGTTGCGTTCGCTTCAGGATTCGGGAACGGATTCTGTTCGCATCCAGAGGTACCACTGTAAATTCTACCATTCTCTTGTAAAAAAAAATTTAAGGTCTTATATATATAATAAATGTACCAACCAAGCACGTACATATATATGCTGACCACATGTCTGGAGCAGCACAGGAAGACCGTCCTGAAACCATTTTGACTCCCAAACTGACCAAATGTTTTCTCTGCAAGGGGGGGAGGAGGGAACCTTCCTGTTGTCTCAGGAATTGGGTAATCACCATCTCAAAGGAATGGGCAGACTACCAGGAAAGGCAATCAGATAAGGAAGGCATCAGATAACGTGCCAGACAGGAAAAACAACATTCAAATTTCTGTTGTAGACCGCCTTTTCTGTGATGTAGGTATGATGTTTGTGAGGGGTGGTCTTGGGTTACACCCCTTCTGTGATGTATGTATGATGTATGGAGGGGTGGTCTTGAGCTCCAGGGCAGGGAATTTAAAATGTCTATATAAGGGCAGGCACACCTTTGTTCTGGGTCCTTCTCCGTCTTCCTGCGTGTGAGGGGAGCACCCTGTTGTAACAGCTTTAATAAAGATCAGGCTTACTAGCTGCTTTGCTTCTCAATATTCTCTGGTTGGGCTCTGTTATCTTCTCCTACTGTTGAAGAACCTACAAAGGACTCCCTAAAGGGCTCTTGTATACCCCATAAGGGAATAAGGGCAGATTTTCTTTACAACACTCTCACCCACTGGGAACTGCTGGGATAGAAGGCAAGGGTCCAAGTAGAAAGTGAAGCCACAGGCAGAGCTGACTTATTCTGGTTTTGTCGCCATCCTCCTCTTCCCTCCTGAAATTGCAAGGGGCAATGCTGAAACTAAGGAGGAGGGGGCTTGCTGATGGCCGACTGAGGTTGGTGGGGCAGTGCCCCCATTTCCCCACATGCGCCAACTTTCCTTTAATCGTGGAACCCATCCCCAGGTAGTGCAGCTGTGGTTCCCAGGTAGACATCCATCCACCTGTAGACAAGACCAGAGCCATAGGTACTATCAGGAGCAAACCAGCAGTAAATCACACAAAGGAAGTCGTGTTAACTCTTTATTCGAAAGAAACAAGGTCTGCACAGGCGTGTCAGGCCTAATGAGCACATCAGCTCAACTCTGGTCGTTCTTGCCCCCCCCCCCATGAAGCATTTGCTGAGACTGAAGGGAACACTTGCTGATGCTGAAGGTGCAGAATATAAACTATGGTAAGATAAACCAACACAGAGTGCTTTGGAAACTGTTCATAGCATTTCCGGACAATTTGTTTTTAGAATCTGTGTTCTAGTTGCGACGGTTTCAGTCCATAAAACAAAAAAAAATATAACATAAGAGCTCGAGAAGAGCAGGATCAGGCCAACGGCCCATTGTGATTTCCTGAGCTCCTCATCTTGCTGGTTGCTCCTCACAAAATACAATACTTGCCAAGTTCTGCTCTATCCCAGGTATTAATCAGGATTGGTGTCTATCGTATGAGATGTAAAACCAAGGGCTTGACCTTAGTCAAGTATTTTGATTAAAGATCTGTCGAGTTTCTTGTAACAGTAGCCGGGTTAAGCTTTCTGGGATCAGTTCCAGAGCTGGTAAATTCACCCTGAATTTTCTATGAGAACTTGAAACTATTCTTCCTTGGGTGGATGGTGGCTGTCTTTTTCTCTCTTCCACAGCTTCTCAGATCCTTCTCTTTTCACATCTGCTTGCTTCAGGAAAGCCAGTAGGATGGGCTAAAAGCACATTTCTACCACCCCCATGAACTAGAGAGAGCCCTGTCTTGAGTGAGTGGATTAGATCGCTGGGTTGCTTAGATACCCAGTCATCATGAGGTACGCGTGATCCAGGGGCATCCAACTTTTTTGGGCCCAATGGGCACATTTGGAATTTCCAGAAAGTTCTATGGGTGCCCATCACAAAATGGCTGCCAAAGGGGAGTGGGGTATGGCGTAACACAAAATAGCTGCTAGGCGGGGGGGGGGGGCGTGTGGCAACCAAAATGGCTGCCACATCTGGAAGAGGAGAAAAAAGAGGACCATAAAGCAGTGTGGGCATGCCTCACCCTGCCAGCTACGCCATTTTGTCATTAAAAAGGTACCTGCGCCAGCCATCTTGCTCACAGGGAAAAGATCTTGCACCTCACCTCTGTTCAGAACACATGCCCACTCCTGGCATTAGATGAAAGGTGGACATTGTTAATTTGCTCATATAAGAGGAACAGAAAAAGAAGAGCAGGCTCTTGTGTATTGTGGTCTTTGAGGTGATATTTATTGAGACCTTTCACCAATGCCACAGGGGGGGCTGGCAGGGACCCCAATATCACATGCCCCACAGTGGTGAGCCCTGTGACTCCCAAAATACATCGTATACATCATACACTTAAAAAACATTCAGTGCACATTTAAAGCAACTGCGTTCCCCCACCCCCGGAGAATCCTGGGAGCTGTAGTTTGTTACAGGTGCTGGGAACTGTAGCTCTGTGAGGTGGAAACTATTTTCCCCAAGATTCTTTGTGCTAAGTCATGTACCTTTAATGTGCTTTAAATTTAGGGTGTGGATCTGCCCAAAGCAAAAGAAAAATAGGGAAGCCTTGAAAGAGGAATGAGCATGTTTCGTGGAGAGGGATTAGAGGCAGATGAAATTCCTGTTTTCTTTCATATATAGATGTATAATTGGCAACGGGAGTGACAAGGAAGTCTAATGCATGTAAGCTTCGCTGTCCTTGAGAATGTCTCTGTAGCTGCAACCTCTCCCTTAAGGGGGATAAAGTGCCTTTTTGACTCTGGCAGAGAGAAACAGCAGAGGTAGCACTAACAAATTATCAGACCGTTGCTTCCTTAACAAAGCTGTTATACGAAAAATCTGGGGTTGGCTTTTACAGCCCAACTCCCCATCAAGGGATTCAGGATCCCCTAAGTCCATTGTAAGTCAGAGAAGGATGGATGGAGGCAATATCCAGTCAAAGCAAGGCAGATGACAACAACAACAACAACAACAACAACAACAACAACAACAACAACAACAACAACAACAACAACAACTTATTTATGCCATGCCCATCTGGCTGGGTTTCCCCGGCCACTCTGGGAGGCTTCCAACAACAGATTAAAATTACATTAAAACATTAGTCATTAAAAACTTCCCTAAATTGGGCTGCCTTATTTTTCTGTTGCAGCAGAGTCCCCGCCCCTCTTGCAAGGAGGTGAGGACCCAGAACAGAGAGTGCAAGAACTTAAAAACCCCCAAACAACTTCAGAAATTGCCCACCACCCAAAAGCATCCAACAGGTGTCACAGAAATAGGAGGTCTACAACAGAAATTTGAAAGTGTGGCTTGTCTCCTGTCTGTCAAGATACCTGATAATGTTCACTGACTGGTTTACCTCATGGATAGGCAACCTAAGGCCCGGAGGCCAGATCCGGCCCAATCACCTTCTAAATCCGGCCCACGGACAGTCCGGGAATCAGCGTGTTTTTACATGAGTAAAATGTGTGCTTTTATTTAAAATGCATCTCTGGGTTATTTGTGGGGCATAGGAATTCGTTCATTCCATCCCCTCCAAATATAGTCCAGTCCCCCACAAGGTCTGAGGGACAGTGGACCGGCCCCCTGCTGAAAAAGTTTGCTGACCCCTGCTTTACCTGGTCAGTGTGGGCCATTTTTGGAGATGGTAAATACTTTAGTTCTTAACTCCAGTTCACAGGCCTACGCTATTCATACACAAAATATGCCCTTAAAACAAGATTTGTGGAAAGAACTATTGGGAAAGATTTCTTCCAAGATACGTCACTCTACAGAGAAATATTTGTGGTTCTTAAGGATGAAGATGGCTTCAGGATTCTCTCCTGTACTCTTTCAGACATGTGGTTTATATACCGGTGTGTGTTTACCTTGCACGCTTATGAACATTCATTTTATTTATGACATCTTAGAATTCTTATGACAAAGCCAATAAAGAAACCTGTCCTAGTGAGCAATCTCTCTTGTCCCCAGTTTACAGATGAGAAACTGAGACTGCCTTGTCCAAGGCCATCCCTTCAAAAGTAGATTTATCTTTTCAGTGGACAGAAGCCTTCTCTCCTGATATGCAGCCCATAGCACAGCCACTGCAACAGGGCTGGGGAACTACAACTCCCATCATCCCTGGCCACAGGCCATGCATCTGGGGTTGATGGGAGTTGGAGTCCAACAGTGCCTGAAGAGCCACAGGTTCCTCACCTCACTGTATGGGTGCTACAGACCCAGGATGGGCCACGGTTCCCCCATCACGAGGACCCACTTACTTTAGCAAAATAAGCCTTTGCCACCATGCAATCTGGGATGCGGGTGGCACTGTGGGTTAAACCACAGAGCCTAGGATTTTCTGAACAGAAGGTTGGCGGTTCGAATCCCCGCGACAGGGTGAGCTCCTGTTGCTTGGTCCCTGCTCCTGCCAACCTAGCATTTTGAAAGCACGTCAAAGTGCAAGTAGATAAATAGGTACCGCTCTGGTGGGAAGGTAAATGGCGTTTCCGTGCGCTGCTCTGGTTCGCCAGAAGCGGCTTACTCATGCTGGCCACATGACCCGGAAGCTTTACGCCAGCTCCCTCGGCCAATAATGTGAGATGAGCGCCGCAACCCCAGAGTCGGTCACGACTGGACCTAATGGTCAGGGGTCCCTTTACCTTTTAATCTGGGAAATGTTCCTAAAACTAATCCGTGAATTTGAGGCAGAGCCAAGATTTGAACTGAGAATCACAATCCTTGCCACCCCAACAACACCAGCTGATGACTTATTCCACTTACCATCAGTTAGCTGAAATATAGGTCAGTGTCGTTGAATTCATTGTTTAAACTACTCTGCACCCCTGGGATGTGTTTTCGTTTGGACTGATTGCTTAGTGCCCATAAATAAGTGGCTTTAGGGTGAGGGAAAATTTGGGCTAAGCGCAGGCGTCGAGGGAATTGCCTCTCTTTGCAGAGTCTGTGTCAGCACATTAAACATTCAGAAAACTGACTGTGTTCTAAACTTTTAAAGCTCAGGAGCCAAGCTTTTGGCTCCTCAGCACAATTATAATCAGAAAAGCAGCACCTTTGGTCTTTCTGGACAAAGCCTGGGATTCCCTATGATTTACCTCCTATTTAGTTGAGACCTAGTTGAGGATGCATTGAGGGGTCTTATAAACTGTTGCTATTTTCAGGTGGGATTCAATCATATGCCAGAAAATTCAGGCTGCACAATTAAAGCTGATTGGGAGGCCTTGACCAACAAAGTCTCTTCCTCTAATATTGGACTGTTTGCTGTAAGAAAAGTGATGGGAAATTGCTATATAAAAAGTGGTGCAGAGTGTGGCTTAACACTTGCACTGACACACCACGGGGAGGCTAGATCTGGATTTTGTTTTCTGTCCTTTTCTCATTTTTCCAATCGAAAGTTGAACTCTCCACAGTTCCCCATCAGTTTGCAAATTTGTAAGAAGAACTCACGGAAATTCACCAGCATTTTAGCGTGAATTCCTCTCACTAGGCACGTCCTTGTGTGCAATTTTGCCTAATATATACATTTTGGCAAAGCAATTACCTCTAAAATAATGCATCTGTGTTATCTTCGCTAACACCTGCGTTTTGTGGGTATTCTGCCTGAGCAGATGCATTTTCGAACACATTATTTGGCTGAATTGAAAAATTCAGAGAATGGTGGCTGCGCTTTTGTTTTTGTTTGGTTTCTTTGACATGCAGAGCTATAGATATAACACCATTGAGAGGATACTAATGTTTACGATCTCTGAATCTGATTAAGATGTTTTCTTATTGGTCTTATAGCCCATCTGAGAAATCTGAGAGAATGTTGATGGGATTTGCTGGGATATTAAAGCTTGTTTTCAAGCAGATAGTGTATAGTACTTTCCCCTTCCTCTGTCATTATCTTTCCACCATTTCCACATGCCGCTGAGCTATCACAACAACAATGATGATTCTGCTATCTTGGGCAAGTATCACATTTTTCCCAGGTGCAAAAATATGATGCTTTTGAGTGTTGGGCAAATGTGATATCCCTGAATACAAGCATAAGCTTGTCAGAAGAGGTGTGGGCTGGAAAAACAAATGAAATTCCGGTGCTCGTCTGTGTAAAATTCTGCATTTGCAAAGGTAAAAATAAATAAATATACAGTTAAAGCTTTTGCAGATGACCTAGTTCTGACATTACAGGAGCCGGAGTCTAGTTTGAAAAGAGTACTACAACTGATTCAAAACTTTGGTCGAGTGGCAGGATTTAAGTTAAATAAGCAAAAAACTAAAGTTTTGGGGAAAAACGTGACAGATATTGAGTTGGAACAGCTTCAGAAAGAGACAGAACTAAATGTGGTTAAAAAAGTTAAATACCTAGGGGTAAACATAACAGCAAAAAATCTGAGTTTATTTAAAGATAATTATGAAAAATGTTGGTCAGAGATTAAGAGAGACTTGGATAGTTGGTCAAGACTAAAACTTTCTTTGTTAGGCCGGATAGCTGCCATCAAGATGAATGTATTGCCAAAAATGTTATTTTTGTTTCAGACACTGCAGATTGTAGACAAGACAGAGTGCTTCCGGAAGTGGCAGAAAGATATTTCTAAATTTGTCTGGCAGGGCAAAAAGCCCAGAATCAAATTTAAAATATTAACAGATGCGAAAGAAAGAGGGGGCTTTGCCCTGCCAGATTTAAAGTTGTATTATGAAGCTGCAGCTTTCTGCTGGTTAAAAGATTGGTTACTTCTTGAAGATACGGATGTCTTGGATTTGGAAGGTTTTAATAATGCGTTTGGATGGCATGCATATTTATGGTATGATAAAGCTAAGATAAATAAGGCCTTCAAGAACCATATTGTCAGAAAATCAGTTTTTAATGTCTGGACAAAATATAAAGACTTACTGGAGAATAAAACTCCGAGGTGGCTGTCACCCCTGGAGGCTAAGGCTCGGAAAAGAGCCAATATGGAGGCCAACTGGCCAAAATATTGGGAGATAATAGAAAAGGATGGTGACAACTGGAAATTGCAGAGTTTAGAAAAGATGAGAGACAAAGTGCGAGACTGGTTACACTATGCTCAGATTAAAGAAGTGTTTAAAAATGACAAAAAGCTAGGATTCCAAGTGGAAAAGTCAAAGTTAGAAACTGAACTGTTAGAACCTAAGACTAAGGTACTTTCAAGAATGTATAACTTGCTGCTGAAATGGAACACACATGACGAAATGGTAAAATCAACAATGATAAAATGGGCGCAGGATATTGGGTATAATATTATGTTTGAAGATTGGGAAAGGTTGTGGACCTCTGGGCTGAACTTCACTGCATGTAATGCGTTGAAGGAAAATGTGATGAAAATGATGTATAGATGGTACATGACCCCTGTTAAACTGGCTAAAATATACCATTCGTCTGATAGCAAATGTTGGAAATGTAAGGAAAATGAAGGAACATTTTTTCACCTCTGGTGGACCTGCCCTAGAGTGAAGGCCTTTTGGGAGAAGATATATAATGAATTAAAAAAGGTGTTTAAATACACCTTTACTAAGAAATCAGAGGCCTTTCTCCTGGGTATTGTCGGCCAGAGTGTGTTAAAAAAGGACAGAACATTCTTTTTGTACGTAACAACAGCAGCAAGAATATTAATTGCCAAGAATTGGAAAACTCAGGAGCTACCCACTGTGGAAGAATGGCAGATGCAACTGATGGACTATATGCAATTAGCCGAGATGACCGGCAGAATTCGAGACCAGGGAGAAGAAAGGATGGAAGAAGACTGGAGGAAATTTAAGATTTATTTACAAAAATATTGTAATTTGGCTGAGTGCTGAATTGGATGCCAGTGCAGACAATTGTCTACCATTAAATTAGATTTAAGGCTGAATTATATGTCAAACCAAATTAAGATTATTAATTAAGATGAGTTAAATGATAATTTGTTTGAAATTAATTTAATAATGATGTAAGTGTATGCGGGAGGTGTGGGGGAGTCCCATGTAACAATTGAGAGATGTTAAATGGACAATGATAAGTGGTGCTTATCTAATATATGCTTTATTTGAAAACTTCAATAAATATATTATAAAAAAAAAATAAAATAAATAAATAAATATACAGGTTGCCTGCTGTGGGGCTGGTTTAACGTCCTGATTACGATCCTGATTTGGAAGATGTGCCCTGTGGCTTTCAGAACCATGAATTTTTGCACCTTCTTTTAAGGGTTGTAGGTGTTTTTGGTTTTTTAAAAAATTGCCCTGCTGTTAAAGTGTGAAGGAGAAGAGGAGACTGAGCATTATCCGACATATATTTAGCTGAAGCCGTGACCTCCCGCTAATGGAAGCATACCGATGCTTCTGTTGGCTTCTGTGTTTTTCCTGCAGTCAAGCTGATCTCTGCAAACCTGCGTATCGAGCCCCGAAGCCCTCCTAATTTTTACCACTCATAGAGATGCCATCTGCAAGCAAGCGGGCAGTGAGGTGGGATGTAAAAGGCTTTTTATGTTCAGCAGCAAGACCTCAGGCGCTATTGATTGCGGAAGGGAAAGGTATCATCGCATCCCCGCTGCTTATAATGTGGCTCATCAGACACCGAGTTAAGTGCTAGTGACACCCCGGCGGGCTTCACAAAGTCACATTGAGAGTCGCTTCATCATCGCCGTTGAGATTTTGTAGTCAGCCCTTCCTTCCTTCCTTCCACCGCCTCATTCCTCACTCGATTCAGATGGGTCCTTGTGTGCTCTTGTCGGTGCCTACAATGTAATTGCAGGTCAATCTCTGTGAAAAGGCCCATTTCTCAATATTCCACCATGATATTTATGCATTTTGGAGGGTTGGCAACATTTCCGCTAGCCTCAGTAGCTGTGCCTTGAAGATCTTGGCTGGCTTACATTCGCTGTTGATGCTTAACTGCCTGGTGGGGAAAGGTTTTGCTTGCAGATTAAGCAACCGCTGGAGCAGACCAGACCATTTGAGCAGTCAGTTGGCAACCCAAGAAATGCAGTTTATTTTTAAGGGCAACACTCTCCCCTCTCACTGTCACTATTTTGTGGGAGGAAAGCAAGCACTTACTGGAAATTTTGGTTTGTGCGATTAAAATCAATGAAAGGGCTCTGTCACACTAGCACAACCAATCCACTTTTTTAAAAAATGAAGCACACAGACGTTATGTGGTTAGTAACCGTGACGTTAACATATGAGAGTGCTGGAGGTGAATTAGTTAAACAAGTTACCCAATCAGAACTCAGGGGGGTGGAGCCAGAGGGACTATAAAACCAGCTCTGGGAGGGGCGAAAGGGGAGTTTGTTGGGAGTTGGGTGGTTGGTTGGAGTGGGAGTGAATTGGGATAGAGTCTGTGGGTAGGTGGAGTTAGGGTAGCGAAATAAGCTGAGTCAGGAACAGTTAGGAACTAGGAAGACAAGTAAATATCTGAGAGGTGGTTTAGTGAGTGAGAGCAGGTAGCGGAGGTTATAGGTCTGGATAGGCACCCCATGATCATAACTGACCAATACCGTTTATGAAACCACGCGCTTGTTAAACTGCAATAAATAAACAGAAGTTTATGTTCCAATTTAACCTTGACTGGACTCGGTATTGTACCAGGTAGGGCCTGGGTGGTGGCAGCAAGAAATAAAGTGGTTGCACAGGGATCAATAGACGGCGAAATGTCCAGGGACCCTGTGTGATCGCCACAGTAACGTTATGGGGAAAATGCACTGGAATGTTTGGGGCAAATGAATGATTAATGGGAGGGTATATAAACACTGCGTAAGCAAATCAGGATGAATGCAGAATGTCACATAACCTCCCCACAAACAAAGCAGAACAAGTGCAGGCGTTGTGTGAGCAAGTCAAAATGAATTCTCAATAAACTGGTCATCTAGAGGATCCGTAAATACTGCATTTGTTCCATCATGGAAGCCTAAGCTGGGTACCTGGAGTAACCAGGCCATCTTTCATCTAGGCAATGACCAGACCAGATCTACGGTACATAGCTTCAGTAAGCTTGCTAAATAGTGCCTTCAAACTATTCTCTGGGCTGTCATTGTAGTCTAGTGTGACCCTGAAAACAAGGTGGGGCTATGCAAATAGCAACAGTCTTGATCTGTAACTAGTAAGGTGTCACAGAGTGAGCCTGTCAGTTAATCACACAGTTTGAAGTTGGAGTTAACTCTTTATTAGCAAAAACAAACCAAGACAACATCTTAAAAAGCAGAGACATCACCTTGCCAACAAAGGTCCGTATAGTTAAAGCTATGGTTTTCCCAGTAGTGATGTATGGAAGTGAGAGCTGGACCATAAAGAAGGCTGATCGCCAAAGAATTGATGCTTTTGAATTAAGGTGCTGGAGGAGACTCTTGAGAGTCCCATGGACTGCAAGAAGATCAAACCTCTCCATTCTTAAGGAAATCAGCCCTGAGTGCTCACTGGAAGGACAGATCCTGAAGCTGAGGCTCCAATACTTTGGCCAGCTCATGAGAAGAGAAGACTCTCTGGAAAAGACCCTGATGTTGGGGTAGATGGAGGGCATGAGGAGAAGGGGACGACAGAGGACAAGATGGTTGGACAGTGTTCTCAAAGCTACCAGCATGAGTTTGACCAAACTGCAGGAGGCAGTGGAAGACAGGAGTGCCTGGCGTGCTCTGGTCCATGGGGTCACGAAGAGTCGGACACAACTAAACAACTAAACAACAACAAGCAAGCAAACAAAAACATGGCAACCCCATCTGCAACTGGTCACCTCCCAGAAGCTGTTCAACACCATCAGCCCCATCCAGTATGGCCAAGGGTCAGGGTTGATGGGAATGCCAACCAGTGACATCTGGAGGACGACAAGTTGTCCACTGCTGATCTGGCCCAGTACTGCCTGTTCTGACTGGCAGTGAACATGGGAAGCTGTCTTACACTGAATCAGAAGATGGATCCATCTAGCGCAGTATTGTTCAGTGGTTCTTCAGGAATTCAGGCAGGATCCTCTTCCAAGCCCAGCTGGAGGTGTCGGAGACTCGACACAGAATGTGATCTACCTTTGAGCTATGACCCTTCCAGGAATATGATATGGCTGTGACTCTTCAGCCATATGATACGAGGCCTTTTATTTCATGTGCTACCTGATCTTTTTAGCTGGAGACACTAGGGACAGAACCTGCGCCTCCCGTTGAAAGATGGCCCCTTCTGATAAACTTACTTGTAAACTGCTCTCTCTCTCTCTTTGTATGTAAGGCAGCTTATGTAAAACAATTCAAAACAGTGTTTAAAATGAGAATATTTATATGGCAGCCCTACAGAACACATGTTGAAACATGGACCAGTTTAGAAACGTAGCTGCATTCCAAAACAGCTCTCCAAATTAAGCTCCGTTAAGGGGGTAAATTAGGAAAAAAGCAGCCTGAAATATATATTAAAAAGTTTTAAATTCCATTTAAAGACTTGCCATTCGCAATTGACATATCTCTCTCTCTCTCTCTCTCTCTCTCTCTCTCTCTCTCTCTCTCCTTTTAAACTTAGATACTTTTGGCACCCAAGTTCCGAAATCCAAAATTATGTTTTGATTTCCATTGTGTTTTCATCTGCGCTAGCAATCCTTCACAAGAAATTCAACTGGTAATGGCTGAAAGGGGTGGAGTTGGAGGCACAGTTTTCAACCAGCCGTTGTTGCCAACTTGGTGCTGGCCAGATGTTTTGGACTACAATTCCCATCAAGTTGTACTGGCTGGGGCCAATGGGAGCTGTGGTCCAAAACATCTCACCATGTCGACAAAGGATTCTTTCGATTGTCGCTGTTTATGTTTACAGCTTTTGAGAACAATGCACCTCATTTGGTGCAATCTTCAAGGCAGAGGCTCCTTCAGGGACTGCAATCTGTTTGGATGATGCTTCCTTGTTCCTGCTTCCAGCCATGATGAGCAAAATTGACATATCTCAAAACAGAGCACGGATGAAAGCCTTTCTGTTGGCGCCCAGGACGTGGGAGCACAGCTGGCTTTCTCTTGGCAGTATTAGTGCTGCTATGCTCAAAGTGATATAAAAGCAACAGGAGGGATATGGTCATGATGAAGCACAGAGCGGTATCTTAGTGGGGGGGAGAAAATAAGCCCCCCTGAAGAGACATGGGGAATAAGAAGCTGGAGACAGCTTCATCTTCAAAAGATTCCGACATCTTCAAAAGGAGTCGTTTGCAGTTCTGGAGGACAGGGCAGAACAGAAGGTGTTCCTTGTAAATTTCAGTCAGATGAAACATGGAGAGAAGAGATTATGGACCATCAAAGGCAGAGAGGGTCTTTGGGAACAGGCGGAGTTTAGTACTGTCACCTGCAAGTGTGGTGTAGTGGTTGAGAGCGGTAGACTCGTAATCTGGGGAACCGGGTTCGCGTCTCTGCTCCTCCTCCACATGCAGCTGCTGGGTGATCTTGGGCTAGTCACACTTCTTTGAAGTCTCTCAGCCCCACTTACCTCACAGAGTGTTTGTTGCGGGAGATGAAAGGAAAGGAGAATGTTAGCCGCTTTGAGACTCCTTCGGGTAGTGATAAAGCGGGATATCAAATCCAAACTCCTCCTCCTCCTCCTCCTCTTCGTCTTCTTCTTCTTCTTCTTCTGCCAGTGGCTTGGGAAGTGCTGGGGAATGGGATGCTGGGGAAACAGGCCAGAATTGTGCTTCTAGGCACACATATTGCATTTGGAGGGTTACATTAGAATGATAAATGACTTGGGTTATGTTTTTTGCCCGAAACCTATAGTGTTCTAATCAATACAGTACACAATCAGAGTGGGAGGTCAAGGCACAGCAGGTATCTTGTGTTGGAATCTTGAAAGCCCCCAATTTAGGACTCTTTGGTGAGGGAATCCCAGCGGGGATTTAACATGGCAAACCATGCAGCGAAAAAGCGATTCACTTTATAGGTTGTTAAACCTTTAACATGTGCCTTTCCAGCAAATTCCAAAGTGTACCTCTTTCCTAGCCTCTCCCTCTTGCTTATTCTCCAGCAGTTGCTAGGAGCTGCCCAAGCAGCAGTGGCCATGGAGAGGCAACAGGATGAGGCCACCATCATCGTCGTTGCTCAGGGCAAGTGCTAGCTCATCCTCCTCAAGCTCGGCAGCAACACTGGTGGAAAAATGGGAATTCTGGGATAAAATCAGAAGCTGGGGTGCCTTTTGTAATTCTGGGACTGTCCCTGAAAAATCAGGATACTTGGAGGGTATGTAATTAGCCCACCAACAGCAACACCTATGAGAGTCTGAGCTATGTTTTAACAAGGAACAATAACAGATGCAATTGCTTGGTATTTACACTTTATTTCTTTCTCTTCCTCCTCCCCCTGTTTCTCCTTTATGTTTCACAGCATACCTGTGTTTCTTTGTGACCGCCCTGGGAGTGACAGCAGGGGCCCATCGCCTGTGGAGCCACAGATCTTACAAAGCCAAACTACCTTTGCGGATATTCCTGGCTGTAGCAAATTCAATGGCCTTTCAGGTGAGCAACTAGGCTCTAGCTACTGCCCATGCATGCCTGCAATTTCATTTCTCCACTGACGACAGGCTGCTCAATCGGTGTAGCTCCCTTTGCAAGAGGAGCTCCTCATTCATCCTCGAGATGAACGAAACTCGGCATGCAGACGCTTGTGTAATGGAAGCAAAGCGGTTGGTAAAAGTAATAGTAATTTATTATTTGTACCCTGCCCATCTGGCTAGGTTTCCCCAGCCACTCTGGGCGGCTTCCAACAAAGATTAAGAATACATTAAAATGTCACACATTAAAAACTTCCCTGAACAGGGCTGCCTTCAGATGTCTTCTAAATGTCAGGTAGTTGTTTTTCTCTTTGATATCTGGTGGGAGGGCGTTCCACAGGGCGGTTGCCACTACCGAGAAGACCCTCTACCTGGTTCCCTGTAGCTTCTCGCAGTGAGGGAACCGCCAGAAGGCCCTCAGCGCTGGACCTCAGTGTCCAGGCTGAACGATGGGGGTGGAGACGCTCCTTCAGGTATACTGGGCCGAGGCCGTTTAGGGCTTTAAAGGTCAACACCAACACTTTGAATTGTGCTCGGAAACGTACTGGGAGCCAATGTAGGTCTTTCAGGACCGGTGTTATGCGGTCTCGGCAGCCTCTCCCAGTCACCAGCCTAACTGCCGCATTCTGGATCAGAATATAATAGCACAGTCATACCTCAGATCCCGAACACCTTGCGAGTTGAACGTTTTGGCTCCTGAACACTGCAAACCCGGAAGTGAGCGTTCCAGTTTGTGAACATTCTTGGGGACCCGAACGTCCGACGCGGGTTCCACAACTTCCGATTGGCTGCAGGAGCTTCCTGCAGCCAATAGGAAGCCGCCCTTTGGTTTCCAAATGTTTTAGAAGTCGAACAGACTTCCGGAACGAATTCCATTAGACTTCCGAGGTACGACTGTACACAATAAAATTAAATGCCAGCAAATACTAATTAAACAGAAGTTCACTCTTAAAAAATTACAATACATAATTTCTAAACTATACAGTGGTACCTCAGATTAAGAACTTAATTCATTCCGGAGGTCTGTTCTTAACCTGAAACTGTTCTTAACCTGAGGTACCACTTTAGCTAATGGGGCCTCCTGCTGTCGCCGTGCGATTTCTGTTCTCATCCTGAAACAAAGTTCTTAACCCGAGGTACTATTTCTGGGTTAGTGGAGTCTGTAACCTGAAGCGTCTGTAACCCGAGGTACCACTGTAATCAGTAAAAGCAGCCCCTCGCTCTCCACTTAGAAGGGTTAAGGAATGGCTGAATTGGGTGGGGGGAAAGCGAGCCACTCTGTCTGATATCATTTGACGCAAACAGTTGTTGTTTTTCCTGCTATGGCGAACGGTGCTTGTGTTTGAAACTATGTGCCTGTGAAGCCAAACTCAAATTGCTTAAACCCTCCTGCCGTCCCCCATGCAGAACGATATTTTTGAATGGGCCCGAGACCACCGAGTCCACCACAAGTACTCGGAGACGGATGCCGACCCCCACAATGCCCAGCGCGGCTTTTTCTTTGCCCACATTGGCTGGCTCTTTGTCCGGAAGCATCGAGATGTCATAGAGAAAGGAAGGAAGCTGGACTTCAGTGACCTGCTGGACGACCCTGTTGTCATGTTTCAAAGAAAGTGAGTGAAACGGGAGGACAGGGGGAAAGACCTTAGCACGAGGAGAAGGCAGAGGGTTGCATCCACGGCTAATCCTACTCAGAATACAGTCGTACCTTGGATCCTAAACGCCTTTGTAGTCTGACATTTTGGCTCTCGAACTCCAAACCCAGAAGTGAATGTTCCTGTTTGTGAACATTCTTTGGAACCCAAATGTCTGATGGGGCTTCCGTGGCTTCCGATTGGCTGCAGGAGCTTCCTGCAGCCAATCAGAAGCTGGGCCTTGGTTTTTTTATTATTTTGGAAGTCGAACGGACTTCCGGAACGGATTCCGTTCGACTTCCAAGGTACGACTGGATACACATTGAAGTTAACAGACATTGCAAAATTTAGTTCATTCAGAAGAAGAATCTTTATTTGCATCAGCCACTAGCCATAGCAGTAAAATAAAATAAAATGTACTGAAGATAGAGGTAAAAACTTAACTATATAAAATACAGTTGGGGGGTTTACATCAATAATCAAATAATAGATCTTATTCTAATTGCCCTGGCTAAAAACCTTGCAGTTTTTGCTGTCACCTGATCCTCTTGATCTGCTAAAAGAAAGGACACAGTAGCAGTGGTTGAGCAACCCGGCATGGACAATAATAGAGGGGTAATAACCTCAAATCTTTATAAAGAGTGCAAGCCAGAAGCACATGAGCCACTGACTCAATACTGCCATCTCCACAGAGAGATAACCGTTTTTCCCAGTGAAATTTATTGAAATCGACCTTCAAGTACAGCCGAGGACAGTATATTCAATCCTGTGAAAGTGAAAGGGCATCTGTATTTTGGAATTCTTAAATTTTGCAAATAGGGTGCCAAAGTGTCAAAATGAACAGGTTGAAAAGAATCATACCATGGAGAAAATTTCCTTACTGTGGCCACTCGATATCATATAGGCACTGTCTGTCACTCGATATCATGTAGGCACTGTCTAATTAAATTATTTGCTTTCCTGAAGCCCAGTTTTAATAACTGTGGTGGTGATAAACCAGAAAAGTAAAGCTTTTGGTTGGCAATTTTAGTCCAAGCGCTCTCATGACAAATCTTGAGATACTAGGGGTAGTAGACCAGTAGATCAATTCATTAATTTTAGCAGGTCTATGAGTAGGGCTACCATACATCCAGAATTTCCTGAAAATAGTGTCCCAAAATGGCTCAACGGAATTTCACTTTTTGAAATACAGCAACCCTATCTGTGAGTGAAACTTAGTTAGCCACAACCCAGACACTGAAACTGTTCAACATTGTTTCCGGTTACGTTTTACTCAGATTAACCCACTGAAATAATGTCTGTTGATTTCAGTGGGTCTGTGTCAAGTAGGCCTACCTATAGCATTGGCTACAACCCTTAGCATTTAACAGCCTTGACGAAACCAATACAACCACCCACCTCTGCTTCGCTAAGGGCTTGCACAGATTATTCTTTTTGTCAGAAATGCAGATCTGCAAGGGCAAGGAATTATGTGACCTGAGCCTGCAAATGTGATTTGTGTGATGATTATGATGCGATGCTGACTTTACTGTGGGTTTTACATGGAGCATTTGGCTGGCGAGCTGACAGCCCAACCCTAACTCCAAGAGATGTCGCATGCCAGACCAGGATGCACAAACCTTTCAGGAGAAGGGTTGGAGCTCACCAGTAGAGCATCGGCTTTGCATTCAGAAGGTCCCAGGGTTCAATTCCCAACATCTCCAGGTGGGTTTGGAAATCTCCCTTGTCCAAAACCCCTGAGAGCCACTGCCAGTCTCTGTAAACAGTAGTTCCCAAATTTGGGGACGGACGGACAAAAGCATTCTTCAGAACAGCAGTTTCCAGTAAGGAAGACAATAACACAATAAAATTCAGAACAGTAACAAGTTTATACGGCAAACCACCCTGTGATCTGCAGATGAAGGGCGGTGCATAAATTTAATTGAGAAATGAAAATTCATTGCACATTTATTCAAAATTCAGTTTTTGTTGTTGTTTAGTCATTTAGTCGTGTCCGACTATACGTGACCCCAGAGCACGCCAGGCACTCCTGTCTTCCACTGCCTCCCGCAGTTTGACCAAACTCATGCTGGTAGCTTTGAGAACACTGTCCAGCCATCCCTTCCTCTGTTGTCCCCTTCTCCTAGTGCCCTCCATCTTTCCCAACATCAGGGTCTTTTCCAGGGAGTCTTCTCTTCTCATGATGTGACCAAAGTATTGGAGCCTCAGCTTCAGGATCTGCCCTTCCAGTGAGCACTCAGGGCTGATTTCCTTAACAATGGATAGGTTTGATCTTCTTGCAGTCCATGGGACTCTCAAGAGTCTCCTCCAGCACCATAATTCAAAAGCATCAATTCTTCGGCGATCAGCCTTCTTTATGGTCCAACTCTCACTTCCATACATCACTACTGGGAAAACCATAGCTTTAACTATATGGACCTTAAAACTATCTAATTAATTCTGCAAAACTGATGAACTTGATCCATTGATACCAGCTTTTCGAAGTCTGATAGGCATTTACCCCTCCAGCCCCCTTGTTCTTTTAGCTCCTCCTGTAAGTAGTCCCCCCACCCCCCAGGGGGCAGCATCACCCACTTTGGGAACCACCATGCTTGGCCCAAGAGTCTGACTCAGTATAAGGCATCTTCCTATGTTCCCATGAAAAGCACTAGGAGCAGGTTGGAGGAGGTTGCCCTAATATCTGCTCTGTTGTTGTTGTTTAGTCATTTGGTCGTGTCTGACTCTTCATGACCCCATGGACCAGAGCACGCCAGGCACTCCTGTCTTCCACTGCCTCCCACAGTTTGGTCAAACTCATGCTGGTAGCTTCGAGAACACTGTCCAACCATCTCGTCCTCTGCCGTCCCCTTCTCCTTGTGCCCTCCATCTTTCCCAACATCAGGGTCTTTTCCAGGGAGTCTTCTCTTCTCATGATGTGACCAAAGTATTGGAGCCTCAGCTTCAGGATCTGTCCTTCCAGTGAAAGGACAGATCTAGAAAGGCTTAAAGAAATTCATTGGGGAGTTGGGCACTTGTGAGCCTTTCCGCTGCAGAATTTCTTTTCCTTTTCTTTTTCTTTTTGGCAATGCACTCTAAGCATTTGCATTAATGAGGAAGGAATCTGCCCTCATTGACACTAATTCTGGCAAATGACAATTGCTCTGCATGATGTTACTCTGCACAAATCAGCAGAAATTCTGGGACTGCAACGAAGCCCATTCCAAATGGCTGCGTGCAGCAAACAGCATTTTGGAGGGACACAAAGGTTCTGCGGTTTTTTGGGTTGCAGGGAGTGGGGTCAGTGGGGGGAACGCATGGGAAGTGAAGTTTGATGCTGGACATCTCCTAATACAGCCTTTGCCGATCAACCTGCTGGCTGGCGCTGATGATGGGAGATGAGTGCATGCTAGCTGGCGCTGATGGGATTTGTAGTCCAAGACTTCTGGCAAAGCTTCTATATGGGTTGAGCCAGCGTTTAGTTGTCATGGACTGGTTGGACACAGAGGAATGGTGAGAGGAACCAGATGGGGAAACCACCAAGGGATTCAACAGCATTAGGCGCCATACGAAAACGTTTCTCTTTAACTAGTCATTTGGCTGGTTAACATTCTAGGTAAAGGTAAAGGGACCCCTGATCATTAGGTCCAGTCGTGGCCGACTCTGGGGTTGTGGCGCTCATCTCGCTTTATTGGCCAAGGGAGCCGGCATACAGCTTCCGGGTCATGTGGCTAGCATGACTAAGCCGCTTCTGGCAAACCAGAGCAGTGCACGGAAATGCCATTTACCTTCCCTCCAGAGTGGTACCTATTTATCTACTAGCACTTTGACGTGCTTTTGAACTGCTAGGTTGGCAGGAGCAGGGACTGAGCAACAGGAGCTCACCCCGTCGCGGGGATTCAAACCGCCGACCTTCTGATCGGCAAGTCCTAGGCTCTGTGGTTTAACCCACAGCACCACCTGCGTCCCTGGTTAACATTCTATGTCATTTTAAATGTGTTTATGGGGCTTCTAGGTTTGTTTTTGTTTTTGTTTTTATGATGTATTTTGTGATCTCAGTTTCTCTTTTTATGTTGTGAAGCACCCTGTGATCTTTGGATGAAGGGTGGTATACAGATTCAATAAATAATAACAGTCATAATGAATCAAATGAATGGATGTGAACTGGGTATTAAAAGTGAGAAGGTCACAAATCCAACTGGGCAAACCACTGTAAACTCTTTAGAGAACTTGGCTGATGGGTAGAATATAAACATTTTCCTGCCCACTTCACCACTGGAATTTATAAACTTCAGTGGTTTTTATGCAGGAGGGTAGGAATCGAGGGTAGGTGGTGCTGTGGGTTAAACCACAGAGCCTAGGATTTGCTGATCAGAATGTCAGTTGTTCGAATCCCCGCAACAGGGTGAGCTCCTGTTGCACGTCAAAGTGCTAGTAGAAGGTAAACGGCGTTTCTGTGTGCTGCTCTGGTTCGCCAGAAGCGGCTTAGTCATGCTGGCCACATAACTGTACGCCGGCTCCCTTGGCCAATAAAGCGAGATGAGCACCACAACCCCAGAGTCGGTCATGACTGGACCTAATGGTCAGGGGTCCCTTTACCTTTTAGGATTCGAAAGGGCAATTGGAATCAGAATTTTCAGAATCTGGAAATTTGTTGCCATATAGAATCATAGAATTCTAGAGCTGGATGGGATCACAAGGATCATCTGGGCCAACCCCTTGCAATGCAGGAATAATAAAAATAAAATAATATTTGACAGCATTCCCCAGGATTTTCATGCAGGTTTCTCTTGAGACAAAAAGTAAGTTTGTCTCCCATTCTTTGGCTTTACAGTAAATATATACTGCAGTCTATGGTTTACTAATTTGGCTTCTGTTACCTTCTATTCTCACTTGTCTGACTTGGCCTTCAGCAGTGTAGACCTTTTCCCCTCGTGCGATGCAGCCATAGACCTGTCACTGCTTTCCTTTCTCCGCAGGCACTATAAGGCTTCGGTCGTGCTGATGTGTTTCGTCATTCCTACTATTGTGCCTTGGTACTTCTGGGGGGAGAGCTTGTGGAATTCGTACTTCCTTGCTTCAGTTCTGCGTTACACCATCTCTCTCAATGTTTCTTGGCTGGTCAATAGCGCTGCTCACATGTATGGCAATCGGCCGTACAACAAGAACATCAATCCTCGGCAGAACCCCTTTGTCACTATAGGAGCTATTGGTGAGTACCAAAAACAGTCTCCAGAGACATTTGGAACAGGGATGGGGAACCTGTAGCCCTCCAGATGTTGCGGGACTCCATCAGCCCCAGCAAGCATCCCTAGTGGTCAGGGATGATGGGAACTGTCCTCCAACAATATCGCGAAAGCCACAGGTTCCTCATCCCTGATTTGTAATGATGGCATTTGGTTTGTTTTCTTCCAAACTTCTCTAGAAGTTACTGTTAAGTTGATTAAGCAGCTATATGAACACCTTACTTCATGGTGAACTTGTTTCCTTCTCCCAAGACAGTTTTTCGGGTAGTTTTGTTTGAGGGCCTTCAGAGATTCAGGTTCCAGACCTGACTGTTTTTGCAATGTTTTATGGCTTACTGGGAATTGCAAACGCTATGGGGAGCTCTGTCCCCATTAGTACTGGCTCCACAACCATTTCAGGAGATGGATGAAATACAGCTGCCTTCAAAGGTTACCCTAATGGCTGGAGCATGGAGGCTGCAGAATGCCAGTTTGGTTAAGATGGTGCTTTACTGGCTGACTGGGATACTGCAGTGCTAAACCATTGCACGATACCACTATTTAATGCTAGATTTAGATACTCAGCTATTAAACTAGCATTAGATGGTGGTATTGTGCAATGGTTTAGCACTGCAGTAATCCAGCCAGCCAGTAGAGCTCCATCTTAAGCAAACTGGCATTCTGCAGTCTCCACGCTTAGAGACAGTTGGATGGCACCTTGCGCACCTCCTTCTGGCAACTCCTGCAGCCAAACATATTGCTCTGCTTTCCTTTGGATCACATCTGTGAGTCTCGTCATCTGGGCATCCCAGGTCTTCCAGACACACTTCCCAGGCTTGCACCCCAGAGAGGTCACTTTGGTACCACTAACGCAGCAAAAACAACATATGAGGCAGCAGCTACGAGTTATTGTGATTCTCCAGCAGTTTGGCTTCACCCCCAGAAGCGGATTCCATTGTCCTTCGATACAGACGGATGCCAACAAATGCAGATGCACCCTGGTGCCCGTTATGCCCCTTAATTTATTCTTGCAGTGCTACTGGACTCAATAGCACCAGCAGTCCTCCCAACGGTTCATTCAGCTGCACATTCTATTGGGCCAAATATGCCACCACCAGCCAACGAATGCCCTTGCTGGCGTTTATGTAGGCCAGGCCCTACATTAAGAGAATGAAGGGACATAAATCAGAAATGCAAAATGGCAGCATCCAGAAGCCACTGGGGATGCGACGCTGCCTTCGTGCACATTCTGTCTCGGATCTCAAGGTCACAGATGCAACGGGAAGGTCAGTGGAATTAACGGCTTGTGACCATGAAAGGCAACAAAGATCCGTGGCGCCTTGAAAGACGATTGCGGCATAAGCTTTCATTGCACTTGGACTGAAATAAAGACTCACGGTGGTTGTAATGGTCTCTCTCCACCCCATAATAGAATAAAAAGCAAAGGAAGGAGTCAGGAGAGGGAAGAGAATGCGACTGCTGTTGCTGATCTTCCCTTCTTGGGAATGATTTATAAGGAGAATGGATCAATGAAGCTCCTCTGTTGCATGACCCAAGAGAGATTCAGGACAGAGCTAGTTTTGGGGTGAGGGTCTAGACCTGCTGACAGGCTGGGTCTCAACCGAAGAGCTGAAAAGTGAGGTGGGTCCAATTTGGATCTGGGGAAGAAGAAGAAGAAGAAGAGTTTGGATTTGATATCCCGCTTTATCACTACCCGAAGGAGTCTCAAAGTAGCTCACAATCTCCTTTCCCTTCCTCCCCCACAACAAACACTCTGTGAGGTGAGCGGGGCTGAGAGACTTCAGAGAAGTGTGACCGGCCCAAGGTCACCCAGCAGCTGCATGTGGAGGAGCGGAGACGCGAACCCGGTTCACCAGATTACGAGTCCACTGCTCTTAACCACTATACCACACTGGCTGAAGGTGGATGTAGCATGCAGGGGGCAAGGAATGGTCGGAAGAAGAGTTAAGCCCTCTTTTCTTGCCCACCATTTCTTTACTTCAAATAAAGGTCCCCTTTGTCCATCCCACCCTCTTCCTGCTTTACAGGTGATCTATGTCTCCACTCATCCCAGTTTTGCCTCACTGGGCTGACCGCCTTTCTGGCAGCACCCATTTTTGCTACTGCCCCTGAGGCAGCTCAAATTGTTTTGAAACACCAGGTACCGCTTCTAATAATAATTCTACCCTTGCTCTCAATTACCGATCACGTCTCATACTTCCCCCCTTTGTCTGAGTTCATTCAGCCCTCTTGGCTGACGCTGATAAAAACAGCAATTAGCTGTCTATTCATTTAAGCCGGATACGGTGCTATTATCTTCCTTTCCCTGCTATCCTCAGTCCATAAAAAGACACCGCTCTTCTAAGGTCAGTCCAGAATAAGGAATCACTCGCTTACAATTTGATGGTGGCTGAGGTTGGCCGATCTGGCATTTGTCACCGAAAATTGGATGGATGAGCTGGGTGGGCCACGTGGTGTGACCTAGTTTTGTCCTTCAGGTATGGCATCAACACAGGCTGGAGTTGTCATGGGGCAGGTGAGACATAGGCAGAGGAAGAGGAATTTTGTTTTTTTTAAGTTTTTTTAAAATGATATTTATTAGAAGTTTAAAGATTACAGAGAAAAGAAGAGAAGAAAACAACAAAAATTTAACAAAACATACGTTACAATACATAAAAAATACATAAAGAAAAATAAAAAAATAAAAATACAACAATAACAATAACAATAAAAAACACACATCCAATAATTCCATATCTTTATCTTTCATTTACTTGTTTCATTGACCTCCTCACACCTCCCTTTTTGTATTCTAGTTTAGTTATTTGTTTCAGCGAATTCTTTCCATCTTTCTCAATTTTTATTGGGTAATTTATCTTAGCAGTCTAATTTATTAATTAACTCAGCAAATCCTTTCCATCTTTCACTATAGTCTGTCGTTCAGTTTACCTTAATTTATTTTAACCTTATCTTACCATAAAATACCTTAAAGCTTAAAATTTAGTACTTATTTATACATAACTCCTTATATCATTTCTACTAAAGCCAAATAGTTTCATTCCAACATTTTCCCTAATACTCGTTAATTTTACACTAATTCCCAAAATAATTTTTTAAAAAAACTTTCTTCCAATCTTCCTCCAACGTCTCTTCTTCCTGGTCTCGGGTTGTGTCAGTCCTTACTGTCCATTCCATCTAGTCCATCAACCTGGTAATCTTATGTCCGAGGCTCTTAAGTCTTTTCCATGTCCCTTCTGCAGATCTTCTTCTTGTTTATACCTGCACTTTACCTTGTCTTTTGTTGATCTCTTTCTTAGTTTCTTTCCTTTCTCATTGAGGAGTAGGTCTCGGGGAAACTCCAACCCAAAGATATCTCCATCTCCCCTCAGCAGATCAGCCCATTCCCCACAGTCCCATTCCCCACAGTCAGCAGTGTAGTCCAGAAAGTATTTAAAAGCATGTTTCAAAGTCCCTCCAAAATTAAGAGCCCCCACGACTCCAGACCCCCCCTGGCCTGCTCCAGATTCAGTCTTCAAGGACAGCGGCTTATGCTCCTGCAGGGCCTCGGGTCTCTCCATTTGTGTTACTTGAGGTTCAACAGCAACCTCCTCCATTGTCTTCTGCATTTGCACTTGCCCTGTCAAAACAGGTTCCTGGGTTGGTTCCTGAATGGTTTCTATATAAGTATTCGCTGTTTGTCCAAAGTTTTTGACTGCAACAGTCATCAAATCCATCTTCTCATGCATCTGCTCCAACAAAGCACTTGTCTTGCAAAAAGCAAGCACCAAAACCTCTTCTAAACACATTTTTATTCAAGGTCAGAGTCTGGTCCCACGATCGTAATCTCCACAGCTGTGAAATCCCCAGATCGACTCCAGCAACAATTTAACAAGCTCCCTCTAGAGGAGACAATTTCTATTTGTATCCATCTTTTGAAAGCAGGTCCAACAAAAGAAAATTACTTTCATTTTCCAACTTTTTTGTTTCTTTTAAATGCAAAAGGCAACATTGGAATCAATTTGTTTCTCTTCTTCAGCTATCTGTCAAGAGACGTTCCATTCACAGTCAATGAACTTCCACAAAAATTTCTGTCTCTGACTCCCCGTTCCCAGGTTTGAGACGGTGGAAATTTATCTTTCTTTACTCTCTCTCTGCAGGCTTGAACAATCAAAATTCCCCCTCTTTTCTCCTGCTTCCAAGAGGAGTTTTGGTGGTTAAAACTGAAGGAAATTTAGACCTTTATATACAACTTTCCAGGCTTTAGCTTGCACAATTTTTGCTTTAGTCTATTTACAAAAGCGGAAGGCGCACTTCCTGTTTAGACCTTCCCGCTTCCATACCAAATTAAAATGTTTCTTAATCCAATTTTCCGTTCTACTCACGGGTACTTGTTTAGAGTCCAATTGTCCACAGGAAAAAGGAAGTGCTCTCCGGCAACGGCTGTGCGGCTTCACTCCGTAAAAGTAGCGGTCGATTCAAAACACCGTGCCGCTCACCCCACATCGCTTCGGATCCCCCCAAAAAGGGGTTCCCTGCGAGTAGGGGAGGCGCTCCTGGTGTCAGCCGAATCCCACGTTCCCAGGCTTCCTCTGCCTGGGATTTTTGAGGGGTCTCCACCTTCGCCGCGGCAGCAAGACCCGATTTTCGTGGAGCGGGTTCCTCTCAGTCAGAGGAACTCCGCCATTGCCGATGGCGCTAACCCGGAAGCCCCAGAGGAAGAGGAATTTTGGAGACCACCTCCCCATCCTGACCTTTCCAGGGAGGGGGAGGAGGAAAACAGTATAGATTTACAACAGTGGTTTGTGGGCGGTTACAGCTCAGAGGCTGTCCTCAGAAATGTACTGGGAACCAGTGTAGATCCTTCAGGACCAGTGTTATTTGGTCCTGGTGGCTGCTCCCAGTCACCAGTCTAGCTGCCACATTCTGGATTAGTTGTAGTCTCCAAGTCATCTTCAAAGGTAGCCCCACATAGAGCACAATGCAGTAGTCCAAGCGAGAGATAACCAGAGCACCTACCACTCTGGAGAGACAGTGTGCAGGCAGGTAGGGTTTCAGGTGGCATACCAGGTGGAGCTGGGTCTGACTGAGCACATCACTAAGCCGTGGCAAGACATAACCTCAATCTGGTTTTTACAACAGGGTGTTAGATGAGTTGGTGTTGGGAGAGGTTTCTGTTGGCTTGCTGTCCTGGACCAAACATTTCCTAGTGGAGTTCAGTTTGACAATAGCAGTTCCCCCCCTGCAGGGATGGAGGACCCATTACAATGGTCTGCTCCCAGAGGCTTATGAAATTCAAGGGATTCCTGAATGTCCCAAGGACTTTTCAGTTGGCATGTTGACTCACTGGTCTCACTGCGAAATGGTGAGGTGGAAAAGGTCATCAGCATGATCACTCCTGATTTCCCTCTCTGGTACTGCAGATCCAGATGGCCCCCTGATTCTCAGGGGACCTCTGGGGAATGATGCAGACGAGACAACAGCTAAAGTGCGAAAGATTCAAGTTTTGTGAAGAAGACAACCAATCATAGGTGAGAGGACACTGAAGACAGCAAATAAAGCTTACTTCTCCACCACCTCTGCCAAAGCAATGCTTTTCCAATGGGTTGTGGTGAATGGGCTGTTAAAAGCTAGATTTTGGAACCCTTCTGCTGTGACATGTTGTAGGGCACTTTGAAGGTTTTCCTGCTGAACTTAATACTGTGCTAATATTGTTCTGGAGTAGGCATCCAAAGCACTTTTGAGTCGGTTGGTCTGGGATCAACTTCAGCTGTTGCAGCCAAGCTGGTGCCACACATGAGGCTGAGAGGGGAGTCGTGTTGTCTGGGCAGCTCAGGACCTCAATACACACTGCCCAGGCTGGTACCCCGGGGAGGTCACTTCTTTTTAAAAAAAAAAAAAAATTATTAACAGGCCAATCAAATCACATTATTTCCAAATCACATTAGTTCCAAATTATACAGCCAGATTTTTAAATTTTGTTGGGGGTACCCATACTTCAAGCTCCGAATGGGGGTCCAAGCATCACTTATATTGCTGCTTTAATTAGACAGTTCTATCCAGTTCTGTCCAGATAGTCTCTTTATTACTTTCTTGTGGACGTCACTTCTGTGCTGCCAACACAGCAGTTTGAGTTCACCCCTGGAGGCAGACTCCATTGTCTCTCGAATCAGATGGATGCCAACAAACCCAACAATGTGAACAAGAGGAAGATATTCATCCTACTGTGTGTAGACTTGGCCATTAACCATCATGGCTTGTAAGTGCTACCTGGGGATGGGGGACCCACTAGGTGGGTCCAGGATGTAGTAGATACTGCATTTTAAGATGGAGTAGTTCCTTTCTAATTATTATGAAACCAGCGATGTCTACGTACTATTTTCAAAATGTTGAAAAAGCATGGAAGTTTCTGCAATGAACTGTTTTCTAGCACACATTAAAGGTCTTCTCTTCTTTTGCTTCTGATCATTGGGGTTACCACCCGCTTCTTTTTCTTCTCTACCTTTTGACCCCACTCTCTGTTCCTTCTGGGTTCTGTTTTCCAGGTGAAGGCTTCCACAATTACCACCACACCTTTCCGTTTGATTATTCAGCTAGCGAGCTTGGCTTGAACTTCAACCCAACCACGTGGTTCATTGACTTCATGTTTTGGTTGGGCTTGGTCACCGAGAGGAAGCAGGCTCCGAGGGAGATGATCCAAGCTTGCAAAGAGAGGGCTGGAGATGGCAGTTTTTGAGAAACAAAATATGTCTCTGAACATTGATGCTGCTGTATGTGTTGTTTGTATGTTTCTTCATTGGAGTGGAGGGTCTCCTTACCCCCAATCGTCCCCCTAGGATGGAAGTAGTATTTTTCATTGATCATAGGCCAAATTAAAATCCTGGGTTAATTCCATCCTACTTTAATGCAGTGGTTTTTAAACTTCCTATTGTAAGGCAACACTTTACACATTAACACATCATCTTCCAAGAAAGTCCTGAATGCTGCAGAGGATTCCAGGGCAAGCAGACTTTCAGACCTTGATTTGCAAATTTAGCTTGTTTCCTGCATTTCAGATGCACCGGCTGTGAATGCTGCTGTTTATGTACCCAAAACAGCACCTCCCTTGCAAAAGAAGGAGGTAGATTTGGAGGAATCCTGAGGTCTGCAGCATTTTATTTAAGGGAGAAGCTTCCCCATACAGCCCAGTGGCGACTGAGCATGCTCAATGGCCTTGGAATGCCTTTTGAGTGACTGAGCATATAAATTGGGGTGAGAAATGGAATGGAGTGGCTGGAATCCACACTGCAACGTTACTGTCCAGGTTCCACAAGCCCAAGTATCAATGTGCATCTGATTTACTGAACAGATCAGTTTCTTACATAAACTCTAAAACTGGCCAGCAGACATGATTGAAGGTGGTTGCCAATACATATTCCTATTTTGCAGGCAACGAAGAGATAAGCTATTAGCGCAAGGCCAGACACAGCAGAACCCCTTGCACTCTTAAGCATAAAGTCTGTTTGGTTGGGGACCATCAAAGCTCCAAGATGCACAACTTGCTGATGGATCTTTGCACGGAATTGTTTTAGTTGTCGCTATTTGTCGAATGACTGGGAGTCAGAAATCCTTGGATATGTTATTGCATATCACTCAGAGATCTAAGCAGTAGATCTTCACTTAAGTATGCTTTCAGCTGAAATAAGTCTCTGGCCTTCTGAGTCTCCACGTTGCTCTTTGTGGATTGAAAAGGTGCCCAAATATGACCACATCCATATTTGCAGCTGGTCCAGTGGGTCAGAGCTGCACAGCTGCCCTCAGGTCACAGATGATGCTACAGCTTACCTGGACAAGGGTGGGGTGAAGTGAGATTGAGGGTGATGCTAACACTCCCCTATAGCTGTACCTTGCGGCAGAAGATCAGTACTGGTAAGTAGACTTTCTTTGTCCTCATCTTCACTATCCATTCAAAGCAGTATTGTACTACTTTTAACACCTGTGGCTTCTCCCAAGAATCCTGGGCAGCTCCTGTTCCCCTCCCAGGGACAGGAGGGAACTCTGATCCAAGGGAACTCTCATCCAAGGGAACTCTGGCAATTGTAGCTCTGAGAGCAGAATAGGGGTCCCCTAACAACAGTGGGTGGGTGGCGCTGTGGTCTAAACCACAGAGCCTAGGGCTTGCTGATCAGAAGGTCGGCGGTTCGAATCCCCGCAACAGGGTGAGCTCCCATTGTTCAGTCCTGCTCCTGCCAACCTAGCAGTTCAAAAGCATCTGAAAGTGGAAGTAGATAAATAGGTACTACTCTGGCGCGAAGGTAAACAGCGTTTCTCTGCACTGCTCTGGTTTGCCAGAAGTGGCTTAGTCATGCTGGCCACATGACTCAGAAGCTGTACGCCGGTTCCCTCGGTCAGTAAAGCGAGATGTGCACCGCAACCCCAGAGTCGTCTGCAACTGGGCTTAATGGTCAGGGGTCCCTTTACCTTTACCTTTACCTTTAGCAACACTCAGTACCCTCATTAAACAACATTTCCCAGGGTTCTTTCAGGGGAAGCCACACCTGTTTAAAGCATTATGATATGGTTTTAAATGTAGAGTGAAGAAGGGGCCTCTGAATATAGCTTGTCCACCGATGTTGGCCTTCACGTTGAAGAACCCTTGATAGGTCCCAGAGGGTCTTCAAGGTTCCCCAGCAGAACACAGTTTGAAAACTACTGCTTTAATGGAATTAAATCATGGATGGATATAGCCTAAATTCTTAGCTGTCTTAAGTACGGTGTTTCGGAAAGTTACATATTATTTAATATTATAGTTAAATGTAGTAGATCTTTTGACTTGACTGAGTCCTCATGACTACGCCCAATAAATATGGCTGCAGATTGTAATCTCTAGTGGAATGAAGGAACTGGTTGCTCTTTAAAAGCATAGTTTGCGCAAGTGAATTGTTTTATTTGAAGTAATTCTGTCAACATTTTTTTCTTTTCTAGCGTTTCTTGTTGGCACGGGGGCTTAAAGGCACATGCGGGATGCGCCCACTGAGGAAGGCTTTCCCACTGAGGAAGGGGTAGATAGCTCTCTCGCCCACTGAGGAAGGCTTTCCCACTGAGGAAGGGATAGATAGCTCCGTGTGTGCAAAGAAATCTGTATGTGAAATCAAAATGGAGGCATATTTCCGTTGGTTCACATGTTTAAAGCAAACTGACTCAATCTGCAACACCCTCAAATGGAAACCGTATTGGTTCAAATATAAGCTGTCCCCAAATATAGGCCAAACCCCTAAAATGAGATTACTTAAATCATGGGTTATGTATGTGTTAGACTGTGCTTCTGGTTTACACTCAGGTTTTATGCAAGTCAGATTTAGCTGAAAAGTGTGGCCTGTATTCAGACCAATATAGCATATAGATCAGAGCATAATTAGCCTCCAGTTTCACACTTAGTTTCACACTTTTCTGAATATTGCAGTACAATTCTCAGCTAAAAAACAATACCAAAATGCATTTTTAAAATGCATTTCTTCGAGTTCAGTTTATTTGGTCTACAAACCATAAGCATCAAATACAGTATAGGTTTATCAAGACTACTATAGCAAAACACAGCAACAAAACACGCAAACAGTGCCTTTTAAAATAAGAGTATAACAAAATCCATTTTTAGAAATCCATAAACAATCTGGGAGATCTAGACCAGTCGACTCAATCAAATGCAATTTGGCTCAATTAAACACATTTTAAAAGGTGTATATTAAAATAAAATACATATTAAAATACATATTTTGTGATACAATGGGCATTTAAGTATGTATTTAAATATGGATTTCCACGTGGAAAAAACACACAGCTAAATAAGAAAATTAAATAGGACAGACTCATTAAAATACACATGCAAAATTGGTGTGGGTTGGAGATTGGCCAATCCCTTATGCATTTATTTCTTTAGAGCATTTGTGCCACACATTTTGGCCACAAAGGCTCTCAGAGTGGATTGCATACAATCAAATTAAAACAAGGCAGACCCTGCCCCACAGAGTTACAATCTAAAAAAACACATGACACATACGGGAAAGTAAACCAGGAGGGAAGAGGGGAAAAAATCAAATTCAGGCACCAATTCTTAAACAGTTATAATGACCAGCTGGCATAGTTCAGGGTTAGGAGGTGCCTGGGAGATCTGGTGTTTTGGCAAAGCTGGTGGAATGAGCCCCACTTCCTAGGTCTCCTACTGAGGAAGTCCAATGGAATGGTTACCCCAGGTGACAGTTGAAGGAAAGGAGGCCTAACATGCATGGGCAAACCTGTTCACACTGGTAATGCAGATTTCTGGAAGGGGGTCCTACACTGCAGTCCTGTGTACTGTATCAGATTGAAAGGAGAAGGACTGGATGCACAGTCAACTCAAACATACAACAAAAGGGATGTTAAACATTATATCAACATTTCCTCGCTCCTTTGTGGAAAATTCCAAATTCCTCAGAGACATATCACCTGACTAGTTGTCACCATTTGTATTCCTAGTATCCGGAAATACACAATGGTGGTTCATGCTTGTTTCTCCATATAAAGGAGAACTGGGGGGAAATGATTGAAACCAGTTTATATAAAATCGGGATATGTGTGCCCACATTCAAGGTGTGGAGAGAAGAGACTACACACACAGAAGCATGCCTAACAGGGTATTTTGACCCTAAATTCTCTGAGCAGCTGAGATATTTGCTAGGGAAGTGAGCCCCACTTGAAGAACAGAGTAGTCTCTGATTTGCTCCAAGTTCTATAACGCTGAAGACATGGCTGCCAATGTTCTGGTAGGGAGAGAGTTCTCCTCAACTGCTGATCTCTCACATGGGAAGCCACTGTAGCGTCCTCCAGATGTTCTTGAACTTCAGCTCCCATGAGTCCTAACCACAATGGGCAACTTTCAGGAATAGTGTAAGCTGTAGTCTAGTGACATCCGGAGGTCGCCATGTTGGTTCTGCTTCAGGATATTGGGTTGGGCTAGCTGGGAAGAAGAAGATTGGTGGCCTTCTCATGACTCTGGTCGCTGTGGGGTATCATCATTTCCTCTTGACCACACTTAAACTTTTGCCTTCCCTTCCCTGCTTTCTGTCTAAAATATAGGGGTTCGCAGTGTGGACAAAGGTGCAGCGTGATCTGTAATGACAAGCACCTGGCACACACAAAAGGATTTCTAAACAGCTCTGAAGCTGAGAAGTGAAAAATTGTCATTATTCAAAGAAACAGAGAAATTGCCCTTTGTTGCAAGACAAATGCTCCTCTGGTTTTATTTTTTTACTTCTTCTTTTGGCTTTGTTTCGTTGTTGAATATGCAGTTAATTTATTGAAGAGCAGGTTACTTGTATTAACATCGATATGCTTTGTGGGCCAAAAAATAAAATTGGTATGTTTAAATGATTAATTCTGTTGTCACACATGCATTGTCATTTGTAAATGTGTACAGCTAAATGACGTCTTAAAACCAAATAAAGCTTCATTTTAAATGTTTGGATACTTAACTTCTATTCTAATGCGTCAAGGCTATTGAGGTGTGCACATTTTAAAAATAAGTAAGTAAGTAAATAAATAAATAAATAAATAAATAAATAAATATGTATTCAGTAGATATTTTAATTCGCCCCTTAAAAAACAACAACCCACAAACACACAACTTTTTGACCATTGAAACATAAGAGCTGATGCTTCTTCTGCATGTGATGTACAGTACATATGGATTTTCAAGCAAAATATATTTTAAAAGGCAGTTGATGTAGCTTTGGGGATTGACTATTACTCCTTGTATACAGTGCATGTTAGGGTAAAAAGACCTACAGTAGCCTTTGTGGCCAGTGACAGCTGCTGATGGATAAATGAATTGCAATGGAATTGACAACCCTGTCAGATTTCTGGAATTTTGGAAACACAGATTGTGTAATGTGTCCATTTGTAGATCCCAGCAAGAACCCCCCTCAGTCATCTCTTCCCATATTCATTTCAACCATAATCACAATATTAGAGTATCGAACAAAATTACGGCAAAAAAGAAAAGAAAACCACCCATGATTTATTGATAAGAAGAACCCAGATAAGAATATAAGGCTGCAGTCCTGGAAAATTAAGGGTGCTGAAAGTTGTTAGGAGGTCTCCTATTTCCCCTTTCTTGGTCTTTAGGGGAAAATGCATGAGTTTTAAAAGCCACTGAGTTTCAAAAACCGTGTTTCGCATCAGGAGCGGGGACGGAATTGGTCACAAAAATTTGAAGCTGTGTACCCACACAACTTGACACTTACAGCACAGTCTACTCAAAAGTCCCATAGATTTCAATAAATCTTTTTCCTGGTGAAATATACTCGGAGTCGAGAGTGGATTTCATGCTCTTTATTCAGCTCATAGTGGTGAGGAGGAATGGAAGTTCCCCCAGAATGTCTGCTTTATATACATTATTTACACAATGGGCCCCACGTGATTGGCTAATTCCGGGATTCTCCTGCAGGCCAATCAGGTTGCAGATTCACTTCCACCTGAAGCTGGATTGGGTGGCTCCTGTGGACCAATCAGACTGTTGCATTCTGGGTCCTATTGTTCTAAGACCAATCAGACTGCTGCATTCTGAATCCTATTGTTCTACGACCAATCAGAATGCTGCATTTTGCATCCTATTCAACTCAGTACATAACACCTGGGCAAGTGGGTATAGCGTTGCAGCCTGATTTGGAATAAATACAAACATATGCACAATTGCTATTAGAAAATGATGCTTGATAATGTGTTTTTTCCCCCATTGGAAAAGTCATGTCAGTTCTAAATTAAAGACCTGGCTATCTCTCTTTCTCTCAAGGGCTGTTTAGGCCTTCTGAATCCTTCTACTGTGTCAGAGGCTGTGAAAATCTCAAAACTCCTTCCATTCCTCATTCTGTTATTGTCAGTACTAGGGTGGTGTTTTTTACAGAAAGATGGCATCCATTTTGGCTAGAGGCTCCCAATAAACACAGTGCACGAAGGATCTTGTGATGGCTGTAAGCATAACTTACATTTCATTTAGAGTGTACTCTATTTATATACACTGTATACTACAAATCTGAGGGGGGTTGTTTAAGGAGCTGCAAAAAAATGGCGGGAGGCAGGATGCAGCCTATGGCCTTCTGATATACAGGAACAAGCCAAAAGATGCTGCAACGCTTCTGACAATAATTTTGGCAGGGATGCCCGGTTTCCTGGTTGTAGTGAGGTGACTTTGGCTCATACTGAAGAATTTAAGAAAGAAGCAAGTAGATGCAGAACATGGCCATCTTGGATTCTTCGATGGGTTCCCATTGGCCAAGCTGGTTATCCGACACCAAATTCATTGGTGTGCAGAATTTGAGGTGATGAGCCCTACATCACAAAACCTGCCAACGGACCCCCTCAGAATTAATGGGGCAAGCTGGGGATTGGTGGGGAAGGTCTTTGTGGAGACACTGAAGCCCTCCAAACCCCTTTGCATCAAACAGGACTTGAGTTTTATGCATATGACTGCAAACATATCCAGACTTACGGGGAGTAGTTACTGTGGATTTTATGCCCTCCCACAAATCTATCTGATCATCATCAGCAGCAGCAGAGGTGTGTGTGTGTGTGTGTGTGTGTGTGTGTGTGTGTGTGTCTGCACAGGGTACCCCACTTCAGAAGTGGGAAGATGAGGAGTGTTGTAAACAAAATCTATCCTTTTCCCCTTATGGGGTATCCAAGAGCCCGTATAGAGTCCTACATGGGTTCCCTATTGGTAGGAGAAAATAACAGAGGCCAACCAGAGAATATTGAGAAGCAAAGCAGCTAGTAAGCCTGATCTTTATTGATCTGCTGCAACAGGGTGCTCCCCTCACACGCAGGAGGATGGAGGAGGACCCTGAACAAAGGTGTGCCTGCCCTTATATAGACATTTTAAATTCCCTGCCCTGGAGCTCAAGACCACCCCTCCATACATCATACATACATCACAGAAGGGGTGTAACCCAAGACCACCCCCCACAAACATCATACCTACATCACAGAAAAGGCGGTCTACAACAGATATTTGAATGTTGTTGTTTTTCCTGTCTGCCAGGTTATCTGATAACGCCTTTCCTGGTAGTCTGCCCATTCCTTTGAAATGGTGATTACTAAATTCCTGTAACAAGGAGGGTTTTGTCACCTCCTCCCTCCTTGCAGAGAAACATTTGGTCAGCCTGGGAGTCAAAATGGTTTCAGGACTGTCTTCCTGTGCTGCTTCAGACATGTGGTTTATATATTTATGTACGTGTTTGCTTGGTGCATTTATGAACATTTATTATATATCTAAGACCTTAAAATTCTTATAACAGGA
Organism: Podarcis filfolensis; assembly: GCF_964270895.1. Classification (NCBI taxonomy): domain Eukaryota; kingdom Metazoa; phylum Chordata; class Lepidosauria; order Squamata; family Lacertidae; genus Podarcis; species Podarcis filfolensis. The sequence continues at coordinate 64,787,690 of NC_139610.1, forward strand.
GGAGGGGTCCACAGAGCAACAGGAGGCAATAGGAGCCAAACGCTACCCTCCCAACTCTTTGTATCTCAGGGGTAGAGCAAAGATATTGCATGTAAAGGGTCCCTCCTTCAATCTCCAGCATCTTTGAGTAGGGATGGAGATGTCCGCTGTCTGAAACCCAGGAAGACTGCTTCCAGTCAGTGTGGACAAAACTGAACTATAGAATGATGGCTGGTCTGATTCGGTTTCTAAGGCACCTTCCTTCATTCCTATGTTCTTTGTATTAGAGAGTGCTGTATGTTTTACTGCTGAATGTAACAAGCCCTCCTCCCACATATTGCATCTCTTTTGACAGACAGCAGGACCAATCCCTGTTTCGTGCATGTGGATGGATTGGGGCCAGTGCCCGCCTTTTATAAGTAACAAAAAATGAGTTTGTGCATCAACATGTCTAGTGTCAGTGGAACGTGCTTTTTCTTGAATCACGACTTAAAAGTCTGGGATTGTGTGGAGACTTATTTGTAATGTAAATGAGAGTGAAAGCCAGATTTCTTGTGACGGGTTTTGATTTTGAAAAAAAAATCCAGTCTGGTTTGTTAATGGCTTTCTAATGCTTCGTTAAACGATGACTGTAAACAAAATGAACAAAAACATTTCCTCCTGTTTTTCATCCAGCAGGCATTTGTCAGTGTTAATATGTTATGAAAGACATGTAAATGCTTGAGTGATTTATAATAAACAGTTATTAACATGTTTGCCCTGCCTCCCTCCTGTTTTTTATTTGAGCAAGGGTGGTTCAGAAAAACACATAAAATTGGGGGTGGGGTGGGGATTTAATCTCACTTTCTAGCAGCTCCTGTAAAGTCACATTAAGGTAAAGGGTAAAGGGACCCCTGACCATTAGGTCCAGTCGTGACCGACTCTGGAGTTGCGGCGCTCATCTCACATTATTGGCCAAGGGAGCCGGCGTACAGCTTCCGGGTCATGTGGCCAGCATGACTAAGCCGCTTCTGGTGAACCAGAGCAGCGCACAAAAACGCCGTTTACCTTCCCGCTGGAGCGGTATCTATTTATCTGCTTGCACTTTGACGTGCTTTCGAACCGCTAGGTGGGCAGGAGCAGGGACCGAGCAATGGGAGCTCACTCCGTCACGGGGATTCAAACCGCCAACCTTCTGATCGGCAAGTCCTAGGCTCTGTGGTTTAACCCACAGCGCCACCCGCATCCCTAAAGTCACATTAGGTAAGGCTGAAAGTCAGGAACTCAGCTTGATGGCTGAGTGAGGATTCGAACTCTTGTCTTCCTTGAATTTTTGAAAGGGAACACATTTGAAATCTGACTTGGAAGGTTTTGTTTGTTTGTTTGAAAGCGGGCTGCATGGATTAAGTTGCTGAAATGTGTGTATATTTATGTTAATTTTTTAAAACACCACCTTTCCCAAAGAAGGTCAGAGCTGTGTACACGACTCTTCCTTCCCATTTTATCCTCACAACACCACTGGGAGGTAGGCTAGCCTGATAGTGGTTGGCCAACAGCCCTCAAGGAACCTAGTCAAATTTCAGCCAGGTTGCTATCTCTGAAATTGACTCGTTTTGTGGCCTTGGGCAAGACGATCTAACATCTGTAAAGTGGGGGAAATTATGAGTTATGCTATAAGGATGTCTTCTGAGCTTAGACACAATAAAGTTCGTAAATCACATTGCAAGATAAAAGTACCATGCAACCTAAGAGCAATTATGTCTTGCAAATAAGTATTTGGTCTCATGCATCCGAAGCAATCATTTATTCCAGGAAGACGTCCCCAGGGGGATGTTTGCTACACTAAATAAACCATGAATCTGAAACGTGTCTTAGGAGAATTCCAGACTTTGTTCCAAATAAGTGTCTAGTCCTCATCGGCCTAAAGCAGTGCTTGGGTTGATGGTTGCGAATTGCCTGCCAAAAGCTCATGAATAGATAAAAACTTACTGAGTGTTTCCAGTACTTGGGCGTGTGGTCTTCTGCAGACAACTGCTCTGGAAACCTCTCCTGGTGAAGGCTGCTGTTCTTTCCAATTTCCTGAAGCCCACAGTGTTACTTTTCCCTTGCCTTCGATCAAATAGCTATGTGCTTTATTTGAATTCTTTGGAGCATGAAATAGAAAGACCAGATGCAACAGAGGGCATGTTGGACCAAGCTCCAGTTGATAGCATGACAAGGAAAAGGTGATCCACAGCCAGGAAGGACGGTCTCTTAGATGCTCAGGCCAACCTAAGCTGAAAGTTGTTATCAGGACCAAGGAATGCCATGTGACTCATGCTGTCCTGCTGATCTGCTTCCTCTATAGTCATATCCCTGATAAGTATTTCAAAAATCGCATGCAACAACAGCAGCAAGAATACTTATTGCAAAGTATTGGAAGACACAAGAGCTACCCACCCTGGAAGAGTGGCAGATGAAGGTGACGGATTATATGGAATTGGCGGAAATGACTGGCAGAATCCGAGACATGGGAGAAGAGTTGGTGGAAGAAGACTGGAAGAAATTTAAAGACTATCTTCAGAAATACTGTAAAATTAATGAATGTTAAAATGATGTTGGGTTGAAAATAAGTGGCATTAGCAACAAAGTTAATAAGAATATGCAAAAATGAATTGATAATGGATGAAAATATAGAGTTATAATATGTTAAGATACAGAGTTAAGATAAACGAAAGAGGGTAAGGATTTGCTGATTTGATTATTTAAATGGGAATACAAAAAGGGGAGGTGTGAGGAGGCCAAGGAAATAAGCTAATGAGTTCAAAGTTACAAAAAACGGATTTGTTTTTAATTCTTTTTTAGCTATTTGTCTTTTGTCTTTTGTATTTTTATTCCTCTTTTTTCTTTTTCATGTATTTTTCTATGTTCTCTTTTTTGTATCTTTTTCTTTTTATATGACCTTTTTTCATTTTGTAAACTTATGTTTTTGTAAAACTTCAATAAATATCTTTTAAAAAAACAAAAAAAGATAAGTATTTCAAAAATCACCTGCTGCCAATGTCCTGTTTGCATCATCTCAATGACTTTTTTGCAAATTAAGCCCTGCCCCCCGTAAAGATCCTAAAAGGTGTTTTTGTTTTTTTTACTTTTCAAATTTATACATTTCATAAATTTTACAATCAATTTCACATTTCAAAATTTGACTTCCTTCCCCCTCTTTCTGCGGTTCCTTAAATTTATTTTTGATACCTTCTGCATATCCAAATTCATTTAACTTGCTCATTTAATTATCGACTGTAAATATATACTCTTATGTATACTCTGCAGGTTATTACAATAATAATAATAATAATAATAATAATAATAATAAATTTTATTTATATCCTGCCCTCCCCAGCCGAAGCCGGGCTCAGGGCGGCTAACAACATTCAAATAATCAAACAATCAAATAAAACAACATTCTAAAAATATTTCACTATAAAAATTAATTAAAATCAAGTTGATGGCAACCATTAAGCAAAACTCTGTGCAGGTTACCAGAGGAGGGAGTCAGGCTGCGCCCTGACCAAAGGCCTGGTGGAACAACTCTGTCTTGCAGGCCCTGCGGAAAGATGTCAGGTCCTGCAGGGCCCTAGTCTCTTGTGACAGAGCGTTCCACCAGATTGGAGCCGCAGCCGAGAAGGCCCTGGCTCTAGTTGATTAGCAATAATCCTGCTAATGTTTTTTTTTATCTGTTTGCAATTTATCTGCAAATATTCCATAAACCATTTCCATTCTTTTATAAAAAGTTTGTTATCTTGATTTCTTATTCTTCCGGTAAGTTTCACCATTTCTGCATATTCCATAAGTTTTTGTATCCATTCTTCCTTTGGTGGAACTTTTGCTTCTGGAATGATCCTAATAGTGAAATCCACTCAGAAGTAAAAGCCTCTGAGTCTGAAAGAGCTTACACCCAGGTAATTCGATATAGCATTTCAGCCAAGGAGGAGACAAACTTTAAAAAAAGAAGACATGTTTAGATTATTAGAGATCCAGGACCATCCCCTCTACTGCATTATTCAGGCCATTGCACAACAGGACTTCTCTCTTCTCTCCTCTCATGGTTCTCGAAATCTGCTCTGGAGGTAAAAGGACCCCTGTCTACTAGGTACAGTCGTGACCGACTCTGGGGTTGCGGCGCTCATCTCACATTATTGGCCAAGGGAGCCAGCGTTTGTCCGCAGACAGTTCCCTGGTCATGTGGCCGGCATGACTAAGCCGCTTCTGGCAGACCAGAGCAGCGCACGGAAACACCATTTACCTTCCAACCGGAGCGGTACCTATTTATCTATTTGCACTTTGACGTGCTTTCAAACTGCTAGGTTGGCAGGAGCAGGGACCGAGCAACGGGAGCTCACCCCGTCGTGGGGATTCGAACTGCCGACCTTCTGATCGGCAAGTCCTAGGCTCTGTGGTTTACCCCACAGCGCCACTCGCATCCCTTCTGCTCTGGAGGACCTCCCCGCAAAACGTCTAGGTGCACATGGGGCGGGAGGAGGTGGGGGATACAGTGGGTAGAAGATGAAATCCAGTCATGTGAGCAGAATCTATAATGGTCACACAGAGACACCACTGAATTTTACCCTGGAACTTTCATTCCTGCCACTAGAGGCTATTGAATAAAACTCTCTATCCTGACAATTTGATCTTCAAAACCTCCCTGGGTTGGTTGTTCTTTTGCCCCACACCCCATTAAACTTCCCTGCGTAATTGAGCCCCTCTAAGTGGGGCAATGTTTTAGCCAATCGTAACACAAACAGACTACTACTTATAATAATTTGGGCCGTTGCTTTTGACACTTATTAAGCCGCAAAGTAACAGGAAATCCAAGCCAGTGTTGAACTCATTATGGGAGGAGCAGCCTCCTGGGTATGTTTTGGTTGGCTAGCAGTGCACAGGATTTCCTGAAAATCAAAACACGGACAACAAAGGTGGGTCTGGAGATACATAAATATTTATAGAAGCAGAACAGGATTTGCCTATCTGAAGCAGTGTCGCCTGCTCTGAGGTGACTAGACTGTGGAGCTTGTGTTGGTCATCGTTCATAGCAGCCATTTCTTCTCGACTTGTAAGTTTCTCAATCTACTTTCTCTGGGTTATTTCTCAATTTACATTCTACGCTTTAATTTTGGGTGTTGGGAATTTGCTGTGCTGTGTATTTTAATTGCGTGCGGCTATATCACTAGATATAGATGCATATAGATATATAGATATAGATCCATATAGATATGGATGCGCCCCAGTAAACAGCTCAGAAGCCATTTTGGCAACTAAGCGGTATAATTCAGCTATTTCGATTGAGCCTCATTGTGTAGGGATAACACTTGCGTGTTGATCTTGTCTCACTTGGAGCTCTTTTCCCCAAAATAATCACTAGGTGGCACTCATCATTCTGAGTCAATGTTCAGTCCGTGTGGCAGAATTTAAGAGGATGCTTTAGACCAGTGGTTCCCAACCTTTTTTTGGCCTTGTCCCACCTAAGCATCTCTAAAATCCTGATGCCCCCCACCCCGGTGACAAATAATTCTTATTACAGTGGTACCTCAGGTTACATACGCTTCAGTTTACACATGCTTCAGGTTACAGACTCCGCTAACCCAGAAATAATACCTCGGGTTAAGAACTTTGCTTCAGGATGAGAACAGAAATTGTGCAGCGTGGCGGGAGGCCCCATTAGCTAAAGTGGTGCTTCAGGTTAAGAACAGTTTCAGGTTAAGAACGGACCTCCGGAAAGAATTAAGTACTTAACTCGAGGTATTCAAAAAGTGAACTCCTATTCACGTGGAAGAAGCCTAAAAGGCCATTCACTGTTAATAACTCTTTCTCGAATTGCCCCCAGTTAAAAATCAAATTGCCCCTCTTTGGGGTGTGTGCCCCACGTTGGGAACCATGGCTTTAGACAGAGCTATACTGCACTAAAAAATTAGGCTGGATCGAAACCAAGGTCTTGGCTTTGTGTAGATGGATACGAATAGCAGTGGCTGGCATTTATAATAGCACATTTCCACATGGAAAATTCTTCACAAGACTGGTGACAGAGGTGTGCCAGGAGCTCACAGGGCCCCCATCCCTGCTGCGCCACATTGTCGCTACTCTCTAGTCGCCTTCCTCCTGGGCCGCAAATTTGCATGGCAAAGCATGCAGCAGTGCTACTGCGGCTGGTGCTCTTGAATAGGAGCGGCTTGGCTCCAAGAGAAAGGGGTTGCCTGCCATAAAATTACCCAACATGCAATGCGTACTGGGCAGGGCTGGCCCAAGACGCTTTGGCACCTCAGGAGAACCACAAAATGGTGCCCCTCTCTCCCAGCCAGGGAAGAAGGAGGGACTGAATATCTACACCAGCTTCAAGGGGAGAATAACGATCTACATCAGGAATAAGAGGGGGAATCTAATCAACCTTAGCTGATGGATGAAACGGGAATCAAAGTCCATTGTGGGGGGAAGGGGATCACTCCAAAATATACCAGGCGGGAGCAAAGCCCAGAGGGTAGCCCCCAACATTTGCTCCCAGCAGTGCTTCCTATTCATTGAGAAGCTGCTGTACAGGCAGGTTTTTTTGGGGGGGTCTGCTGCTGAGGAGGTGTCAGATCTGGCCTCCAAGGTGGCAATGCATCCCTTGGATGCTGGATCTGCTGACACTGTGGATCCTGCCGCCTGAAGCAGTCGCCTCACCTTGCCTTATGGGTGAGCCGGCCCAGATACTGGATAACTTCGTGCCAGGCAGCGACTCCGCATGAGATTAGACTCGCTCCTGTTTCAAGAACACCAGGACCTCTGTGTACCCACTAGTGGAGGAATGGGGGGGGCGGGGGAGAGCACTGTCCCCAGCACCATCGGGGAGGGAGGTATCATGATGGCTGCCCCTCTGAACACGCGCCATGTACCCCACCACCACACCGGGCGCCATACCCCCACGGACGGTGCGCCATGCCCCCGGGACGCACACCACGCCCCCACAGGCAGCATGCCTTGCCCCCGGGATGCGACCACGCCCCTGGGATGCGTGCCAGCTACGCCCCCGCTTGCTCTCCACCCCCAGTGCTGAAGCGTGCAGCTTCGCCACTGCGCATACCTTCCCTCTAGATGTGGCCACCTGAATAGCTTGCTCCCGTTTCAAAATCGCCAACAACGAAAGGACGGAAGGAGTGGCAAACGCCTCGGAATTCAGCCTAAAACAACACAGGATCTTCTCTTCTTGAAAATTCATCAAAATCCCTTTACTCCCTTTCCTTTCATTGTCAAGGCTGGACTTGGCTGGGATTTGAGTTCCCCTTCTCTCTCTCTCTCCCCCTCCCCACATTTCCTTTTCTGGAGACTTTCTTTGTTCTTTGTTAGGTGCCTGTGAAAAAATGTTCTTTTCCACTCCTCTTCCCCACCACCTCCCCACCACCCTCTCCCATTTCTGTCTTCCTTACCTCATGCTCATGTGCCTAATTCACTGAGAGCTGAGGAGGGAGCGAGCAGAGAAAGCATTTCTTCTGCATTTATCAGGTAAGTGACCTGCCATGTCTTTGGGACCACGTGGGCACATTTGTAAACCAGAGAAACCGTTGTGGGCATCACACACCCTGGAACCTATTCTGCTGGCTACAAATGAATGCTGCCTTCAGGCCTATTCTGCCCCTATTTCAGCAGGGAGAGGAAAACCTATGGGCTTCCAAGAAGGCCTCTGTGGCCAGGTGGGCACCTGTGGGTGCCACTTTGGTGACCCATGGGTGTATAGGACTGCAGCCTTAACAAAATAAAGATGAGCAGAGCAACCTTCTGCTCAGAAACATTCTGAGCATTCAGTGACACTTATTCCCAGGGTACAGAATTACAGGGTTTTGGGTGTGTGTGTGTGGTTTAAGTATTAATAATATGAGAAAAAGAACAATTGGCACCATGGGATGGGTATTGCCATGCTGCAAATGTGGTCTTGGCAACCTTACATTGCATAAATAATCGGGAAGTTGGTTAGGCGCCTCTGGGTTCAGTTTGCAGCTTTGGCACACCAATCTTAGGAGCTCTTAGGCAGCTTCTAACATGCATTGTTAAATACTTATCTTAAACGCTTCCCCCCAGAGCAATTTGCATAGTGTTCTCCATTTCCGTGCCACTGGAGTAATAATCTGCGAGCGATACCAAGTCGTGTGGCTGCATATCAAATTAAAGGAAGATGAGGAGCTAGGAGCAGGAAAAGAGGGAGGCCGAGTGTGTTGCGTTGTGGCAGTGGCATTGTGATAATGTGTACCCCTTGAGTGTGCTTCTAATAGAGAAGTTTTGAGTGTGCTTCAATCCTTGAGTGTGCTTCTAATAGAGAAGTAATGGCAGCCTGTTACTTTATGAAAGCAATGATTTTGCAAGTTGCCGCCTCCTCCCCTTGGGGCAGAAATACAGCGAATATGTGAATCACAAAGATACAGCTCAAAACTAGAACATACGTTTCTACATGATGCACACTAACACAATATAACAGAACACGGTGGGAATCAGAACGTAAACAGCAGAAATTGCCAGTGCTTATTGTGTATGTGTATTAAACATTGAAATGAGGTAATGATGTATATGATTGGTGGAAATTGAAATGCTTTGTTTGAAATATTATAAATACCACTGCCTGGACTACCGGGCGGGCTTGCATTTTTCTGGCCTACAACAGCATCATTTGGAAGGGGCACGGCAGAAGAGGCAGAGTGGTTAGGAAATATTGGTTTGTTCAGCCACTACAGTGGTACCTCGGGTTACAGACGCTTCAGGTTACAGACACTTCAGGTTACAGACTCCGCTAACCCAGAAATAGTACCTCGGGTTAAGAACTTTGCTTCAGGATGAGAACAGAAATCGTGCAGCTGCGGCGCAGCGGCAGCGGGAGACCCCATTAGCTAAAGTGGTACTTCAGGTTAAGAACAGTTTCAGGTAAAGAGCGGACCTCCAGAACGAGTTAAGTTCTTAACCCGAGGTACCACTGTACTTGTGTTGGGGACAGGCAGGACTCTGAGGTGTGGGTAAAGGAGGCAAGGGGCCTGGTTTGTGTCGTTCCCCCCCCCCCAGATTGTGCACCCAGGGCAACGGTCCCCATGGCCCCTCCCCACCCTACGCCGCTGTGGCCCGCTGCCTTAAGTGTGACTAGATCTTGAATATCTACTCTTATCTTGTAAAGGCAAAACCCATCAGGAGACCATGCTTTTGCTCATAACAAACGAAGTGGTAATTAACCCATATCCGAAGTAAATTCTTCATCTCCATGGTGCTGCTGATGTCACAGATGCTGTAGGAGTTGGAGTTTGGGGAACAGCGGTGGGAATTTTCTGTAAGAAGTAGCCAGCTTCTTTCCCAGAACTGATTTTCCCTGGGGAAAAGAGAATCCGTGATGACTAATATATCAGTTTAAGCCTGGCTGGACACTTCAGTGGGAAGATAAGCCCAAAGAATCATTTTTGTTTTAGTTTTTTAAAAATATATATATAAAAATAGCCACAAAGACAGCCACAGCCACCTATAATTTATTTGCTCCAGCTACCTAATCAATCTGATCCGGGCTTAGTCACAAAATTCACAGAACAGGCATGTCCATTCCTTGGGGTACATTTACTAGCTCTGTATCATAATTTCAGTAGTTAGTTCCTTTCTGACCAGGCTCATTCCAGCTTCCATGTATTTCTGAAGGCCCTCTCCCTCCACCTCAAGATTTTGCAAGCTAAGGCTGCAAACCTAAACACATTTAACAGAGCATAATGCCCATTGAACACCACGGGACATATTTCTCAATAACCACGCATAGGATTGTACTGCATCTTTTTAGCCTGTAGCTACTGCTGCTTCTTTCATTCATTCTATGAAGTAGTAAACAAATACAGATACGTAGCCTCTTAAGCCCAAATTTTTAACCAAAGTTCTCTTAACTACATTCCTATATTCCCAGTCAGTTGTTTCATGGTACCAGTGATTGGAAAGCATTGAATCTGGATTTGAGATAATCTGCACACCACTTCCCAGGCTCCGAATCCAACATTCTGGCATTAAACTAGAAGTATTACCGGGGGTGGGGGTGGGGAACCATAGGTGTTGGTTCTGGAAGAACACCGACAGTGCAACATACTACTTTGCAAATATTTCCTTGGGGAATAAATTGCATTTAAGGATGCAGGTGTCACTTCAGAATATATGTGTTCCTCTTTTGCAAAGCAATCACAATCCCTGATTTAATAAATAGAGAGGGAGGGGATGAGAATCTATGAAAAGCTAAGCTGCCCATATTGGGGAAACTGACAGAATGAGCTGCTTGTTAGAAAAGTCAGGTATCACAGGTTTCCTTGACAACTGTTCCCATAGAACTTGACCTCAAAAGACAGCTGCACAAAACAGGTTGGCAAGATTGATTATAAATACCCAAATAATTCTAATTGCATCAGTTCTATTTATGCTTTGCTGGGTGTAATGGGGCAGGATTTAAAGGGATTTACTCCCAAGTAAGTGTGCTTGGGTGGGTGGCGCTGTGGGTTAGACCACAGAGCCTAGGACTTGCCGATCAGAAGGTCGGTGGTTCGAAAACCCGCGACGGGGTGAGCTCCCGTTGCTTGGTCCCTGCTCCTGCCAACCTAGCAGTTCGAAAGCACGTCAAAGTGCAAGTAGATAAATAGGAACCGCTCCGGCGGGAAGGTAAACGGCATTTCTGTGCGCTGCTATGGTTCGACAGAAGCGGCTTAGTCATGCTGGCCACATGACCCGGAAGCTGTCTGCGGACAAACGCCGGCTCCCTCGGCCCATAGAGCGTGATGAGAGCCGCAACCCCAGAGTCAGTCACGACTGGACCTAATGGTCAGGGGTACTGTCAGAGCTACCCTAGGTCCCAGCTCACAAAGGACCAACGCTGCTTCGTTGTTAAGTATAAAAGTCTTTATTGAAGTTCAGTTTCACTTCCAGAGCCGCAGCGCGCAGCTCCACGTCTCAAGTGTCAGACCGCTGATGCTCCGTCTGAGTCTCCTCCCCCTTGACACCAATTTAAGGTTCTAGCCTTGCTCCACCTTCTCCGCTGCTCCTTCCTCCTCTGGGTCCGCCTGCCCGCCGGGGTTCCGCCCTTTCTAGCCTCTTCTCCCGCTGATTCCCCTGAGCCTTCTCCCTCCCTCCGGCGGGCTTTAGGAGCTGGTTCCCCATCCGGGTCTCCTGCTGTTCCGCGCGCCTGCACATTTGAACTTGGCGCGCCCGCCCAGCCAGCAGCTTTCCTCCTGACCGTTCCACTGCTGCTGTCACTGCTTCCCCCTTCGGGGGGGCTAGCTGCAACTGACCTCCCCTCCGTTGGAGGCGTGGTCAGCCCTGACTCCCTCTCTGGAGGAGACACTGCCCCTGACACATGTGACTCTTCCCCCCCACTACGCTCTGGTGGGGAAACTGGTCCCGATCCTCCACTGCTGCTTTGGGGTTCCCCTCTGGCTCCTTGTTTCTGGTGCGTCCCCCCTGGGACCCCCCTTGCCCTGACCATCGGCGCCCCCTTCTGGGAATCTTCTGATTCGCTGGAGAAGCTCATGGAATCTCTCGGGCCACTGTCATACTCCCCTACGCTGCCCTCGGATTCTTCCCCTTTGCTCTCCCAATCCTCTCTCCCCAGTGCTCCTGCTCCTGATTCCCTGACAGGTACCTTTACCTTTTTAAGTGTGCTTAGATTACAGCCTATTTCCTTTATTAACATTCTGGGCAGGAAGATTGTTGGGTTTTTTATTCACAGTTATGGTTTTGAGGTGGGTTTTTAAAAACTCTAAACAATACACTCATTTTCAAAAGGCAAAGTGTCTGGGAATATTTTTCAAGCATATATTGAATCTTCCCGTAAATTGTAATCTAATACGTTAACATCTCATACAACATTCATGGTGGTACCCAGTAGGGATGGAGGTTTATGGGACATGTAAGCACTGCACTGAGCTGTAAACAGTTTAATCACAGCTCATTAGGGACAGGGGGGAAATGTTGACTTTACATTTTTATGAGAAGCTACCTGATTCCTGCTTCTCAAACCAATATGCAAAATGAAGCTCAATTACCCTTCAAAGTTCTCACATCTCTGAATTTTGTGAAGCAGCGCTTCAACCAGTGCGTACAAAAATTCATAAATAAAATGCATATATTAGCGAAGATGACATACAAAATGCATTACATTAGGGAAATTGCTTGCAAAAAATGTCGTGCCGGGTAATAAAATGGCATGTAAGTTTGTGTGTGTATTAGAAGAAACTTGGCTGATGAATTTTCACGAGGATTTAAAAACAACAACAAGCTAATTCCTGCAGAAATGTGGAGAACTGAATGAAGAATGGAAAACCAAGAAGCAGGGAGAAATGGACAGACCTGGCCATCGCCACAGACCATGCACATTTTAAAACGGATAATGTTGTATCTGTTTGTGAGAAGCCAAAGGAAATTTGAGGACAACAAGTAATTCTTACGACTCAAAGGTCTCAGTGCCAATGAAACATTCCAGTTCAAATTACAGTGGAATGGTGATTAGGATGTTCACTTGCTCCTTTCCTTCGCAAATATTGCCCTGCTTCAGTGTACCTTACATCTATGGGCTCCTCCAGACACCCTATTTATTGAATGTTCGTACTGATTTGCTTGCACGAAGCTTAGGTGCAAGTGAGATAATGTCCAGGCTTCCTTGAGCACCCTTTCTGCTTTGCTTACGGAAAGCTATTAAACAAGGAACATTCATCCTCGTTTGGTTGTTCTGTGATGGTAGGTCTTCCCGTTCGCTATTTATTTATCCCAGACTTTTCAGGGCGTTTCTGTTGGACATTTGGGTGCAACTCGGCTTGAAGAAAAGGGGTTTGCATGGGATTAAAACAGATAAAGCAAGGGAACTCCAGATTCCTGGACTGCACCTTTGACTTCTTCGCTGACCTCCCTGTCTCATTGATGTTTAGACTGATACATCTTAGGTTGTATCCTTCTTGCAATTTCCTCCTCCTCCTCAAACTTCTCTCTCAGACCTCAACAGGAGTGGTCACCTTGGATCTTTCCTCTGAGAACAAAGGAACAAACACAGTTGCCTTTGGCTTCTCTAGATTAGTTAGGTTAGAACTAGAAACCTTTTATATCCAAGTTATGCATTTCCTAGAAATACTTTATTTTCTTACTCTACAAGCATCTCTCTCTCTCTCTCTCTCTCTGCCAAAGAGCTCTGACTGGTAATTGGACTCTCAGTCTTCCAATAATGTCCCTGTCATTTCCCTAATCACAAAATATCATATATATATATTTAAGGCACAAAATATATACCCTGTCCAGAGGGACAGGGTGCTTATTCCATTTTAACTGCACAAACTCAAATTTCTGATGTGCACTTGACTTCCTCCCACAAAATACTGGCATTCTGGAGGCAAGTTGTGTTGGCACTAACCATGCAATGTTTGTAGGGCACAGACTACAATATTATGCCAAACCTGCAGCTTTTTGGGGTTTTGTTTGTTTGCTTGTTGTTCAGGAGAGTTACGCATATCCGCCACAGCAGTTGTTTAAATTCTCTTATCACAGACTCTGGTTAAAACCACCTTGAAAATTCACACTCACCTACAAAGCAAATATTTGCCTCATATAGTTTGCTGAGCAGCTGGCGGAGTTTTGCGCTAAACTCCTGAACTCCCAGGCTGAGGGTGGATCATTTCTGCTGCTGAAGCCAAGCCGGTTTGGCCCTCTCAGATTTCCAGGGAGCCAGATCTTATTTGTCCAGAAGGAGGAGGGAGAGAGAGAGAGAGAAAGCAATGCAGAAGAATACAAAGAGCTCATATTGCCAAGGAAGGAGCTGGCTGTGGTCCTGCAGTCTGCTCAAAATGAACATTTGTACACAGTTTTGCAAGTCAAATCTCTAGGGCTTTCTTCCCCAATCAGCTCTGACCCTGTAGTACCCAACCACCACTTTCCCACACATGTTGCAAAACTCACAAATTGAGCTGCTAACTGAGCGATTGCAGAGGAATAGTGACCCATCTCTCTCTCTCTCTCTCTCTCTCTCTCTCTCTCTCTCTCTCTCTCTGTGTGTGTGTGTGTGTTTTAGGCTGTACACTATACATTTAAACCACATCTGAAGCACATTATTTCCCTCAAGGGATTCTGGGCACTGTAGTTTGTTAAATGTTTCTGGGAACTGTAACTCTATGAGAGGTAAACTACAGTGTCCAGAAATTTTGAGAGAAAGAATGTGATTCAAATGTGCTTTAAAGGTATAATGCATGAGTAGGCAAACTAAGGCCCGGGGGCCGAATCCGGCCCAATCATCTTCTCAATCGGGCCTATGGACGGTCTGGGAATCAATGTGTTCTTACATGAGTAGAATGTGTGCTTTTATTTAAAATGCATCTCTGGGTTATTTGTGGGGCATAGGAATTCGTTCTCCCCCCCCCCAAAAAAAATATATAGTCCGGCCCCCGACAAAGTCTGAGGGACAGTGGACTGGCCCCCTGCTGAAAAAGTTTGCTGACCCCTGGTATAATGTGTATGCCAACCCCCCATGTTTGGCCCTGAGTATCTAGAAATTGACCTTAGTTTCCAGGAATCTCCTGAGGCCATCCAAGTGAGGTGAGTTGTCTCTGTGGCAACAGGGCAACCTCTTTGGACATGCAAATGGCAGCATTTAACTGGCCAGCTCAGGCTATTATCTTACGAAGAAACTCATCTGACTGGCTCTGCAGGTTTCCTCTAAAAGATTCTAACCTTACATACACATGATCACAGGTTTGGAAGGGACCCATGTGTATCACCCAGGCTGACCCCACCCCACAAACCTGTAACGTGACTCATCGCAGGTTTACCACAGTATTTCCCACCAGTGAAGTTATACAAGTTGAGAGTGCAGAAACAAAATGCTTTCCTGGAATATTGCGTTATTCTGGAATTGCAACGAAATATACCTCGAGGGTTGCCAAAAGCAACCAGCAAACCAGAAAACATTTTAGATCTGACACCTCCCACGAGGGACACAGGAAAAAATTCCCAAGTAATTATGTGTCATTTTTGTGCCACAGGGAAATAAGCATTATTAACTTGCTTGATTCTTGCAATGAGAATTGTGAGACGTGAGGCAACTGCAACACCGTTCTCCAACATTCACAGTGTTTATCCTTATGTGACTGGCAATGCCTCTGGGAAACACAGGTCAGTGCATCAGAAATCAAAGCAGCAAAAGGGGGTTGCAAATGCCATATAATCCACAGTTGCCTCAAGCATGGGATGAAAGCTTTGAGTTTTGATGTAGAAACACTCGTTCACAAAGCAGAAAATGAGCTTTCCTCTTTGGATAAGGAGATGAATTCTCTTATGCCAGCGTGGTGTAGTGGTTAAGAGTGGTGGACTCGTAATCTGGTGAACCGGGTTCGCGTCTCTGCTCTTCCACATGCAGCTGCTGGGTGACCTTGGGCCAGTCACACTTCTTTGAAGTCTCTCAGCCCCGCTCACCTCACAGAGTGTTTGTTGTGGGGGAGGAAGGGAAAGGAGAATGTTAGCCGCTTTGAGACTCCTTCAGGTACTGATAAAGCGGGATATCAAATCCAAACTCTTCTTCTTTTTGTTTGTGTTTTGAGTTTGTAGAAAAGGAGTAAAAAGATGTGCTTTCGCATGCAGCAGCAAGGTGGCGGTTACTTCTGCATGCTATTGAACACATACTCCATCATTCTGCCCAGACACTGAGGTCCAGCGCTAAGGGCCTTCTGGCGGTTCCCTCGTGGTGAGAAGCCAAGTTACAGGGAACCAGGCAGAGGGCCTTCTCGGTGGTGGCACCCGCCCTGTGGAACACCCTCCCACCAGATGTCAAAGAGAACAACAACTACCAGACTTTTAGAAGACATCTGAACGCAGCCCTGTTTAGGGAAGCTTTTAATGTTTAATAGACGATTGCATTTTAAATATTCTGTTGGAAGCTGCCCAGAGTGGCTGGGGAAACCCAGCATGATGGGCAGGGTATAAATAATACATAGTATTATTATTATTATTATTATTATTATTATTATTATTATTATGCAATGTTGACCAGCACTGAAAGCACACAGAAGAAGACTGTGTGAGCAGCGTTCTGTGAGGACGGACAAACAAATCTCTCCCTGCTAAAGATATTTACTTTCTGCACAACCTGATGCGAACCTTTCATGCTGCTGTGGGGGAACTGGAATCAGCGGCAGGCGGTGAAATTTTTCAGAGATGAACAGTTAGGGCCAGAGGTGCCAGCTTGCGAGGGCAATTGTGGTGGTGGTGGTGGGGACTGCTGTTGTGCACATGACTTCACAACATCCTGGCGCTGCACGCATGAGCATCATGTCTCCCTCCCTAAGCCAGGCTATGGAACTGGCATTCAGCAGCACAGGGCATCTCACAGTGAAGACTGAATACAGGCATTGCGGCTCGTAGTCTTACCCACCACCAATGTGTATCACCTCAGTATTGTCTACACTGACTGACAGGAGATTTTCTGGATTTCACACAGCCTTACCTGGAGATGCCAGGTGTTGAATCTGGGATCTTCTGTATGCAGCGCATCTTCTTCTTCTTCTTCTTCGGCGATCACTCGTAGCCAAGTAAGACTGTCTTCCATAAACACGCTGTTAACAGTGAGTCCATAAGTGACTGTGGAGGCCAGTTCTGGATCCACACATCCTTCCACAGTGGGGACATAGGTTTCTGGGCAGGAGTTGATCATGGTGAGGGTTTGCCAAGCATGCCCTCCTCTTAGCATGTTTCTCCCTTGCTTTCTCAGTTCGAGTGTCTTCAAAGCCCATGACACCTTTGGTAAAGGCTGTTCTCCAATTGGAGCGCTCACAGGCCAGTGTTTCCCAGTTGTCGGTCTTTGTTGTTGTTTAGTCGTTTAAATGTGTCTGACTCTTCGTGACCCCATGGACCAGAGCACGCCAGGCACTCCTGTCTTCCACTGCCTCCCGCAGTTTGACCAAACTCATGCTGGTACCTTTGAGAACACTGTCCAACCATCTCATCCTCTGTCATCCCCTTCTCCTTGTGCCCTCCATCTTTCCCAACATCAGGGTCTTTTCCAGGGAGTCTTCTCTTCTCATGAGGTGGCCAAAGTATTGGAGTCTCAGCTTCAGGATCTGTCCTTCCAGTGAGCACTAAGGGCTGATTTCCTTCAGAATGGAGAGGTTTGATCTTCTTGCAGTCCACGGGACTCTCAAGAGTCTCCTCCAGCACCATAATTCAAAAGCATCAATTCTTTGGCGATCAGCCTTCTTTATGGTCCAGCTCTGTCGGTCTTTATACTACATTTTTTTAGATTTGCCTTGAGAGAGTCTTTGAACCTCTTCTGTTGACCACCAGCATTACACTTTCCATTTCTAAGTTCAGAATAGAGCAGTTGCTTTGGAGGACGATAATCAGGCATCCGCACAACATGACCGGTCCAACACATAATGACATCTGCCTACAGATCTACAAAGAACGTGCAAACTAAGGCTAAATAAAGTGTCTGTTGGTGGTAGTTTTCTATCTCTAGCTCAAAATATTTAAAAGCCTGAAACAGAAGAGCATATGGCAGGTGATGAAGGATTTCGCTAGTAATCTGTAGACCGGTGTCAAATAGGAGGAAGAAGTGTTTTCATTTGTGACTAAGATTAGCTTCTGTGTTAGCCAGCAGTGTTGTGTTACTGTTTTTGAAGATGCCCAAAGTCCGCTGATAGATCCCCGATCAGCAGATGCTTTTACAGACTTATTTTGAGAGTTAGCCAACACTTTTGTTGGTGTTCGGATGATGGATTCTTTTCTGGGGGTGGGGGAGGGGAAGGGGAAGATGGGTTGGCACGAAAGTCAGCCGATTTCTGGACCCCCGACAGCAGCATGGATAAAAGCTCATTGTCTAACATAAATAGCGCATGACATGATTATTGGAAATAAGAGCAAGAAGCTGACCTCATGGCTTATCCTCAGAAAAAAGAGAACATTAAAAATAAAGTCTTTTAAGCAGTTCTCCCACTTTAAAAAACAAAAACAAAACTTGTTTGTTTCTGCTTGCAGCCTGACCCCATAAGCTGCTACCCCAGAGGAGGAGATGGTTGTCTTATGCAGACTTATTGAAGTGTACCTTTGATAGCAAGGAGTCAATTCCTCACTCTGCATGTTGACATGAGCTTCCTGGGGGTCAGGGTGGGATACAATATATTTCTCTGCTGTTGTTTTGTCACTGGTGGAAATTGCAGTAGTCTGATGAGGAACAAATGTCCTCACTTCAGCTTGCTGCAATGCGAAAAATGCATGCGATCGGAAATATTTTGGACTGACAGCTACTTGTCAATGTGCAATGCTACAAACATTTTTCACACTTCCCCTTCGGACTCCCCCTGCCCCCTCGCTTTCAGCAAATTCAGTTGAAAATGGCGATAATAGAACTTAAAGCCGTTATATTTTCCCCTAGCTTAAAAAGGAAGAAGAAGACATCTCAGAGAGATATTTAATGAGACAACAGATGGATTCAGTTGACCTTCCCTGCCTGAATCTTGTGGTTCCTGTCCTATGAATGGTTCCCTGGGGCATAAAAGCGCATGAAAGCTCTTAAATAGCTTCCCAGGCGCCTTGTTTGTGACCAACCTTTGCTATTCTGCCAGTACTGCTTCAGGGGGAACCAATCTGAAGGAGCCCATTACCAACAAAAATAACTCAGTCAGTCCAAGCACACTGCTCTGTCCCCGGGGGCATCAGACGCACCGATGCATTATGGGATAGAGGAGGTCCACAGAGCAACAGAGCATGAGTGGTGGCATGTGGCAAGCTGTAGAAGGGAAATAAAGGACAGAGCTGCAGCTCGGGATGGGAAAATAAATCCAGAACTGCAATTGTTTATCTGTGTACAGCCCATCTCGCCCTGAACGCTTGCAGCCAAGAACTTTTCTCCTTTCCATTAAAATAGAATGTTTCAAAAGGATAAAGTTCAAGGACTAGATTGCATTTACCCTGCCATCAAAATAAGGCCAAAGAAATAGTTCTTGCAATGTTTACTAAATATTTACTTTTGCTGGCTTACTATGGGGAGATTTATTTGTGTGTTATACTTATGGGCCTCTCTCATACCGAGCTGCTCACATCCTTGTACATGAAAACACCCCACTTTATATCCTCACAAGAACCCCGGAAAGTAGGGTAGGATGAGCTCCGAGCTCTAGTTACCGTATTTTTTTGCTCTATAAGACTCACTTTTTCCCTCCTAAAAGGTAAGGGGAAATGTGTGTGCGTCTTATGGAGCGAATGCAGGCTGCGCAGCTATCCCAGAAGCCAGAACAGCAAGAGGGATTGCTGCTTTCACTGCGCACTGCTGTTCTGGCTTCTGAGATTCAGAATATTTTTTTTCTTGTTTTCCTCCTCCAAAAACTAGGTGTGTCTTGTGGTCTGGTGCGTCTTATAGAGCGAAAAATACGGTACATATTTCATAAAGTTTATACAACCCGGATTGTAAAGAACCTCAAAGCGGTTTACGAAAAAAGGGGAAAGGCAACAGAATCAAGAAAAATTCACAACCCTACTTTAAAACAGACAAGGGTTAAAATACTAAAGCAGATTAAAATCACCTCAACTTTCTAAGCATCTACAGTAAGTAGGGTTGCCTGAACAAGAACGTTTTTATCAGGTGCCCAAAAGAATAAAGTAAAGGCACCTGTTTGATCTCAATAGGCAGGGAGTTCCAAAGTATAGGTTCTGCTACACTGAACACTTCTCCTATTTGTGGGATTTGTGGCCAAAAGTGGTGCAACTGGTCAGATTAGATGGTTTTATAAATGAGAACTAGACTACTTCATAGTGAACTGTGGATATTAGCCCTGATGGCTAAAAACTGAGCCCTCATCACCTAGAAGCAGTATATTGTTATGTACCACCCCAATCTCTAAGAAGTGTTCATGTTTCCTTTGGAAATGAGACACAGTGGAGACTGTGCCTTTATGACATATGGTTTATTTACACACATATACAACCTGAGCCTGTGATGGAGGGTTTCAAAGCATTATACTCCAAGTGGGTCCTGCTTCTCCCATTGCTAAAGCCTCCAGTTGGAAACAGGCAGCCCACATTGTGCTCTGGCGCCACGCCCCAGCTAGCCGCATTTAACAAACTGACACTCCTTTTCCTCGATCACGCCACAGCCAACTGAAATCCTGAAACTTCCTCCTAACAAAAACTCTGGCATTTTTCTTCTGCTAACTACTCAGAACTCAAGGCAGGGCTCCACCCATTTCTAATCGCCCATCATCTTCCTTTGTTCTCCATAGTGGTTCTTCTCCCAGGCAATTTCCTGAGAATGGAAAAACTGGTCTGGCCTGAATTTTAGCACTTTGTTCAATCCAGCATCCGGCAGCCTATTTCAATGCTCCAAGCACTGATTAAACTCCAACACCCACTTGACCTAGGAATTTAGGGGAGTCAAGGCACCCACAAACTCATAACAGTATTACAATTATCGGATGCAAGACAAATGACAGGAGATAGTTATCTCCGTCATGGCTGATCCAGGGTACTCTGGTCCAAGCCTGCAAGTCAGTTCCTGTAATATGAAAGAGAAAATGAAGCAGAGTGACCTGTGTTGAACTTTCTATGATTCTTATCAAAGCTGAAAGTAAGTGATGCGAGAAGAGAGCGATTCACAAAAGGGAGAAAAAGGAACTGGGTTATCCAATGGAACCTCTTTCTGTTTTCTGTTTTCTTAAGAAACACTTTCCTTATCTGCTTTTGACTTTCAAAACAGTGTGGCATGCTTCCCTCTTCTCCGATAAGTCCATGGGCAGTGCTGAAAGGCCTGGCTACTTTTAAAAATATATATATTATTGACCATTTCAACATATCAAAATATATCATATTCATTATTTTCCCCCTTCCCCCCACCTCCCCATCAAGCCCTCCCTCCCCCCCAACTTCCCTCAGCTCCCCTCTCTGATTTTTCAACACATATTATTCTCTGCATACTGTAAAATTGTATAAATCCTTATCTATCTACTATGTTTACAATCAATAAATTTGTGTATGTTTATTCAAAACCTGCTAAGGAGTCCAATTCATTCTGTTGTCTTTTTAAGTAATTTGTAAAAAGTTCCCATTCTTCTTTGAAGTCACAGTTGTCCTTATCTCACAGTTTAGGTATACGTTAGTTAAGCCAATTCTGCACAGTTCATCCATTTCTCTTGCCAGTGTTCTTTTGTCGAGATTTCCTCATTCTTCCATCCTTTTGCTATCAAGACTCTTGCCGCTGTTGTTGCATACATAAATAGATTCTTTATTTTCCTTGGCAGGTCTTGTCCTACAATCATAGAATCATAGAGTTGGAAGAGACCACAAGGGCCATCAAGTCCAACCCCCTGCCAAGCAGGAAACACCATCAGAGCACTCCTGACATATGGTTGTCAAGCCTCTGCTTAAAGACCTCCAAAGAAGGAGACTCCACCACACTCCTTGGCAGCAAATTCCACTGTCGAACAGCTCTTACTGTCAGGAAGTTCTTCCTAATGTTTAGGTGGAATCTTCTTTCTTGTAGTTTGGAACCATTGCTCTGTGTCCGCTTCTCTGGAGCAGCAGAAAACAACTTTCTCCCTCCTCTATGTGACATTCTTTTATATATTTGAACATGGCTCCGAAAGGCCTGGCTACCTTTGCACAAATCAGGCATATGGTGCCTCTGTAATACAGGTAACTTGCAACTTCTGTGCATTTAATTTGTGCACATTCAAATTTACACATTTAGCAAAAAAGCATAAATATTTTTAAGGGGGCAGGCACCCAGGAAAACAGACTTGGGTGATCCCACCCACCACTGAGATCACCCCCGCTGATTTCAGCGTGGTGGGTTCAAGGTCTGTGTTGGGCAAAAGATTCTTGCATTGCAAACGGTTGGGTTAGGTGACCCTCGTGGTCCCTTCCAACTGTACAATTCTATGACCTGTAACTCAGGCTCAAGGCTCCGCATGCTGCATCGCAGGGGGGTCAGACTAGATGACTTTGGGGGAACCCTTTACTATTTTACGACTCTTCGTTGCTTTCAGGTCATCGCCAAAGGGGAGAGCTGCCCGCAGGTCAGCGCAAGAGCGCAATCGGGAAAGTGTGGCAGGCGCGCGCGCTTGGGCATCACACGCGAGCGCGCACTCTCCACCCTCCACCCCCCCCCCAAGGGCAATGAATTCCCGGTTCGAGGGGGCCCGGGGCCTCTCGTGCCCAGATGACAAATAGCCCGGGTGGGTGGATGAAGGCGCAAATCTGGGTTGGGTTGGGGTGGGGCTGGCTAGTGGTACCCAGGAAAGTGCCGCCGCCTCCGAGGATGGCGAGGATGCCGCCCCCCCCACGCCCGTCAGCCCCCACCCCTTTTGGGGGTGTGTCTCCCCCTCCCCTCCTCATATCCCCCCTGCGAGAGAGACGCAGGCAGCCAGGCGCGCCCTCGCCCTTTGTCTCTGGCGCCGGGGAAGCTCCGGCGGCTGCGAGAGGCGGACGGCAGCCGCAGACTCCACCTCTTCCTCGAGGGGAAGCCCTCCTCCCGGCCTGCCCAGTCCTCCTGCCGCCGCCGATCGCGCTCCCGCCGCCTGGCTCCTCTCGCAGGTGTAACAGCACCAGGGACCCCCGGGCCGGACCGACGCCGAGACGCCTCCGCGCTCCTCTTCCTTCCCAGCTTTTCGGTAGGAGGGTCTCTGGGGTCTCTCTCTCGGTTTGGGTGCCTTCCTCCCTGCGGCGCCTCCCCCGCCTTAAAGCCCTGCATCTCCTCTCCCACCCGTTCCAGCACAGCCCACCTACCCCCCCTCTCCATCTCCATCCATCCCTGTCCGTCTTCCTCACCTCCATAATCCGCCCAGATAAGCCTTATCAATGGTCCTGATCATCACCATCGCGCTTTTGCAGCAACCGTGTGCGCGCGCGTGTGTATTGCAAATTGCAATTGCCTGGAGAAACTCCCGGGGATTTCCTGCTCGCGACCCGCACCCCCTCCCGCCTTGCTGAATTGCTGCCCCGTGCTCCATCGAAAGGGCGCCTCTCCGTTTGATGAGCCCTCTGCTTAATTGCTTACATTGGGAGGATCGTTGCTTTTTGCTGGCTGCACACCTGAGAGGCGGCCTTATCTCTCCCTGGTTCTGCTCTTGGAAACTCCCTTTAATTCTTCCTCCTTCCTGCTGCCACTTGAATCAAGCGATTGCCCGTCCAAAAAAAAGCGAGAGAGAAAAGAACCCACGCTCCGCCGGTGCACCAGTTTCCATCTTTTTATCAGGCTGCACCAATGCTGCTTACAAAGCATCATTCAGCCATATTCACTATTTCCCTTTACCTGCTCACATCCCCTTGGCTTGATAACTGGGCTGCTGAATGCCTCTTAAGGGATGCTCTCCTTGTTTTTCAGATGTGCTCCTTTATATCAGCTGCCTAGGTCGGCTGTCTGTGTTCCTTTTACTCCCCAAAGCACCAGAAGTGTCTGCAGTGCCTGTTTTTTTATTTTGCATCTACCAGCCCTAGGTGGTGATCGTGACAGGGGATCCATAATAACAATAAATAATGTGGTTTCTGCTGTGTTTTTGTAAAGGGCTGGGTAGGCAAGCTAGTGATGCAGACCAAGCCATGTGGTCCCTATTGTTTCCGCTAGCAGTGCCTGTTCCCCATGACAGCTGATGGTTTGGGTGTTGCAGAGGGAGGGCTTGTGTTGTCAGGATCAATAGAATGGCAATTTTTGCCTTCCCTTGGGTGTCCCCAAGTTCACACGTGTGACTTTTGCACATGGGATTGAATAGCAGCCATTTGTCCCATAAGACAGAAAGCCTAGGGTATGCAACTTTTGGGGATGCCACTGAAGCATAAGATAAATTTACTGCATGCCCCTTGTGACCTCAGCTTAGGAACATAGGATTTTGTCTTGCACTAAGACAGATTCTTAAGGGACGCGGGTGGCACTGTGGGTTAAACCACAGAGCCTTGGTCTTGCCGATCAGAAGGTCGGTGGTTCAAATCCCCGCGATGGGGTGAGCTCCCATTGCTCGGTCCCAGCTCCTGCCAACCTAGCAGTTCGAAAGCACGTCAAAGTGCAAGTAGATAAATAGGTACCGCTCTGGCGGGAAGGTAAACAGCGGTTTCCGTGTGCTGCTCTGGTTTGCCAGAAGTGGCTTAGTCATGCTGGCCACATGACCCGGAAGCTGTACGCCGGCTCCCTCGGCCAATAAAGCGAGATGAGCGCCACAACCCCAGAGTCTGTCATGACTGGACCTAATGGTCAGGGGTCCTTTTACCTTTAAGACAGATTCTTGGTCCATCTAACTCAGTATTGTCAACACGGCCTGGTAGCAGCTCTCTAGGGTTTTAGTCAGGGTTTGTTTCCCAGCCATAGCAGGATATGCTGGGGACTGATCCTGCATGCAAAGCAGATGCCATACTACTGAGCCCTTCCCCGTGCCTTACTATCTGCAAAGGTTAGAGCTGGCTTCAGAGGTTGACAGGTTCACACATTTTTTAGGGGACCCAGATTTGATACCACCCCAACAGAACTGAAACAACCAGAGGAAATTCTCAATTCTCTTGGAACACTTTGCCTGCTGGTTAAACTGTGTAATGGAATATTGGGAACTATATTGATATTTGTTGTTCTTGGCATCTGTCTGTCTCGAGACTGCGCCTCCGGAGGGTGATGTCAAACTGCTGGAGGGTTCACAGCGGCTGCTGTGGCTGCAGAAACCAGTAACTCGTGACTGCTGCCACCTCCCGTGTTGTTTTTGTTGCATTAGCAGCAAAGTGACCTCCCTGGAGCGCAAGCCTGGGCAGTGTGTATGGAGGTCCTGGGCTGCCCAGATGACAAGACCCTCCTCTCGGCTTCACCGATGTGGTCCAAAGGAACGCAGAGCAATGCATTTGGCACCAGCTTGGCTGCAGGCATTGCCAGAAGGAGGCGTACAAGACGCCATCCAGCTGTCTTAGCAACTCAGATTTGTGTGTTACGCCTTTAGCTTTTTCTTCTCCCAAAGATGTCCTGCAAGGAAGCGGAGGTTTAGGATCAGAGTTTTCCTTCTTCTAAATGGGCTACCTTCCTGGGTTGGTGAGCCCCATCTGCCCCGCACTTGCCTCTACAGCAGCCTTTCTCAACCTGTGGGTCCCCAGATGCTGTTGAACTACAACTCCCATCACCCCTAGCTAGCAAGACCAGAGCTTGGGGATGATGGGAGTTGTAGTCCAACAACATCTGGGGACACACAGGTTGAGAACCGCTGCTCTACAGCATGTGCAGAAACAGCCTTCTTGGCCATTGGACCCACTATTGGTCTCGTCCACTCAATCTGCCGTTGCCTGTCTTCTATACAGGGCAAGTCCCTAACTCACCAAGGCTTTGAGACCCATCAGCTACCCTCACCTGATTTAACCTGGCTAAGTGAAGCTGTTTCCTGGGGTGAGAACTGAGAGCAGGGTAGGCACCAAAGGGTAGGACCCACTCCCCTAGAAGGAGTACGACGTGTCCCCACCAAAGGTACTATCCCTCCCCTAGCAGCCCATGTACCCCATATACTGTATACCGTATTTTTCCATGTATGAGACTAGGTTGGTTTTTTTTAACCAAAAAATAAGGTTTAAAATTGGGGCTCGTCTTATATATGGGTAGTGCTGAGGGGTGTTTTCTTAATTTGGAGTCCCCAAAATAGGGGGCGTCTTATACATGGGGGCGTCTTATACACAGAAAAATACGGTATATGGCACTTTAAGAATAGGAGAGCTGGTCCTTGCCCCAGGGGGCTTACAATGTAGAAAAGCAGCAGAAGGGAGACAACAGAGAAGGAGTGGGCGGAGGAGAAAACTGGGAGAAAATGTGATTATTGTAGTTGAGCCTCCTTATAATAGGATATGGGAACAGGGTGGGTGTTGTGCTGAAAGCTTTACATTAAAGCAGAGGGAGCAGTTCTTTCCTTTTGTCATGTGGCTAACAGTCCACTTATGTCAGGAATGAATTGCGAGACTTTTGACGCAGGCAAGAATCCCCCTTCCCTTTTCCACACCTATTTCTTACCTGAATATGACTATTTTTCTTTTCAATAGGAACACGTGGAATAAACGTTGTGCCATGTATTGGCTGCCCTCTTATCCTCCGTTGCAATGTTTTCTTTTGAAATCTGTAAGATAACAGTTTCCTGTTCAGTTATGCTACTTTGAATGCATGCTTTATGTTTGACTTTCTTCACTAATGCTTCTGTTCTGGGTTGTTTAATTTGATGTTTTAATATGTGATGTAAACTGCTTTGAGATTATTTTCCCTTAAAGATATAAAGAGGTATGTTGTTGTTGTTGTTGTTGTTGTTGATGATGATGATAATGTTATGCAGCTGAACACCCTAGCCTAGGGTTTCATGAACTGTGGCCCTCCAGATATTGTCCACCTCTAACTAACTCCCGTATGCCCCAGCCAGCAGGATCAATGGTTAGGTATGATGGGAGCTAGAATCCAACACCGTCTGAATGGCCACAGGTATCCCATCCCAACCCTAGCTCCACTCCACATCGAGGCCATTCCCCCCCCCCAAATTGCCCTCCAGCCAGTTACGTATATTTAGGACTTCATTACCTGCTTATAAATGGTAGGTTTGGAAATGC
Source organism: Podarcis filfolensis (assembly GCF_964270895.1). Classification (NCBI taxonomy): domain Eukaryota; kingdom Metazoa; phylum Chordata; class Lepidosauria; order Squamata; family Lacertidae; genus Podarcis; species Podarcis filfolensis. Next base: position 64,814,207 of record NC_139610.1, read on the forward strand.
TTGTTATTAAAGAAATAGCTTAGCTTCCCAAATGGAATCCTATGAATCAGTTGCCGTTTTAATATATCCCATCCTATCCAAATGGATCAGGCTGGGTTGTATTCTGAAACAATATGAAAAAGCTTCCTTGTCCCTCAAGGTCACGGACGGAACAGCTTTTACAGAGGCTTCACACATGCAAGTTCATCGGCTTATGGCTGCGATATCCAGTGTCGACTTGCCGTGTGCGAACGAGACCTTGCAGACACTACAGCCCACAGGAAACTTTAATTAGCCTCTCCAACACAATGATTTTCAACTGGAGTAAGTTCGTGTGTGTGGCTTCCAGTCTCCAGGGACTGGTTCATGCCTGTATATAATCGATCTTTGTACAGTTGGAGACTAGCAACAGAATGTGTGAATGCCATTGAAAAAATGTGATGTGTGGGCTGAGATGAAATTTGCATCTCTGATGTTATATATGTATATATATGACAGCCGATTAACACATGGAAGTCCTGGATGCTGCAGTTGGTGCCGTGGGGCTAGAATTTTCCCATTGCTGTGTTTCCCTGGGAAGATGTTTCCATATCTAAAGATACAGAGTTTGGCCACATTGGGAATACTGGACCTGCTTCTTGGTGCCACATTTTTAGGCGGGGGGGGGGGATTGGCAAACATCTGTGCCTGGCATAAGGTAAAGGTAAAGGGACCCCTGACCATTAGGTCCAGTCGCAGACGACTCTGGGTTTGCGGCGCTCAACTCACTTTACTGGCCAAGGGAGCCGGCGTACAGCTTCCGGATCATGTGGCCAGCATGACTAAGCCGCTTCTGGCGAACCAGAGCCGCACACGGAAATGCTGTTTACCTTCCCGCCGGAGCGGTACCTATTTATCTACTTGCACTTCATGCTTTTGAACTGCTAGGTTGGCAGGAGCAGGGACCGAGCAACGGGAGCTCACCCTGTCACGGGGATTCAAACCGCCGACCTTCTGATCGGCAAGTCCTAGGCTCTGTGGTTTAACCCACAGCACCACCTGCGTAGACAGCATCTTTATACTGTGTCAGGCCATTTCCCCATGTAGCTCAGCATTGTCTGACTTGCAGTGGCTCTCCGGGGTTTGGGGCAGAGGACAACCTCCAGCTCTATCTGGAGATGCCAGAGATTTAACAAAGGACCTTCGGCATGCGAAACAGATGTTCTGCCACTGAGCTATGGCCCTTTCCCTGCAAGTTCAGCATAACTTGCTTTGCTGATCACGGGGAACAGCAAGGCACTATGAGGAACTGAGCCTTATAAGAAGACCATTATAAGAAGCAGATTTCCACGGTCCCAGCCAAGTCCAAAACTACCTCCGTAGGAATATTGGAAGTTGCTTTTTGCTGAGTCAGATCACTAGACTTCCTCTTTGGCGATCACTCATAGCCGAGTAAGATTGTCTTCCATAAACAAGGTTTTAACAGTGAGTCCGTAAGTGACTGTGGAGGCCAATTCTAGATCCTTCCACGTCCTTCCACAGTGGGGACATAGGTTTCCGGGCAGGAGTTGATCATGGTGAGGGTTTGCCAAGCGTGCCTTCCTCTTAGCACGTTTCTCCCTTGCGTCCTGAGTTTGAGCGTCTTCAAAGCCCATGACACCCTTGGTAAAGGCTGTTCTCCGATTGGAGCGCTCACAGGCCAGTGTTTCCCAGTTGCCGGTGTTTATACTACATTTTTTTAGATTTGCCTTGAGAGAGTCTTTGAACCTCTTTTGTTGACCACTAGCATGACGCTTACCATTTTTAAGTTCAGAATAGAGTCGTTGCTTTGGAAGACGATAATCAATGCATCAGCATTGTCTACACCAGAGGTCGGCAAGGTTTACCTCACCTGGGCCGGTTCACTGCAATAGAGTTCCCTCCATGGGCCGGAGCAAGCGTGAGCACACACGCCCACGATTTCTGATGCTGTGGAAGTGAGTCCCCGCACTGCGCTGCGCCGGTTTAGCGCAGCACGCGGGGACTCACCGAGCGGGTGGCTTAGTTTGGGGGCGGCTCGGGGGCCGGTTAAATGACCCACATGGGCTGCTTGTGGCCCATTGGCCTTAGCTTCCCGACCCCTGGTCTACACACTGATGCTTCTGGATCTGCCATCCTTTGACACAGAGGCCCTAAGCTATGTAATTCCCACAGGAGTGCACCTGACATCTTCAGTACTGTATACAATTTTCAGCAAACGCTGAAGACACACTTCTTTAGCCTGGTCTTTCGACACCTGAGATGTGTGTTTTCAGGACCCACACGATTCCTGCAACGGCAGTTTGTTTAAGCTGTTTTAAATACTGAATTTTAAATGGTTGTAAAGCAAATGTGACGATGATGATGATGCTAAGGTATTATATCCAATATATGTTGTCCTCTGTCAAGCAGGTGGGGACTAAAGTGTGACCCTCCGTCGAACACCATATATGCTTCAGTACTTGGATGCTTCAAGGTAAGTTTAGTTCTTAAATGTTGAACTTCCTGGAACTTGTTGATGAAAGGGTGGAGAACCTGTTGCCCTCCAGGCTTTTGGACTACAACTCCCATCCTCCCTGCCAATTGTCCACTCTGGCGAAGGATTATGGGAGTTGGTGTCCATCAATGTTTGAAAGACCACAGGTTCTCCAACCCTGTGTGTGAATGGCTACAGTCCAAATGCATACACAAGACTTATCCATTGATATACCACAAGGAACCTTCTTTCCTTTTGAGGGCTCCATTTTCTCAGGGTTAATCTCTCAGGGTCCGGAACCAAATTGGGCAGGATTAGAGCCCAAAGTTGTCATAACTAGAAGGTGAATTTTGTGAAGTAGGCAGAGCTTTTGGACGAAGCTGGTGACCTTAAGAGCATCTAATGATGAGTATTTTATGGAAGAATGGATGTCTTTTTCATGTTACTTAAAGAAATATTATAGCATGATGAACTTGTGAGCGGAATTTGAGCAATGAGCAACAGAAGTAACAGAATTTCTGAATGTCGCTGCTTTTCTCTTTTTTAAATAATAATAATTTTTTAAAAAATAATAAAAAAATATTTTTTAAAAAATATTGATATTTCAAAATAAAGTGAAATAACAACACCCGGAACCAACATTACTTTCTTCCCACTCCTATCCTCCAAATACAGGTTCCTTATGGGGTGTTGTATTTTTTTTATTGCTTTTATGTGATCCAGTAAATATATATCTATATATTAAGTGGTTTAAAAACTTTCATAGATAAATAAATAAAATAGGCAGAGGGTTGCAGGTCCCCTTCCCTTGATGTATGTGATCGATGGAGAGGAGCTTCGGTTTTGAGTTGCTAATGTTTACTGTCCTGCATTGCTATCTGCAGGCTGAGTCTATAGGCACCAATCCAACTGAAGTTAACTCTGAACAAGACATGTTTAAACCTATGCAATATGCTTGTTGTGACTCTCTTTTTAGTTCCACTGTTTTCGATGGGGCTTGTTTAAATGAGCTGGGCTCAAACGGCTTTTACTTTCATTGTACTATGTATGTTTTTTTAAAGCTTTAAAGGTAAAGGTAAAGGGACCCCTGACCGTTAGGTCAAGTCGCGGACGACTCTGGGGTTGTGGCGCTCATCTCGCTTTATTGGCCAAGGGAGCCGGCGTACAGCTTCCGGGTCATGTGGCCAGCATGACTAAGCTGCTTCTGGCGAACCAGAGCAGCTCACGGAAACACCGTTTACCTTCCCACCGGAGCGGTACCTATTTATCTACTTGCCCTTCATGCTTTCGAACTGCTAGGTTGGCAGGAGCAGGGACCGAGCAAGGGGAGCTCCCCCCGTCGCGGGGATTCGAACCGCCAACCTTCTGATTGGCAAGTCCTAGGCTCTGTGGTTTAACCCACAGCGCCACCCGCGTCCCCCTTTTTTTAAGCTTTACCACACTGCAATAGATTCTGAAATAGGCATATTTTATAGTCGGAATAAAGCATTGATGCTAATGGCGTCAAGGTGATGCTCCACCAGATTTGCAGAATTCAAAATGTGGGGGTTTTTTTATCAGCAAAGCATTTGAGCTCTTTTAATGGAGAGATGAAGACCTCCTGGCTGTAGCCATGTACAGAGTTGACATCAGCAACATCTTCCACCCACCTTTTGGGGCTGGTTGGGGGCAGAAATAAGTGTCATGGCACCAACCTCTAGACTGGATTATCCATTCGTATTAGAGGCTTCAGTTGGATGGATATGAAAATGTGTCAGGATCAAAACCCTTCCTCCCTTTTGCAGCCAGATGGATGGGGTATAATTAATAAATTATAATAATAATTATTATTGACCATCAGTGGCTTATCATTGCCATTGATCTGAGTAAGTGATGCTCAGATGCCAGTGACCCTGTAGCTTGTGTCTGCTGCATTGCTATTCTTGGTGATGTCCACGCAGGAATGGGATTTTGTGTCATGTTGGTTCTCCAAGGACTCAGCTACATTGGCAAAGAAAAAGCGCTTTACATGTGTTGTATATGCATTATAGCACTGTGGCACCTGATGGCGCTGTGGAGTTCCATTTTTGCCAACCCGATTTCTCATACAAAGTTTACAACATGTTTCACTGAAACGCTTCTTTGACGTGTCTAGAGATCCAGCCCAAGAAACAGCAAAATACAATAAAATAAGGCTCCCTTACAAAGAGATTGTCTCTGTGTAAATGGGTGTCAGGGATGAGCCAGCTCCAAGCGAATGTTTGCAGCCAATTGCAGAAAGCAGCCAGGAACAGAGAGGCTTAGATGTTAGTCAGGTAGGGGAGAGCCGGCAGCTGCAGACTTCGGCTCTTCCTGACCTTGATGGGCTGGCTGATAAGGCAGTAGCTGAGAGCAGGCTAGAACACAGCCAAAGCTCGCAGGAAGCACAAATAGGCACAAATAGACTCAGCCTCTCAGACCAGGAAGAGGTTGGAGCTGATCCACTAAGTCCGAAGAGTCAGCAAATGGGAGGGCTGCTAGATAGGAAGCAAAACAAGAGCCGTAAGTTCAATATCTTCTGTCATGGCCGGAAGGAGTCTTCAGAAGGGTCATCTTGAGTAATGATGCTGGAGGCTTTGTCAGAGCCGTCTGGAGCTATCCTTTTTGTTTTTGCAATAAATCCTCCTTTTTAATTGCCTACGCTTACTTTGTTATCAAGCTGGACTCCTGACAATGGGTGATTAATAGGGAGTTAAACCACTTTTTGTCTCTAAGCATCTCCAAACTTACCTGGTGGAACCAGACACCCCAATCTTGAACCGTCAGTTTGAAGATGTGCAAAGCACTGCTATTCAGGTGGTTAGACAATCCCTTCAAGTGCAGGGGCAGTGAAATATCACTTCCCAGCAGAATCTAACATCAAAACACTTACTTATTGAGGACAATTTCTGTCACACCACCATGTAATCTGCTTTTAGGGCCAGGGCTGTTTCCTAGAAGGTATGAAAGAAGAAGTAAAAGTGCTCCTGAGCAGGTGCAGAATGCATTTCCCTACACCAATGAATAACGGATACATTAGGGATTTGGGCAAAGGGCTTCTAGATGAGAAGTTGAAATTTCCAGGCAAATTTGAGCCAGCATTTCCCTTTCAAAGCTTTATACGATAATGGATAAATTCTTCAAAGGAAAGGTTAGAGAGGCCATGAGGTTGTGTGAGCGCTGCACTTCTTTGAACTTCTGCATTTTGCCTGATCAAAAAAGAGCATCCAGCCATAGCCCTCAGGCCCTTTAAATTGCAGGCTGCAAAAGAGTAGTCTGTTGTCATGGTTACGTGGTCAAGAGGCTGACTTTGGTCATGCAAGACTCCTTGTCAGGTATTGGCTTGGACACTGAGCGAGACAGAAGAGTGGGCACCGGGAAGAAGGGGGGGTTGGAGACCGACTTAGGGATCAGTGATCTGGGGGAGCCTGTTACAGCCAGGAGACGAGAGTCAGAGGCAGGAGAAGCTGTTGGAGAGTGAATTAGAGGTGCAGGAGGAGAGGTCAGACTGGCGCAGAGTATAGGGCTTCCTAACCTCTTCCTCCTTCTGCTCCTAGCTCTCCTGCTCCACTGCCTCCCAGGACCAGGCGAGAGGGAGAAGCAGAAATTGGTTACATGCAGGGGGAGTCTTTGCCTGCTTGCGTGCAACTCGGGTGGAGGAGATACAGAAGCTGAGGTCAGCGGAGCAGGACCTCTCTCTTGTGTCTACTGCCTCATTGGGTTCACGCCTAGGAGCAGCTGAGAGACATAGGGCCGATAGACGTGCCTTTTCCTCACTTGGAAGTGTGCTTTCCATTTCTGCCTAGTATGCACTGGTAGCCCTTAGGACACAGAGGGCAGGGGATGGAGGTGAAATCCAACCCAGCTTGTATTGAGTCTGGAAGCCAGGTTCTTGGTTGGGTATGCAGAGTAATCTCTGCATAAGTCCAGTCTGTCCCAATCTGGTATAGTTGAGGAAAGGGTTTCAAGGCACAGAACCGCACAGAATTGTAGAGTTGGAAAGTACCCTGAGGAGCATCTAATCCAGCCTCGGCCCAGTATACCTGAAGGAGCGTCTCCACCTCCATTATTCTGCCCAGACACTGAGGTCCAGCGCCGAGGGCCTTCTGGCAGTTCCTTCGCTGCGAGAAGCCAAGTTTCAGGGAACCAGGCAGAGGGCCTTCTCGGTAGTGGCACCCGCCCTGTGGAACGCCCTCCCACCAGATGTCAAAGAGCAAAACAACTACCAGACTTTCAGAAGACATCTGAAGGCAGCCTTGTTCAGGGAAGTTTTTAATGTTTAATAGGTTATTGTATTTTAATATGCTGTTGGAAGCCGCCAGAGTGGGCGGGGTATATAAAAAAAAATCCCTCTGCAGTGCAAGAGGGGTGCAAGAGAAATGGGGTACTGCCCCACCAACCTCACTTTGCTCTCAGCCTGCTCCCTTCATCTGCTTTGCTTTCTACTTAAAACTGGTTCAGGGTGTGGCATAGCACAGCATCCATTTCCCCCTTGGATTCAGTTTGCCTTTGCAGAAGAGGGAGGAGGATGGGGACAAAACCAGATTTGGTTAGCTTTGCCTGGTATTATCTCTGGCGCCATCTGCTGGTGTGCTCCCTGCCTTCTGCCCTACCATACTCAATGGGCACCAGCTACCCCTGTGAAGAACTTAGTGCAGTCTAGAGATATGCCCACACCTGATCTCAACAAGAGGATTTGGGAACCTTTCCTGCCTTCTGCAATCTGCTCCAGAGTTTCATCAGAGCAGAATAAACCTGTTCTAGGATCTGCTCCTCACTTTCAAGAGCAAAGCAGCCAGAGCCTGGACATACCCCAAATGCGTCATTGTGGCCCACATTCATCCAGCCAGCCAATGGCCTGCAAATTGCTCAGCCCTCTGCACGACTGCTGTTGCTTCGGAGCACTTCAGCGGTTAATACTACCCGCGTGGGCTCGTTTGTCAAATGGAATATTTTGGAATATTTACAATTAAGATGAAAGCTTGATCTGTGGCTCGGTGCTGCCAAGTGAGCTCTGCCATCGACGCTAATCCGTAGTAATCCCGCGTAATAGCTGGCTGTTGCCTTGGCCTGATTCTCTTGACAGCTGATCTGACATGAGACATAGGCGAGCAGGTCTGGTGGACCTGAAGGGTGTCTTTCCGTCGCAAAACCACTTTGCACGGCCTTGTTTCTCTGCAGCAGTGGGTGTGCCTTGCCTACAGTGCTCCTCGCTGGCTGCTCGCCTGGTTGCTGCTAAGTATCGGGGCTGCAGCATAACCATGCTGTGTGTCAAAATAAGCAATCGTTTTTAAAATGGGTTCTGAGGGGACGCGGTAGGGGATCACCATGTCCCCCTGTCGTAGGCAAACCAGCCTCTTCACTTGGGCTAATGTGTTATAGGGCTACTTTCTGTGTGCAGTCAAATCACAGAATCATAGAACTGTAGAGCTGGAAGGGACCCAAGGGTCATCTAGTATAATAAAAATAAAAATAAAATAAAAATAAAAATAATTTATTATTTGTACCCCGCCCATCTGGCTGGGTTTCCCCAGCCACTCTGGGCGGCTTCCAACAAAGATTAAAAATACATTAAAATGTCACACATTAAAAACTTTGCTGAACAATGCTGCCTTCAGATGTCTTCTAAATGTCAGGTAGTTGTTTATCTCTTTGACATCTGATGGGAGGGCGTTCTCGCCACTACCGAAAAGGCCCTCTGCCTGGTTCCCTGTAGCTTTGCTTCTTGCAATGAGGCAACCGCCAGAAGACCCTCGGTGCTGGACCTCAGCGTCTGGGCCGAACAATGTGGGTGGAGACGCTCCTTCAGGTATACTGGGCCGAGGCCATTTAGGGCGTTAAAGGTCAACACCAACACTTTGAATTGTGCTCGGAAACATAGTCTAACCCCCTGCAATGCAGGAATCTCAACTAAGGCATCCATGACAGATAGCCATCCAACCTCTGCTTAAAAGCCCCCAAGGAAGGAGATTCCAGCACCTCTCGTGGGAGTCCATTCCACTATCGAACTGCTCTTTCTGTCAAATAGTTCTTCCTGAGGTTTAGTCAGAATCTCCTTTCTCGTGACTTGAAGCCATGGGTTCGGGTCCTAGCCTCGGGGGCAGGAGAAAACAAGGGTAGGGCCACCAATGTTACATGTTGTAGAGATTTTCCTCAGCATCCACAGGCTGCTGTCCACTGAAATTTGATTTAAGAGAAGCATTCTATTGTAGTCATATGTTGCTGTATGTGTGTCCCCCTGGCAGTTTCTCTGGTTTGCAAACGAGCCCAAATGCTCAAAAAGACAGGTGACAGGTTTAAAATGATGGGTGACAGCCCTTTTTCATTGTTCCACAGCTGTGCCTTGAGACAATCCAACCTTTACCTACTGAATTGACGCTTAGTTGAACATCATCTCTTTGAATTTTCCACGGGGGCAGGATCAGATTTTCGCACGGCATGGCTGCAGAACAACGAAGAAAGCTCTCAAACCCTATGGAATTAATTGGTACACAATACAATCAAAATATGGGTCAAGCAAAATTGTGGATGAGCCCTTGGTTTGGGATTTGATACTAAAACTGCTTTCTAGGTCTTTGATGTTGATTCCGAGCAGTATTTTTGTGCCCTCTGGTGCTCATTGGTTGTAAGTGCACAAGCTATACAGTTAAACATGCACATTTTAGACCAGTCCTAGTGTGTTTCCATGGAAAGTAGGTCCCTTTCACTAATTGCCTCACAATATATCTTTGTGTGTGTGCAATCATGATGATTTTTGCTCATGATGATACTAGGATGGTCACGCTCTCAACACTGTTTGCACCTCCAGAAATTTGGGCCTGTCACACTGCTTCCTATCCCATAATGTCCTCTCAAATCATTCAGTGTCTTGTACCACAAATGGTTTATACCACCCCCCCCCAGCTTTTGTTGTGCTATAGATCCGCTGGACAGTAATAGTGTGGCAGTACTGGGAAAGCATAACAGAACAAACTAAAGCAGGATGAATCCACCCAGGAGTGCCAGCTTGGCCCCTCGACCATGGGTGCCTGGAGCCATGGGTGCCATGCAGTGTGCATGGCCCTGGCACCGAAATTTGTGGGTGCCCAGCCCCTTCATGGGGAATTTTCTGTGTACTTGGGCACCCAGGACCCTGGGAAGTTGGCACCCATGAATCTACCACCAATACACTAATATTGTGTCAATAACATTTTTTTTGCAGAATACACCCATAACAAAACGCCATTCTGGAAGAACCCTAAGTTGGATTTACTTCCAAGTAAAAACGCACATAATTTTTGTTCTATTATGGGTTTATCCACCAGTGCCCTCCACCTCAATTAGATTTCCCAGCTTTTCGCTGCTGAGAAATAGACCTGGCTCCAATTCACAGGTGTGTTATTTGTGTAAAATTGCACAGAAATAATTTAAAGTGATTGTCAAATACGTGCACTTAGAATTTATTTATTTATCTATCATCTATCTATCTATCTATCTATCTATCTATTTATTTAGCGTTACCTGACATTTTCAGAAGGTAAAATTAAAATTCTGTACCACTTCAGACTGCTGGTTGGGGTTAACACCTCCATTAAAAGACAGCAGCAAAAATCCCTGCACGCAGAAAGCTAGATTTCAGGGACTGGGGTTTTAGTCTAGCCTCCTCCCTGACATACTAAATTTCTGTGCACAGGGAATTGTTTTTGTGGACAAGGAGTCACTTGTGTCCCTCCCTCCCTCCCTCCCTTCCCTGTAGTCTAAAGAAACATAATCCAGACACAGCTTAACTACCTTATTCATTCATTTAATTTGTTGTTTTATTTATTAAATTGGTATACCGCGCTTCATGCAAACACAACATAAAAATACAAAATGAAAACACGAAATACATAATAAAACGAAAGCAAAACAAAGCAGTAACTCCTGGATGCACATTTAAAAGGCCATGGGTTGTTGAATTAATATTTTTTGACTGGCACCTGAAGATATGTAATGAAGGTACCAGATGAGCTTCCCTAGAGAGAGCATTCCGCAAGCAAGGAGCCGCCACAGAAAAGGCCCTACCCTCCGGACCTCTTGAGGATGAGGCACACGAAGAAGGGCCTCAAATAATGATCTCAGGGTCTGGGTCGGTTTATATGGGGAAATATGTCTTCGACATATTGCTGTCCTGAGCCGTTTTAAGGCCTTATAGATCAAAACCAGCACTTTGAACTGGGCCTGGAAACTAACAGGCGGCCAGTGCAGTTGGGCCAGGGTCGGTGTAATATGCTCAAAAACCACCTTGCCCCCCGTGAGCAACCTGGCCGCTTGTGAGACCTGTGGCGATTTGTTGCGATTAGACCTCAACTGCGTTGCCAAGGCAACATGGGACTAGGCCGCAGGAGAGATGCTTTTCAGTGGCAACTAACATGGCCAGAGAATTGCATTGCAACCAGGCACCGTAGTCTGAAAGCTGCATTCTGGGCCCGTAGGAAGCTCCAAGTCAACGCTTCCTTGACTGAAATTGTGTGCGCGCATGCACACCTTGCCATGTTGCAGGCATCTGTGTGGCCTACTGATTTGAGAGCTGAAATGCCCTTCTCAGTTTTCCCTCTTTCGCCACTCACCCATGCGACCCTTCTCTCTGCCTCAGTGCTCTGGGAGACGGGCCTGAGGGGGGCCAAGCCATTAACTGAACTTGGCCCCCGCATAGCCCCCCCAAGAACTGGTGGTGCGCCATTTTTAGCTTTTTGCGCGCCCCACCCCAGCCTGAACGCACAGAGCTCATGGCAGAGAGCGAAGGAGAGAGAGAGGCACCTTCAAGGCTCCAGTCGGGTAGACGGCAGGGCCAAAGCCTTGCATGTGAGCTCGCCCCACAACGAAGGTTGAGGTTGCACGATGGTCTACCCCATAGGTCTACCCTATAGGCGTAGGTGGCTTTCCCCCGGTGACTGTGCAGCCGCCGCTATCCCAGGGGATCTGTAGGGACTTCGTGCATTGCAACGCAAAACTTGTGTTGAAGAGTGCCATGAACCCCTCAAAGCGGGTGAAGATGGAGGAAAATGCACAGCCCTGCTTTATAACGTGCAAAAGTTAAAATATTGAAGCAGGTTAAAATGTCCTCCGCTTTCTAAATGTCTGGGTAGGAATGTTTTTAACAGGCGCCGAGAAGGGTATGAGCTTGATCTCTATAAGCGGAGAGTTCCCAAGTGCAGCTGCTGCAACACTAAACAACTTTGTTGTTGTTGTTTAGTTGTTTAGTCGTGTCCGACTCTTCATGACCCCATGGACCAGAGCATGCCAGACACTCCTGTTTTCCACTGCCTCCCGCAGTTTGGTCAAACTCATGCTGGTCGCTTCGAGAACACTGTCCAATCATCTCATCCTCTGTCGTCCCCTTCTCCTTGTGCCCTCCATCTTTCCCAACATCAGGGTCTTTTCCAGGGAGTCTTCTCTTCTCATGAGGTGGCCAAAGTATTGGAGCCTCACTGTCCTTCCAGTGAGCACTCAGGGCTGATTTCCTTTAGAATGGAGAGGTTTGATTTTCTTGCAGTCCATGGGACTCTCAGGAGTCTCCTCCAGCACCATAATTCAAAAGCATCAATTGTTCGGCCTTCTTTATGGTCCAGCTCTCACTTCCATACATCACTACTGGGAAAACAACTTAAGTTCTAACAAATGCAGGACAGTTGTTACATATGTGTGCCAACCCCCCCCCCTTCAAAGTAATTTTGAGTGGGCATGTGTGAGATAAGGCAATCTCGTCATAGCTGTCAACGTTTTCCTTTTTTTAAGGGAAATTCCCTTATTCTGAATAGGATTCCTTGCAAGAAAAGGGAAAAGTTGACAGCTAATTATCTCGTAGGTTTGGAGTAAGTTATCTCCCTTTTTTAAAAAAAAATGCCTGTGGCAGCCATTTTGTGCTGCTACCCACCACACTCTTATCAATATATGAGTACCGACGCTTCGGGTTTTTTGCCCGCGAAACACACAAAAAGCAAAATAACTACTGGCTGTAAGAAACAAAATTCCAGAATGTCGCAATAGATTGCAGTGTGGGAGGTGTCCCCCCCCCGGCTTCATCCCAAAGCGCTGCTGTTGCTGCTGTGACATTTTAAAGGATTTGTAGGAAGGAGGAGGAAATCAGACAGGCCTGGTTGAGGCCGAGCAGTGACAATGGAGGGATGTGGGGGACCTTTGATCTGCCCCATGTTGCTCCTATCATCAGCATGGGATGAAGCCACAGAAGAGCTTCTGGGCTGCGTCTAGAACTGAAACGGTGCCATCAGATTTTCATTTTTTTAAAAATGTGACCGTTTGGGGAAGACCCCACTTTTCATTCGCAGGATGAAATAGGCAATATATTTTTTTCCGCTTGCAAATGTTTGGTTCCTTCTAGCGTGGTTTGCAGAAGGAAGCCAAGTTTTGCTAAGCATGATTTGTCTGCCAGAAAGGAAGGCAAGTTTCATGGTCATTTGTTTACACCAAACGTTGAACAACCACAGATGTGGGGGAAACTCGTTGAAAAAGGCCCATGAGCAGAAGGGGCAGAGGAAATGAATCTAACGGGGAAGGCAATTTTTTGTTTTGGTACTAATGAACTCTGTGCCTTTATGCAGTCTGGCCATGTCTACTGACAAAGTGCTCTTCTTTTGACCATCTTCAATGCGATAACATTTATTTAAGTTGCCCCTTAGAGGGCAGAATTTTTTGAGAATTATTGAACACAGAACAAAAGGGCATGACGTTGCATTTCTGCCTTCTGGGAGGTACTTATGGGGATTACCACATTTAATCTCCCAGAGTTCAGGAATATTTTGCATTCAAGATCTTGGAATATTTACTCCTAGGTGTGTGTGTGTGTGTGTGTGTGTGTGTGTGTGTGTGTGAAGCAGAGGCTTGCACAAAATCAAGTCTTCATGCATCAGGGCCTTGGGTTGCAACAACCTTATATGTGTGCCAGGGAAGTAGCTGTGTCTTTCTTACCTCTACACAAAGGTGAATTTCGACTAGTTGAAGCAGTCAGTGAGCTGGTTTGCAAAAGCTCACAAGAGTTTTGCTTCTTTTGGTTACAGCTCATGGTTAGTGAAAAGAGAGTTTCGCCACAAATCCCAGTTTAGATGGCATTCTAAGCCAAACTTTGATTTAGCTCAGCACATCACATCAGTTAAAGTAACTGGGGAGGCTGGCTGTGAGCATCTCTACGGGTGTCTGCATGTTCATGCATTCTCGCTAAGCCAAGATTTAGTGTGTCTTGTGAACCAGGCCAATATGTAGCAGGCAGTAAGCACTGGGTTTTGCATTTGTTAACTTGGCCTCAGTTTTCTGAAATCTTAATATCTAACTCCAGTGTTTTTTTTCTGAGGGTACGCAAAGGTACGAATACCCCTAAACATTTTGTGAATCTTTGTAATTTGTCCATTTACTGTATTTATTTTTCCCGATTTGAACTATAAAACGGTGGTTTTCTTGAGTCAAATTTTTTTTAGAGTAATTTTTTTTTTAGAGTAAACATTTTTTAAAGAAAAAAAGCACTGTCTCCCTCCCTCTTTATTCATGCTTTTGGGAAGAAAATGAACAACAGTAGTATCTGGTGTGAAACGATGCTATGAATATTAATTTAGTCAGGATATAGCTGAGGAATGTTTGAAACCAGTTAAGAAGTTGATGAGTGTTTTTTTTGGGGGGGGTTACATGTGCTGAAAATGGTCACAATGGAAAGAATAGAAAGTGGCGCATATCCCAAAGCAGCAAGCTTGGAAGAGGTGGCTAAATTGCTGCAGGCTTCAGGGATGGCACTTAGCGCTTGCTGCAAGTAAAATCCATCCTAGGCAGAGATTTCTTTGCAAGGAAGCTAGAAGCGTAGAGAAATTGACTTTTGTCCCTGCTGACATGTCTCCTGGTACTCGAGTGACAGATTCCATTAACTTTATTAATGAATTCATTGGCTTCGAGGATTGGGGTAGACGAAACTGGAGGAAAGTGGTTTTCCAGGATGACTTGCATCTTGCTTATTCGACATCAAGCGTGAAAATCGCACTGAGAACTCAAAACTCTGTGCTCATCATAAAGCATGCCAATCAACAAAAAAAGGTGCATATAGAAAATGTAGCAATAAACAGCCTCGGCTAGCGTGTTCTCTCATTATTATTTTTGCAGAATATTGACATTTCTGGCAGGGAGCTGTGTGGGAACAGAAGGAAATAATAGATGATGACTAAGGGGAAGGGAATGTAACTAGAGACTGAAAAATGCGATTAGATGCAGATCAGGCCAAAAAAACCCCAAACCTTTCTGCTTATTATGCAAATTTGCAATCAATTGCAATTTGTGTGAAATGTGCATTGAGTACCATACATGAGTTTCATTAGTGCATCTTCCAAGGAACCATAACCTGAGGTCATAAGGCCCGCCTCTCAGGATTTCATGAGCCTCGTATACAATTTGGCTAGGAAGAAGGGGGGGATGTGGGTGCACCCCCCAACACTTCAGTTCACGCTTTACTCTGCTTATGTGCTTCTCATGTGACATCTCACCAGACATTTTGGGGGGCTATGGGAAGACTGGAAAGAGTTGTTCCTGTTTTAAGGATGTGTTATGTACTGAAGTTCTCACCCTGGGCCAGCAGGGAGATACTGTAGATAGTTGTGCAAATAAGGGATCGAAAGTGACATTCAGTGATTGGATAGTTACAGAAAATGGTTACTGTTGCGTTGTACTGGAGCTCTATATAAGCAGGCTGGCTGAACCCTTCAGTTCAGTTCAGTTCTGTTCTGGCCTGTGAATAAACAAGAGCTGTTTGAAGAATCGCTGTGTTGTCTGATATGTTCACCCACAACTTAACAGGATGGGTGGCAGAAAAGCAATTGTCCATCTTCCTCTTTACCTAGGTAGAATAACAATTAGCCTTTTGAAAACTGTGAAGTTATGGTGGCACCCGAAGGTGCGACAGTAGGTGTGTCCAGGCATAAAACAGACTAAGCTCCCTGTTGCTCCTGGGAGGAAACGCAGGTTTAAAATGGGATTAATAGTAATTTGCAAGTTGGGCGAAGAATGTCACCATCTTGAGTATATAAAGAGCACTGTATATCTTCTCGCTGAGGTAAGAAAAGGCCACAAGTTCTCACATTTGACATGTTTCATTTCTGTTCTCTTTGTTCCTGTCAGGCATGGATGGGAAGAAATGCAGCGTATGGATGTTCTTACCTCTTGTGTTGACACTGTTTACCTCAGCAGGACTGTGGATTGTGTAAGTGACCTTTGTGGATCTTTTATGGTTTCTGGGTGGAATAATTTTCTTTGGAGCGACATTAGTCAAGGGGTCTTGGCATGCTTCAGGATGAACAGTTCTTTCCTGGAAGAGCATTGTTCTGTCATTCTGCTGAACAACTTGCCTTCTTCCAGTAACCAGCCCTGACACCTCACCCTTCATTTAGGTAAAGGTAAAGGGACCCCTGACCATTAGGTCCAGTCATGAATGACTCTGGGGTTGTGGCGCTCATCTCGCTTTATTGGCCGAGGGAGCCGGTGTACAGCTTCCAGGTCATGTGGCCAGCATGACTAAGCCGCTTCTGGCGAACCAGATCAACGGACGGAAAAGCCGTTTACCTTCCCGCCAGAGCGGTACCTATTTATCTACTTGCACTTTTATGTGCTTTTGAACTGCTAGATTGGCAGGATCTGGGACTGAGCAACGGGAGCTCACCCCGTTGCGGGGATTCGAACCGCGGACCTTTTGATCGGCAAGCCCTAGGCTCAGTGGTTTAACCCATAGCGCCACCCACGTCCCTTTTACCCCTCATTTAGAATTGTCTAAATGTCTTCCTTCCTATTTTGGCAGGTATTTTATAGCAGTAGAAGACAACAACATTATTCCACTAAATGTGCTGGACAGGTAATATATATATATATATATATTTAATCTTACTTTCTAATGACACAGTCCATTATGCTTCACAGTATCAAATCGTCAGGGTGCGTTTCAGCACATGAATTCAAAGCAGTGCTGGGAGCCCTATTCTGCTGACCCCTTCAGAGAAGCAGAATTAGTTTCCCTGGAATGCATCATATAATCCTTTTAGCTGACTTTACACAGCGATGCTCTCGGCTAATAGCCTAGGGCAGTGATGGCCAAACTTGGCCCTCCAGCTGTTTTGGGACTACAACTCCCATCATCCCTAGCTAACAGGACCAGTGGTCAGGGATGATGGGAACTGTAGTCCCAAAACAGCTGGAGGGCCAAGTTTGGCCATCACTGGCCTAGGGTTTTATCCGCCAAACAGCAATGTAAATAGAAGAAATGAGTGGAAACAGTGCAGAGTTCCTTATGAATTGAAAGTTACTCTGCTTGATTTGGCAGTCTACTAATACCACCTTCCTTTTCTTGCAATCTACTACTAGCACGTTTTCTTTTTTAAAAGCAAGAGTAGGTAAGGAGCCAAGCTAAGCAGTTGGCTCCTTACCTCTCTCGCCCTGACCTAGCCACTGTGATCCACGCGACGGTCACCTCCAGACTGGATTATTGTAACTCGCTCTACGTGGGGCTGCCCTTGAGACTGACCCAGAAACTCCAGCGGGTGCAGAATGCCGCAGCGAGACACCTTACGGGGTCTTCGCTGCGAGATCACATTCATCTGGTGCTATACCAGCTGCACTGGCTCCCGGTGGAGTACAGGATTAGGTTTAAGGTGCTGGTTTTAACCTTCAAAGCCCTATACGGCCTAGGGCCCTCGTACCTACGGGACCGCCTCTCCTGGTATGCCCCACAGAGAAACTTACGGTCTTCAAATAAAAGCATCTTGAAGGTCCCAGGCCTCAGAGAGGTTAGGCTGGCCTCAACTAGAGCCAGGGCTTTTTCAGCTGCGGCTCCAACCTGGTGGAACGCTCTGTCACAAGAGACAAGGGCCCTGCAGGACTTGACATCTTTCCGCAGGGCCTGCAAGACAGAGCTGTTCCACCAGGCCTTTGGTCAGGGCGCAGCCTGACTCCCCCCTTTGGCAATCTTTACAAAACTTTAGTTTATGGTTGCCATCAATTTTGATTTTAATTAATTTTTATAATGTTTTTATAATGTTGCACTGTTTTAGTGTTGTTAGCCGCCCTGAGCCTGGCTTTGGCCGGGGAGGGCGGGATATAAATAAAATTTATTATTATTATTATTATTAGGTCAGGCTTGAATGAGCCACCTTTTGCTTTTTTTAAAACCAGAGCTCAGAAGTCCACCAGCTGCAGCCTGTTGCAAAACCGTGGTGCAGACGATGGAGCCAGTCTTGGTTACCTACTGCACCCAATGAACCCTGCATTGGCCTGAATTAGTGCCTCCCATTAAAATGACAGCTAAAGCAGAACAGCAGAAGCCCCTGCCCAGATGGGGGAAGCAGGAGACAACCTTGCCACATCCCCTTCCTAGGTAGCATCCAGGCGAGGGCCAGCAAGGAAAGCCCCATTCCATCCATGACCACAACAGCCTTTCTCACCCTTCCCTGCTGGCTGTCCCTTGTGCTGCTGCTGCCTGCAGCTTTAGTCACAGTTGAGACAACTGTCCAAAGCAGCCTGTTGTCAGGGCCGGCCCAAAACATTTTGGCACCTGAGGCAGATCCCAAAATGGCACCCCTCTCACGTCAGGGAAGAAGAGGTGAGGGAAGATCTACATCAAGAACAAGGGGGGAAAGAAAGATTGGCTTTAGGTTCTGCTGCCCCTGTGGATTCTGCTGCCTGAGGCAGTTGTCTTACCTTGCCTCTTGGATGGGCCGGCCCTGAATAAAGATCTACATTGGGATCTGCTGTCCCTGTGGATTCTGTCACCTGAGGCAGTTGTCTCACCTTGCCTTTTGGTTGGGCCGGCCCTGAATAAAGATCTACATTGGGATCTGCTGTCCCTGTGGATTCTTCCGCCTGAGGTAGTAGCCTCACCTTGCCTCATGGATTGGTCAGCCCTGCCTGGCGTTGCCCAGTAGCAACCAAGGCATCAAATGGAGGACCGCTAGCATTGCTGCTACTGGCTGTCACAAGCTCTGCACCCAGATTGTTGCTCCACCACCACCGGTGCCCTTTTAAATTTGGCAAATGGTTTGGTGTTGCAAACACATATACACACCCATTAGGTAGAGGGAGTCTGTCACTGCAGGCAGGTCTAATTCAGGGATCAGGAACCAGCAGCCCTCCCAATGTGGTTGGGCTATATACAGGGGTCAGCAAACTTTTCCAGCAGGGGGCTGGTCCACTGTCCCTCAGACCTTGTGGGGGGCCAGACTATATTTTGGGGGAGGAAATGAACTAATTCCTATGCCCCACAAATAACCCAGAGATGCATTTTAAATAAAAGGACACATTCTACTAATGCAAAAACACGCTGATTCCTGAACCGTCTGCGGGCCGGATTTAGAAGGCGATTGGGCTGGATCCGGCCCCAAGGCCTTAGTTTGCCCACCCATAGGCTATAACTTCCATCATCCCTGACTATTAGCAAGGCTGGCTGGTGATGATGGAATTGGAGTCCAACCATTGGAGAGCCACACAGGTTCTCCATTCCTGTTCTAAACTAAATCACATTCTGTAACATTCAGTAACCAGCCCTGCAGTTCTGACTTGTGTATGATTCATTTCTCTTTTTCGTCCCTTAGGAAGGAAGGTCCCCAAAAGCCTCCTTATATAAGGTAATGAAGTCACTTTCCATCCTTTATCTCTCTCCATGTCTTCCCCCCCCAAAAAATAAGGCCCATTTTTAAACCAGTGGACCATTTTACTGATTTATGCATCTCTGTTGCAGGCTTAGTTGAATTACAATGATGCGCATTATATTTTTGAAGTATTGCAGGTGACGCCCCTCCTGCAAGCTGTGTGTTTAGCCAAGTCATGAACATGGCAGCATTTCTAGGTAGGCGTTGCATGGAGAATGTCTGGCTTCTTCTTTTATTTTTTTGTCTCTTCTAATTTGTGTTAGCGAATCACCAGGTTCAGTTCAGTAAATGTTGTCAAGGCGAGGCCCAGTAATCTGCTGCTATTATGGCTTAGTTCTCACTGAGGAGGGTGTTTGGGCTGGACAACTTGAGACTTAAGGTCATGTGGGGGACTCCTCCTTCATAAAAAGAATTGAAATCTTTCAACACAGAAGATTAGAATGTCAGGGAGAAGGCTAGACTAAGTCCCTTCTTCCTGACATGCTGGATTTCTGCATGCAGGGTGTTTTTTTTAATGGAGGAGCAACCAATTGTAGGAAACCCTACCTAATCTCAAGTTATTTAGCTCAGATGCAGGTTTTAGGCTTGGCATCAGCATCTAAAATCTTTGGGCATGGCCCACCAGCTCTGACACCTACCTGGGTGTGGGGTTTACCTAGCAGCAGAGCAGAGCTGGCTGCCATTTTAAATTTCCCACAATGCCCTGGAGCAACATTACACTGTGTTGTTAATTAAAATTTCAGGCAGTTTGCAGCACTGCTATCTGCCACTGTCAGTAAACCTGGGAAGGGCAGTGTGCCCATTGTGGGAATGATAATATTCTTGGGGGCCAACCCAACATCACTTAGCCACGTCCCCTCAAAGCTGCCGCAACATATTTACTGCCTCTGAGAACTAGGCCTGTAAAACAGGGGTGGCAAACCCATGGCCTGCAGGCATGATCCAGACCCGCAAGAGGTTTTGTGGCTCTTGAGACACACACCCCTCTAAGTTTGTCATTTTTAATTTGTAGTGCTATGATGCCGAATGATTTTTTTTTTTGTAGCATTAAAGCCCCTCCAAAAATGTCCATTTATTTTAAAAACATTTTTTACAGACTGCTCCAGTAGGTTCTCAGATGCGATACTGCAATGCCGAAAGATTTTTTTGTGGCCTCCCAAGGCCACTCAAAATTTGTTCATTAAAAAAAGTCTGTTTTTTTTTAAAAATGGCAATTCTTGCAGATTTCCTTCTGCAATTCTATGATGCCAAATATTTTTGTGACCCACCCATAAGACCTACCAAAATTTGTAACAACAACAACAACAAAAACATAACAACAACAACAACATTTGTTTTCCCATACTTCTACATTTTGGCCATTGCTCACTTTGACATGTAGCCCTCAGAGCCCGCAGCCCAAAAAAGGTTATCTGCCCCTACTATAAAATAACATATGCAAAGTTTGTGTAAAATATCCAGATAGTGAAACATTATAGTCGCCATATATTTTTGCTTGTTTGTTTTTAATCATCTCATTTTTCAGGCAATATTTGTTTTTATTTGCATGACACTTGATATCAGTTTCTAATGCTTTAAATCCTGCATGTGTGTGAGCACAGCAATAATGTGATTATGCATATAATAATGGTGATAATGTTTGTTATATAACGTTTGCAACCCTTCTTTTAATTGATGGTCAGTATTTCTTTGCTAGGGTTAGGAACTGAGCTGTAGTAGCTCTATAGCAGGCTTATAAATCTACGCTCACCTGGTTACCTGGGATGTGTAAGAATGGCCTGTAGGCCATTGGTTATGCCAGTTAGGGCTGATGGGAGCTGTGGTCCAAAATATCTAGAAGGCTGCCCATTGGCTACCTCCAGTCTACATATATACAAGGAAGACTCTTCTGACAAAAGTTTATGGTATGCTGTTTCAAATATAGGGTGACCAGATCCAAAGGAGTGCAGGGCACCTATGTGTAGAAGAAGGGAGTTTGGCAGGTATGTAAACTGGAGCTACCAAAATTCCTTTTCCTACACCACTCTTAAAAGTACCAAAGGCCTGGCTGCCTTTGCTTCTGGGTCATCCTTTGTAGGCAAGATTCAAGCACAGTGGAGATGGTTAATGGGAGAGAGGTTTCCAGGGTCCTATCAGGTCTTAATTGTTCCGGGTGGCGTTGCTTTTGACTGACCAAGAAAATAACTTAGGAGGGAGGCTCTTGCAAGTCCGCTGCCCCAGAATTAAAAGAGGGCAGATCCTTTTGCACTTCTCAAGTTCCATAGCCAGGCTGTGGTGGGTGCATTTGTAAACCTGTCTGGCAGACCTGTTTGGACCTAGAATTATATTGACGTTTGGAGTCATAATTGCGCATGAGTGTCACGTTCTCGTTCCTCATTTCAGCGCTTGTCGTGGCTGTCCTTCGGTTTATTCAGCTAAAACCAAAAGTTTTGAATCCCTGGCTCAATGTGAGCGGCCTGGTGGCATTGTGCTTGGCCTCCTTCGGAATGACTTTGCTGGGCAATTTCCAGGTATTGTGTGTGTTCGGTCTCTCTCTCTCTCTCTCTCTCTCTCTCTCTCTCTCTCTCTCTCTCTCTCTCATCTTCCCCAATAACTGACTCTCTCCCTAAGCCACGCCCCTCACCAGCACCTCTTTGCACCTTCCGTGAGCGTTTTTTGGCTGGAATGTGTCTGTGGTCTCTTGATAATACCTCTTACTTGCCTGGATGAAGGATAGAGAAAGGTGTGAGCGTACAAACTAGCCTGTGCTACAAAGGTATCCTTTATATCCATTGCTCTGCTGCTTTTATCTGTCTCCTCCCGCCACTGACATTTGGCCTCCAGAAGGGCACCCAGAAGGAAATGTGGCCCTCGACTGAAAAATCTTCCCTACCTCTTGTCTGTCCTGAATGGGAGTGACTCTCCAAGTCCCACGTTGAGGTTTTTCCCATCACCTGCCATTTTCAACTAGACAAGTCAGGGGTTGAACCTGGTATATTCTGCATGCAAAAGATGTGCCCTGCCCCAGAGATCTGTGCCTGGCATATACGGGCGTCTTTTTAATGTTTCTAGACCACCCTTCTGTTGTCACATTCCAAGTGGAATCGAAGCACATGCAATCGCATGTTGCAGTTGATATGTACAAGCAAAAAAATTAATCAGAGGCCAACCAGAGAATATTGAGAAGCAAAGCAGCTTGTAAGCTTGATCTTTATTGATCTGTTGCCACAGGGGGCTCCCCTCACCCGCAGGAGAGAGGAGGAACCCAGAACAATGGCGCGCAAGGCCTTATATGGACTTTTGAAATTGCCACCCTGTAGATCAAGACCACCCCCAGAAACATCATACATACATCACAGAAGGGGTGTAACCTAAGACCACCCCTCAGATACATCATACCTACATCACAGAAAAGGTGGTCTAAAACAGAAATTTGAATGTTGTTTTTCTCCTGCCGTTGTTTATTTCCTGTCTGGCAGGTTACTTGATTGGATTGCCTGGGGTGCTGGGCCAGTTTTTTGTAATGATAAATACTTAGTTCCTGGGCCAGGTCACAGGCTCACACCCTATTCAAACACAGACATACCCTTAAGACAGGATTTGTGAAGGAAAAGACAATGGGGAGGCTTTTCCATTTGACCTTGCAGAGAAAACACCTGGTCAGCCTGGGAGTCAAAATGGCTCCATGGCAGCTTTCCTGTGCAGCTTCAGACATGTGGCCTATATATCTATGTACGTGTTTGCTTGGTACATTTATGAACCTTTATTATATACATAAGACCTTCATTTATTTATTTCAACGTACTACATCCCCATAATCCCTCACTGTGCAGGCTGGCGCTGATGGGAGTTAAGATTCTAACAACATCTTGGAAACCTGCCAGTTCTCCATCTATACAGAATACTTCGGCCGGATTCAGCTATTTGTTTCGGCCACGAGCCATTAGGAAGTTTACAAATGTGGTGATTCAAATAGTTTACAAATTAAAACATATGTCAAATTAAAACAGAACCCAAAATGTGAAACTTTGTTAAGTTCACATGGGCCACTCTGGGCAGCTGCCAACAGAATATACAAGAACACAACAGAACACCGCATGTTAAAAGCTTCCAGATGCAGGACTGCCTTCAGATTTAATCTGTCCCCCATCAGATAATCTTCCCTTTCACACTATGCGATCACCAGGCTCATTGCTGCTTTTTCTTGTAACAAACGATGGTCTGTTTGTTTGTTAATGATTAAACAGTGAAACAGCCATGTTTTGTCAGTGTGCCTGAATTAAGGCATTGTCTCATTAGTTTCTAGTTCAATAGCCTGTTAATAATAATCTACAGTAAATGTCTAGAACAGAGTTATTCTATTATGATAGGGGAAGGAGTATTTGTGCTGGAAGAACCTCTAAACCCCAAACCCTACTGACCTCATACTGACCAGGATGGAGGGTGGGAAGGAGAAAGTTGCAGAGGAAATTAGTATGCCAGCTATAAGGCTGGAATATTTTCGCCTCCTTTTTCTCTCTCTCTCTCTGTGTCAGAGGAACAAGCATTCTGGGTTCAGTAGCTCTGAAAACCTCCCCACTTCTGCCCCATCACACCCCTTATTGCCATTGTGGCTGTTGGAGCACTGACAACAGAGCAGCAAGGGTGGCAAAAGTTTCCGTCTCACATTTAAGACAGGTCAAGGACAGGACTCCTTCACCGCCTGCAGACCTCCTTCTCTGTGGGTGAAGGGAGAGATCTCCTGTATCCCATGGCTTCTGGGGTGTGTTCTCGAGGATTATAGCACTGTGCCCTAAACAACAGTAATGTCCTTTCTTCTGTGGCTTCCTTCTTTTTTACCATACTCTTAAATGACTCATCTTCCCCACCTGGCAATATATATATATATATATATATATATATATATATATATATAGACACGGGTGGCGCTGTGGGTAAAACCTCAGTGCCTAGGACTTGCTGATCGTATGGTTGGCGGTTCGAATCCCCACGGCGGGGTGAGCTCCCGTCGTTCGGTCCCAGCTCCTGCCCACCTAGCAGTTTGAAAGCACCCCTAAGTGCAAGTAGATAAATAGGTACCGCTCTGGCGGGAAGGTAAATGGCGTTTCCGTGTGCTGCGCTGGTGCTGGCTCACCAGAGCAGCTTCATCACGCTGGCCACGTGACCCGGAAGTGTCTTCGGACAGCACTGGCTCCCGGCCTCTTAAGTGAGATGAGCGCACAACCCTAGAGTCGGACACGACTGGCCCGTACGGGCAGGGGTACCTTTACCTTTACCATATATATATATATAATTTATACATTTCACTGATTTTACAATCATTTTTACATTTCAAAACTTGACTTCCTTCCCCCACTTTCCTTAAATTTATTTTTAACATATTCTGCATATCCAAATTAACTTCATTTGTTCATTTATTCATCTTCTTTAAATATGTACTCTTACGAAACTGCAGGTTGTTACAATAATCCTGCCAGTGTTTTTATCTGTTTACAATTTATCCATGAGTATTCCATAAACCATTTCCATTCTTTTGTAAAAAGTTTGTTATCTTGATTTCTTATTCTTCCAGTAAGTTTCACCCTTTCTGCATATTCCATAAAATTTTGTATCTATTCTTCCTTTGCTGCGACTTCTTCTTCTTTCCATTTTTGGGAAAGTAGCATTCTTGCTGCTATAGTCATATACACGAATAAGTTTCTATACATTTTAGGTAGTTCTGTCCCTATAATTCCCAAGATTTTGCCTCTGACAAAATCTCAGTGCACCTTTGCCCATCGTGTGCTGCTCTTCTTCAGCACCCTAAAGAAGAGTGCATTGCATGTGCTTTCAGCATGCAGGGCAGAGTGGATCCCTCCCTGCTTTAAAAGGATCTCCTGCCTAGCTTCATCTGGCCACCAGATGGTACTTTCTGTAAGTTCAGTATTCCCAGACAGCTGCTTCTCTGTCAAGCTGTCTCCATCCTTTTGAGTTTCATGTTTCTCAACTCCCTCCTTGTCTCGTGTAGAAACGTAGAATCGTAGATCCGAAAGATGCATGAAGGTCACCTAACCTTCAGCCCTTCTCATAGAGCTAGGCCCTTCATCCTGATATCCCAGCACCCCTGAAATGATGGTGTGCTGCAGGAGAGAATCCTGTCTTTTGTGTGCCTAGCAAGATCATCAGCCATCAAGCACACCACATTACAAGCCGCCTTTGAAATGCCGTCGGATTTTTGCATGCTCTGCAGCTTGATGGGAGAAGGGCAAGACCTATCAAGCCCACACAGCTAGTGGCTCAGTTCTCCTGGATTCTGTCCAAGGTGCCTGCAGGTCACGGAATAAATGTAAGCCGTGTTTTCGTGGGCCAAAATCTGATGCCCGCAAAAGCCCGGCTTAGGTGTCGCTTAATGTCAGGGCCCAGGCTGCTCCAGGCAGATGAGATGATTTATTTGGCAGATGTGAGGTAGGGAATGATACATCCATAAAAGGAAACTGTGCATTTATAAGAGAACAGGGCATTTGTGCTGAGGTGTGCAGGATTTACTACCACTTGCGTAAGAACCCGCCGTTCCTATAAATCCCAAACCCACCTACTGTCATAAAGAAAGTACATTTCATGTAGAATTATTCTTCTAAGTGGATTAATAGCAACAGGAGGCCCGTAGGTCATGTTAAACTTGCCACTCCCTGCAACCTGTTATTGGTGCCAGCCAGGACTGGGATACGGGAGAGGATGTGGAACAGCACATCCTCTGTTCCCCAAGGAATCCTGGGTGCTGTTCAGGGTGCTGAGAATTGTAGCTCTGTGAGGAGTGAACTATAGTTCACAGGATTCTTTAGGAGGGTGCTTTAAACTACGGTTACCAGATTTTTTAGAATGAATGCGGGGACACTTTTTTTTTTTTAAGCCGAGTAGCAACCGGGAGTCAGTAGTGAGGATGGTGAGGCAAAAGACCCTGGGCTCAAGCACATATGCATGTTGTATAAAGGTGCAAAGCCCTTCTTTTGCACCCTGTGAAACATAAATGCTCTGAGTTTTAAAAAAACTGGGCAATGGCGCACTGCCCGCCCATGACTCCTGAGCCTCCCAATCTCCTTCCCTCTTTCCCCCTTTGTTTTGACTGATCAGGGGAGGCTTGGGAGTTTCCCAGTTTTTTAAAAAATGCGCATTTATGTTTCACAGGGTGCAAAAGAAGGGCTTTGCACCTTGCCTGGCAGAAAAACCATGCACCTTGCGCCCTCCTGGGCAACGCCCGCCCACCTGCGACTCCCGAGCCTCCCCCGATCTGTCAAAACAAAGGAGGAAGGGGGCAGGAGATCTGTACCACCGGATGTCCCTGGTTCCCCCTCAGCAGTGGCGGCAGCAGTGAGCAGCTCCTGAAGCCAGCCAGAGCCAACTGTGCTACCAGGCTGGCTCTGGGCTGCCGAGGCTGCCGCTGCCACATTTCCCAGGGACAGATTTGCAAATCTGGGGACATTTCAGGGACGGAATTTGTCCAGGGACAGATTTGCAAATCCGGGGACTGTCCCTGGAAACTGGGGACATCTGGTACCCCTACTTTAAACGCCTTAGTTGTCTCTTCTGATCAGAAAGGGCAGAAATGTTTCCTCTTCTTTTCCAGCTCTTCCATCCTTCTTTACTCCAGGCACGTCTCGGGTGGTCAGATGCAAAAGACGACAGGGCTCCCGAACCTTTTAATAGCTGTACAGAAGAGAGAAGCTTGGCAGGTGTAACTTGCATGATAAGATAGGTAAAGGTAAAGGGACCCCTGACCATTAGGTCCAGTCATGACCGACTCTGGGGTTGCGGCGCTCATCTCGCTTTATTGGCCGAGGGAGCCGGCGTGGTCATGTGGCCAGCATGACTAAGCCACTTCTGGCGAACTAGAGCAGTGCACGGAAACACCGTTTACCTTCCCACTGGAGTGGTACCTATTTATCTACTTGCACTTTGACGTGCTTTCGAACTGCTAGGTTAGCAGGAGCTGGGACCGAGCAACGGGAGCTCACCCCATCACGGGGATTCATACCTCCGACCTTTTGACCAGCAAGTCCTAGGCTCTGTGGTTTAACCCACAGCGCCACCCACGTCCCCTGCATGATAAGATACACCTGCTGAAAGCCCCTCTTCTGCACAAATATTAAATGTGCAGGAACTCCATCTCCTTTTGCACCTGCCCACCTTAGACGTGCCTCTGAGCCATCAGCCTTGAAGGACTGAAGGGAAAGTAAAGTCATCCACACATCCAGGTATTCTCTCACACACGTTGAGTTCAGCAGTGGCAGTATGACCAGGTTTGCTCTGGGTCCTTAGCAGAACCATGTAAAGCAGAATCATCTGGAGGTTTGAGGGCAAGAGCCTTTTCTATCAATCACATCAAGGAAGGCCACCGGTTCTGTTGTCTTTGCAGCTTTCGAACGATGAAGAAATCCATAATGTGGGCACATCCTTGACCTTTGGTTTCGGCACCCTGGCCTGCTGGATTCAGTCTGCCCTAACGCTCAAAATAAACTTGAAGAATGAAGGAAGGAAAGCTGGGATCCCACGAGTCGTCTTGTCGGCAGCGATAACCCTCTGCGTCGTCCTTTGTATCCTTTAATTCTGCATATTTTCTCCAGGTGCCAACTTCTCATCTCAAAGGCGGAAAGTTCACGATCTGATAAATTAGAGTTTCCAGGCGATGAACTGTTTGCATGAGGCTGTAGTTTGCCATTGCAGTTATGAGTATCAGCACATGTACTGTGAAATCAAGTCTTAACATTAATCCCCAGAACTCATTCAAATTATGCATTTCTGAAACTATAAATTCCACTAAAATTAAAATTTTGATGCAGGCGGTTTTTGTGTGCCAAGCATGTAAGCTTGGGTTTTCAATGCAGTCCTGTGCCTTAAGTTGTGATACTGTACCGACATACCTGAAAGCAAGCCCTACTAAATACGATGGGGCTTACTTCTGGGCAGAAATGCATATAATTCTGCTCCTAGACTGAAATCATATACACCCTTAACTGAGAGTAAGTTCAGTTTATTTCTGAGTATGTATGGGATTGTACTGAGCAAGTCCCAAATTAGTCACCTGATGAAAAATGTGTTTTGACCAAGGGAAGATGCACAATATGAATACTCTGTGACCCTTTAGTAACTGCTGTGTTTTAAGAACATAACCTAAGAGTGTAAGAAGGCGGCTGTTGGATCAGATCAAAGGCTTATTGAGTCCAGCATCCCTCTCTTACAGATGCTTAAGGGAAGCTCTCAATTTCTTCAACTATACCAAGCCTACAGAAGCCTGATACTAATGGCTTGAAAGAACAGAGATACAATTCCCCTTAATCAGTGGTGACATTAGCAACATATGAACCGACACCTTATAGACTTAATTTTCTTTGGATAAATTCAGTGGTATTTAGAATGAGTTTACACAGAATATATTGGGATACTGACAATTATATGTGCATTAGGCTAATAAGAATATACACATTGGTATATGAATGTATGGTAAAGTATCAGTATTTTTTTCCTCTGTTACATTCTCACTCACTTTTTACTTTCTTTCTCTCTTTTTTCTAAATGCAATTCTCTTATTTATATATATATATTTTAAAAAACACTAAAGTGGTACCTCGGGTTACATACGCTTCAGGTTACATACGCTTCAGGTTACAGATTCCGCCAACCCAGAAATATTACCTCGGGTTAAGAACTTTGCTTCAGGATGAGAACAGAAATCGTGCTCTGGCGGCGCGGCAGCAGCAGGAGGCCCCATTAGCTAAAGTGGTGCTTCAGGTTTAGAACAGTTTCAGGTTAAGAACAGACCTCCAGAACGAATTAAGTTCTTAACCTGAGGTACCACTGTATACCAAGCTACAGAACTTGTGATGCATTGAGCCAAATTCATCCCACTGGACAGTTATTGGGTTTGCCAAGTTTGGGTAGAAGAGTTTGTGCTGTCAGTGAAGGGGTGGAGGGAAGCTTGATCGTGGCTACGTGGCCCTGCCCTTGAACTCTGTACACTGATTTGGGTCTTGTGGACAAAGGCTCCACAGATCTGCTTTCTTTACAAGACCTGATCCAGGCATGGGGCTGTGGGACAGTGAGCGTGGTCCTGCTTCTCTCTCCCACGTCTCGAGTGAGATTTCATTTGTGTATATATATATTTTTGTGTGCGCACAAAGTTACCATTTCCAGTACAGTTATTAGCAGGAATCATTTTGAGTGGAAATTATGTAGATTCTTTTGGTGCATAGCACAGAGATCTTGAACAGAATTTTGGAGGTGCAAAACCAGAGATCCGTATTAAATGGGTGCGGTTTTTTATGAACATGCCCTCACCGTCACATGCAAAATTAGCTTTCCTTTCTCATCTCTTATCTCCTTGTTTTGCATACACACAGCATTGGAAACTTGCCAGCCTTATTATCCCTTTTGCATGCTTTTCTTCCTGCTAATGCAGTTCTCAGAAGACAGAGGTAAGGTTCTAATAAAACAACAGCAGCAAGTTGAGTCTGGTAAAAAACAACAACCCACGTCATCTGAAATGTCCTTGCATAAGCCTTGCGAAAGTATGATGAACTCTTGATGGATCAGTGTGCCAGTGTAATAAAGTGGGTGTCTGCAAAGGGGGGGTATCTGTTTTAATACCAAATGGGGTGCATAGGAAGGGGAGAAAAACTTGGCCCCCTCCCCTACTTGGCTTCTTTCAGCTGTGAATTCCCCATAAATACCAAAATCGAAATGGGTTATGAAAAGGGCTAACCCTCCCCCATTACACCTTGTGAAGAATAAATGATGCAAAATAAGAGACATAATAATAATAATAATAATAATAATAATAATAATAATAATAATAGTAATAATAATATATTTATACCCCGCCCATCTGGCTGGGCTTCCCCAGCCACTCTGGGCGGCTTTCAAGCAAATATTAAAATACAGCAATACATCAAACATTAAAAGCCTCCCTAAACAGGGCTGCCTTCAGATGTCTTCTAAAAGTTTGGTAGTTGTTGTTCTCTTTGACATCTGGTGGGAGGGCAATCCAAGTTTAAGTTAAACAACTCACTGCATTCTACTTTTTTGGTGCAGAATTTGGGTTGCCTGGGTGCCGAATGTTTTATTCTTTAGCACGGCGTTGACACAGCCCTGCATGTAAGACAGGCTCATCCACGTTCTCTTGAGAGCCAGTGTGGTGTAGTGGTTAAGAGCAGTAGACTCGTAATCTGGGGAACCGGGTTCGCGTCTCCGCTCCTCCACATGCCGCTGCTGGGTGACCTTGGGCTAGTCACACTTCTTTGAAGTCTCTCAGCCCCACTCACCTCACAGAGTGTTTGTTGTTGGGGTGGAAGGGAAAGGAGAATGTTAGCCGCTTTGAGACTCCCTAGGGTAGTGATAAAGTGGGATATCAGATCCAAACTCTTCCTCTTCTCTTCTACCTGCGCTCGAGCGCCTCCTGCGCATTTTTCCTTGACGCCTCTCCAGATTTCATCTTGATGTCCCAGAAGTTCCACATGCACGCTGCGCGGATACAGTGGGGAATGGTGATGTGCTTCCTCTGCTACTTCGGCTCCTTTGCTGTGGAGTTCAGACACTACCGCTTCGAGATCATCTGCTCCGAGTACCAGGAGAACTTCCTCAGCTTTTCCGAAAGCCTCTCTGAAGCGTCTGAATACCAAACAGATCAGGTGTAACCCAGGCCACTCTCTCTTTCCTTTTGTCGTGGCGTTAGCTTCCTGTAGACACATGGATGAACCCCTGGTCCTATTCCTCCCCCTTTTCTTTTTTTTTAATACTTGTTCGTTTTCCATGCCTACAAGTTGCCAAAAAGTATTCCCCCCCCCAAACCCCACAGAACTAGGTATTTTAAGAGACATGGAACTGCCACCGCCCTCTGTGCCTCTTTCCCCCACTTCCTCATGATGTATTTTGCAACGCAATGTGCGATGCAACGTAATACCAGCATCTCCCAAGGCACCTCTCACCGTTGGCCGGCAGAAGTGGGTGAAGACGCTGTCACAGCCTATTCTGTGTCGTGTTGTGGGTTTTGCAAGGAAGAGGCAGCAAAGGGATGTGGGGGCCGCTTTAGGAGGTCTAGTCCCACCCTCAGGGTTCCTAGGAAAGGTGGGAGGCAGGAGTCTTCTAAATTCCTTGGTGCGGCTGCAATACAGTTCAGAACAAGATTGGCACCTTTGCTGCTATGGGCCTGGCTGTGCATCAGCTTCCCGTACTCCGCCCCCCCTAAATGCAAATTTTGAACTGCAGGA
Organism: Podarcis filfolensis; assembly: GCF_964270895.1. Taxonomy (NCBI): domain Eukaryota; kingdom Metazoa; phylum Chordata; class Lepidosauria; order Squamata; family Lacertidae; genus Podarcis; species Podarcis filfolensis. The sequence continues at coordinate 64,845,514 of NC_139610.1, forward strand.
AGGGCTCCCCGAAAAGGTAGCTGCCTCCCCTCACTCTCACCCCTAGTGCGCCAGGGGATTTGCTCCCAGTCTGTGCCAGTCCCTGCGATCTTGGGACTTCCTCCATTTCTAGATTTGTTGCTCGGTTGGGAAACATGGAAGCTGCAGCTTCTAGTGCAGGCATCCCCAACCTGCGGCCCTCCAGATGTTTTGGCCTACGACTCCCATGATCCCTAGGTAACAGGACCAGCGGTCAGGGATGGTGGGAATTGTAGTCCAAAACATCTGGAGGGCCGAAGGTTGGGGTGCCTGTTCCAGTGTCTGTCTACCTCCATTCCTTGCTTCCAGCTTCCCCCCACCCAGCCAATTGCAGCAAGCAGGTCTCTGAAGATGCCACACAGAGGATGAGGCATGGATCAGCTGTGTGCATGCGTGGAAGAAGACAAGAGCCACAGCTACTTAGGTCTCCAGCTTCAGATTTAACAGGTTACCCCCAAGCTGCAGCCTGCTATTGCATTACCTCCCTCCTTATTGCGTGGCACGAGTCTTTTGAAAGCAGAAGGGCCTTGCTGGAAGGGGGAAAGCTGGCAATCCTCAAAGCAGCCTAGTCTACTAACTAAAGCATCAGGGCGAAGGGGAGAGGGGAACCTCACATTCTTCTCCTGAAACTCAGGGGTTAAGGTTGCCACCTTTCCCCTAAACGTTAGGGCTTTTGTGGTTTTCTGAACCATGCCGAAATACTGGAGGTGACAATTTGCTGGCTCGGAGGAGGATGAATGAAGTTCACCCACGGACCATCTATATTTTGAAATAAACGCAGCCAACATTCCTTAGTTTTTTTCTCCTGCTGCTGATGGGCATGGGGTTTGGTTCAGGGCTTCCAAGTTAAATGATTGGACATGAATGCATGGTCAAAACATGGGAGACTATCCTATGATTGCATTGGGCCAAAGTCTGCTGTTGGACATGGACTATTTTGCTTTAAAAAAAATAATCCACTTCACTATATAAAGTACACAAACGTCTCAATAGATAGAAAGGTAGGTTTGGGGGAGGGTCTGTAAGAGGTGAAGCCAACACAAATGAGTTTTATACACGGCTTACAACAGCTGAGATGCACACAAATACACATAGCTAAAATAGGCTTCTGTTCAAATGTGTTTTACTGTAAATATTATGTGATGTTGTTTTTTTTAAAAAAGAAAATGTTTTACGTTGTATCATTTTATATTTTGAAATTTTATCGGAAGGAAAAATCTGTTTGTGAAAGGTTTTTCATTTTTGTTTTTCCTGATATGCAACCACTCGAGCTGAAATTCAAGCTTTTTTTTGGTGATATATTGTACATTTCTTAAAAGAATTTCTTATGGCACATTTCAATACAGCTGAGCAATGACTTAATTCCTGTACACTAAAACATGACCACTAAATAAATTTCTTTTATGGAGAGCGTTGAGTATTTATTACACATGTACGCACACTCAAGACTGAGTGTTAGATGGGGCAGGAAAGCAGGTTCTGCGGCTGCATGCATGGAGATGCTAATTTTTTTTTACTTCAGGTGAGGAACTTTTTCAGGCCAAAGACTGTGTTTCTTTCTGAGATACCACCTAGGGACCATATGCCAGTGGCGAGCAAGGCCAAAGGCAAAACCATAGGGGGATTATAATAAATTGATGTGATTGGACCTTGCACCCATGTACCTACAGGACTGCCTCTCCTGGTATGCCCCGCAGAGGACCTTAAGGTCCACAAATAACAACACTTTGGAGGTCCTGAGCCTCAAGGAGGTTAGATTGGTTTCAACTAGGGCCAGGGCCTTTTCAGTACTGGCCCCAACTTGGTGGAACGCTCTGTCACAAGAGGCTAGGGCCCTGCGAGACTTGACATTTTTTCGCAGGGCCTGCAAGACAGAGCTGTTCCGCCTGGCCTTTGGTTTGGACTCAGTCTGACCTTTATGTTTCCCTTCCCTTATGGTCTTGATTTATTGGCTATTTAAATCCCCCCCTTTCCCCCCTATTATGTTTTTACTGTGATTTTATTGTTGTTAACCACCCTGAGCCCGGCTCTGGTCAGGGAGGGCGGGGTATAAATAAGAATAAATAAATAATCCAAGTTTATGGTCACCATTATGTCTTGTGGTAGCGAGTTCCATAGTCTTAACAATGCACCGTGTGAAGAAGTGATTCTATAGGGCGAAGAGACTTCGAAGGAGAGGGACATAATTGCACAAGTATCTGCTTTCTAAAGCCATCATCCTAAACGTACTTCAGTGGAAAGAAATCCTCTTGACACGGGGTGACAAGCCCCTCTCTAGCCTTCATCCAAACACGCTTGAGGAGGGCGAGAGGCTGAACTGAGAGCCCAGGAAAAGTGGGGTGGCGGTAGCAAAGGAGGAGGGCGACCTAGAGAGTGTTCTGGGGGCCAAACTGAAAGGTCTGGAGGGCCACTTTTGGCCTCTGGAGCTGAGGTTTCCTACCCCTGTTGTACATCTAGGCAAGAGAGAGACATTATGAGAGTTTAATAATAATAATTGTACTCCGCCTATCTGGGTTGCGCCAGCCACATTCACTCTCAGCAAAAATGCTTAGGAGGGTATGAGGGGTGTGGCCTGGAGGGCCTTGTTTGGCCCTGCATCTCTTCACCTGTCTTGAATTTATTAGCCCTGACAAAATCTCCACATCAAAAAATGAAATGTGTCTCATCTCTTGCCCAAATTAAAAATACATTCTGTGCATTGGGCCCCAAACGGGATAGGATCATGTAAAATGTTTGGTGTGTCTGCCCGTGACTTGTAATTCACTAATACAGAACCAATCACCAAGCAGAAAGCACATTTTTGGGGGTGTTGTACAGAGAGAAGTTTCCATTTCTTCTCTGACCTCCATCTTTATTTCTATTTCACATAAGCAGCTTCTTCTTCCAACGATTTTTTATTCTGTAACTTCTCTGGAACACACACAGAGAATGAAACTTTGCTGGTTGCAAGAGTTTCATGCTGGTTTGGGTTTTTCTGTGCCAAGCTTTCCACATAACTTTTGTACAGCTCTGGTTAATATTTGTGACTTGTTTTGGGGAGATCTTACGTCTCCTTTATCAGAACTGTTCCTTTTACACGGAACTAGGTTTTTCCAGACAGCTTTGAATAATTTATTTTATAGATCATTCTGCTCCAAGGTGAGATTAAAAATAAAATAGCAAAGTCAAACATTTTTCTTTAATTTTTACGCAGACTAATTTTATGTTTGGATTTTTGTGGTTTTTATATCCTGGACACCATACTTATCTCTAGCAATATGCATCAAACACCACAGAAGCCCATTTCCTGGAACAGTCTTTTCTTGAAGTGAAAGGCCATCTAGAATTATGCAGTAAACTTTAAATGAAACTTTAAATGAAGAGGCTGGTGGAGTTTAGGTAGGGAGAGTTTAGTTGCAATTAAGATTAATCTTGCATATAACAGCCACTTTCCTGTAGATTTTTCATTCCCCAATATGTATTTCATGTTGATTTCACTTTGATATTTCTAAGCTCACATCTTTCATAAACTAAACTGGCATGCGCTGGACTTTGATATATTTAAAATAAAATCCAAACAAATTAATAGCCTCTCAGATTCTGTTCATCCTCTTGCCTATTCGGGGCAAATTAAGACTGTGTGGGACGCAGGTGGCGCTGTGGTCTAAACCACTCAGCCTCTTGGGCTTATTGATCAGAAGGTCAGTGATTCAAATCCCCACAACGGGGTGAGCTCCCGTTGCTTGGTTCCAGCTCCTGCCCTCCTAGCAGTTCAAAAGCATGTCAAAATGCAAGTAGATAAATAGGTACTGCTCCGGCGGGAAGGTAAACAGCATTTCCGTGCGCTGCTCTGGTTTCGCCAGAAGCAGCTTAGTCATGCTGGCCACATGACCCGGAAGCTGTCTGCGAACAAACGCCGGCTCCCTCGGCCTATAGAGCGAGATGAGCGCCGCAACCCCAGTGTTGTCTGCGACGGGACCTAACGGCCAGGGGTACATTTACCTTTACCTTAAGAACCTGACTACAACTCCCATCATCCCTGATTAGTGGCCATGCTGATGAGAGCTGAAGTCAAACAATACCTGGAGATCACCAGGTTCCCTGATCCCTCGTTTAGAGAGTGTCCCCCTTCATTTGTGTGCTTTGAAAGATTACCAGAGGTCAAATTTGCAACAGGTAAGCAGCTACCAACATGATACAGGCGCACGTCAAACACTAAAGACAAACTTTTATTTACCACAAGTGCGTGGGCGGAAGTGAAGCTAGTTCAGACAAGAGGGGCCATGGCTGCCGGTCTTCCATTTCAGCCACAGATTTGTTTAAAGACAACACATGCATTACAAGGCGACAATCACACGGACATTGAATAGATCTGCCGCAAAAGGGACGCTTTCCATCGCTACTCAAGGAAGAAGCTTTATTGCTCAAATGGTTGCACGTGGATTTCATCGGAAATATTTTGTTTCCCAGCATGCAAAGGTTGTGGCGAGAACTGGGATTCTTATGCAGCAGGGTGGATCACATATTCATGTGCACAGTTTCTAACAGCCCTTTTCAAATACCTGAAGAGGCCAAAGCCTTGTTCTGGGCTTCTGCATAGGGCAGGACTTTTCCATAGGACAAAGCCTGCCGCACCCCCTGGTCCTACAACATAATGTGAATGTAACTTGCTATACCTATGGCCACATCTACACAATACTATTAAAGGGGTATCATACCCCTTTAACAATCATACAGTGCTACAGTTCCCAGAATTGATTATCAATCCCCCTTTCCAAGAAATTCTGGGAATTGTCGCTTTGTGAGGTGATATGGGTTCTCCTGAAAACTCACAGCACCCTTAACAAACTGCACTTCTGATGGTTTTGGGTGGCAATGAGGAGCCACTACCAAGTTGTATCACAGTGTTTGAAATTTACAATGAGGATGTGGTCTGTTATATTCTGCATTCTGCCTATCTTAAGACATAAGTGTTCCAGGCCATCAGCCATCCAGGTCCTGGCCAGTCACAGAGCTGCTCAGTACTGGCCAAGACTGCTGCAAAATATGCCTTGAATGCCCTGGTTACAGTGCCTTGCGATAGTATTTACTTACAAGCAAGGAAGTAGTTGCTTGTGTGGAAAATGACACTGCTTTCTCTCAGCATTCGCCCTGTCTGGTGTGGATGAAGTTGTATCTCTTCCACACCGAACAGAAAGGGGAAGGAGCAGCCTTGTAGGCTGGAAACAGCTGTATGGCAAGGCACAGCTGAGCACTGAATTTGAGGTGATGCACACTCCTGTCTTGGAGACTCAAAAAAACATGCAGACGTTGAAAGGGGTCAGTGGGGTGAAACGTCGGGGGGGGGGGAGATGACATTTTGGGAATTCAACAGTCACAAAATGGTACAAGGGAGAAATGACTGGTGTGATTTGTGGCATCGACGTCACAGGTACTGTCCAATTGACTGCAGCCGCAATGCTCGAAACACTCAACCTATCAGTAGCTGAAGGGGAGAGATTGTGTTTGCCCAGCATCACAGTAAAGGGAAAATACAATCCTTCCCTCCCCCGCCAATCTATACATTAGCTATGCTAACGTCGTACAGATTTTCCAAAACACGCTGGGGCGGGGGTGGGCAAAATATTGCACCACCGTGGCACAGAAAGCTTCGCCTGGGAAGGCCTTCAAAAGTGTTTACAGCTTTTGGTCTGCAAGTCAGTTCACTTTGCATCCTCTCAGTACCTTATTTCCTCAGCGGATTAGTTAACTCTTAAGCAGAGCAGACAACGTGACCTTTGCATAGCAGGCTACATTCCAACATGCAAAAGTCGGGGCTTTTGTGTCTCTGCTCCCCGAATCTCTCCATCCTTCACTAGGACACAGTGGCGTAGCGTGGGTTGTCAGCACCCGGGGCAAGGCAAGTAATTTGCGCCCCCTAACCCGTGGATTTTAGCACTCGAGAGAGCTGCAAGTGCGAGCGCCCCCCCCAGATGTTGCACCTGGTGCGGTTGGCCCCCGCTGCACCCCCACGCTACGCCACTGCTAGGACAAGCAAGATTGGGGCACATTCCAGCTAGATAAACACACCAGAGGAGCAGAACCAGGAAGGGGCGTGGCCTGAGGAAGGGGCGTGGCCTGAGGAGAATCCCATGGGCGGGATAGAGAGGCCTGCATTTGGCCCTGATCCTGATGTTCCCCACCCCTACTTGTAAACCAAAAACAGGAGAACATAAAAAAAAACCTTAAAAGACTTGTTTATTATTTGCAGGAGAGAATGAAGCTAAGGGAATGTGTGTCTGAGGTAAACATGCTGGGCACAACCCACGGCAAGGATCTCCTACACAGGAGCCTCTGGAGATGAACGGCGGCTGCAAGTAAACTTAGGCAGCCCCCTTCGTCTCGAGAAGGCCTTCCATGGACAACATCCTCCTGGTGGTTTGCGTGACTTCCACGTGCAATTCCAAAGCTAGGATGTGCTGACAACCAGGGCTTTGCAGCCGCTGGGTCCAAGGTGTGCCTGCAACACCAGCAGATGTCTCAACCACACCGGGTTCAAATTCCTGTCGCTGGAAGGCCAAGGATCCCAATGCTCTCAATTCCAAAATTCATGTCACCAGCAATAAACTACCGTATTATAGTACAAGGAGGATTTTGGTCAGGTGTCGCTCCCGTATCATCCTTTCTTTCTTAACAGAAACACAGAAATTTGCTTCTTTAAGTGGAGGACGGCAAGAAGAGTTCGTTGAAAGAGGTTATGAGTCTATAATAAGATTTCTCATCGTCTGTTAGGCCCGCGTTGCCCGGCCGGACTACTATCGCCACGTGCATGTCGACTTCTTCTGCGGCATCTGCCTCTGAGGGGAAAAGAGCAAGAATAATCCATCAGAAGAGGATGAATCCAGATACACACAACCATCTTATTACTGCTCATATGCTGGAAGGAGGAAAGATGGATAAACCACTCTGGGAACTATAGCTGTGACAAGCACAGCTCCATAAGAGGAACAGGGACTTTCCTCGCAACTCACAGCGCCCCTTAATAAACTACAGTTCCCAAGATTCTCTGGGGGTAGTCATGACTGTTAAAATCAGTACAGTGGTACCTCGGGTTAAGTACTTAATTCGTTCCGGAGGTCCATTCTTAACCTGAAACTGTTCTTAACCTGAAGCACCACTTTAGCTAATGGGGCCTCCTGCTGCCACCGCACCGCTGGAGCACAATTTCTGTTCTTATCCTGAAGCAAAGTTCTTAACCTGAGGTAATATTTCTGGGTTAGCGGAGTCTGTAACCTGAAGCATATGTAACCCAAGGTACCACTGTATAATCGTGCTTGAAATGGATGCAGTTCACAGTGAACAGCTTCTGGGCAGACTTACGAGAAGATAAGGATCACAACAATCAAACTTGCTTTCTTACCCCGAGTGACATCCGTCAAGAACAGTATGTTGCTTGTGGAACACCCAATGCTTGCGGCGATCCTCTGGTAACTCTCGCCGTCCACTTTCGGGCCGATTTTGGTGTCAAAGTGGCCATCAAAGAGCTGGAAGATTTAGGAAGGACATTTTGTTTTTAAAGGAGAGGTTTAACGTTTCTCATGCTCTTCTTTCATTTTTGTATCAGTATCGTTTTTCTCGCTTGTTGGCTCGGTCTGTTCTTTAACGCAATGTTGCTTAGTTTAAGATGTTAAATTAGGCCAGCTTATTCGTACTGTTTTACGTTGTACGGACTGACATTTGCATTCACTGATGTTATTATATAGAATAGTTTCTAATGCGTCTTCTACTTATTTCATAAAAATTATACACTGCTCGATTGCAGAAAAAGCGGTTTCTTCCCCCAGTTTGCAAAATTTAACAGAAGTTAGAGTCCTGGTTAGATTGCGAAGACCCCTCTAGGCCCCGTTTACACGTGGAGCAGAATGTGGGGGTAAAAACAGCCTGTGCCACTTCATGCTGCGAGAGGATATGTGCCCTTGAAAAAAAAAGCTCTGATTTAGATTTCAGGATTTTTAAAAAATAGTATTTTGCATTTTGATTTCTGCACTCTGCTGATTTTTTTAAAAAAATACATTTATTTACATTTTACACATTCCTTTTTTATTATTTTTATTTTGACAAAGTAATAATCATAAATAAATAAGAGTAAAAATGTGCACCCCACCTCTGAGACGTTTCCATTGTAACTATCCAACCTCCCAAAATTTCAACACCTCTTGCGATGGTTCAACCCCTTTCCGTTTTAACAGTACAAGTTCTACAAACACCCTGATTTTTAATGCAAGTCAACCTTGTGTTCTTCAGTAAAATCGCAGAACACTCAGACGTTTCCAAAACTCTCAATGCAATAAAATTAAAATGCACAGCAGAGCGAAGCGTTCTTGTTCAGCCTGCTCCCCAATGTGCTTGTATTCCGCTTGGAAGTATATTTCATTTTTGTTACTAAATAAAGGAGCATGGAAGAAGGAGGAGATGGAAATTCCTTGATCTGCAGTGTGACGTGGAACACTCCAGTCTGCCGCTTAATTCCTTCACTGCATGTCTTCTCTGCTTTTGCCCATTTTATTGTCTCAAGGACACAGAATCACAGCATTGGAAGGGACCCTTTAGTTCAACCCCTGGCAAGGCAAGCTGTCTCCAACAGCGGAGGCAGAACATAAACCATCAAGGTTACTTGAAGGCCTTATCCTCCATCTTGTTAATGCAAACAGACACTCTGCGCCTGAGAGAAGCTGGAAGTGAGACTGTTTTAGGGCAGAAGAAGCTGGAAAGACAAAGAAAGGAGACAAACCTTTCAGCGTTGTGCCTACCTCGCAAATATCGCCTTCCGTAGAGTTCCCAAAAAAGAGCTTTTGCGCCTCAACACTCCCAGAGGAATAGATGTAAACTTTCATCCCTGCTTCTCTCCATTTCCTGACTGCTGGAACCACATCATCGAAGAACCTGTAATGGACGGGGAATGGCAATGCATGAGGCGGCAAAATATCTTGAAGAGACAACAGAAGTGCTTGCCTTATTTATGTGCAGAATTTGTTGGGCAGCCACATTCCACAAATGCGCAAGAAGACCTGATGCACCTTAGAATTACAGGAACAAAAACGTTCCGATAATAAACGGTCTCCCTCGGGAGGTGGTGGACTCTCCTTCCATGGAGGTTTTTAAGCAGAGGTTGGAGGGCCACCTGTTAGGGATGCTTTAGCTGAGATTCCTGGGTTGGACCAGATAATCGTCAGGGTCCTTTCCAACTCGACAATTCTATGGTTCTATGATTCTATGTGTGTCTCTAAATTATGAAGAGGTGTATACAGACACCCATCCCAACACTGGATGATAACAGCAACAAGAAGAATCCCATCCTAAAGTATGCTGCTGAAACGAAGAAATCAGGGATGGGGGAAGGACCAGGAATGGATGTGTGTCCATTCAGTCTTGATACTCAAAGATGCTCCACTCAGTTCTGATACCCCTAAACTCAGAATTAATTCATTCTAAGAGTCTGCATTTTGCACCTGGCTTCAGCAACCCCCCCCCACAAACGAACAGGAAGTTGATTCTGCAAAACTGAAGTCTAGCCAGTGCTAGGGTCAAAGCCCCATGTGTTCTGCTTTCATGTGCAGATAATAATAGTAATAATTTTTTATTTATACCCCACCCTTTCCGGTTCAAAAACCGGGCTCAGGGCGGCTAACAACAAATTTAAAACACTTAATTGTAAAAACAGCATAAAATACAGTATAAAAACATGAATAACAATAAAATTCAAAGTTCAGAAATCAATTTAGGGGAAATCCATCTAATAAGAATTAGATAATCACCAGGGCTAGCTGGCTGAATTGATCCTACTTGGGCCAGCGAGGAGGCCAGGGGAGAATTAGCTGTGGGGTCTCAGAGTGGGTAATCTTCATAAAAGAGGAGGGGGAGGGAAGAGAAGGGAAATAAAAGATCAGGCTGAATTCAAATTAAATGCCAGGCGGAATAGCTCTGTCTTACAGGCCCAATGGAAGGAGGTTAAATCCTGAAGGGCCCTAGTCTCATGGGACAGAGCATTCCACCAGGTCGGAGCCATCACTGAAAAGGCCCTGGTAGAGGATAGTCTGACTTCCTTAGGGCCCGGGACCTCTAAACTATGGTTATTCATGGACCTTAAGGTCCTCTGCGGGGCATACCAGGAGAGGTGGTCCCGTAAATACAAGAGCCCTAAGCCACAAAGGGCTTTAAATGTCAAGACCAGCACCTTGAACCTGACCCTATACTCCACCAGGAGCCAGTACAACTGGTAAAGCACTGGGTGAATATGCTCCCATGGCAGGGACCCCATGAGGAGCCTCACTTTCACATTCTGCACCCGCTGGAGTTTGTGGGACAGTTTCAAGGGCAGCCCCGAATAGAGCGAAATACAATAGATCCCCTCTAAATGTGTGCTTATGGTTGTTTGCAGGGCGGGAGCAATGGGGCAATAATGCACACTGGCCGCTCGTGTCATAAACGCTAGATACTCACTCTCCCTTCAGGCGGCCATTTTCGTATGCTGCCCTCCATATGTGGCCTTGGAGCTGCTTTAAGGCGGTTGTCTTCCTGTCTAAAGACATCTGCCAGTGGACGTTGTCTATGACGGCCTGGATGATGCGCTCCACCTCCTCCTCTCCATCCCTGGTCTCCAGCGGGATGGGCACCACTCCATCCATGTGGGCATCTTCTTCAGCCTTTGGGAAACGGTGAGAAAATGTTATCAGCAGTGATGGGGACTCCTACTTCAAAGAGCCCAGCTGGGTCAGATTCAGGGTCCATCTACTCCAGCATCCTGCTTGCTGCAGTATCAGCCAGAGGTCCTTTCCTGCTACCGATGTGCCGCGATTAACATAGGTACTCGTGACTTTGTCCTAGACCTGGTGTCCTGACTGCAGCAAGAGAAGACTAGAATACCTGTTGTGATGGGATGGTGAGCTGCTTGTGCGTAAAATCCTGATCCCTCAGAGTTTGGCTAAGTTCCCAAACCTCTGTCTGTGATGGAGCTCCTTAAGCATGGCTCCATCAATCGCTCGTTGTATCGGACAGTGGGCGTTTACGGAACTTCTTCCAGCATAAAAGCTCCTTAACGGAAACGCGTCTTCTGGACTCTCGGCGTGACAGTTTCCGCCGAGGAGTGGGTGTCCCTACGGGAGGTCCTGAAACCTCTCCACTGTTCTCGCTTGAAGTATCTCTGAGCCCTCCCTCCGACTCACTTTCCCTTGTAACTCCACTTCTCCCCCTGCTGGTCCCCTCCTCCGCTGAGTGGTCTCTCTCACCCTCCATGAGCCCTTTCACCTCCTTCGTCTCAGATGACAGTTCCCTGACATCCACCTCCCCTCTAGGGCCCCCTTCACCCCCTTCCCTCCCCTCCTCTGCGGGAGGCGAGGGAGCAAAACCCCTGAAGGAACCTCCCTCATCTTCCGAAGTTTCGAACACTTCCCTCCACCTTTTGCTGTTCCCGGTTTCCAAGTACTCCTCCTCCTCGGAGTCTGTACCCCCTTCCAACTCCGATTCCCTGAATCCCTCCAGTTCCTCCTCATCGTCGGTGGTGCCAAAGTACTCCCTCCGGAACCTCGCTACTGTCTGAGGTTTCCTGGGGAACCTTTGGTGGAACGTTTCGATCAAGACCTCGTCATGGACCTCCTCTGCCTTCACCCAGGTGTTTTCCGACTCCGGTTCCCCTTCCCACGCGACCAAATACTCCACCTGATTACCCTTCCACCTGGAGTCGATGATTTCCGCCACATAGTTGCGGCTTTCCCTTTCTTCTATGGCTGGCCCCCGTGTGGACACCCCTTCACCTTCCCCCCTGTATGGTGACAGTAATGACCTGTGGAATACTGGGTGCAGTTTCATGTGGTTCGGTAACCGGAGTCTGAAAGCCACTGGGTTGACCTGTTGGATGACCTCAAATGGTCCCAATCTTTTGGGTCTCAATTTCTTGCAACTCCCCTTGAACGGCAACCCTTGGGTTGATAGCCAGACCCGACTCCCCACCCTAATTGTTTCACCTTCCCTTCTGCTCTTGTCTGCCTGCCTCTTATATTCTTCTTTGGCCCTTTCTAAGTTGTGTTGGAGTTGACGATGGATCGCTTCCATTTCTTCTACAAAAAGTTCAGCGGCCGGAACACTCCATCTCTCTCCTCCTTCCCCTGGAAACGCCCTGGGGTGGCACCCATAATTAGCCAAAAAGGGGCTCATCCCTGTGGACACATTCTCTGCATTATTGTAAGCAAATTCCGCTAGTGCCAACTTTTCGACCCAATCGTTTTCTCTGTCATTGACATAACACCTCAGGTATTGTTGAAGGATACCGTTTGCCCTCTCCGCCTGCCCATTGGTCTCAGGGTGCCTGGCAGTCGAAAAGTTGACCTCTACGTGCAACAAGCTCATAAGCTTCCTCCAGAATCTGGACGTGAACTGTTTCCCTCTGTCGGAAACCAGCCTCAAGGGGGCGCCATGCAGCCTAAAAATATGTTCTACAAACAATTTTGCTGTCTCTTCCGCCGTGACTGCATGTGAGCAAGCTACAAAGTGACCCATCTTAGTTAACTGGTCTACTACGACTAGTATGGCGGTTTTCCCCTGGGATTTGGGCAGATCAGTCATAAAATCTATCGACACCGCCTCCCACGGTCGTTCTGGTGTGGGTAACGGTTCTAATAACCCCGCTGGTGCCCGCCTTTCTCCTTTGGCTCTCTGGCATTGGTCACACCTTCTCACATACTCCCGTACATCCTCCCTCACCTTGGGCCACCAAAACTCCCTGGTCACCAACCACATGGTCTTGTGTTGCCCAAAATGCCCCGCTGTGGGATTGTCGTGCAGCTGTTTGAGTACTCTCCCCCTCAATTCCCCTTCGGGTATATATAGCGCCCCTTTGTAATACAATGCCCCGTTTCTTTCTTCAAAACCTCCGGGGTCTTCTCCCTCTCTCCTTAAACCTCTGAGCTTCTCCTGGGCGTACTCATCATTTACCGTTCCCTCTACCAGTTCTCTTTGCCCCACCCAGGCCGCACCACACACCCAGTGGTCCTCTGGGATAATATGTCTCTCTTCTGGCGCTCCCTCCCCCTCCAAATATTCAGGTCTGCGAGAGAGAGCGTCCGCTCTGATGTTTTCTGGACCTGGCACATAGCAGATTTCAAAATGGAATTTGGAGAACTCCTGGGCCCATCTCACTTGTCGTTGGTTGAGCACTCGTGCCGTTCTCCAATACTCCAAATTCTTGTGGTCCGTACACACTTGCACCTTATGCTGTGCGCCAATTAGTAAGTGTCTCCATCTCCGGAACGCTTCGTGAATGGCGAGTAGTTCTCGGTCATATACCGTGTAATTCCTCTCTGATTTGTTCAGCTTACGCGAAAAGAAGGCACACGGTCTCCATTCCGACTTATTGCTCCCTGGCTGAAGCAGCACCGCCCCCACCGCCCGGTCTGAGGCATCAGTTTCCACTCTCATGGGTTTTTGTAAATCCACATGCAGGAGCTGTTCTTCCGAAGCGAATGCCTTTTTCAATTCCTCAAAAGCGTGCTCCGCCTCCGCCGTCCAAACGAATTTCTTCTTGCTGCTTAGACAGTCCGTGATGGGAGCCGTTAAGTGGGCAAAGTTCTTGATGAATTTACGGTAAAAGTTCCCAAACCCTAAGAACCTTTGCACATCTTTTTTCGTTTTCGGTGTCTTCCATTCCAGCACCGCCTGTACCTTGCCTGGATCCATGGCTAATCCCTTGTCTGATAAGCGATACCCCAGGAATTCCACCTCCTTGGCGTGGAACTGACACTTCTCCAATTTCACCCACAACTGGTTTGCTTGCAGCTGGCTCAGCACTTCCCTGACATCCTTTACATGCTGCTCCTCATTCTCTGAATATATCAGCACGTCATCGAGGAAGGCCACGCAATTCTTGTAGAGCAAAGGTCCCAGTACATGGTTCATGAGCGATTGAAAACAGGCGGAGCCTGCTTGTAATCCAAAGGGCATAACGAGATATTCGAAAGCCCCTAGGGGGGTGAACATCGTTGTCTTCCATTCATTCCCCTTCTTTATTCGTATCAGGTTGTACGCTCCTCTCAGGTCCAGTTTCGTGAATATCTTTCCCTTCCTCACCCTGGTCAAAATGTCATCAATCCTGGGCATGGGGAAAGTCACTGGTTCTGACACGGCATTTAGCCGCCGGTAGTCCACGATCAATCTCGGTTTATCCGTGTTTTTTTTGTCCACAAAAAACACTGGGCTGCCCCCCACCGCTCTGGACTCTCTGATGAAACCTCTCTTCAGGTTTTTGTCAATAAACTCCCTCAACTCCTGCATTTCCCTGTCTGACATGGCGTACAGCTTGCCCACGGGGAGCTGGGCCCCAGGGACCAGGTTAATTTGGCAGTCAAAGTCTCTATGCGGTGGTAGTTTATCTGCTTCCCTTTCGCTGAAGACCTTGCTCAGGTCAGCGTATTGTTTGGGCACCTTCCCCTTGTCCGCCACTTCCATCCCTGCTAGGGAGGCTTTTGCCCCTTCTGGCACCTTTCCCTCTTTGCAGTGTTCCAGGCAATGTGCTGACCCAAAGGAGACCACTCTCTGATGCCAGCCCACTAGCGGGTCATGCAACGCTAGCCAGCTCATTCCCAAAATGACTGGCGCCCCTCCCAGGGTGGCTACATTGAACGCTATCCTTTCAGTGTGCCTTGCCACCCTCATAACCATTGGGACAGTCTGTAGGCTAACTTCTCCCCCCAACAGCTCCCTCCCATCGATCGTGGTGACCTGCAGGGGGTTGCTTAAAGGGAGTGTCTGTATCTGGTGTTCAGCTGCAAACTCCTTGCTCATAAAATTACAGGAGCTGCCTGAGTCCAACAGCGCCTTGGTCTTTAGTGGGTATCCGTTTGCCAGCTCTAGCAGCACCTCTATTACTAGAGCTGGTCTTGGAGGTTCCGGAGTGGGCACTTTTACTGCTCCTTGGCCTGTCTGCAGTGCCCTGACAGTGGCAGACAGGCGTTGGCTTTTACTGGCTCCTGGACTTCCTCCTCCTTCCCCCCAACAGCTCCCGCCATCCCTTGCCATTCCTTTCTTTGCGGGCAGACTCTGGCAAAGTGACCTGGCTGCTGGCAGAGGTAACATTTCTTGGCGCTCTTTCCCTCCTTCTTCCTCCCTTCACTGGGATTTGAAACTGCGCGCGCGCTGTTCCAACTTCCATCGGCTCTCCGGGCGGGAAACTGGGTTCTGGAATCTCTGGAATGCGGAAATCCCTCCAACGCTCTCCTTTCCCCTCCCGCTTCTCCAAGGCTCTTGCCTCCTGGCGCGCTCCAATGGTCAGCGCTGATTTGGTCAGCTGGTCCATAGACTCCGCCCTGGGCGCCCGGGAAAGTTCGTCTTTCACCGCCGAAGAAAGCCCCTCTTCAAAGAGCATTTGAATGGGTTCCGCCGATAGGTCCCACCCCAATTTATGTATCAACATTGTAAACTCAGTCCAGTACTCACGAACCGATCGGCTCCCCTGTTTGCAAGCCATCAATTGTCTGCGCACCAGTCCCTGTTCAATCTCGCTGGAAAACATCAAATCCATGGCCCGAAAAAACTTCCTCGCGTCCTTCAGCATGTCACTATTCCCTGCCATCAGGGGCCGGACCCAGTCTCTCGCCCCCCCTTCGAGATGGCCAATCACAAACGCCACTCGCGATGCCTCATCGGGAAAGTCGTTAAACTGCAGTTCGAGAGCATACTGCATCTCTGTCCTAAAGGCTTGGTAGTTCCTGGGGTCCCCCCCAAACTTCTGCACCATTCCTGGCATCTTTCTTGCTAGTGTAGCGCCTTTTGCCTTTTCTGCATCCTGCGCCCTCCTTTCTTCTAGCCTCGCCGTTTGCATTGCTAGCTGGAGTTCCAAAACTCTGTACCTTTCTTCCAGAGTTGGACCTTCTCCAGCTCCTGCTGCTCCTCCGGCTCCGGCTGGGTTGCTCATGATGCCTCTCTGCACAAGCTGCTTTCAGGGACTGTCCGATTGCTGTGATGGGATGGTGAGCTGCTTGTGCGTAAAATCCTGATCCCTCAGAGTTTGGCTAAGTTCCCAAACCTCTGTCTGTGATGGAGCTCCTTAAGCATGGCTCCATCAATCGCTCGTTGTATCGGACAGTGGGCGTTTACGGAACTTCTTCCAGCATAAAAGCTCCTTAACGGAAACGCGTCTTCTGGACTCTCGGCGTGACAGTTTCCGCCGAGGAGTGGGTGTCCCTACGGGAGGTCCTGAAACCTCTCCACTGTTCTCGCTTGAAGTATCTCTGAGCCCTCCCTCCGACTCACTTTCCCTTGTAACTCCACTTCTCCCCCTGCTGGTCCCCTCCTCCGCTGAGTGGTCTCTCTCACCCTCCATGAGCCCTTTCACCTCCTTCGTCTCAGATGACAGTTCCCTGACACCTGTATACCTGAAGGAGCATCTCCACCCCCATCACTCAGCCCAGACACTGAGGTCCACCTTCAAAGGCCTTCTGGCGGTTTCCTCATTGCAAGACCTGAAGCTACAGGGAACCAGGCAGAGGGCCTTCTCGGTGGTGGCGCCCGCCCTGTGGAACACCCTCCCATCAGATGTCAAGGAGATAAAGGGAAACATAACTTTTAGAAGACATCTGAAGGCAGCCTTGTTTTGATGGTTGATGTTTTATTGCGTTTCTAATACTTTGTTTCGCCCAGAGTGGCTGGGGAAACCCAGTCAGATGGGCGGCATAAAAATAATAAAATCATTGTTATTAGAAGAAGAAGGAAAGGAAGGGATGGCAAACACGTTACCTGTTTTCTCAGAAGGCCGACGTCTTCTTGGCACTCCTCTTCCTCCCAGTGTGCACGAAGGTACTCTCGGATGTTATCCTTGATGTAGGAAAACAAAGTATCCTGGCGAGACAAAAAGCAAAATGAACACGAGGCAGAAATGTTTCCATCACTGTATTCCCACCCTTGCCTGTGGAAAATTTTCCATTTTTAGAGTGACCTCAGGCCTACTCGTGTTGTTAGCTCCCATAGGGCATTGACATGCGGAGCAGCGGTAGTCAACGTAGCGCCCTCCATCTGTGGCTGGACTCCAGCTCCTGTGGTGATGGATGATGGGAGTTGTAGTCCAACGACAGCTGGAGACCCCACGGGTGGGAGAACACTATTCTAAGGGGAAATGGGGATTAGGACTAAATGTAATTCTTGCAATACAGTGGTACCTTGGTTTACGAACTTAATCCGTTCCGGAAGTCCATTCTTAAACCAAAGCCGTTCTTAAACTGAGGTGCGCTTTCCCTAATGAGGCCTCCTGCCGCAGGTGCCCTTCCACCGTTCGGCTTCCGTTCGTAGACCGAGGTAAAGCTCGCCAACCGGAACACTACTTCTGGTTTTGCGGACTTCATATACTGAATAGTTCTTAAACCGGGCTGTTCTTAAACCGAGGTACCACTGTATAAAGTTATGAGCAGGCGTTGCCACGCTGCAATTCAACTGATATTTTTAACATTTAAAAATGACAAAGCACATTTGCTTCCCGTGCTCTTCCTCGCCCTATTAGTTCCAATTCCTGGTATTACAGAAGGGCATGTGAGTGCAAAGCCTTCAGCCTGCAACTGTTCAAGTGTGCCTTTTGGTTAAATGATTCGTTCGATGGAGAATTAGCCAAGAGTAGTAGCGGATGGGGGTGCTGGGGCAGCCCTCACTTGACCGCCTGACAGCGGAGGCCCTGCTGCTTCCTGGGAAGGAGAGGGGCAAAGTGGTGGGAAGACAGGTGTGGTGAAAATGCAATGGCAGGAGCGCTGGATTGATGCTGGCAGTGCATTTGCACCATGCTGACCCCTGTGGCGACCACACAGGGTCCCCGAATGTTTCACCGTCTATTGATCCCTGTGCCACCACTTTATTTCTCGCTGCCACCACCCAGCCCCTACCTGGGACAATACTGAGTCCAGTCAGGGTTAAATGGGAACATAAACTTCTGTTTATTTATTGCAGTTTAACAAGCGTGTGGTTTCATAACGGTATCGGTCAATTACGATCATGGGGTGCCTATCCAGACCTATAACTTCCACTACCTGCTCTCACTCACTAAACCACCTCTCAGATATTTATTTGTCTTCCTAGTTCCTAACTGTTCCTGACTCAGCTTATTTCGCTACCCTAACTCAACCTACCCACAGACTCTATCCCAATTCACTCCCACTCCAACCAACCACCCAACTCCCAATGAACTCCCCTCTTCGCCCCTCCCAGAGCTGGTTTTATAGTCCCTCTGGCTCCACCCCCTGGGTTCTGATTGGGTAACTTGTTTAACTATTTCACCTCCA
This sequence comes from Podarcis filfolensis, assembly GCF_964270895.1. Lineage (NCBI taxonomy): Eukaryota > Metazoa > Chordata > Lepidosauria > Squamata > Lacertidae > Podarcis > Podarcis filfolensis. The sequence continues at coordinate 64,863,798 of NC_139610.1, forward strand.
GCACTCTCATATGTTAACGTCACAACCCCCCCCCAACCCTCTCCTTCTCTGTAACCAGCAGTGACTCAGCTGTCAGGAAGCCAGGGGAGAATCACTGCCGCCTCCACTCCTTCTACTACTGGTCAAGAGTGAAATGCAGGGAAGTGTAGCTCTGAGACACTTTTCAGAATAGGAATGATGGCAACATCTGCTAGATCACCTGGCTAACTGTCGGGCCCTCCTTCCTCTGGCAATTGAATAATGCAATAATGAAGTTTTCAAGTTTGCTTACGATGCATAAGCACAGAGAATTAAAAAGGAAGACGCCTTCACCCCAGTATGGCTCCCCTTTATCACATACACAGCCGAACAAGACAATGACAATAATCCACCAACAGTATACAAATCAATATGGCTAACCTGATCCAAAACACCCACCCACCCCACTCACACATGAAAACAAATATCACCACAGCCAATCACAAATGAATAACCACACCCTAGGCCAACCCCAATCTCTCTCACCACCAAAGGAACACAAGTGAACAGCACAAGCAACGCTGACACCAAACCCTACATACATTAAGCATAATAGAAACATCGCCACCCAACCCTACCCCCACCCATCTTCCCACCCCACCCCTTTTTTCCCCCTCCCCCTAATGTCTCAACAAATGAAATGGATTTGTAAAAATGTTACATGGAAAAAATACGAGAGACATTACACATACTTCTGTAAAACAAGAAAATCTTTAATAAAAAAACACAGATTTTTTTTAAAAAGGATAATTAGAGGCTAGATACGTCTTTCCTTCTATTTGATGGGGGTACGGCTTCACACAAGCAGTGGTAAAGTTTCTCTGCAAGGTTGTTTTGCATTTCTAATTAAAGCTACAGCTGGATGAACCTTTTTTTTTGTGTGAAACTCAGTATGTTTCACAAGTTGACCCTATGCAGTCAGAAGCAAGAACCACCAAGTTCAATGGAGTTTGTTCCTAGGAAACATTGCACAGGATTGCAGACATGCTGGTCCTAATCAGCCGGGTATTGTGTTACAACTGTTGCTCTTGGGATGCTTGTATGCATGTTTAAATAATGTGTCAATGCAGAAGCCTGCATTTTGGGATATTTCTTGGGAGTGTTGGGACGGAAACTCCAATAGGACAGCTGGAGACGAGGTGTTATAGCTGCTATTACTGAGTGTCAGGATAAGTGCCAGTTTAAGGAACCACTAGACTGGGCGCAGCCAATTAAACAGAGAACAAAAAGTCTGGCATTTGCAGTTCATGTCCAGGGGCAATGGACCTGCTAATTGACAAATGATGCAGCCTTCAAGTCAGGTAGGAAATCAAGTTCAAGGTTGGCTGCTCATGCTGCAAAAATCAACTTGGAGAGAAAAAAGAGACTCCTAGTCCCTCAAAATTATAAGGTTACTTTGAGAATAAAAAAGGCCAGTTTCATTCAAAAGGATAAACTCCTCCTTTAATAAGCTTTCCTTGGCAATGGGCCTCTTTCCTCCTCAACAAGCCCCTCTTAACGCCCATTCACGTACTCCCAGACCAGGTTTTGCTAGAGCAGGGTTTCCCAAACTTGGGTCTCCAGCTGTTGTTGGACTACAACTCCCATCATTCCTGACCACTGGCTCTGCCAGCTAGGGATGATGGGAGTTGTAGTCCAACAACAGCTGGAAACCCAAGTTTGAGAAATCCAGCGCTAGAGGACAGAAATAACAGGAAACATAGCAGTCATTATATTAGTAAAGCTGGGGATTCATTTGAGGTGGCGTTCCAGGTAATGAAGTCAATAGGAGGGACCAGAAAGCATCAGGCGAACTTCTGAATGCCAGAAAGAACAATAATAGTTCTCTCTTTCTCTCTGTGTGTATGTGTTAAGGCAAAATACAGTGTCAGTAGGAATACTACTGTGTAACTGTGACCTAATTTCCTAAGTATTTGAGGTGACAGCTCTCAGCTCACTCACGTTTATATAGCAGGAGTGTGAGCAAAAGAAACAGCAGCCCTAAATTCTTAAAGATTATCAAGTGTCTGTTCTACTTGAAAAAAAAAAGAAAAGGCAAGGGTATACAGGGCATTTAGTCCCTTTGGGTATTTATAAAAAATTTTAACGACATAGAAGCCCAGTCCCAAATGTCTTCACTTAGGAAACACAGGCTTTATACTGTGTCCATCTTGGTCTACATAGTCCAGTACTGTGATACCTTGGTTCTCAAACTTAATCTGTTCCAGAAGTCCGTTCCAAAACCAAAGCATTCCAAAACCAAGGCGCGCTTTCCCATAGAAAGTAATGCAAAATGGATGAATCCATTCCAGACTTTTAAAAACAACCCCTAAAACAGCAATTGAACATGAATTTTACTATCTAACGAGACCATTGATCCATAAAATGAAAGCAATGAACCATGTACTGCGGTCACACAATCAATCAATCAGTAGCTGAACTGGGTTCCACACAGTCACAAAAACAAAACAAAAAGTGCCGCAAAAACAAAAATGCAAAATAAATAGCAAGAACAGACAGACTTCAGCGTAACGCTCAAAACGAAAGTGTGCCACTCAAAATGGAAGCGTGGCACTCAAATCGGGAAGTGTAACACTCAGAACATAGCACGTTTGGCATCTGAAAAAAGTTCGCAAACCAGAACACTTACTTCTGGGTTTGCAGTGTTCGGGTTCCAAGTTGTTTGAGTACCAAGGCGTTTGAGAACCAAGGTACCACTGTAATGTCCACACTGGTGGGTAGTTGGCTGTCCAGAGTTTCAGGCAGAGGAAATTCCCAGCCCTACTCAGTGAAGGCAGGGATTGCATTTGAGACCTTCTGCATGCATGCAAAACAGGTACTTTACCACTGACATTTCCCCCATGACATTTAATGGCAGTATTATAGTGAACACCGCCCTGAAAGAGAATCCTGTGTCATCTTAAACTGAACAGATGTAGAATCACCTTTTGTGGATTTATAACCCTCTGCAGGTGCGTTAAGCGTTATTTTTTGCTGGCAAATTTATAAACACGGGTAAATAAAAATGATGCAAACTGCAGAGGCCAGAAATTCAAAGCAACACAGGAAGCTCATATACTGTATTTACATTTCATGGCCTCTTGCCCCTTCTGTTTAATAACTCTCTGGATGTGTCTGTGTACATGTGTGTGCGTATTACGTATCTGACAACAGGCAGTAGTGCTTGATGCAATTAAATAAGGTCCCCGCTACAAAAGCACATGCAACAATACTATTTATGTGTATGCCACCATATGCATGTGATGTGTTGTACAAAATTCAAGAAGGTAGATTCCCTGCCCTGAGGCTTTTTTCTGGCCCACGTAGGACCAGTCTGGATAGTTGGCCTTGGTGAAGATTTGACATTTTCTCCCCCCAAACGTAAAAAATATATTTTTTACGGCAAAAAAATATTGGCTTACAATTTAAACATGTCCTCTCGACTAAATTGTGGGTGGTTATTACCCTAACAGATCACTGGGAATGGAGCTGAGAATGGTATTTATTATAACCATGAGATGTGCACATGAAAAGGATTTTTTTTTTAAGTACAGTGGTAAAAGTACTTACATTTAATTCCACATTCTCTCAAGATTAAGTCACAAAGTAGTGAAATCTTTTCCCGAAATAGCACTGGATAAGCTCCCCATCATTCTAGACCAAAAACTGTCTTACAGATAAAACAGCACAATTGCAGCAGAGGGGATGGGGAGTGCCTGTTTTTCCCATGTGTTTTTGCGATGCCCCCCCCCAGGTCAACAAATCTATAGACCCTATCGGTAGCTTTTCACAGACCAAGAGAACAAAACCCAGCATTCTGCTACTGTCAACTTTCTTAAAGGGTTGCTTTGTATCTTTCTCCATGCCTCCAGGTTTCCCTAAACGCAGATGCTAAACGTTATGTGATTACAGAGGGAAACTGCCATACCCGTGCCAAGAAAAGCGAATGTGGGGAGGCGCACAGATCGCTAATGTGTACCAGCGTTTGTTTACTCGGAAGGGGAAAGCGGCCTCACCTGCGCCCAAGGGAGTTGGGGGGAGCGCAGGCTGCGGCTTCCGACGGCCCGATCCAAACCTTCCCCCCCCCCAAAAAAACCCCAGTGTCAGATGCGCACCCGACGGCGGGGCCTTTCTGCTCCCTCTGCCTCCACCCCCCCCCCAAATCTTCACCTTGACAAACGCGATGGGTGTCGTCGTGCCTTCGATGTCCAGGAGGAGCACGCTGACTTCTGCGGGGACGGCGAAGCCCACCATGTCCACCGCGGGGGCCCCCGAGCCGAGGGGGTGAGGCTGCTGGCTGCGCGCACGGCAGCGCGGAGACGCCGATCCAAGCGCACAAGCGCGCGCGGACCCTCCCCGGAAAGCGGCTTCACTGGGACGCGGCGTCGGAGGGGAAACGTCGGGAGGAGCCGCGGGGAACTGGCGAGAGAGAGAGAGAGAGGAGGGGATCGGGCGCACCACGTGGCTGGAAGCGGAGTCGCCGCTGCATCCGGATCGCGGGAGCCGGATTGGCTGCTGCGAATGGACGGGGAGGCGGAGTGGCCGTAATGCGGCGCGCAGGAGGAGGAGGCGGCGGCGGCTGGAAGCGGCTGGGCGCATTCGCCGTGCGCTCTGCTGCGCGCACCGTCCAGGGCGCGCGCGCGCGCTCCTCTGCTCCGCCGGGCTTGCTCGCGGGGAAGAGCGCGCACATCACCGCGGAGCAAGACCCCGCCGTGGCTAGTGGGGGGATTCCTCTCGTGCAAGCGCGCGGGGTTAAGGTGCAAACCGTGCGCCTTCCGAGGGAGCGCCTGAAATGCGCGGCGCGTTTTTGGAAAGCCGTTAAAAGGATCTGCATAGAAATTCAACCAAGGGGAAGCGAGGAAGTCACTTAACAATGTTAATAAGTGTAATTTTAATAAGGTTATGATTATCTTTGTTTGTTTATAATTTTGTCAAAATTAATAAAAAAAATTGGGAGGGTAATGAAATGCGCGGCGCGTCACCACCATCATATCGATATAAACAATTGGTAATAAGTCAGGCCTCGGGCTGCATCGCGCGTGCGGTCATCCCCATTTCCGTAACCCAAAGTAGTTACGGATTTAATAGGCGTGCACCCAAACTACCGGGTTGTGTAATAAAAGCTGAGCGGCCATTTTCCCCGCTACGTAGAGCGAGTGCCTGGGGAGGGTGCATCTTGTCTGCAATATAGGAGCAGCATCTCCCTGCGGGTTTATCGGCAGGACAAGCCGTGCCGAGGACATTGTAGGCTGCATCCCTTGGTACCGTTGGAATATTAGCTGGCACGCGCCCGCAGTTGCCCTACCGCTTCGAGGCAGAGGCTTCGTTTGCCCAAGAAACGCTTGAGATTCTTTATTTTGGGCACTAATGGTGGATTCAAAGGTATGCTCAGAATTAGGGTCCCGTCCTGCTGTGGGCAGCCCAAGCTATTAGTGTGCATCGTTAACTGACAATGCCTTTGGAACGCGACTAGAAATGAATTGTTACTGAATTCTGGTATTTTGGTTTCTCGCTTTGTTTCCACTCCTCCTTTCTCCTATTTCCTGATTAAAGTCATCGGTGACTTGGTGCATTAGGACAAGCAGGGCTTAGCCCTACCCAGTGAAATGTCAAGCCGGTCTTTTTAAGAGTTTCCTCCAAAATCTCAAACCCATGCTCTTTTTTTGTCTCATGCATCTTTCCATAATACATCTGAAGTTAGTTTAGGGAGGGAGATAGTTCTGTCAATCTCCTATCCTCTTTACCACTCAGTCAACCTCAGTGCAAGAGCCAGGAGGTCCCGTCCAACTGTATCCAGGCAGAAAAACAAAATGATAGTACATGTGTATGTTAATGGCACTTAGACCTGATTTTACAGTTATTGCCCCTTCCTGCATGATGGTAATTTAGCCATACCTGCAGGTCTTTTCCAGTAAGACTAAGGAGGCAATACATCTGTTCTGAGCATGCTCAGAACTATTTCCTTGAAGGTCACACCTACAAAGTTCAGGGCCCAGCTGTGTACTTTGCAACTTTATTTTGGTAAACCCTAGATTGGAACTTTTCTAGGTTCTGGTGAACTGGAATACATAAAACACTGAGTGGGTGCTCTTATAGATTCCCATTATGTACAGCATTTGCTATTGGTGTTTCTGCCCTGCCCCCTTTCATTTTGGTAAAAGAGCAGCAGCGAATCCATGTATCATGCGGTAGGAGGCTTATATTCAGTGTTAGTCCTACTCAGAGTACATCCATTGCATTTACAGTGGTACCTTGGTTCTCAAACTTAATCTGTTCTGGAAGTCTGTTTCAAAACCAAAGCGTTTCAAAACCAAGGTGCGCTTTCCCATAGAAAGTAATGCAAAATCGATTAATCCGTTCCAGACTTTTAAAAACAATCCCTAAAACAGCAATTTAACATGAATTTTATTATCTAACAAGACCATTGATCCATAAAATGAAAGCAATAAACAATGTACTGCAGTCACACAATCAAATCAATCAATCAATCAGTAGCTGAACAGTCACAAAAACAACAAAAAGAGCCGCAAAAACAAAAACGCAAAATAAATACATTGCCAAAAACAGACAGACTTCAGTGTAACACTCAGAATGGAAGCCTAACACTCAAAATGGAGCACGTTCGGCTTCTGAAAGAAGTTTGCAAACTGGAACACTTACTTCCGGGTTTGCAATGTTTGGGTTCCAAGTTGTTTGAGTACCAAGGTGTTTGAGAACCAATGCACCACTGTAATGGACCTAAGATTCATTAATTTCAATGTGTCTACTCTGAGTAGGACTAACACTGCATACAACCAGGTGAGATTAGATTTCAGACTGTTACTGTTGTGGAAACATCTCATTAAATATAAACAGAGATAACTCATTGCAGAGACAGAAGCAGTCTGTGCATACTACTTACGGCATTTATTTCTGAAGCTCAGTTCTGAACCACGTCTCTCTGCTCAATTTAAACCCCCTAGTCTATGTCATGCTTTGATTGGGTAGAATATTACCTGCACCTCTGCTGTATTTCTAGAGCATTTAACTTTATGACTATTTTACAAAAAATATGTTCTTGGTTTTCATTTTGTTCTTTTAAATAAAATTCATTTTCAGATGAAGATTTTTTCCTTTTCACTCCCTCTATGCTATATTGCTAATCACAAACAAAAAGTTCTCTTTAATAATATGATACTTAACCATGCCAAAGCCCAAATGCAACCCTGGAACAAATGGAAAAAGAAGATTGTGCCTTTAAATATATATCAGTGAGTCAGACTTCACACACAGGATTATGTGGAAAGGCTTCCTTGTCATAGGGTGTGGAATTCAAGCAGGCTGGAGACTCAACACTTCTCATTTTAGAAATTTTGGCCAGCGTGTCACCAGGATAGTTTTCCATTTTGGGGCTCAGCGGTATGTACCATTACTTCTTGTAAAGCTGCATGGAATGAGATTGCTCAGTGCTACTCACTTTGCCACCCCTTTTTATCTCCTCCATTATCTCCTCTATTAATTCCACAATTTAAACCCTACTTTTCTTCATAAACACATGAAAAGCAGCTTACAGCAAGACCAAAACACAGTAACCAGAATAACCTAAATGTTACTAAAATCAATGTCCTATAAGAAGAGGAGGATAAAATAAGTTAAAATGCAAGGGGATAAAAACATTTAATTTCTGCTGGAAGCTCAGCGGCATTAAAAGGTCTTAGGAACATGCTATAAGCTTAAGAGAGTGTTTATGTGGCTTTCAAGAATACAAATGTATTTGTATAGTATGCTACATACAAATAAATAAGTAGAATACCAGTTGCTGAAGCCTATGACTAGGAGAGTGCTATTGTGCTCATGTCGTGTGGTCTCATTCAGCAGCACTTTCCCTACGTACTTAAAAGAAGTTTCACTGATCAGGAATCATTCCAGTTGCTTAAGTTTGCAAACTAAACATTTCAAAACACTGGCATTTGAATTCAATGAAGGATATGCAGTGTGTCCTATATATTAATCTGATGCTCTCAAATGAAATGAAGGACTTTCAAAAAAATAAGGGCGCCTTTTGGGGAGGGCAATACAATAATCCTTCCACTTGTGAAGGGACAAAAACCTCAGAATCAACCAGGAAATGAGAAACTTTGCCAAAGATCGAAAGGCTGTACTCCTGTGCTTTTAAACTACTTCATACATGAACTAGAGTTAGTGGGAAGTGAGGCGGCGGGACCAAATTGTTCAAGTTTGCTAGCGGGACCAAATTGTTCAGGTAACCCTGCTTAGAAAGGCGGAGGATGCTCTGTCCTTACTCTTTGTCCTCTTCCCCCCTTTTTTACCAAAAAGGGTGGAAAGAGCATGTAATAATAATAATAATAATAATAATAATAATAATAATAATAAATAATAATAATAATTTATTTGTACCCCGCCCATCTGGCTGGGTTTCCCCAGCCACTCTGGGCGGCTTCCAACAAAGACCAAAAATACACTAAAATGCCCCAAAGGAGATGCCCCAAGGACCTCGGTGGAGCTTCCTTCCTTCCTGATAAGTGTGCATAGGATAGAAGGCTTGCTTGAAGCATTACTTAACGTCCTGCTAAAGTCTGAATAGCAAGCAGTGGGGAGTTTGAGAAAGCAGCCAGGCAACTCCTGACACCAACTGCTGGGCAACACCCTTCTTGGGTGCTTTTTCCTGGCTTGGGTATGTTCTTTAACTGCGACAGAGCTTGCTTGCCTGAATGGAGAGAACAATGTATGTGTGGAGAAACCAGTGTTTTTTTTAGGGGGGGAGGAAATGCAGGGGTACGCATACCCCTAAACATTTTGTGAATTTTGTCCTTTTGTCCATTTACTGTATTTATTTTTTCCGATTTGAACTATAAAATGGGATTTTCTTGAGTCAAAATGAGAGTACCCCTAAACATTTTTTTAAAGAAAAAAAAAGCACTGGGAGAAACCTTTACCATTTGTGTGGCTGGAATTATGTAGGGTACTGGATGAAAGATATAAGGCTGTGTACATACCATACGTTTAAAGTATGCCTCCCCCGCCAAGAATTATGAGAATTGTAGTTTGTTAAGGGTCCTGGGAATTATAGCTGTGCAACAAGTTTCTTACAGTTCAGAATATTCTCTTTTTTTGAGGGGGGGGCCCTGTTCTTTAAATGCATGGTGTTTATGTAGCCGTTGTCATGTATTATACTCACCCTTGATTTGCACTCTGTTTCCCACAAAGGAATACAGCTCTCACAGAAACCTCATCCAAATCATGACATGTATAGATGTCCTCTGGGGAACTCTTCCTGCACTACATGCACAGCTGTCAACTTTCAGATTTGAAAATAAGGGATCAGCAGCCTCGAAAATAAGGGATCAGTAGCCTCACCTGTCCCAGGGACAGTCTACGGGATATCTAACAATCCGGGATAGCAGTGGGAGGCAGTGGGAAACGGCGCTGGAATAAGGGAGTTTCCTGCAAAAAAAGGGAAGGTTGACAGTTGACAGCTATGCTACATGACCATACAGGCCCAAACATGGGAGGGCTTCATCGTGCCCACTAAAAGCCTCCACCGCCCCCTTTTTTCCGCACTGCGCAACATGCGAAAGAGGCCACAAACCACACAAGCAGGCCGTACAATTGATTTTGGGGCAAGTACAGAAACAAAAACTTTGCACCCAGGCAGGTCCTTTCAGAAGCTGTGAATGTGGGGTGAGGGTGAAAACTAGAGGCAGGGCTCACTTTCCCACTGGATGTCCCACGCGTCCTGCCCATCTGTATTTACTCATGGAAGAAAGGCACTCTGCACTTGATCAGGAGCCACGTTTCCCTTCATCCGCTTTATGAAAAGCAATGGCAGATGCAGGTCCCTTAACACCAACTAAGCCCTGACTCCACCATCATTGCCTTCTGAGTAAATAAGACTTAGCATTACAACCGCAGCTTATTATTTTTTTAGGACCCGTCTTATTTTGTTGCTTTGAACCGTTTTTAAACGTTGTGCTTAAAATATTGCAACCTTCAGGCGAAGAGTGGGTAATTAATAATAATAATAATAATAATAATAATAATAATAATAGGAAACGAGACCCACTGAACGCAAACGGGTACTTTTCTACGCAAACGTGTGGAGTCCCTGGTGGAAGAAACCGAAAGGCCCTGCTCTTAACATAGTGCCAACCCACTTCGGCTCACGCCTCGGCCATTGCCCTTCCGCCACTGGAGCGCTCTTTTCCTACAGGAAACCCCTCCGCCCTCATCCTCCTCCGCGCCTGCGCCTGCGGACGGCGCCGATTGGGCGAGAGAGGCCGTATATAACCGCGGCGCAGGCTCTGCCCGGATCTCTTGTTACGGCCGCCATTTTAATATTCTGCTCGGCTTCGCTCGCTTGTCCCTTCTCTCGTCTTGTCTCTGTGTGTGTCTGTTGTGCGCGCTTCTTCTCGGCCCTTCTCGGCCATGGAGGACAACACCGACTACGGCAGCAGCAACAACAACAACGCGGGCTCCGGCGCCGGCGGGGACGACTTCGCCGAGGGCTCCAAGATCAACGCCAGCAAGAACCAGCAAGATGACGGGTACGAAGGGCAGCCGAGCAGGTGGAGGAAACCAGCCTCGCGGCGTGGCGAGGGGAGGGGGGAGGAAAAGAGCGAGGGCGCCATTTTGTCCTGTAGGAAAAGTAAATGGCGGGAAGGAGGGAGGGGGGGAACTGAGGCGGCTCGGCCACGTGACTAGGCCGTTCCCACGCGAGCGCCGCCTCCCCGGGCCCCTTTTGTGTGTCCTTCGCTCCGCCCCCCGCCCGCTCGCGCGTTCGGCCTCGGCTTCCAACTGGGCGGAGCCGAGAAGGTGCCCGTTAAGGCGCCGTGACGCAAGCGGCAGCCTATGGGGGAGCGCGGTGGGCGGGATCAAGGAAAGCTGGCGCTACCGCCGCGTGCGCCGTGTGGGAACCGGGGAAGAGTAGTAAGGGGCGCCTGTTTTGCTTGCGGGGAGGTCCCAGGTTCGATCCCCACCGGGGGGCTAAGGAGAGACTTGCCTGCTCTGCAGCCCTTGAGAGCCGCTGCCAGCCAGTGTAGACTTCGTTGTGGGTCAGGGTCTCAAGGCATCTTGCTGGGTTCTGGGCGCACTTTCTCCCTGCCGAGGCTGCGCTCATCACAGGATTGCTACGCTAGTGCATTTTGCTTCACTTACATATATTTCGTTTCTGTCCCACCGTCCCCCGCCCCGTAAGGCGCTCGTGGTCCCCTTTACCCTTCCATTAAGTTTAATCGCCACAACAACAACCCTGTGAGGTAGGTTAGGGTGAGAGAGCAAGTTGCCGAGGGGGGATTGGAACTCTCCCAGGCCCCGGTCCTGTGTTTCTCAAACTTGGGTCTCTGGATGTTGTTGAACTACAACTCCCATTGTCCCTAGCTAGCAGGACCAATGGTCAGGGATGGTGGGTCTTCCAGCTGTTGTTGGACTATAACTCCCAAGTTGCAGAAACATTGCCCTACTCCCAACAATCATAACTGCTGCACTTTGCCTGGCAACAAATAATAAATTATTATTATCATGCAACATCACTCTTGGATGTAGTTGTCTTCTTTGGTGATCACTCGTAACCGAGTAAGATTGCTTTACATGAATATGGTCTTAACGGTGTGACTGTGGAGGCCAATTCTGGATCCGTACATCCTTCCACAGTGGAGTCAGAGGTTTCAGGTGGTAGTTGATCACAGTAAGGATTTGCCAAACTGTGCCTTTCTCTTAGCACATTTCTCCTTTTCTGAGTTCTGCTTCTTCAAAGGCCATGATGCCTTTGGTAAAGGCTGTTCTCCAGTAGGAGCGCTCACAGGCCAGTGATTCTCAGTTGTTGGTGTTTATACTACATTTTTAAAGATTTGCCTTGAGAACGTCTTTAAACCTCTTTTGTTGTACAAACCTTCTGATGATGCTGGATTGCAATTCCCACTATTCCTGGGTGTTGGCCATGCAGGGCCACATAGTTCTCTAAGGCCTTATCCCAGTCACCTGCAATATGAAATCCCCATTGACCTACCTTTCAGGGCTGTTAAGACTGAGAGCATGGTTAGTTATCTGCACTTTCATGTTATCCTGCATTTCGAGTTTTCTTGAAATGTATCATCGTTGCAAGACTATTCAAAGCTGATAGTTGTCCTTACTTATTATGCAAGTTTCCTGCTTCCAGGGAAGGATGTCTAATGTCATTCTTTCTGTCCTGATTCCATTCTAAGCTCAAGATAGGATGAGCAGTTAATCAAACATGTACCTTTCATTCCTGTTGCAAAGTCTTAAATCAGGATAGATTGTGTTTGCCTGCAAATAACATCCAATCCATATACTTTTACTTGGAAGTAAGTCCCATTTAAACAAAATAAGCTTCACACTAAGCATGGCTAATACTTTCTTTGCGTGAATGAAAGTGTAATAGAGTTTCTATAGGCATGTATTTTAAACCATATATACATTTACTGTTGTGTAGAGGCATTAGAATTTACAAGAGTTGTCATAATCTCAGAATAGACACAGAATGTGTTCCGCTTCATGAAAATGTTAACCTATACTTGGCTACTCTTGTATTTGGGCTTTTTGAGATTAAAATGCTTTCTCCCCCAAATAATGGAAAATAAAGATAACATTGTAGATCAGCATTGAGAACTTTATGCCCAGCTATTCCCATGGTAGGGATAAGAGATAGGACTTTAATATATAAAAATGCAAGGACCTTTACAGTCACCTTTGCTTACAGTTTGAACCACATATGCAGGACAAATCAGTAGAGCAGTGTTCTGAAGGATCCCCTTTACACCAAAAATGAGGTTTTGGATTTTTCTTACTAACTTGTGACTGTACATCATGTGACATGTTTTAGTTTTTCTAATTTATGTGGAATACAATAGAGACATGGTAAATGAGTTGGGGCAATCAAGCATAGTTGTCTATCTTGCTTAATAATTTTGTTCTGTATTGGTTAGTGTAATTGCCTTACTTTAAATTTATTAGCTACCTTGCACATGGAAAGTCAAAACATACATTAAATGTATAATGTTTCGGGAAGGTATAATTTAATCAAATCTCTGTCCTTTCATTGCAGTAAAATGTTCATTGGAGGCCTAAGCTGGGATACGAGCAAAAAAGATTTGACAGAGTATTTGTCTCGCTTTGGAGAAGTGGTGGACTGCACAATTAAAACAGATCCTGTCACAGGGAGGTCTAGAGGCTTTGGCTTTGTGCTTTTCAAAGATGCTGCCAGTGTTGAGAAGGTATGTAAGTCTTGGTGTTAAATGGCCATAAGTAGCATCTCTGAATACTTATGAAATATTTTCATTTTCTGAGTCTGAATTTGAACTCGTGTATTTTTAGGTTTTGGAACTGAAGGAACACAAATTGGATGGCAAGTTAATAGATCCCAAAAGGGCAAAAGCTTTAAAGGGGAAAGAGCCACCCAAAAAAGTGTTTGTTGGTGGACTGAGTCCAGATACATCTGAAGAGCAAATAAAGGAATATTTTGGTGGCTTTGGAGAGGTATAATCTTTGTTGTTGTCTTTGTCTAGCATTTTTTCTGCCTACAGTTGAGGGGTATTTTGTGGCATACTTACTGGTAAAACATTGCTTGTTCTAAATTGTACAAGAAGCCTGCAACTTGTGCACATTTAACTTGTATGCATTCAGCTTTACATGCTTGGCCAAATTTAAAAAGGGTTGGGCACCCAGTAAAAAGAACGTGGCAATCTCATCCACCATTGCACCCAGTGTGTTTTGACTGTAATTTTGGCTTTAGGCACGAACCCCAAAAGTTGTGGGCTTACTGTAATATAGTAGTTTTGAATGACACTGTCTGCATTTGCATACAACAGTAAGCTAGACCTGAGTGAGCAGTGTTTCCTGGTCACTCCTTTATTTTGATCCTCTGGCACAATCAGGATTAATGTAGGAGGGAGCTTTGACATCTCATTATGTCCAAGTTAGGGATCAGAGTTTGCTGCAAGAAGCTATGATCAGTAAAACTGATTCAAAATAGGCCAGAAAGTCTGGCTTATTATGTGCAGATGTGACCTTTGAGTAGCTTGATAGCTTTACTCTTGGGGTCGTTGACTTTGAGAGCTTACAGTGGGAATAAATGGGAACAATTTGAGAGTTGCGTTTACAATGGAAGTAGGGGCATGGGTTCGGATTTTTACACTATTCAGTTAAGACTTCTCGCAAGCTGCCTAAAATATTAATTATTGGTCGATGCACTGTAATGCATCTGGTGCTTAAGAGTAACATAAGGAAAAGATGATCCTTGTCTCAAAGAATTTGTAGTCTAAATTGCATCAATGAGGTAAAAGTAAGAGGGGTGAAGGAAGGACTTAAGAGGGTAACAAAAAGAATGAGGGAAGAGCATTGGATGAATGTGAGTAAATGTAGCTTGAGTTCGATCAGAGTCCAGGGGAAGGATTTGAGAGCATGTAGAAGTTAGAGATTTAGTTTTAGGCATGAGGGTTTGCAAAAAATGGGATGATAGAGGTTGGAAGCTGGAAGAGTGAAGGTATATACACATTGCAAAATAGGGCCAAGAGGATGAAGGAAGGCTGTGTTGGCTGGGACTGATGGGAGTTGTAGATCAAAACACACGGAGAGCACTAGTTTGGTGAAAGCTGACATTGGGTTAGGTTTTACAGCTTTTAACTGTGATTTTCAGATAGAAAATATTGAGCTTCCCATGGACACGAAGACGAATGAAAGAAGGGGTTTCTGTTTCATCACATACTCAGATGAAGAACCGGTAAAGAAATTGTTGGAAAGCAGATACCATCAAATTGGTTCTGGAAAGGTATTGCTTTGTGTTTGTCACTGGCATCTTCTCTTGCATGCAAGAGCGATGATAGTTCAGAATGTTAAGTCCTTCGTTTATGTAGTATTACAGTTCTGCACTTTTGTTTTCATCTAGTGTGAGATAAAAGTAGCACAGCCCAAAGATGTATATAGGCAGCAACAGCAGCAACAGAAGGGAGGCAGAGGCGCTTCATCTGGTGGGCGTGGTGGTTCCAGAGGACGTGGCAGGGGTGAGTGTGCTTTAAATCTTAACTGCTGAAATGTGTCTCCAGAAACCATCTGAATCAGGAATTGCAACCTGAGGGGGTGTTCTTGGAGTGATACTACATTGTAAGACTGAGGGGAGAGATGGTTCTACCTTTTTTTAATTTGGGAGCCTTTGTAGCTGAATATTAGAGTAAAAATGTTTTAAATACAGTGGCTTTTAATTTTTCTCTAACATAAAATAAAAAGCAGTTCTAAAGATTTCATGTCATAATCACTTTATTTTAGGTCAAGGTCAAAGCTGGAACCAAGGGTATAACAACTATTACGATCAAGGATATGGAAGTTACAACAGTCCTTACAGCGATCAGAGTTACAGCAGCTATGGTGGATATGATTATTCTGGGTACAACTACCCAAGTTATGGCTATGGACAGGGATACGCTGACTACAGTGGTAAGCCTCTTTTCTTTCAACATTGCCTCTAGTTCATACTATAGATTTTGGGTAGTTTTATGGTCTTTCTCATCCTGGCATCTATGGGGCAGGTATTGCGTATTTCTTTATGGATTTTTAGTTGTGGGAGTTTCTAAGAGTTGTGGGAGTCTGTATTGAAACTGATAGAGGTTTGTGTAATTATCTGTAACGATTCCGATAATAGTTTGGTACAGCATCTTTTGCGTATCCTGTGGTTTTGAGATGGACTTTGAAGCTGCAATTTCTCTCCTGAACAGGACAGCAAAGCACTTACGGAAAGGCATCCCGAGGTGGCGGTAATCACCAAAACAACTACCAGCCATACTAAAGGAAAACCTGGAAAGAAACAGGTGTGTATTGAGTGAAAGTGTCACCACCCATATGTCTAATCTAATTTAAAGATCAATAGACAAACAAGTATAAACCACTTTTCTTGGATAGCCTTTTTCTAAAAAAAACTTTTTTAAAAAACGTGTTTTGAAATGTGTTTTTAAAACTTCTTTACTTTTAAGTGTCTATAGATCTTTAACTCTGTAAAAGGTGGTTCATCGTCCTTAGTACTTCAGAGAAACATAAGAGTTTTTCTGCTTACATTGTGTGCCAGGTGGTGTAGAGGAATAATTAAACTTAATAGAAGTGTTAACCAACAGGTAAAGTACTGAAATGGGTACAACTTAAGCAAAACAAGATTGTTGTCTTCTAACTCTGACATTATACCTTGTTTGTACCCGCCAGCGGGAACTTCATTGCAGGCCGTGTGTCACCCTGACCACGTCTATCTCTGGGGGTCGCACGTTGCAGGCAGAGCGCAAGGCATACACCAGAAAACGCTGTCCTGTGGTATGGTCTCTTCCAACTTCATGTACCAGCGTAAAGATTAAAGTGGAAAACTTCAGACTTTGGCTTCTTTTTAAAAATCTTTGAAGATTTAAGTGTCTTAACTTAAAATGGTTTTTTACAGGAGTTAAAGTGCATAAATGCCTTTACAGCTTAATCATTTTTGGTCTTCTGTTTAGTGTTGTATATCAATTGTGGAACCTCGTTTTAAGTGTTCGTTCTTTAAGATTTAATGCTTGCTTTTTTCTTTTATAGCTATTAGTGAATTCTACAAACCTAAGCGAACTTTTAAATCTGGAAACATTAAAGATCATATGCAGATGGCAGCTTCTATTTAATCACTTGGCTAACAATAATTTTCCTTGTATTGCCACTTTCTCTTTCCCGCTAGCAGTTGAAGCCGTGAAAGGCTCTTCTACAGCTTGGTTTCTAGTAAACCAAGAACTTCCTTGCTGAGTTTCTACAGTTCTTTGACATAGCTCCATCATTTGAGCTGAACTGGGACGCCTGGGCATGTAAAGTGCAATTGGGTCATCAGAAATATTTCATGTTGACAGAGATGCATATGATCTTTAACAGTGAAGCGAGGAATAAATAGAGGACTTAAAGCAGTTCATGAAAATGGACCTTTTAAAAACGATTGTAAATGTTGCACTAGTCTCATAATGTTTTTTGTCTTGGTTGTAGGTAGATTCTACAGCAAAGCCATCTTGCAGAACATCAGGACTGACTGGAGGGTGGTCTTCGTGACATGAGAGATTATTTTGTAAAAGACTTTTAGTGTATGACACAACAGTGTCCAACTGTACATAGCGGCCGAATAGTTTTCTTTATGGTTTTTACTTTTTGTCCTTTTGTCATCTGTGTTATGATGCCAATGTGGTTCTTGTGTTTATACAATTTTTATTTGTATTTCTTTGTTGAATGACTCAAATAAAAATGCTTATCTTCTGTGAGTGCTGTCTTCAGCATTTTGAGAATACCACGGTGGTTGTATCAGGCTCAAGAATACCATTAGGTACTTGTGAGCAATATTGCAACATGTTAAACCCACACAGTGTGTGCTAGAGAAATGCAAGGGTTTGTGTGTCTCAACTGTATTCCATGCTGTACTGCAACATGATTCTATCACCGACGTTTTCATTTAAAAAATGAAGAGACTATTGATTATAGAAGCAAGTGTGATCTTTTATGTTGATATATAGTCCCTAATCTATGTATGATGCAGCTGCTTGGAGGAAAGTCATCTTTTTTCTTTGAAAAACACTGAACAGAGACTGAAACATACCCTAGGTTTACTGAAAATGGTTGGCTGGTCGTTTGGGTGGTTTTTTTTAAAAAAACATTTGCGTTGTAATTAAGTTGTGCAACTAAGGTGTTTTTACTACTAAGGAAGACAAAATGCTGTTTCATTAAAATACAACAAACTGATCTAATCAAAAGTTTTAAGTACTAGGAGGGATGTTTGTCCATTGCTCATGCTTTGACACCGACTTGGCAGTTGCAGCCAATACAGTCTAGTCTGCTGCTGATAAACACAATGGGATGATGCAGTGTGTCTACTTAGCCTTAGTTATGATAATGACAATCCCTGGCATAAACACTAGGGCTTTCAAATGGAATCTAAGAACTTTGTCTGATCTTTGAAAAACTAAAGGTATGAATAGTGTTTAGTCTCTCCATCCCCCTGAGCTTTGTTTTCTTGTAAACGAGTAGGCTGTGTCTAAGCAGTCTTTAGATTGCTACAGCCCAGTGACCTTAACAGTAAAAGGAATCTAAGAAATGGAAACGAGTGCTAGTCAGCAGGAAAAGCAAACCCTATGAAAATCAGTGCCTGGGGAGTTTACTCCATGAGTACTTGCCCTTTCATTATTGTTCCCTTATCTAGTATTATATGGTATTTGTGGATGTGGCTTTTTCAGTGCTGCATTCTTTCTATATAAAAGAATATATTAAATAATAATAAAAACGATAGTCTGGGTTTTATGAGGCAAGAGGCTCTTTCTCATTGAGACCAATCAAACTGTCAAGTGATCTCACCTTACCCTAATGTTGAGTGGTCACCAAAAAGGACCTCTGACCATGATAGTAATTGAGCAGTTTATATAATGGTGCACATAGTTTCAATGTCAGTATGCAATACAGTACATGTAATCTGAGAGGGAATCCTACTTTCCCATTTAAAAAAACTTTCCCCTGGGTCCTGCTCATCCTTAGAAGTTGCCACCAGTTCTTTCAACAGAGCCAGCATGGTGTAGTGGTTAAGAGCGATATGGTGAACTGGATTCGCTTCCCCGCTCCTCCACATGCAGCTGCTGGGTGACCTTGGGCTAGTCACACTTCTCTGAAATCTCAGCATCACTCACCTCAGTGTTGTGGGGGAGGAAGGGAAAGGAGATTGTTACCCGCTTTGAGACTTCTTAAGGGGAGTGAAAGGTGTGATATCAAGTCCAAACTCTTTTTCAAAACTACAGTAAGTCTCAGGTCCTATGAAGGTAAGGAAGCTGCCATATGCCCTAGTCAGACCACCTGGCTATTCAGTAATAAATTTCCTATGCTGATTTGCCTCTATCTGGAAATGCCAGAGTTTTATCAAATTTCTAAACCATACAAAGATCACAGAGCAGGTTACAATATACTGTAAAACAAAAATAGCATAGTAAAAACCATTTGCCCCCCCCCCCGAGTTTAAAAGGCTATGCAGTCGTACCTTGGCTGTCGAATGGAATCTGTTCGGGAAGTCTGTTCAACTTCTGAAAATGTTTGACAACCAAGGCACAGCTTCCGATCGGCTACAGGAGCGTGTTCGGGAGCCAAAACGTTCGAGTCGCAAGGTGTTCGGGATCCAAGGTACAACTAGATTGTTTAATTAGCCTAAGGCCTGGGAAAAGAACCATTTATTTGCCTAGTGTACAAGGATATTTAATGAGAGCCCCTGGACATCAGGAAGAGAGTTTGCCCTTTAACATGAGACTTTGATGCAAAGCATTCTCTCACTGACAGACTAGCATGTTCCCCTTCATAAACTAAGGGTCTTGTATATTTTAAAGACAACTAGTTTAGAACTCTAGTTTCATAGAATGCAGTCTTTCAGATTCAGTAAGTCAGCCAGTAGGCAGGTGTGTACAATACTGGGAGGGAATTGTAAGCAGTTCAGAAAGAAATGAAATGCAGAAAAGAACAGTGATAACTACTAATTAAGACTGACAGTTCACAAGAAGCTGTTATTGATAAATCCTGGCAGTGTTACTAAAAACTTGTGAGCCAACCCAAAAGTGACAGCACTGAACCTCTTGATGAATTTAATTCATGTTAACTGTCTCCTCTTGAAGTTCACTTGTTCCAGTATGGCAATCTGCTCTGTGCCACCTGTGAAATTCCTGTATTTAAAAAATGCTCTGTTTGTACACAATGCCCCAGATTCAATATCCCCAGCATCTCTAGGCCAGACTGCGAATATACGGAGTCAAAAGAGAGCTGACAGTATTGTTTTACACACTATAATCCAGGCTGCTATGCAATTTTGGAGGTGCTTAGTACAATATTGCCTGTCGTTTAATTTTAAAATGTGTAATTGCTTTCAGATTTGCACAGGGATGGTCGTTTCAGTCTTTAGAGCAAAAACGAAGGGCCTCGTGGCGCCTTAAAAGAGGTTTATTATGGCACGGGCTTTGGTGGACCACAGTCCGCTTTATCAGGTGGATGAAGCTGATGCTTTTTGTTTTTTTAAAAAAGATGGTATTTTGATAAATAAAAGTGGGTACTGGGCATGTCTCACAAACCCATCTCGTGTCTTTCTCGCATCTCATACAGCACTGCACAAAGCGTTTCTCATCGCTGAACGTGTTATGGACGCGCGTGGGATTGTTCACAGGATCGTTCGCCTGTTACATGCGGGCGGAAATTTGCAAACGCAATAAATGCAATAGTAAACGGTTCTGGTCGTGCAGGCAGTGCAAGATCCGGCGTGTTCACAATGCAGGACAGCTTTTTTTTTTTAAAGTACTTTTAATTAATTTTTCATTAGTAACAGGCCACATTAATACAATACCAAATCATAATACAATCAAAAGAGCCAATTATTCAGTTCCGAATTAAACATTTTTGGATGACTTCCCGTGTTCTGATTATCAGGAGTTGATGTGATGCCTTGGTCCTGCTCCAATTCTCTTAATTAGTCCAAATACAATAGTTCCGATCTTAATCCTTTAGCAGGTCTAATCCAGGACACCCTTGAGCCGCCGCCGCCTCCTGCCCTTCCCTCTCCTCCTGCGAGGGAGTCGCGCGGCCCTTTCTTCCCTCCAGCATTCCGGAGAGACCCGCTCCCTTTGGCTGAGACCCTCGCGGGATCTCCGGCTCCGAGACCTCCTCTTTCACGGAATGGCGGCGCTTCTGTGACAGGAATAAAGGGAGTCCGAGTGGCGCTCCGAGTTCTTCGTTCTGTGGAATAAACCTCCTACATCCGGGGTTTGTGTTGTGAGGCCTGTGATGGCGGCCTTCCTATTGTCTGCTGCTCCCTTATTATTCACTCCCCGCCCTTCAGTTTTAATTTATTTATTTATTTTATTTTATTTCAGTTTTATTTTATTTCAGTTTTGTAATGTCTTGTTAAAACTGCTGCGGACCTGCGTTTTTTTGTTTTTTAAACTGCCCTGGGATCAAATGAGGGAAGCTGAGGCAGTCGTAACGAATAATAAATAAACGCAGTAACAACAAACAACACGACCGAAGGGGCTGACTAGACTAGCGGAATAGAAAAGACGCCACGCCGCCGCCGACGGCCGCTCTAGCTCCTCCGTCCGCCCGCGTCTCTATGGTTTTCTCAGCCAAAAGCGATCTCAAGGCGAGGGAATGCGCGCGCACGGCGTGAGGGAGGGAGGGAGGAGAGAAAGAAAACTGGGGCGTCGGTCACGTGGCCGCGCCGCCGCATTCCTTCCGTCGGCCATTTTAGGTTGGGAACCATCGAGGCGGCGCCATTAAAGTGCGAGAAAGGAGGGAAACGCCAGCAGCCCGCGCTTGGCACGTCGTCGTCGCCGCTGCCGACGCCGTCGCGGTTTTCGTCGCGGTCGGGCAGCGCAGCCCCTACTGACTCCTCTCCACCCCCTCCCCGCGCCTCGCAGGATCCCGCCTTCTTCTCCCTCCCCCCCTAAACCTTCGGCGACCCTCCTCTCTCCCTTTTCGGCCGAGACACCATGTCGGAGCAGCCGTTCGCCGGAGATGCCGCTGCCGCGGAGGCTTCGGAGCAGGCCGAGCAGCTTGAAGGGGCCTCGGGCAACGGAGGAGGCGGCGGCGGCGCCGCCGAAGGAGGTGGCGGCGGTGGAGGAGGCGGAGGCGGCGGCACAGGAGAATCGGAGGGAGCGAAAATCGACGCGAGCAAGAACGAGGAGGATGAAGGGTAGGCGAGCGGGTGGAGGAGGAGGAGGAGAATAACGACGGTGGGCCTCATCCCGCCTCGCGTTGACCCGCCTGCTTACTCCCGAGTCGGGAGAAACGTAACCGGCGGCGTTATTTCCTAGGGGAACCTCCTTTCCCGCTCCCCAAAATTGGCACCTCAGTGGTGCTTCGCTCCGCATCTCCCCCGCTTCCCCTCCCCCTCCCCGGGTAATGTTAGGATGGAGAGGTGCGAGTCCCCCGGGGAGGAAGGAAACGGGGGTCGTGGACGCGCATCTCGCCCCCAATTTTTTTTTATTGGTTTTTACAACATTATAAAGAAACAAACATACAAGACAAG
Organism: Podarcis filfolensis; assembly: GCF_964270895.1. NCBI lineage: Eukaryota > Metazoa > Chordata > Lepidosauria > Squamata > Lacertidae > Podarcis > Podarcis filfolensis. Next base: position 64,885,828 of record NC_139610.1, read on the forward strand.
CAAACATAAATCATAGCCTTGTTAAATATTACTCTTATTAACATTGTTAAGTGACTTCTTCGCTTCACTGTTTTCAGTTAATTTAACTTGACATATCTAACTAAGTAATCATTAAATTTTGTCCATTCTTCCTGATCTGGTGCTTTTATCTGATGGCTTCCAAGTCTAAGCGGGCGAGCGGCGCTCCTGCGCCTCGGGCGACTTCCGAGGAGCAGCTGCCTGTTGCAAGAGCGATCTCTTCGTTTCGTAGCCTTACTTTGCTTCGCATACGGGGGGTGGGGGTGGGTTGTGCGTGTGTGTTTCTGGTTTTATGGCCCTCGAGACCTTGCCCGTAGGGTCTGCGTTAGCGAACCCCGCGTGGCTTCTTTTATATATATATATAAAGAAAGAATGGCCCCCGTTTGCTTCGGCAGCCCTGCCGACTTTGTAAGGGAGAAGAGTTGGAAGCCATCCTCGGGTTGCAACGGAGCAAAATGCATCTAATGCAGAGGGGGCTGCATGGTGCGAAAGTGGATGCTCCGGTGTGCATAGTCTGGGCGCTATAAACATGCACTAAAACTGCAGTGTAGAAGTGGCTGTCAAATGCAGACGATGCCTTGTAGTCTTTATGAATGAGCCCTGCTGTTTTTTTGTTTTTGTTTTAGCCCGGGATGCATGAAAACAAAAGAGTTGTATCGCTGAGAGTAGACAGTCACAAGGCTCATTGTTTTCGCTGCAGATGGACTTGCGCTGCTACCTCGCTAGAAATGACGCGAGTGGAGCCCATTCTGTGCAAATTTTCAGTTGTGTATTGTGCAAAAGACAGTCATATAAGCTCATGCAAGAGCTTGATGGTACACATTCTGTAGCTCTCAAAACGAATGTGAAGCTTTCCACTGAGCCCTCTTTTGTCTGGTCATGAAACCTACTTTTTACTTGGTGGTCCCATGGCATTGTCTTTATCTGTGTCTTGTGTTAGTGGCTGCAGAGATATGTGGAAATCCTGGGTGAAAAGCTCATCCCCACTGTTTATAATGAGGGTATCCACTATCTGGCCGAAGGTTGCATTGTCTTTCAGTGGATTAGGTTGGTCACCTAAGCAGCTTTCTTACTCTGAGACTTTTACAGTGTGGAAAGGATAACACTATGTTCCCTCAACTAATGTATATTGCATGTCTTATGTAATGCATGGGAGAAAATGTTAACAGGATAGCTGAGCAGTATCCTTTTGTAGCATATACATAAGTAATTTGCTCTGGTGATAGCCATTCATTCATTTGTACCTCCAAGCCTAGAGTTTTGTAATGTGGTTTACCAGGGGATGACTTTAAAGGGTTCTATTTATTAGCTTGTAAAATAAGAAGCAAAAGGTAGCCATGTTCCCACATATGGGGGAAGAAAGCTCTAAAATCCACAGTTGGACAATATTTTTATTAGGACTAGCTAAAATGTAACAAAAATGTGGCAAGCTTTTTTGAGTTCTGGATAACTATAGCAAAACAACAACATCATAATAAAACCACAACTTAAGAGACAACAATATATATATATATATATATATATATATATATATATATATCACAGAACTAAGCAGCTGCCAAATACATACTTTAAAGTGACCAACTGTAAAGCCAGATCTTTAAAACTGGGACAGAAGAAAAGCCTTAGCCAGATGCTGAAAAGACAGCAAGTTGGGTGCCAAGTGGCCTCCCTAGGGAAATTATTCCATAGTGTTGGGCTCAAAAATACTGCAGCTCTCCTGGCTGGGCTATGTTATTGAGATAGTGCTAGTTAAGGCATAGTAAGTGACCTAAATCACTGGGACTCAGCATGATGGTCTCTGCTGCTATTTTATGTGATGATACTAAGTTCAAATATGAGCATGCATTTGCTATTAGCATTAAGACTGGGCTGTTGAAGAGTGCATAGACTGTCACTCAACTGTGGAGCACTCTTGCCTTTGAAACTAAGCAAATGATGGTTCCTGGTTTATACAATACTGAATGAGTGCCACTGAGAACCTTAATAATAATTAATAATAATAATTTTATTATTTATATGCCGCCAGTCTGGAAGGCTTACAACCTATCTAAAACCATAATAAAAACGTCAGTCCTTAAAAACTTCCCTAAACAGGACTGCCTTCAGATGTCTTCTAAAAGTCAGGTAGTTGTTAACCTTGACATCTGAAGGGAGGGCATTCCACAGGGAGGGGGCCACTACCGAGAAGGCCCTCTGCTTGGTTCCCTGTAACTTTACTTCTCGTAGTGAGGAAACCAGCAGAAGACCCTCTGAGGAGAACCTCAGTGCCCAAGCTGAGCGATGGGAGTGGAGCTGCATGGTTAACCACTTGTGTTAAAGCTGTGTTCACATAGGTTGAACCAATTCCTTTCTGGGTAGCTGTTTTACTGCCATAATATATAAAGCAGGCTGTAGCTGACTTTTGAGCATCTGTACATGTGAGTAGTTTTTTTTAAAAAATGGGCTTTGCTCGTGGTCTTTGGAAATAATTGTAACCCCATATTTATGCCTCTTGCCTTCTTTGGTCCTAAAATGCTGTCTTGGCATGACTTAATTAGCAGGAATAATTTCTTCCTATACTTGTGAAATCTTTTCATTTCTGGCCTTGCCTAATACAGTAGTAAAGAATGTACTAATGTCTACAAGATGATCCAAGGGGATTCCTGCACTGCTAGTAATCTTGTTTTCTGTTTGATAAGGATAGCAGATGTGCAGCTGGATAGCAGTTTCATTTTGTACTGAAGTGCTCTGAATCTGTGAAACTCATTTATGCTCTAAACCTGAAATGGGTTAACAGTCAGAACTTCCAGAAGGGAGCTCCGAAAATTTTAATACTTTTAAAGATGCTCAGTGTTATTCGTTAGACTAGTGTTTCTCAAACTTAGGTCCCCAGCTGCTGTTGGACTACAACTCACCATCCCTGAACACTGGTCCTGCTAACTAGGAATGATGGGAGTTGTAGTCCAGTATAAGCTGGGCACCAAAGTTTGAGAAACACTGCATTAGGCATTCCGTTGTCTACTAGATTACAATTATTGGACTTCTTGCCTGGAAACTGTAACAGTTAAACCTGTAGGAGTTTGCATTCCAGGTGTGGTTCTCTAATGCACCAATATCTTCAGTAAGAAGGGAGGCCTGCACCACAATATTATCAGTAAAGGCAGCTGTTCAAATAGTACATTTGAGTTGTATCTTCCACTTGGAGTGCTCAGAGCACCATAGAACAAACCAAACTTGTAAGTATCCATTCACTTGGTATGTTCTTAATAACCATGTGCAGGTGACAAGACAGGGAAGACCTTGACAGTTCAGTGGTGAAGTTCAGTGTATCACAAATTACTGAGCATGAACAGCGCAGTACAAAGGTTGTATACTAGCAGCCTCTGTCAAATTATTTGCAAGATTGTAACAAACATATGCCAAGTTAGTTTTTTTAATACAATCATTAAAAAGAGATTTTTTTGGGGGGCGCTGGTAACTTTGTATTCCACATTCACTTACATACCTGTCTTCAAATTTATTTATTTTTGCGTGAGCTTATCTTGAAAATAGCTTCAGGAAGCCTGCAGCTCTTATGATTTCTCTTACTGCTCTTAATTAGCGCTCAGCCTTCTGGGTGGTTCTTTTTATGTGAAAGTTGCAGCTCAAAGATGGGATGTTACTTCTAGCAGCAGCCCATATTGCATCACATGGTGTTTCAGGCACAGCTGCAGTTATAAGGTGCAGCCTTAAGATAAGGAAATCCCTGACTGAATGCTAGGTGGTGAAGGGACAGCCTCCTGAACAAAGTTAGTACGTGCCTTTTTCCGGTACAGTTACAACACTGGGAGTTGGTCAGTGGGCTGTTTCCACCCCTTTCCCTGTTTTAATCTCAAAACAATTTAGGCTAACCCTTCCCCCAAGCTCTGGCTTACTTAACTATTATTCACTGTTCATTAACTCTGTCAAGCACTTTTCTGTGGGGATTGGTGGACATGTCTCAACCTCTTTGCTTGGAAAAGTAGCTCCTGGGTTACATACTTGATTTGGGAGAGGTCTGTCATCATTGAAAGCAGTGCTGTCTTGTGTGAAAATCATTGTAATCACAAAACTAGTTCATATAGGACTTCTGCAGCTTTGACTGTCATACTTTTTTTTTGGTCTTGGAGCCTGCTACTATAATCAACCTGACTAGTTTGTGCACTTCATTGCTTTTATACCATACAAACATTCATGGGGTTGGATTCAGGCTTCCCATTAGTGGAAGGGTTGGGGTTAACTTTACTAATTCCTCCTTTCCTTTCTGCAGTTCCCACGCCCTTCCCCTGAGATCTGTTCCAGAGAGAGGGAGCTCTGGAATAGCATTGAATGTTGCTCTGGAGGCTTAAGACGGAATTGGTGAAACTTTCCTCCCCCCTTTCCCTTCCTCAAGCAAGAGCATCCACTGCAATCCAATGGGTTGCAGAAGGGCCTTGATCCAGTTCATTGAAGTATATTCACTCACAAATTAGCAGAACTGGAACTAACGCATCATTAGGATTCTTGATGCTTAGTGTAAAGCTTTTATTGTTGACATTCTGCATTTTAGGCAACTGGTTTGTATTTGCACTAGCCTGTAAGAAACCCAAACTGTTCACAACAGAACAATAGAATCAGCCAGCTTTGGATGTGGAATTTAAATAGCACCAGCCAGTTTATGTGGTTACTTCCATGCCAAGATGGCAGCGCTATGTGTTTAAGTAATGTTCTAGCTATTAGAAGTATGTTGGGCTGCTGAGGTGGGTGTTACCTTGGGATATGCTGGGGTGGTAAAGGGGTGTAGGGTTTTGCTTTTACCGCAGCATTCTTGTTGCAATTCTGATTTGTTTCAGTAGTGTATTCATTATAAAAGGGGTGTGTAGCCCTTTTTCAGATGGCTTGCCAGTTGTCCCTCAGACTGCTTGTTTTGGCAGATACCTAGGTCTATGGGTGTGGGGTGGGAGAGAACGACAGGCATTGTTTTTGGGGTGGGTTGTCTAATGGCTATTCACATTGCTCTGCTTACTGTTCTAGCAAAGCCCACTAAAGTCTGGACGTCTGAACATTTGTTTTCTTCTGCAGGAAAATGTTTATCGGTGGCCTCAGCTGGGATACTACAAAGAAGGATCTTAAGGATTACTTCACGAAATTTGGTGAAGTTGTAGACTGCACCCTGAAGTTAGACCCAATTACAGGGCGGTCCAGAGGCTTTGGCTTTGTGCTGTTCAAGGAAGCTGAGAGCGTAGACAAGGTATGTGTTCAAGACGCTTTGTCATTGTTGCAGGAATTCAGAAAAGGTCTTTGCTAGTTCTTGCTGAGTATCCATGGAAATATAGTTTAAGATGCCAAGTTTTTATGTTTTATTTTTTTACAGGTCATGGATCAGAAAGAACACAAGCTGAATGGAAAAGTGATTGATCCCAAAAGAGCAAAAGCAATGAAAACAAAAGAGCCAGTTAAAAAGATTTTTGTTGGTGGGCTATCTCCAGATACGCCCGAGGAAAAAATAAGGGAATACTTTGGAGGTTTTGGCGAGGTAAGTCACCTGCCCTGTCTGTTTATATTGAGTTAGTTTGGTAATTCCCCTACCTCCAGAACTGCTCAGAGTGGCTGATAGAATCTCCTGAGCAACTTTAGGGTATGTATAGCAGTGGGGAAGGGAAATAGACACTGTTAGATACCACTCATACTTATTCACGACTTCCCCCAAAATATTTTTTGGAAAACAGTTTACTGACAAAAATGGGGGGGGGACTTTTTTTTGGGGGGGGAGGGCATCACTGTAGGGCTAGTTTGACCCCCTGTTCAAATGCAGCCGTTGGGAATAATGAAACTCATGACAGTGGATGCACCTAGGAGATCTCTGCTTGGTATTCCTTACAGAGGCAGCTCTGAGAAAAGGTCCAGCTACCCAATAAGAAAGCTGTCCCTTCGTGGTACTTTTAATCTCTTGTTTGCATGTAATTTTTGCTATGCTGCTATACTTTTTGGTGCTTTGTTTTCTCCACATTCTTACTACCAGTTTCTATCCTGGCCTCAGTTTGAGGACATATAGTTCATCCCTAAGAACTATCCTAAAGCAGGTGCTTATTGGCTCCTATTGTCTTCCCCCTACACATCAGTTTAAAAGCTGTGTTGTGATGTTCTGGATGTTACAGTTGTACTGGGGCTAATTTGTTTCCAGAGCAGTAGAGTACTGCCAGCTTCACTGAAATCAATGGGAGGCTTGCCCTGAGTTCAGCAGGATGTGGAGTGCACTGTTTATTACTGTTTCAGAACAAACCATAGCCTAATTGACTCAGCCAATAAAAGTTCAAATTAAATATTAGAGTAGTAATATACTTAAGACAAACTGGTTGAAATTTTGCAGTTGTAGGCCAGTTTCTTTTGAGAGCCTGAGATTTGATATGTATTCAGAATTCTACTGAAGTACGTTATACTCCAGGCATTTTTCTGTAATGGTTAAATTGGCTCTGAACAATTTAATGCTTCTGCAATTAGCATAGTTTTCTTTCAGTAATTTAGTAATTCATGGTGGGGCAGGGTTACCTCTGGGCACTTTCCTGGATGCAGAGGCTTATTTCAAACATTGCAGCAAACCACGAGCAAGGAAGCTTACTGTGACTTAGTATGATGTGTGAATGGACAAATCATAGTCATACACTCTGAAGGCCATTTTGCCCAGAGACTTGGGTCTGGAGCAGGAAAACGGCTGTAAATAATGGCTTCCTTGCACTTCAGTTCAGACTATAGTTTGGTTTCTAATTTACAGTTCATACAATCATTGATGGTCATGTTTGAATTTCAGCTGACTACTTCCATCCTATATTGTTTTTATTTAATATGAACTTTGAAACAACGCTCTTTGTGTGCTCTTAGCTACAAGCTGTTCAAAATACATACTTTTGTGTCATCTGTGTATCTCTTGATCAGGTGGAATCGATAGAACTTCCCATGGACAACAAAACAAACAAGCGTCGTGGTTTTTGCTTCATTACTTTCAAAGAAGAAGATCCAGTGAAGAAAATTATGGAGAAAAAATACCACAACGTTGGTCTCAGTAAAGTATGTTTCAAGCTATGATTCCAAAGCACCTCCTCTTTAGAAAGAGAATCCTGGTTTTGCTTGGTCAGTAACAGCCAGTTCTTATCAAGACAGAAGAGTAGACAAGAAAATACAAAGGGAGGAGTCACTGGTGGATGTTAGGGGTGAAACGTTTGTTTAAAAGCATGCATGCACAAACACACACACACAGCTGTTAGAAAGATTTACAACTCTTCTGTTTTGAAAAAGTACTTATATGGGATGCGGGTGGCGCTGTGGTCTAAACCATAGAGCCTAGGGCTTGCCGATCAGAAGGTCGGCAGTTTGAGTCCCCACGACGGGGTGAGTTCCCGTTGCTCGGTCCCAGCTCCTGCCGACCTAGTAGTTCGAAAGCACGTCAAATAGGTACCGCTCCAGCGGGAAGGTAAACAGCGTTTCTGTGCGCTTCTCTGGTTTGCCAGAAGCAGCTTAGTCATGCTGGCCACATGACCCGGAAGCTGTATGCTGGCTCCCTCGGCCAATAAAGTGAGATGAGCGCTGTAACCCCAGCGTCGTCTGCGGCTGGACCTAACGGTCAGGGGCCCCTTTACCTTTTATTGCTCCTTTATAGCTGCGTCTTTCCCTGTCCCACACAGGTGGGGCATGGTATTGTGAAAATGGCCTCACAAGCCAAATTGTGAGCAATTAGGCCCTCGAGCCAGAGGTTCCCTATCTCTGGGTTACGCCATTCAGTGTAACATTGCAAGCATTTAAACTTCAGTTTATGCTGGGGAGTTCATAACTACCTTTGGAAACGGTATTTATCTCTTCTTAAAGAGCAATCCCTCTTTTGCCAGTGACTGGTAGATAGGCTTATTTGGAGCTTGTAACTTCCCACTAAAATGACATAGTTTCCAAAACGGAAGCTAGTTGTCGCTTACCAGCAAACATTTTCCTGGTTAAAAAGATTAAGTTAAAGCTCCTGAATGTTGAGCGGTGCCTCTATACCTCTTCAAAGCTCAATTCTTACTAGTGTTTTTGTGAAAATGAAGATTTAGCACAACTGTAATATAGCTGCAGTTTTTACTTGCTGTAAGTTTTGTTTAACTGGAGGTGCCAACTCATTCCTTAAATTGCATTGCTATTTTTGATTAATTTTGTAGTGTTTAAGTAAATGGGCATTGAACCTGAAAGAGCTGCTCACTTGCACTTTGCAGAAATAACTATTACTTACCATTCTTTCAGTGTGAAATAAAAGTAGCGATGTCAAAAGAACAGTATCAGCAGCAGCAGCAGTGGGGAACACGAGGGGGATTTGCTGGAAGAGCTCGTGGCCGAGGTGGAGGTAAAATTTTTATTTAACTGGCACTTGATACTTAATTCCAGTACCTGCTCGAAGATCTGTTCTCTCAAGTGCATGTTTCTCAGCTTTCTGTTTTAAAAATTCACCAAACATCTCTGTGAACTCAGTGTGCCAACATGATCTACAGCTCCTGGCCCTAGCTTCCCTTCTTGGTGAAGGCATTGAATCTTTTTATATTAACTGACAGTCAGTTTCAAGAATTCAGGATTACAAGGAACCTGAGTGGTTGCTCACGGAATAAAGTTATACTTCAACATAGTGGAAAGCTAACTCACATAGCTTGGTGTTTGGCACAATGTAGCTGTCGCTGAACCATACATAACACCCAGTCTACTAAAAATTAAAATAATTTACTTGGAAATTCAGTTCACTGATTTCAGTGGAATTCCTTCCAATTAAGTGTGCATAATAGCACTTTTATTTCAAAGACTTTAACCTTGCCAAAAAGGCTTCCAGAGCAGCTTACAAAGATCAGTAGTAAGAGTAGCACTTAAGCCATGAGGAGGAAAGAAGGAGAGAAGCAATTTCAGGCACCAGTTCTTACAGTGCAGTTCCTACAGTGATCAGCTTAGTTGGAAACTGTTCCAGTAGCCTGACAACTGAGAAAGGCCCAAAAGCAGCTAGGGTCTCAGCAGAAGGGATGCAGTAGCCCGGCTGCCTTGTAGAGTTTAGGACTGTTCGTTTTAGGCTATTCCCCCCCCTTCCCCCAGTGACCATCTGTTACTTCTGTTGCAGGCCCCAGTCAAAGCTGGAACCCCGGATACAGTAATTATTGGAACCAGGGATATGGCAACTACGGTGGATACAACAACCAAGGGTATGGTGGCTACGGAGGTTATGACTACACTGGCTACAACAACTATTACGGATACGGAGATTATAGCAGTAAGTGTAGAGAGGCTTTATATTTTGCATACCAGCAAATGCTGTTGATTCGGGTGGTGGCTACCAAATCAGAATTCAGGGTACTTTCTTTCTAGTGTCCGAAAGGCACAGCCGAGAAGCATTTAATGGAAAATGCTAGGCTTCTGTTTTTAGCAGAGGAAATCTGCTAATTTGAAAGGCGGACCATTTCGCTAATGGAACACTGCACTTGCGTTTTTGGAGCGCTCTTTTGGGAGCTGCCCTCAGGATACTTCTGCACTGCAGCCCTTCTGCAGCTCATTTGTTTTTTCCCTCCCTCGTTTTGTTCCTGTGTTGCTCTTTGGGCATTCCCCTAAAACAGCCAAGAAACACCAGAGGCGCGAGAGAGCCTGGAGGAGAAACAGGCAGGCTCAAGCAGAAAGCTGGTGCGCCTTCTCAAACAAAACTTTTAACTTGGAGGGTGGTAGACATTGTTCTTCACAACGCCTGCACACACATTCTCAGTGATCCTGGCAGAAAGCTACGATCTTTTAGATGACTTTCGGTGATAACGGTATTGATCAGGCATATAGTGACTTGTGCCCAGTCACTAGTAATCAAGAAGTGATATTGTTTTTGTTTTAAATAGGCT